>NW_027361908.1:10811250-12110000 GCF_039654945.1 Dendrobates tinctorius
GAGAGGACCGTCTCAGTCGGTTTTGGGCGTCATTCTGCATCACCTCTTTGTTAGGCCACCCCCGACCCCAGCGGTCAGTATATCTGCCTTGGGCTTAAGCCCTTGTGTTAACAGAGGAGTTGCCCCCTCTAACCCCCTTTGTTTCAGATGACTTACTGCCCGTCTCAAGAGAAGCCCCTCGTCTTTCCATATCCCGGGCCAGAAGCAGTCGCCATTTCCTTTCCAACTCCTGTATCTGTACCTTAATCTGCATTTTTTTTGGATCAGCTGCTCTACCTCTTGTAGGTACGTCACTCGATATACCAGGATCATGCAGAGGTTCCCAACGCTTTCCACTGAGCCAACAACAACGAAAGGAACCATGCCATCTTCATCTGCTACCCGGAGTTCACCATCCGGTGGAATCCTCACTCTCACCACACCAGATCTATCCACGAGCTCTTGCATCACCTCCCCAAGTCTTCCAATGATTTTCCCCACCAGATTTCTGGGTACCGGAATGATGTCTTCCACCAAGCCTAGTCGATTGTGAGCTTCCCTCGCAAGCTCCAGACATCGAGCGGCTTTCATATTACCCACCATGATCCTCTGTTTCGTGCGGAGACACTGCAGATGCATATCCCTCAGGACAGCCACCCGCTTCTCTGTGACCTTGCTATCCGCCAGTATCACCAACTGGTTTGTTTTGGGGGCCCAGTCCAGACTGGATGCTTTTACTGCCTTTATAAAGGTCTCATGCACACCCTCACTAGCACACGCTTCTCGAATGTCTTCGGGTATCTCTATTATGCATTTGAAACCCAGAGTCTCTCCTTGAACATACTGTTGGACCTCCTTGTCCTGAGAGACAGCTCAGTTTTCCAAGATGTTGACCTCCCTTATGTGTCCACCTGCAGGGCCCTTCCTCTGTGGGATTTCTTCCTCCATGGAGGCCCCTTCTCTGGTCAGCCTCTCCAGCTCACTCTCCTTCATTGCACTCGAACCGAGAGAGTGCGACAGTTTGATTTCCCCGTCAACTGGGTGTTACTGGAGCTGGGCATTAGCCTCCTTCCCTATCTTGAGCTCCTGAAGAGCTGTATCCCACTCCTCTGCCAGGCAGCGACGCTTATCCTCTCCGGAGAAGCTCCTGCTGATGCTTCTCTTGGGCCTGTCTGAACACCTCCATATCTTTCAATATGACCTGGTTCATGGTTTGACACGCTGATAGGTGACCTCTGAGCTCAGAGACTTCCTTCTCCAGGTCATCCACTCTGTGCTCAGCCGTTTGTCTCAGGGCCTTTTCTTCTATGATTTGCTCTTTAATTTTTATTTCGGCCTGTAAATCTGCCACCTTTAAACTCTCCTTCGCCAGCTGTTGACAGATCTCTGTCTCCTCCTTATCTATCTTCTCAGAGGGTGCCATTTGTTCAGCCCCTTTCCGCCTTTTACGTCTCCGGCGACGGGCAGTAGACTTGCCATTTAGACCTGAGTCAGTCTTATTGCACTCCTTGCCACTGTCGTCACCATCTGAATGGGAGTCACCACCACCCGACCGGTCCTCCTGCAAGCAGCGGTCCCCATTTTTAACAGTGTTAGACCCCATTCCCGGAGCTTCCCCGTCTTCAACAGTCACACATTCTGGTAGGATTACCAGCGTCATGCTGCCTTCACCTTGTGGCGCACTATCATTACTCTGGGTTCGAGCTTCTGTCTGCCCAAGGTTGTCCTCCACCCTAGTGGTGGCTAACGGCGACAACACGTCACAGTCACCCCCGGAGCCTGTGTCACATCCCACAGTATGGTAAACGCACGAATTGCACTCTGTTCGGGTGTCAGCTCCACTGTCCGTCACACTGTGGTACCCATCATGTGACTTCTGGTCAGTATGTTGGGCAAACATACCCTTTCCTCCGGTCACCCCTGCGTCTGACCCGTCAATTTTAGGAGGTATTACCGCCTTAAGGTACGCAACCCTCTCAGCTAAGAGCCCTCCATCCTCCTGCTGTAGATCCGCTCCCCTCTCCCACAATTCAAAGAACAGCTCCTGGCCTATGACTACCGGACAACATAAATTCGGGACTATAGCGACATCCTGTCCGGTACTGTCCCAGATCATCTCAACGATCACCCTGGCCACTGGATAGTCCATAGTGCTCCCATGAACGCAAGTGACCCCGACCTTCGTATTGGGTATTACAAATCCCTGGGGTGCCACCCTCACCAAAGTCACCAGGGTCCCAGAATCGACCAGTCCGTACATTTCTGCCTCGTTCATCTGCAGGGCACACGTTCGTAGCCTCTTGCCGGGTGGGTAGGTTAAATAGCAGACTGGACACACATAGTACACTTGCCCCTGGCAACCGTCTGTATGTGCCACCCCTTAAACTTTGGGAAGCTCCACCCCCTTTTGGGTAACCACCATTCCCCTGGTCTCCACCCCTTTTTGGGCAACTACTCTCTTTTGGGATACCGCCCACTTTTGGGACTCCACCCCTTTTTGGGCACTTACTTCCTTTTGGGATTCCGCCGCCTTTTGTGACACCACCCTTTTTTGGGCCACTAGTCCTTCTTGGGATACCGCCCCATTTTGGGACTCCACCCCTTTTTGGGCAACCATCGCTGTTTTGGTTACTGCCCCCCTTTTTGGGACACCACCCCGTTTTCTCCAAGGGAAGCTGCCTTGCTGGGATTATCGTCTGTGTGACCAGGGCACTCCTGACAGTCCAGACCGG
The DNA here is from genome assembly GCF_039654945.1 of Dendrobates tinctorius. Classification (NCBI taxonomy): domain Eukaryota; kingdom Metazoa; phylum Chordata; class Amphibia; order Anura; family Dendrobatidae; genus Dendrobates; species Dendrobates tinctorius. The sequence continues at coordinate 10,813,962 of NW_027361908.1, forward strand.
CAGAAGGTTGGTAGCTTCCACCCCAACGCAGGGCCATCACTGACTCTGCATACACACGTGGCCTGTCTGTGGGCAATTCAGGACGTCCATCCCCACTTTGGAACCGTCCAACACACAGGCCTCACCGGGTGCAATCCGATCCTCCTCCCAGGGTATCCCAACACACCAGCCACCAGGTCCAGGGCCTCAGCGGGAGCTAATCAGGACGTCCGTCCCCTCCTGAAACCGTCCAACACTCACGCCTCTGTTGTGAACTCATTTTCTGGTCTGCCTCTGGTTTCTGGCGAGGGAGCTGATTGTGCTGACAGAAGAGTTGTGAGTTCTCTTTCCGGGCTCCCTCTGGTGGTGGCAGGAGGTAATGAAGCTGATCTAATTATCAGAGACCTGCCACCTGATAATGAGGATGAGGATTGGACATCTGGAGTCTCAGAATGGATTTAAGACAGTCGACTTCCTATTCCCATGCTGGTGATTTTTTCCTGCCTCCTGAGGTCTTAGGGTATGTGCACACGCTGCGGATTGTAGTGCGGATTTGGCCGCGCGGATTTTGTAAAATCTGCAGGTAAATCTGCAGGTCAAAAGACCTGCGGTTTTACCTGCGGATTGCTCTGCGGTTTTGCCCTGCGGTTTTTCATCTCCTCAATGGAGGAGATGGCAAACTGCAGCGGAATCAACAGAAAGAATTGACATGTCAATTCTTTCTGTGGTTTCAAAACCGCGGAAAAATAAGCACCGTCTGCACTGCGGTTTCTTATTCCCATAGGGAATAATGGTACTGTACACCGCAGCAAAAACTGCTGCGGACCAGCAGCGGCTAAAACCGCTGCGGAACCGCAGCAGAATCCGCAGCGTGTGCACACACCCTTAGTTTCCAGCTCGGTTCCTGCCTTCTCAAGCTAAGTTGTTCTCTGCTTATGTTCACATTTGATTTGGTTTGGTCTATTCAGTTTTTTGTGTGGTCAGCCAGCCCCGGCTGGGGCTGTGCTGAATTTCCACTCTTATATCATTGTATGTGCTAGTTTGTTTTTTGTCCCTTATTAGATTGGCCTCTTTTTGCTCTGTTCTCAGAATATGCCAGAGTGCTGATATAGTGGGAGAAGTCTAGTGACTTCAGGGCATTTTTTGCTATCAGAAGTGTTGGACATTTTTGCAGGGTTTTTTGGCGTGATTGCAGACAGTATCTTTCCTTTCCTGTCCTTTCTAGTTAGTGTTGGCCCCATCATTTGCTCAGTCTATTTTCCTACCTGTGTTTGTGCTTTCATCTTGTCTCACCATCAATACATGTGTGGGGGCTGTCTATTCCTTTGGGGTCTGCTCTGGGGCAGTTTAGATTTCCCCTTTTCTTGCTCTAGGCTTATTTAGTACTCCGGGTGTGACGTGGCGTCTGGAATCATCAAAGGTACGCTCCACAGCTGCTGTTAGTTGTGTGGTTAGGATCAGGGGTTTGCAATCCATGTAGTTACCAACCTCACTGGTTTTCTGTGACTTAGCTTTGTCTTGTTTTCCTCCTCGGTCACCCATTCATAACAGAATCACCAGCCATACCGCAGATTCTAGGGTACTCAAAAGCAGGAAAGAATTGTTAAAAAAAAAATAGTGTCAGAATTTTTTTTTTGTATATGTATTTTTTCCTCTTTTTCTCTGGGGTCGTAGGAGGATTTTTTCTCTAATGGAGATTAAGCAATTGTCTGATCGTGTGGAGCAGCTCGCTGCTGAAGTGCGGGGAATTTCCGCCTATCTCACTCAGTCACATGCTGTTGAACCAAAGATCCCTACTCCTGATGTGTTTTCTGGGGATCGGTCTAAATTTTTGAATTTTAAGAATAATTGTAAATTATTTCTTGCCTTGAAGCCTAACTCATCGGGGAGCTCTGTGCAGCAGGTTAAAATTGTCATCTCCTTGCTGCGCGGCGATCCCCAGGATTGGGCCTTTTCTCTGACACCTGAAAATCCTATTCTGACTAATGTGGACGCATTTTTTCAAGCCTTGGGGTTGTTGTATGATGAACCTAAGGCTGTTTATCAAGTTGAGAAAACCCTGTTGGCATTGAACCAGGGTCAGGATTCTGCAGAGTTATACTGTCAAAAATTCCAAAAGTGGGAGGTCCTTACTACATGAAATGATGGTGCATTGGCAGCTCTCTTTCGGAAGGGTTTATCAGAGACTGTTATGGTGGGATTTCCTGTTCCCTCTGGTCTTGATGATTCTATGCCATTAGCCATTCAAGTTGATCGGCGTTTATGTAAACGTAAAACCACACGAGAGGCATTGCCACCTTTTGAACAAACGTCTGAACCTATGCAATGTGATAGGGTTTTGTCTAGGGCACAACGTCAGGAGTTTAGAAGGCGTAATAAGCTGTGTTTTTTCTGTGGAGACGCCTCTCAGACTATTTCTGTCTGCCCTAAACGAGAGAAACGAATTGCACACACATTTGCTGTGGGCAGTGTACAACCTAAGTTTCTTTTGGCAATTACTCTGATCTGTTCCTTATCCACATTTTCCGCTAAGGCTTTTGTGGATTCAGGAGCAGCTTTGAATCTGATGGATTTGGACTTTGCTAAACATTGTGGTTTTCCTATGATACCTCTGCGGACGCCTTTTCCTTTGAGGGGTATTGATACTACTCCTTTGGCGGAGAATAAACCTCAGTTTTGGACCCAGGTGATAATGCGAGTTGCCCCAGACCACCAGGAAAATTGTAAATTTTTGGTGCTGCACAATTTGCACGATACTATTGTTCTGGGATTTCCCTGGTTGCAAACTCATAATCCAGTTTTGGATTGGAAATCTGTGTCTGTGGTGAGTTGGGGTTGTCAGTGTGTTCTTGGGGACACTCCTGTTTTCTCCACCTCTCCTCAGTCTCATGATATTCCTGATTATTTGGCTGATTTTTCTGATGTATTTAGAGAGAGTAAGTCTGCATCTTTGCCTCCTCATAGGAGTTATGACTGTGCAATTGAGTTGATGCCTGAGTGTAAATTTCCCAAGAGTCGGCTTTTCAACTTATCAGTACCCGAACATGATGCTATGCGATCCTATATTAAGGAGTCGTTGGAGAAGGGTCATATTAGACCATCCTCTTCACCCTTAGGTGCTGTTTTTTTTTGTGGCCAAGAAAGATGGTTCATTAAGACCTTGTATTGACTATTGTTCCCTTAACAAGATGACGGTTAAATATCAGTACCCGTTGCCCCTGAGGTCTGATTTATTCTCCAGAGTTAAAAGTGCCTGCTGGTTTACTAAGCTTGACCTCAGGGGGGCGTATAATCTTATTCGCATCAAGCACGGGGATGAATGGAAGATGGCGTTTAATACTCCGGAGGGACATTTTGAGTACCTGGTGATGTCTTTTGGTCTCACTAATGCCCCTTCTGTCTTCCAATCCTTTATGAATGATATTTTCCGGGACTTTGTGGATAAGTTTTTGATCATCTATCTGGATGATATTTTGATCTTTTCTAGTGATTGGAATTCTCATGTGGAACATGTCCGGACTGTGTTCCGGATTTTGAGGGAGAATTCCCTGTTTGTTAAGGGATCGAAATGCCTCTTTGGTGTACAGAGGATTTCATTTTTGGGATTTATTTTGTCTCCGTCGACTATTGAAATGGACCCGGCCAAGGTACAGGCCATTTATGATTGGGTTCAGCCCACTTCTTTGAAGGCTCTCCAGAAGTTTTTGGGTTTTGCTAATTTCTATCGTAAATTTATAGGTAATTTTTCTGGTATTGTCAAACCACTGACTGATCTGACCAAGAAGGGTGCTGATGTGCTGATTTGGTCTCCAGAGGCTGTGTCGGCATTTCAGGAACTTAAGCGGAGATTCACTTCTGCTCCGGTTTTACGGCAACCTGATGTCTCACTTCCATTTCAGGTGGAGGTAGATGCCTCTGAGATTGGTGCAGGAGCAGTTTTGTCCCAAAAAGATTCTGTGACTTCTAAAATGAATCCCTGTGCCTTCTTTTCTCGAAAGTTCTCCCCATCTGAACGCAACTATGACGTGAGGAATCGGGAATTGTTGGCCATGAAATGGGCATTTGAAGAGTGGAGACATTGGTTGGAGGGAGCTAGACATCAAGTTGTGGTCCTCACTGACCACAAGAATTTGATTTATCTTGAATCAGCCAAACGCTTGAATCCTAGACAGGCTAGGTGGGCCTTGTTTTTCACGCGTTTTAATTTTGTAGTCTCTTTTCTTCCAGGCACCAAGAATGTTAAGGCAGATGCCCTTTCTAGGAGTTTCTTTGCTGATTCTCTTATTGTGACCGAGCCTACTACCATCCTAGGTGAGGGGGTAGTTCTTTCTGCCATTTCGCCCAATTTGAGACGCGCCCTGGAGGAATTTCAGGAGGATAAACCTGAGCGTTGTCCTATGGGAAAATTGTATGTTCCTGACCAGTGGAGGAAGAGAGTGATGTCTGAAGTTCATTGCTCCGCATTGGCTGGTCATCCAGGTATTTTTGGTACCAGAGATTGTTAGGAATCTGGATTCCATCATGCCTATGCGGCAATCCAGATCCTCACATTTGTCTCCAGAGGCTAAGTCCTTCTTCCCAGCTTCTGAGCATGCTCATGGGACGAGCTCCCATTGGAGTTCAGGAGTCAGGTGCTCAGGTCCTGCTCCTGATTCCATTGGTTCTGCTCAAGGCTCTGGAGATTTCCGGCAGGTCTCGTACGCTATAAAAAGTGCGCATGGCCGTTCCGCCATGCGCTAGTATTTCATACTTGCTGCTGTGTGTTTGCTGATGGATGCTTGGACTGGTGAATGACTCATTAAATACCCCCTTCCTTGGTTATTACGTATGTGTGAGTGATTGTGTTCAGCCAGTATTAGCGCCAGCGCGCCCAAGCTTCAGCCTTGCCAGCAGCTAAGCGCCCTGCATCGCGCTGCCAGCGTAGCGGTGCCTTTTCTGCGGCTCAGTTCTTGCCGCGCTGCGGTAGCAGCTGTTCGTGCGTTCGCAGTTGCGACATCCTGCATCCTATTTTTACGATAGGTCTAGAGAGGATAGTCCTGGTGTTTAAGGCTATTTCTGTGACCTCTAATACCGTGTCCACATCGCTGAAGTCTGTGACCCTGTACAGACTCAGCATTATTTGTTTTTGTTGGCAGCTCTGTGCATATAACAGAGTCTGCTTTAGTACACTGGGTGCAGCTAAAACCCTGTGCACATTACCGCCTGAGTGCCCTGCCTCTTTTAGCAGCGGTTACTCCATCTAGCGCACGGTGGACCCCGAGCGGTGAACGCACTTTATTTTAATTTTATTTAGTGCGTTCCACCGCTCATAACAGAGATTTGGTGAGTCGGTCTTTTTGGTGGCCTGCCTTATCTCGTGATGTCAGGAATTTTGTGCAGTCCTGTGGGACTTTTTCTCGGTCTAAACCCTGTTCTCGTTCTAGTGGATTGTTGATGCCCCTGCCGGTGCCCAAGAGGCCATGGACCCATATCTCAATGGATTTTATTTCTGATCTTCCGGTCTCTCATAGAATGACTGTTATCTGGGTGATTTGTGATAGATTTTCTAAGATGGTCCATCTTGTACCACTCCCAAAGTTGCCATCTTCCTCAGAGTTGGTGCCCTTGCTTTTACAACAGGTGGTTCGGTTGCATGGGATTCCTGAGAACATTGTGTCGGACAGAGGAGTCCAGTTTGTTTCCAGATTCTGGAAAGCCTTTTGTTCCAATCTGGGAATTCAGTTATCTTTCTCCTCTGCGTTTCATCCTCAGACCAATGGCAGACTGAGAGAACAAACCAGACTTTGGAGTCCTATTTGAGATGTTTTATATCTGCTGATCAGAATCACTGGGTCTCATTTTTGCCCTTGGCCGAATTCATGCTAAACAATAGAGCTAGTTCTGCCACTTTGATGTCGCCCTTTTTCTGTAACTTTGGGTTTCATCCTCGATTTTCTTCAGGGCAAGTGGAATCTTCAGCCTGCCCAGGTGTGGACACTGTGGTAGAGAGACTGCAGCAGATTTGGGACCAAGTGGTGGATAAGTTGTCACTCTCTCAGGAAAAGGCCCAGCAGTTTTCCAACCGGCATAGGACCATTGGTCCCTGGTTTAAAGTGGGTGATATGGTTTGGTTGTCATCAAAGAATATCTCTATGAAGGTTGCGTCTCCAAAGTTCTAGCCAAGATTTATTGGACCTTATAAGATTTTGGAGATTCTTAATCCTGTTTCTTTTCGATTGGCTCTTCCAGTTATGTTTAAGATGCATAACGTATTTCACAAATCTCTGTTGAAGAGGTTTGTTGAGCCAGTAGTTCCTATGGCGGCACCTCCTGACCCTGTATTGGTTAAAGGCAATGTGGAATATGAGGTAGAGAAAATATTGCATTCTCGTTTGGCTAGACGAAGACTCCAGTGTTTGGTCAAATGGAAGGGTTATGGCCAGGAGGATAATTCTTGGGTCTCTGCTTCTGATATTCATGCCAATAGATTGGTTCGTGCTTTTCACCGGGACCATCCTGATTGGCCTGGTGGCGTGGATGAGGGTTTGGTGACCCCTCCTCAAGGGGGGGTACTGTTGTGAACTCATTTTCTGGTCTGCCTCTGGTTTCTGGCGAGGGAGCTGGTTGTGCTGACAGAGTTGTGAGTTCTCTTTCCGGGCTCCCTCTGGTGGTGGCAGGAGGTAATGAAGCTGATCTAATTAACAGAGACCTGCCACCTGATAATGAGGATAAGGATTGGACATCTGGAGTCTCAGAATGGATTTAAGACAGCCGACTCCCTATTCCCATGCTGGTGATTTTTTTCCTGCCTCATGAGGTCTTAGTTTCCAGCTCGGTTCCTGCCTTCTCAAGCTAAGTTGTTCTCTGCTTACGTTCACATTTGATTTGGTCTATTCAGTTTTTTGTGTGCTCAGCCAGCCCCGGCTGGGGCTGTGCTGAATTTCCACTCTTATATCATTGTATGTGCTAGTTTGCTTTATGTCCCTTATTAGATTGGCCTCTTCTTGCTCTGTTCTCAGAATATGCCAGAGTGCTGATATAGTGGGAGAAGTCTAGTGACTTCAGGGTATTTTTTGCTATCAGAAGTGTTGGACATTTTTGCAGGGTTTTTTGGCATGTTTGCAGACAGTATCTTTCCTTTCCTGTCCTTTCTAGTTAGTGTTGGCCCCATCGTTTGCTCAGCCTATTTTCCTACCTGTGTTTGTGCTTTCATCTTGTCTCACCGTCAATACATGTGTGGGGGCTGTCTATTCCTTTGGGGTCTGCTCTGGGGCAGTTTAGATTTCCCCTTTTCTTGCTTTAGGCTTATTTAGTCCTCCGGCTGTGACGAGGCATCTAGAATCATCGTAGGTACACTCCACGGCTGCTGTTACTTGTGTGGTTAGGATCAGGGGTCTGCAATCCGCGTAGTTACCAACCTCTCTGGTTTTCTGTGACTTAGCTTGGTCTTGTTTTGCTCCTTGGTCACCCATTCATAACACGCCTCACCAGGTCCATGGTCGCAGCACGTGCTCCAGGGATCCGATCCTCCTCCCAGGATCTCCCAACACTGACCCTCCAGGACCTTATACTCTGAACCATTTAGGTACACACTTTCTCCCCACGGCACTCTCAGGCCTTAGTTCGCACTGTACACGTATGTCTCTGGGCTTATACTGGCCCTTTGAGAGTTTGTGCGACCTGGACCACTAATGTCTTTTTATGACACCCCACCAGATCCTGCTGGCACTGCCACAGCTCCTGCTGTAGCCACAAACTACTGGCACCTCTGGCTGCCAAACAAGCAGCTGATGGTGTCAGTGCAGCTCCTGCAGAATCTCTTGCTACAACTGTTACTGCAGCTGTGCCGTCTTCATGGACCCGCCGATCCACAGCAACCTTCGTAACCCCGCCGAGTTACAGCCAGACGCTTGTCACCTTCGTGACCCCGCCGAGCCACAGCACACTGACTTGAGAGAAAAAAAACTCTGTGACCCACCGAGTCACAGCAAAACACCTCACGTGCCTCCTCGACCGATGCTCTTAGCAACCAAGTTTGTAGACCTCGTCCGTTGCCCCTAGCAACAAGGCTACAAAAGTGCCCTTAGCATTCTCCACCATATGTAAGGCAGCGCTCACTGAGTGCATTGGGGAACGTCCACCTGGCAGCGCTATAACATACAGGAAGACTCAATTTCCTTAAAAGTTCTCCTGGGTATATTGCTCCATATCCCCAGCAGCACAAACACAGTAGTCAGCTTTTAGGTCCGGCAACATAAAATAATAATGTCCATAAACAGGGCTTTGCTCTCTCAGACCCTGTTCACACACAGGCCAGGGCAATGCCCATTAAACACTCAGTTCCATAGGACAGTACAGTCTCTTACTGTTCGGGGTCAGTGCCACTCAAGGTTGTCCGACCGTCCACTCTGGAGGTATCTCACAGACCTCGTTCCTCTGGTTCAGGAAAGCCAGCACTGCTTCCTCAGCCTGTGCGATATTCAGCAAGCAGGATTGGCCTGGAGCCACACACAAAGGAGGCCTTCTACCTCCCAGGTCACAGACAACTCTGTAGAGTCCCACCTGGACACATGGAAGTCTGTGCACAATCCAGACTCCCAACACTCTCCCCTGTGCTAAACACACCTTCATTATGTAGGCTGTAACCCCACCCCCAGGTGAGGTATGGATTACATGGCTGGTCACCTTGTCATGACCTCACGGCAGGTCCCGAAAATACCTGCCGGTCCTGAAGGAAAACATGGGTACAGCCAGCACCCTCACCCATAGGTGAGGTAATATGGGTAGCCTGACCCTCTCATTTCTCATAGCTACCCGCGACCCGGACCCAAGTGCACTAACTGTTATACTAGTGCTCACATGCACTAATAATAAAACGCTCCGGGTTGCATCTCAGGGAGCATCCATCCCTGTGACATATATCGGCCATTCACAACCCTGCCAGTCACTGTTTCTGCATCACCATAGAGGGAACGCCAGTATGCATGACCTGGGGAGCCCACATGGTGCCCCCTAGCTGTCACAGTGGTCACTGCATTACAATATATATTTAATAGAGATATAGATAGCAGAATAGGTGAAAATTCAATTGTCTGCATCTGTAAATTGCAGAACCCGACAGGATATGAGACATGGTTTACATACAGTAAACCTGTCATGTTTTACTGTGTTCTCGGAGTAGGTAGTTGCAGGGTTAACTCTGATGGCCTCTTTCTGTGTCCTGGGAGGCTTTTTATAGCCTTACTGTGAGACCATTCCTTGTCCTTTATACTCTGACCCTTGGCTGAGTGTGTGTAACCCTGTTGTGCTTTGTGCCTGTGCTATTGTCTGGTTCTGATCTGGTTCCGTCCCCGTTGTGATTCTTGCCTGCCGTTTTTGTACCGTTTATTGCCCTTCCTGGTTAACTGATCTCTTGCTGCGTTCTGACTACCCTTCTGACTGCCCGTGTACTGTGTCGCCCTCTCTGTGTTTAGACCTTGGCTTGTGTGACTACATTATCTCTGCTTAGGTTACCCACATTGTATGAGGACAGGCGGATTTGCCTGTCTGTGATGACCCCACAGCCCCCCGCCGTGCTAAACAGATATTCAGACAATACATTTTCTGCAGAGCAGGCCAGCACCTCCAAAGCATAAAGGGCAAGCTCAGAACAAGTGTCCAATTTGGAGACCAAGAAGTTAAATGGGACAGACCCATCTTTTAGTACATGGAGACTTGCAGATAGGTAGTCTTCCATCATGTTGTTGTAACACTGCTTCCTGCTAATACGGACCACATCAGATGATGGTGCCGAATGTTGTGGCGTGCTCATAAAGATTTTCCTTATTTCAGTTATTCTAACCCTGCCTTCCGAGATGCTGACGGTGCCGAAGCTGCGTTGGCAAAATCTCCTCTCCACCTTGTTGTTCCACTGAGCTCCAAATGTCAGGTAGGAAAGCCATTAGTAGTTTTCTACCAGCTTGTGCTTGCAGCAGCAGGGTGAGAAAACCAAAAAGAGCGCACACACTGCCTGCTATTTCAGCAGCAGCTCCGACATGTATGGGTAGATTTTTAGGAAGCTCTACACCACCAAGTTTAGCCCATGCGGACGTGCTTACTTGTTCACGTATCATGTTTTCTTATACAGTATTTACCTCAATTTTTATTCATTTTTGGGATCTATGATCATTTTTCCTTTCTCTCTTTTCCTGTTTAACTTGACAATTAGCCCACTTCATAGTCCTTTACATAGTTACCATAATGGATACCTGTTAAACACTACTCAATGATTAACAATGTTACTGTTATCCTTGTTGAGCTTTCTAGTTTCACTGGTCCTTGTATCAGTATTTAAGTGGACCCTTGATTTAGCGACTGGAAAAGTAGTGACGGCTGGGAACAATGTACTGTGGAACAGCCACTGACATCATCTTTTTATAGCTGTACGATTCCATCGGCTGGAATGGCAGCATCTCAAAGGCCAGTAATTTTGAAATGCTGTCATTCATGGCGTCATGCGATTATTACAATGTTCCATGGAGACCTGTGACGTGGGTCAGAGTGAAGGCAAGGACACGATATTTTAGAATTCAATGTAATGTATATATATATATATATATATATATATATATATATATATATATGTATATATTGTAGAGAAACAAGCTTCAGGTGACAGATGGAAACAACAGTGGTTTAAAGCATCAGGCAAAGTCAGGAATATAAGGGCTTATCAGTACAGACCAATGGTGCGAGTTCAAGTCCGGGAATGCAGGATCCAGAGGTCTGGAGCCCAGACCGGGCTCCAAGCGGAGAGCCAGTCGCAGCGGAGGTGGGTGCAGAGCAGGTCCGAAGTAACAGAGTCTTTCAGATGGAATGTGAATCCGGAAGCAAGCGAGGTATCCCAAGGAACCGAAGAGACAAGCAAGATACTAGTCCTTCTAGCTTGGTAACTGGTGAGGTACAAGATACTCAAGCACTGTATAGTGTGCAGAGTCCCTTTATATGTGCAGCAGACAAGAAAAAAAGCATCTCAAACAGGAAACAAGATGGCCCCCGTGAAGCCATTAACTCCATCTCAGGTAAGGGAAAAATCCAGCAGAACTAAGGGCAAAACAGGTACACAGTTCAGATCCTTACACATGGCTCATGTGTGGCTAGGTTGGTATCTCCTCTTTCTCTCAAGGATTTTGCAGGATAGAAAGCTGAACACTTCCATAGTATGGTATGGAGATGCTTGGTGATATACTTTATACTGGCTGTTTAGTGAGACAGCTAGAATGGCGTTGCTGTATGGAGTTTCATTATTTCTTGGCAAACAGTTACACAAGATTACAGCCCCAATTCATGAAGAATAGAATTTTGTACGCCAGTCTTAAAGGGTATATTCGGAACTTTATGGAAAAACTAAAAATGTGCCAAAGCACTAACAAGCAGCTAGTTGCCACGTAACAGCCTGTTGTGCTTACAACCATTCTTCCCCGGCAGAGTGGTCACAAACTGCTCCTGCCAGGGATTAGACTGCCTCTGCTGACGTGAAGGACTGGGACTTACGAGGTCAGATTGACAGCTGGCTCCCCCAGTTAGGCAGCGGGAATCCAGCTGTCAGTCAGAATGACGTTGGCAGTCCCGTACTGTCAACAGACCAGAACAGAGAAGCCTCTGCTCTGTCAACATGATGTCAGAAGAATCCCCGGCAGGAACAGTATGTTAACGCTCTGTGCCAGGGAAGAATGGCGCCAGACACAACAGGCAGGTACGTTGCAATTACCTGCCTATTATTGCTTTGGCACATTTTTTGCTTTTCATAAAGTCCTGGATGTTCCCTTTAATGAAGGGTGAGAGGGAGAAAGCTCGGACACTGTGTATTTTTTTTTAATTAATAAAATTACATAGTAACATAGTTAGCAAGGCTGAAAAAAACGGTAATTAGACCTGCCGGTAATTGTGTTTCCAGGAATCAATCCTGACAGCACATTGGAGGACGTTCTTCTCATCCGTAGTGGGACAGGAAACCACGAGAGTTTAAAAGGATCCTCCCTTTCCCATCCCTCAGTGATTTCACAAAGTAACACCTCTGGATAGATGCAAACAGATTTTATTTAAACCAACATTCTTCATACACATGTTACATCACAGTTGTATGGAAAGTATTATCGGGAGGGATCTAACAGTGCTGTCAGGATGGATTCCTGGAAACACAATTTCCGGTAGGTCTAATTACCGTTTTCCAGGTCACCACCTGACAGCACATTGGAGTAGTACCAAAGTATATTGGTCCTAGGGCGGGACTACTGCATGGAGTTGTGTGGATGCTATGTCTAGTTTATAGTGTTTGGAGAAAGTACTAAGACTAGTCCAAGATGCCGCCGTGCAGATCTGCTCTGCCGAGGCGCCCCCCGTTTCTGCCCATGATGTGGCCATGGCCCTGGTTGAGTGGGCTCTAAGGTTCCCCGGGGGATTTTGACCCTGTGCTTTGTAGGCTATGCTAATAGTGGACCTAATCCACCTTGCTATTGTCGATTTTGATGCCTTTTTCCCTTTATTAGGGCCTCTAAACTGGACAAAACGATTACTGTCCTGTCTCCAGGGTCTGGTTGCATCCAGGTACCTGAGCACAGTTTCTTTTACGTCCAAGCTATGGTAGGTTTTTTCCCTGCTATTTTTGGGAGACTGGAAAAAGGAAGGAAGTACTACTTCTTGATTCATGTTGGAGTTTGAGACGACTTTGGGTAGGAAGGACGGGTCGAGTCTTAACACTAACCGGTCACTAAACACCTGTAAGTAGGGATCCTGGGTTGATAAGGCCTGCAGTTCTCCTAACCTCTTGGCTGAGGTGACCGCCACTAAGAAGGCTGTTTTAAGAGAGAGATTACGAATACTTATCTCTGCCCCTATCTGATATGGCTGTTTGCAAAGCGTATTGAGGACTAGGTTAAGGTCCCAAGGTGGTATGCTGTTCTTAATTAGGGGTTTAAGCCTTTGCACCGCTCTTGAGAACCGGGCTACCCATGGGTGAGATGATAGGGCTGTGTCATAGAATACGCTCAAGGCTGATATCTGTACTCTCAGAGTACTGGGTCTAAGGCCTTTCCTGAACCCTTCCTGCAAGAAATCAAGTATTTTCGGGATGTCAGGCTGGTCAGTTCCGACTGTCTCCTCCCCACAAAAGCTGCAGAATTTTTTCCAGATTGTATTATATATTGCCGCGGTCACGGGTTTTCTACTTGCTTGTAGGGTAGAAATGACTTCGTCCGATAGACCTCTTGCCCTTAGGACCTGCCGCTCAGGATCCAGGCTGACAACTGGAAGGCTTCCGGTTTTTGATGCAGAACCGGACCCTGATGGAGGAGGTCTTTCCTTCTTGGTAGGAAAATGGGTTCCTCGCCCGCTAGCTTCCTGAGTAGGGGAAACCAGCTTCTTCTTGGCCAGTAGGGAACTATCAATATAACGCTGGCTCAGTCCTCGCAGATTTTTCTGAGGATCCGTGGAATGAGGGCTAGGGGCGGGAAGGCATACAACAGTCCCCTGCTCCAAGATTGTGACAGGGCATCTATTCCTGCCGGATTTCCCAGGGGGTTCAGGGAGTAGAAGGTGGTGAGCTTTGCGTTCTCTTTGTCCGCGAACAGGTCTACCGCTGGTATTCCCCAACGATCGCACAGGCTGCTGAACACTTCGTCGTTGAGCTCCCAGTCCGTTGCAGTTACCCTCCTCCTGCTGAGGAAGTCTGCGATCTGGTTCTGAGGGCCCTCCAGATGTACGGCTGAGATTGAGAGGATTTCCCTCTCTGCCCATCTGAAAATCTGATCTGCTAAGGCCTGAAGTGTGGGATGTCTTGGTCCGCCTTGATGGCAGAGAAAGGCCACTGTTGTGGTGTTGTCTGACAAGACTTTGACGTGTTTGTTTTTCACGTGGGACCTGGCGACGAGCAGCACTTTCCAGACCGCATGTAATTCTCTGACGTTGGAGGATCTTTTGCTGTCCTCTGTACTCCATCGCCCCTGGTACTTTCCTGCGACGTGTCCGCCCCAGCCGAATAGACTTGCGTCCGTCATCAGTACGACCTCCAGGGACTGAACCCATGAGACACCCCTTTTTAGGTTTCTCGGGATGGTCCACCATAGAAGCGATCTTCTGGCTCGGAGGGTTAACCGTATTTTGCTGTCCAGAGAAGTCTGCCTTCTGTCCCAGGACGCTATAACTGTGTGTTGGAGGTCGCGGGAGTGGAACTGACTCCATCTGACACAGGAAATGCAAGAAGTCATCAGCCCCAGGATCCTCATTACATCTCTGACCGATACCCGATTTTTTGAAAATTGACGAATCTTCTTCGGCATTGAAGTCTGTTTCTCGGCTGGTAGATACAACATCCTTTTTTCTGAGTCTAACATGACCCCCAAGAATTTTACTCTGGGCTTGGGTATGAGATCTCATTTTGCCCAATTTATTATCCATCCTAAACTCTGCAGTGTGGAGATTGAGGATTGACAGTCGATCCTGAGCTGGGTTGCTGAATCAGCTATAAATAGGAAGTTATCTAAATATGGGACCACCGTGATATTTTGGGCCCTTAGGTAGGCCACTACCTCTATTATTACTTTTGTAAAGACCCTCGGGGCCAATGCTAGGCCGAAGGGCAGGCAACGAAACTGATAGTGGTATATTGTGCCGTCTCTTTCGACCGCAAACCTGAGGTATCTTTGGTGATCCGGGTGGATAGGGACATGATAATATGCGTTTTTTTAGATCCAAAGTGCACATTACCACACCCCTTCCCAGAAGAGGAATCGTGGATCTTATCGATTCCATTTTGAAGCGCCTGTAAGACACCCATTTGTTTAGAGGTTTTAGGTTTATTATTGTTCGGGTTTCCCCCCGAGGGTTTTTTTATTGCAAAGAGGCTCGAGTAGTGTCCTCTGCCTTCCTCCTGGGCAGCGACCAGAGTAATTGCTTCCATGTCTAGGAGATCTTGGATGTCTAACACATCGGGGAAGCTGCACTGAGGTGTGAACTGGTCACTAAAAATCTGTTCGTGGGTAGGGAGTTGAATTCTATTTTGTACCCCTTTGAGATGACCTGTAATACCCAGGGGCTGGAGGTGACTTTCTGCCACTCTCCCGAGAATTTGAGTAGTCGCCCCCCTACTCTGGTGGCGTCATTTCTTCCGGGAGCTGTTATCTCTATTCCTATTTCTGCCTTCGCCTCCTTTGGGGTAGCTCCATCTACCCGTTTTACCTTTCCCCCTGTAGTCCGCTCTCTGGTTGTAACGGGGCCTACAAAACGGCTGGTATCTTTTACGTTTCTCCTCAGGGAACCCCTTTTTTTCATCTGACGCTTTCTCTAAAATGTCATCGAGCACGGGCCCGAAGACCCTGCCCCCCGAGAAAGGAATTGAGCAGAGTTTATTTTTTGACTGCATGTCGCCTGTCCAACTCTTCAGCCAGATAGCCCTTCTGGCTGTGTTGGACAGGGACTGGCTTCTGGCCGAGAACCTAACTGATTCTGCTGAGGCGTCGGCCAAGAATCGTAGCCAACTTAAGCAAGGGGAGTGACTTTAGGATTGTTTCCCTCGGGGTTCTTTCTGACAGACGCTCCTCTAGGTCATCTATCCACAGATGCATGGAGCGTACTACCGATGTCGCGGCTATATTTGTCTTTATGACCGCTGCTGAGCTTTCCCAGGCTCTTTTTAAGAGCCCGTCTGCCTTCCGATCTAAGGGTTCCTTCAAGCTTGAGGAATCCTCGAACGGAATTGCCGTTTTCTTTGATACTTTAGCTATGAGAATGTCAATTTTAGGGATCTCTTCCCAGACTTTAAACTCCTCAGGGTCGAACGGCAGATGCGACTTAACGTCCCTGGGAATAGTTAATCTTTTCTCTGCCTCCTCCCACTCCTCCAGTATCATTGCCCGTATGTGGGTGTTTACTGGGAAGACCATTGAAGTCTGGGAGCGTAATCCCCCGAACATTTCGTCCTGTATTTCGTCCTCAATCTGCATAGTCTGCCGCACCGCTCCCAATAGTTCGTCTGTATCCCCAGACGAAAACAGGTATTTTCTCCCCCTTTCTGGGTGTTCTCTAATCTCCTCTTCCTCTGCGTCAGAGTCGGACAGAATGCCTTCCGATGACGTATCAGACTCCCTCTGCCTTTTCCTGGATGGCTGGGGGTTCGCCTGCGGGGCCTGGGAAGTGGCTAGGCCGGATACCGAGGCTTGCACTTCTTCCCTAATTATCGCTCTCATATTAGACATAAAAGTAGCCTGCTCTTCCCCCATTATACGGCTTGCACATGCGTCACAGAGGGTCTTCTGCCACGTGTCCTTTAGCTTCTTAGAGCAAACCGGACACTTCTTATCCTTCTGCTAAGGCTCCTTTTTCTCAGAGGTAGCGGTTCCCCCCTAGAACATATAAAATACGGGTTCTGTGGGGTCTATCCTTATGGGGCCCTGCAGTGACCTCTTCAGAGGTTACTCACGTGACCCTGCCTCCGTCTTTGCCTGCTCCTCCATGCTGGTGGTGATGAAAAACGCTGCTGACTGCTGAGGAGACACAGACATGTAAGCGGTGACGGGCGCCCCCTGCCACGTGGAGCAGAGCTGCATACCGCCTCTATTGCCGCTCCAATCTCCGGACGCCTGCCCTTCTCCTGATGGGCCGATGCCGCCGCGGTGTGCTTAGTACCGGGCGGTCACTGCCTGAGGTGTCTTGACGGCGGCACGGCCAGAAGTAATGCGTCCAGCCGGCAGTGACGCGCCCATGACGCGCGCACCGGAAGTGACGCGCCCGTGACACGCGCACTGGAAATGACGCGCCCCCGGTCTCTGGCCTGCGCGTCCTCCTCCGGTGGGGCGGGCGGCCTGACGCGCGCCTGCTACTGCGCGCTCCCGCCCTCCGGACACAACGGCTCCACCCGGCAGTAGTCTGCAGGAGGACCGCTTGCGGGCTCTGCAACCCCAGCGGTGGTCTGTGGTGGTGGCGTCCAGGGTCGAGAGCCCCCGTCAGGGGGAAGCGACCCGGCGTCTGGGAGCAGCGCTACACCGGAGAAGCTGATGGACCCTACATCGGGTGTCAGCCGCAGATCTCATCAGGTAGGAAGGGTGAGGCTGAGCCCCCGATCCTGACCATCTGCATGGAACGGCCGGATCCTCTCTTATCGTTCCCATCCACAGTGGGACAGGAAAAACACTGAGGGATGGGAAAGGGAGGATCCTTTTAAACTCTCGTGGTTTCCTGTCCCACTACGGAGGAGGACGTCCTCCAATGTGCTGTCAGGTGGTGACCTGGAAAGACATTTGTCCATCCAGTTCAGCCTTTATGCCGTCAGAATAAATCCCCATATCTACGTCCTTCTAAAGAACCTAATAACTGTAAGATACAATATTGTAATGCTCCAAGAAGACATCCAGGCCTCTGTTGAACCCTTCGACTGAGTTCACCATCACCACCTCCTCAGGCAAGGAATTCCAGATTCTCACTGGCCTAACAGTAAAGAATCCTCTTCTATGTTGGTGGAAAAACCTCTCCTCCAGAAGCAGAGAATGCCCCCTTGTGACCGTCACCTTCCTTGGTATAAACAGATCCTTGGAGAGATATTTGTATTGTCCCCTTACATACTTATACATGGTTATTAGATCGCCCCTCAGTCGTCTTTTTTTTCTAGACTAAATAATTCTAATTTTGCTAATTTCTCTGGGTATTGTAGTTCCCCCACCACCTTTATTAATTTTGTTGCCCTCCTTTGTACTTGCTCTAGCTCCATTATATTCTTCCTGAGCACCAATGCCCAAAACACAGTATTCCATGTGCGGTCTAACCAGGGATTTGTACAGAGGCAGTATAATGCTCTCATCATGTGTATCCTGGCCTCTTTTAATGCACCCCATGATCCTGTTTGCCTTGGCAGCCGCTGCCTGGCACTGGCTGCTCCAGGTAAGTTTATCATTAAGGCCAGGATCACACTACCGTGTGTGATGCGAGAAACTCGCACGAGTCTCTCGCATCAACACTCGGCACTGCTGCTGGCACTCAGGACCGGAGCTGCGGCTGCAAGTATTTCCATGCAGCCGCAGCTCCGGTCCCGAGTGCCAGGTATTGACGTGCGAGACTCGTCCGAGTTTCTCGCACGAGTATGAGCCCTAACTAGGATCCCCAAGTCATTCTCCATGTCAGATATAACCAGTGGTTTCCCGTTCAGTGTGTAATGGTGATATTGATTCCATCTTCCCATATGTATAACCTTACATTTATCATTGTTAAACTGCATCTGCCACCTTTCGGCCCAAGTTTCCAACTGTAGCAGAATACTATCTTCTCTTGTATTGTAAGTTAGCTTTTTGGTTATTGCTTTTCGAAATATAAAAAATTACACATAGCTCTGATTGTTCAGTTTAGAAAGAATTCAACTTTTCCTGTATGTACTCAAGTCTCAGCTAGTGACAGAGCACAGCCAGTAGAGTCATCAGATTTTACATCGCAAAGGTGGCAAAAATTACACCAGAAATGTTCTCTAGTGGCCCCGGACATTTCTGTATTAATTTATGTCTCTTCTGTGTTATAAACTATGGTGACTGTCATTTGCACTCTTTTATGAGGACTGTCAGTTGCGCTCTGTTATGGTCGGCTACGCTCATTTATGATGACTGTCAGTTGCGTTCTTTTATGATGCCTGTTGGTTACGCTCATTTATGAGGATTGTCAGTTGTGCTCTTTTACGATGACTGTTGGTTATGCTCATTTATGACTGTCGGTTGCAGTCTTATGATGACTGTCGGTTGCACTCTTATGATGACTGTTGGTTGCGCTCTTTTATGATTGTCGGTTGCGCTCTTTTATGATGACTGTTGGTTACACTCTTTTATGACTGTCGGTTGTGCTCCTTTATGATGACTGTCGGTTGCGCTCTTTTATGATGACTCAGTTGCGCTCTGTTATGATGACTGTCGGTTGCGCTCTTTTATGATGACTCAGTTGCGCTCTGTCATGGTGACTGTCGATTGCACTCTGTTATGATGACTATCGGTGGCGCTGTTATGATGACGGTCGGTGGCGCTCTGTTATGATTGTCGGTGGGCGCTCTTTTATGATGACTGTCAGTTGTGCTCTTTTACACGTTTCAAAGTGAAGTTCTGACCACTCCTCACAATGTCGCTGCTGCGGACAGGACGGTGACAGACGGGAAAAGTCACAATCTGGTGACACTGGTGACACTGAACAATCCAGGACCTTATACTCTGAACCATTTAGGTACACACTTTCTCCCCACGGCACTCTCAGGCCTTAGTTCGCACTGTACACGTATGTCTCTGGGCTTATACTGGCCCTTTGAGAGTTTGTGCGACCTGGACCACTAATGTCTTTTTATGACACCCCACCAGATCCTGCTGGCACTGCCACAGCTCCTGCTGTAGCCACAAACTACTGGCACCTCTGGCTGCCAAACAAGCAGCTGATGGTGTCAGTGCAGCTCCTGCAGAATCTCTTGCTACAACTGTTACTGCAGCTGTGCCGTCTTCATGGACCCGCCGATCCACAGCAACCTTCGTAACCCCGCCGAGTTACAGCCAGACGCTTGTCACCTTCGTGACCCCGCCGAGCCACAGCACACTGACTTGAGAGAAAAAAAACTCTGTGACCCACCGAGTCACAGCAAAACACCTCACGTGCCTCCTCGACCGATGCTCTTAGCAACCAAGTTTGTAGACCTCGTCCGTTGCCCCTAGCAACAAGGCTACAAAAGTGCCCTTAGCATTCTCCACCATATGTAAGGCAGCGCTCACTGAGTGCATTGGGGAACGTCCACCTGGCAGCGCTATAACATACAGGAAGACTCAATTTCCTTAAAAGTTCTCCTGGGTATATTGCTCCATATCCCCAGCAGCACAAACACAGTAGTCAGCTTTTAGGTCCGGCAACATAAAATAATAATGTCCATAAACAGGGCTTTGCTCTCTCAGACCCTGTTCACACACAGGCCAGGGCAATGCCCATTAAACACTCAGTTCCATAGGACAGTACAGTCTCTTACTGTTCGGGGTCAGTGCCACTCAAGGTTGTCCGACCGTCCACTCTGGAGGTATCTCACAGACCTCGTTCCTCTGGTTCAGGAAAGCCAGCACTGCTTCCTCAGCCTGTGCGATATTCAGCAAGCAGGATTGGCCTGGAGCCACACACAAAGGAGGCCTTCTACCTCCCAGGTCACAGACAACTCTGTAGAGTCCCACCTGGACACATGGAAGTCTGTGCACAATCCAGACTCCCAACACTCTCCCCTGTGCTAAACACACCTTCATTATGTAGGCTGTAACCCCACCCCCAGGTGAGGTATGGATTACATGGCTGGTCACCTTGTCATGACCTCACGGCAGGTCCCGAAAATACCTGCCGGTCCTGAAGGAAAACATGGGTACAGCCAGCACCCTCACCCATAGGTGAGGTAATATGGGTAGCCTGACCCTCTCATTTCTCATAGCTACCCGCGACCCGGACCCAAGTGCACTAACTGTTATACTAGTGCTCACATGCACTAATAATAAAACGCTCCGGGTTGCATCTCAGGGAGCATCCATCCCTGTGACATATATCGGCCATTCACAACCCTGCCAGTCACTGTTTCTGCATCACCATAGAGGGAACGCCAGTATGCATGACCTGGGGAGCCCACATGGTGCCCCCTAGCTGTCACAGTGGTCACTGCATTACAATATATATTTAATAGAGATATAGATAGCAGAATAGGTGAAAATTCAATTGTCTGCATCTGTAAATTGCAGAACCCGACAGGATATGAGACATGGTTTACATACAGTAAACCTGTCATGTTTTACTGTGTTCTCGGAGTAGGTAGTTGCAGGGTTAACTCTGATGGCCTCTTTCTGTGTCCTGGGAGGCTTTTTATAGCCTTACTGTGAGACCATTCCTTGTCCTTTATACTCTGACCCTTGGCTGAGTGTGTGTAACCCTGTTGTGCTTTGTGCCTGTGCTATTGTCTGGTTCTGATCTGGTTCCGTCCCCGTTGTGATTCTTGCCTGCCGTTTTTGTACCGTTTATTGCCCTTCCTGGTTAACTGATCTCTTGCTGCGTTCTGACTACCCTTCTGACTGCCCGTGTACTGTGTCGCCCTCTCTGTGTTTAGACCTTGGCTTGTGTGACTACATTATCTCTGCTTAGGTTACCCACATTGTATGAGGACAGGCGGATTTGCCTGTCTGTGATGACCCCACAGCCCCCCGCCGTGCTAAACAGATATTCAGACAATACATTTTCTGCAGAGCAGGCCAGCACCTCCAAAGCATAAAGGGCAAGCTCAGAACAAGTGTCCAATTTGGAGACCAAGAAGTTAAATGGGACAGACCCATCTTTTAGTACATGGAGACTTGCAGATAGGTAGTCTTCCATCATGTTGTTGTAACACTGCTTCCTGCTAATACGGACCACATCAGATGATGGTGCCGAATGTTGTGGCGTGCTCATAAAGATTTTCCTTATTTCAGTTATTCTAACCCTGCCTTCCGAGATGCTGACGGTGCCGAAGCTGCGTTGGCAAAATCTCCTCTCCACCTTGTTGTTCCACTGAGCTCCAAATGTCAGGTAGGAAAGCCATTAGTAGTTTTCTACCAGCTTGTGCTTGCAGCAGCAGGGTGAGAAAACCAAAAAGAGCGCACACACTGCCTGCTATTTCAGCAGCAGCTCCGACATGTATGGGTAGATTTTTAGGAAGCTCTACACCACCAAGTTTAGCCCATGCGGACGTGCTTACTTGTTCACGTATCATGTTTTCTTATACAGTATTTACCTCAATTTTTATTCATTTTTGGGATCTATGATCATTTTTCCTTTCTCTCTTTTCCTGTTTAACTTGACAATTAGCCCACTTCATAGTCCTTTACATAGTTACCATAATGGATACCTGTTAAACACTACTCAATGATTAACAATGTTACTGTTATCCTTGTTGAGCTTTCTAGTTTCACTGGTCCTTGTATCAGTATTTAAGTGGACCCTTGATTTAGCGACTGGAAAAGTAGTGACGGCTGGGAACAATGTACTGTGGAACAGCCACTGACATCATCTTTTTATAGCTGTACGATTCCATCGGCTGGAATGGCAGCATCTCAAAGGCCAGTAATTTTGAAATGCTGTCATTCATGGCGTCATGCGATTATTACAATGTTCCATGGAGACCTGTGACGTGGGTCAGAGTGAAGGCAAGGACACGATATTTTAGAATTCAATGTAATGTATATATATATATATATATATATATATATATATATATATATATATATATATGTATATATTGTAGAGAAACAAGCTTCAGGTGACAGATGGAAACAACAGTGGTTTAAAGCATCAGGCAAAGTCAGGAATATAAGGGCTTATCAGTACAGACCAATGGTGCGAGTTCAAGTCCGGGAATGCAGGATCCAGAGGTCTGGAGCCCAGACCGGGCTCCAAGCGGAGAGCCAGTCGCAGCGGAGGTGGGTGCAGAGCAGGTCCGAAGTAACAGAGTCTTTCAGATGGAATGTGAATCCGGAAGCAAGCGAGGTATCCCAAGGAACCGAAGAGACAAGCAAGATACTAGTCCTTCTAGCTTGGTAACTGGTGAGGTACAAGATACTCAAGCACTGTATAGTGTGCAGAGTCCCTTTATATGTGCAGCAGACAAGAAAAAAAGCATCTCAAACAGGAAACAAGATGGCCCCCGTGAAGCCATTAACTCCATCTCAGGTAAGGGAAAAATCCAGCAGAACTAAGGGCAAAACAGGTACACAGTTCAGATCCTTACACATGGCTCATGTGTGGCTAGGTTGGTATCTCCTCTTTCTCTCAAGGATTTTGCAGGATAGAAAGCTGAACACTTCCATAGTATGGTATGGAGATGCTTGGTGATATACTTTATACTGGCTGTTTAGTGAGACAGCTAGAATGGCGTTGCTGTATGGAGTTTCATTATTTCTTGGCAAACAGTTACACAAGATTACAGCCCCAATTCATGAAGAATAGAATTTTGTACGCCAGTCTTAAAGGGTATATTCGGAACTTTATGGAAAAACTAAAAATGTGCCAAAGCACTAACAAGCAGCTAGTTGCCACGTAACAGCCTGTTGTGCTTACAACCATTCTTCCCCGGCAGAGTGGTCACAAACTGCTCCTGCCAGGGATTAGACTGCCTCTGCTGACGTGAAGGACTGGGACTTACGAGGTCAGATTGACAGCTGGCTCCCCCAGTTAGGCAGCGGGAATCCAGCTGTCAGTCAGAATGACGTTGGCAGTCCCGTACTGTCAACAGACCAGAACAGAGAAGCCTCTGCTCTGTCAACATGATGTCAGAAGAATCCCCGGCAGGAACAGTATGTTAACGCTCTGTGCCAGGGAAGAATGGCGCCAGACACAACAGGCAGGTACGTTGCAATTACCTGCCTATTATTGCTTTGGCACATTTTTTGCTTTTCATAAAGTCCTGGATGTTCCCTTTAATGAAGGGTGAGAGGGAGAAAGCTCGGACACTGTGTATTTTTTTTTAATTAATAAAATTACATAGTAACATAGTTAGCAAGGCTGAAAAAAACGGTAATTAGACCTGCCGGTAATTGTGTTTCCAGGAATCAATCCTGACAGCACATTGGAGGACGTTCTTCTCATCCGTAGTGGGACAGGAAACCACGAGAGTTTAAAAGGATCCTCCCTTTCCCATCCCTCAGTGATTTCACAAAGTAACACCTCTGGATAGATGCAAACAGATTTTATTTAAACCAACATTCTTCATACACATGTTACATCACAGTTGTATGGAAAGTATTATCGGGAGGGATCTAACAGTGCTGTCAGGATGGATTCCTGGAAACACAATTTCCGGTAGGTCTAATTACCGTTTTCCAGGTCACCACCTGACAGCACATTGGAGTAGTACCAAAGTATATTGGTCCTAGGGCGGGACTACTGCATGGAGTTGTGTGGATGCTATGTCTAGTTTATAGTGTTTGGAGAAAGTACTAAGACTAGTCCAAGATGCCGCCGTGCAGATCTGCTCTGCCGAGGCGCCCCCCGTTTCTGCCCATGATGTGGCCATGGCCCTGGTTGAGTGGGCTCTAAGGTTCCCCGGGGGATTTTGACCCTGTGCTTTGTAGGCTATGCTAATAGTGGACCTAATCCACCTTGCTATTGTCGATTTTGATGCCTTTTTCCCTTTATTAGGGCCTCTAAACTGGACAAAACGATTACTGTCCTGTCTCCAGGGTCTGGTTGCATCCAGGTACCTGAGCACAGTTTCTTTTACGTCCAAGCTATGGTAGGTTTTTTCCCTGCTATTTTTGGGAGACTGGAAAAAGGAAGGAAGTACTACTTCTTGATTCATGTTGGAGTTTGAGACGACTTTGGGTAGGAAGGACGGGTCGAGTCTTAACACTAACCGGTCACTAAACACCTGTAAGTAGGGATCCTGGGTTGATAAGGCCTGCAGTTCTCCTAACCTCTTGGCTGAGGTGACCGCCACTAAGAAGGCTGTTTTAAGAGAGAGATTACGAATACTTATCTCTGCCCCTATCTGATATGGCTGTTTGCAAAGCGTATTGAGGACTAGGTTAAGGTCCCAAGGTGGTATGCTGTTCTTAATTAGGGGTTTAAGCCTTTGCACCGCTCTTGAGAACCGGGCTACCCATGGGTGAGATGATAGGGCTGTGTCATAGAATACGCTCAAGGCTGATATCTGTACTCTCAGAGTACTGGGTCTAAGGCCTTTCCTGAACCCTTCCTGCAAGAAATCAAGTATTTTCGGGATGTCAGGCTGGTCAGTTCCGACTGTCTCCTCCCCACAAAAGCTGCAGAATTTTTTCCAGATTGTATTATATATTGCCGCGGTCACGGGTTTTCTACTTGCTTGTAGGGTAGAAATGACTTCGTCCGATAGACCTCTTGCCCTTAGGACCTGCCGCTCAGGATCCAGGCTGACAACTGGAAGGCTTCCGGTTTTTGATGCAGAACCGGACCCTGATGGAGGAGGTCTTTCCTTCTTGGTAGGAAAATGGGTTCCTCGCCCGCTAGCTTCCTGAGTAGGGGAAACCAGCTTCTTCTTGGCCAGTAGGGAACTATCAATATAACGCTGGCTCAGTCCTCGCAGATTTTTCTGAGGATCCGTGGAATGAGGGCTAGGGGCGGGAAGGCATACAACAGTCCCCTGCTCCAAGATTGTGACAGGGCATCTATTCCTGCCGGATTTCCCAGGGGGTTCAGGGAGTAGAAGGTGGTGAGCTTTGCGTTCTCTTTGTCCGCGAACAGGTCTACCGCTGGTATTCCCCAACGATCGCACAGGCTGCTGAACACTTCGTCGTTGAGCTCCCAGTCCGTTGCAGTTACCCTCCTCCTGCTGAGGAAGTCTGCGATCTGGTTCTGAGGGCCCTCCAGATGTACGGCTGAGATTGAGAGGATTTCCCTCTCTGCCCATCTGAAAATCTGATCTGCTAAGGCCTGAAGTGTGGGATGTCTTGGTCCGCCTTGATGGCAGAGAAAGGCCACTGTTGTGGTGTTGTCTGACAAGACTTTGACGTGTTTGTTTTTCACGTGGGACCTGGCGACGAGCAGCACTTTCCAGACCGCATGTAATTCTCTGACGTTGGAGGATCTTTTGCTGTCCTCTGTACTCCATCGCCCCTGGTACTTTCCTGCGACGTGTCCGCCCCAGCCGAATAGACTTGCGTCCGTCATCAGTACGACCTCCAGGGACTGAACCCATGAGACACCCCTTTTTAGGTTTCTCGGGATGGTCCACCATAGAAGCGATCTTCTGGCTCGGAGGGTTAACCGTATTTTGCTGTCCAGAGAAGTCTGCCTTCTGTCCCAGGACGCTATAACTGTGTGTTGGAGGTCGCGGGAGTGGAACTGACTCCATCTGACACAGGAAATGCAAGAAGTCATCAGCCCCAGGATCCTCATTACATCTCTGACCGATACCCGATTTTTTGAAAATTGACGAATCTTCTTCGGCATTGAAGTCTGTTTCTCGGCTGGTAGATACAACATCCTTTTTTCTGAGTCTAACATGACCCCCAAGAATTTTACTCTGGGCTTGGGTATGAGATCTCATTTTGCCCAATTTATTATCCATCCTAAACTCTGCAGTGTGGAGATTGAGGATTGACAGTCGATCCTGAGCTGGGTTGCTGAATCAGCTATAAATAGGAAGTTATCTAAATATGGGACCACCGTGATATTTTGGGCCCTTAGGTAGGCCACTACCTCTATTATTACTTTTGTAAAGACCCTCGGGGCCAATGCTAGGCCGAAGGGCAGGCAACGAAACTGATAGTGGTATATTGTGCCGTCTCTTTCGACCGCAAACCTGAGGTATCTTTGGTGATCCGGGTGGATAGGGACATGATAATATGCGTTTTTTTAGATCCAAAGTGCACATTACCACACCCCTTCCCAGAAGAGGAATCGTGGATCTTATCGATTCCATTTTGAAGCGCCTGTAAGACACCCATTTGTTTAGAGGTTTTAGGTTTATTATTGTTCGGGTTTCCCCCCGAGGGTTTTTTTATTGCAAAGAGGCTCGAGTAGTGTCCTCTGCCTTCCTCCTGGGCAGCGACCAGAGTAATTGCTTCCATGTCTAGGAGATCTTGGATGTCTAACACATCGGGGAAGCTGCACTGAGGTGTGAACTGGTCACTAAAAATCTGTTCGTGGGTAGGGAGTTGAATTCTATTTTGTACCCCTTTGAGATGACCTGTAATACCCAGGGGCTGGAGGTGACTTTCTGCCACTCTCCCGAGAATTTGAGTAGTCGCCCCCCTACTCTGGTGGCGTCATTTCTTCCGGGAGCTGTTATCTCTATTCCTATTTCTGCCTTCGCCTCCTTTGGGGTAGCTCCATCTACCCGTTTTACCTTTCCCCCTGTAGTCCGCTCTCTGGTTGTAACGGGGCCTACAAAACGGCTGGTATCTTTTACGTTTCTCCTCAGGGAACCCCTTTTTTTCATCTGACGCTTTCTCTAAAATGTCATCGAGCACGGGCCCGAAGACCCTGCCCCCCGAGAAAGGAATTGAGCAGAGTTTATTTTTTGACTGCATGTCGCCTGTCCAACTCTTCAGCCAGATAGCCCTTCTGGCTGTGTTGGACAGGGACTGGCTTCTGGCCGAGAACCTAACTGATTCTGCTGAGGCGTCGGCCAAGAATCGTAGCCAACTTAAGCAAGGGGAGTGACTTTAGGATTGTTTCCCTCGGGGTTCTTTCTGACAGACGCTCCTCTAGGTCATCTATCCACAGATGCATGGAGCGTACTACCGATGTCGCGGCTATATTTGTCTTTATGACCGCTGCTGAGCTTTCCCAGGCTCTTTTTAAGAGCCCGTCTGCCTTCCGATCTAAGGGTTCCTTCAAGCTTGAGGAATCCTCGAACGGAATTGCCGTTTTCTTTGATACTTTAGCTATGAGAATGTCAATTTTAGGGATCTCTTCCCAGACTTTAAACTCCTCAGGGTCGAACGGCAGATGCGACTTAACGTCCCTGGGAATAGTTAATCTTTTCTCTGCCTCCTCCCACTCCTCCAGTATCATTGCCCGTATGTGGGTGTTTACTGGGAAGACCATTGAAGTCTGGGAGCGTAATCCCCCGAACATTTCGTCCTGTATTTCGTCCTCAATCTGCATAGTCTGCCGCACCGCTCCCAATAGTTCGTCTGTATCCCCAGACGAAAACAGGTATTTTCTCCCCCTTTCTGGGTGTTCTCTAATCTCCTCTTCCTCTGCGTCAGAGTCGGACAGAATGCCTTCCGATGACGTATCAGACTCCCTCTGCCTTTTCCTGGATGGCTGGGGGTTCGCCTGCGGGGCCTGGGAAGTGGCTAGGCCGGATACCGAGGCTTGCACTTCTTCCCTAATTATCGCTCTCATATTAGACATAAAAGTAGCCTGCTCTTCCCCCATTATACGGCTTGCACATGCGTCACAGAGGGTCTTCTGCCACGTGTCCTTTAGCTTCTTAGAGCAAACCGGACACTTCTTATCCTTCTGCTAAGGCTCCTTTTTCTCAGAGGTAGCGGTTCCCCCCTAGAACATATAAAATACGGGTTCTGTGGGGTCTATCCTTATGGGGCCCTGCAGTGACCTCTTCAGAGGTTACTCACGTGACCCTGCCTCCGTCTTTGCCTGCTCCTCCATGCTGGTGGTGATGAAAAACGCTGCTGACTGCTGAGGAGACACAGACATGTAAGCGGTGACGGGCGCCCCCTGCCACGTGGAGCAGAGCTGCATACCGCCTCTATTGCCGCTCCAATCTCCGGACGCCTGCCCTTCTCCTGATGGGCCGATGCCGCCGCGGTGTGCTTAGTACCGGGCGGTCACTGCCTGAGGTGTCTTGACGGCGGCACGGCCAGAAGTAATGCGTCCAGCCGGCAGTGACGCGCCCATGACGCGCGCACCGGAAGTGACGCGCCCGTGACACGCGCACTGGAAATGACGCGCCCCCGGTCTCTGGCCTGCGCGTCCTCCTCCGGTGGGGCGGGCGGCCTGACGCGCGCCTGCTACTGCGCGCTCCCGCCCTCCGGACACAACGGCTCCACCCGGCAGTAGTCTGCAGGAGGACCGCTTGCGGGCTCTGCAACCCCAGCGGTGGTCTGTGGTGGTGGCGTCCAGGGTCGAGAGCCCCCGTCAGGGGGAAGCGACCCGGCGTCTGGGAGCAGCGCTACACCGGAGAAGCTGATGGACCCTACATCGGGTGTCAGCCGCAGATCTCATCAGGTAGGAAGGGTGAGGCTGAGCCCCCGATCCTGACCATCTGCATGGAACGGCCGGATCCTCTCTTATCGTTCCCATCCACAGTGGGACAGGAAAAACACTGAGGGATGGGAAAGGGAGGATCCTTTTAAACTCTCGTGGTTTCCTGTCCCACTACGGAGGAGGACGTCCTCCAATGTGCTGTCAGGTGGTGACCTGGAAAGACATTTGTCCATCCAGTTCAGCCTTTATGCCGTCAGAATAAATCCCCATATCTACGTCCTTCTAAAGAACCTAATAACTGTAAGATACAATATTGTAATGCTCCAAGAAGACATCCAGGCCTCTGTTGAACCCTTCGACTGAGTTCACCATCACCACCTCCTCAGGCAAGGAATTCCAGATTCTCACTGGCCTAACAGTAAAGAATCCTCTTCTATGTTGGTGGAAAAACCTCTCCTCCAGAAGCAGAGAATGCCCCCTTGTGACCGTCACCTTCCTTGGTATAAACAGATCCTTGGAGAGATATTTGTATTGTCCCCTTACATACTTATACATGGTTATTAGATCGCCCCTCAGTCGTCTTTTTTTTCTAGACTAAATAATTCTAATTTTGCTAATTTCTCTGGGTATTGTAGTTCCCCCACCACCTTTATTAATTTTGTTGCCCTCCTTTGTACTTGCTCTAGCTCCATTATATTCTTCCTGAGCACCAATGCCCAAAACACAGTATTCCATGTGCGGTCTAACCAGGGATTTGTACAGAGGCAGTATAATGCTCTCATCATGTGTATCCTGGCCTCTTTTAATGCACCCCATGATCCTGTTTGCCTTGGCAGCCGCTGCCTGGCACTGGCTGCTCCAGGTAAGTTTATCATTAAGGCCAGGATCACACTACCGTGTGTGATGCGAGAAACTCGCACGAGTCTCTCGCATCAACACTCGGCACTGCTGCTGGCACTCAGGACCGGAGCTGCGGCTGCAAGTATTTCCATGCAGCCGCAGCTCCGGTCCCGAGTGCCAGGTATTGACGTGCGAGACTCGTCCGAGTTTCTCGCACGAGTATGAGCCCTAACTAGGATCCCCAAGTCATTCTCCATGTCAGATATAACCAGTGGTTTCCCGTTCAGTGTGTAATGGTGATATTGATTCCATCTTCCCATATGTATAACCTTACATTTATCATTGTTAAACTGCATCTGCCACCTTTCGGCCCAAGTTTCCAACTGTAGCAGAATACTATCTTCTCTTGTATTGTAAGTTAGCTTTTTGGTTATTGCTTTTCGAAATATAAAAAATTACACATAGCTCTGATTGTTCAGTTTAGAAAGAATTCAACTTTTCCTGTATGTACTCAAGTCTCAGCTAGTGACAGAGCACAGCCAGTAGAGTCATCAGATTTTACATCGCAAAGGTGGCAAAAATTACACCAGAAATGTTCTCTAGTGGCCCCGGACATTTCTGTATTAATTTATGTCTCTTCTGTGTTATAAACTATGGTGACTGTCATTTGCACTCTTTTATGAGGACTGTCAGTTGCGCTCTGTTATGGTCGGCTACGCTCATTTATGATGACTGTCAGTTGCGTTCTTTTATGATGCCTGTTGGTTACGCTCATTTATGAGGATTGTCAGTTGTGCTCTTTTACGATGACTGTTGGTTATGCTCATTTATGACTGTCGGTTGCAGTCTTATGATGACTGTCGGTTGCACTCTTATGATGACTGTTGGTTGCGCTCTTTTATGATTGTCGGTTGCGCTCTTTTATGATGACTGTTGGTTACACTCTTTTATGACTGTCGGTTGTGCTCCTTTATGATGACTGTCGGTTGCGCTCTTTTATGATGACTCAGTTGCGCTCTGTTATGATGACTGTCGGTTGCGCTCTTTTATGATGACTCAGTTGCGCTCTGTCATGGTGACTGTCGATTGCACTCTGTTATGATGACTATCGGTGGCGCTGTTATGATGACGGTCGGTGGCGCTCTGTTATGATTGTCGGTGGGCGCTCTTTTATGATGACTGTCAGTTGTGCTCTTTTACACGTTTCAAAGTGAAGTTCTGACCACTCCTCACAATGTCGCTGCTGCGGACAGGACGGTGACAGACGGGAAAAGTCACAATCTGGTGACACTGAACAATCAGCGCTGAGCGGAATTATTTATATTAGAAAAAGCCACAATAAAAATGCAAGATTTATTAAATCGGGAAAAAATAATAATTTTTCCCAAATACATAAAACATAGAACAGTGTACAAAAAAATTAATTTCTCACTTGTGATGTCTGCTCCTTTAAAACCTTGAGCAATTTCATAAAAAAATTAAAAACATCCTAGAACCAGCTCCATTCTGTCCTGACAGTGATGAGCAGACTACAGCAGAAATTGTTTGTGAGGTCCTCGCTCCAGCGGCGCCATTCTGGGCTCCTCAGCACTGAGGCGTTACAGTGAGGTCCTTGCTCCAACAGCGCCATTCTGGGCTCCTCAGCACTGAGGCGTTACAATGAGGTCCTCGCTCCAGCAGCGCCATTCTGGGCTCCTCAGCACTGAGGCGTTACAGTGAGGTCCTCGCTCCAACAGCGCCATTCTGGGCTCCTCAGCACTGAGGCGTTACAATGAGGTCCTCGCTCCAGCAGCGCCATTCTGGGCTCCTCAGCACTGAGGCGTTACAGTGAGGTCCTCGCTCCAGCAGCGCCATTCTGGGCTCCTCAGCAATGAGGCGTTACACTGAGTTCCTCGCTCCAGCAGCACCATTCTGGGCTCCTCAGCACTGAGGCGTTACAGTGAGGTCCTCGCTCCAGCAGCGCCATTCTGGGCTCCTCAGCACTGAGGCGTTACACTGAGGTCCTCGCTCCAGCAGCGCCATTCTGGGCTCCTCAGCACTGAGGCGTTACAGTGAGGTCCTCGCTCCAGCAGCGCCATTCTGGGCTCCTCAGCACTGAGGCGTTACAGTGAGGTCCTCGCTCCAGCATCGCCATTCTGGGCTCCTCAGCACTGAGGCGTTACAGTGAGGTCCTCGCTCCAGCAGCGCCATTCTGGGCTCCTCAGCACTGAGGCGTTACAGTGAGGTCCTCGCTCCAGCAGCGCCATTCTGGGCTCCTCAGCACTGAGGCGTTACAGTGAGATCCTCGCTCCAGCAGCGCCCTCCTCAGCACTGAGGCGTTACAGTGAGGTCCTCGCTCCAACAGTGCCATTCTGGGCTCCTCAGCACTGAGGTGTTACAGTGAGGTTCTCGCTCCAACAGCGCCATTCTGGGCTCCTCAGCACTGAGGCGTTACACTGAGGTCCTCGCTCCAGCAGCGCCATTCTGGGCTCCTCAGCACTGAGGCGTTACAATGAAGTCCTCGCTCCAGCATCGCCATTCTGGGCTCCTCAGCACTGAGGCGTTACAATGAAGTCCTCGCTCCAGCAGCGCCATTCTGGGCTCCTCAGCACTGAGGCGTTACACTGAGGTCCTCACTCCAGCGGCGTCATTCTGGGCTCCTCAGCACTGAGGCGTTACACTGAGGTCCTCGCTCCAGCAGCGCCATACTGGGCTCCTCAGCACTGAGGCGTTACAGTGAGGGCCTCGTTCCAACAGCGCCATTCTGGGCTCCTCAGCACTGAGGCATTACAGTGAGGTCCTCGCTCCAGCAGCGCCATTCTGGGCTCCTCAGCACTGAGGCGTTACACTGAGGTCCTCGCTCCAGCAGCGCCATTCTGGGCTCCTCAGCACTGAGGCGTTACAATGAAGTCCTCGCTCCAGCAGCGCCATTCTGGGCTCCTCAGCACTGAGGCGTTACAATGAAGTCCTCGCTCCAGCAGCGCCATTCTGGGCTCCTCAGCACTGAGGCGTTACACTGAGGTCCTCGCTCCAGCAGCGCCCTCCTCAGCAATGAGGCGTTACAGTGAGGTCCTCGCTCCAACAGTGCCATTCTGGGCTCCTCAGCACTGAGGTGTTACAGTGAGGTTCTCGCTCCAACAGCGCCATTCTGGGCTCCTCAGCACTGAGGCGTTACACTGAGGTCCTCGCTCCAGCAGCGCCATTCTGGGCTCCTCAGCACTGAGGCGTTACACTGATGTCCTCGCTCCAACAGCGCCATTCTGGGCTCCTCAGCACTGAGGCGTTACAGTGAGGGCCTCGTTCCAACAGCGCCATTCTGGGCTCCTCAGCACTGAGGCGTTACAGTGAGGGCCTCGTTCCAGCAGCGCCATTCTGGGCTCCTCAGCACTGAGGCGTTACACTGATGTCCTCGCTCCAACAGCGCCATTCTGGGCTCCTCAGCACTGAGGCGTTACAGTGAGGGCCTCGTTCCAACAGCGCCATTCTGGGCTCCTCAGCACTGAGGCGTTACAGTGAGGGCCTCGTTCCAACAGCGCCATTCTGGGCTCCTCAGCACTGAGGCGTTACAGTGAGGGCCTCGTTCCAACAGCGCCATTCTGGGCTCCTCAGCACTGAGGCGTTACAGTGAGGTCCTCGCTCCAGCAGCGCCATTCTGGGCTCCTCAGCACTGAGGCGTTACACTGAGGTCCTCGCTCCAGCAGCGCCATTCTGGGCTCCTCAGCACTGAGGCGTTACACTGAGGTCCTCGCTCCAGCAGCGCCATTCTGGGCTCCTCAGCACTGAGGCGTTACACTGAGGTCCTCGCTCCAGCAGCGCCATTCTGGGCTCCTCAGCACTGAGGCGTTACACTGAGGTCCTCGCTCCAGCAGCGCCATTCTGGGCTCCTCAGCACTGAGGCGTTACACTGAGGTCCTCGCTCCAGCAGCGCCATTCTGGGCTCCTCAGCACTGAGGCGTTACACTGAGGTCCTCGTTCCGACAGCGCCATTCTGGGCTCCTCAGCACTGAGGCATTACAGTGAGGTCCTCGCTCCAGCAGCGCCATTCTGGGCTCCTCAGCACTGAGGCGTTACACTGAGGTCCTCGCTCCAGCAGCGCCATTCTGGGCTCCTCAGCACTGAGGCGTTACAATGAAGTCCTCGCTCCAGCAGCGCCATTCTGGGCTCCTCAGCACTGAGGCGTTACAATGAAGTCCTCGCTCCAGCAGCGCCATTCTGGGCTCCTCAGCACTGAGGCGTTACACTGAGGTCCTCGCTCCAGCAGCGCCCTCCTCAGCACTGAGGCGTTACAGTGAGGTCCTCGCTCCAACAGTGCCATTCTGGGCTCCTCAGCACTGAGGTGTTACAGTGAGGTTCTCGCTCCAACAGCGCCATTCTGGGCTCCTCAGCACTGAGGCGTTACACTGAGGTCCTCGCTCCAGCAGCGCCATTCTGGGCTCCTCAGCACTGAGGCGTTACACTGATGTCCTCGCTCCAACAGCGCCATTCTGGGCTCCTCAGCACTGAGGCGTTACAGTGAGGGCCTCGTTCCAACAGCGCCATTCTGGGCTCCTCAGCACTGAGGCGTTACAGTGAGGGCCTCGTTCCAGCAGCGCCATTCTGGGCTCCTCAGCACTGAGGCGTTACACTGATGTCCTCGCTCCAACAGCGCCATTCTGGGCTCCTCAGCACTGAGGCGTTACAGTGAGGGCCTCGTTCCAACAGCGCCATTCTGGGCTCCTCAGCACTGAGGCGTTACAGTGAGGGCCTCGTTCCAACAGCGCCATTCTGGGCTCCTCAGCACTGAGGCGTTACAGTGAGGGCCTCGTTCCAACAGCGCCATTCTGGGCTCCTCAGCACTGAGGCGTTACAGTGAGGTCCTCGCTCCAGCAGCGCCATTCTGGGCTCCTCAGCACTGAGGCGTTACACTGAGGTCCTCGCTCCAGCAGCGCTATTCTGGGCTCCTCAGCACTGAGGCGTTACACTGAGGTCCTCGCTCCAGCAGCGCCATTCTGGGCTCCTCAGCACTGAGGCGTTACACTGAGGTCCTCGCTCCAGCAGCGCCATTCTGGGCTCCTCAGCACTGAGGCGTTACACTGAGGTCCTCGCTCCAGCAGCGCCATTCTGGGCTCCTCAGCACTGAGGCGTTACACTGAGGTCCTCGCTCCAGCAGCACCATTCTGGGCTCCTCAGCACTGAGGCGTTACAGTGAGGTCCTCTCTCCAGCAGCGCCATTCTGGGCTCCTCAGCACTGAGGCGTTACACTGAGGTCCTCGCTCCAGCAGCGCCATTCTGGGCTCCTCAGCACTGAGGCGTTACAGTGAGGTCCTCGCTCCAGCAGCGCCATTCTGGGCTCCTCAGCACTGAGGCGTTACAGTGAGGTCCTCGCTCCAGCAGCGCCATTCTGGGCTCCTCAGCACTGAGGCATTACACTGAGGTCCTCGCTCCAGCAGCGCCATTCTGGGCTCCTCAGCACTGAGGCGTTACACTGAGGTCCTCGCTCCAGCAGCGCCATTCTGGGCTCCTCAGCACTGAGGCGTTACACTGAGGTCCTCGCTCCAGCAGAGCCATTCTGGGCTCCTCAGCACTGAGGCGTTACACTGAGGTCCTCGCTCCAGCAGCGCCATTCTGGGCTCCTCAGCACTGAGGCGTTACACTGAGGTCCTCGCTCCAGCAGCGCCATTCTGGGCTCCTCAGCACTGAGGCGTTACAGTGAGGTCCTCGCTCCAGCAGCGCCATTCTGGGCTCCTCAGCACTGAGGCGTTACACTGAGGTCCTCGCTCCAGCAGCGCCATTCTGGGCTCCTCAGCACTGAGGCGTTACACTGAGGTCCTCGCTCCAGCAGCGCCATTCTGGGCTCCTCAGCACTGAGGCATTACAGTGAGGTCCTCGTTCCAGCAGCGCCATTCTGGGCTCCTCAGCACTGAGGCGTTACACTGAGGTCCTCGCTCCAGCAGCGCCATTCTGGGCTCCTCAGCACTGAGGCGTTACAGTGAGGTCCTCGCTCCAGCAGCGCCATTCTGGGCTCCTCAGCACTGAGGCGTTACACTGAGGTCCTCGCTCCAGCAGCGCCATTCTGGGCTCCTCAGCACTGAGGCGTTACAATGAAGTCCTCGCTCCAGCAGCGCCATTCTGGGCTCCTCAGCACTGAGGCGTTACAATGAAGTCCTCGCTCCAGCAGCGCCATTCTGGGCTCCTCAGCACTGAGGCGTTACACTGAGGTCCTCGCTCCAGCAGCGCCCTCCTCAGCACTGAGGCGTTACAGTGAGGTCCTCGCTCCAACAGTGCCATTCTGGGCTCCTCAGCACTGAGGCGTTACACTGAGGTCCTCGCTCCAGCAGCGCCATTCTGGGCTCCTCAGCACTGAGGCGTTACACTGATGTCCTCGCTCCAACAGCGCCATTCTGGGCTCCTCAGCACTGAGGCGTTACAGTGAGGGCCTCGTTCCAACAGCGCCATTCTGGGCTCCTCAGCACTGAGGCGTTACAGTGAGGGCCTCGTTCCAGCAGCGCCATTCTGGGCTCCTCAGCACTGAGGCGTTACACTGATGTCCTCGCTCCAACAGCGCCATTCTGGGCTCCTCAGCACTGAGGCGTTACAGTGAGGGCCTCGTTCCAACAGCGCCATTCTGGGCTCCTCAGCACTGAGGCGTTACAGTGAGGGCCTCGTTCCAACAGCGCCATTCTGGGCTCCTCAGCACTGAGGCGTTACAGTGAGGGCCTCGTTCCAACAGCGCCATTCTGGGCTCCTCAGCACTGAGGCGTTACAGTGAGGTCCTCGCTCCAGCAGCGCCATTCTGGGCTCCTCAGCACTGAGGCGTTACACTGAGGTCCTCGCTCCAGCAGCGCCATTCTGGGCTCCTCAGCACTGAGGCGTTACACTGAGGTCCTCGCTCCAGCAGCGCCATTCTGGGCTCCTCAGCACTGAGGCGTTACACTGAGGTCCTCGCTCCAGCAGCGCCATTCTGGGCTCCTCAGCACGGAGGCGTTACACTGAGGTCCTCGCTCCAGCAGCGCCATTCTGGGCTCCTCAGCACTGAGGCGTTACAGTGAGGTCCTCTCTCCAGCAGCGCCATTCTGGGCTCCTCAGCACTGAGGCGTTACACTGAGGTCCTCGCTCCAGCAGCGCCATTCTGGGCTCCTCAGCACTGAGGCGTTACAGTGAGGTCCTCGCTCCAGCAGCGCCATTCTGGGCTCCTCAGCACTGAGGCGTTACAGTGAGGTCCTCGCTCCAGCAGCGCCATTCTGGGCTCCTCAGCACTGAGGCGTTACACTGAGGTCCTCGCTCCAGCAGCGCCATTCTGGGCTCCTCAGCACTGAGGCATTACACTGAGGTCCTCGCTCCAGCAGCGCCATTCTGGGCTCCTCAGCACTGAGGCGTTACACTGAGGTCCTCACTCCAGCAGCGCCATTCTGGGCTCCTCAGCACTGAGGCGTTACACTGAGGTCCTCGCTCCAGCA
The DNA here is from genome assembly GCF_039654945.1 of Dendrobates tinctorius. Classification (NCBI taxonomy): domain Eukaryota; kingdom Metazoa; phylum Chordata; class Amphibia; order Anura; family Dendrobatidae; genus Dendrobates; species Dendrobates tinctorius. The sequence goes on from NW_027361908.1 coordinate 10,850,864, forward strand.
GCGCCATTCTGGGCTCCTCAGCACTGAGGCGTTACACTGAGGTCCTCGCTCCAGCAGCGCCATTCTGGGCTCCTCAGCACTGAGGCGTTACAGTGAGGTCCTCGCTCCAGCAGCGCCATTCTGGGCTCCTCAGCACTGAGGCGTTACACTGAGGTCCTCGCTCCAGCAGCGCCATTCTGGGCTCCTCAGCACTGAGGCGTTACACTGAGGTCCTCGCTCCAGCAGCGCCATTCTGGGCTCCTCAGCACTGAGGCATTACAGTGAGGTCCTCGTTCCAGCAGCGCCATTCTGGGCTCCTCAGCACTGAGGCGTTACACTGAGGTCCTCGCTCCAGCAGCGCCATTCTGGGCTCCTCAGCACTGAGGCGTTACAGTGAGGTCCTCGCTCCAGCAGCGCCATTCTGGGCTCCTCAGCACTGAGGCGTTACACTGAGGTCCTCGCTCCAGCAGCGCCATTCTGGGCTCCTCAGCACTGAGGCGTTACACTGAGGTCCTCGTTCCAGCAGCGCCATTCTGGGCTCCTCAGCACTGAGGCGTTACACTGAGGTCCTCGCTCCAGCAGCGCCATTCTGGGCTCCTCAGCACTGAGGCGTTACACTGAGGTCCTCGCTCCAGCAGCGCCATTCTGGGCTCCTCAGCACTGAGGCGTTACACTGAGGTCCTCGCTCCAGCAGCGCCATTCTGGGCTCCTCAGCACTGAGGCGTTACACTGAGGTCCTCGCTCCAGCAGCGCCATTCTGGGCTCCTCAGCACTGAGGCGTTACAGTGAGGTCCTCGCTCCAGCAGCGCCATTCTGGGCTCCTCAGCACTGAGGCGTTACAGTGAGGTCCTCGCTCCAGCAGCGCCATTCTGGGCTCCTCAGCACTGAGGCGTTACAATGAGGTCCTCGCTCCAGCAGCGCCATTCTGGGCTCCTCAGCACTGAGGCGTTACAGTGAGGTCCTCGCTCCAGCAGCGCCATTCTGGGCTCCTCAGCACTGAGGCGTTACAGTGAGGTCCTCGCTCCAGCAGCTCCATTCTGGGCTCCTCAGCAATGAGGCGTTACACTGAGGTCCTCGCTCCAGCAGCGCCATTCTGGGCTCCTCAGCACTGAGGCGTTACAGTGAGGTCCTCGCTCCAGCAGCGCCATTCTGGGCTCCTCAGCACTGAGGCGTTACAGTGAGGTCCTCGCTCCAGCAGCGCCATTCTGGGCTCCTCAGCAATGAGGCGTTACACTGAGTTCCTCGCTCCAGCAGCACCATTCTGGGCTCCTCAGCACTGAGGCGTTACACTGAGGTCCTCGCTCCAGCAGCGCCATTCTGGGCTCCTCAGCACTGAGGCGTTACACTGAGGTCCTCGCTCCAGCAGCGCCATTCTGGGCTCCTCAGCACTGAGGCGTTACAGTGAGGTCCTCGCTCCAGCAGCGCCATTCTGGGCTCCTCAGCACTGAGGCGTTACAGTGAGGTCCTCGCTCCAGCAGCGCCATTCTGGGCTCCTCAGCACTGAGGCGTTACAGTGAGGTCCTCGCTCCAGCAGCGCCATTCTGGGCTCCTCAGCACTGAGGCGTTACAGTGAGGTCCTCGCTCCAGCAGCGCCATTCTGGGCTCCTCAGCACTGAGGCGTTACAGTGAGGTCCTCGCTCCAGCAGCGCCATTCTGGGCTCCTCAGCACTGAGGCGTTACAGTGAGGTCCTCGCTCCAGCAGCGCCATTCTGGGCTCCTCAGCACTGAGGCGTTACAGTGAGGTCCTCGCTCCAGCAGCGCCATTCTGGGCTCCTCAGCACTGAGGCGTTACAGTGAGGTCCTCGCTCCAGCAGCGCCATTCTGGGCTCCTCAGCACTGAGGCGTTACAGTGAGGTCCTCGCTCCAGCAGCGCCATTCTGGGCTCCTCAGCACTGAGGCGTTACAGTGAGGTCCTCGCTCCAGCAGCGCCATTCTGGGCTCCTCAGCACTGAGGCGTTACAGTGAGGTCCTCGCTCCAGCAGCGCCATTCTGGGCTCCTCAGCACTGAGGCGTTACAGTGAGGTCCTCGCTCCAGCAGCGCCATTCTGGGCTCCTCAGCACTGAGGCGTTACACTGAGGTCCTCGCTCCAGCAGCGCCATTCTGGGCTCCTCAGCACTGAGGCGTTACAGTGAGGTCCTCTCTCCAGCAGCGCCATTCTGGGTTCCTCAGCACTGAGGCGTTACAGTGAGGTCCTCGCTCCAGCAGCGCCATTCTGGGCTCCTCAGCACTGAGGCGTTACACTGAGGTCCTCGCTCCAGCAGCGCCATTCTGGGCTCCTCAGCACTGAGGCGTTACAGTGAGGTCCTCGCTCCAGCAGCGCCATTCTGGGCTCCTCAGCACTGAGGCGTTACACTGAGGTCCTCGCTCCAGCAGCGCCATTCTGGGCTCCTCAGCACTGAGGCGTTACAGTGAGGTCCTCGCTCCAGCAGCGCCATTCTGGGCTCCTCAGCACTGAGGCGTTACAGTGAGGTCCTCTCTCCAGCAGCGCCATTCTGGGCTCCTCAGCACTGAGGCGTTACAGTGAGGTCCTCGCTCCAGCAGCGCCATTCTGGGCTCCTCAGCACTGAGGCGTTACAATGAGGTCCTCGCTCCAGCAGCGCCATTCTGGGCTCCTCAGCACTGAGGCGTTACAGTGAGGTCCTCGCTCCAGCAGCGCCATTCTGGGCTCCTCAGCACTGAGGCGTTACACTGAGTTCCTCGCTCCAGCAGCGCCATTCTGGGCTCCTCAGCACTGAGGCGTTACACTGAGGTCCTCGCTCCAGCAGCGCCATTCTGGGCTCCTCAGCACTGAGGCGTTACAGTGAGGTCCTCGCTCCAGCAGCGCCATTCTGGGCTCCTCAGCACTGAGGCGTTACAGTGAGGTCCTCGCTCCAGCAGCGCCATTCTGGGCTCCTCAGCACTGAGGCGTTACAATGAGGTCCTCGCTCCAGCAGCGCCATTCTGGGCTCCTCAGCACTGAGGCGTTACAGTGAGGTCCTCGCTCCAGCAGCGCCATTCTGGGCTCCTCAGCACTGAGGCGTTACAATGAGGTCCTCGCTCCAGCAGCGCCATTCTGGGCTCCTCAGCACTGAGGCGTTACAGTGAGGTCCTCGCTCCAGCAGCGCCATTCTGGGCTCCTCAGCACTGAGGCGTTACAGTGAGGTCCTCGCTCCAGCAGCGCCATTCTGGGCTCCTCAGCAATGAGGCGTTACACTGAGGTCCTCTCTCCAGCAGCGCCATTCTGGGCTCCTCAGCACTGAGGCGTTACAGTGAGGTCCTCGCTCCAGCAGCGCCATTCTGGGCTCCTCAGCACTGAGGCGTTACAGTGAGGTCCTCGCTCCAGCAGCGCCATTCTGGGCTCCTCAGCAATGAGGCGTTACACTGAGTTCCTCGCTCCAGCAGCACCATTCTGGGCTCCTCAGCACTGAGGCGTTACAGTGAGGTCCTCGCTCCAGCAGCGCCATTCTGGGCTCCTCAGCACTGAGGCGTTACACTGAGGTCCTCGCTCCAGCAGCGCCATTCTGGGCTCCTCAGCACTGAGGCGTTACACTGAGGTCCTCGCTCCAGCAGCGCCATTCTGGGCTCCTCAGCACTGAGGCGTTACAGTGAGGTCCTCGCTCCAGCAGCGCCATTCTGGGCTCCTCAGCACTGAGGCGTTACAGTGAGGTCCTCGCTCCAGCAGCGCCATTCTGGGCTCCTCAGCACTGAGGCGTTACAGTGAGGTCCTCACTCCAGCAGCGCCATTCTGGGCTCCTCAGCACTGAGGCGTTACAGTGAGGTCCTCGCTCCAGCAGCGCCATTCTGGGCTCCTCAGCACTGAGGCGTTACAGTGAGGTCCTCGCTCCAGCAGCGCCATTCTGGGCTCCTCAGCACTGAGGCGTTACAGTGAGGTCCTCGCTCCAGCAGCGCCATTCTGGGCTCCTCAGCACTGAGGCGTTACAGTGAGGTCCTCGCTCCAGCAGCGCCATTCTGGGCTCCTCAGCACTGAGGCGTTACAGTGAGGTCCTCGCTCCAGCAGCGCCATTCTGGGCTCCTCAGCACTGAGGCGTTACAGTGAGGTCCTCGCTCCAGCAGCGCCATTCTGGGCTCCTCAGCACTGAGGCGTTACACTGATGTCCTCGCTCCAACAGCGCCATTCTGGGCTCCTCAGCACTGAGGCGTTACAGTGAGGGCCTCGTTCCAACAGCGCCATTCTGGGCTCCTCAGCACTGAGGCGTTACAGTGAGGGCCTCGTTCCAACAGCGCCATTCTGGGCTCCTCAGCACTGAGGCGTTACAGTGAGGGCCTCGTTCCAACAGCGCCATTCTGGGCTCCTCAGCACTGAGGCGTTACAGTGAGGTCCTCGCTCCAGCAGCGCCATTCTGGGCTCCTCAGCACTGAGGCGTTACAGTGAGGTCCTCGCTCCAGCAGCGCCATTCTGGGCTCCTCAGCACTGAGGTGTTACTGTGAGGTCCTCGCTCCAGCAGCGCCATTCTGGGCTCCTCAGCACTGAGGCGTTACACTGAGGTCCTCGCTCCAGCAGCGCCATTCTGGGCTCCTCAGCACTGAGGCGTTACACTGAGGTCCTCGCTCCAGCAGCGCCATTCTGGGCTCCTCAGCACTGAGGCGTTACACTGAGGTCCTCTCTCCAGCAGCGCCATTCTGGGCTCCTCAGCACTGAGGCGTTACACTGAGGTCCTCGTTCCGACAGCGCCATTCTGGGCTCCTCAGCACTGAGGCATTACAGTGAGGTCCTCGCTCCAGCAGCGCCATTCTGGGCTCCTCAGCACTGAGGCGTTACACTGAGGTCCTCGCTCCAGCAGCGCCATTCTGGGCTCCTCAGCACTGAGGCGTTACAATGAAGTCCTCGCTCCAGCAGCGCCATTCTGGGCTCCTCAGCACTGAGGCGTTACAATGAAGTCCTCGCTCCAGCAGCGCCATTCTGGGCTCCTCAGCACTGAGGCGTTACACTGAGGTCCTCGCTCCAGCAGCGCCCTCCTCAGCACTGAGGCGTTACAGTGAGGTCCTCGCTCCAACAGTGCCATTCTGGGCTCCTCAGCACTGAGGTGTTACAGTGCGGTTCTCGCTCCAACAGCGCCATTCTGGGCTCCTCAGCACTGAGGCGTTACACTGAGGTCCTCGCTCCAGCAGCGCCATTCTGGGCTCCTCAGCACTGAGGCGTTACACTGATGTCCTCGCTCAAACAGCGCCATTCTGGGCTCCTCAGCACTGAGGCGTTACAGTGAGGGCCTCGTTCCAACAGCGCCATTCTGGGCTCCTCAGCACTGAGGCGTTACAGTGAGGGCCTCGTTCCAGCAGCGCCATTCTGGGCTCCTCAGCACTGAGGCGTTACACTGATGTCCTCGCTCCAACAGCGCCATTCTGGGCTCCTCAGCACTGAGGCGTTACAGTGAGGGCCTCGTTCCAACAGCGCCATTCTGGGCTCCTCAGCACTGAGGCGTTACAGTGAGGTCCTCGTTCCAACAGCGCCATTCTGGGCTCCTCAGCACTGAGGCGTTACAGTGAGGGCCTCGTTCCAACAGCGCCATTCTGGGCTCCTCAGCACTGAGGCGTTACAATGAGGTCCTCGCTCCAGCAGCGCCATTCTGGGCTCCTCAGCACTGAGGCGTTACAGTGAGGTCCTCGCTCCAGCAGCGCCATTCTGGGCTCCTCAGCACTGAGGCGTTACACTGAGGTCCTCGCTCCAGCAGCGCCATTCTGGGCTCCTCAGCACTGAGGCGTTACACTGAGGTCCTCGCTCCAGCAGCGCCATTCTGGGCTCCTCAGCACTGAGGCGTTACACTGAGGTCCTCTCTCCAGCAGCGCCATTCTGGGCTCCTCAGCACTGAGGCGTTACAGTGAGGTCCTCGCTCCAGCAGCGCCATTCTGGGCTCCTCAGCACTGAGGCGTTACACTGAGGTCCTCGCTCCAGCAGCGCCATTCTGGGCTCCTCAGCACTGAGGCGTTACACTGAGGTCCTCGCTCCAGCAGCGCCATTCTGGGCTCCTCAGCACTGAGGCGTTACACTGAGGTCCTCGCTCCAGCAGCGCCATTCTGGGCTCCTCAGCACTGAGGCGTTACAGTGAGGTCCTCGCTCCAGCAGCGCCATTCTGGGCTCCTCAGCACTGAGGCGTTACAGTGAGGTCCTCGCTCCAGCAGCGCCATTCTGGGCTCCTCAGCACTGAGGCGTTACAGTGAGGTCCTCGCTCCAGCAGCGCCATTCTGGGCTCCTCAGCACTGAGGCGTTACACTGAGGTCCTCGCTCCAGCAGCGCCATTTTGGGCTCCTCAGCACTGAGGCGTTACACTGAGGTCCTCGCTCCAGCAGCGCCATTCTGGGCTCCTCAGCACTGAGGCGTTACACTGAGGTCCTCGCTCCAGCAGCGCCATTCTGGGCTCCTCAGCACTGAGGCGTTACACTGAGGTCCTCGCTCCAGCAGCGCCATTCTGGGCTCCTCAGCACTGAGGCGTTACAGTGAGGTCCTCGCTCCAGCAGCGCCATTCTGGGCTCCTCAGCACTGAGGCGTTACTGTGAGGTCCTCGCTCCAGCAGCGCCATTCTGGGCTCCTCAGCACTGAGGCGTTACACTGAGGTCCTCGCTCCAGCAGCGCCATTCTGGGCTCCTCAGCACTGAGGCGTTACACTGAGGTCCTCGCTCCAGCAGCGCCATTCTGGATTCCTCAGCACTGAGGCGTTACACTGAGGTCCTCGCTCCAGCAGCGCCATTCTGGGCTCCTCAGCACTGAGGCGTTATAGTGAGGTCCTCGCTCCAGCAGCGCCATTCTGGGCTCCTCAGCACTGAGGCGTTACACTGAGGTCCTCGCTCCAGCAGCGCCATTCTGGGCTCCTCAGCACTGAGGCGTTACAGTGAGGTCCTCGCTCCAGCAGCGCCATTCTGGGCTCCTCAGCACTGAGGCGTTACAGTGAGGTCCTCGCTCCAGCAGCGCCATTCTGGGCTCCTCAGCACTGAGGTGTTACACTGAGGTCCTCGCTCCAGCAGCGCCATTCTGGGCTCCTCAGCACTGAGGCGTTACAGTGAGGTCCTCTCTCCAGCAGCGCCATTCTGGGCTCCTCAGCACTGAGGCATTACAGTGAGGTCCTCGCTCCAGCAGCGCCATTCTGGGCTCCTCAGCACTGAGGCGTTACACTGAGGTCCTCGCTCCAGCAGCGCCATTCTGGGCTCCTCAGCACTGAGGCGTTACACTGAGGTCCTCGCTCCAGCAGCGCCATTCTGGGCTCCTCAGCACTGAGGCGTTACACTGAGGTCCTCGCTCCAGCAGCGCCATTCTGGGCTCCTCAGCACTGAGGCGTTACAGTGAGGTCCTCGCTCCAGCAGCGCCATTCTGGGCTCCTCAGCACTGAGGCGTTACACTGAGGTCCTCGCTCCAGCAGCGCCATTCTGGGCTCCTCAGCACTGAGGCGTTACACTGAGGTCCTCGCTCCAGCAGCGCCATTCTGGGCTCCTCAGCACTGAGGCGTTACACTGAGGTCCTCGCTCCAGCAGCGCCATTCTGGGCTCCTCAGCACTGAGGCGTTACACTGAGGTCCTCGCTCCAGCAGCGCCATTCTGGGCTCCTCAGCACTGAGGCGTTACACTGAGGTCCTCGCTCCAGCAGCGCCATTCTGGGCTCCTCAGCACTGAGGCGTTACAGTGAGGTCCTCGCTCCAGCAGCGCCATTCTGGGCTCCTCAGCACTGAGGCGTTACAGTGAGGTCCTCGCTCCAGCAGCGCCATTCTGGGCTCCTCAGCACTGAGGCGTTACTGTGAGGTCCTCGCTCCTGCAGCGCCATTCTGGGCTCCTCAGCACTGAGGCGTTACACTGAGGTCCTCGCTCCAGCAGCGCCATTCTGGGCTCCTCAGCACTGAGGCGTTACACTGAGGTCCTCGCTCCAGCAGCGCCATTCTGGACTCCTCAGCACTGAGGCGTTACACTGAGGTCCTCGCTCCAGCAGCGCCATTCTGGGCTCCTCAGTACTGAGGCGTTACAGTGAGGTCCTCGCTCCAGCAGAGCCATTCTGGGCTCCTCAGCACTGAGGCGTTACACTGAGGTCCTCGCTCCAGCAGCGCCATTCTGGGCTCCTCAGCACTGAGGCGTTACACTGAGGTCCTCGCTCCAGCAGCGCCATTCTGGGCTCCTCAGCACTGAGGCGTTACACTGAGGTCCTCGCTCCAGCAGCGCCATTCTGGGCTCCTCAGCACTGAGGCGTTACACTGAGGTCCTCGCTCCAGCAGCGCCATTCTGGGCTCCTCAGCACTGAGGTGTTACACTGAGGTCCTCGCTCCAGCAGCGCCATTCTGGGCTCCTCAGCACTGAGGCGTTACAGTGAGGTCCTCGCTCCAGCAGCGCCATTCTGGGCTCCTCAGCACTGAGGCGTTACAGTGAGGTCCTCGCTCCAGCAGCGCCATTCTGGGCTCCTCAGCACTGAGGCGTTACAATGAGGTCCTCGCTCCAGCAGCGCCATTCTGGGCTCCTCAGCACTGAGGCGTTACAGTGAGGTCCTCGCTCCAGCAGCGCCATTCTGGGCTCCTCAGCACTGAGGCGTTACAGTGAGGTCCTCGCTCCAGCAGCGCCATTCTGGGCTCCTCAGCAATGAGGCGTTACACTGAGGTCCTCTCTCCAGCAGCGCCATTCTGGGCTCAGCACTGAGGCGTTACAGTGAGGTCCTCGCTCCAGCAGCGCCATTCTGGGCTCCTCAGCACTGAGGCGTTACAGTGAGGTCCTCGCTCCAGCAGCGCCATTCTGGGCTCCTCAGCACTGAGGCGTTACAGTGAGGTCCTCGCTCCAGCAGCGCCATTCTGGGCTCCTCAGCAATGAGGCGTTACAGTGGGGTCCTCGCTCCAGCAGCGCCATTCTGGGCTCCTCAGCACTGAGGCGTTACAGTGAGGTCCTCGCTCCAGCAGCGCCATTCTGGGCTCCTCAGCAATGAGGCGTTACACTGAGTTCCTCGCTCCAGCAGCGCCATTCTGGGCTCCTCAGCACTGAGGCGTTACAGTGAGGTCCTCGCTCCAGCAGCGCCATTCTGGGCTCCTCAGCACTGAGGCGTTACACTGAGGTCCTCGCTCCAGCAGCGCCATTCTGGGCTCCTCAGCACTGAGGCGTTACACTGAGGTCCTCGCTCCAGCAGCGCCATTCTGGGCTCCTCAGCACTGAGGCGTTACAGTGAGGTCCTCGCTCCAGCAGCGCCATTCTGGGCTCCTCAGCACTGAGGCGTTACAGTGAGGTCCTCGCTCCAGCAGCGCCATTCTGGGCTCCTCAGCACTGAGGCGTTACAGTGAGGTCCTCGCTCCAGCAGCGCCATTCTGGGCTCCTCAGCACTGAGGCGTTACAGTGAGGTCCTCGCTCCAGCAGCGCCATTCTGGGCTCCTCAGCACTGAGGCGTTACAGTGAGGTCCTCGCTCCAGCAGCGCCATTCTGGGCTCCTCAGCACTGAGGCGTTACAGTGAGGTCCTCGCTCCAGCAGCGCCATTCTGGGCTCCTCAGCACTGAGGCGTTACACTGAGTTCCTCGCTCCAGCAGCGCCATTCTGGGCTCCTCAGCACTGAGGCGTTACAGTGAGGTCCTCGCTCCAGCAGCGCCATTCTGGGCTCCTCAGCACTGAGGCGTTACAGTGAGGTCCTCGCTCCAGCAGCGCCATTCTGGGCTCCTCAGCACTGAGGCGTCACAGTGAGGTCCTCGCTCCAGCAGCGCCATTCTGGGCTCCTCAGCACTGAGGCGTTACACTGAGGTCCTCGCTCCAGCAGCGCCATTCTGGGCTCCTCAGCACTGAGGCGTTACAGTGAGGTCCTCGCTCCAGCAGCGCCATTCTGGGCTCCTCAGCACTGAGGCGTTACAGTGAGGTCCTCGCTCCAGCAGCGCCATTCTGGGCTCCTCAGCACTGAGGCGTTACAGTGAGGTCCTCGCTCCAGCAGCGCCATTCTGGGCTCCTCAGCACTGAGGCGTTACAGTGAGGTCCTCGCTCCAGCAGCGCCATTCTGGGCTCCTCAGCACTGAGGCGTTACAGTGAGGTCCTCGCTCCAGCAGCGCCATTCTGGGCTCCTCAGCACTGAGGCGTTACAGTGAGGTCCTCGCTCCAGCAGCGCCATTCTGGGCTCCTCAGCACTGAGGCGTTACAGTGAGGTCCTCGCTCCAGCAGCGCCATTCTGGGCTCCTCAGCACTGAGGCGTTACAGTGAGGTCCTCGCTCCAGCAGCGCCATTCTGGGCTCCTCAGCACTGAGGCGTTACAGTGAGGTCCTCGCTCCAGCAGCGCCATTCTGGGCTCCTCAGCACTGAGGCGTTACACTGATGTCCTCGCTCCAACAGCGCCATTCTGGGCTCCTCAGCACTGAGGCGTTACAGTGAGGGCCTCGTTCCAACAGCGCCATTCTGGGCTGCTCAGCACTGAGGCGTTACAGTGAGGGCCTCGTTCCAACAGCGCCATTCTGGGCTCCTCAGCACTGAGGCGTTACAGTGAGGGCCTCGTTCCAACAGCGCCATTCTGGGCTCCTCAGCACTGAGGCGTTACAGTGAGGGCCTCGTTCCAACAGCGCCATTCTGGGCTCCTCAGCACTGAGGCGTTACAGTGAGGTCCTCGCTCCAGCAGCGCCATTCTGGGCTCCTCAGCACTGAGGCGTTACAGTGAGGTCCTCGCTCCAGCAGCGCCATTCTGGGCTCCTCAGCACTGAGGTGTTACTGTGAGGTCCTCGCTCCAGCAGCGCCATTCTGGGCTCCTCAGCACTGAGGCGTTACACTGAGGTCCTCGCTCCAGCAGCGCCATTCTGGGCTCCTCAGCACTGAGGCGTTACACTGAGGTCCTCGCTCCAGCAGCGCCATTCTGGGCTCCTCAGCACTGAGGCGTTACACTGAGGTCCTCTCTCCAGCAGCGCCATTCTGGGCTCCTCAGCACTGAGGCGTTACACTGAGGTCCTCGTTCCGACAGCGCCATTCTGGGCTCCTCAGCACTGAGGCATTACAGTGAGGTCCTCGCTCCAGCAGCGCCATTCTGGGCTCCTCAGCACTGAGGCGTTACACTGAGGTCCTCGCTCCAGCAGCGCCATTCTGGGCTCCTCAGCACTGAGGCGTTACAATGAAGTCCTCGCTCCAGCAGCGCCATTCTGGGCTCCTCAGCACTGAGGCGTTACAATGAAGTCCTCGCTCCAGCAGCGCCATTCTGGGCTCCTCAGCACTGAGGCGTTACACTGAGGTCCTCGCTCCAGCAGCGCCCTCCTCAGCACTGAGGCGTTACAGTGAGGTCCTCGCTCCAACAGTGCCATTCTGGGCTCCTCAGCACTGAGGTGTTACAGTGCGGTTCTCGCTCCAACAGCGCCATTCTGGGCTCCTCAGCACTGAGGCGTTACACTGAGGTCCTCGCTCCAGCAGCGCCATTCTGGGCTCCTCAGCACTGAGGCGTTACACTGATGTCCTCGCTCAAACAGCGCCATTCTGGGCTCCTCAGCACTGAGGCGTTACAGTGAGGGCCTCGTTCCAACAGCGCCATTCTGGGCTCCTCAGCACTGAGGCGTTACAGTGAGGGCCTCGTTCCAGCAGCGCCATTCTGGGCTCCTCAGCACTGAGGCGTTACACTGATGTCCTCGCTCCAACAGCGCCATTCTGGGCTCCTCAGCACTGAGGCGTTACAGTGAGGGCCTCGTTCCAACAGCGCCATTCTGGGCTCCTCAGCACTGAGGCGTTACAGTGAGGTCCTCGTTCCAACAGCGCCATTCTGGGCTCCTCAGCACTGAGGCGTTACAGTGAGGGCCTCGTTCCAACAGCGCCATTCTGGGCTCCTCAGCACTGAGGCGTTACAATGAGGTCCTCGCTCCAGCAGCGCCATTCTGGGCTCCTCAGCACTGAGGCGTTACAGTGAGGTCCTCGCTCCAGCAGCGCCATTCTGGGCTCCTCAGCACTGAGGCGTTACACTGAGGTCCTCGCTCCAGCAGCGCCATTCTGGGCTCCTCAGCACTGAGGCGTTACACTGAGGTCCTCGCTCCAGCAGCGCCATTCTGGGCTCCTCAGCACTGAGGCGTTACACTGAGGTCCTCTCTCCAGCAGCGCCATTCTGGGCTCCTCAGCACTGAGGCGTTACAGTGAGGTCCTCGCTCCAGCAGCGCCATTCTGGGCTCCTCAGCACTGAGGCGTTACACTGAGGTCCTCGCTCCAGCAGCGCCATTCTGGGCTCCTCAGCACTGAGGCGTTACACTGAGGTCCTCGCTCCAGCAGCGCCATTCTGGGCTCCTCAGCACTGAGGCGTTACACTGAGGTCCTCGCTCCAGCAGCGCCATTCTGGGCTCCTCAGCACTGAGGCGTTACAGTGAGGTCCTCGCTCCAGCAGCGCCATTCTGGGCTCCTCAGCACTGAGGCGTTACAGTGAGGTCCTCGCTCCAGCAGCGCCATTCTGGGCTCCTCAGCACTGAGGCGTTACAGTGAGGTCCTCGCTCCAGCAGCGCCATTCTGGGCTCCTCAGCACTGAGGCGTTACACTGAGGTCCTCGCTCCAGCAGCGCCATTTTGGGCTCCTCAGCACTGAGGCGTTACACTGAGGTCCTCGCTCCAGCAGCGCCATTCTGGGCTCCTCAGCACTGAGGCGTTACACTGAGGTCCTCGCTCCAGCAGCGCCATTCTGGGCTCCTCAGCACTGAGGCGTTACACTGAGGTCCTCGCTCCAGCAGCGCCATTCTGGGCTCCTCAGCACTGAGGCGTTACAGTGAGGTCCTCGCTCCAGCAGCGCCATTCTGGGCTCCTCAGCACTGAGGCGTTACTGTGAGGTCCTCGCTCCAGCAGCGCCATTCTGGGCTCCTCAGCACTGAGGCGTTACACTGAGGTCCTCGCTCCAGCAGCGCCATTCTGGGCTCCTCAGCACTGAGGCGTTACACTGAGGTCCTCGCTCCAGCAGCGCCATTCTGGATTCCTCAGCACTGAGGCGTTACACTGAGGTCCTCGCTCCAGCAGCGCCATTCTGGGCTCCTCAGCACTGAGGCGTTATAGTGAGGTCCTCGCTCCAGCAGCGCCATTCTGGGCTCCTCAGCACTGAGGCGTTACACTGAGGTCCTCGCTCCAGCAGCGCCATTCTGGGCTCCTCAGCACTGAGGCGTTACAGTGAGGTCCTCGCTCCAGCAGCGCCATTCTGGGCTCCTCAGCACTGAGGCGTTACAGTGAGGTCCTCGCTCCAGCAGCGCCATTCTGGGCTCCTCAGCACTGAGGCGTTACACTGAGGTCCTCGCTCCAGCAGCGCCATTCTGGGCTCCTCAGCACTGAGGCGTTACAGTGAGGTCCTCTCTCCAGCAGCGCCATTCTGGGCTCCTCAGCACTGAGGCATTACAGTGAGGTCCTCGCTCCAGCAGCGCCATTCTGGGCTCCTCAGCACTGAGGCGTTACACTGAGGTCCTCGCTCCAGCAGCGCCATTCTGGGCTCCTCAGCACTGAGGCGTTACACTGAGGTCCTCGCTCCAGCAGCGCCATTCTGGGCTCCTCAGCACTGAGTCGTTACACTGAGGTCCTCGCTCCAGCAGCGCCATTCTGGGCTCCTCAGCACTGAGGCGTTACACTGAGGTCCTCGCTCCAGCAGCGCCATTCTGGGCTCCTCAGCACTGAGGCGTTACAGTGAGGTCCTCGCTCCAGCAGCGCCATTCTGGGCTCCTCAGCACTGAGGCGTTACACTGAGGTCCTCGCTCCAGCAGCGCCATTCTGGGCTCCTCAGCACTGAGGCGTTACACTGAGGTCCTCGCTCCAGCAGCGCCATTCTGGGCTCCTCAGCACTGAGGCGTTACACTGAGGTCCTCGCTCCAGCAGCGCCATTCTGGGCTCCTCAGCACTGAGGCGTTACACTGAGGTCCTCGCTCCAGCAGCGCCATTCTGGGCTCCTCAGCACTGAGGCGTTACACTGAGGTCCTCGCTCCAGCAGCGCCATTCTGGGCTCCTCAGCACTGAGGCGTTACAGTGAGGTCCTCGCTCCAGCAGCGCCATTCTGGGCTCCTCAGCACTGAGGCGTTACAGTGAGGTCCTCGCTCCAGCAGCGCCATTCTGGGCTCCTCAGCACTGAGGCGTTACTGTGAGGTCCTCGCTCCTGCAGCGCCATTCTGGGCTCCTCAGCACTGAGGCGTTACACTGAGGTCCTCGCTCCAGCAGCGCCATTCTGGGCTCCTCAGCACTGAGGCGTTACACTGAGGTCCTCGCTCCAGCAGCGCCATTCTGGACTCCTCAGCACTGAGGCGTTACACTGAGGTCCTCGCTCCAGCAGCGCCATTCTGGGCTCCTCAGCACTGAGGCGTTACAGTGAGGTCCTCGCTCCAGCAGAGCCATTCTGGGCTCCTCAGCACTGAGGCGTTACACTGAGGTCCTCGCTCCAGCAGCGCCATTCTGGGCTCCTCAGCACTGAGGCGTTACACTGAGGTCCTCGCTCCAGCAGCGCCATTCTGGGCTCCTCAGCACTGAGGCGTTACACTGAGGTCCTCGCTCCAGCAGCGCCATTCTGGGCTCCTCAGCACTGAGGCGTTACACTGAGGTCCTCGCTCCAGCAGCGCCATTCTGGGCTCCTCAGCACTGAGGCGTTACACTGAGGTCCTCGCTCCAGCAGCGCCATTCTGGGCTCCTCAGCACTGAGGCGTTACAGTGAGGTCCTCGCTCCAGCAGCGCCATTCTGGGCTCCTCAGCACTGAGGCGTTACAGTGAGGTCCTCGCTCCAGCAGCGCCATTCTGGGCTCCTCAGCACTGAGGCGTTACAATGAGGTCCTCGCTCCAGCAGCGCCATTCTGGGCTCCTCAGCACTGAGGCGTTACAGTGAGGTCCTCGCTCCAGCAGCGCCATTCTGGGCTCCTCAGCACTGAGGCGTTACAGTGAGGTCCTCGCTCCAGCAGCGCCATTCTGGGCTCCTCAGCAATGAGGCGTTACACTGAGGTCCTCTCTCCAGCAGCGCCATTCTGGGCTCAGCACTGAGGCGTTACAGTGAGGTCCTCGCTCCAGCAGCGCCATTCTGGGCTCCTCAGCACTGAGGCGTTACAGTGAGGTCCTCGCTCCAGCAGCGCCATTCTGGGCTCCTCAGCACTGAGGCGTTACAGTGAGGTCCTCGCTCCAGCAGCGCCATTCTGGGCTCCTCAGCAATGAGGCGTTACAGTGGGGTCCTCGCTCCAGCAGCGCCATTCTGGGCTCCTCAGCACTGAGGCGTTACAGTGAGGTCCTCGCTCCAGCAGCGCCATTCTGGGCTCCTCAGCAATGAGGCGTTACACTGAGTTCCTCGCTCCAGCAGCGCCATTCTGGGCTCCTCAGCACTGAGGCGTTACAGTGAGGTCCTCGCTCCAGCAGCGCCATTCTGGGCTCCTCAGCACTGAGGCGTTACACTGAGGTCCTCGCTCCAGCAGCGCCATTCTGGGCTCCTCAGCACTGAGGCGTTACACTGAGGTCCTCGCTCCAGCAGCGCCATTCTGGGCTCCTCAGCACTGAGGCGTTACAGTGAGGTCCTCGCTCCAGCAGCGCCATTCTGGGCTCCTCAGCACTGAGGCGTTACAGTGAGGTCCTCGCTCCAGCAGCGCCATTCTGGGCTCCTCAGCACTGAGGCGTTACAGTGAGGTCCTCGCTCCAGCAGCGCCATTCTGGGCTCCTCAGCACTGAGGCGTTACAGTGAGGTCCTCGCTCCAGCAGCGCCATTCTGGGCTCCTCAGCACTGAGGCGTTACAGTGAGGTCCTCGCTCCAGCAGCGCCATTCTGGGCTCCTCAGCACTGAGGCGTTACAGTGAGGTCCTCGCTCCAGCAGCGCCATTCTGGGCTCCTCAGCACTGAGGCGTTACAGTGAGGTCCTCGCTCCAGCAGCGCCATTCTGGGCTCCTCAGCACTGAGGCGTTACACTGAGTTCCTCGCTCCAGCAGCGCCATTCTGGGCTCCTCAGCACTGAGGCGTTACAGTGAGGTCCTCGCTCCAGCAGCGCCATTCTGGGCTCCTCAGCACTGAGGCGTTACAGTGAGGTCCTCGCTCCAGCAGCGCCATTCTGGGCTCCTCAGCACTGAGGCGTCACAGTGAGGTCCTCGCTCCAGCAGCGCCATTCTGGGCTCCTCAGCACTGAGGCGTTACACTGAGGTCCTCGCTCCAGCAGCGCCATTTTGGGCTCCTCAGCACTGAGGCGTTACACTGAGGTCCTCGCTCCAGCAGCGCCATTCTGGGCTCCTCAGCACTGAGGCGTTACACTGAGGTCCTCGCTCCAGCAGCGCCATTCTGGGCTCCTCAGCACTGAGGCGTTACACTGAGGTCCTCGCTCCAGCAGCGTCATTCTGGGCTCCTCAGCACTGAGGCGTTACACTGAGGTCCTCGCTCCAGCAGCGCCATTCTGGGCTCCTCAGCACTGAGGCGTTACTGTGAGGTCCTCGCTCCAGCAGCGCCATTCTGGGCTCCTCAGCACTGAGGCGTTACACTGAGGTCCTCGCTCCAGCAGCGCCATTCTGGGCTCCTCAGCACTGAGGCGTTACACTGAGGTCCTCGCTCCAGCAGCGCCATTCTGGACTCCTCAGCACTAAGGCGTTACACTGAGGTCCTCGCTCCAGCAGCGCCATTCTGGGCTCCTCAGCACTGAGGCGTTACAGTGAGGTCCTCGCTCCAGCAGCGCCATTCTGGGCTCCTCAGCACTGAGGCGTTACACTGAGGTCCTCGCTCCAGCAGCGCCATTCTGGGCTCCTCAGCACTGAGGCGTTACAGTGAGGTCCTCGCTCCAGCAGCGCCATTCTGGGCTCCTCAGCACTGAGGCGTTACAGTGAGGTCCTCGCTCCAGCAGCGCCATTCTGGGCTCCTCAGCACTGAGGCGTTACAGTGAGGTCCTCGCTCCAGCAGCGCCATTCTGGGCTCCTCAGCACTGAGGCGTTACACTGAGGTCCTCGCTCCAGCAGCGCCATTCTGGGCTCCTCAGCACTGAGGCGTTACAGTGAGGTCCTCGCTCCAGCAGCGCCATTCTGGGCTCCTCAGCACTGAGGCGTTACACTGAGGTCCTCGCTCCAGCAGCGCCATTCTGGGCTCCTCAGCACTGAGGCGTTACACTGAGGTCCTCGCTCCAGCAGCGCCATTCTGGGCTCCTCAGCACTGAGGCGTTACACTGAGGTCCTCGCTCCAGCAGCGCCATTCTGGGCTCCTCAGCACTGAGGCGTTACAGTGAGGTCCTCGCTCCAGCAGCGCCATTCTGGGCTCCTCAGCACTGAGGCGTTACAGTGAGGTCCTCGCTCCAGCAGCGCCATTCTGGGCTCCTCAGCACTGAGGCGTTACAATGAGGTCCTCGCTCCAGCAGCGCCATTCTGGGCTCCTCAGCACTGAGGCGTTACAGTGAGGTCCTCGCTCCAGCAGCGCCATTCTGGGCTCCTCAGCACTGAGGCGTTACAGTGAGGTCCTCGCTCCAGCAGCGCCATTCTGGGCTCCTCAGCAATGAGGCGTTACACTGAGGTCCTCTCTCCAGCAGCGCCATTCTGGGCTCCTCAGCACTGAGGCGTTACAGTGAGGTCCTCGCTCCAGCAGCGCCATTCTGGGCTCCTCAGCACTGAGGCGTTACAGTGAGGTCCTCGCTCCAGCAGCGCCATTCTGGGCTCCTCAGCACTGAGGCGTTACAGTGAGGTCCTCGCTCCAGCAGCGCCATTCTGGGCTCCTCAGCAATGAGGCGTTACACTGAGTTCCTCGCTCCAGCAGCGCCATTCTGGGCTCCTCAGCACTGAGGCGTTACAGTGAGGTCCTCGCTCCAGCAGCGCCATTCTGGGCTCCTCAGCACTGAGGCGTTACAGTGAGGTCCTCGCTCCAGCAGCGCCATTCTGGGCTCCTCAGCACTGAGGCGTTACAGTGAGGTCCTCGCTCCAGCAGCGCCATTCTGGGCTCCTCAGCACTGAGGCGTTACACTGAGGTCCTCGCTCCAGCAGCGCCATTCTGGGCTCCTCAGCACTGAGGCGTTACACTGAGGTCCTCGCTCCAACAGCGCCATTCTGGGCTCCTCAGCACTGAGGCGTTACAGTGAGGTCCTCGCTCCAGCAGCGCCATTCTGGGCTCCTCAGCACTGAGGCGTTACAGTCAGGTCCTCGCTCCAGCAGCGCCATTCTGGGCTCCTCAGCACTGAGGCGTTACAGTGAGGTCCTCGCTCCAGCAGCGCCATTCTGGGCTCCTCAGCAATGAGGCGTTACACTGAGTTCCTCGCTCCAGCAGCGCCATTCTGGGCTCCTCAGCACTGAGGCGTTACAGTGAGGTCCGCGCTCCAGCAGCGCCATTCTGGGCTCCTCAGCACTGAGGCGTTACACTGAGGTCCTCGCTCCAGCAGCGCCATTCTGGGCTCCTCAGCACTGAGGCGTTACAGTGAGGTCCTCGCTCCAGCAGCGCCATTCTGGGCTCCTCAGCACTGAGGTGTTACAGTGAGGTCCTCGCTCCAGCAGCGCCATTCTGGGCTCCTCAGCACTGAGGCGTTACAGTGAGGTCCTCGCTCCAGCAGTGCCATTCTGGGCTCCTCAGCACTGAGGCGTTACAGTGAGGTCCTCGCTCCAGCAGCGCCATTCTGGGCTCCTCAGCACTGAGGCGTTACAGTGAGGTCCTCGCTCCAGCAGCGCCATTCTGGGCTCCTCAGCACTGAGGCGTTACAGTGAGGTCCTCGCTCCAGCAGCGCCATTCTGGGCTCCTCAGCACTGAGGCGTTACAGTGAGGTCCTCGCTCCAGCAGCGCCATTCTGGGCTCCTCAGCACTGAGGCGTTACAGTGAGGTCCTCGCTCCAGCAGCGCCATTCTGGGCTCCTCAGCACTGAGGCGTTACAATGAGGTCCTCGCTCCAGCAGCGCCATTCTGGGCTCCTCAGCACTGAGGCATTACAGTGAGGTCCTCGCTCCAGCAGCGCCATTCTGGGCTCCTCAGCACTGAGGCGTTACAGTGAGGTCCTCGCTCCAGCAGCGCCATTCTGGGCTCCTCAGCACTGAGGCGTTACAGTGAGGTCCTCGTTCCAACAGCGCCATTCTGGGCTCCTCAGCACTGAGGCGTTACAGTGAGGTCCTCGCTCCAGCAGCGCCATTCTGGGCTCCTCAGCACTGAGGCGTTACAGTGAGGTCCTCGCTCCAGCAGCGCCATTCTGGGCTCCTCAGCACTGAGGCGTTACAGTGAGGTCCTCGCTCCAGCAGCGCCATTCTGGGCTCCTCAGCACTGAGGCGTTACACTGAGTTCCTCGCTCCAGCAGCGCCATTCTGGGCTCCTCAGCACTGAGGCGTTACAGTGAGGTCCTCGCTCCAGCAGCGCCATTCTGGGCTCCTCAGCACTGAGGCGTTACAGTGAGGTCCTCGCTCCAGCAGCGCCATTCTGGGCTCCTCAGCACTGAGGCGTTACAGTGAGGTCCTCGCTCCAGCAGTGCCATTCTGGGCTCCTCAGCACTGAGGCGTTACACTGAGGTCCTCGCTCCAGCAGCGCCATTTTGGGCTCCTCAGCACTGAGGCGTTACACTGAGGTCCTCGCTCCAGCAGCGCCATTCTGGGCTCCTCAGCACTGAGGCGTTACACTGAGGTCCTCGCTCCAGCAGCGCCATTCTGGGCTCCTCAGCACTGAGGCGTTACACTGAGGTCCTCGCTCCAGCAGCGCCATTCTGGGCTCCTCAGCACTGAGGCGTTACAGTGAGGTCCTCGCTCCAGCAGCGCCATTCTGGGCTCCTCAGCACTGAGGCGTTACTGTGAGGTCCTCGCTCCAGCAGCGCCATTCTGGGCTCCTCAGCACTGAGGCGTTACACTGAGGTCCTCGCTCCAGCAGCGCCATTCTGGGCTCCTCAGCACTGAGGCGTTACACTGAGGTCCTCGCTCCAGCAGCGCCATTCTGGATTCCTCAGCACTGAGGCGTTACACTGAGGTCCTCGCTCCAGCAGCGCCATTCTGGGCTCCTCAGCACTGAGGCGTTACAGTGAGGTCCTCGCTCCAGCAGCGCCATTCTGGGCTCCTCAGCACTGAGGCGTTACACTGAGGTCCTCGCTCCAGCAGCGCCATTCTGGGCTCCTCAGCACTGAGGCGTTACAGTGAGGTCCTCGCTCCAGCAGCGCCATTCTGGGCTCCTCAGCACTGAGGCGTTACACTGAGGTCCTCGCTCCAGCAGCGCCATTCTGGGCTCCTCAGCACTGAGGCGTTACACTGAGGTCCTCGCTCCAGCAGCGCCATTCTGGGCTCCTCAGCACTGAGGCGTTACAGTGAGGTCCTCTCTCCAGCAGCGCCATTCTGGGCTCCTCAGCACTGAGGCGTTACAGTGAGGTCCTCGCTCCAGCAGCGCCATTCTGGGCTCCTCAGCACTGAGGCGTTACACTGAGGTCCTCGCTCCAGCAGCGCCATTCTGGGCTCCTCAGCACTGAGGCGTTACACTGAGGTCCTCGCTCCAGCAGCGCCATTCTGGGCTCCTCAGCACTGAGGCGTTACACTGAGGTCCTCGCTCCAGCAGCGCCATTCTGGGCTCCTCAGCACTGAGGCGTTACACTGAGGTCCTCGCTCCAGCAGCGCCATTCTGGGCTCCTCAGCACTGAGGTGTTACACTGAGGTCCTCGCTCCAGCAGCGCCATTCTGGGCTCCTCAGCACTGAGGCGTTACAGTGAGGTCCTCGCTCCAGCAGCGCCATTCTGGGCTCCTCAGCACTGAGGCGTTACAATGAGGTCCTCGCTCCAGCAGCGCCATTCTGGGCTCCTCAGCACTGAGGCGTTACAGTGAGGTCCTCGCTCCAGCAGCGCCATTCTGGGCTCCTCAGCACTGAGGCGTTACAGTGAGGTCCTCGCTCCAGCAGCGCCATTCTGGGCTCCTCAGCAATGAGGCGTTACACTGAGGTCCTCTCTCCAGCAGCGCCATTCTGGGCTCCTCAGCACTGAGGCGTTACAGTGAGGTCCTCGCTCCAGCAGCGCCATTCTGGGCTCCTCAGCACTGAGGCGTTACAGTGAGGTCCTCGCTCCAGCAGCGCCATTCTGGGCTCCTCAGCACTGAGGCGTTACAGTGAGGTCCTCGCTCCAGCAGCGCCATTCTGGGCTCCTCAGCAATGAGGCGTTACACTGAGTTCCTCGCTCCAGCAGCACCATTCTGGGCTCCTCAGCACTGAGGCGTTACAGTGAGGTCCTCGCTCCAGCAGCGCCATTCTGGGCTCCTCAGCACTGAGGCGTTACAGTGAGGTCCTCGCTCCAGCAGCGCCATTCTGGGCTCCTCAGCACTGAGGCGTTACAGTGAGGTCCTCGCTCCAGCAGCGCCATTCTGGGCTCCTCAGCACTGAGGCGTTACAGTGAGGTCCTCGCTCCAGCAGCGCCATTCTGGGCTCCTCAGCACTGAGGCGTTACAGTGAGGTCCTCGCTCCAGCAGCGCCATTCTGGGCTCCTCAGCAATGAGGCGTTACACTGAGTTCCTCGCTCCAGCAGCGCCATTCTGGGCTCCTCAGCACTGAGGCGTTACAGTGAGGTCCTCGCTCCAGCAGCGCCATTCTGGGCTCCTCAGCACTGAGGCGTTACACTGAGGTCCTCGCTCCAGCAGCGCCATTCTGGGCTCCTCAGCACTGAGGCGTTACAGTGAGGTCCTCGCTCCAGCAGCGCCATTCTGGGCTCCTCAGCACTGAGGCGTTACAGTGAGGTCCTCGCTCCAGCAGCGCCATTCTGGGCTCCTCAGCACTGAGGCGTTACAGTGAGGTCCTCGCTCCAGCAGCGCCATTCTGGGCTCCTCAGCACTGAGGCGTTACAGTGAGGTCCTCGCTCCAGCAGCGCCATTCTGGGCTCCTCAGCACTGAGGCGTTACAGTGAGGTCCTCGCTCCAGCAGCGCCATTCTGGGCTCCTCAGCACTGAGGCGTTACAGTGAGGTCCTCGCTCCAGCAGCGCCATTCTGGGCTCCTCAGCACTGAGGCGTTACAGTGAGGTCCTCGCTCCAGCAGCGCCATTCTGGGCTCCTCAGCACTGAGGCGTTACAGTGAGGTCCTCGCTCCAGCAGCGCCATTCTGGGCTCCTCAGCACTGAGGCGTTACAGTGAGGTCCTCGCTCCAGCAGCGCCATTCTGGGCTCCTCAGCACTGAGGCGTTACAGTGAGGTCCTCGCTCCAGCAGCGCCATTCTGGGCTCCTCAGCACTGAGGCGTTACACTGAGGTCCTCGCTCCAGCAGCGCCATTCTGGGCTCCTCAGCACTGAGGCGTTACACTGAGGTCCTCGCTCCAGCAGCGCCATTCTGGGCTCCTCAGCACTGAGGCGTTACAGTGAGGTCCTCGTTCCAACAGCGCCATTCTGGGCTCCTCAGCACTGAGGCATTACAGTGAGGTCCTCGCTCCAGCAGCGCCATTCTGGGCTCCTCAGCACTGAGGCGTTACAGTGAGGTCCTCGTTCCAACAGCGCCATTCTGGGCTCCTCAGCACTGAGGCGCTACAGTGAGGTCCTCGCTCCAACAGCGCCATTCTGGGCTCCTCAGCACTGAGGCGTTACAGTGAGGTCCTCGCTCCAGCAGCGCCATTCTGGGCTCCTCAGCACTGAGGCGTTACACTGAGTTCCTCGCTCCAGCAGCACCATTCTGGGCTCCTCAGCACTGAGGCGTTACACTGAGGTCCTCGCTCCAGCAGCGCCATTCTGGGCTCCTCAGCACTGAGGCGTTACAGTGAGGTCCTCGTTCCAACAGCGCCATTCTGGGCTCCTCAGCACTGAGGCATTACAGTGAGGTCCTCGCTCCAGCAGCGCCATTCTGGGCTCCTCAGCACTGAGGCGTTACAGTGAGGTCCTCGTTCCAACAGCGCCATTCTGGGCTCCTCAGCACTGAGGCGCTACAGTGAGGTCCTCGCTCCAACAGCGCCATTCTGGGCTCCTCAGCACTGAGGCGTTACAGTGAGGTCCTCGCTCCAGCAGCTCCATTCTGGGCTCCTCAGCAATGAGGCGTTACACTGAGTTCCTCGCTCCAGCAGCGCCATTCTGGGCTCCTCAGCACTGAGGCGTTACAGTGAGGTCCTCGCTCCAGCAGCGCCATTCTGGGCTCCTCAGCACTGAGGCGTTACAGTGAGGTCCTCGCTCCAGCAGCGCCATTCTGGGCTCCTCAGCACTGAGGCGTTACAGTGAGGTCCTCGCTCCAGCAGCGCCATTCTGGGCTCCTCAGCACTGAGGCGTTACAGTGAGGTCCTCGCTCCAGCAGCGCCATTCTGGGCTCCTCAGCACTGAGGCGTTACACTGAGGTCCTCGCTCCAGCAGCGCCATTCTGGGCTCCTCAGCACTGAGGCGTTACAGTGAGGTCCTCGTTCCAACAGCGCCATTCTGGGCTCCTCAGCACTGAGGCATTACAGTGAGGTCCTCGCTCCAGCAGCGCCATTCTGGGCTCCTCAGCACTGAGGCGTTACACTGAGGTCCTCGCTCCAGCAGCGCCATTCTGGGCTCCTCAGCACTGAGGCGTTACAGTGAGGTCCTCGCTCCAGCAGCGCCATTCTGGGCTCCTCAGCACTGAGGCGTTACAGTGAGGTCCTCGCTCCAGCAGCGCCATTCTGGGCTCCTCAGCACTGAGGCGTTACAGTGAGGTCCTCGCTCCAGCAGCGCCATTCTGGGCTCCTCAGCACTGAGGCGTTACAGTGAGGTCCTCGCTCCAGCAGCGCCATTCTGGGCTCCTCAGCACTGAGGCGTTACAGTGAGGTCCTCGCTCCAGCAGCGCCATTCTGGGCTCCTCAGCACTGAGGCGTTACAGTGAGGTCCTCGCTCCAGCAGCGCCATTCTGGGCTCCTCAGCACTGAGGCGTTACACTGAGGTCCTCGCTCCAGCAGCGCCATTCTGGGCTCCTCAGCACTGAGGCGTTACAGTGAGGTCCTCGCTCCAGCAGCGCCATTCTGGGCTCCTCAGCACTGTGACCTGTCTACAGCTCAGTTCAAATTAGGTCAACTCCGACCGAGACGCCTCAGCAATTCAGCAGCCGCGGCTTTCCGGTGACATCATCGCTTCACAAGGGCATGAGTCAGCAGTGGACCTTAGCCTCTACCTGTCGGTCAGCACATAATGACCGGCAGAGTGAGCGCCATCTTCTAGGTGAGTGCGGGTAAGCTTCGGGCCTCCCGCCGGCTAGTGATGTGGGTGACACCAGTATGGCCGGGTTGGCGGTGTGAAGAGCCGGTTATACCGCTGTGTGCCGAGAGCTCACTTGTAGTCGGCGCGGTAACGTTTGGCCTCGTGGATCTTGTGAGCCGTATCTGCGGGGTTACAGCGGTGCGCCTCCCATCGTGCACTGTGTGCGGGGGGCGACACATTCTCCTCATTCAGGACCCTATGGTCGGTGTCCTCAG
This sequence comes from Dendrobates tinctorius, assembly GCF_039654945.1. Taxonomy (NCBI): domain Eukaryota; kingdom Metazoa; phylum Chordata; class Amphibia; order Anura; family Dendrobatidae; genus Dendrobates; species Dendrobates tinctorius. Next base: position 10,874,988 of record NW_027361908.1, read on the forward strand.
AGAATTCTGCTCCTGCGCCCTCCCCTGCAGCAGTGTCCTGTAAATACCCCAGAGGGCCCAGTCATCGCCCCCATGTGCCAGCGATGCCCTCGGATGCCACACACGGGGTTTCCACCAATGGTGGAGTCCAGATTGCTTGATTTCCATAACTTCTGTCCTTAGCGCTGATCAGTTTGGTTCCATAGTAAATGACGCGTTCTTGGGTTCCATTACTATATACTGGCACCTGTGTCTGCAGGGAAGGAAGCGTTGGAGTGGGCAATGGAGGGATTTGGGGGGGGCTGAGCTTTTTGTAACCTCATACAAGAGTAATCGCGGGTCTTTCGTGACCCATCTGTCAGGGATAGCTGGCTGCCCGGCTCTGCTGTCAATGATGGGATCAGGTGCTCCAGTAATGGCCACTCGTAGGTTCTGGTTGGCTCCCACTGGGAGTGAAATGACGGTGTTTGGCTGTGACCAAAATGGTGTCCACCTAGCCAGAAAAATGTCTTCATTGGCGGGCTGCTGATGGGTGGGGTTATGATTATATTGGAATGTGGTGACTTTTTTCAGTCTTAATTACAAAAAGGTTTCCACTAGTGATGAGCGAGTATACTCGTTGCTCGGGTGTCCTCCGAGTATTTTAGCGTGCTTGGAGATTTAGTTTTTGTCGACACAGCTGCATGATTTACGGCTGCTAGATGGGCTGAATACATGTGTGGAATTCCTAACAAACAGGCAATCCCCACATGTATTCAGGCTGTCTAGCAGCCGCAAATCATACTCCAAAATACTCGGCGATCACCTGAGCAACGAGTATACTCTCATCAATAGTGTCCACATGTAATAAAATCAATGGCATGTCCTGTCAAGAATTAAATAAAAAAGAAAATTCCTGGTGCACAATTACCCCAGAAAAAAGAGATCCATTATAATACAATTAAACTTAAAACCAGTAGTAAAAAAAAGAAAAAAAAAAAGCATAATGTCTCTCGAGGAGGACGCCATGAACTCCTGGTGATAAAGAGAGGTGTACTCCCAAAAAAATAGTAGAATGCATTATGAGGTAGTTATGTAATAGGCAGGCAGTGGAGCAGGCTAGGAAGTTTATAGCATAGTGTTGAAAACCACAAAGATCGATGTTTAAATATAAGTTCATATCGTTATATCACCCTTCCAGATAATAACATCAGCAATGGTAATATCTGTGACCAATCATATTATAGCTTTCATTTCCTAGAGGACCCTTTTTATTTTTTAAATGAAAGGGGAAATCTGATTGGTTTCTTCGACAAGCGGTTACAGCACTTTTCTTGTGACCTGTGCTGACTCCATCCATGTGCAGGACCAGCCGAGGGTTCTTCTGCCTGCTTAGTTATCACATCCAGACACCAAAGTCTACCAGTGTATTCTCTGAAGATCTACCAAGTATACTTTTCATCAGTGTGTGGCTACCAAGCATGTATGATGACAGTCCTGCTTTAAATCCACAGCTGCCACCATGTACTCCACTGTAACCCAGTTAGCCCGGGTGAACCCGTTTAATGCTCCGCACTTCCAGTTGGGACCAGAGAATGTGACTTTACGGAAGAACGGCTCCTCCCAGGTCCACCCAGTCCGCCTGCTGGCTGCTGCTGCTGCTGCGGCTGTGCCCGAAGGTATGTGTCCATAGCCGTGACACCGAGGGGTCCTAGTGACCACACACATGCATTGCCTTCACATTCTATCCATTATCTTGCGATACAGTGTCTGGCAGATCCAGCTTGTGGGATCAGGATATCCTCTTGTATAGGTCACTTTCTTTCAAGGTCATGTCCTTACATAAACACCAGGAACGACTTCTTACCATTAAAGGCCCCGTCACACATAGCGATCTCGCTAGCGAGATCGCTGCTGAGTCACAACTTTTGTGACACAACAGCGATCTCACCAGCGAGATCGCTGTGTGTGACAGCGATCAGCGACCGGCCCCCCTGCCGGTATCGCTGATCGCTCTGGGAAACCTCTGGACTTTTCTTTGGTCGCTGGTCTCCCGCTGGCCAGCACGCATCGCTGCGTGTGACAGGCGGGAGACCAGCTCCCTGCATCAGCGCGCTGGTAACTAACGAACACAGCGACGCCGCCCACTCGGCGTCGCTGTACTGATCGCTGGTGAAGCTGTCTGTGTGACAGCTCACCAGCGATCACATAGCGACTCACCAGCGATCCTGACACGTTGATATTATTGTCGGGATCGCTGGTGAGTCGCTATGTGTGACTCCAGCTTAACTCTTCAGAAGCAATAGTGATTTGCCTCATGCAGATGTGTTCTCTAGAATTTCTGTGGTTTTATTGAAGGTTATACTCTCCTTACTGTCTATGAAAGGGTTGTCTCATCTGGTCTATTAGCCAGACTAAAGTGACAACATTCAAACATTGATCCCTTCCTACATGATGTACGTTTACGTCATGGTGATCATGTGAGCTGTGCCTGCACGATGTCGCCGGGCGATCGTGAAAGTGATTAAATGTTGTGCCCCAAAATGGTACCAATAAAAACGTCAATTCGTCCCGCAAGAAACAAGACCTCACATGACTTGTCAGCCAAAATATGAAAAAATTATAGTTATCTAAATATGTGGAAGCGCAATAAAAAGTGTAGTGTGTGACAGCAGCCAAACATAAAAAACCCTGATATAAATCTGGTATCATCGCTGTAATTCCACCAACCCGAATAATAAAGTTGTCTAATCATTTATCCTGTGCTGAGCGTTTATAAGGGGATTTCTATGTAAATCTCTGAAATACATGAGGCAGATGGAGACGCTGTCTGGCTTATGATCCAGCGATCTGTATTTTTTGTCGTGCATAAAAGCGTGGTCCACCACAGTTTTGTGCACCTCTGAAATAGACAGTGCTGAACAGAGAGCAGACCTGAGTCTGGAGTAACTTTGCTGTCCCTTTATAGTGAGTGGAAGCCTCGGGGGGGGGGGGGGGCTGTTCATATGAATCACATCCTTCAGAGATTTAGATGGAAACCCTGATGCAAGTGCAGGATAAATGTAATAAAAAATGTTATGTAAAATGTACCTACTCAGGTTCATCATCTGCCTTGTTACTGTTAACTTACTATAAAGACTCTGAAAAAGAGCTATAACTCCACAAATGAAAACCAACAAATGCTGTTCTCCCAAATCCAAATGCCTCACTCCTTCAAAGGCCACGTTCACATGTTCAGTATTTGGTCAGTATTTTACATCCATATTTGTAAGTCAAAACCAGGAGTGGGTCAATCAGAGGAAAAGTATAATAGAAACACCTCACCACTTCTGCATTTTTCACCCACTCCTGGTTATAGCTTAGGCTAGGTTCACATTTGCGGTTGTGTCCTCAGGGTTTTGTCCGCAAACGCATGCAAAAACGCATGCATGCGTTTGCGGACGATTGGCAAGTGCTATTTTCCCAGCGAATTTTTGAATGTACACAAGCCACTCCCAATGGGCGTGTCTGTGTAAATGCGTATGCAAACGCAAAGCGTATGCAAGCGTTTCCATAGACTGTAATGTGTTGTTTTGGCCCATTCCGACCGCATGTGTATGGCTGCGGATATTTGACGCCCCCAAAATTGCAACATGTGTTTTCCGTGCCATGCCGCACCCCTGGAAGCGATGCATGCGTACGCATCCACAGACGGACGCATGCAAATGCATGTACATGCGTACACCATGTTAAAGATAGGGACGCATGACGCATGCGGATGGATGTGGACGAAACACTGCGGACCCAACCGAAAATGTGTAACCGGCCTTACATATACTGAACATGGCATATGCCACATAAGGTGCCTAAACCACATTTAGTGGCCATTTGTTTGGCATTTCTCTAGTGATGAGAGCCCTCCTAATTTACGGGTGCATGTCTCCAGGCGCATGAGCTGGGCACTACAACGTACTGGCACTATATTGGCAAACTTGCAATTTTCACTGCAACATCCAAAGCTGCTTTTTTTTGGAAAACAAACATGGAGTCAAAATCATCACAACACCTGAAGGTAAATTCATAGGGGGTATAGTTTCCAAAATGGAGACACTTGAGATTCTGCTCTTCTGACCCTTAGGGACTCTATATGGAGTCGGCAAACTATTCTAGAATTTGTTCTCCAAATAGCACTCTGTCCCTCCCGAGTCTCGCTAAGCTGTGCTGTACAGACATGGCTGGGGTATCTGCCCTCCTGATGATGCTTTGTATGACTATATCCGCATTCGCTGGGATTCTCAAACCATCAAAAAGGAAGTAGGAAAAAAAAGCAGTTGGGGCAGGATATGGAATTTTTAATTGTCAGAAAATATTTTAGATTATGGTGTCAAATGGGCATTTAGGACGAAAATTAATTTGTATTTCTGACCAACCTGTTGAATGAATCGTGTACATCTTGCCAGCAGCCTCGCCAGACATCATAATCCAGCCAGATACTGGCGTAATATTTCTGCTGTAGAGCATGCCACATCTAGGAATGAATGACACCGCTGAACATTGCCACACACCCGCTCCTTCCGTTTTGGCAGAGCTGGTGTGACTCTACCAGAATCGGTATTTTTTCATTTTTTGCAGATCTCCAAAATGTTCAAAAACGGCGGAATGAACAATGTTTTACACAATTTTTCTGGCAAAAAAAGGCACTTTGGATTGGGGTTTTTGAGAGCAAATATCCCTTTATTGGTTGTTAGTAACCAGGACTGTGGAGTTGGTATAAAATGGATCGACTCCTAATATATATATATATAACTAGCTGAAGAGCCCAGCGCTGCCCGGGCATACTAACTGTGGTTAGTTTTAGCAAATTATAATTATCCTCCATCCCATAGTCCCGTGCCCATATACCCATCATACATATCCTCCATCCCATAGTCGAGTGCCCATATACCCATCACACATCCTCCATCCCATAGGCCCGTGCCCATATACCCATCATACATATCCTCCATCCCATAGTCGAGTGCCCATATACCCATCACACATCCTCCATACCATTGTCCCATGCCCATATACCCATCATACATATTCTCCATCCCATAGTCCCATGCCCATATACCCATCGTACATATTCGCCATCCCATAGTCGAGTGCCCATATACCCATCACACATCCTTCGTCCCATGCCCATATACCCATCATACATATCCTCCACCCCATAGTCCCATGCCCATATACCCATCATACATATCCTCCACCCCATAGTCCCGTTCCCATATACCCATCATACATATCCGCCATCCCATAGTCCCGTGCCAATATACCCGTCATACATATCCTCCATCCCATAGTCCAGTGCCCATATACCCATCACACATCCTCCATCCCATAGTCCCGTGCCCATATACCCGTCATACATATTCTCCATCATACATATCCTCCATCCCATAGTCCCGTGCCCATATACCCGTCATACATATCCTCCATCCCATAGTCCCGTGCCCAGATACCCATCACACATCCTCCATCCCATAGTCCCGTGCCCATATACCCGTCATACATATCCTCCATCCCATGGTCCAGTGCCCATATACCCATCACATATCCTCCATCTCATAGTCAACCATTATAACATCATAATGAGCGGCGGCAGGGCTTGCAACCTATGATGACATCAGCGTCGCCATGGCAACCATTGTGACATCATAATGAGGGGCGGGGCTTGATACGCACACACTGTTTCCCCATTATGTAGATAGGGGCATTGTTACATCATAATGAGGGGCGGGGCGTGACGCGCACACACTTTCCCCAGTATGTAGATGGGCAAAATTGTTTGGTGAATTGGAACGCGCGGGGTTAAAATTTCGCCTCACAACATAGCTTAGGACGCTCTCGGGGTCCAGACGTGTGACTGTGCCAAATTTTGTGGCTGTAGCTGCGACGGTGCGGATGCCTATCCCGGACATACACACACATACATACACACATACATACATACACACTTTCAGCTTTATATATTAGATAGATAGCTAGCGATATAGATATAATCATTATAATTTGTTATAACTAACCATAGTTAGTTACTATGCCCAGGCAGCGCCGTGCTCTTCAGCTAGTACATAATAAATTGGTTCAGCAGATCAGTGTAAGATGTACTGTAAATGGTTTCATAGCGTTGGGAGCCTTCGTGGGAAGGGTCCTCTCTCCTTCTGTACTTGTGTGTGCCTTGTATTGCTCATGTCTGTGTATGCCCCTTTTTCACATGTAAAGCTCCATGGAATAAATGGCGCTATAAAAATGAACAATAATAAAGATAATTTGGGAAAGTTCTAAAATGTCCTATAAATGTGTGTTCCGTTCCTGATCTAAGGATTTCAGCTTTCATTTGAGATGAATCTGTGCTGCACTTTATGTACATGCTCAGTAGTGACCAGTGCTGTGGGGTCATAGATGAGATGAATCTGTGCTGCACTTTATGTACATGCTCAGTAGTGTCCAGTGCTGTGGAGTCGTAGCGGAGAGGAATCTGTGCTGCACTTTATGTACATGCTCAGTAGTAAGGCAGTACTGTGGGGTCAGAGGTTTAGTAGAGATGAATCTGTGCTGCACTTTATGTACATGCTCAGTAGTAAGGCAGTACAGTGGGGTCGGGAATCCGGGAAATTGAGGATTCAGTGGTTTGGCTTACCAACTCCGCAGCCCTGTTGGGGTATGTGCACACGATCAGGAATGGCTCCGTATTTGCTCAGGATTTGACGTAGGTGAGATCTGCACCAAATCTACATCTGAGGTCACTAGCAGGTCACCTGCTTTTTTACATGCTTTTTTGATGCTTTTTTTCATTGCATGCGTTTTTTTTGTCACTTGAAATAAAGCTATTTGAAAGTTGGCTTCTGGGAAGGAAAAAAAAGTGATTTCCTTTTTGCAAATATGTTCCCACTGTCAGTAAACGCTGCAGGTTGGATGCTGCGTACATCCGCAATGTCCAAGCTGCAGCGCCCAGCTGTTACAGCATAGTGGTTGGGATGTCAAGAATTCTCATGCCCGCTATTAATGCACCGATGCCCGTGGCTCACCCGCAGAGACGAACATGCGGTGCGTCTTTCCAGACCGCAGCATGTCAATTTATGTAGCTGCGTAAATTACCCATTCACTATCATCAGATGCGGTAAAACCGCATTATCTTCCTGGTCACATTCGTATTAAGTGCAGGAACGCAGCTTACTACGCAGTACTGTGCACTAATTTAAATAATCGAGAATCTTGAGACACAGCCAGAAGTACATGAAACAGGAAGTGGAGGAAAGCACAGAGAGAGAGGTCCTCTCCTTTTTTATAAATATATATTTTTTTTAAATGGCCTAGGGTCTCCCTATATTTGTTAACCAGCCAGAGTAACGCATACTACTGGGACTGTTATTTCAGGCTGGTAAGGATCCGATATCCATAAACCTTACCAGCCTGATAATACCAGGCCGCAGCAGTCTGCTTACATTGGATAGTTAGCAAAAACAGTGAGCACTCCTTAAAAAAAAGAAAAACATGGGGTCCCCCTATTTGTGTTAACCTGCCAAGAAAAAAGCAGACAACTGTGGCCTAGTATTCTCAGGCTGGCGAGGCCCATGGATTTTGGCCCTCACCAGCCTAAAAATAGCAGCCCGCAGCCGCCCCACAATTGGCGCATCCAAAGATGCGCCAATTGTGGCACATTACCCGGCTCTTCCCACTTGCCCTGTAGCAATGGCAAGTGGGGTAATATTTGTGGGGTTGATGTCACCTTTCTATTGTCTAGTGACATCAAGCCCACGGCTTAGTAATGGAGAAGTGTCTATAAGACACCTATCCATTACTAATCCTACAGTTACATGGTAAATAAACACACAGCCAGAATAAAGTTCTTTAATTGAAATAATGACACCGACTCCTTTAATTGATCTTAATTAAACCATACTTACTGCATCGCCTATTCCACCGACACCCTCGTTCTGCTGTAAGACAAATAAAATAAAAAAGCAACAGTATACCATACCTGTCCGCAGAGAAGATATACATACTGTCCCAAGACGAGTCCAGCTCTGCTACATCTAGATGCCTTTGGCTGAACGGTGGCGTTATGCCACCACTCAGCCTGACATCCAGACACAGCGGAGCTTTAAGCTGATAACCACTGATGACCGGAGATAACTTGGTCCCCGGCGGTCTCGTGCATGACAGTTCTCGCGATCAGCTCAGCTCATCGCGACAACTGCAGTGTATGCGAACTTCCGGTTGAAACAAGGTACGACATTATTTAAATTAGCACACATGGGTAGTAAGCTGCGTTCCCGCACTTAATATAATTTTGCATTTCCGTGCGGTCGCCGCACACATCAAATCGCCGCATGCAGACGCATCTGCATACAATGCATATTCCTGCGTACCCAGTGTTAAAGATAGGTACGCAGGGCGCATGCGGCAGTAGGCAGAGCATAGGCGGAGCTTCAGGGAGGAAGAAAGGAGGAAGTAGGCAGCCATCCGCAGCCCTCCTGAATGCAAATGAGAAACCAGCCTAAGAAGATAATGCGGTTTTACCACATCTAATGATAGTGAATGGGTAATTTACGCAGCGGAGTCTGAGTGTCTCCGCTACATAAATTGACATGCTGCGGTCTGGAAAGACGCGCCGCATGTGTGTCTCAGCAGGGAAGCCGGAGGCGTCTCGGGACACAGTGGAGATGGGTTTTCATGAAATCTCATCCACTATGCTGTAACATCTGGCTGCTGCGGGTTTGAAGCTGCGGAGGTATGGAGTGTCAAACCTGCAGCGTTTACTGACCGTGGGAACATACCCTTAATAATGCTGGATGCAGATGTCCATTATGAATGGTTTCTGCACGGACTGTAATATCTGGCAACTCTTCTGACTTGCATGACCTCATGTGCTTACAAGGCAGCTCAGGTCAGGAGCCCTGCTGTTAGGTTGGGTATTGCTGTCTAGGCACAGACCGTATCTTACAGGTGTGTGAATCCAGCTTACGTCTAGTACTAGTGTGTCTTCCTGTGATGAAAATAATTTCTATTTACACTTAATGTATTGATTTTGATTAAACAGAGGAATATAGCTGTGCGTGTGGATTTGGGAAGTTCTTTGCACTATGCGGCTTTGGTAGAGTCTAGTAACATAGCTACTGAGAGGGGGTGGTGGCCCTGCGCTCTGAGGAGCCCACCTGGAGCTACGCTACTGTTAATTGTATGGGCGTGTGCAGTGCGCCCATACAGTTAACACTCTTCGGTAGAGTAGGGAGACTCTATCTTCCTGCACTGTGACCCATAAGGACCGTCAATGCAAGTTCAACTGTTGTGAATTCACTTTCTGGCCTACCTCTGGTTACTAGTGAAGGTAGTGGAGCTGGTTATATTGACAGAGGGGTCGCGAGTTCTCTTTCCGGGCTCCCTCTGGTGGTTACAGGAGGTAATGGAGCTGATCTAATTAACAGAGGCCTGCCACCTGATAATGAGGAGGACGATTGGACATCTGGAGTTTTTGACTGGATTTAAGACAGCTGACTCCCTCTATCCCTGCTGGAGATTTTTTTTCCTGCCTCCTGATTTCTTAGTTTCCAGCTCAGTCCCTGCATGCTCAAGCTAAGTGTTCTTTCGCTATTGTTCACATTTGATTTAGTTTTGTCTATTCAGTTTTGTGTGGTCAGCCAGTCCCGGCTGGGGCTGTGCTGAATCACCATCATTATGTTACTGCTTGTACCAGTTTGTTTTTGTCCCTTATTAGATTGGCCTCTTTTTGCTCTGCTCTCAGAATATGCCAGAGTGCTGATATAGTGGGCGAAGTCAAGTGACTTCAGTATTTTTCTATCAGACGTATTGGACATTTTTGCAGGGTTTTTTGCGTGATTGCAGACAGTGTCTTTCCTTTCCTGTCTAGTTAGTGTGGGCCCCATCGTTTGCTCAGCCTATTTTCCTACCTGCGTTTGTGTTTTCATCTTGTCTCACCGACAATATATGTTTGGGGGCTGTCTATTCCTTTGGGGTCTGCTCTGGGGCAGTTTAGATTTCCACTTTCTTGCTTTAGGCTTATTTAGTTCTCCGGCTGTGTCGAGGCGTCTAGGATCATCGTAGGTACGCTCCACGGCTACTGCTAGTTGTGTGGATAGGATCAGGGGTCTGCAATCCGCTTAGTTACCAACCTCTCTGGTTTTCTGTGGCTTAGCTTGGTCTTGCTTTCCTCCTCAGTGACCCAATCATAACATTCAACTGTATTGGCTGGATGCCGATATAGCGCTAATGAGATGGGGAGTGTCATGATCTCTCTCCCATCATTCCCCCTGATAGCGAGCATATTGGCGTCATTACTTGACTCCCGCTCTCCTGAGATAAGCGGGTTCTTGAAGCAGCGGGGTTATGAGGAGGAGAGGTGAGTATTTTATGTTTTTTTTTTTTTTTTTTTAACTTTCATGGGGAGTGCATTATAGAGTTTGTCTCTGGGGTGTGCATTATATCATATGGAGGCTATTTAGGGGGCCACCATACAGTGTTGGGAGATGATGTGGGGTATTTGTACAGTATGGGGGTCATCAGAGTGTTGCAGCCATCAAACAGTTTAGGGGCTACTAAGTGGATAGTATGCTGTGTGAGGGGTACTATAGAGTGAGGGGGCATTAAACTATGTATAAGAGTATTATACCTGTGCAGAGGGGAGCTGAATGGGGGTGGACTTGGAACAATATTAAATGTTAAGTGGGCACCTATTGTTGTGGCTGTGAAAGAGTTACGCTAAGGGCATTATTACTTTCTAGAGGGCAAAATGTGGGTGCTGTTTTCTAAGGCTCTTGCACACATCATTACTATATTCTAGAGCAATGTTTCTCCTGCCCCCTCCCCCATGACAGCCCCACGGAGAGAGGGGATCCGCTCTTCAGGGACAGGAAACCTACAGATAAAAGGGCTGTACCTCTCCCTAGCATCAGTTGGTTTCATGTCCCTGACGGAGAACCTTCAGTTCGGTGTACCTGGAATGAAAATGGGCCAGTCCAGTTCAGGCAGAGGGGAGGCCCTTGCCATGGTTGGAGCGGTGCCCTGAAACTGGGACTGATGGGTCTTGTAGGGTGAGTGGGAGGAGCGCAGTCGCCGCACCAGATTTCAGGTGCAGGGCTTTCGGGTTTTCCGTCTGGTGCACGGGCGGAGACGAGCCGAGGTGCCCACTGATAAAGTGGCCAGAGAGATTATACGGAGAGGTACTTCCAGGGTAAACCAGAAGTAGGGCTGAGGACACCAGGTGACTTATTTAAAAGGGAGAAGCATGGACATGCTCCCTGCATCAAGCGGTCGAGCAGCATGATGCAGGACAGTGAACCACAGCAGCAGCGCCATAGACAGAAACTGCAACCTTAAGGTACTGTCACACTTAGCGATGTACCAGCGATCCCGACCAGCGATATGACGCGGTCAGGATCGCTGGTACATCGCTAAGTGGTCGCTAGTGAGCTGCCACACAGGCAGATCTCACCAGCGACATCGCTGGGGACGGGGGTCGCTACTTACCTGTCACACTAGGCGATCCTGCGTCCTCCCGCCCGGCTCCACGCTCGTCGCTCGTCTCTGCATAGGAAGCCCAGCAGGAAGCTGACGACGAGAAACAGTCCTGGACGTTCTCGCGCGATCAGCGATAACCAGCGGGGGAGCGGGTCGTAGGTAAGTATCAGACACAGCGATATCGGTAGCAATATCGCTATAACGTCACATGTTATAGCGATATTGCTAGCGATATCGCTTAGTGTGACAAGCCCTTAAGAGGCATGATTCTGCAGACAAGCGAAGTGGACATTCCAGCCCTTAAGAGGCATGATTCTGCAGACAAGCGAAGTGGACATTCCAGCAGCCATTCTACTCAGCACAGCAGGAGATCCGGCGCAATGGACAAGTCTCCAGCCTCAAAAATCCTCTTAATGGACCCTTGTTCCTCCTTTAGAGCCGGTACCTGTGGCTGAGTCTGATTGGTGAGTGATCTTCATGAAAGTTCACCTTGTAATTGGGGTCCCCCCTTTTCTTCTTTCATTATTCAGGGAAGGAAAAGAGTGGGAAAATTCATACTCAGAAATTGCTCCATGTGTAACAGAGAGTTACCAGTCACCTGGGAAAAGAGACTGTGCCATTCCTGCATAGAACAAGTGTTGTGTGAAGAGACCCCAGACTTCGCATCCAAGCTAAGATCGGTGATTAAATCGGAGGTCGAAGATACCTTTAGATCCCTCACGCAGGGGGTAATGTTAGAGAACAGAAAGCCGCCCAGTACCCCCAGTCTGAGTCCTCTAGCTCTGAGGGAAAAGGCTCAGATGTATCGGATTCTTCCTCAGACGACAAAGTTATCTTCTAGAGGAGGTGGAAAGTCTGGTTAAGGCTGTAAGAACCACAATGGGGGTGATAGACCCTCGGCCTGAAAAAGCGGTGCAGGATATTATGTTTGGGAGATTGGCCCAGAAAAAGCAGAGATCATTTCCCTTGAATGAAAAAAAATATACAGGCCCTGATCAAAAAAGAATGGGAGAAACCCGATAGGAAAAATTCTTCGGTACCATCCCATAAAAGGAAATACCCCTTTTAGGATTCAGCGTCTACATCCTGGGATAAAGCCCCGTAATTAGATGTTGCAGTAGCAAAGGCCTCTAAAAAAATTTGCCCTCCCCTTTGAGGACATGGGAACCTTAACCCCTTAGTGACAGAGCCAATTTGGTACTTAATGAACAAGCCAATTTTTAAAATTGTGACCACTGTAACTTTATGTGGTTATAATTCTGGAACGCTTTAACAGATCCCGCTGATTCTGAGATTGTTTTTTTCGTGACATATTGTACTTCATGTGAGTGGTAAAATTTCTTCAATATGCCTTGCGTTTACTTATGAAAAAAAATAGAAAATTGGCAAAAATTTTGAAAATCAGCACAATTTTGGAAACAATTTTTTTTCTCATTAGGAAGTTATAAGGCTTAAAAGTTGACCAGCGATTTCTCATTTTTACAACAAAATTTACAAAACCATTTTTTTTGGGACCGCAACAAATTTGAAGTCGCTTTGAGGGGTCTACTTGACAGAAAATACCCAAATGTGACAACATTCCAAAAACTGTACCCCTCAAGGTGCTCAACACCACATTCAAGAAGTTTATTAACCCTTTAAGTGCTACACAGGAACTGAAGCAACGTGGAAGGAAAAAATGAACATTTAACTTTTTTTCACAAACATTTTATTTCAGAACCATTTTTTTTTGTTTTCACAAGTGTAAAATGAGAAATTGAACCACAAAATTTGTTGTGCAATTTCTCCTGAATATGCCGATACCTCATATGTTGGGAAAAACAACACTGTTTGGGGGCATGGCAGAGCTCGGAAGGGAAGAAGCGCCCTTTCACTTTTTCAACGCAGAATTGGCTGGAATTGAGATCGGAAGCCATGTCTCGTTTGCAGAGCCCCTGATGTGCCTAAACAGAGTAAACCCCCCACAAGTAACCGTTTTTGGAAATTAGACCCCCCCAAGGAACTTATCTAGATGTGTGGTGAGTACTTTGAACCCCCAAGTGCTTCACAGAACTTTATAATGTAGAGCCGTGAAAATAAAAAATAATTTTTTCCACAAAAATGATCTTTTCGCCCCCATTTTTTTTATTTTCCCAATGGTAACAGGATAAATTAGACCCATAAAGGTTGTTGTGAAATTTGTCCTGAGTACGCTGATGGCCCACCACTGTTTGGGTGCATAGCAGAGCTCGGAAGGGAAGGAGTGCCGTTTGACTTTTTAATCTCAAAATTGTGAGAGCGGATGCCATATCGGGTTTGGAGATGTGCTTAAACAGCAGAACCCCCACACACACACACAACTGGCCCCATTTTGGAAACTACACCCCTGAAAGATTTTATCCAGGGATATATTGAGCAATTTGAACCCACAGGTTAGACACATAAATTGACAACATTAGGTCGTCATACTGAAAAAGTTCATTTTTTTCACAAAAATCTTGTTTTAGACCTGAATTTTTCACTTTTGTCAAATATTAAACCAAAAAGTGGACCCCACAATTTGTTATCCACTTTCTTATGAGCGCGGCGATATCCCATATGTAGTCAAAAAGTTCTGTTTGTACAAACGGCAGGGCTCGGACAGGAAGGGGCACAATGTGACAAATTTGGCTTTATTTGAAATAGATTGTCATACTTACAGAGCCTTTGTTGGTCAAAAGAAACAGAAATCCTTCAGAAATGTTTTTTTTTTTTCTATATAAATTGTACCCTCTAATCTATTTATCTAGGGAGGTAGTGATTAGTTTGATACCACCATTTTTTTGTGCAGTTGATGCAACACAAGTTGGAAAATTTACAATTTGCATTTTTTTTCACTGTTACGATATTTTTTTGTACTTTCTGGGGAACACGCCTCATATTTGATTGCTCTAGTTTTTATGTGTTCAGAAATATATCCAATATGGCACCAATGTGAGTAACTGGACACACGGCTTTGCCTATAACAATAGATGGCACACAATGAAAAATTTCCAAGACCCATTCAAAGCTTACAGAGACATTAAGCAAACAAGAAAATCCTTCCAGCACAGGGAGGCATGCAACTTAAAAAAACACATTGGCGGACTATAAAACTTGGTCTTGCTATCAAAACAATTGTCCCGCATTTGAGTATATTGTAGCAGGAAGAATAAACTGTACTGGAATAAAGGGCAAAATATGGATGAAAATGCAGCCAACTATGTGGCAAAGCGGAGTTTGTTCTAAAGATGAAAGAACACCAGCAGGGCTAGAATGGCAGACACTTTCAGAGACTGGTCGGACAACGTTCGTTTTAGCTCCATCAGTCCCTATATGAGAGACAAATGTGCCAATAGACGTGGTGCACCATAGCAAGCTCCCACCCGCCAAGGTCAGAACCGCTATATGCACAAAACAACCATTTCTGTACAAAAACCGTAAAGTATTGTCTGATACCAGAGGTTCGGCAAAAACCATACAGTAAAGCCCATAGTGTATAAGTATGGAACTTCCTCATTATTAGAGACCCTTCAATAAAGTGATCTTGCCCGTATCGCCAGCATCTAATATATAAAGCTCAATGTGGGTGTGTGTGTATGTCCGGGATTGGCATCCGCACCGTCGCAGCTACAGCCACAAAATTTGGCATAGTCACACGTCTGGACCGTGAGAGCGTCCTAGGCTATGTTGTGAGGCGAAATTTTATCCCCGTGCTTTCCAATTCACCAAACAATTTTGCCACTATCTACATAATGGGGAAAAAGTGTTGGAGGCAAATTGACAGCTGCCAGATGTGAACAAGGGGGACTTAAGGAATGAGAGCAATGGCGCCAAAGAGTATATACCGTACAGTTGCTAAGATGGGGCCCTGACATGGGATACTCACCACACACAAAATGCGCCACACACTACCACGTGCTTCAACACATATACCACCCTCAGCACACATTTCACCACACATACACCAACCTCGCCACATAAAAGTCGAAACACAAAAGTCGCCACTCAAAACTCGCCACGCTGTCCCAGAGCTGTTGTAGACAGTTGTGGTAACTGAGGCCTATTATTCTTATCATTTCTATGGTGTTATCGTCCTTCTGTAAAGCTGGAAATAACACAATTTATTACTGTGCCAACACAGACCACCCTCTGACACAGACTGCAGGGGGAGCCCAGTATCTTTCCTATTATTGATTGACTGCCTAGTCAAATCCGTGCGCAGGATCTGGATCCTACCAGCAAGGCAGTGCGGTGAGCTGGATTAGTTTCCCCTTTTTTTTATTTCATGATAGGATTAGGTACACGGCTCAGCAGTCAGTATCACACAGGATAGGGTTAGATACACGGCTCAGCAGACGGTATCACACAGGACAGGATTAGATACACTGCTCAGCAGTCAGTATCACACAGGATAGGATTAGATACACAGCACAGCAGTCAGTATCACACATGAGAGGATTAGATACACAGCTCAGCAGTCAGTATCACACAGGATAGGATTAGATACACAGCTGAGCAGTCAGTAACACGATAGGATTAGGTACACGGCTCAGCAGTCAGTATCACACAGGATAGGGTTAGATACACGGCTCAGCAGTCAGTATCACACAGGATAGGATTAGATACACGGCTGAGCAGTCAGTATCACACAGGATAGGATTAGATACACGGCTGAGCAGTCAGTAACACATGATACTATTAGATACACAGCTCAGCAGAAAGTATCACACAGGAGAGGATTAGGTACACAGCTCAGCAGACATTATCACACAGGATAGGGTTAGATACACAGGTACACATGTTTATCAAAAGGCTCTTGAATGAGTTGAAAATAAAATACTATCAATACTTGGGTAATCACTTAGTTAATTTGTGTTGCAAATCTGTAGTGTTGAATATATGATGTGAAATGTTTTTATGTGCAATATAATCATTATAATTTGTTATAACTAACCACAGTTGGTTACTATGCCCAGGCAACGCTGGCTCTTCAGCTAGTAAGTAATATAAATGGAAGCCAAAGTTTTGTGTAGCGAGACATAGACGTAAAAACAGTCAGATAAATGGTCAAAAATGTTTGTGAGTAATCAAGTCCTAGAATTAATGTTCAGATGATCTGACTTTTCAAGAACATTTAGAACATTTGTGGGGTCAACACTCTGGAGTGTACAAATGTGGGTACGTGGATGAGAATTTGTTGGAATAGTAGTTTGGTATGTGATTGATCAAGTCTTGGAATTAATTGTGAAATGGGGTAAAATGGAATCTACTGATGAAAATATTCTCTATTACTTGTTCCATAAAAATTATTCTACTGGGGCCACTAAGCAGAAAATATAAACTATTGAAAAAAAAAAAAAAAAACAACCTAATGTAAGATGTGTGGTATGTCTCAAAACAGGGGGAAATACAAAGGCCTGGTTGGGATGGGCACATGGGGTAATAGTACCAGGAATCACTCCGTCTACCATGCTTCCTACAAACCCGGGATCTTTTTTGAGGATACTTTTGGGTGGGAGTGACAGGGAAAATGGCGCTCTGCAAGTCTCTGGGCATCCCTAAACACGAAGGCTTCCCCTTGTGCCATCGACGCAAACATGAGATCCGCAACAATTTTTTCCTGGAACTGGAGGAAAGTGAGCGGTCCTTGGGACTTTTTGTACAGGACAAAACTGTTGTATGTAGCAATTTGGATAAGGTAGATTGTCACCTTTTTGTAACAGGGCCTGGTCTTCCGCTTCACCAGGTATGGTTGCAGAACCTGATCTGACAGGTCAACGCCACCCATAAATTTGTTATAATCTGTGACTCAGATTGGTGTCTCTGTGACCGTCACAGTGGTGTCTGCGTGCAGTGTAGTCAGCATGTAGACTTCCTTCCTGTCATTCCACTTCACTGCAGTAAGCTGGTCACTTGCGAGTGAGAATGACGCCCCTTCTCAAAACGTCTGGACACCAATTGTGACGGAAACCCCACTCAGTTTTTACTGACTGTCACACAGGCCCCTAAATTTGCAGCATGGAGGAATTTGTATAGGGGATGCTTGTGTAGTAGTTGTCAGTATACACGTGGTACGCTTGATGGAGAAAGGGAGTCATTAGCTCCCAGACAATTTTGCCTGGGATGCCAATTGTCTGGAGGCAGTTTGGGGGGTTGATTTGGTGGTCCCTACCTTCATAAATTAAGAAGGTGAGCTCTCACATGTTTTGTACAGTTTGATTCCATATTTGGCACTCTTAGAGTGACGATGGTCCTTGTAACTCATCAAGGACTCTTCGACTGCCTCATTTTGCTTTGGAGTATAGGAATTTAGAAATTAATTTTGGAGGATTAAAATTAGGGGTCTCAATTTTTCTAGCCGATAATAGTTTGGTCAGTTCTTGAGGGGGGGGGGGGGGGCTTGGGAATTGTCACTGAAGTGGAGGAATCTCATTAGGGCTCCATAACAGACTTGGGACATAACTCCTGCAAATACAGGGGTGCTGTGGACAGCTTTTGTTGCCCAGTAGGAGCGGAGTGTGGGTTTTTAATTTTTTTTTTTTTTGAACCATAAAATTTTTATTGAATTTTAACAACAAATTTTGCACTTACAGATGATGGGCAGCATTATTCATTTCCATTTTCATTTACATTGTGATTTCAATTTTAATCTTAATCCAGCCGACAATCCATAACAGTAAATAATTATCTGTATTCTGAATTCCTATTTTCAGTATCAGCAACAATATATATCAAAGAACCCCAATGATTATATCTCTATTTCGACACCAAATGGACACACATATCATTATTTCCCTATTCCCATTCATACCTAGAATTTGAGTAATCCAACCATTTCCCCCATGCCACTTCAAACTTGAATCCCCTATCACTGCTGATTGCTATCATCCTCTCCATATTACAATTATGTTGCATCTTGGTCATTATTTCTTGGGCGGTCGGGACCTGTGAACTCTTCCATTTGCTCGCGATGCACACTCTTACTACTGTCAAAAATTGTATAGTTATTAGTACGTCATTATGATCCATGTCCTCCAGACCAATGGACAACAAGGCAGTTTCTGGTCCCAGTTTCACACTATAACCTAGTATTGAGCTTAATTTCTGTTGTGTATCTGTCCAAACTGGTTGGATCAGCTCACAATCCCACCATACAGTCATATGTAAAAGTTTGGGCACCCCTATTAATGTTAACCTTTTTTCTTTATAACAATTTTGTTTTTTGCAACAGCTATTTCAGTTTCATATATCTAATAACTGATGGACTCAGTTATATTTCTGGATTCAAATGAGGTTTATTGTACTAACAGAAAATGTGCAATCTGCATTTAAACAAAATTTGACCGGTGCAAAAGTATGGGCACCCTTATCATTTTCTTGATTTGAACACTCCTAACTACTTTTTACTGACTTCCTGAAGCACTAAATTGGTTTTGTAACCTCATTGAGCTTTGAACTTCATAGCTAGGTGTATCAAATCATGAGAAAAGGTATTTAAGGTGGCCACTTGCAAGTAGTTCTCCTATTTGATTCTCCTATGAAGAGTGGCATCATGGGCTCCTCAAAACAACTCTCAAATGATCTGAAAACAAAGATTATTCAGCATAGCTTTTCAGGGGAAGGATACAAAAAGTTGTCTCAGAGATTTAACCTGTCAGTTTCCACTGTGAGGAACATAGTAAGGAAATGGAAGAACACAGGTACAGTTCTTGTTAAGCCCAGAAGTGGCAGACCAAGAAAAATATCAGAAAGGCAGAGAAGAAGAATGGTGAGAACAGTCAAGGACAATCCACAGACCACCTCCAAAGACCTGCAGCATCATCTTGCTGCAGATGGTGTCACTGTGCATCGGTCAACAATATAGCGCACTTTGCACAAGGAGAAGCTGTATGGGAGAGTGATGCGAAAGAAGCCGTTTCTGCAAGCACGCCACAAACAGAGTCACCTGAGGTATGCAAAAGCACATTGGGACAAGCCAGTTACATTTTGGAAGAAGGTCCTGTGGACTGATGAAACAAAGATTGAGTTGTTTGGTCATACAAAAAGGCGTTATGCATGCGCTGTATTGTTGACCGATGCACAGTGACACCATCTGCAGCAAGATGATGCTGCAGGTCTTTGGAGGTGGTCTGTGGATTGTCCTTGACTGTTCTCACCATTCTTCTTCTCTGCCTTTCTGATATTTTTCTTGGCCTGTCACTTCTGGGCTTAACAAGAACTGTACCTGTGTTCTTCCATTTCCTTACTATGTTCCTCACAGTGGAAACTGACAGGTTAAATCTCTGAGACAACTTTTTGTATCCTTCCCCTGAAAAGCTATGTTGAATAATCTTTGTTTTCAGATCATTTGAGAGTTGTTTTGAGGAGCCCATGATGCCACTCTTCATAGGAGAATCAAATAGGAGAACTACTTGCAAGTGGCCACTTTAAATACCTTTTCTCATGAGTTGATACACCTGGGTATGAAGTTCAAAGCTCAATGAGGTTACTAAACCAATTTAGTTCTTCAGGAAGTCAGTAAAAAGTAGTTAGGAGTGTTCAAATCAAGAAAATGATAAGGGTGCCCATACTTTTGCACCGGTCAAATTTTGTTTAAATGCAGATTGCACATTTTCTGTTAGCACAATAAACCTCATTTGAATCCAGAAATAGAACTGAGTCCATCAGTTATTAGATATGTGAAACTGAAATACCTGTTGCAAAAACCAAAATTGTTATAAAGAAAAAAGGTTAACATTAATAGGGGTGCCCAAACTTTTACATATGACTGTATGTGGAACAACGAGCCTGGCCGCTTGTTACACCTCCAACACGTGTCTAAACTTTGAGGGTATATTTTTTTTAAGTGCGCTGGAGTATAATACCATCTGTATAGAATTTTCCTTGATGTTTCCAAATGATTAATACAGTGAGATATTTTTTTGTGTATTTGGAAGGAATATTCCCATTGTTCTTCCCCAAATATTTTTCCCAAATCAATTTCCCATTTCCCCACAAAAGGCAAGGAGTGCGGGTTGCATGTGTCGTTCAAGGCCTCATAAGCCTTTGATATCCCCCCTTTGGTGTCTTTGTTTACCGCAAAAAAATTCTCATAAGAAGAGACCAGCTCCTGCTGTTCTGTTTTCACACTTGATAATAAATGTCTAATTTGAAGGTATTTATAAAAGTCCCTCTTGTTTACTCCAAAAACGCTAACCAGATCACCAAATGGTCTAAGTTCCAAGGCGTTCATAATATCTCCTACTTTAATTATTCCTTTGGAAATCTAATCACCCAAGTCTATATTCTGGATTAAATTACCCATAATATCCATTGGAATCTTATGTAATCTTGTGGGGAGTAATTTCTGCCCTAATGACTGCATCATCCAAATATTCGCGCCCGCTCGTATTGTGGGGTGTCGTGTCAATTGCTTTTTTTGGGCCAAACGAAGGTGCCACATATATGAGGCCATAGAGGGGTGTTCCACAATCTGCGCTTCTAATTTTACCCATGCCTTTGGAGAGTTCCCATCCCACCAGCATCTAATTTGATCCAGCATCGTGGCTCGATAGTATGTACGTATACATGGACAACCTAGCCCCCCGTATTTTATTGGCATGAACAAGAATTTCGCCGAAACTCTCGCCCTTCGCTGGTTCCATATATAATTCATTAAAGCTGATTGGAGCTTGTTGAGGGTATGCAGTGGGATTTGAATAGGTAGGTTGCGGAAATAATATAAAATCTTGGGAAGGATCATCATTTTTACCACTGACATTCGGCCCAACCAGGACACCATTGCTTTGGAGAATGATTGTATTTCCTTATGGATATTTTGCAATAAGTGTGCATAATTTGTTTTCCCCAGATTTTTGATCGGGTAGGTTAACTGAATCCCTAGGTATGGGATCGCGTCAACTCTCCAAGTCAGGGGATATTGTTCCATTAGTTTCTGTTTTGTGGCCTGCGGGATACCCATATCAAGAATCAAACATTTACTTAGATTAATTTTGTAATAGCTAACATGGCCAAAAAGGGTAGTTATCCTAAATATATGGGTCAGGGAGACCTCAGGATTCGTGACACACAGTATGACGTCGTCCGCGAATAGACCTATCTTGTTCTCCACAGAGCCCACGATGATCCCACAAATTTCTTTCTCCATTCTTATCATTTGGGCAAATGGTTCCATCATTAATACGAATATCAGTGGGGAGAGAGGGCACCCTTGTCGTGTTCCATTTGTAATATTAAAACCCGAAGATAGGTATCCATTTGTATATACCTGGGCCGAGGGCCTAGAATACAATGCCATAATGGAGGATAGAATGGGTCCCCCAAAACCAAATTTCTCAAGCGTCCTCTCCATAAATCCCCAGTGGATCCTGTCAAACGCCTTCTCCGCGTCCAGAGATAGGAGCAGAGAAGGCGTCCGACCCCCCTCCACCTCAGCGATCAAATCAACAAGGCGTCTGGTTCCGTCACTGGTTTGTCTATTTTTGACGAATCCGACCTGATCCCAATGGATCAACTCTGGAAGGACGTGCAGGAGCCTTAAAGACATTGCTTTAGCAAATAATTTGACGTCCGTATTCAATAGAGAAATTGGTCTAAAATTTGCCGGGGTGTCTGGGTCCTTTCCTGGCTTTGGCAAGGTAATAATATGGGCGTTCAGCATTTCTGCTGGGAAGGCTTTGTTCTCGGTTGCCTCATTGAACACTCTTACCAAGTACAGGGAAATTAAATTTTTATACTTTTTATAGTAATCGTTTGGCATACCATCTGGTCCTGGGGCTTTATGTGCTTTCAAAGTATCAATAGCTCTATGAATTTCAAGAGTTGTGAATTTTTGGGACAGGGTTTCTTTCTGTGAGGCTGATAGTGTTGGTAAGCTTACTGACTCCAGGAATGTCCCTATTTCTGCATCACTAGGTTGGTGGGTCTGTACATCTCCTTTTAAGTTGTACAAGGCTTCATAATAATTAGCAAGTTCGTTGGCAATTCGCTGAGGATCTATTATTTTCCCCTCATTGGGGCCATTTAGATATGGGATACGGAATTTAGCCGCGCGTATTTTCACCTGTTTGGCCAATAATTTCCCGGATTTATTTCCATGCCAGTAATATTTCATTTTAAGTTTTTTGAGGGCCTTCTCGTATGTGTGTAGATTAAGCTCATGAAGCTGTTGATGTAGAACTGAGATTTCCGCCGCTCTTGTGGATGAGTAAGATTGTTTATTCATTCTATGTAGTCTTCCCAACTTGGTTTGGATGTCATTTACTGCAGTTTGTGTAGATCTTTTGTAATGAGAAGCCTGTTTTATAAAATGTCCCCTCAGTACCGCTTTGTGTGCACACCATAGAGTTGTGTCTGATACTTCTCCATTATCATTTTGTATAAAATAATCGTGGATGGATTCTTGCGTTTGTAATGCGTAAGTGGGGTGGTTCAGGACATAGGTGTTAAGCCTCCAAATTGGAGATCTATCTGTTGTGTACTTTTCCTCTATTTCTAGTGTGATAGGAGCGTGGTCGCTCCATGTTATATTTCCTATTTTGGCATTTAACACTTGTGGAATTACCGACTTATCAACTAGAAAAAAGTCAATTCTCGTATAGGTGTTATGCGGGTGAGAAAGAAACGTGTAATCTCTTGTGGATGGATTCTTTAGTCTCCAAATGTCGTATAGTTCTTGTATGTGAAGCAGTTTTGTAAGCGGGCTAGGGTTAAGTTTATTCGATCTAGATGTGGAATCCATGTTGGGCCACAACGCCACATTGAAATCCCCAACCAGAATTAGAGAGCCTTTCTTGACTTTAATGGCCTTTACTATTATCTTCTTGATGTGGGTATATTGTCCTTTGTTGGGGGCATATATGGTCACCAACGTATATGGAATATTGTTGATTATACATTGCAATATAATGTATCTTCCATGTGGGTCTGTAATTTGGTTTATTTGGGAAAAGGCCACAGAGTCCCTTATTGCAATCGCCACCCCACCTTTTTTCCTATCTGCCGGCGCCAGGATCACGTGTGGGAATTTTTTATGTTTTAATCTACTTGTGTCTTCACTGTTTAAATGAGTTTCCTGTACACACAGTATGTCTGCGTTGTTCCTCAGTGCTTCTTTCCATAAAGTTGACCGTTTGTATGGGGAATTTAAGCCTTTGGCATTCACTGATATAAATTTAATCACCATCTATAAATTTGGTCAAGATTGCTGTAAGTCTATGCTGAGTATATTTTATCACCCTTGTTTTGTGTGTACTGGAAAGGTAGATCACTTTAGTGCCATACTCAGATATCACATTATTTCTCATATGATTGTTTTTTGGAATTTGATGTGCGTGTTTTTTCCCTCCTCCCATACGTGGGTCTACATAACATAGTGTCAGACATTCAAACTCATACTCATCTAGGTTACTGGTGCCCACGCCTATCGTTTTTTCAAATTGCTTCACGCCCCCCTTTTCCACCCCTGTAGATCCGACTGGGAAAAGCTGCCACTGTAGATAAAGAAAAAGATAAACACAAAAACAGACAGAAATAACATTCAAACTAAAAACTTTGCTCTCATGAGCCCAAAAATGGGGAGCCCGTGCAGGCTGCCTTCCACGGGAATCAGAAACCCAGCAAAAGTCTAGCGAACCAGATGTGACCTGGGTTCTGACATAAGACCCCAATAGGAACCGGAAACAGAAAAAATACCGGGTCCCAAGAAAAACAAAAAATAAAACCTTAAAAGGTAATAGAAAATGAGCAATCCGAAAGGTTGCTTGTAAGATCTTGATGTGAAGAAAAAAACAAAACAAAAACCGAAGATCAGAAAATCCTGTTAGGCAATCCATGTCCAAGTCCCGCTAACCATAATCGAGGGGGTCCTGCCATACTTGACCCCCGACTTCTCAGACCCGAACTGTCTTTCCCTAAGAGGGCTTGCCGCTCACAACCTATAGAACCGAAATTCAAAACCATACGAGTTCTTCTGAAAAACGTCAATTAGCAGAGATCCTTTTCCAGGTTTCCATATCCTGAACTGTGAGATTAAACCAGTTCCTCGTTGCATCTTAATCACGCTTTGGACCATTCCTCCACAATTGGTCGTGGTAGTGGGTTTTTCCCTTGGTTGTCCCTAGTATCAGAAGGAAGATTCCATTCCTTGCACAGGCGTAAGGCTTGCTCCGGATTATTCACCACATGCTTGCGCCCATCTTTTGTTATCACCAGCTTCACTGGGAACCCCCATTTATACGGGATATTGTGTTCCCTCAGGATCCCTGTGCATGATGAAAATGCTCTCCTGCGTGCTAGGGTAAATGCAGATAGATCCGCATATATAGCTATGTCTTTAAAGCGGTCGGGCAGGGACGGTGGGTTACGAGCAGCCTCCAACACCTTCTCTTTTATATGAAAGAAATGTATTCTGACTATAACATCTCTTGGTATCGCAGCCGGGAGACGGTTTGGCTTAGGAAGCCTGTGGGCTCTGTCCATAATCAAATCTAGCTGTGTGGTGTCCGGCAACAGGCATGAGAAATAATCAGTAAGAAATTCTTTGAGGTCATCTGTTTTAACCGTTTCCGCAATGCCTCTCAGACGGACATTATTGCGTCGAGACCTATCTTCCATATCCGCTATTTTAAGTTTAAGTACATCTATCTCTTCATCTGTGGATACCACCGAGTCCACCACCTCATTATGCGCTGTGGTCAATTCCGCCATCTTATCTTCTATGTGGGATGTGCGTTCTTCTATAACATTGATGTCCCTCTGCATAGATCTAAGCATGTTCTGCATGTCCTTTTTGAAGTTAGACATTATTTCAGACATAAGCTGTCTCATAGTGTGCTCAGTTAATGGTTCTCCCGCACTAGCTAGTGCAACGCTCTGCTTGTGTTCTGTGGAGCTGTTTGTGGCTTTCAGGCCTCTTCTAGGAGGGGAAGCCTGGGACCGAATTTCATGGTCCTCCCCTTGATCCCTGTCTTCTTGTGCCGTGGGATCCCCTGAATCCACTCCTATAAAGTCATCCCTGCCCCGTTCAGAGGGGCTGTTCCCCTTATGTCTCCTTTCCTCAATCCCCTGCGGGGTCTCTCCTACCTCTCCTCTCATGCGTAATGTGGTTTTCTGCAATGCCTCCATGCCGCGCTTGTGCTTCCCAGCGCCATTTTGCGTGCCCTCCGCTGCTGGGTAGAACTGAGTTAGTTTGAGGGGACTTTTCCTCCCTCTGCCTCTGCTGCTTCGCAATTCTTTCATGGCCCCACGGTCCCTCTGTCTTCCGCTGCCTGACGGGTCTGGAGCCGCTGCTTTAAGTAGCTGTGTGCCGCTGTATGGGGTCAATAAGCACCGGAGAAGTTCTACTGTGCTTCCTTCTCCATGCGCCGCAGGCCACGCCCCCCGTGGGTTTTTTATTGATTTTTTTTTTTTTTACTAATCGCATATTCAGGGTAAGGCCACAAATTTTTTTTTTTTTTTTTTCGGGGACCCCGCTGAGCCCGCATCAAAGCCCGGGACATGTCAACTGTTTTGAACGGCTGACATGTGCTCGCAATAGATACAGGTGGAGTCGTGATCCACTCGCACCTATTAACTAGTTAAATGCCGCTGTCAAACGCTGACAGCGGCATTTAACAAGCGCTTCCAGCCACCGGGCCGGAAATGCACGTATTGCTGACCCCGTCACATGATCGGGGGTCAGCGATGCGTTGGCATAACAACCAGAGGTCTCCTGGAGACCTCTATGGTTGTTGATGCCGGATTGCTTTGAGCGCCACCCGGTGGTCGGACCTCATAGCAATTCTGTAATTCAGCTACATATAGGCGATCTGCTCATCGCCTATATGGAGCAGAGCCAATCAGGCTATGGCAGATTCTAGCCTCCCATGGAGGCTATTGAAGCATGCCAAAATAAAAAAAACAAAACTTTTTTTTTAAAAATGTCGCCCCATTCATAATAATAATAATAAAAAAAAAAACACACATATTAGGTATCGCCGCGTTCAGAATCGCCCGATCTATCAATATAAGAAAAAGGATTAACCTGATTGCTAAATTGCGTAGCAAAAAAAAGTCAACGCTCCAGAGTTGCGTTTTTTTTTTGGGTCACTGCGACATTGCATTAAAATGCAATAACGGGCGATCAAAAGAACTTATCTGCCCAAAAGTGGTATAATTAAAAATGTCAGCTCAGCACAAGAAAATAAGCAATCACCCAACCCGTGATCACGAAAAATGGAGACGCTACGGGTCTCGGAAAGCTGCACAATTTTTTTTTTTTTGTAGCAAACTTTGAACTTTTTCTTCACCACTTAGGCTAGCTTCACACTAGCGTTTTGGGCCGCAGCGCACAGCCGCTGCTAAGCCCCGTCCCCTCCGGTCTCTCCGCCTAGTATCGCACACGGCTGCATGCGATCTGCACACCCTATCTTTAGCATAGGGTGCGCTGACCGTGCGCTAGTAGAAATTTTCGTGCGCTGCGCCCTTTTGACAGTGCGCCGGTGTGCGCCGAACGCACCATGTTGCACCGCAAAATTCTACTAGCGCACGGTCTGCACACCCTATGCTAAAGATAGGGTGTGCAGATCGCATGCAGCTGTGTGCGATACTAGGCGGAGATGACCAGAGGCGGCGGGCAGGGGGCGGGGCTTAGCGGCGGCCGTGAGCTGCGGCCCAAAACGCTAGTGTGAAGCTAGCCTTAGATAAAAAAGAACCTAGACATGTTTGTTGTCTATGAACTCATAGTGACAGGGAGAATAATAATGGCAGGTCAGTTTTTGCATTTAGTGAGCCTAGCAAAAAATCCAAACAAAAAACGTGGGATTGCACTTTTTTTTGCAATTTCACCGCACTTGGAATTTTTTTCCTGTTTCTGAGTACATGACATGCTAAAACCAACGATGTCATTCAAAAGTACAACTTGTCCCGCATAAAATAAGCCCTCACATGGCCATATTGACGGAAAATTAAAAAAGTTATGGCTCTGGAAAGAAGGCGAGCAAAAGCTCAAAACTGAAAAATGATCCAGTCATGAAGGGGTTAAAAAAAGAAAATTATTTCAATTACATAGTTATTCTCAAAAAAGCCATCCTCGTTATATAGAATTTGGAACTATATGTATTGTTTACCCATATACTGTAAATTTATTTGTCAAAAATATTCTTAGACTAGGAGGAAAAAATGCAGTCATAAGTCTCCACAGTTTTATATAAAATCAGGAGAAAAAAATACATAAGATAGTTATATATATATATATATTTATTGTTATACTGCCACCTAGTGGGACGGAAAGAATAACATTGGTTGCCCTGTGCAGGCAGGCCGAATATGGCAGGCACACTGCGCTTACGCCTACCATTTTCTTTCTGCCGGATTAAGGAGGGGGACCGGAAGACTACTGATACAGTATGGAAGGTACCGTGTGGGGCTCGGGGGACCCCATTTCTCTCTGATGTGCGATAACATCAGAGGAGAGAGAAATTAAATGGGAAATCGGGCTTTTTTTTTTTTTTTTTTTTGCGGTTGCCGTTATTCCGTTAATAAGGGCAATCACAACACTGGGGTTGGTAAAAACTGACCCGAATCATGTTCTCTGGGGTCTCGGCTACCACCCGGTAGAAATTTCGACTCAGAGTGGCGCTATATTCTTGTTTCTCAGTGCTGTTATAAAGCGGCTCTGAGGAGTAAGTACCCTTAACTGCCACCATTTAAAGACATTGGCCGTCATTAAGGGGTTAAGGGACCCGTTGGACAAGAAGGCAGATTCCTTCCTTAAAGGGGTATGGGAAATGTTGGGGAGTAATCTTAGGCCCACCATAGCAGCTATCTGCACGTCTAGATCCCTCATGATCTGGGTGGATCAGTTAGAGAAACAGCTCCGGGATGTGGTGCCCAGGAATGAAGTGCTAGAGTCCATCCCTTTAATACGGGGGGCAGCAGCATTTTTGGCAGCTTCCTCAGCCGACTCCGATTAGCATCTAAATCTGCAGCTCTCTCGAACGCAGCCCGAAGGACACTTTGGCTAAAATACTGGCCGGGAGATCTGCAAACCAAATTAAAATGATGCTCAATCCCCTATGAAGGAGAGTTCTTGTTTGGAGAAAATGTTGGAGGACATCCTTCAGAAGGCAGGGGATAAGAAAATAAGAAAAAAGGTTTCCTTAACCTGTCCACTCCCACTTTCAAACTGTCCTTTCGGAGTAGGAAATTTTTCCGGAGGAGGCCCCCAAAAGAGCAGAGTAGATGGGAGGAAGATCGGAAGTTCCTCTCGTGATAGGAAGCCCTCGAAGTGACGGTCTTTGCCAGGTGGGGGGCAGACTGTCCTGTTTCCTTCTGACATGGGAGAAGATTTCAAACAGTCCCTGCATATTAAATCTTGTCATGGCGGGCCTGCGTTTAGACTTCCATTCACTCCCTCCCCCGAGTTTTGTTATGAGTCCCTTACGAGCCTCATGTGAACAAGGCCGTTCTTCAGGAGGTTCCTCCTTGAGAAAGAAAAGGGGGATTCTATTCACCACTATTTCTTGTTAATAAACCAGACGGGTCATACAGGACAATTAAAAACTTGAGAGAGTTGAACGGGTATGTAAAAATACAAAAGTTCAAGATGGAATCAATAAACTCGGCCATCAAAATACTTTTTCCCAATTGTTTCATGACTGTTCTGGATCTCAGCGACACATACTACCATATTCCTATACACAAGGTCTCTCAGAGGTTCCTTAGGGTGGTGGTCTCCAAAAAAGGGGAAATAAAATGTTTCCAATTCAAGGCACTTCCCTTAGGGTTATCAATAGCCCCTTGGGTATTTACCACATTAGTGGCAGAGGCTATGGCGCTACTGAGAGAACAGGACATTTCAATCGTCCCTTATTTGGACAACTTTCTGGTAATAGGCGACTTGGTTCAACTTTGCAGAGAAAACTTGACAGAGTAATGACTACCTTAGTAGACCTGGGCTGGCTTCTAAGCTTAAAAAAAAATCAAGGCTCGAGCCAAAGACTGTACAAGCATTCCTAGGACTAGTATTGGACTCTCAGAAGCAAGAGTGCCGCCTCCCAGTAGAAAAAGCGGGGAAGATTATAGATCAGTTAACAAGAGCCTCACAAAACCCATCTATGAGGCCATGTCCCTGCTTGGTTCCCCGACCGCTTGTTTGCCAGCAGTCCAGTGGGGCCAGATGCACACCAGAGACCTCCAGTGGGAGATTTTAAAAAAACAAATCTCACTAAAAGGTTTGTTCCATGAGTTAGTGGGAGAATATGAGCAATCTTACCAAAGGGGTCCATTGGGTAACAAAAGTGTCCCAAGTAGTAACCACGGATGCAAGTCCCACTGGATGGGGGGCTTACCTGGGCAACAGATACTCTGGGGATCTGGAAGTGGGCAGGATCTCAGTGGGTCTTCAGACCAAAAAGAGCTACTGGCGGTGAATTATGCCCTGATAGAATTCCTCGATACCCTGCGAGGTCATCATGTATGAATATTTTCAGACAATCAGGTAGTGGTGGCCTATCTAAACCATTAGGGGGAATCAGGTCACGGGCCCTGATGAATACAACATCTCAGATTTTCAGGTTGGCAGAAAGCAAACTCCTATCCCTGTCGGGACTACACATTCGGGGGTAGAGAATCACAAGGCAAACTTTTTGAGCTGCACACAGTTAAGACAAGGCAAGTGGGTGCTGAAGGAGTCTGTTTTCAATCAGATTGTAGAAATGTGGGGTCTCCCGGCCTTAGATCTCTTTGCCAATATCGACAACACGAAGGTAGACTCCTTTTGCTCCCTAGATCCCAGAGGGAACCCTCAGGCTTTAGATGCCTTTATGATTCCATGGAATCAGAGCCTGGCCTATGCCTTTCCCCCAGTCATTCTCATTCCAGCAGTCCTAAGGAAGATCAGGGAGGACAGGACAAGAATAATACTGATCGCTCCCTTTTGGCCACAAGGAACTTGGTTCACCTGGCTGAGGATGAGGTCTATCACAAATCCTTGGGTTCTAACGGAAATGCCGGACGTTCTTTCTCAAGGACCGGTGTTTTACCCTCAGGCAGCGAACATGTATTTGACGGCATGGAATTTGAAAGGGCGCTGTTGAGGGATAGAGGGTTTTCACCAAACTTGGTCTCCACCCTGCTCAAGAGTAGAAAAGTTGTCACCACTGGAGCTTACGGTAAAAAAAGAAGGAAATTCTTATCCTCGTCTGGGGTGAGAATCCAGGATGGAGTACCTACAGCTCTGGCAAAAAATAAGAGACCACTGCACAGTTTTGTAAAAATCCGTTTCTCTACATGTCTGCAGCCATTCCATTCCAGTTTCAGTTGAATTCCAACCAGAGTACACCTCATTCTACTTAATGTGCTTCTTATTAGGTGACCACCTGAACCAAATCTTATTTAACGAAGGAAAGTATAAAAAACCCTGCTGTGGTGTTCAAAATCCTCTTGCAATAGGACAAGCTGGATGGCAAAACATGTGCTAGTAATATCCCAAAAGTAACAGGAATGAAAAAATTAACTTTTAACCATGGCAAAGGAATTGAAAAGTCTTGAGTGAAGAAAAGGGCGGCTCAATTCTGGCTTTACTAGCAGAGAGATACAGTGAGCATCCTGTTGCCTCCATCCTTAAAATTTCTAAGACGGCAGTCCATTACAACAAGCTCAAGCAGCAGACATTGGGGACAATAAAGCTACAGACCGGCAGAGGGCGAAAACGACTCTACACTGACCGGGATGACCATCATCTTATTCGAATGTCACTCAGCAACTGCAGGATGACATCAAGTGACCTACAAATGGAATGGCAAATGGCAGCTGGGGTTAAGTTCTAGGCAAGAACATTTCGTAACAGGCTTCTAGAGGCAGGACTTAAGTCATGTAAAGGTAGAAAAAAGACTTTCATCAATGAGAAGCAAACGAGAGCCAGTAATCTTCTCTGAGTCCAATTTTCAGCTTTGCCCAACACCTTGTCGTCTAATGGTTAGACGGAGACCTGGAGAGGTGTACAAGCCAGTGTCTTGCTCCCACTGTGAAATTTGGTGGCGGATGGGTAATAATCTGGGGATGCTTCAGCAAGGCTGGAATTGGGCAGGTTAATCTTTGCGAAGGACGTATGAATCAAGCCGCATACAAGGTTATCCTGGAAAAACAGTTGATTCCTTCTGCTCAGGCAATATTCCCCAACTCTGAGGACTGGTTTTTCCAGCAGGACAATGCGCCATGCCACAAAGCTAGGTCAATCAATGTGTGGATGAAGGATCACCACATCAAATCCCTGTCATGGCCAGCCCAATCGCCAGACCTGAGCCCCATTGAAAACCTCTGGAATGTAATTAAGAGGAAGATGGATGGATATTCACAAGCGATCAAAGAACTGCTTACATTTTTGTACCAGGAGTGGCATAAGGTCACCGAAAAACAGTGTGAAAGACTGGTGGAAAGCATGCCAAGAAGCATGAAAACTGTGATTAAAAATGTTGGTTATTCCACAAAATATTGATTTCTGAACTCATTCCGAGTTAAAACATTATTGTTGTTTCTAAATGATTATGAACTTGTTTTCTTAGTATTATTTGAGGTCTGCAAGCCCTGCATTTTTTTGTTCCTTTGACCATTTCTCATTTTCTGAAAATAAATACAAAATTTAGTGCTTGAAAATTCGAAGACATGTCAGTAGTTTATAGAATAAAAAGCCAATTTACATTTTATTCAAAATATACCTATAAAGAGAAAAATCAGACAAACTGAAAATTTTGCAGTGGTCTCTTAATTTTTGCCAGAGCTGTATTACTGCAATAGAATTTGTACAGAAGGGGTTGGAACGAGGCCTAGCGACCAGCACCTTGAAAAGTTCAGGTAGCAGCTCTAGGGGCCTTATATAGTCAAGATATTGCAGGTAACTCCTGGGTAGCACAATTTATTAGAGCCTCTGCAAGATCTAGACCCATTATCAGCCAGAAATAAGCACCATGAAATCTAAATTTAGGCCTTTCAGCACTAACAGGCCCTCCCTTTCAACCTCTAGTTTCGGTCCCTCTCAAGGTCCTGTCCCTTAAAACGGTCCTTATAGTAGCTCTGACATCAGCCAAGAGAGTAAGCGACATACAGGCCTTATCTGCAGGACCTCTCTTTACTAAGATCTTAGAAGATAGGGTTATTTTAAAACCTGACCCTGCTTAGCATTTCGGTTCCACTGGTCCCAAGAGGTAGTCCTTCCTTCCTTTTGTTCTAACCCCAAAAATATGGAGGAAGAAAAATTCCAAACATTAAATGTAAAGAGGTGTTTGGTTCAGTACCTAGAGTTCACTCAGGAGTGTAGGACGGATCTCTGTGTTTTTTAGGGGCCTAAAAAGGGACTCAAAGCCTCCAAAAGTACCCTGGTGAGATGGATAAGAGATGCAATATCGTTGGTCTACTCATCTAGTGGGAATGTTGCTCCGTAAGGTCTGAGAGCTCATTCCACAACCTCCTGGGCATTCCACAACCTCCTGGGCAGAAAGGTTGGAGGTATTAATAGAGCAGATCTGTAAGGCTGCCACTTGGTCACCCCCTTCTACCTTTTTCAAGCACTATCAGCTGGACCTAGAACCTTATTCTGACCTAACCTTTGGAAGAAGAGTTATACAGGCTGTGGTCCCTCCCTAAGTTATAATTCTCTGTAATGCTCTCCGTGGTGCTGTCATGGGGGAACGAGAAAAGACATAGCTACTTACCGGTTACGGGATTTCTCACAGCCTATGACAGCACCTGTTTATTCCCTCCTGTCATGTGTGGGTGAGCACACTTTCATTGTTTGTGGTGTGACTTAGGTATAAACACGGTGTGTTTCTGATAAGTAATATGATAAAGATATTGTTGCCAATATCCTGGAGGTCATCCTATGCTCTGTAAACCAACTGATGCGAGGGAGAAATACCTCCCTTTTATCTGTAGGTTTCCTGTCCCTGAAGGGCGTATCCCCTCTCTCCTTGGTGCTGTCATGGGCTCTGAGAAATTCAGTTACCGGTAAGTAACTATGTCTTTCTCCACTCCAGTCCTCCTGACTTACCAACAGGTCACGTTTTCAGGATATCCTTAGTATTGTACAGGTGATAATTTTATCACCTGCTCAAGCATTAATTCCATCACCTATGCAATACTAAGGAAATCCTCCTGTTGGTGGGTCTTGGGTAGAGTTGAGCCAATTTGTTCAGGTTCCCTCTTAATTGGCAAACTATAGCGCTTACCGAATAAGCTACAGAGGGAACCCGGCATCCTGTATTGCGCTGGCTGATCTGTGCCGCAGCTGCATGTGTCTCGGCTGTGTGACAGTCACGACACATGCATGGAGAACTTGTTTGTTGGGCTCTGCATTCATGTATCGTGACTGTCACACAGCCGCGACACATGCAGCTGCGGAGCAGAAAGGATAATCAGCCGGCGCGATCCAGGAAGCTGGATTCCCTCTACAGCTTATTCGTTAAACGTTATAGCTTACCGAATAATAGGGAACCCGAACAAATTCGCCCAACTCTAGTCTTGAGGACTGGAGTTGAAAAACACTGTTCTAGAGTTGTATTACCATGTAGAGGGCACACAGTTGGTGCAGTAATATAGACACATATGGCAGCAGCGGCTCAGTTAAGGAGTATTAGCAGGATTATGAGTTTGTACAGGTTGGGAATAGATTGGGACGGTGGATGAAATGTGAACACATGTCTTTATCGTAATCTCTGCAGCAGAGTCGTGGCTGGAGAAGTTGTCGTGTCGGTCTGGGCCAGATCAAAAACTGAACAACTCCACCAGAAAGAACCTCAACTGTAAGTCACCATCTGTAACTGTAGTGTAATCTCTTGCATGTTCTGCAGGACTGGTATGTACCACTATATGTTTACTGTATGGCGGTTACAGAAGTGTTGGTCTTTGTATAGAGATTATTTTGTAGTAACCGCTCTGTCATTCTGCTGCGTTTCCCCTACATCCTCTATTGGGGGTCTGCTACCATAGTTATAATCGTTGTTACCTGGTTAGGGGCCCACTCAGAAATTATGCCCCCCACTGAACCAAAACTTTAGCTACGCTTCTGGTGGAATCATAAGCTGTGGTACAACACATACTGCAGTGGTCCCATTAGATTTGATTAAATGCAGAATACAGGTTTGTCTGCATGTATCCTGGAGTGAAGCTGAAGTGTAAACTAACCAGTGCTTCCTAAATGAACTTGTTGTGCCACTAAACAGTCTGAGCAAGGCATGATGTGTTCTGGTTTGTTCATGCAGGAGAATACAGTTGTGAATATGGCTCCACACAGTTCTATGCAATGTGTGGCTTTGGTGGTATCCTAAGTTGTGGTATAACACACACTGCAATGGTACCTCTGGATCTGGTGAAATGTCGAATTCAGGTTGGTATAACACTATCAAATTAACATGCTTGTGTGTCTGGGTTTTTTATTTAGATTTTAGTATACCGTATATACTCGATTATAAGTCGAGGCAACTAATTTTACCACAAAAAACTGGGAAAACTTATTGAATAGAGTATAAGCCTGGTATGCATTGGCTCTTCCTCCCTATCCTGGCCTGCATGGCTCTTCCTCCCTATCCTGGCCTGCATGGCTCTTCGTTCCTATCCATGTATAATTGGCCCCCATCAAAAAACATAAAAAATTTAACCTTTAACCAGGGACGTCATGTGCTGCTTACAAGCAGAACACAACTGCTGGAATACTCACCGCTCCCCCACGCCGGAAGTATGTGTGTGGAGGGCAGCGAGTATTCATTGCTGTTAAGTAGCGCGCACATTGTCAGAGGCCGGGCTGTCATGTGTGAACGCTACATAAGAGAAATGAATATACACCTCTCTCCATGCCAATGGGAGTGGTGAGAACTGATTTTTCATTTCTCTTAAGTAGCGGGCACACGTGACTGCCTGGCTGCTGCTGCTGCTGACACTGTGTGCTCTATTACAGAGAAATGAATATTCACTTACAGGTCAGTGGATATTCATTTCTATTTGGCAGCGGGCACAGGAGTTAGCCGCAGCAGCCGGCTCCTGCCTCCTGTGACCCACTGCTTTGCCGCTCACCCTCCATGTTCTGGACCCTCACTCGAGAATAAGCCTAGGGGGCGTTTTCAGTACAAAAAATGTGCTGAAAAACTCAGCTTATACTCGAGTATATACGGTAAGTTGAATGTGTAATGTTATACTTATTATAGTTCCCCATCTGCCAATGTGGCTTTGCAGCGCTTTCCCATAAAGTGGTGACCCAATCACTGCCACCAAATGGATATTTAGTTGTCTTCTTTCCTTTAGCTGCAGATCATGTAAATCTTACTGAAATGAAGCATGTTTCCCTTTAATATTCATCACTAAAGTACCTAGCTTGGAATTTGATTCCCTATCCTAAACTTCCCGATTGATAGGGGTATGACATTGGCAAGAAATAGATTCAGAACACATGACACATGCACAAAAACTGAACGGGTCAATAAGACCCTGTTCAGGGTATTTTGTTGATACGTTTTTTTGATTTCTTGCTTATGCAAGCTTTGGGAGATCCCCGCCTCTCTCTTTTGGGACATGCATAAAAAGCCATTTTGCCCAGCGAGCCCATACCGGGCAGCACCTTTCTGAACCCTGCTCATGAAGGTATTTTTCACATGTTCAGGTTTTTAAATATATTAGATAGGACTGCTCCGAGAAGGGTATGCCTTGACGCGGCGGAGTGGCTTAGCGTACATTTTTTTGCAAAAAAAGTATCAACAAAATACCATGGTTTTGCTAACATCTATTACTAGCACTTGCTACTTACAGTTACGTATATTTTACAACAGAGTATTTATGCACGTTTGTCATACTGTGTTCTGTTTCTGTGTCTTAGTTCTTGGGTGGTGTGAACAGGGTCTTATTGACCCGTTCAGTTTTTGTGCATGTGTCATGTGTTCTGAATCCATTAGAAAGTCTGTAGATTGGTTTACTGCAAATTCCACTTGAACTGTGCACTTCCACATAGTAAACCATCTTTTTTATACAAGGTTGTCCCTACATGGGCAGAATCTTGCAGATTGTCATCTGACCTTTGCCATTTACGTGTGTCAGGTATTTGATAACTGTACATTGAAATGCTTTTGCTCTTGTCCATCTCCAAGCAACGTCTGATTCTACCGTCGAAGGTGCTAAAATTTGAGAGTTTTCTTGTCATCCTATAGACTATAAGGCTTTTGGCATGTGTTTCCACACAATTGTTCTCCACCTTTTTGTAGTCCTGATCATGCAACTGTTAATTAAAATCTCTGTTTATATTACCCATTGATGTCTTTTAATCTGTTTTTCTTTTAAATTGTAGGTGGATCCTCAGAAGTACAAGAGCATTTTCAATGGCTTTTCAGTAACGCTCAAAGAAGATGGTGTCCGTGGCCTTGCTAAAGGATGGGCACCTACGTTCCTTGGCTATTCAATGCAAGGATTATGCAAGTATGGACTCTATGAAGTCTTCAAAATCTCGTATGCAAACATTCTAAGTGAGGTAAGATTTTGTTTTCTTTGTTGGATTCCTGGCATAAAATATTTAGTTGGTTCTTTAGTTTAAATGCCCAATGCAATAGCTTTGTTTAACCCCTTTCCGACAAAGGGCATAATAATACACGGATGTCGGACACCCTCTCTTTGATGTGGGCTACGGCGCTGAACTCTCTTCTTTTCCGGCACGTCAGCTGTTATGAACAGCTGACAGGTGCCTCTAACAGCCGCAGGTGGAATCGCAACTCGCCCGCGGCTGTTAAATGTCACTGTCAAACTCTGACAGCGGCATTTAACGTGCTTCCGGCAAGCGCACTGGAAATCTCGCCCATCGGTGACCTCCATCACGTGATCGCGGGTCACTGATGGGTTGGCATGACAACTAGAATTCTCCAGCAGAAATCTATGGTTGTCACTCCCGGTGGTCTGCGCTCATAGCAAGTCAGCAATTCTGCTACATACAGGAGATCTGCCCATCGCCTGTATGTAGCAGAGCCGATTGGGTTATGGCAAATTCTAGTTTCCCATAGAGATTATAGAAGTATACCAAAAGTGTTAAAAAAAAAAAAAAAAAAAGTTTCTAAAAATATAAAAATAAAGAAAATATGTAAAAGGTCAAATCGCCCCCCCCTCGCCCCATTCAAAATAAAAAAAAAAATCAAATACACACATATTTGGTATCGCCGCGTTCATAGTAGCCCGATCTATCAGCATAAAAAAAAATTAATCCGATTGCTAAACGGCGTAACGAAAAAAAGTCAAAACGTCAGAAATGTTTTTTTTTTTTTTTTCTTTGTCGCTGTAACATTGCATTAAAATGCAACAACTGGCGATCAAAAGATCGCATCTGCGTCAAAATGAAATGTTATCGTTAAAGGCCCCGTCACACACAGTGAGATCGCTGATTTTGTGACGCATCAGCGATCTCTCCAGCGATATCGCTGTGTGTGACACACATCAGCGACCGGCCCCCCTGCCGGGTATCGCTGATCGTGTAGGATCGTCCTGGGCCATTTTTTGATCGTTGGCCTCCTGCTGGCCAGCGCGCATGGCTGCGTGTGGCGGCGGAAGACCAAAGATCAGCGACGCTGTATGCTGGTATCTAAGGTAAACAGCAGGTTTCTAAGAGCCGCGCATCTCTTGGATTCCCGCTGTTTACCCTGGAAACCAGCGTGCACGCTGGTATCTAAGGTAAACAGCGGGTATCCAAGAGCCGCGTGGCTCTTAGAAACCCGCTGTTTACCTTAGATACCAGCTTGCTCGCTGGTCCTGATCGCTGGTGAGTCTGTCTAACAATGTCCCAGCGATCCCATCCACGTCGGACCGTTGGTGGGATCGCTGGGACATCGTTGTATGTAACGGGGCCCTAAGAGTCAGCTCGGCATGCAAAAAATAAACCCATTGCGAAAAATGAAGACGCTATGGGTATCAGAAAATGGCGCAATTTTTTTTTAACAAATTTGGAATTTTTTTTTTCACCACTAAGAGAGAATCTAGACATGTTTGGTGTCTATGAACTCGTAATGACCTGGAGCATCATAATGGCAGGTTAGTTTTAGCATTTAGTGAACATAGTAGCGAAGCAAAACAAAAACAATTGTGAAATTGCACTTTCTTTTAGAATTTCACCACACTTGGAATTTTTTCCCTGTTTTTCAGTACACAATATGTTAAAATCAATGGTGTTGTTCAAAAGTACAACTCGTCCTGCAAAAAAATAAGCCCTCTCACGGCCATATTGACGGAAAAATAAAAAGGTTATGGCTCTGGGAAGAAGGGGAGAAAAAAACCCCACCAAAATACCTCCAGTCATGAAGGGGTTAAAGGCAAAGGAGTATATGTAGTAGTTGCAGAATGTGTTTTTCTTATACTTTTTTTTTTCTTCCCTCCCCCCCCAGGAAAATTCCTACCTGTGGCGTACATCCCTGTACCTGGCTGCATCAGCCAGCGCTGAGTTCTTTGCAGATATTGCTCTGTCTCCAATGGAAGCCGCAAAAGTACGTATCCAAACACAGCCGGGATATGCGAACACTCTCCGGCAAGTCGCCCCCAAGATGTATGCTGAAGAAGGAATTTGGGCGTAAGTACTGGTTCATTTCCTCCTTATTTTTGCTTTGGAAAGGTTGTTTTCCCAATGTTCAGTCACATGCTCCCTTAGATCCACCTTTGGGGTTGTTTTATCTTGTTCTGAGTTCAGCTGGTTCACTCCCTCCAGTTCAGTGACAACCAGCAACTTTTTTGGTTGTACAGTCAAAGGTGCTTGAGTCATTGGCATGTAAGAGTAATATACCTTCACATTAGCCATTTCTGTTCTAATGGCAGCAGCAACAGTCTGACTGTGCCGTTTACCACCTTTAGAACATGGCTATTGTGTGGACAATGATAGGCTTTGTGCTTAGTTTACACTGTCAGTTTGGCCTGACAAACTCCTTTCATAGTGCGGCGTTTGAGAGACTTGCTCCTTACTTATACATAATTTAAATATTAACTTGCACAGGTTCTACAAAGGTGTTGCTCCCCTATGGATGAGGCAGATCCCATACACCATGATTAAATTTGCCTGCTTTGAGCGTACAGTTGAAGCCCTGTATAAATATGTTGTACCCAAGCCACGCAGTGAATGTTCAAAGGGCGAACAGTTGGTTGTCACTTTTGTCGCTGGTTACATTGGTAAGATTGTATCAAAGTCCTTTAGAGCAGTAGAATGGGGAGCTTAAGGCCATGTGCACACGATGCATTTTTCCTGCGGATCCGCAGCAGATTTTACTGCACAGAAACGCTGCAGATCCGCAAAGTGATTTACAGTACAATGTAAATTAAAAAAAAAAAACAAAACGCTGTGCAGAC
Organism: Dendrobates tinctorius; assembly: GCF_039654945.1. Classification (NCBI taxonomy): domain Eukaryota; kingdom Metazoa; phylum Chordata; class Amphibia; order Anura; family Dendrobatidae; genus Dendrobates; species Dendrobates tinctorius. The sequence goes on from NW_027361908.1 coordinate 10,914,771, forward strand.
GCTGCGGTTTTTTCCGCGCGGTTTTTGTGCGGTACAAAAAATGCAGCATGTCACTTCTTTTGTGCGGTTTTCCACCTGCTACATTCTCCAAATCCGCAGGGGGAAAACCGCACAAAAACCGCAGAAAAACAGGAAGAAATCAGCAGGAAAAATGCAGGTCATTTGACCTGCGGATTTCTTCAAGTCTGCGCGGAAAAATCCGCAGGAGGAAAATCCACGTGTGCACTTAGCCTTAAGCTGTGTAGCAGGAACCTGTTAACAGGATTGTGCTGAGTAAACTGCAGTGTCAGGTTGGCGCTGTTAAGGGAAAAAAAAAAAAAAAAAAAAAAGGAAATGATCCAGCTGAAGTGCTCTGGTGATTTATTGGGTGCTGTTCAGACAACAGAACATTGTTTACGCGTTTCTGGCTAGACGCCCTTAATCATAAGGGTGTCTAGCCAGAAACGCGTAAACAATGTTCTGTTGTTGAACAGCACCCAATAAATCACCAAAGCACTTCAGCTGGATCATTTCCTTTTTTTTTTTTTTTTCACTGCTGTGCGGCCAGGGCAGGGCCGGATCCGAGTCTGAGGTGCGGTGAGGTCAGACGTGGGTGAGCTGGTCTTTCAAACCAATTGGCGCTGTTATACTGAATAAAATGATACCTTGGTTGATGAAATCCATCTTGTGGTTGCTGTTTAATCTTTATTTTAAGTTGATGAGATTCTCATGCTTTGGGGCAGGGCTTTGTGATCCTCTGTTTAGATATTCATCTGTATGGCTTTTGACATGTCACTGATCCGTTAGTGACTTGTCCCCAATTTATATACTGAATATAATATGGTTTGAAAAAAAAAAAAAATCGCATTCATCAGGTAGGTGCCTGTGCTGTGGCATGATACTGTGGATAATATGCATTTTTATTTTATTTTTAGTCTTAGTTTTGTTTGAAAAAAATAAAAATAGGTTTCATCAAAATGGTGCCGGCGGCTGTGCTGGCGCAGTAGCATCTATCGCGTTCCCATTTTAGCAGAGAAAAATAAAAACAGGCTTCATCAGGATAGCGCTGGTGGCGCCTGCACAGTATCATCCATCGGAATGCAATAAATGCTACTGTGCAGGTGCTGCCATCTTCATCATTTTTATCTTTTTTTTAAAGCAAGCTATGTCTAAATAAAATGAAAATATAAATATCACTCCTTTCAGACAAAGGTGTCACCAGTATCCACATGCCTCGGCCGGTACCATCTTACTCCTCTACTCAAATATCAATTGCACCGCACACAGGTGGAGTCTGATATAGGCTCTGCCATTACTGACCCATAATGGTCTCAGATTTTGTCCTCTTCAACTGGCGGATTTCTAGATACCTTAATGCTAGAGACAAACTATAAGGTCAGGGTCACGCTTGCGAGAAACTCGCACGAGTCTCACGTCTCAATACCCGGCACTCGGCAGCAGTACCTGGTCCAAGTGTCGGCAGCAGTGCCGGGTATTGAGAAGCGAGATTTGTGTGACTTTATCACAAGTGTGACCCCGACCTAAGGTGTTAACTAGATGATACTTAACCCCAGCAAGAGTTGCCAAGGCAATTCCTGGCTACTTTTCCAAATGTTTTAGAGGCTGTGATTGTGATTATGACGGAAATTTCTCTCAGTCACAAATACTAACCTAAAAAAACCCAAAACCCTTGGGAAGCCTCACTTATCAAACATATCCCTACCATCCATAAACACACCCTTCCTTGGGCTCCTTTTCCCTCTCCTTTACCCGCTATTCCTTTAAGTTTCGTTAGCCCCTCCCCTTGTACTCCACCCAATCTACAATGTACCTATTCGTTAATTGAATAATTGTTAAATAAAAATCTATTGTTTAAAAAAAAAAAATCTGTTAATATGCATATCATGCTACAGTGCCTACTGAATAGTGTTTTTTTTTTTCAAACCATATTATATTCAGTATGTAGAATAGGGGGCAGGTCACTGAGCAGAGAGCACCACATAACGACCCCACCCCACTGGCCGCCCCGGAGCATGAGAATCTCATTAACTGAAAACTACAAATAAATATTACACAGCATCCAGAAGATGGATTTTATCAACTAAGGTATCATTTTAATCAGTATAACAGCGCCAACCTGACAGTGTCTGTAGGTTATCGAGCACAATATGCTGATAGGTTCCCTTTAAGCTGTGTTGCAGCGGGTTTTATAGTAATTGGCTTTGCATTTGCTGTCTACTTCGCAATTATATCACTGTAAAATGGTATTTATTTAGACAATTCACATGATGGAGGATTTGGCTGCTAAGAATACCACTGAATCGGGCCTCTAAAATCTCTAGCGGGTCCATAGACAACTTATGGAGCCACTGTGCCATCTGAGCATTTCGGAGCCTCCTTTGTAACTTGGCACGCTATTTCTTAAAGCCTTTACTTTAGCATGTCTGTTTGTACCTTACTATCTAGAATCTCCTGAATGTTCAAATTGAGCAGCTGTAATGGTCTTTGGACCGCAAGTTTTTTGCTATTAACAGCGTAAAAGTCTAGTTCTTAAGCCTTTCACTGTATGTATTAAATTCCATTGCTTCACAAGCTTTCTTTTTAACTTTAGCTGGGGTGTTCTGCGCTATTGCGTCCCATCCTGCTGATTCCGTGGTCTCTGTGCTGAACAAAGAAAAGGGAAGCACTGCTGTCGAAGTCCTCAAGAGGCTTGGACCAAAAGGTACAAATCTCCCACCTTGAATGGTTTCCCTCCTCATCCCCCTCTCTCCTCACCCTTGTTTCATCTTCTTTGCATTTGTAGGCGTCTGGAAGGGGCTGACAGCTCGTATTATCATGATTGGTACCTTAACTGCTCTGCAATGGTTCATCTATGACTCCGTGAAGGTTTACTTCAGACTTCCTCGTCCTCCTCCCCCTGAGATGCCAGAGTCTCTGAAGAAGAAGCGTGACCTGACCCAGTAAACACATGGACTAAAATAATGTAAACTTACATGACTTTAAAGATTTTATAAAAGAAAACTCAACCATGTAGCATCTACCATTTCCCAGATGTAATTATTGGTTGTATGTTCACTGTGATTGGTAGCTCACCTGTCAATTGGTTTTACCAGTGTGGTTGTCCTGAAATAAAAAGGTGGTCCACAAGAATGGAAGAATGTGTCTTCTGGCCTTGGTCTCTTATTTTTTTTTTTTTAGTTGATACAGGTCTCCCTCCAACGTACATGTAAGACACTTGAGGGGGGAATCTCATGTTTTAGCTGCTCATCTGAGCTGATCAATAAACTGAAAAGACCATGATACCGGTGCTGGGTTATTCTACTTCCTGCAGTAGGTTTCATAAAACCCCATTTATCAGCAGCAGTGCTGGAGTCTTCTAACATTGTATTGCTGAATCCTCTGTTTGTAAAGGGTGGGTTAACTACGCCCACATGACAGATGGCCCTGTGCCCAGTAAAGAGAGTGCAGTCAGTAGTACGTGGGCAGAGTTACGGACTGTAGTAAAATGAGGCAGTGCTGAATCTGTCAGTACTTTATGCTGCCCTCAGAGCAGCATAATTTGACCTTGGTATTAATTTCAGCAATGAGGATGCAAAAATCTTGCTGCAGATCCATCTTGGTATTTCCGCAGCCGTAGAAGAATTGGTGGAAGCTTAACAAGATTATTGCATATACGTGTGCTACAGTCTCTCAATGTCCTACATAAATAAACAAATGGAATACATATTTACACTGGCCTGTATAAGAAACCAGTGATACATAATACACACAATGGCTTCCAGAATTATCAAGAATAAAATAAAATGCAACTTGCCCAAAAGAGCTTAACTGGGAATTGTGTATTCCTAAATGTATATATTTTAATAAACTACAAGCCACACCATCACGTTTAAAAGAATGAGTTGTTTTTAAAAGATTTCTCACCAATTTCTTGATGTTGAAGTGGACACAATTTCAGCAAGACTACAGAGAAGAATTAAAACTTATTTTTTCCCTTCACCCATGACAGCACACCTGAGAGAGGGATCCGCCCCGCCAGGACAGGAACCAACTGAAATATAAGGGGCGGCACCTCTCCCCCGCTTCAGTTGGGTTCCTGTCCTAGGAAGGGAATCCCAGACTAAGCGGCGGTGCCTGTCATGGATGAAGAGACCCAGGGCCGTCCCAGCGTGGGAAGAACAGGTCATTTTACCTGTAACACCGGCCGTCGGTTTCCTGGTAGCGCAGTCCCCGGGGTCTCCTTGGGGCTCCGGGTTCGTGCGGCTGGCGGCCTCTATGCTCCGGGGTGCTCCACCGTGCCTCCCTCCCCTTGCGCGTGCCCCCAGGCTGTCTCCCTCACGACGCATAGCCTGGGAGAGCCGGGGGCATTTTTTTCGGCCACTGACGTCAGCGGCGCAGGGCATCCTGGGAGCACGCCGGCTGACGTCAGAAGTGTGACGGCACTATGGCGCCTGGTGTGACGCCGGCCGCATGGAAAAGGATAGCGGTCGCAAGGGGGAGGGGGAAAAAAAAACCGCTCACCGGGCCGGACCTACTTAAAGGGGGAGGACATCAGTGCGGCCAGGCAAACCATGGGGTCAGAGCAAGAACGGTCGCCGTCTCCACCGTCTCTGCCTCCATCACAAACCTCGGCTCACAAGCAAGGCAGCCATTCAAGCGGCAAAAGCAGCAGTCGCCCGAGCCACAGGTCGGGAGACTCCTCGATGTCCAGAGAGCACAGGTCACGTTCTCCACCACAGCCTCCGAGTCCGGTACCCTACTTTACGGGTGGTGAGTGATCTCTGTGAATGTTAGTATGGTGTTAATAGGATCCTTTTGTGTTAAATTTCTTAAGAAAAGCCCAAAAAAGCCGGGAGCAAGAGGAACAATAGAGATTGTGCCATATGTAGAAGCCCCCTAGCGAGAGATTGACAAAAGGACCTTTGTGCCAACTGCATCCGGCGAACCATGGTGGAGGCGGCACCGAGCTTTGCAACGAACCTCAGATCGGTCATCAGGTCAGAGGTGGAAGGCTCACTTAAAGTATTGTTAAAGAAAAAGAGTAGAAAAGACTCCCCTAGCTCTTTCTCAGACTCGTCCTCGGCCGTATCTCAGGCCGAGCACCCATCCTCCCCCTCAGATAGCGACACGGGTGGCAAGCCGTGTTTTCCAGTAGAGGATACGGATGCTCTCCTCAAGGCCATCAGAGTAATAATGGGCCTACAGGAGGAAAAAACAGCTAAGTCCCTGGAAGATGTCATGTTCGGGGGTCTACAGGAAAGGAAGAAACGTACCTTTCCAGTCAATGAGAAAGTCCAAGCACACATTGAAAGAGAATGGAAGAAGCCTGAGAAATCAGGAGTACTTCCCTCCTCCTCTAAAAGGAGGTACCTCTTTGAACATAAGGACACGGAGATATGGGATAAGGTCCCAAAGAATGATGCAGCGGTGTCCAAGTCATACAAAAAATCGGCCCTGCCCCTGGAAGACTCAGGAGTACTTAGAGACCCGCTAGATAAAAAAGCGGATTCCTACTTAAGGCATACGTGGGAAGCAGCAGCAGGAGGACTAAAAACGGCAATAGCCGGCACCTGCACAGCACTTTCCTTAATGATTTGGCTACAGCAGCTGGAAGAGACACTTGCTTCAACGGTCTCAAGGGAAAAAATTCTGGCGGACATGTACCTTCTGCACAGAGCGGCAGCTTTTTTAGCCGACACCTCTGCTGATTCCAAGAGACTAGGCTAGAGCAGCAGGGTTATCAAACGCCGCAAGGCGCGCATTATGGCTTAAAGGCTGTCCAGGGGATCTACAGTCTAAAGCCAAGTTGTGCTCTCTCCCATGTGATGGTCATTTTTTATTTGGGGAAAAATCTGGATGACATCTTGGAAAAAGCAAGTGACAGAAAGAAGGGCTTCCCCAGGTTTCCAGCGGATCAGAGAAAGCCGTCCTTTAGGAGAGGAAAATTCAACAGGGGCCGTCCTCCGGGGGATAGGAGAAAATGGGAGGACAAAAGGAAGGAGTCCGGATTCATGTTCGGAGGAGCCACCTCATCCTCCAAAAAATCCCCACAATGACGCCAGCTTTCCGGTAGGGGGAAGACTGATGCTTTCTCTTCCAATGCCTGGATCTTAAACATCATAAGAGAAGGCCTCAAAATCCCGTTTTTTCAGCGGCCGAGAGCATCATTTGTCGTGACTAATGTTGAGCGATACCACCCGATACTGAAAAATATCGGATCGGAATGGATCGGCTGATCTAAAAAAAGTATCGGGTATCGCCGATTCCCATCCCGGAAGTCCCATTCATGTCAATGGAACAGAAATATCGGAATTAAACAAAAAACCTTTTTTTTTCCTGTAGGTTAATTCTACATGAAGAAAAACAACTAATAATGATGTAGAATGTATTGTGGGAGGTGTAGGAGACATTAAAGCCATAGAGGTTTAGCCCAATCAAATGGAATAGCAGGAATTTTTTTTTTTTTTTAAAGACGTTCGTAGTTACAAAGATATTGACTATGTTAAAGTCTTTAATATTTTGTCAGATATGTATGTTTCACTACATCCATGTTCTTCACCTTCTTTTTTACTTCTCCCACACTTTCTCCTTCATCATCCTCAGCAGCATCTTTTTCATCAACTTCTTCACCTTATTCATCTTCTTCTTCTTCACCTTCTATTTTTTTTTTTTTTTACATTCTTCATATTCTTCTTTTTCAACTATTATTCTTCTTCATATTCTACTTCTTCATCTTCTTCCTATTCTTCTTCATCATATTCTTATTTGTGTCAGACATTCCTGTAGTTGTAATCTATAAAAGTTTGAAGATTACACCTTCCGTTCAGCCTGTCACAAAAGATTTACAACAGGATTTGTCCGCGTTCAGTTTGGCCTGCAGCAGCAGGCCTTTTCCAGGGGCACCACGAGGAGGAACGGAGTCACCCCCATACACTGCTTAGTCTTCTTATGCTTATAAATTAGATAATATCATTTGCTCAGATTTTTAGTCTTATGCTTAATGTTCTTCTGCTTTTGGTTTTTATGCTTCTTGTTCTTCTGTCTCTAGTTGTTCTGCATCTTGGTGGTTGTCTTCATGTTCTTTGTCCTCTTGGTCATCTTCAGGGTCATCTTTTAGGTATTCTTCTGTGTGGTCTTCAGGGTCATTGTCAGGGAGATCCAGAGTGAGAATCAAAAACCATTTCCACATGCTTGAACTTGAAAAAGTAGCAGAAGGTACAAGAAGGCTGAGGAACTGCCGAGAACCAGCTGACGGTACTGGAAACCGGATGGGTAGCAGAAGGAACAATAGCAAATGGAACTAGTGAGGACCAGCTGACGGTGCTGGAACCCAGAGGGGCAGCAGAAGGAACAAGAGCCAATGGGACAACCGTGGACCAGGTGACGGTGCTGGAACACTGTTACTAAGCAGGAGGTACCGGTGCTACAAAGCACTACCAAGGACCAGCAGACGTTGCTGGAACTTGGATACCGAGAAGGAGGCACCTAGGCCCAAGGCTCTGCCGAGAACCAGCTGATGGTGCTGGAACCCGGATGGGTAGCAGAAGGTACCCATAATCAACAAAGTTGCAAGGCCACGAGCAGGACGCAGTTACCGAATCCCACAGTCCAACAGGGGGTGCTTGTCCTATTGGCACTACGGAACCAGCCTTTAGTACCAGAACCCGCAGCCCACATAGGAAGCACCGAAACTGCAGGCACCATTGACTCGGCTAACCCGACCGCAACACGACAGGACAACGTATCGGTGGCAAAGTGACGTTGACACTACCCGGAAACAGCAGGCTTGCTGGAACCAGGCTGGGCAGGAGGGAGTACCCGTGCCAAAGACACTGCCGAGAACCAGCTGACGGTGCTGGAACCCGGATGGGTAGCAGAAGAAACAGCCAATGGCACAACTGTGGACCAGCTGACGGTGCTGGAACACGGTTTCTAAGCAGGAGGTACCTGTGCTTTAAAGCACTACCAAGAACCAGCAGACGTTGCTGGAACTCGGACACAGAGAAGGAGGCACCTTGGCCAAAGGCTCTGCCGAGAAACAGCTGACGGTGCTGGAACCCGGCTGGGCAGGAGGGAGTACCCGTGCCAAAGACACGGCCGAGAACCAGCTGACGGTGCTGGAACCCGGATGGGTAGCAGAAGGAACAAGAGCCAATGGCACAACTGTGGACGAGCTGACGGTGCTGGAACACGGTTTCTAAGCAGGAGGTACCTGTGCTTTAAAGCACTACCAAGAACCAGCAGACGTTGCTGGAACTCGGACACCGAGAAGGAGGCACCTCGGCCAAAGGCTCTGCCGAGAAACAGCTGACGGTGCTGGAACCCGGCTGGGCAGGAGGGAGTACCCGTGCCAAAGACACTACCGAGAACCAGCTGACGGTGCTGGAACCCGGATGGGTAGCAGAAGGAACAAGAGCCAATGGCACAACTGTGGACCAGCTGACGATGCTGGAACACGGTTTCTAAGCAGAAGGTACCTGTGCTTTAAAGCACTACCAAGAACCAGCAGACATTGCTGGAACTCGGATACCAAGAAGGAGGCACCTCGGGCAAAGGCACTGCCGAGAGCCAGCTGATGGTGCTGGAACCCGCCTGGGTAGCAGAAGGTACCCATGATTAACAAAGTTTCAAGGCCGCGAGCCGGCCGCAGTTACCGAAACCCACAGTCCTACAGGGGGTGCTTGTCCTATTGGCACTACGGAACCAGCCTTTATTACCAGAACCCGCAGCCCACATAGGAAGCACCGAAACTGCAGGCACCATTGACTCGGCTAACCCGACAGGACAACGTATCGGTGGCAAAGTGACGTTGACACTACCCGGAAACAGCAGGCGTGCTGGAACCAGACTGGGCAGGAGGGCGTACCTGTGCCAAAGACACTTCTGAGCAGCAACTGGCGATGTTGGAACCCAGGGGTCAATCATGCAGCAGGCTGAGGCCTACTTGGAGCGAGTTTTATATTGGTTGTACACAACTACTGATTGTAACCGTGCTCCACTTCGGCCTCTGGCTCTACTGTCTCTAGTATTTCCCCTGGCCTCCAACCCCGCCAGTTGCTGCTCTGAAGTGTCGTCTGCACAATCCACACTTGTTCCTGGGTTACAGGGGTTCAGTCACATCAGTTGATCCCATGATGTGTGTCCGGCAAGGTCTCCTGCTCTGTCCACATTCCCACTACTAGTAATGGGAATGGGGACAGAGCAGGAGACCTTGCCGGACACACATCAGGGGATCAACTGACGTGACAGAGCCCCAGTAACACAGGAACAAGTGTGGATTGTGCAGACGACACTTCAGAGCAGCGACTGGCGGGGTTGGAGGCTAGGGCAAATACTAGAGACAGTAGAGCCAGAGGCCTAAGTGGACCACGGATAAAAATCAGTACTTGTGTGACGGTGTAGGCAGCAGGAGACTTTGCCATTCACACAGCAGGGGAGCAGCTGGCGTTACTGAACCCCACAGACACAGAAACACTCGCTTCTGTGTCTGTGGGGTTCAGTAACGCCAGCTGCTCCCATGCTGTGTGAATGGCAAAGTCTCCTGCTGCCTACACCGTCACACAAGTACTGATTTTTATCCGTGGTCCACTTAGGCCTCTGGCTCTACTGTCTCTAGTATTTGCCCTGGCCTCCAACCCCGCCAGTCGCTGCTCTGAAGTGTCGTCTGCACAATCCACACTTGTTCCTGTGTTATTGGGGCTCTGTCACGTCAGTTGATCCCCTGATGTGTGTCCGGCAAGGTCTCCTGCTCTGTCCCCATTCCCATTACTAGTAGTGTGAATGAGGACTGAGCAGGAGACCTTGCCGGACACACATCATGGGATCAACTGATGTGACTGAACCCCTGTAACCCAGGAACAAGTGTGGATTGTGCAGACGACACTTCAGAGCTGTAACTGCCGGGGTTGGAGGCCAGGGGAAATACTAGAGACAGTGGAGCCAGAGGCCTAAGTGGAGCAAGGTTACAATCAGTAGTCTACAACCTCTATAAAACCAGCTGCAAGTTGGCCTCCGCCTGCTGCATGCTTCATCCTGGGCTCCAACACTCGCTCCTGTGTCTGTGGGGTTAAGTAACGCCAGCTGTTCCCCTGCTGTGCAGATGGCAAAGTCTCCTGCTGCCTCCAAAATCACGCAACATCTTATTTTCTACTTGCTCCAAGTAGGCCTCAGCCTGCTCGGAGCATTGATCCTGGGCTCCAACACAGCCAGTTGTAGCTTGGAAGTGCCATCCGCACAGATAGAAACACTCGCTCCTGTGTCTGTGGGGTTCAGTAACACCAGCTGTTCCCCTGCTATGCGGATGGCAAAGTCTCCTGCTGTCTCCAAAATCACGCAACATCTTATTTTCTACTTGCTCCAAGTAGGCCTCAGCCTGCTCGGAGCATTGATCCTGGGCTCCAACACAGCCAGTTGTAGCTTGGAAGTGCCGTCCGCACAGATAGAAGCGAGTGTTTCTATCTGTGCGGACGGCACTTCCAAGCTACAACTGGCTGTGTTGGAGCCCAGGATCAATGCTCCGAGCAGGCTGAGGCCTACTTGGAGCAAGTAGAAAATAAGATGTTGCGTGATTCTGGAGGCAGCAGGAGACTTTGCCATCCGCATAGCAGGGGAACAGCTGGTGTTACTGAACCCCACAGACACAGGAGCGAGTGTTGGAGCCCAGGATGAAGCATGCAGCAGGCGGAGGCCAACTTGCAGCTGGTTTTATAGAGGTTGTAGACTACTACTGATTGTAACCTTGCTCCACTTAGGCCTCTGGCTCCACTGTCTCTAGTATTTCCCCTGGCCTCCAACCCCGGCAGTTACAGCTCTGAAGTGGCATCAGCACAATCCACACTTGTTCCTGTGTTACTGGGGCTCAGTCACGTCAGTTGATCCCCTGATGTGTGTCTGGCAAGGTCTCCTGCTCAGTCCTCATTCACACTACTAGTAATGGGAATGTGGACAGAGCAGGAGACCTTGCCGGACACACATCAGGGGATCAACTGACGTGACTGAGCCCCAGTAACTCAGGAACAAGTGTGGATTGTGCAGACGCCACTTCAGAGCAGCAACTGGCGGGGTTGGAGACCAGGGAAAAAACTAGAGACAGTGGAGCCAGAGGCCTAAGAGGAGCACGGTTAAAAATCAGTAGTAGTTTGAATGTGGATGGAGCAGGAGACTTTGCCGTCTACACAGCAGGGGAACAGCTGGCGTTTCTGAACCCCACTAACACAGGAGCTAGTGTGTTTTTCTCTGTGAAGACGGCACTTCTGAACACCAACAGGTGTTGTTGGAGCCCAGGATGAGGCATGGAGCAGGCTGAGGCCTGATGTTTTTGGCATGTGGAGGCAGCAGGAGACTTTGCCGTCTACACAGCAGGGGAACAGCTGGCATTACTGAACCCCACTAACACAGGAGCTAGTGTGTTTTTCTCTGTGAAGACGGCACTTCTGAACACCAACAGGTGTTGTTGGAGCCCAGGATGAGGCATGGAGCAGGCTGAGGCCTGATGTTTTTGGCATGTGGAGGCAGCAGGAGACTTTGCCGTCCACACAGCAGGGGAACAGCTGGCGTTACTGAACCCCACTAACACAGGAGCTAGTGTTTTTCTCTGTGCAGACGACACATCTGAGCGACAACTGGCTGTGTTGAAGCCCAGGGATTATAGTTCAGGTGGTAGAAACATGAACACAACAGAAGACCTGGATACAGTTGCCAACCAATTATTTAGTCGGGAAGAGGACTGGCAAATTCTGGAGAGATCCAGGCCTTGTTCATTTTCAGAAAAGTAAGCCGGTCGACTTTATCGGAAGATAGTCGCGTGCGACGGTCTGTTAGTACACCACCTGCGGCACTAAAGACGCGTTCCGATAATACACTGGCAGCAGGGCAAGCCAGCACCTCCAATGCATACTGGATAAGCTCTGGCCATGTATCCAGCTTAGAGACCCAAAACTTGAAGGGGGAAGAGCCATCTGGGAGTACACTGACAGAGCAAGACATGTAGTCTGTCACCATCTAGCGGAAACGTTGCCTCCTGCTGACTGGAGCCGTCTGTGATGGTGTAGACAATTGTGGCGGACACACAAAACTTTGCCACATTTGGGCCATAGTGGTCTTGCCTTGTGCTGAGGAGCTGCCTCTGCTCCCTCTTTGTGCCAAGTTTCCTCCACTGCCTCGACGCACAGAGCTGCTTTGTAAAGCACTAGCACCACTGCTGTCAGGTGGAATGGAAAACATGATGGACTGCACCAGTGTGTCTTGGTACTCCCGCAGTTTACGCACCCGGTTCAACGTTGGTATGAGGCTTTATAAGTTGTCCCGGTAGCGAGGATCTAGGAGGGTGTACACCCAATAATCAGCCGTGTAGAGAATGTGTGCGATACGGCGGTCGTTTCTCAGGCACTGCAGCATGAAATCAACCATGTGCTGCAGACTCCCAACTGCCAAAGAACCTCTGTCCCCTGCTTGAGGCGTGATCTCTGCCTGCTCTCCATCACCCCATCCTCGCTGTACATACTGACTAGAGGATTGTGTACCTCCCTCCTCTGGAGAGATGTCTTCCTCCTCCATCGACTCCTCCTCATCCTCCTCACAAAGTGTCCCCTGCCTAGGCCTTTGTGAGGAACCACGTAGCGCAGACTGTCCAGAAGCAGATGGCATTTGGGACTCCTCATCCTCCACCTCTTCCAAAACCTCATCCCTTAGTGCTTGCAGTGTTTTTTCAAGCAGGCAGATAAGGGGGACAGTCATGCTGACTAGTGCATCATCTGCACTCGCCATCCGCGTGGAATCATCGAAGGCACGCAAAATGAGGCAGATGTCCTTCATAGAGGCCCACTCAGTGGTGCTGAAGTGTGACCGGCGCACAGTGCGACTTGTTTGCGCCTGATGCAGCTGGTACTCCATAACTGCTGCCTGCTGCTCACACAACCGCTCCAACATATGTAACATTGAATTCCACCTGGTGGGTAGGTCACATATGATGCGATGTTCCGGAAGGCGTAATCGGGGCTGCAGAGCAGCAAAGCGCGATCTTGCCGTGCTGGAACGCCGCAAGTGAGCGCACTCTATGCGGACCTTGTGCAGCAGTGCATCAAGATCCGGATAGTCCCTCAGAAAGCTCTGCACGACCAAGTTCAGCACATGTGCCAGACATGGGATGTGAGTGAGGTTGCCTAGGCCAAGAGCTGCCACCAGATTTCGGCCATTGTCACACACTACCAAGCCCGGCTGGAGATTCGCTGGCACAAACCACACGTCGCTCTCCTGCTTGATGGCATTCCAGAGCTCCTGCGCTGTGTGGCTTCGATTCCCCAAAGAAATTAATTTGAGTACGGCCTGTTGACGTTTGGCCACGGCTGTGCTCATATCGGTCGTAACAGGCTCCTGCTGCGCTGTTTCTGAGGGACTTGAGTAGGAGGAGGAGTCAATGTGTAGAGACTGGATTCATGCAATCCGTGGAGTTAGCAGAACACGTACAGCGCCACTCTCCAGATCTGTACCCAGCTCCACAACATTGACCCAATGGGCAGTGAGGGAAAGGTATCGTCCCTGTCCATGGTTACTGGTCCACGCATCGGTGGTCAGGTGGACCTTGCTACTGATGGCGTTTAGTAGCGCATGTTTTATTTTTCCCTCCACATGTTTCTGCAGGGCAGGGACGGCTCGCCTGCTGAAATAAAAGCGACTGGGCACGGTGTATTGTGGGACTGCCAATGCCATGAAGTCCCGGAAGGTGTCAGTCTCCACCAGCCTGAATGAGAGCATTTCAAGTGCCAGTAGTTTGGCAATGCCAGCATTCAGAGCCTGTGCTCGGGGATGGTTTGCCGAGTATGGCCGTCTTTTATCCCATGCCTGTGCTACCGATTGCTGTCGAGTGGCCTGGGAGTGTGAGGATGACTGGGAACGTGGTGCTGTGGGTGGAATGTCACAGGGTCTCCGGACAACAGTGCCAGAGGTTCTTCTTTGGCGATCCTGTGAGGAACCCAAACCAGCTGTGTGTGAGCTGGAGGAAGAGGCCCCAACACGAGCTGAAGAGGTGGTAGGTGGTGCTGTACGTTGGCCTACGTCTTCAGTGTGTCTGTGTAACTCCACCTTATGCTTGGTCCGCACATGTTTCCACATATTAGTGGTATTGAGGTTGCTGACATTTTTCCCTCTTTTGACTCTCTGATGACACAGCTTGCATTTGACAAAGCAAATGTCATCTGCAACTGTGTCAAAAAAGGACCACGCACTGCAAGTCTTGGGAGCGCCCGTTTTGCCTTTTGAAAGAGGAATGCTCCTAACGGGTGCCGAAGTGAGGCTACAGGCAACCAAGTCTGCCCTCTCCCTCCTGTTTTGGCCGTTCGGGGAATCTCTTCCTCAGAGCTGCTCCCACCACCTTCCTGTTCCTCACGCCATGATGGGTCAAGGACCTCATCATCTACACTCTCCTCTTCAAACACCTGTTTCTCCTGGGTTGTCTCGCCAGCACCGTACGCACCAGAAAGTGGCACCTGCGTCTCGTCATCATCTGATGCGTACTGAGGTGTGCTGACCATAGGCACTGGCCCACCCGCCTTTTCAGATTCAGAGGGACAAAGAAGTTGCGCATCACTGCATACTCCCTCTTCTTCACATTCTGGAATGCTGCTTGGCTGGCCCCCTCTTTCCAAGCCAACAGATTCAGAGAACAGAAGTAGAGACTGTGATGGCTCCTGTCCAGGGCTCTCTGACTGCCTGGGCACTTTGGCAGGGGGTGAAGAGACAGATGGTTGCTCTTCGGTGCTCTGGCCCTGAGAGGATGTGGAAGTAATTGAAGTCGATGCGTTAGCTGCCATCCATCCGACAACGGCTTCAATTTGTTCCTCCCGCAGCAGTGGGGTACGGCGAGGTCATACAAAGCTGCGCATAAAGGACTGTTGCCTGCTAAAACTGGGGGATGCTGACTCACTGGTGCCAGCAGCAGGCACAGAATCCCCACGTCCTCTCCCTGCAGAATCCCCACGTCCTCTCCCTGCTGAAACTCCACGCGCACGTGCCTTACTCCCTGCCTTCTTCATCTTGCTAGACTGATAAAGATAGGCAGAAAAGTACAAAGGGGGGGGCTTAGTGTGCTTATTCCTGAACAGCTGGTTACAGGTAGAAGAAACACTAATTTTATGAAGTGTGTGTGTGGACTACACTTTAATAGGAGCTAATGTGGCCTACACAACTTTCAAATGTAGTGTTTGGTGAACTTTATTGTTTTTTTTTTGTGAAAAAAACTAAAAGGATGTGACCAAAGATTTGAAAGTGATAGTATCACCAACTTTTTGGAGCTATTACAATGCAGGCTGGTAACCTACAATGCAAAAGATGAGGCTCCAAAAAAATTGTGTAATACTAATCTGGCTGCAGCTGAAGGGCACAAGCCAGAAAAAAGGCTCCTGTATCTACTCCTATATAGTGTTTGTAACCAACCAATGTAGATGGATACGGATGGATGCACACTAATAGGAGAAGAAAAAATGAGTTGCAATTAAAGAAAAATATGTGTGAGGCAGTGACGCACGCTGAGTGGCCTACAACCAGACGTAGCTGCAGGACACACTACTCAGCGTGAGCTGCACTCACACACAGTCAGAGACCTCTCAGACAGCCATGAACAGTGCAGCTAAGTGGGCACTAGCACCCAACGGCTGCAGAAAGGCTCCGCTGTCTACTCCTATAGTGTTTGCAACCAGCGTATATGGATACGGATGGATGCACACTAATAGGAGAAGAAAAAATGAGCTGCAATAAAAGAAAAATGTGTGAGGTAGTGACGCATGCTGAGCGGCCTACAACCAGACGTAGCTGCAGGACACACTACTCAGCGTGAACTGCACTCACACACAGTCAGAGACCTCTCAGACAGCCATGAACAGTGCAGCTAAGTGGGCACTAGCACTGAAAGGCTGCAGAAAGGCTCCGCTGTCTACTACTAGTGTTTGCAACCAACGTATATGGATACGGATGGAAGCACACTAGATAGAATTTATGAAAAATAAGCAGCTCAAAAAGAAAAATATGTATGAGGCAGCAGTGATGCACGCTGGGCGGCCTACAACCAGACGTGGCTGCAGGACCCACTCCACAGCGTGAGCTGCACTCACACAGCCCTTGCAGACAGCTGTGAACACTGCTGCTAGGGAAAAGAAAGCTACAGTGGTGGTTTATGTAGCCTGGGTAAAGCACAATATGTTTTGTATAATCGCTATTTCTAACTGTCCCTCACAGTCTTCAACAGCAGCCTGTCCCTAACTGAATTCACAGCAGAGTGATCAGAAATGGCGGCGGCTTTTATACTGCATCATGACATCAGTTCAGCAGCCAATCACAGCCATGCCAATAGTTAACATGCCTACCAGCCTAACAGGATGTGCCCACACTTCTGAGGATTCCCATTGGCTGAATCAAAGCGAGCGGGCTCATAGCATTATGGGAACTTCCGATTCCGGTATTCGATATTAAAAAAAGTATCGGAAGTCAGTATCGGAATTCCGATACTGTGAATATCGGCCGATACCCGATACTTGCGGTATCGGAATGCTCAACACTAGTCGTGACCCCTGTCAGGAAGGGGATAGAAGAACAATTGGCCCTGGAGTCAGAAATCTTAAGTCTGCTAGACAAGCACATTCTGTCCGAGGTCCTGAGCGGACAGGAGAGAACGGGATTCTACTCACCCCTCTTCCTGATAAAAAAACTGGACCAGTCATTCAGGACAATCATAAACCTCAGAGGCCTCAATCAGTGGATAAAAAAATCATGCCTTCAAAAGGAGTCGGTAATTACAGCCATAAAACTGCTACACCACAATTGTTTTATGGCCGATCTAAAGTATGCATGCTATCACATCCCAATTCACCCTGGTTATCAAAGATACTTAAGAGTGGCTCTCTACATCCACGGCAATCTCAGACATTTTCAATTCAGAGCCCTTCCATTCGGCATATCCATAGCCCCGAGAGTATTTACCAAAGTCGTAGCGGAGATGACAGCCTTCCTCCGAATACACAACACAATCATAATACCCTATTTGGACGACTTCCTAATAGTGGGAAGCTCAGAAGACCATTGCACGGTGCAGGTGGAAAGAGTAACAGACACCCTACAAAGACTGGGGTGGATGGTAAACATCAAAAAATCAAAGCTACAACCCCTAAAGAGACAGATTTTTCTAGGGTTCATCCTGGACTCAGAGCAACAAGCTTGTCTGTTGCCAGAGGACAAGATGGAAAAGGTGAGAAATATGACATTGGCGGCTCTAAACCAACCTCACATGACCCTGAGAAGCATGATGTCCTTGCTAGGCACCCTGACAGCGTGTATCCCAGTGGTCAGGTGGGCACAATTCCACACCCGACAGCTTCAGGGAGAAATTCTGTCAGCACAAAAATCGCTGAGAGGGCGTTTAGAAGGAAGGCTGGAGCTTTCCTTCGAGGTCAAAAACGCTCTCAGATGGTGGTTAGAAAGGACAAACCTGATGTCAGGGATATTATGGGACTGACCAGTGACCGACATAATTCTGACATGCGAGTTCCGCAGGCTGGGGAGCGCACCTAAGGGGTCAGGCGGCCCAGGGACTCTGGGGGCCTCAAGAGCAAAACGCATCCTCCAACTTGAGAGAACTATGGGCAGTAAACAAAGCCTTAAAAAACTTTATCCCCATTCTAAATGGCCGCAATGTCCGGATCATGTCGGACAACAGAGTAACAGTGGCGTACATCAATCACCAGGAGGGAACAAGGTCACACTCCCTAATGAAGGCGGCCAGCGATATTTTTCACAGAGCAGAGCGACACCTACTCTCCCTGATGGCACTACATATAAGGGGTAGAAAACGTAGAAGCCGACTTCCTGAGCCGCAATATACTAAAGCAAGGGGAATGGACCCTAAATCAGTTAGTTTTTCAGAAGATAGTACAACTTTGGGGGGAACCGGTAGTAGACCTCTTTGCCAACAAAAGCAACAGACAAGTAGAGAGGTTGTGTTCATTAAACCCAAAAGAAAAACCATGGGCGGTGGACTCATTGCAAATCCCGTGGAATTTCAAACTAGGTTATGCGTTTCCCCCAGTGGCTCTGATCCCAACAGTTGTGAGGAAAATTAGGAAAGATCAAGCCAGAGTGATCTTAATAGCTCCGTTCTGGCTAAAAAGGCCCTGGTTCTCGCTGTTGCAGATGATGTCCCTCTCGGATCCATGGGTACTATCAGAGATCCCAGACCTGCTAACTCAGGGTCCAATATTCCACGCGCAGGTCAAGGGATTCCATCTGACGGCGTGGAATTTGAAAGGTCACTTTTAATGGATAGAGGGTTCTCTCCGGGGTTGGTGGCTACACTGTTGAAAAGTAGAAACCCAGTAACGACTAACATATATGGCAGAACATGGAATAAGTTCCTACAGTTCCTGGGGAAGCCGTTAGTCCAAAAGCCCCCGATTAAGGCCATCTTGGAATTCTTACAAGCAGGATTACAGCTGGGACTAGCGGTAAATACCCTTAAAGTTCAGGTGTCCGCACTGGGCGCACTATACAACTGCAACTTGGCAGCAAACAGGTGGGTAGCTAGATTCATTAAATCCTGCCATAGGTCCAGACCTATCCCATTACCAAGAATAGCCCCATGGGATTTAAACCTGGTGTTAGAAGCCCTTACAAAAGAGCCATTTGAACCGATTCAACAACTGCCTATAAAATATCTTACCCTAAAGACCATTATATTAGTGGCCCTTACATCGGCCCGTAGAGTAAGTGACTTGCAGGCCCTCTCAGTGAATCCACCTTATACCGAGGTGTACCAGGACAGGGTTGTGTTAAAAACAGACCCCGCATATCTACCTAAAGTAGTATCAGATTTCCATCGGAGCCAGGAAATTGTCCTCCCCTCCTGTGAGAATCCAAAAAACCCAGGGGAGGAGAAATTCCACAAGTTGGATGTTAAAAGGGCCCTGCTAGAATATGTGTCAGTGACTAGCCAGTGGAGGAGGTCCCAGTCCCTATTTGTAGCCTTCCAGGGTGCTAGAAAAGGTTATGGAGTGTCAAAGGGGACCATTGCCAGATGGATTAGGTAGGCCATTAGTGTAACCTACTCAGCTAGTGGCATTCCGATTCCTGAAGGCATCAAGGCTCATTCCACTAGAGCTGTGGCGACCTCCTGGGCCGAAAAGGCAGAGGTATCAATAGACCAAATTTGTAAGGCCGCTACCTGGGCCTCATCATCAACCTTCTTTAGACACTATAGATTAAATCTATCCTCCTCTGCTGACTTAACCTTTGGTAGAAGGGTGCTGCAAGCGGTGGTGCCTCCCTAAGGTGTTTCAAAGTCTCTAAAAATCTCTCAGGTGTGCTGTCATGGATGAAGGGAAAACCAGCATGGTTACTTACCGGTAGCTGTTTTTTCCGGAACCCATGACAGCACCCGTATATCCCCCCCCCCTTTTTCACCGTATGGGTGTGCACGTTAGTAGGGTGTATTTGTGTGATGTGGCGTTGGATAAACATGTAACTAATCGGGAAGTCCACTCATGCTCTGCAACCAACTGAAGCGGGGGAGAGGTGCCGCCCCTTATAGTAGGGTCCTGGCGGGGCGGATCCCTCTCAGATGTGCTGTCATGGGTTCCGAAAAAACCGGCTACTGGTAAGTAACCTTGGTGGTATCTTTAAATTTCACCTCCCTACTGTGGAGATATGCGGACTCCTGGATATTCGGGTTCAATCGAATAGTTAAAAAAAAAAAGTTTGGGTACCAGAACAGTACCCAGACCCACACCCAATTCACTTGAATAGGGGGCCCGAACATCCAGTGTAAAATCATTACTGCCGGTCAGACAGCCTCAGTTCCCACGCTGTCATCAGTGCATGCATCTATGATCTGAGGTAAAAAGTTTACCTTTAGCCACTGACATCAGCAGATGGGACTATTGCCTGCTGCCTCTAATAACAGTGAGAGCAGGTGATGGCTGATGGAAGTATTCATCAGCCAGCACTCTAAATAAATAAATTTAAAAAACCTGTGGGTTCCCCTATATTTTTGATAGCCAGCCAGGCAAAACTGACAGCTGGGGGCTGCAGCTGTCAGCTTTAGCAAGGTTTGTTCAAGAATGGAGGGGTTCCAATGCTGTTTTTTTAAATAAATAATACCTGCGTGGGGTTCCCCTCAAATTTAGGCACATCAGGGGCTCTCCAAAAGCAACATGACTTCCGCTCTTGATTCCAGACATTTTTGGTTTCAAAAAGTCAAACAGTGCTCCTTCCTTTCCGAGACCTGCTGTCCGCCCAAACAGTTGTTTTCCCCCACATATCGGGTATCAGCATACTCAGGAGAAATTGCACAACATATTTTAGGGTCCATTTTCTCCTGTTACCCTTGTAAAAGAAAAAAAAATTGTAGTGAAAGTAAAATTAAATGTTATTTTTTTTTCCATCCACATTGCTTCAGTTCCTGTGAAGCACCTGAAGGGTTAATACACTTCTTGAATGTGGTTTTGAGCACCTTTGAGTGGTGCAATTTTTAGAACGGTGTCACTTTCTGTCATATAGACCCCTCAAAGTCACTTCAAATGTGATGTGGTCCCTAAAAAAATGGTTTTGTAAATTTTGTTGGGAAAATGAGAAATCGCTGGTCAACTTTTAACTTCCTAACAAAAAAATTTATGTTTCAAAAACTGTGGTGATGTAAAGTAGACATGTGGGAAATGTTTTTTATTAACTATTTTGTGTGACGTAACTCTGATTTTAAGGGCATAAGAATGAAATTGTAAAAATTGCAAAATTTTCTCCAAATTTCCTTTTTTTTCCACAAATAAACGCAAGTCCTATTGAAGAAATTGTACCGCTATCATGAAGTACAATGTTATGAAAAATCAGCTTCAGAATCAGTGGGATCCGTTTAAGCTTTCCAAAGTTAGTCATAATGTGACAGTGGACAGATTTTTAAAATTTGGCTTGGTCTTTTAGGTCAAAATTGGCTCGGTCATTAAGGGGTTAAAGTTGTCAAATAGTTTGCTAACATTTCTGCAACAGAGTGGCAAAATAATCTAAAAAGAAAATTTTGCTCTGTACCCACTATTACTGTGTCCAGGTCAACATAAAAAAATTGGTGAAAGGACCCACAAGTTATAAATGAGTAAAATTGCAACTTGCTTGTGAAATAAAGCAAGCCTGCAGCTTACCCCTTCCTAAAGATCTTCTGTTATCAAGAATGGAAGGACTTTTAATTCTTACTATGTACAGCACAACGCTGGTTACCACCCACCCTGCAGTTTAGCGTTGCCAATTAGCTAGGCAAAGAGTGTACGATGCAACTAGCATCAGTCCCCTGCGCTTCTCCAATGCTACAAAGTCAAAGCTACTTCTGTCGGCAGCCTGGAATAAATCACAGTTCAGACCAGCAGTGTGCCCATGCCCCTGATCTAAAGTGTCAATCCAGTTGTCCCTTTCTGGATTTAGGTGATGTTTTTTGTTCTACTGTTTTGTTCAGGCTTCTAATTCAAACTCTATCCTACAGTCTGGTCTACTGAGTTTTGCAGTAATTTACCCATTTGAGTTTTCATATTTTTACAAAGAAACATTTTCAAACTAGTCTTTGAACTGACACAAATCACAGAAAAAAAACCATTTTATTAGATGCTTTTTCGAATTAAAGCAGAGGTTATTAGAGCAACAAATTTGGGCTTTTTTTCTGAGTTTCTTTTAGGACCTATAATGGCCTACAGGTTTGTGGTGTTCTTGTCTGCAGACTCCCCACAAGCTACATAAAAACTGACTGGTGCACAGTTGTGAGATAGGAATGCACTGATCCTGCAGGAGCGGGTAGATAGCAGAATATGGATTGCATTATTATTTGTAACAAAAAAAAACCTCACTATCCCAAGCTGTGTACCTTCAGCTGACTTGAGCATTTGATTGGTAGGATTCCACTTCCTAAGAACCCAATCTTCCTGCTATTAAAGACTAATAAGCTGGTCAAAAGCTTAGTTACCCTTTTAAATGTATCAAAGCTCTGCACGCTTTGTTGCTTTCTTCTGGGATTTGCAGTCTGAGTATGGACTATGATGCGTGAAGACTGTGGGTCTTCTGAGTGTGGGGCGAGAGGTTCACAGCTGCTTTGTGCATATGGTCCAAACTCGGACTGCAAATCACAGATGTGTGAGTCTGACCATTCAATCCATGTATCCTTTCTGTGGGTGTACGAAAAACTTATTTAACAGGGATGTTTGTTTTGAAGTGGTCTAGTACCCCCTGAAGCCAACTAAGAACAGCAATCTCACTGCTATAACAAGTTCTGTCTTTGGGAACCTCAAACAGGAACCCCCAAAATATCCATTTATGGTATAAGGACATTTCTCTCTCACCCATGACATGACAGCACCACAGAGAGAGGGGATCCGCCCTTCAGGGACAGGAACCTACAGATAAAAGGGCGGCACCTCTCCTCCACCCTCAGTTGTGTATCTGTCCCTGACGGGTGACCTACAGTGTGGCGGTACCTGAAAGATGAAGATCCGGGGCCAACCTGTCCCGATGCTGGCGGCGGGGAGGCCCCTGTCATGGCAGGTGCGATTCCCGAAGCTGGGACCGATGGGTCTGTGGCGGGGGGGACAGAGCCGCAGGATACGAGGCTGGGGCTGGCAGAGACCCGGGACAGAAGTGCGGGCAGCGCCATGTTGCATAGGTGGACAAAGATGGCCACTGCTCCGGAAATAGATGACGCCTTCTGGGTCCCAGAGTTGGCGCATGCACAGTGCGCACTCCCCAGGGTAAGTGCGGTGCAGGATGGGAGGAAGTGACATCACACGCCGGGAAATTTAAAAATGAGTGTGAAAATGCTCCTGGCTGGAAACGTCATGTGCAAAATGGAGGACAGCGACCAGGAGGGCAGCAGCAGCCCAGGCAGCAGCAGCATCGTCAGAAGGACCGAGACAGGCGAGACACCCGATCCAGTAATCACTCCATGCAGCACAGCAGATCAGCTGCAAGGAGCAAGTCACCATCCTTGAATCATCCTATACAGAATCTGATTCCTCCTCCTGAATCGGTACCTGCAACAGCATCCATCTGGTGAGTGATCTTTGAGAATGTTCACCATTGTAATAGGCTTCCTTTTAGGGAAGGAAGAACAGGGAATGCCCCACTTGTATCATAGCCTTAACAGAATCATGGCATAAGAAGCTCTGTGAATCTTGTATACAAGAAGTGCTCTGTGAGGAAACCCCAGATTTTGCCTCTGATCTTAGAACCGTAATTGGATCAGAGGTTCAGAGTGCCCTTACATCTCTAAAACAGGGAAAAAGTAAAAAAGGACATCAGATCCCTCTACATCTGGGGAAGTTAACTCGGATACATCGGACTCTTTCTCCTCATCCTCAGATGAGGAAATGGGGGGTGTCATTGGTTTCCCCTAGACGAGGTAGACACGCTAGTGAAAGCTGTGAGATCTACCATGGGGGTGTCGGACCCTTGTCCTTATAGGTCGGTCCAGGACATATTGTTTGGGGGACTGGGCCAAAAGAAATGCAGGGTGTTTCTGCTAAATGAGAATGTGCAGGGCCTGATCAAAAAAGAATGGGAGAAGCTGGACAGAAAGAACTCCACGGTCCCTTCCCTTAAAAGGAAATATCTCTGATGAGGAGGTGTCCACATCTTGGGACAAGGCCCCGAAACTGGCCATGGCCTCAAAAAAGTTTGTCCTCCCCTTTGAGGACATGGGTACACTTAAGGACCCCTTAGATAAAAAAGCTGACACCTTCCTCAAGGGGACTTGGGAATCAGCGGGGGGAAACCTTAGACTGGCCATAGCGGCAAGATGTACCTCCAGATCCCTAATGATATGGGTAGATCAACTCGAGAAACAACTGAGGGAGGGCACACCAAGAGATAAGATTCTAGAATCTATCCTAGTGATAAGAGGAGCTGCGGCCTTCTTGGCGGACTCTTCGGCTGACTCAGCTCGTTTAACATCTAAAGCGGCAGCCCTATCGAACGCAGCCCGGAGAGCATTATGGCTCAAATGCTGGCCAGGGGACTTACAAACTAAAATGAAATTATGCTCAATCCCATGCGAGGGAAAATTCTTATTCGGAGGGACACTGGATGATATCCTCCAGAAGGCGGAGCATAAGAAAAAGTGCTTTCCGAACCTGGGACCTGGGGTGTTTAAACAGTCCTTTCAGTACAAAAAGTTCTTTTGTTAAATGCCATCAAGGGAACAGAACAGATGGGATGAGGGGAGAAAGAGGGATAGAGGTTTCCCCTTTGGAAGTTCTTCCCTGGACAAAAAATCCTCAATGTGACAGTTCACCCAGGGTGGGGGGAAGATTAACCCTTTTCCTTCCGGCCTGGGGAAAAATCTCGAATAGTCCTCGGATATTGAATTTAATCGAGTCAGGCCTGAGGATAGACTAAATCTAGTAAAAGCAGTCCTTCAGGAGGTTCCCCCACAGGAGATGGGCAAAGGGTTCTACTCCTCGCTTTTTCTAGTGACCAAACCGGATGGCAGATATCGAACAATTATAAATTTACGAAAACTAAACAGATGTCAAAAATAAAAAACTCAAAATAGAATCAATCAAATCCACCATCAAAATCCTGTTCCCAAACTGTTTCATGACTGTATTAGATCTCAGCGATGCGTACTATCACGTCTCCATTCACAAAGACTCTCAGAAATTCCTCAGACTAGCGGTTTCCATAGAGGGCGAGATAAGGGAATTCCAATACAGAGTCCTGCCTTTCGGAATATCTATAGCCCCACACATGTTCACAAAATTAGTAGCTGAGATGATGGTCCACCTAAGGGAGCAGGACATCCTAATAATCCCATACCAAAACTGCAAATAGGGACAGAGTGATGGACACTCTACAGAACCACGGCTTCTAAACCTAAAAATAAAATCAAGGCTGGAGCCCAGCAAAGTGCAGGAGTTCCTAGGGCTCACGTTGGACTCAAACAAGCAAGAGTGCCACCTCCCAAGCCACAAAAAAGGAAAAATTGCACAGATAGTGGCAAAAGCAATGCAGAACCCTTCCATGACACTAAGAAAAGCAATGTCACTACTGGGTTTCCTTTTCGCCTGCTTACCGGCAGTCCAGTGGGCGCAACTACATACAAGGGATCTCCAATGGGATATATTAGCAAACCAGCTGGTATTAAGAGGTCACTTAGAGGGTCACATAACCGTGGATTTGAGAACTATTCATTCCCTAGCCTGGTGGAGGAATACCGATAACCTATCCAAGGGGATCCCCTGGGTAACAAAAATATCACGCATAATCACCACAGATGCCAGTCCCACGGGATGGGGAGCATACATGGCCAGCAGGGTGGCTCAGGGGAAATGGAGGGGTCAGGAACTAGAAGCCACCTCAAACCAGATGGAACTCTGGGCAGTAGGTTACGCACTATCACACTTCCTACCTTCGCTACGGGGTCATCACGTCCGCATATTCTCGGACAACCAAGTGACAGTGGCCTATATAAACCATCAGGGGTGAACGAAGTCCCAAGCCCTAATGGATACCTCCTCCAAAATCCTCAGCCTGGCTGAGGAAAATCTGCTCTCCGCATTGCACATTCGGGAAACAGAACCAAAAAGCAGACTTTCTGAGCCGCACTCAACGGCAGCAGGGCGAGTGGGTCCTAAAGCAGTCCATTTTTAGGCAGATTGTAAAAACGGGAACACCGGACAAAAATCTGTTCGCTGACTTCAAAAACAAAAAAGTGGAAACATTCTGTTCTCTAGACCCCAGGGGGAATCTTCAAGCCCTGGATGCCTTAATGTTTTCATTGACTCAGAACCTACCATATGACTTTTCCCCGATCATTCTCATCCCTGCAATCATAAGGAAAGTCAGAGAGAGGACAAAGCAAGAATGATATTAATAGCCCCTTTCTGACTAAAAAGAACTTGGTTCTCCTGGCTGAGTATGCTATAGATCCTTGGGTCCTACCGGATCTCCCAGTCCTACTATCTCAGGGACCGGTATCACACCCTTGAGCAGTGAACCTCCATTTAACAGCATGGAATTTGAAAGGGCACTGCTGTGGGGAAGAGGGTTTTCAGAGAACCTAATTACTGCACTACAAAAAAGTAGGAAACTGGTAACGACAAAGGCTTATGGGAAAACCTGGAAAAAATTCCTGTCCACCTCCAGGGTAAGAGTCCAGGATGGGGTCCCGGTTACTAAAATTCTCACATTTTTACAGAAGGGCCTAGAACAAGGGTTAGCAGTCAATACATTCGAGGTACAGGTAGCAGCTTTTGGTGCTCAATATAAACATGATGTAGCAGGTAACCCATGGATAGCATGATTCATCAAAGCTGCAGCTAGGTCTAGGACGATAATTAGTTGGAAATTACCATCGTGGGATCTGAATCTAGTACTATCTGCACTAACAAGTTCCCCGTTTGAGCCTATTGAATCAGACCCTCTAAAAATCTTATAGCTAAAAACTGTTCTACTGGTCGCACTAACATCGGCCCATAAAGTGAGTGATATTCAGGCTCTATCTGCAGTACTACCATTTACAAAAAGTTTGGAAGATAGAGTCATCCTAAAGCCTGACCTGGCCTACTTACCTAAAGTAGCATCGCATTTCCATAGGTCCCAAGAAGTAGTCCTTCCTTCCTTCTGCCCCAATCCTAAGAATAGGGGAGAAGAGAGGTTTCACACCCTAGACATGAAAAGATGCCTAGTTCAATACTTACTGTAGATGCCACCAAGGGGTGTAGGAAGGAAGGTTTTCTCTTTGTGTGTTTCCAGGGTCCCAGGATGGGACTCAAAGCGTCCAAGTGTACCCTGGCATGGTGGATAAGGGATGCGATTGCCCTGGCCTATTCCAGAAGGAATACAATTCCGGAAGGGTTGAGAGCCCATTCCACAAGAGCAATGGTGACCTAATGGGCTGAGAGATCTGAGGTATCAATAGAACAGATCTGGAAGGAAGCCACCTGGTCATCACCTTCAACCTTTTTTAGGCACTATCGGTTAGACTTAGCCTCTACATCTGACTTGACCTTGGGGAGATGGGTCCTTCAGGCTGTGGTCCCTCCGTAAACTATCAGTCTCTGTAATTCTCTCAGTGGTGCTGTCATGGGTGAGAGAGAAAAACGTAGTTACTTACCAATAACAGTGTTTCTCAGAGCCCATGACAGCACCCCCTTATTTTCCCCCCATCACGTGTGTGGTGAGCATGTTTTACTGTTCGTAGAATGTTTTCATATATGCACAGTGTTCCTTGATAATAAGCAATATTATAATGTTATATATTTCTGTTGTTTAATCTGGAAGACCGTCTGATGCTCTGTAACCAACTGGGGGTGGAGGAAAGGTACCGCCCTTTTATCTGTAGGTTCCTGTCCCTGAAGGACGGAACCCCTCTCTCCGTGGTGCTATCATGGGCTCTGAGAAACACCGTTATCAGTAAGTAACTACGTTTCTCATTGTAGGAGGGATTTGGGGTTTCCAGATGTTTTCAAGTAATTTATCAACTGAGTCTTTTTTTGTTTAAGTCACAATTTATTAGCAAATGCACTACAGATCACCCCACTGGAGTTATTTTATGTCTTTTTTGCATACATTTGTGACATTTAGCTGCATTTGTGACTTTTGCTCTAAAACAGGTAAAAGCAAAAATAAGGACATAAATTTGCAGCAAAAAAATGTAAATGAATACCACAGGACAAAAGAAACACAGCAATTTACTCCAGAATTCTCGCAAAATTACTTTGATGAGTCGTGGCCAATCTCTTTTTCAGGTGGATTCACTTTGTAATGCCTGAAAAGCATTCAAATGTTGCAAAAGAATGCATATATGCAGGTTATCCCCCAAGAACCCTGATATATCTTCCCTTCTTTGGAGGTCCATACTTTCAAACTTTTTCAGCCCTACTACTACTGCAAATAGTAGTTGTGTATTGCTCGCTGGACAACTTAACTTTCGTCAATTGCCGAGTCACTTTGCCACTTGGCTTCCACACTTTCTATCCTGTAACAACCCCATTCTCATCATGGGGACATTAACATCCCTAGTGATGATCTGATCTCCCCATCTGTCTCTCACTTTTATTTCTTAACCCCTCTCTGCCCTTTCGCAGCTTACTAACTCATACACATGAAGATGAGAATACGCTGGACTAGATCTTCTCTAGGCTCTACTCAGTGTATTGTTTTACCTCTCCCACTCTGACCACAACCTCTCATTCTCTATCAAGAACTGTTACCACACTCAGGACACCCCCAATTACTACTCTTCTAGGAATACACGTGCCTTTTAATACCCAGATACCTATGAAAAATTTGCAGTCCTTATTGACCCCAATCTCCTCCATCCCATGCCCTGACTCTGATCTCAAACATTATAATGAGATACTGCAAAGTACCCTGGATGAAGCTCCACCTCCTACACATAGAACAACTTGGCACAGATGGTGGCAACTCCAACACATGCTGCAAACACATTTTCTGCAGCGGCTACTCAGGGCTGCCACTAGGAATTTTGAGGCCCCATACTGGCAAAATTTTCGGGGCCCCCTTTAGACTCCGCCCAGGCTCCATCCAGCCCCGCCTTCACCCCTCGAACTGTCCACAGTCCCACCGCTCTCTCTTGGAAAAACTACACTTCTCACCTATCACACATTAACAGTTCCCATCACCAGATCACACATATAGCCGGCAGCTTTTGCTTTGGCCAAAAGATTTTTTTATGCCACCACCATAACAGGGTAGACACTTTTGGCCGAGCTCTACTCTACTGTAACCTATTAAATATTTGTTAAAATATGCAATACAATTTAGGTATATTTTAATTTAGTTTTCAATTTTTAAAATGACCAATAATATCACATACAAGGAACAAATACCACTACACCATGTCCAGACCACATATTACCACCACATAGCGACCTATAATACCACATACAAGGAACAAATACCACCACACCATGACCAGACCACATATTACCACCACATAGTGACCAAATAATAGCACATACAAGGGACAAATACCGCAACACCATGTCCAGACCACATATTACCACCACATGGTGACTGAATACTACAATACTGATCATTAATAAAAAAAACATAATAATATCACCATAAGTGGCATTACACACAGGAGCTTTGTACTTAGTATGCAGTCTCTGTGTACAGGTAATATAGTGATCAATGACATTATACATTATCCATTATAAGTTTACAGTATGTTTAAAACACACAACTCTGACCTTCACCTCTCAAAAAAATTTGCTTTAACACTCTCATCACCTCACTATTCAACAATCCTAAATAACTCTTTGCCTCATCATTCCTTCCTCAGTCCAAGAGTTCAGGCCCAAAAACAATCAACCTCAGTGCTGATGATTTGGCCAATTGGTTCAAAGAAAAAAATGACCATATCTAACAGGAAATTTTTTCCCAATCCCCTAATATCATGCATTCTCGTTCCTCCTGCACTTCACCTAGCTCACTTTGTCTTTGAACCAGCCACAGGAGAAAATATAAGACTCTTCAAATCTTCTCAGCCTACTACCTGCACCAGTTACTGTATTCCCTCACATCTCCTTCAGTCCAGTCCCTTTCCCCGACTGTCACCTGACTAAAATACATAATCTCTCTCACCTGGTATCTTTGACTCCCCCTTCAAACACGCCAGCATACACCCATTACTTAAAAATACATGCCTGGACCAGAACTGTGCTGCTAACTACAGACCTGTCTCTAATCTCCCCTTCATTTGTAAACTTCTTAAACACTAGGTCGACTCCTAAGTAATCTGCTATCTATCAGATAATGCTCTTCTTAAACCTGTACAATCCGATTTCCGTTGCTTAATCCTTTTGCGCCAGAGCCTGTTTATGCCTTCGTGACCAGGCCAATTTTTTAAATTCTGACCAGTGTCAATTTATGAGGTCATAACTCTAGAGCGCTTCAATGGATCTTGGTGATTCTGACACTGTTTTCTCATGACATATTGTACTTCATGATAGTGGTAAAATTTATTTGATATGACTTGCGTTTATTTGTTAAAAAAATGGAAATTTGGCAAAAAATTTGAAAATTTCGCAATTTTCAAACTTTTAATTTATATGCCTTTAAATCAGAGTTATATTGTACAAAATAGTTAATAAATAATATTTCCCACATGTCTAATTTACATCTGCACAATTTTGGAAGCACATTTTTTTATTCTTAGTAAGTTAGAACGGTTAAAAGTTGACCAGCGATTTCTCATGTTTGCAAAATTTACAAAACCATTTTTTTAGGGACCACCGCATATTTGAAGTGAGTTCGGGGGGGGTCAATATGACAGAAAATACCCAAAAGTGACACCATTCTAAAAACTGCACCCCTCAAGGTACTCAAAACCACATTCAAGATGTTATTAACCCTTCAGGTGCTTCACATGAATGAATGGAATGTGGAAGGAAAAAAATAAACATTTAACTTTTTTTCACAAACATTTTGATTCAGAACCAATTTTTGTTATTTTCACAAGTGTAAAAAGAGAAAATGAACCACAAATTTTTTTTTTGCAATTTATCCCGAATACGACGATACCCTGTATGTGGGGGTAAACCACTGTTTGGGCACACGGAAGAGCTCAGAAAGGAAAGAGCGCCGTTTGACTTTTTCAAAGCAGAATTGGCTGGAATTGAGATCAGACGCAATGTCGCATTTGGAGAGCCCCTGATGTGCCTAAACAGTGCACAACCCCCACAAGTGACACCATTTTGGAAACTAGAGCACTCAAGGAACTTATCTAGATGTGCGGTGAGCACTTTGAACCTCCAAATGCTTCGTAGAAGTTTATAACGTAGAGCCATGAAAATAAAAAATCATTTTTTCTACAAAAATGATCTTTTCGCCCCAAAATTTTTATTTTCCCAAGGTTATCAGGAGAAATTAGACCACAAAAGTTGTTGTGCAATTTGTCCTAAGTACTCCGATAACCCATATGTGGGGGTAAACCACTGTTTGGACACGGCAGAGCTCAGAAAGGAAGGAGCGCCGTTTGACTTTTTCAATGCAGAATTGGCTGGAATTGAGAGCAGACTCCATGTCACGTTTGGAGAGCCACTGATGTGCCTAAACAGTGGAAACCCCCCACAAATGATGCCATTTTGGAAACTAGACCATCCAAGGAACTTATCTAGATAGGGTGGTGAGCACTTTGAACCCCTAGTGTTTCCCTAAAGTTTCTAATGTAGAGCTGTGAAAAATAGAAAATCTTTTTTTTTCCACAAAGGTATGTGGGGGTCCCGGGGGGCACAAAACCGCCGACAGTAGATAAACGTCAGCGCTGCACAAAGCCCAGCAAGCGCCGACGTTTATCTACCGTTGGCGGTCCGGAACAGGTTAATAATACTCTCTCTT
Source organism: Dendrobates tinctorius (assembly GCF_039654945.1). NCBI lineage: Eukaryota > Metazoa > Chordata > Amphibia > Anura > Dendrobatidae > Dendrobates > Dendrobates tinctorius. The sequence continues at coordinate 10,946,121 of NW_027361908.1, forward strand.
GACCTCTTATATATCTTTGTACATATTTATAATAATGAAACACCCACACTGTACTCTCTTATTCTGTGCTTCACCTATAATGATAATTATCCCACATTTTCCTCTTTATAAAAATTACCCTCAGTGCTTCTTTATTGTAATAATGCTCCTGAGCAAAGGTATACATAGAAAGAACAGGTCCCATATTAAAAGTCCTATCATGTCACAGTCAAAGAAGATATGCAAATTGCCTCTTCAGAGAGAAAGAGGACTTGAACTCTAGAGCGCCACCTGTTGGTAGTAGCGATCCTACAAGTCACAATCAACCCTTTAACGAGTCTTGTAATACGACTTAGGATAAAAGCCAAATCAGAATCTCAATTTGCAGACACAGTGTTTCGGGCTATTGGCCTTCATCAGTGCAAAGTATGAGAACTGATTTGGGTAGGTGAGAGGCTCTGGACTGAGGTCTAAGGGGTAAGGTTTCTCCTTGTGGAGAGTGACATACCAGCTCTGGCTTGTCAAGGTAAGGAGGCTTATTTGCCGTGCAATGCTCCTCTGGGAAATATAATATGCAAATTGCCTCTTCAGAAAGAAAGAGGACTTGAACTCTATAGCGCCACCAGTCAAAGAAGGGCATACCTTCCAACTTTTTAAGACATTGAGAAGGATATGTATTGTGGCACTTACACAGTTATTTTGCCACTACTGAAACCCCTAAGTTGTCTCACCGCCTAGGATTCTCCTTTCATGACCCCCATAGAGTATGATGACCACACGCAGTGTGATTGTTCCACAAACACCACATAAAGTATGATGTCCCACAGCAGCACACACAGTAAGACGGTCACTACAACCCTTATACAGTATGGTATTCACCATAGCACCTAATATACAGTATGATGTCCTCTATAGGCTCCTACATAAAGTATAGTGTCCACCAAAGCCCCTCATACAGTATGATGTCTCTCATAACAACCCATTAGAGTATGATGGTTACCACAGTCTTTCATACAGTAAGGCTAGTTTCACATTAGCGTTTTTTTGCGCAGCGCATCGGGCGCATAAAAAACGCAAAGAAAAACGCAAAATAAACGCGCGTTTTTTTACTTAATGCGCACGCTGATGCGTCAAAAAAAGCACCGTTATTTGCGTTTTACATGCGTTTTTGCATGCGTTTGCGTTTTTTATGCGCATGCGTTTTTAGGTGTGACATTTCACAATAGAAAAATCCTTGAACACCAATGGGTCACCAGTGGGCGTGTGTCATTGGAATGTTTTATAGACCCTGTACTGCTGAATTCATCAGATTTTGCTGCTGTTTCCGGTGTCAAGATGGACCTGCATCTGGATAATTTCCGCTTCAAGTTGGATCTTGACATCGCGCTGTCTCAGGCGTATGCCTTTTGTTGCCAGCAAGAAAGGGAGAGGGAGAGACAGCAGAGACGGCAGCGGCGTCGGTTTTGGAGGCATCCAATTATCGAACTCCAGGCAAGCCGTGGAGCATATCACACGCTGTACAGCGAGCTCCAGGAAAACCCGGAGAAATTTGCTGACTATACCCGGATGTCCCAGGAAAGCTTCCTTGACTTGCTGGGTATGGTTGAAGGAAACATCCGGAGACGGGACACTCAGCTCCGGCGTGCCATTCCTCCCGAAGAAAGGCTCCTTGTCACCTTACGGTATGTATGTTGTTATGTTTGCATAATTTTTTTTTGCTTTTTCCATTTTTTTTTTTTTGGCCAAAAAATTCGTTTTTTTTTTGGCTATTGAATTTTAACATAATTTTTGGGAAATTGCTTTTTTTGCATAATGGTTTTTCTTCTGTCATGTACTAATCCCAAGCCTTTATAAAATGTTTTTTTGCTATGTTGTATTAAAAAAACATGCAAAATAGTTAGGCCATGTACTTTTTATTTTCAGTGTTTTTAGTAATACCCAAGACAGAAATATAATTATTTTTTCTTTTTATGTTTTGCAGGTTCCTGGCAACTGGAGAGAGTCTTTCATCCCTGCATTTCCAGTACCGGCTGGGAATCTCAACTTTATCCGGGATTGTTGCCGACACCTGCAGGGCTCTGTGGGATGTTCTGTGTCCGGAGTTTCTGCCATTGCCCACTGCCGAAAAGTGGCTTCAAATATCGGACAAATTCTGGGCAGTCTGCAATTTCCCGAACTGCCTAGGAGCGGTGGACGGGAAGCACATCCGCATTACAAAACCTGCAAGAAGTGGCTCTGAGTACTACAACTACAAGAAGTACTTTTCCACAGTACTAATGGCCATTGCGGATGCAGACTGCCGGTTTGTGGCGGTGGACATGGGGGCATTTGGACGGGGCAATGATTCCCAGACTTTTAAGAACACTGATATGGGCCGGAGGTTGTACGGCAACCATTTCAATTTTCCACTGGCATGGCCTCTTCCCCAAACCCAAACTCCACCACTGCCATTTGTAGTGGTTGGGGATGAGGCATTTCAGATGTGCCAAAACCTGCTGAAGCCGTACTCCAGCCGTGACTTGGACCACCCCAAGAAAATTTTCAACTACAGGCTTACGAGGGCTCGCAGGACTGTAGAGTGCGCCTTTGGCATTCTAGTGTCCAGATGGTGAATTCTCAGCACCGCCATCAATCTCAAAATGGAAACAGTGGATGAGGTGGTGAAGGCGTGCGTGGTTCTGCACAATTTTGTTATGGCAAAGGAGCGGCCGAACTTTGACATGGATGAACCTGCTGCCAACCCTTTGCCAGATTTTACTCAGCACCCTCTTCGGTCATCAGTCGAAGTTGCCCAAATGAGGGACCAATTTGCGGACTTCTTTTTATCCGATGTGGGTCGTGTAGCATGGCAGGATCAAATGGTTTAATAGTTTTGTTGTTTGGTAAAAAATAAAATACATGTTTTTTTTATACCTGTACCCAGTGTACTGTGTCTTAATACACTCCACTACTCACCTGCCCAGGTTAAAGGAAAGAAAGGGAAACCACCATAAAAAAAAAAAAAAAAAAAAAAAATATATATATGTGTGTATGTATATATATATATATATATGTATATATATACACTCACTGGCCACTTTATTAGGTACACCTGTCCAACTGTGTGTTAAGACTTAATTTCTAATCAGCCAATCACATGGCGGCAACTCAGTGCATTTAGGCATGTAGACATGGTCAAGACAATCTCCTGCAGTTCAAACCGAGCATCAGTATGGGGAAGAAAGGTGATTTGAGTGCCTTTGAACGTGGCATGATTGTTGGTGCCAGAAGGGCTGGTCTGAGAATTTCAGAAACTGCTGATCTACTGGGATTTTCACGCACAACCATCTCTAGGGTTTACAGAGAATGGTCCGAAAAAGAAAAAAAATCCAGTGAGCGGCAGTTCTGTGGCCGGAAATGCCATGTTGATGCCAGAGGTCAGAGGAGAATGGGCAGACTGGTTCGAGCTGATAGAAAGGCAACAGTGACTCAAATTGCCACCCGTTACAACCAAGGTAGGCAGAAGAGCATCTCTGAACGCACAGTGCGTCGAACTTTGAGGCAGATGGGCTACAGCAGCAGAAGACCACACTGGGTACCACTCCTCTCAGCTAAGAACAGGAAACTGAGGCTACAATTTGCACAAGCTCATCGAAATTGGACAGTAGAAGATTGGAAAAACGTTGCCTGGTCTGATGAGTCTCGATTTCTGCTGCGACATTCGGATGGTAGGGTCAGAATTTGGCGTAAACAACATGAAAGCATGGATCCATCCTGCCTTGTATCAACGGTTCAGGCTGGTGGTGGTGGTGTCATGGTGTGGGGAATTTTTTCTGGGCACTCTTTGGGCCCCTTGGTACCAATTGAGCATCGTTGCAACGCCACAGCCTACCTGAGTATTGTTGCTGACCATGTCCATCCCTTTATGACCACAATGTACCCAACATCTGATGGCTACTTTCAGCAGGATAATGCGCCATGTCATAAAGCTCGAATCATCTCAGATTGGTTTCTTGAACATGACAATGAGTTTACTGTACTCAAATGGCCTCCTCAGTCACCAGATCTCAATCCAATAGAGCATCTTTGGGATGTGGTGGAACGGGAGATTCGCATCAGGGATGTGCAGCCGACAAATCTGCGCCAACTGTGTGATGCCATCATGTCAATATGGTCCAAAATCTCTGAGGAATGCTTCCAGCACCTTGTTGAATCTCTGCCACGAAGAATTGAGGCAGTTCTGAAGGCAAAAGGGGGTCCAACCCCTTACTAGCATGGTGTACCTAATAAAGTGGCCAGTGAGTGTATATACAGTATATATATATGTGTATATATATATGTGTATATATATGTATATGTATATATGTATGTGTATATATATGTGTATACATATATATGTATGTGTATATATATGTATGTATATATATATATATATATATGTATATGTGTATATATATGTATATATATGTGTATGTATATATATGTATATGTGTATATATATGTGTATATATGTAAATATATATATATATATGGGTGTATATATATATATGTGTATATATGTAAATATATATATATATATATATATATGGGTGTATATATATATATATGTGTATATATGTAAATATATATATATGGGTGTATATATATATATATATGTGTATATATGTAAATATATATATATATATATGGGTGTATATATATATACATATATATATATATATGTAAACATATATATATATATATATATATATATATGGGTGTGTATATATACAGTGGGGAAAAAAAGTATTTAGTCAGTCAGCAATAGTGCAAGTTCCACCACTTAAAAAGATGAGAGGCGTCTGTAATTTACATCATAGGTAGACCTCAACTATGGGAGACAAACTGAGAAAAAAAAATCCAGAAAATCACATTGTCTGTTTTTTTTTCATTTTATTTGCATATTATGGTGGAAAATAAGTATTTGGTCAGAAACAAGCAATCAAGATTTCTGGCTCTCACAGACCTGTAACTTCTTCTTTAAGAGTCTCCTCTTTCCTCCACTCATTACCTGTAGTAATGGCACCTGTTTAAACTTGTTATCAGTATAAAAAGACACCTGTGCACACCCTCAAACAGTCTGACTCCAATCTCCACTATGGTGAAGACCAAAGAGCTGTCAAAGGACACCAGAAACAAAATTGTAGCCCTGCACCAGGCTGGGAAGACTGAATCTGCAGTAGCCAACCAGCTTGGAGTGAAGAAATCAACTGTGGGAGCAATAATTAGAAAATGGAAGACATACAAGACCACTGATAATCTCCCTCGATCTGGTGCTCCACGCAAAATCCCACCCCGTGGGGTCAGAATGATCACAAGAACGGTGAGCAAAAATCCCAGAACCACGCGGGGGGACCTAGTGAATGAACTGCAGAGAGCTGGGACCAATGTAACAAGGCCTACCATAAGTAACACACTACGCCACCATGGACTCAGATCCTGCAGTGCCAGACGTGTCCCACTGCTTAAGCCTGTACATGTCCGGGCCCGTCTGAAGTTTGCTAGAGAGCATTTGGATGATCCAGAGGAGTTTTGGGAGAATGTCCTATGGTCTGATGAAACCAAACTGGAACTGTTTGGTAGAAACACAACTTGTCGTGTTTGGAGGAAAAAGAATACTGAGTTGCATCCATCAAACACCATACCTACTGTAAAGCAAGGTGGTGGAAACATCATGCTTTGGGGCTGTTTCTCTGCAAAGGGGCCAGGACGACTGATCCGGGTACATGAAAGAATGAATGGGGCCATGTATCGTGAGATTTTGAGTGCAAACCTCCTTCCATCAGCAAGGGCATTGAAGATGAAACGTGGCTGGGTCTTTCAACATGACAATGATCCAAAGCACACCGCCAGGGCAACGAAGGAGTGGCTTCGTAAGAAGCATTTCAAGGTCCTGGAGTGGCCTAGCCAGTCTCCAGATCTCAACCCTATAGAAAACCTTTGGAGGGAGTTGAAAGTCCGTGTTGCCAAGCGAAAAGCCAAAAACATCACTGCTCTAGAGGAGATCTGCATGGAGGAATGGGCCAACATACCAACAACAGTGTGTGGCAACCTTGTGAAGACTTACAGAAAACGTTTGACCTTTGTCATTGCCAACAAAGGATATATCACAAAGTATTGAGATGAAATTTTGTTTCTGACCAAATACTTATTTTCCACCATAATATGCAAATAAAATGAAAAAAAAACCAGACAATGTGATTTTCTGGATTTTTTTTTCTCAGTTTGTCTCCCATAGTTGAGGTCTACCTATGATGTAAATTACAGACGCCTCTCATCTTTTTAAGTGGTGGAACTTGCACTATTGCTGACTGACTAAATACTTTTTTCCCCACTGTATATGTGTATATATATATATATATATATATATATAAAATAAAAAAAAGAAAAATCTGAAATATAGTATCCCTTTCAGAGTTGGATGGCTGACCATCCGGTATAAAGTAAAGAAAAACAAACCATAGTGTACGGCGCAGTGTGTGCAGGCGGCGAAAGACACAATAACCAAACATTATTTTGAAATAAAACTTTAACATTTATTTTACTTATTAGTTGGTGGAAACTGGGGGGTGTGGAGGGATGAGGAACGGCTTTGGGTGGAGTAAGGGGTTCTAGGGGAAGGAGGAACCAAAGAAGTGGGGGAAGGGAGCCGAGGCAAGGAAAGTTGTGAAGTGGGAGGTGAGGGAGGAGGGAGGGTCAGAGTCCTCCTCTTTGTTTTTTATGACGGTGGCCCGTCGTCTTGCTGCTGTCCTGTCTAGAGCGGCTAGAGCCTGAGGACTGGCTAGACCCCGGGGACCGCCTTGAGCCTCTGGACCGCCTTGAGCCTCTGGACCGCCTTGAGCCTCTGGACCGCCTGGAGGCTGTGGACCGGCTGGAGCTGGGGGACCGCCTGGCGCTTGTGGACCGCCTGCCAGGATCTTGTACCTGCTGTGGCATGCTGGTGGTGGTGGATGTCCTGGCAGGGGCCGTAAATATTGAATGCGGGTCCCCAGCTGATGCTGCTCCGAGGTGGTGGTGCTGGTGGTGGTGGCGGTCCATGCAGGCGTGGTGGCTGTGGCGGTCCATACCGGGGTGGTCCTCCCGCTGGTGGTGGTGGTGGCGGCGCTCCAGGCAGGGGTGGTGACGGCGGGCCATCCAGTGGTGGTGGCGGCGGCAGCAGTGGTGGGCCAGGCAGGAGCAGTGCTTGGCATGGTGTTGGCGGGTAAGTGTCCAGCTGCACTCGGACTTGGGGCGGTATATTGGTGTCCGGCGAGGCTTGGAAGTGTGGTGGCTGTGCAGTGATATGCAGCTGAAGTAGGTAATGCTGTAAAACGAGTCAGGGGTGGCACCGGTGGAAATGCCACCGCTGACTGCTGCATAATCCTACTCTGCTGCATAGCCTGCATAAAAGCATTGTTGCAGGCCTGCATGACAGTCAACTGGAGGTCAGGGGTAAGGTGTTCCGCCGTGTCCCGAGCTATTTGTGTATAAAAATGATGCGCTGGTCTGGCGAGGTCGACTTCCAGGCGCTCAAGGCGACCCTCGATAGACTTGTAGCGTTGGTCCAAAAGGAGGAAACCACTCTCAAGTCTATCGGAGAGTGCCTTGAGGCTACTCTGAAAGACCGAGCTCAATTCAACGAACTCGGGCATGAGAGGCCTGTCCGAGGTCCTCTGCCGCTGCTGGCGGGAAGTGCCCGCAAAACCAGTGGCAGAGACCTGAGACAGGGGAACACCTGAGCGACCAGCTTCCTGGTCTCCAGATGACTGTGGTGCAGACCTGCAAGGTGCTTCCTCGCTGATGGATGGCTGGGAGGGGTCCGGGGCAGCTTGATGAAGGACCGCTTCGGGCCCAGGTTGCAGGGTGCTGCTCCAGGTGCTGTGAAAAGAAAAGAAAGAAATTTCTACCATAAATTAACAATCGCCAACTCCTGTGGAATAGAAAAGCACAGAATAAAACACAATACAACTAGAAAATACTTACGTTCGGGAGGCAAGGACCGGTCTTAAAAATGCCAAGGCACGATGGTATCTGTACTTCGTGCCGGTCCTTGCCGCAGCACCACTGCGAACCTGCTTCTCCTGACGGATATCCCTGTTGAAGCGGTCCTTCATCGAGCGCCAACGGGTTCTGACTTTGTTCACTGTGGGGAAAAAAAAAAAAAGAAAAAAGTAAGACTATGCACTGGAGGCTGTGATCATCCAACTGTGTGTGATGATAGAAACTCCATGGAGTTAATAGCATCACACACAGTTGGGTGATCCCGGCCAAGATCACTGCTGCATCACACTGCATTTAAATACTTACGAAAATCCTTGCGGACCCGGGGAGAGGCGTTGTCCCAGCCATCCATCAGCGATTCGGCCACCTCGTTCCAGAGCCGCCGGATCACCACGTTGTCCGAGTGCAGTTGGTGACGGGTGTCCCACAACGGGACTCGCTCCTGGACTAGACGGATGAGCTCGTCGTTGTCCAGGGTGAGGTCCTCCTCCCGCTGTGGAGCCTAGAAAAGAAAGACAAACATTAATCTTTGAAAGTTTTTAAAATGAAAAATCTAGAAAACTAGCTGAAGAGCCCGGCGCTGCCCGGGCATAGTAGAACTGTGGTTAGTTATAGAAAATTATAATTATCCTCCATCCCATAGTCCTGTGCCCATATACCATCATACATATCCTCCATCCCATAGTCCCGTGCCCATATACCCATCATACATATCCTCCATCGCATAGTCCCGTGCCCATATACCATCATACATATCCGCCATCCCATAGTCCCGTGCCCATATACCCAAACATACAAACAAACATACACACACACACACACACACACACACACATACACACTTTGAGCTTTAGATATTGATACACAAGCCATGAAAAAAAATTTTGTTTTAAATGAAAATAAATGCAAAAAAAGCAAAAAACACCGAAAAAAACAACCATGAAAATTAAAAAAAAATACTTTAAAAAATTATTACCAAAAAAAAAAGAAAATAAACCAGCCTAGAAATTAAGTTTAAAAAAAATCTGTAACCAAAAAAGCAGCAAAAAAAAACAAGGAAAATTACCAAAAAATACTAATAAAAATTTACCAAAAACATAAAAAAAAAAACACCTGAAAGAATTTTCAATACAGTTCCAAAAAAAAAAGAAAATAAACCAGCATAGAAATTAGGTAAAAAACAGTCCGTCTGTACTTACATCCCGTCTTCCCGCCCGCACTTGGCCTTGCTGCTCCTGCCGTTGCTCCGGTGGTGGTGGCGTTGTGGAGGATGAGGTCTGAAAATTAAACAAAAAAAATTAACCACATGTGTATATTTTTACCAATCCATACGGAAGCATGGTACTCACTTCTTCTGCCTCTTGCCCTGTCCCGGGGACATATTCATCACCAGATGAAGACATGCTGCAATAAAAAAAAAAGAGACATAAGTACATAGAAATGTATTGAAATTTCAGCCAGACATTAGGTTTTTCATACTTACATTGGTGCAGCTTGAGCTGTGTGTCCACTTGTTGAGCAGTCTGTTAAGTATTGTGGAATCCCAGTGCCCACACCATTTTATCACCTTGTTTTAATTTTTTTTTTTTTACTGTCTAGACCACATTCCATTCTTTAATCTTTATTGAACCATTACCTTAAAGGGGTTGTTTGTATCAAATTGGTAAGTTTGCAGTCTCTCTGTCTGACTGCAGACTTATGAATTCCCCCAGTGCACGCACTGTTCGCTGTGGGGATTTGCCAGTTTATGGACCGGGATCATAGGTTATGTATGCGTTATACATACTCCTGACCAGAGCCCATCTAGTTGGCATGACCTTGCTCTATATAAGTGTATAGAGCAAGGCCGTGCACCATCTAGAGACGTCGCCGTCTAGTGAGCATTGAACAAGTCTATGGAAGCAAGGTAATGTCCACTGGTCAGGAGTATTTATTGTATAATGCATACCTACCCTCTGGTCCCGGCTCAGAAACCGGCAAATCCACGCAGCACTCATTCTCTGGGGGATTCATAAGTCTGCAGTCATCCTTCATCATTTTGGCAATGCAGGGGTCCCTTTTTAGGATCCGCAAGGCATAATCACACATGTGGGCCAATGTTCCAGGTGTCAATAATGCACTGCCACTGCTGGGTGGAGGAGCACTTTCTGGCAAATCCACATCCCTACAGTCACGCACAAACACTGTACGTGACCTTGGAACGCCAACATTTTCTCTTGCCCCCTGAGAAGCATCCTCCTACCCAAAATAATCATCCCCCTCATCCTCCTCCTCTTCTTCCTCCACCTCGTCCAGGACAGTTCCCTGACCAGACAATGGCTGACTGTCAGCAAGGCTTCCCGCTGCAGATGCCAGATCCTTAATGTGTGTCAAACTTTGCATGAGCAGACGCATAAGTGGGATGCTCATGCTTATGATGGCGTCATCTGCGCTTACCAGCCATGTGCATTCCTCAAAACACTGAAGGACTTTACATAGGTCTTTCGGCTTTGACCACTGCACACCCGACAATTCCATGTCTTCCCTCAAACTTCCTGCCCGTGTATCCTCCAACAAATGCATTGCAGCCTGCCTCTGTTCGCACAGCCTCTCAACCATGTGCAGGGTGGAGTTCCACCTTGTTGCAATGTCTATGATTAGGCGGTGCTTGGGGAGGTGGAGCAATCGCTGCAGCTTCTGTATACGACTGGAGTGTACGGGCAAGCGACGGATGTGCGAGCACAGTCTTCGCACCTTATGGAGCAGGGATGTTAACTCCGGATAATTATTAAGGAAGCACTGCACCACCAGGTTCAAAGTGTGAGCCAGACAAGGTATGTGTGTGAGTTTTGCACGGGCTATGGCTGCCACAAAATTACAGCCGTTATCACTGACTACCTTGCCTGGCTCAAGATGTAGACTGCCCAGCCATGACTCAGTTTGTCGCTGCAAGTAGTCGGCAAGTACCTCCGCGGTGTGTCTGTTGTCGCCCAAAGACATCATCTTTAACACAGCCTGCTGACGCTTACCACTAGATGTTCGATAGTGGGACACCTCGTGTGCAACACTGCCAGCTGTGGATGGAGTGCACGTGCGACTGCGCTCTGTGGACGAGCTTTTGCTTATGGAGGAGGAGGAGGAGGGTCAAAAGCCTACAGCCAACTGTTTCCTATACCATGGGCTAGGCAGCACTGTTCCACCGCCGCTGTCCCCTGTGGAGCCTGCATCTACCACATTAACCCATGGCGCAGTGATGGACACGTAACGGCCCTGGTCATGCCTACTGGACCATGCATCTGTTGTGAGGTGCACCTTTCCACTCATTGATTGCTTGAGTGCATGGACAATGCGGTCTTTCACATGCAGGTGGGTGGAGTGCTGGGATAGCTTTTCGAGAAAAGAAGTGCTGACTGAGTAGGTCATAGCGTGGGACTGCATAGGCCATGAGCTCGCGGAAAGCTTCACTTTCAACCAAATGGTAGGGCATCATCTCTAATGAGATTAGTTTGGCAATGTAGGCGTTCAAACACAGTGTACGGGGATGAGACGATGAGTACTTTCTTGTCCTACTCAGAATGTCTGGTAGATTGAGCTGGACTGGAGAGCTGCATAATAGGGAAGTAGTGGTGGACCAGACGGAGTGAGAGGGGGTTGGTGATGGTATTGGTGGTGATGGCCTAGATTCAGTGTTGTGTTGCAAAACCATTGTGATTCCCTGAGTGCTTTGGCCTTGCGACGACACCTCCACATTTAGTGCTGGTGGTGTGCTTAACGGTGGCGGTGGTCTTACAGTGGGGGAAGCGATGGAGCGTTGCTGGCTACCTTCAGTCGGAGCAGGTGCACATGTGCTACCTGAGGTTTTGTAGTCCGTCCATGCTCGCAAGTGCATGTTGATTAAATGTCTAAGCATGCAACTGGTATTCAAATTTCTGAGTTGTTTACCTCGGCTAAAGGTCCTTCCGTACTTCTTACAGGTAACCTTTGCCTCATCAGTAGGATTTTGGACAAAGAAGTGCCACACTGCATTCTTCCTACTATGGTATACATTTTCTGGCCTTGCACACTGTGCTAAGTTGACCATCTGGCCAAGCTATCCTGCAACTCTTTTAGTTTTTGGTCCACGTTTTTGGACAGCTACGGGCCTGCCAGATAACCGCTGCTGTGATGTCATGCCTGCTGCGGATCCTTCTCCTTAACTGAACTATTGCCAGCGCCACCCTCCTTCCCAAATGGATGCCAATCCGGGTCAAGAACTGGGTCATCAATTACCTCCTCTTCAAAGTCATCTGCACCTTCCTCTTTACCTTCCTCTGTGTCACCATGTAAGGTGGTATAGTATGCGGGAAGGGGCACCTGAGTTTCATCAGGGTCAGATTCTGGCTCAGCAGACAGCGAGGGCAATGTAGTGCTCTGGGTCAATGTACCAGCAGAATCATCTAGCAGTGGCTGTGCATCAGTGCACTCCATGTCAGATTCATCTTGGACTGGGGAATTCAGGATTTGACTGGATAACCCAGGCATGGTATGTGAAAAGAGCTCCATAGAGTAATCTTAAGTGTGGGCTGCCGCATCCTTAACTTTTGGTGGGGGTGAAGGACACACGGAAAGTTGTTTTTCCTGACCAGAACCCTGCACTGACGACTCCGTGCTTGCAGGTTTCATTCAGAAGAGGAGGCAATAGAGCTGGTGGCTGTTTCGGCAATGTACGCCAAAACCTGTTCCTGATGATCCGGCTTTAAAAGCGGTTTTCCTACTCCAAGAAAAGGGAACCTTACAGGCCTTCACGGTGTCTGTATGGAAAATTGTCAATCTCCGTCTATTTTTATATGGAGTGACATACTTTGTCTCTGTATAGTTTTGACCGTCATCAAACAGCAGATATACGAAACTTTGAAAAGCAGACAGTTCTATAAGGTGTAGGTCTGGAAAAACGGAAAATCTCCTCGGTTTGTTTTTCCAGAGTCACACACAGATAGCTTGTATTTGTCCGTGATACCAGTCGGTACACGGTAGTGTGTGAGGAGCATACACCGCTATTCGGTGTCTGTATGGAAAATTGTCAATCTCTGTCTATTTTTATACGGAGTGACACACGCTGTCTCTGTATAGTTTTGACCATTATCAAACAGCAGATATACGAAACTGATTGAAAAGCGGACAGCTCTATAAGGTGTAGGTCTAGGAAAATGGAAAATCTCCTCGGCTTGTTTTTCCAGAGTCATACACAAATAGCTTGTATTTGTCCGTGTTACCAGCCAGTACACGGTAGTGTGTGAGAAGCGTACACCGCTATACGGTGTGTGAAAAAATGAACGCTCGGTAACTCACCAGAACAAAATAATAAAAGTTGGAGTGCTTTGAAAAAAGCAGTTTGAACAGCAGTGTGCACACAGCAATGCAGCTATCAGGTAGCCTTAAAAGGCAGCCTTATCACCACCAGTGCTGCTGCACACAACAAAAATCCTCCCCTTTCACTGCACACTAACTGTACAGTGAAAAGCGCTATCAGCAAAAGCAATTTTTTTGTTTTTCTTCCCTGCCTAACGCTCTCCCTTATTCAGAATCAGCAGCAGCACCTCTCCCTATTCTAAGATCGGCAGAAGTAAGATGGCGGTCGGCGGTCATGGCCTTTTATAGCCACTGTGATGGCACACAAAGCAAGCCAGTCACTTCAATGCCCTTCTCTAAGATGGTGGTGGCCGCTGCCCATGTCATCGCGTTGGCCACAGTGTGTGTCCTCCATCATTGGCTGAGAAAAAGCGCTGGAAGCATTATTTGAAACGCGACTTTGGCGCTCGGCTCGGCAACCTCATGGCCGACCCCACACTATAGTCAGGTTTCGATCGGCGAAACCCGACTTTAGCTAAAGTCGGCGATTTTTGAATTTGACCCGCCCGTTTCGCTCAACTCTAGTTAAAAGTTGACAAGTGATTTCTCATTTTTGAACAAAAACTTACAAAACCATGTTTTTAGGGACCACGTCACATTTGAAGTCACTCTGATGGGTTTATATGACAGAAGATACCAAAAGAGACACCATTTTATAAACTGGACCCCTCAAGGTGCTCAAACCTTCTTTCAAGAAATGTATTAACCCTTCAGGTGCTTCACAGGAATTTTTGGAATTTGGAAGAAAAATGAACATTTTGTTTTTTTTCCACAAAAAATTTACTTCAGATTTAATTTTTTTATTTGACTAGGGTAACAGGAAAAAAATGGACCCCACAATTTGTTGTGTAATATCTCCTGAATGTGCCGATTCCCCATGTGAGGGAGAAAGCCACTGTTTGGGCGCACGTCAGAGTTTGGAATGGAAGGCGCGCCAATGGACCTTTTGAATGCAAAATTTGTTGGAACAATTGGCGGACACCATGTCGCGTTTGGAGAGCCTCTGATGTGCCTAAACAGTGAAAATCCCCCACAAGAGACACTATATTGGAAACTAGGCCCCTCAGGGAACTGATCTAGATGTGTGGTTAGCATATAGAACTCTCAGGTGCTTCACAGAAGTTTATAAGGTTGAGCCATAAAAATGAAAAAAAATAAAATTTTCCCCATAAATATGTTTTTAGCACAAAATATTGCATTTTCATAAGGGTAACAGGAGAAATGAAATTGCACCATACAATTTGTAGTGCAATTTCTCCTGAGTACGCTAATACTCCATATGAGGGAGAATAGCACTGTTTGGGCTCATGGCAGAGCTTGAAAGAGAAGGAGCGCCATTTGACTTTTTGAATGCAAAATTTGCTGAAACAATTGGCGGGTGCCTTATCATGTTTGGAGAGCCTGTGATGTGCTTAAACAGTGGAAACCCTCCACAAGAGTTTCCATTTTTGAAACTAGACCACTCAAAGAATGTACTTAGATGTGTGGTGAGCACCTTGAACCCCAGGGTGCTTCACAGAAGTTTATAACATTGAGCCGTGAAATTAAAAAAAAAAAAAAAATCACATTTTCCCCACAAAAATGTTATTTTGTCCCCAAATTTTGTATTTTCATAGGAGTAACAGGAGAAATTGCACCATATAGTTTGTAGTACAATTTCTCGTGAGTATGACAATACCCCATAGGTGAGAGAATACTACTTTTGAGGCACAGTGCAAAGCTCAGAAGGGAAGAGGCGACATATTGGAGTTCAGAGTTTGTTGGAATGGTTTGAGGGTGCCTTGTCTCATTGGCAGAGTCCCTGATGTGCCAGAACAACAGAAACCCTCTATATGGGAACTCATTTTACAAATTACAACTCCCCAATGAAATCATCTAGTGGTGCAGTGATCATATTGACACCACATGTGCTTCATAGAAGTCTATACCACTGAGCGGTGAAGATAGAATAAATTACATTTTTACCATTAAAATATTGTTTTAGCCCCAAGTTTATCTTTTTCTGAGGGCTAATAGGAAATTTTTTTCCAACAAACTGAGGTAATTTTTTTTCCTGAGTGCACCAATACCCAGCATTTAATCGAAAATATTTTTCAGGCACATTGCAAAGCTCAGAAGGCAAGGAGTGCCAGATTTTAGTGTTATGGTTTGCAGGTGCCATGACCCACTGGGAGAGCCCATGAGGTGCCAGAACAGCAGAACTCCCCATAGATGACCCCATTTTACAAACTACACCTCTTAATCAATTCATCTAGTGGTGCAGTCATCATATTGACACCATGGGTGTGTCACAGAATTTTATACCATTGAGCAAGAAAAAATAACTATATTTTTAACACCCAAAATTAGATTTAGACCCAGATTTTACATTTTCACACTAGAAGTAGGTAAAAATGGCACCAAAATTTGTCCCACAAATTCTACTGAATACCCCATGTGTGGCTGTACAGCACTACTTAGCCATACGGAGAGACTTGGGCGGAACGGAACGCTATTTGCCTCCTGGAGCACAGGTTTTCCTAGAACAGTTTCGGGACTCCATATACAGAGCCTCTAATTATGGTATTTTCCAGAAACAAGCAGCAATGAATGTTGCTTAGTGCAAATTGCAATCTGTCATTGTAGTCACCAGTACGTTATGCCCAGCTTCTGGAGGCATGCACCCATAAGTTAGGCGGGCTCTCCTGGCATCAGAAATGCCAAACGTGGACGCACTATGTGGTTTAGACACACCAGGGCTCATAAGATAGGGGGTCATTTGGATTTGACAGCGGAGAATTTGCTGAATTTCTTTTGGCGGGTGAGGAGCTATTTCACTTTTCCAGAGCCTTTGTACTACCAGTAAGGTGGAAGCCGCCTATATTTCCAATAACAGATGACAGACTGGAATAGGGACTTGCTTTTTTTGAAGATTGAGTTGAAACTTATATTGAGAACATTTTGCATAACGTTTTGGATCACATTTATCCGGCGCTCTACACTGACCATTTACTTTGGTTTCCATCTAAATCTTTGAGTGATGTCATTCATATGAAACCCCTGTGGGATCCATTCACTATAATGAGACAGCAGAGTTACTCTGGACTTTGTCTGGCCTATGTTCAGTAGTGTTCTTCTTTTCAGAAGTGCACAAAGCTGTGGCCGACGGCACTTTTATGCAATTCTAAAAAGAAGGACACCGCCAGATCACTGGTCAGATGGTGTCCACAGTGCCTCCATCTGCCTCATTATAGGGAATCTTCTGCTAGAGGTTCTGTTTGAATCACGTATTTCAGAGATTTACACGGAAACCTCGGCATAAGCATTCAGCGCAGAGCCTTACTGCAACCTTTGAGAGCTAGAATGAAAAAATCAACAGCAGGTGAAGAATTGGTTTTATTTATTTTTTACGCCGTTCCTCATGAGGTATAAGTGATTAGGTGATTTTATTTTTCTGTTCAGTCTGATTACAGCTATACCAGATTTATATCGGGATTTTACCAACAAAAAAAAGTATACCCAACCAATACCTCATTAATGTATTTATCATATACATTATTTTTCATCTCTTATTGCACATTTTACCATTTTTGCAGGTTGAAGCCAGGCCCCTTTTTTGTTGGTTGGGTGTACTGGGGCATTTGTACTTGTGGGGTGCAGTCATATAGTGCTGTGCAGCCAGCCTGAAATAATATTATGGGCATCATTAATAGGCTGTAAGCCAGACACTGTGCATCACACGTACTTGTGTGACTGGCGTTCTACTCAAGTCTCATTTGTGTCCGTTTTTTACTAGGCAGCCACCCCCTCCATAAATTGGTAAGTTTGTAATGGCTGCTTTCATCAGTAGTTTGCACCTGTGCTTCCCCTGCCTTTATAATTGGGGTCTGCTGCATCTTGCTTGTGCATTTGTGATCTGACTGGTGTTGGTAAGACTGTTTCTTTCTGATTTATTTTTTGATTACTTGTACAGCATGGGGATGCAGCAGCATCCCCATGCTGTAGAAACTGTCAGCTCTGCACTGACAGGAAAGGTTGCTGATCATGCACTGCACATGATCAGCAAATTTCCTAGCTCTGGTGATCTGGATGTCGTTATAATGACTTCTGGTCACCATGGCAACAATCGGGACCCCACGTCAAGCCACGTGGTCTCCGAGCCAAAGGCATAGGGGCTGTCAGCCCTCTGCCAGCTTCCAGAATGTTGAGATCTTGTTCGATAGTAGCATTTCGGGGGTTAAAGTACTGGGAGCAGTGCGTGACCACTATTGGCACTTAGTGTCAGAATCAGCTGACACCCAGCAGCGATCGCCCGCACACCACCCATGTGCGCAGGCAATCGAAATGACATAATAATCCGTCCCTGGTTGCATTGGCCCAGGGCACATGGATGGATTATTACGTCAGATGCCAAAAAGGGGTTAAATAAAATAAGCAATGATTTGGAAATCTCTTATATATATATCTTATAAATAACAGAACATAGAGTTAATATCAGAAGGTGAAAGTTAGACATTTTCCATTTCATTTAAAATAATTAGCTCATTTAGAATTTAATTTCCATATATACTGGTGCATAAGCCGAGATTTTCAGCCCATTTTTTTGGGCTGAAACTCCCCCTCTCGGCTTATACACGAGTCATATACCTGGGGGTCGGAGGGGGAGCGGGGGTGTCACAGATCATACTTACCCTCCTGGCACAGTTTCTGCAGCCCCCCTGCTTCTCCACGGTCTCCCTTCCTGCTTTCAGCGGTCACATGAGTGTAATGAGCAGTATCATGTGACCACTGAAGGCAGGAAGGGAGACCGTGGAGAAACGGGGCAGCAGAGACTGCGCCAGAAGGGGGTAAGTATAGCGATATTCACCTGTCCCCCTGTCCATTGCTGCTCACCACTCTCTGCTGCATTCTCTGTCTGTGACGTTTAGCCAGCAGAGGGCGCGGTGACATGGTTAGTGCGTGCCGTGCCCTCTGCTGCCTAAACGTCGCTGACAGATGACGTGGCAGACAGCGGTGAGCAGCGATGGACCGGGGGACAGGTGAATACCTCAGGTGCCAGGTCCTGAGCAGGAGAGGTGAGTATGGCATTTTTTTTTTGCAGCAGCAGCATATGGGGGCATAATATATGGAGCATCTTATGGGGGCATATTCTGTGGAGCAGCATATGGGGGCATATTCTATGGGGCAACATATGGGGGCATATTCTATGGGGCAACATATGGGGCATATTCTATGGGGCAGCATATGGGGGCATAGTCTATGGGGCAACATATGGGGCATATTCTATGGGGCAACATATGGGGCATATTCTATGGGGCAGCATATGGGGGCATAGTCTATGGAGCAGCATATGGGGGCATAGTCTATGGAGCAGCATATGGAGGCAGCATATGGGGGCATATTCTATGGGGCAACATATGGGGCATATTCTATGGGGCAGCATATGGGGGCATATTCTATGGAGCAGCATATAGAGGCATATTCTATGGGGCAGCATATGGGGGTATATTCTATGGAGCAGTATATGGGGGCAGCATATGGGGGCATAGTCTATGGAGCAGCATATGGGGCATATTCTATGGACTGAAATAGCACTGAAAGAGGACTTAAAAATCCTCCAATAATAGAAAACAGCAAAAGAGCAAAAAGGCTTACCCGTCCAGGCCTCCAGACAAATGCACTATCAGGATGCAGTGGACCCATATAATTAAGATGGCAACACAGGTGCAAGAATACCGATGAAACAACCACTCACAGCCTACCAATACATGGAGGGGGCGGTTGCCTGGTATATTAATGCACAATAAAAAACTTGTATGCGGCGCTGTTCACACTATGGTCATGCACAGCATCCAGGCCAGCCTAGTAGTGACACCCTTCTATTAGCTCAGGCGGGCTGCCCAGCGCTATCAAAATGCATGCCATGTGAACAGACACCACAGTTTACAAGACCAAATGGGCCCAACTGCACCCTTTTTCCCGATTTATAAGCTGCCCATGCTGTATGCACTGATGCATCCCAATAGTATCTGAGATGCAGGTTTTTGAACTGTGCACTGATACCAAGCTGGTCACTCTGCTCTTGAGTCTTCCTCTGTGATTTACATAAAAAAATTAATATTTTGATTAATCTGACCACAGAATAGTTTTGCATTTTGCATCAGTCTTTTTAAATAAGCTTTGACCCAGAAAAGATGGCAGCATTTCTGGATTGTGTTGATCTATGGCTTCTTTGCATGAGAGAGCTTTAACTTGCATTGGTGGATTGCATGGTGAACTATGTTCACAATCAATGATATCTGGATGTAGCCTGAGCCAATGCAGTGATTTGCATGACCAAATCATGCCTGTTTTTAATGCAGTACCGCCTGAGAGCCTGTAGATCATGAGCATTCAATATTCACTGTCGGTCATGTCCCTTGTGCACATGAATTTCTCCAGAAACTTTGAATATTTTGATATTATCTTCTTCCACAACTATCTTCTGTTGATGATTGGATATCCAAAGAGTTTACCATTTTATGTGAAGGAACAATTTTCTGAAAATGTTCCACAATTTTTAGATTCATACTTTAACAGATTGGAGAAGTTCTGACCATGTTTGCTTCTGGGAAACTCTGCCTCTCTAACATATTCTTTTTAAACAGCCCTGTTCCAACGTTTTTGAGATCTGTTGCTGTCATCAATTACTAAATGAGTTCATTTTTTTTTCAAATAGGATAGTACACAGCTCAGAAGGTGAAAGTTAGACATTTTTCCATTTTATGTAGTGGAAAAAATATGGCTATAAGAGATTTCCAGATCATTTCATTCTTGTTTTATCTTTATTTAATACAGCATACAAACTTTTTTTGGAATTGGGATTGTATTTATGCAGGGTGAATATAGTATTTTACAGTCTTATGGAAAAAAAACCCTGTGTGATCCATCCAACTGTGTGGGCCATGATTCAGTTGGATTTAGTTTCAAATAATTTATACAGTTAACCAGATAAAACAGCCATTACCCTTGTCTGCAGGGTATATGAGACAAACTTAGTACCATGTTTGGATGTCATATTTCCAGAACATATGCGTTGAATCAAAACATTCCAGGAGAATCACTGCAATTCCTTTGCTATTTTCTTTTTCTCTACTTACACTTTTCTTTTGCCAGTTCAGCCTCATGTTGCGCATGGTTTTAATTAAATTTCTTTTATGTAAGTTTGTTACTTATCACTCAGTTTCACGCTGTCAATCATGTGTCTTGCCTATATGTAAGCCTTCAGGAATTTTTCAGTAATACTCCCTCAGTTGTTCTGGATTGAAGAAAAAAATCCTTAAAGGTTGGTTCTTTGAAATTAAATGTCTGGAAAATCCCCATTTATTTATTTAGACTTAAATGTCTAAACTTCAAAAGATGAAAGTTGAAGGATGTACAAAGTACCATAATTTTGTTTTCCTTAAATTCATTTATCCTGTTACTTTAGGTTGGCAATCATACCTAAATCACACACTAATTAATTAATCAATTGTCATAAAAGATCCAGTCAATTAAAGTCTGTTCTACCAGTTAAAATGTATGATTCAATTACATCCCCTTCTGCAGCACAACAGATGCTGAAATGTGTTCGCTGTGCAAGCTGATAGGACAAGTTGAGTTTTTAATTACATCTATACCTACGAAATCACCTTGAGACACCTTGTTTTTTTTGTCTTATTTATTGGTGGACACGGACAGAAGAGGGTCCCTGTGCAAGAACAATATATGAGCCATTTGCAGTCCAGTAGCTCATCATAATGCACAATTCCACCTGCTTTGAAGGTGTATGTGGCCCTGTTACCTCATGGACCCTTTTGAGTCTGCACAGGTTCCACCAATGATATGTCCGCCCCTGGTTCTGTTATTGCTAATCTAAAAGGTGATATCCGAAATAGCTAGTCTTCATTTGTATTTATTGCTTGTTTTTATTTTATACATGTTATATAATTTTATTATGCTTTACATTGCTATTCACATTATTCTCCTTTCAGTTTATCTGTCAGGAGAATTTTCTCTTTTGTTTTACAAAAGTGCTAAAGCTTCTGAACCTGGAGCAGGGTGTGTTAGGCACCGAGGTTCTCCCATTGCACAAGGGGAATCTCAAGCCATGTCCTCTGCGGTCTCCAATTCCTCTACAGCCGCAGAGGTTCCTGCTCAGCAGAGACGTCAGGCCCAGCATCTTGCCCAGGCTAATGTTAGGCGTCTGGTTGCTACTCCAGGCTCAGCTAATGTACCATGCATGAGTCAGCAGCGAGCAGACTCTCCTGGAACTAAGTCCTGCTTTTCTCCTGCTGAGCATGCCCGTAGGATGACCTCTGATTGGAGGTCGGAGGTCACATGCTCAGGTCCTATTGCAGCTCGGATTGGGCCATCAGGAAGGTCCCGGAAGGCTGCGTCTATAAAAGGATCGCACGACCGCACGACCATGCGCTAATATAGAAAAAGATTAGGCAATGTGGAGTGAGTGTTGTATGCATGTATGAAGGTCTCTGGTAAATGACTCATTATGAAACCCCTACCTTTGGTACGCATGTGTTGTGTAGCCTAGCCTGCTAGCACCCAGGCTGAGGTCCAGGTAGAAGCAGAGTCAGACTGGCATCAGCATCCACCGGTGGCTTTGTCTGTATGCCATGGTGCACATAGTCTGCACTCCTCGGTGGTCAGCGTTCATTAGAGGCATCCGCAGGTGTGACGCCACACGCTCAGTAGGTCTAGAGGGACTCAGACCTTGTGTCCTTGGGGCTGAGTTCTGTGACTATTTACTGAGCGCTCTCTTGCCGAGTGCTGTGTGTTTTAACAGGCTCCGGCATTTATGTTCCGCGGTACTGCGGCTCTGTGACGTAACAGAGTCCGCTCCTGTTCACATCGAGTGATGTTAACCCACGTGTGACCTTTTGTATACCGCTATATACTGTACATCCGCCATTATTAAGCAGCAGTTTACCACCTCTGCACGGTGGACCCCGGGCTGCTTACGCTCCTTACTATCATTTTATTATTTGGTGCGTTCCGCCAGCCAGTGGCGGATTAAGTGGACTATGGGCCCGGGGCTGTTCATAAAACCTGGGCCCCTGTACCCCACTTCCCAGGAAAACATTTTCTGTCAAAATTTTGTGGCTCATCTCACAAAAACACTGCATATGCTGATTTTTAGGTATACAAATTGTAACATTTATTAGACCATAAAAACAAAGAAAAATTACTTTTTTCTCACAAGAAATTGTATTGTATGGTCAAACAATATAAATAATATTAAATCGGCTGTTCCCGAATTTGGCGCCCCCCCGGGCGGTGAATGGCCTGCTCGGATGCGGGGTCTGGAAAGGAATAAAATGGCCGCGCTTGGGAGGGGGTACCGGCCTGGCCGGCTACTGGTTAGGGATGTTAATGATTAATCACACAGTCACAGACAGACATTCATTTCTGACACACTGCCTGCGACAGTGCTCCCAGGCAGCACAGACAGTAATGTGCAGGCTCAGCTCCGCCTCCTCTGCCCCTGGCCGTAGTATAAGTTACACTTATATATATATATATATATATATATATATAAAACAATACCAAATGGAACAATTCGCAATGTACCCCAGGCGAGTCACCATTTGTAAAATGATGACTCAAAGGGGATCGATAATGGACACTCCCACATAACATGTTAACACAAAAAAATGGAGTGAAAGTCCAAAATATTTTAGAAACGTAAGAAATTTATTATACATAAAAATCGTACTGACAATTATAAACAACATCTACAATGAAGGAATCGGGTAATATCAGCTGCTAATTGTCCTGTCCATATAATATTAAGTGAAAAGGAGCCAAGTGCTTCTTGCAATGATGGGCCATAAAACCGGGACACAAAGTGTAGGGAAGAACCCAGGTGCGCACCCTGAGGAACAACCCCGTTATCCCATGCTAAAGTGCTTACCCATCATGTGCTCCATCCTCCAGGACAAGTGCAGCGCCGCCACGCTGCACTTGCGCTGGTGGCGGCGCTGCACTTGTCCTGGAGCACATGATGGGTAAGCACTTTAGCACGGGATAACGGGGTTGTTCCTCAAATAAATTTCTTACGTTTCTAAAATATTTTGGACTTTCACTCCATTTTTTTGTGTTAACATATAAGTTAGACTTAGGCTGTGTGCACACGCTACGGATTAGGTGCGGATTCATCCGCGCGGATTTTGTAAAATCCGCAGTCGAAACCGCAGGTCAAAATACCTGCGGTTTTACCTGCGGATTGCTCTGCGGTTTTGCCCTGCGGTTTTTCATCTCCTCAATAGAGGAGATGGCAAACCGCAGGAGAATCCGCAGAAAGAATTGACATGTCAAAAACCGCTGCGGAACCGCAGCAAAATCCGCAGTGTGTGCACACAGCCTTACACAGGCTGCCTGCGACTGCCTGGCTGCTGTGTGTGTGAGTGACTCTGTGTGACACTGAGGAAGGAAGCCGCCCGCAGGGAGAGCTCAGCAGCTGACTGAGCATGGAGGGAGGCTGGGGAGAGGCAGAGAGCATCCTCCTCCCAAATGGTGAGTGACCTGTGACCCACCTGCGCTAGCCGCTGCCAAAATCTCCTGCTAATACTCAGTCCTCTTCTCTCCTCACTGTGCCTCGGCCGGCCGCCTCCATGCTTCTCTCCTGAGTCCCACAGCACAGAGAGGAGGAATTTATGCTCCTGCCGTGCTGCGCCGCCCCCACACACGTGCCGCCTGGGGCGGCCCACCCCCCCGCACCCCCCCGCAACCCCCTTCCTACGCCACTGGGCGGCGGCGGATCACACAGATGCCGACCAGATTGGCCCCTGCCCTGGGCCCCCAAAAAACCTTGGGCCCGGGGCGACCGCCCCATCCGCCCCTATTAAGATCCGCCACTGCCGCCAGACCTAACATTATATTAGCGCCAGTTTCTGGCTAGTAATGGCGGACGAACAGCGACTGCAGCGGTATATCCAGCAGATGGAGGGCACAACCTCAGCCGTGTATGCTACCGCAGTAGCTGTTCAGGCCGCTAGCCTGGCGGCAACTGGTTTGTCCACTGCCACTCCTGTTCCGACATTATCCCACCTCCCGCTGCCAGATAAATTTCATGGTGATTCTAAGTCTTGTAGGGGATTTGTGAGTCAGTGTGCTATGCACCTGGAGCTCCTGGCTGCATGTTTTCCCTCAGAGTGGGTTAAGGTGGGGTTCATAATATCCCTTCTGTCGGACAGGGCGTTGGAGTGGGCCACGCATCTCTGGGAGCGCAACGATCAAGTGGTACAGAGTGCTCCGCGGTTCGTAAGCACTCTGAGGCAGGTCTTTTTGGGACCCCAGGTTACTCATGATACGGCGCTCCAATTGCTGGCTTTGACACAGGGCTCGTACATGGTCAGTCACTTTGCCATCCACTTCTGGACTCTAGCTTCTGAGCTGGAGTGGCCGGATAAAACCATTATCCCGGTATTTTGGAGAGGGCTGGCTGACCATGTGAAGGACGCCCTGGCCACTAGGGAGATTCCCGCCACACTGGAGGAATTAATTACAGTTTCTACCCACATCGACCTTCGCTTTCACGAGCGAAGGTTGGAGCGTGCCCAGTGTAGGCAGAGGTTTTTTGCTGGCACCCACCTTCGCCAAACCTCCGGTCGAGGCGTCCGAGCAACATGAGGGCATGGAGACGCCTCAAGCGGGATCCAAGTCCCAGACCGCTCGTGCATGCATGGTCTGTCATGTCTGCCGGCAGTCAGGACATCTCGCCTCCAGATGTCCTCGGCGACTGGGAGAGCGTCCGCATTTGGTGACCTTGGGAACTGGTTCACTAAACGCAATGGCGCCTTCTTCCAAGCTGACCTTTAAAGGAAAAATTTCTATTGGTCCATACACCCATGTGGTAGAGCTTTGTGTAGATTCCGGGGTGAAGCGCAGCTTTATGTCTTCTGTCTTCGCCCAACGGCACGCAATTCCTCTTGTTATGTGACCATACGGGCGATAAATGGATCAACACTACCATCGCAGATAACCCATTAGACTTTCCCTTTTACTTTATCCATGTCTCCTTCCCATCAGGAGATCATCTCCCTGCTAGTCATTCCCGAAGGAATTGACAAGGTCCTCTTAGGGATGCCGTGGCTACGGTATCATTCCCCTCATATAGAGTGGTCTTCAGGGAGAATTCTGGGATGGAGTAAATCCTGCGTTGGTAGATGTCAAATGGAGTGTGTTCAGGTTGCTACTACTGAGGTACCCGCAGATCTCTCCTCTCTCCCCAAACACTATTGGCCCTATGCGGACGTGTTCTCCAAGAAGGCGGTGGAGACCCTTCAGCCTCATCGCCCCTATGGCTCTCCTATCGACCTCTTGCCTGGTGCTGAGCCTCCTCGGGGTTGAGTTTATCCACTCTCTCTCCCGGAGACGGAGGCAATGTCTCAGTACATCAGTGAGAATCTGGCAAGAGGCTTTATTAAGAAGTTAGTGTCACCTGCAGCGGTGGGGTTTTTCTTCGTGCAGAAGAAAAACGGAGAACCACGCCCATGCATAGATTACAGGGGTCTTAACGCCATCACTGTTAAGAACAAGTACCCTTTGCCCCTGATTATCGGAGCTTTTCGATAGGTTGCGGGGAGCTAGGGTCTTTACCAAACTGTGGGGTGCTTACAACTTGATTTGCATCCATGAGGGGGACGAATGGAAGACGCATTTAACACCAGGGATGGGCACTATGAATATCTGGTGATGCCCTTCGAGCTCTGTAATGCTCCGGCCGTCTTCCAAGACTTTGTGAATGACATCTTCCGGGATATGCTCACCACCTCGATTGTAGTCTATCTGGATGATATCCTCATCTACTCTCCAGATATACACTCCCACAAGAGAGATGTTTGCAAAGTCTTCAGCCTCCTACGGGCAAACTCACTCTACGCCAAGCGGGAGAAGTGTGTGTTTGAGCAGGAGTCCTTGCCATTCCTGGGCTATATCATCTCCGCCCAGGGATTGGCCATGGATCCTGCCAAGCTACAGGCAGTTAAGGATTGGCAGGAACCTCATTCCCTCAAGGCGGTGCAGCGCTTTATGGGATTTATTAACTATTACCGCCAATTCATTCCCCACTTCTCAGCCTTGGTAGCTCCCTTGGTGGCCCTCACCAAGAAGGGAGCAAATCCTGGTCAGAGGCGGTCTCCAAGGCCTTCCTCTCTATTAAGTTTCATTTTGCCAGCGTTCCCATTTTACATTGCCCCGATGTAGATAAACCGTTTATTTTAGAGGTGGATGCCTCGTTCGTTGGTGCTGGATCGGTCCTGTTCCAGAAGGACGCTCAAGGTCGGAAGCACCCTTGCTTCTTCTTTTCTAAGGCCTTCTCACTGGCTGTGAGGAACTATTCCATTGGGGACAGGGAGTTGCTGGCCATGAAATTGGCGTTTTCTGATTGTAGACATCTCCTGGAGGGGGACCGTTACCCCTTCCAAGTCTACACTGACCACAAAAATTTAGTGTATTTACAAACCGCCCAGCGGCTAAATTCTCGCCAAGCCAGATGGTCCCTGTTCTTCTCCCAGTTCCATTTCACCCTACATTATCTCTCCGGGGAGAAAAACATTCGCGCTGATGCTCTCTCCTGCTCCGTAGTGTCATCTGAGGAGTAGGAGGAGGAGCCTCGGTTAATTGTCCCTTCAGAGAGCCTGAGAACTGTGGCCCTGGTGTCGCTAGAGTGTGTGGCCCTGGGCAAGACCTTCGTTCCACCTAATTTGCGACCGGAGGTTCTCTCTTGGGCTCACTTGTCCAGGGTGGGTGGACATTTTGGGACCAAGAGGACATCTGTGCTCTTGGCAAGGACGTGCTGTTGGCCGCATACGGTCCGTGATGTCGGAGATTATATTCGGGCATGTGTCTCCTGCGCCCAGAATCAATCTCCTCGGCAACGGCCTGCGGGACTGCTTTACCGTTTGCTGGTGAGAGACAGGCCCTGGGAGATGGTCCGGATGGACTTCGTGATGGGCTTACACAAGTCTCGTGGCTTCACCGTTATCTGTTTTCTCCAAAATGGTGCATTTGGTGCCTCTTCCTCGGATGCCTTCTGCGCGGGCCTTGGCAGCATTGTTTTTAAAGCATGTGTTCTGCCTACATGGCATGCCTGACAAAATCGTCAGTGACCGGGGTCCCCAGTTTGCGTCTCGGTTCTGGAGAGAGCTTTGTTGTCTGCTCAGCATTGAGCTGAATCTCTCTTCAGCTTACCACCCCGAGACAAATGGGTTGGTAGAGAGGGCCAACCAGACCTTAGTCACGTATTTGCGGCATTTTGATTCTGCCAGGCAGGATTGCGCTAAACAACGCCGTAGCCGATTCCACTGGATAAACCCCATTCCTCCTCAATTACGGCCAGCATCTGCGGGTTCCTGTGCCAATGCCCATGTCTTCCACTGACTCTAGGGTGGCAGACTGGGCGGCGGTGGCACGTGATGTTTGGGACCGCACACAAGATGCCATCCGGGCCTCCAAGGAGAGGATGAGGGTTTCCGCTGATGCTCATTGGCGCCCAGCTCCGTCTTTTGCTCCTGGTGACCTAGTGTGGCTCTCTGCCCGTAATATCAGGCTACGAGTTGAGTCCACTAAGTTCGCGCCTCACTTTATTGGTCCCTTCAAAGGTCCTAGAGCAGGTTAACCCTGTTGTATACCGCCTGACTCTTCCTCCACACCTCAGTATCACTGACACCTTTCATGTGTCCCTCCTAAAACCCGTTCACATGTCCCGGTTTTACGAGTCATCTGCCGGGACATCGGGCTTGTCTACGGACGATTATGAAGTGAACGCCATTGTTGAGTGCAAGATGGTACGAGGCAAAGAGTACTATCTGGTGGACTGGAAGGATCATGGTCCAGAGGACAGGACCTGGGAACCTGTGGAACACATCCGTGCTCCTCAGCTCATTGCGGCTTTAAGCAAAGCAAGGACCAAGGAGGGGGGCCCTAGGAGGGGGATAATGTTAGGCGCCGAGGTTCTCCCACTGCACAGGGGGAATCTCAAGCCATGTCCTCTGTGGTCTCTCATTCCTCTACAGCCGCAGAGGTTCCTGCTCAGCAGAGACGTCGGTCCCAGCGTCTTGCCCAGGCAAATGTTAGGTGTCTGGTTGCTACTCCAGGCTCAGCTATTGTACCATGCATGTGAGTTGCCCTCCCAGGGTTTTGGGGGTACTCGGTACCGGGCCCGATAAGCTTTAATGGGAGATGTCACGGTAGCTGGGACCCGGCCCATGGCCCTGGGCGCCCATTGTAAAAGGGGAAAGTTTATGAATGATTTGTGACGCTACTTGTGGTGTTCGGCAATGAAGATGTTAAGCCGACACTGCAGACAGATCCTCTGGGACAGATGGTGTGGTGCAGCAGTGATGTTATAGCCCTCCACTGGCAGGGCTGTAGTCCCAGGGCAGAGTAGGTGAAGTGACACTTAGATGGTGTAGTGTCGGGCGCAAGGGATGTAGCAGTGCTGGGCGTGCTGGCGCAGGAATAAGTGGAGGACACCTGGGCATGTAGTTCCAAAGCTTTACTCACAGTCTGTTGCAGATACAGGTGCCCGCATCCGTGCCGTGTCCTCCGGGTCAGGAGCTCAGCCAACTTCCAGGCAAGATGAAGTACTCCATTCCAACACTCCGCCAACATATGTGCCTTTTCTGAACGTCTCCCTCTTAGTGCCTTTAGTGAAGTACTCACAGTACTGAGTTACACTGGAGTTCCTCCTATCAGATGTTCCTATGAACTCTACTTGTACAGCAGACAGCTGTAGCCTGCTTCGGGGACTCCTTACTATTCAGTCCCAGCTCTCTCTTATGTTGCTGTTGTGCCCCAAGTCTTGTGTGGGAATAAAGCAATGACAACTTCTATTCCTCCGGTGTCTGCTGCAGGATCATTAGTATTCATACAACCTCGGGGACCGGACCCCGGCCTTGCGCTGTGAACTTCGGAAGGGTTCTCTCTTCCAACCCTGATCCTTAGTCCTCCTATTCTCCTTACGTTCCGTGCTAATCCTTTTTCCCAATGGAGAATCAAGCTTATTTTCTGTGTCTCTTTCCTGTGCCAGCAGACCCAGATCACTGTGGCCTGCTGCAGCACTTCCTTCTTCCATCCCTCTCCCGGGGATCTTCTCTGTCTCACTCTCTGTCCTTCTACATCTTCACTCACTGACTGAATGAATGACTGAACGACTGACTCAACTCTTCCCACTCTTTTATGTAAACTCAGCTCCACCCACCTCCCAGCACGTTTCGTGTTCCAAGCAGGGAGCCACCAAGGGGTGCTATGCTACACTCCAAGCAGGGAGCCGCCGAAGGTGCTTTGCTACACTACTTTGTGGTGTGGGGTGCAGGTGTTGGAGTGTGGTCAGGTCCACCTTACCTGGATGGTGGGGCACCACACCTCAGGAGGAGGTGCAGTACCTCTGTGGCGACTGAACCCTCAGGGGCGCCACACATGAGTCAGCAGCGAGCAGACGCTCCTTGAACTAAATCCTGCTTTTCTCCTACTGAGCATGCCCGTGGGATGACCTCTCATTGGAGGTCGGAGGTCACATGCTCAGGTCCTATTGCAGCTCGGATTGGGCCATCAGGAAGGTCCCGAAAGGCTGCATCTATAAATGGATCGCACGACCGCACGGCCTTGCACTAATCTAGAAAAAGATTAGACCATGTGAAGTGAGTGTTGTATGCATGTATTAATGTCTCTGGTGAATGACTCATTATGAAACCCTTACCCTTGGTACCTATGTGTTGTGTAGCCTAGCCTGCTAGAGCCAAGGCTGAGGTCCAGGTAGAGGCAGAGTCAGAGACTGGCATCAGCATCCACCGGTGGCTTTGTCTGTATGCCACAGTGCACATAGTCTGCACTGCACTCCTCGGTGGTCAGCGTTCATTAGAGGCGTCCGCAGGTGCAACACCGCACACTCAGTAGGTCTAGAGGGACTCAGACCTCGTGTCCTTGGGGCTGAGTTCTGTGACCATTTACTGAGCGCTCTCTTGCCGAGTGCTGTGTGTTTTAACAGGCTCCGGCAGTTATGTTCCGCGGTACTGTGGCTCTGTGACATAACAGAGTCCGCTCCTGTTCACACCGGGTGACGTTAACCTGCTGTGACCTTTTGTATACAGCTATATACATCCGCCATTATTAAGCAGCATTTTACCACCTCTGCACGGTGGACCCCGGGCTGCTAACGCACCTTACTATCATTTTATTATTTGGTGCGTTCCGCCAGCCCTAACATGGTGCATATTCCCATCCAGCGCTCACACACATTTGTACCATAAGCTATGTTTAGCTACTCTTTTGGCTTCTCTTTAGTGTCCTGGAATTTGCAGTATGCATACATGGTAAAGTGACATGTAAAAGTTTGGGCACCCCTGGTCAAAATTACTGTTATTGTGAACAGTTAAGCAAGCTGAAGATGAAATGATATCTAAAAAGCTTAAAGCTAAAGATGACACATTTCCTTTGTATTTTTGGCAAAAAAAATTGTCATTTTTTACATTTCAAAAATAACAAAAAGGAAAATGGGTGAGTGTAAAAACTTTGTCACTCTTGATGATGTGTGTGCTCAGATAACTTTAACTTTGACTAAGGTTTCAGACCTTAATTAGCCTGTTAGGGTTATGGCTTGTTCACGATCATCGTTAGGAAAGGCCAGGTGATGCAAATTTCCCAGCTTTATAAAAACCCAGCAGCCATGGGGTCTTCTAAGCAGCTGCCTAGCACTCTGAAAATGAAAGTGGTGGAGGCCCACAAAGCAAGAGAAAACTATAAGGAGATAGCAAAGAGCTTTCAAGTTGCCCTTTCCTCATTTCGAAATGTAATTAAGAAATGACAGTTTACAAGAACAGTGAAGGTCAAGATAAGGTCTGGAAGACCAAGCAAAATGTCAGTGAGAGTTGCTTGTGGGATTGCTAGAGATGCAAATCAGAACCCCTGCTTCACTGCAAAAGACTTTCAGAAATATTTAGCAGACCATGGAGTTGTAATTCATTGTTCTACTGTTCAGAGACACCTGCACAAATATGGCCTTCATGGAGGAGTCATGCCTCCTCATCATATAATTCAGAGTCAAAATTATGCAAAAGAACATCTAAACAAGC
Source organism: Dendrobates tinctorius (assembly GCF_039654945.1). Lineage (NCBI taxonomy): Eukaryota > Metazoa > Chordata > Amphibia > Anura > Dendrobatidae > Dendrobates > Dendrobates tinctorius. The sequence continues at coordinate 10,977,554 of NW_027361908.1, forward strand.
CTGATACATTTTGGAAACAAGCCCTGTGGACCGATGAGGTTAAGATGAAATTCTTTTGGCCACAATGATCAAGGGTATAAGAGGAGAAAAAAGGGCACAGAATTTCAGGAAAAGAACATCTCGCCAACAAATAAGCATAGGGGTGGATCAATCATGTTTTGGGGTTGTCTTGCAGCCAATGACACGGTGAACATTTCACTGGTAGAGGGAACAATGTATTCAATGAAATTTCAACAAATTCTTGATGCAAACATAATACCATCTGTAAAAAAGCTGAAATTGAAAAGAGGATGGCTTCTACAAATGGATAATGATCCGAAACACACATCAAAATCCACAATAGACTACCTCAAAAGACGCTGGCTGAAGTTTTTACAATGGCCCTCACAGTCCCCTGATCTGAACATCATTGAAAATCTGTGGCTAAACCTCAAAATAGCAGTGCATGCAAGATGACCCAGGTATCTAACAGAACTTGAAGACTTTCCCAAGACAAAAATGTATGAAAATTCCTCTAACTTTTGCACTGGCCCATTTTCCTTTTTGTAATTTTAAAAATATATAAAATAACTATTTTTTTTCCTTTGCCTAAAATACAAAAGAAATGTGTCATCTTTAATTTTAGGCCTTAAATGCTTAACTGTTCACGCTAACAGTAATTTTGACGAGGGTGCCCAAACTTTTACATGCCACTGAAAGTATTTGAAGTTGACGTGGCCATAATGGTTAGGCTATGGTGCATTTATCATTCCTTATGCTGGCAATGTTTGTTTGTTTCAATTGCTGGGGGCGCAATTACATCTATTTAATGCCATTTAGTGCTCTTGTAGCCTTCAGTCTCTGACTCTCTGGTTCTATTGCTATACTATATTCCCTGATGTTGCTTTTAGAGCTGTTGTACTCTGCTGCCATCTTGTGTTTTTCTTGTGTGCATTACATGGTAAATTAGTTTTCTCTCTCTTATTGCTAGCCATAGCGCTAAAGATCCAGCACTCTGGCCCCGGAGGTATTGAGCTTGTAGTCCCGGATATCTTGTGAGTAACACTGTCAGGTGTATAGACTTCAACATGATCTGGTGGTTGAACAGAAAGCTGCGGGCTCCCTGCTATAGTGCTCACTGACTTGTACATCATAGGCTTCTGCAGTACTACTTCCTTCAAGACATCTGCTCACTTATGCAGGGAGGGTTGCCAACCATCCCAAAATTCCAGGCTAGTCCGTAAAAATTGGTAACTTTTTTGCCCTGTGTGTAAACAAAAAAAAATTGTAAGTCGTTCATGATTTTTTTTAAGTTGAAAAAACCTGTACAAGTTATTTTAACTATAATTGTAAAGTTTAAAGTGAATGCAGCTAATGTCTTCTTATGAGAATTTTGGGCTGAAAACATATATCACTTATAATGATAATGATTTATTACAGTTTTCAATGTACAGTGGGGCAAAAAAGTATTTAGTCAGTCAGCAATAGTGCAAGTTCCACCACTTAAAAAGATGAGAGGCGTCTGTAATTTACATCATAGGTAGACCTCAACTATGGGAGACAAACTGAGAAAAAAAAATCCAGAAAATCACATTGTCTGTTTTTTTTTCATTTTATTTGCATATTATGGTGGAAAATAAGTATTTGGTCAGAAACAAGCAATCAAGATTTCTGGCTCTCACAGACCTGTAACTTCTTCTTTAAGAGTCTCCTCTTTCCTCCACTCATTACCTGTAGTAATGGCACCTGTTTAAACTTGTTATCAGTATAAAAAGACACCTGTGCACACCCTCAAACAGTCTGACTCCAAACTCCACTATGGTGAAGACGAAAGAGCTGTCAAAGGACACCAGAAACAAAATTGTAGCCCTGCACCAGGCTGGGAAGACTGAATCTGCAATAGCCAACCAGCTTAGAGTGAAGAAATCAACTGTGGGAGCAATAATTAGAAAATGGAAGACATACAAGACCACTGATAATCTCCCTCGATCTGGTGCTCCACGCAAAATCCCACCCCGTGGGGTCAGAATGATCACAAGAACGGTGAGCAAAAATCCCAGAACCACGCGGGGGGACCTAGTGAATGAACTGCAGAGAGCTGGGACCAATGTAACAAGGCCTACCATAAGTAACACACTACGCCACCATGGACTCAGATCCTGCAGTGCCAGACGTGTCCCACTGCTTAAGCCTGTACATGTCCGGGCCCGTCTGAAGTTTGCTAGAGAGCATTTGGATGATCCAGAGGAGTTTTGGGAGAATGTCCTATGGTCTGATGAAACCAAACTGGAACTGTTTGGTAGAAACACAACTTGTCGTGTTTGGAGGAAAAAGAATACTGAGTTGCATCCATCAAACACCATACCTACTGTAAAGCATGGTGGTGGAAACATCATGCTTTGGGGCTGTTTCTCTGCAAAGGGGCCAGGACGACTGATCCGGATACATGAAAGAATGAATGGGGCCATGTATCGTGAGATTTTGAGTGCAAACCTCCTTCCATCAGCAAGGGCATTGAAGATGAAACGTGGCTGGGTCTTTCAACATGACAATGATCCAAAGCACACCACCAGGGCAACGAACGAGTGGCTTCGTAAGAAGCATTTCAAGGTCCTGGAGTGGCCTAGGCAGTCTCCAGATCTCAACCCTATAGAAAACCTTTGGAGGGAGTTGAAAGTCCGTGTTGCCAAGCGAAAAGCTAAAAACATCACTGCTCTAGAGGAGATCTGCATGGAGGAATGGGCCAACATACCAACAACAGTGTGTGGCAACCTTGTGAAGACTTACAGAAAACGTTTGACCTCTGTCATTGCCAACAAAGGATATATCACAAAGTATTGAGATGAAATTTTGTTTCTGACCAAATACTTATTTTCCACCATAATATGCAAATAAAATGAAAAAAAAAACAGACAATGTGATTTTCTGGATTTTTTTTTCTCAGTTTGTCTCCCATAGTTGAGGTCTACCTATGATGTAAATTACAGACGCCTCTCATCTTTTTAAGTGGTGGAACTTGCACTATTGCTGAATGACTAAATACTTTTTTGCCCCACTGTATCTTTTGAAAATTTTGTTTGACCATGTTTTTTGATTAGCTGTCCAGGGAAAATAAAAGTGGAGTTGGCATCCTTGGGCATAGGTGGCACAATAATGTCACTGTATTGTGACGCCTATGCAAGCCTACTTTTGTTTACAAATGCAAAAGAGTACTCAGTTGTTTCGGATGTTGGAGAGGAAGATTAGGTGAGTAGAAACTTTATTTTTTTGCACATATTACTAATGAATTAACTTTACTGGAGGGGCACTCTGGGGGCAATATTAATGCCAGGGCACACTAGTGTACAATAACTGAAGGGGATACACATGGATCAATATTGCTGTAGGTTGTACTCTGGGGACATTAATATTGATGGGGGCACTCCAGGGGCATTAGCACTGATGGGATACTCTTGGAGCATTCTTACTTTTGGGGCAGGTAAGCACAGGTAACCTTTTTTTTCCCTAAGCTGTGCTTAAGGTTTGGTTTTTGCCCCCGGTGGCCATTAGGATTATTGCACTGTTGTGTCGTTTGTTCTAAGTTTCCCCCCGGTGGTGGTGAGCGTCATTGCACTTGTTTCTTTAGATTCAGTGCACATGATTATAATGCAGGTGTGATTGCTGGCTCTGTTATAAAAGAGTCACATGTGTTGCAATCAGTGTTGGTGATAGTGTTCATTTCAACCATCCTTGGTGGAGGAAGGAGCTGGAGAGCGGCTCTGACAGAGCCTGGTGTGAAAGGAGTCATAGGGGATTTCCTTAGCTCTGACAGAGCTTGGTGGCAGCGATTCAGGAGGAGAGCTGCATGCTGGTGGTGGACTCTTTTGCCAGGAGCAAGTGCAACAGAGTAAAGCTAACTCTGTTGCCAGGAGCAAGTGCAACAGAGTAAAGCTAAGTGGTGTTTCCCTGTTTGTGTTTTTCCTTAGTGTGTATTAGTGCAGCGGTGGGGCCAGTGCCTGCACCACCCAGCTCCCTAGCAAGGGATAGGTGTAGGGTGTGCTAGGGTGACAGGTTCGTGATCGGCGCCCGGTGCGGAACCGTCATAGGGAACGTTAGGAGCGTTAGGGACACTGACTCAGGGGAGTGCAGGAGGTCTCCACGTCCCCTTTCCCTATCGCAGGGCCCACCGTTGTAACTGTTTCCCTACCCCTTGTCTTGTTGTTTTAGTTACCGGCCTGCGAGCCGTGTCACACAGGACAATATCACGTGCCGCGTCTTGTTACTGGACTGCTGGTCGCGTCACACAGGACAGGTCCACGTGACATTTATGGATCAATCTAATGGTAGGTGCACTCTGGGACATTATTACTGAAAGTGGCAATGTAAGGCAATCATTACTTATTGGGCACTATTGAGATGTTATTTCTAAAGTGGCACAGTGATTTGTGTACAATATTGCATATACAGTTGTGTGAAAAATTGTTTGACCCTTCCTCATTTCCTATTCTTTTGTATGTTAGTCACACTTAAATATTTCAGATCACCAAACAAATTTAAATATTAGACCAAGATAACACAAGTAACTACAAAATGCAGTTTTTAAATGAAGGTCTTTATTATTAAGGGAAAAGGAAATCATAGCTGACAGAGCCCTGTGTGAAAAAGTGATTGCCCCCTAAAACTAATAATTGGTTGGATCACACTTAGTAGCAACAACTGCAATTAAGTCTTTGCTATAACTGGCAATGAGTCTTTCACAATGCTCTGGAGGAATTTTGGGCCCACTCATATTTGCAGAATTGTTGTAATTCGGTCACATTGGAGGATTTCCTAGCATGAACCTCCTTTTTAAGGTCATGCCACAGCATCCCATTCGTATTAAGGTCAGGACTTTGACTAGGCCACTCCAAAGTCTTAATTTTGTTTTTCTTAATCCATTCAGAGGTGCACCTGCTGGTGCTTTCGGATCATAGTCCTGCTGCATAACCCAAGTGCGCTTCAGCTTGAGGTGAGATGGCCAGACATTCTCCTTCAGTATTTTTTGGTACACATTTGGTACACATTTTTTGGTACATTCAAGGTTCTATTTACCATAGTAAGTCTTCAAGATCCTGATGCAGCAAAACAGCCCAAGACCATCACACTGCCACCACCATATTTTACTGTTGGAATGATGTTCCTTTTCGGAAATTCTGCGTTACTTCTGCACCAGATGTAATGGGACATACTCCTCCCAAAAAGTTCAACTTTAGTCTCATCAGTAATCAAAGTATACTCTCAAAAGTCTTTGGAATCATCAAGATGTTTTCTGGCAAAACTGAGACGAGACTTTATGTTCTTTTTGCTCAGCAGTGATTTTCGGCTGAGAACTCTGCAATGCAGGTCATTTTTGCCCAGTCTCGTTCTTATTGTGGAGTCATGAACACTGACTTTAACTGAGACAAATGAGGCCTGCAATTGTTTGGATGTTGTGTGGTCTTTTGTGACCTCCTGGATAAATAGTTGCTGTGTTCTTGAAGTCATTTTTGTTGGCCGGTCACTCCTGGGAAGGTTCATCACTGTTTCAAGTATTTGCCATTTGTGAATAATGGCTCTCACTGTTGTTTTCTGGAGTCCCAAAGCTTTAGAAATGCCTTCATAATCTTTTCCAGACTGATAGATCTCAATTACTTTGTTTCTCATTTGTTCCAGAATTTCTTTGGATCGAGGTATGATGTTTATCTTTTGGTCTACTTCACTTTTTCAAGCAGGTCCTATTTAAGTGATTTCTTGATTGATAACATGTGTGGAGTAATCAGGGCATAGTGTGGCTAGGGAATTTGAACTCCGCTTCACAAAAAAGTAATAATAAAAAGTTAATTTATGCTTTAAGGGGGGCAATCACTTTTTCACACAATGTCATGCAGGTTTGGATTTCTTTTTCCATTTCCAATAAATACCTTCATTTAAAAAATGCATTTTCTATTTTCTTGTGTTATTTTTGTCTAAGATTTAAATTTGTTTGGTCATCTGAAACAATTAAGTGTGGCAATCATGAAATACTGTACAATGGAAAATCAGGAAGGGGCAAACACTTTTTCACACAAATGTAAATAACATGCATATCACACCTCTTGCAGCTGCTTAATTGAAAAATACATTGTTGAAGGACCTGATAACAAGGTTATACATCATCAGCATCAGATATAGAGCAATGCTTCTGTTGCTATAATATATGCACATACTGTACAGGACCATAACAATGAACAATATGTCAGTTCATTCATAGCCAGTTTCAAACTATTCCATTCCATCCCATTAATAGATACACTGACTAATATACAGTTAATCAATGACATACATAGTCTATCAAAACAGCAAAAGTTGGTGTCATCCAATTTTTAACAATATGTCTGTAAGGACTATTTCCAAGATGTTCTTCCTGGAAGCAACATGGAGGTTGTCCTTCCTTCTTACTTATAGGGACAGGAAACACATGGGAGCTTAAACTACCCCTCCCACCCACACTCCCCAGTGTTTTTTTTCCTGTCCCTGTAAGGTCAGACATGAGAGAAGATGTCGAAGGTCAGGGTTGGAGCTCCAGCGCTTCCTGGTTTACCTTGCGTACTCAGGGTGATCGGGGGTCCATCCTCTCCTTCCCCCTGTCAAGAGGTCTGGGGCCGACACTTCCTTGAAGGGGGGTTCCTCAGCCATGTGCCCAGGCTTGGAACTACTTCCCTCCGGTGAGGGCACTTGGCGTCCATTGCTGGCAGATCGCAGCTACATACGTCACTTCCGGGCACGGCAGAAGAGCTTCCGGATGCGTTCCAGGCCGGAACGCAGAGTACGCCGGAGGTCTGGGGCGCTTTCCAGCTACATCAGATGTGACGAAGCCAGTATGCAGATTCCATAAGAGGACCTGCTGGGAGGAGAGAAGACAAGGTAGGAAATAAAACTACCTTGATCTGGGGCTGTGACAGAGAGAACCTATGGATCAGCATGGAGGACCCTGTGAGGAGCGCTGCCCCCGAATCACCAATGCCTTAAAGGCAGGGGTACTATGGCCATGATGCCAGGGGGCGGATGGGCTCCTTAAGAGGGCTTTGGAGGCAATCATGAAAACTAATGTTGCCGTCACATCAGTGGCCAGATTCATGCATTTATGGATCGACCAACTGGAGGATCAGTAAAAAGGAAAAACTTCTAGAAATACCATGTTAGAAGGTCTTCCCCTGTTAAACGCGCCACCAGATTCAGTGGAATCTGTATGGTTTGCTGCCTGGAACAACTCTTTATCCAACGTGGCTCGTAGCGCCATATGAATGAAGATCTGGTCAGGTGATTACCAGGACAAAAATAAGCTGTGTGCCATACCATTTTCAGGTTTAAGGGTGTTCGGGCCAGTTCTAGATAATATACTAAAAAATGCCACCGACAAGTAAAAAGGGTTTCCTGAGGAGAAAATTAGGAGATATTATCCCTTTCAGAGGACCCGCCCCTCCCCGAGACAGGAGTTTTAGCAAAAGGGGAAAGCTAGTAGGTGGGACAACCCTAAGGGGGGTAAAAGTAGAGCTCCACCCTCACGCTTTGGGTCCAGTTCAAAGAACAGAAGACAATGACACCATGTCGGCAGGGGGTCGCCTCGGGGAATTCATAGATTAATGGAGACTTGTCTCCCAAAATCAGTGGGTCTTAAACAATATTTCTCAGGATTACACCTTAGAATTTGTCAGACCCCCAACAAGGTTTGTGGTGATATTTCCCCGATCCAGAACCCCCGCCTCCCCTATATGGACAGACGTAAAGGACCTCTTAAAAGCAGGAGTGGTGGTCCCAGTTCTACAACCAGAAGTAGGTAAGGGACTTTACTCAACCCTGTTCACAATAAAAAAAACTATTTGGAGAAAGCTGTACTATCATAAACCTGAAGCCATTAAATCAGTGGATAACATACAAGAGGTTCAGAATGGAGTCTCTAAAGACCACCATTCCCCTCATAGACAAGAAAGCAGTGATGTGCACAATAGACCTAAAGAGCACATACTACCACATTCGAATTCACCTGCGCTCTCAAAAATACCTACGGTTCACCCTAAAGATAAGGAACAAGTGCAACCACTTCCAGTTTTGCGCTCTTTCTTTCGGTCTTGCTTCAGCACCTCGGGTATTTACAAAGCTCATCACCGAGATCGTGGCATACCTGAGACAGAGGAAGATGGTCATTGTCTCGTACTTGGATGATTTTTTTTACTGATATTGGGTTCAGAAGCAGAACTAGAAGAAAAGGTCAGTCTAGTGATCTCTACTTTTGAAGGATTAGGTTGGATCCTGAACTGAGAAAAGTCAGATGTACTACTGAGACCAGGAATAAGTTTCTAGGGGTTATTCTGGATTCCAGACAGAGTCTTGCTTTTACCAGAGGAGAAGCAGGAGACGGGAAAGAACAATTCTCCTTCAGAATCGGGTCTCCATAAAGACTGCAATGAGAGTCTTGGGAACACTGACAGCTTGCATAGCTTGCATTAGTTGGGGTCAGTTCCACATAAGGGGACTACAGAGAGAGATCCTTTCAATCTGTTACAGAAGACAGATGTCTTTGGACAAAGAGATCTGTCTATCCCCAGAATTAATATTGTCACTAAGATGGTGGACCGTTTCTAGGAACATCACACAGGGAGTTCCTTGGATATTGTCGCCTTGCGTAACAATCGTCATGGATGAAAACAAGGAAGGATAGGGAGCCCATTTAGAAGGAAATTACTTCCAGGAGTTATGGGCAGTTTAGGAGACCCTGAAGTGGAATCAGACCTACTTGCAGGGTCAGCATATAAAGATTCTGTCGGACAATATAACGGCGGTATCATTCCTTCATCACCAATGAGGCCCAAGACACCGGGTGCTTCAGGATCTGTCCACAAGGCTATTTGTGTCATGATCCAGGCTGGATCTAACAGGTTAAATGTACAAAATGAGTTTTTTTTCCTTTGGCTTGGTGCCAAAGTGGGTTGATTGCCCCCGGTAGCCATTAGAATTATCACATGTGGTGTCGTTCATTCTAAGTTGCCCCGGTGGTGGTGAGCAGTAGTGCACTTTAGTTTCTTTGGTTTAATGTGCACGTAATTATAAAACAGGTGTTAGGCTCTATAAAAGAGAGCCAGGTGTGTTTGATCACTGTTGGTGATATCGTGTGTTCATTTGGCAAGTAAGCCTGGGGTGAGGAAAGAGCTGAACATAAGTCCTGCACAGCCCAGCCAGAGGGGACGAGTGGCAGCTATGTGGTCTGCAAGAAGGGCTGGCAAGGCGTGGTGGAGTCACAGTTTATGGTGTCGGCAGGAAGTGCTTGCATGGCTTGGTGGAGTGGCGACTATGGAGAGAGTTGCACTCAGCATGCGGGACTTGGTTGCTGAGAGCTGGACTCAAGCATGCTTGACTTTTTGGGCAGGAGCTGAACTCATCTTTGGGACTCTGTTACTGGACTTCTGCAATTGGTGGTGGACTCTGCTCCAAGGCTGCACTATGGTGAAGGATCCAGTTATGGTGATGGATCCGGGTGGAGGAAAAGATGCACGCAGGTGGTGGGCTCTGTTGCTAGGAGCATACGCAACAGAGCAAAGCTAAGTGGTGTTTCCCCTGTTTTGTCTTCTTTCCTCATGTGTGTTTAGTGCAGTGGTGGGATTAGTTTCCGCACCATCCAATTCCTTGATGAGGGTTTAGGTCAGGGCTAGTCAGCGTTTTAAGGTTCGTGTGCGCGCCCTGTGCGGAACCGTCATAGGGAACGCTAGGAGTGCAGGGACACTGGCTCAGGGGAGCTCAGGAGGTCTCCACTTCCCTATTCCCTATCGCAGGGCCCACCATTGTTAATGTTTCCCAGGTTTCCCTTATTGTTTAAATTCGCCTTACTGGAGGCGGGGTTTCCAGACTTGTATATACGTGTAATGTCTAAATTCGCCAGTTGGAGAAGGTGTATCCAGCTGCACGTGTTTATTTAAATTCGCCCCACTGGAGGCGGTGTATCCAGGGTCACGTGTGTCACATGGGTTCGCCTTGCAGTACTCGCTGCATCCAGACACACGTGACCGTGACAATTTGCATGGGCAGAAAAAAAGAGTCTGGTCAGTATCAGCAGTTCATCTACAGGGGTCCAAGAACACAGTGGCCGATTACCTGAGCAGATGAAAGATCCAGTCCACCGAGTGGGAACTAAGTGGAGAGATATTCAGTTATCTGTGTCATCAGTGGGGAACCCCCCCATCTAGACCTCTTCGCAACCAGAAGAAATGCAAAAGTCCAAAGGTTCACCTCCCTCAATCTGGCAGGCAACCCGGAAGGGATCAATGCCTTAAACCAAATATGGGAAAAAGACCTCCTGTATGCCTTTCCCCTCATTGCCATGATCCCAAGAGTCCTCAGGAAGATCCAAGAGGAAGGAGCTTTAGTGATGCTGGTGGTTCCATTTTGGTCAAGGTGAAGCTGGTTTCCCTTGCTGATGATGATGTCCCGAGGAGGTCTGCTACGGCTACAAGAGAGGGAAGACCTGCATTCTCAGGGACCTGTTCTTCATCCAAATCAAAAGAGTCTTCAGTTGTCAGCATGGATCCTGAAAGGATGATCTTAAGAGCTGAAGGTCTCTCTGACCAGGTGATCTCCACGATCCAGGCCAGCCGTAAACCTGTGCAATTTACAAAAAGATCTGGAAGAGGTTTTGTCTGGAATGTGGTAGCTCTTTCATAGACACTTCACCGCCTGACATCCCAAAGATCCTGGATTTTCTCCAGGCAGTATTTAATACAAGGTTAAAGCCAAGCACACTGAAGCGGCCCTGAGTATTTTTTTCGATTTCCCCCATGGCATCACACTCATGGGTAGTGCGTTTTAATAAAGCCATTCAGAGATTAAGGCCCACAATAAGGAAATCAGTCCCTCCGTGGGATTTAAATCTAGTCCTCAATGCTCTGTGTAGGCCCCCTTATGAGCTGGTGGAAGACATTAACATTGTGAAGCTCACACTCAAGACAGTCTTTTTAGTGGCAATCACTTCAGCAAAAAGACTAGGGAAATCCAGACTCTTTCAATCCAGAACCCTTATATTCAGATTTTTGACAACCGTATAGTTCTAAAACTGAACCCCGTTTTTCTGCCAAACGTGATTCCTTCTTGAAGCTTAAATGAAGAGACAATACTTCCTTCCATCTGCTAGGTCCCAAAAACCTTAAAGAGAAATTTTTCCACTCTTTGGATGTTAGGCAGGCAGTCATTCACTATCTGGAAGGGACTTGTGAGTGGAGACAGGACACTAATTTGTTTGTCCAGTATGGAGGAATAAATAAGGGGAAAAGGGCATCAAAATCTTCCATCGCTAGATGGATAACAACCGCCATCTCACCAGCATACGAGGCCGAGAAATTGCCTGTTCCCGAGGGCCTAAGAGCCCATTCATTAAGAGCAATAGCAACGTCATGGACCAAAGGGCAGGGGCTTCAGTAGATCAGATTTGTAGTGCAGCTACATCGTCTAACATAAAACACATTTTGTAGGCATTATAAGCTAGATATCTTGGCTGGTAGCCAGATGGCCTTTGTCCGGAAAGTTCTTTGGGCAGTAGTCCCACCCAACGGATGCAGTTCTTTGGTATTCTCCATGGTGCTGTCAGGAGGGACGTCCTGGAAAATGGGATTAGACCTACCGGTAATATTGATTCCAGGAGTCCATCCAGACAGCACTGATAATTCCCTCCCTTAAATATTGTATTGGTGATGATTAACATGTACAGAATTTCAATAAATAAGAATTGCATCCATCCTTGTGTGGTACTTGGAAAAATCACTGGGGAGTGTGGGTGGAAGGGGTCTTTTAACCTCTTGTGTGTTTCTTGTCCCTATAATGAAGTAAGGACAACCTCCATGATGCTGTCAGGATGGACTGCTGGAAACAATATTACGGGTAGGTCTAAGCCCCGTTTTCCTTTCTATACAAGGGACACATTATTCAAAATATCCTCTTTATTTACTGGGATTATAAAAAAAAAAGTGGGGACTCTCATTTAATCTCTCCCCTTCTCTAAACCAGGATACCATTGTTCAAAAATATGGATATTTTAATATTTAAAATGTTAACGGTAATAATAAAGGTTATATATTAAATCTCTCTCTCTCTCTCTCTGAGTATGTGTGTGGGTGTATCAAGCCATGCCCACTCCACATAACCTCACTCACTCCACACGCAAAGCCCCGCATAATAAATATCTAATATATGCTTTACATATACCGTTCATACTCGAGCATAAGCTGAGATTTTCAGCCCATTTTTTGGGGCTGAAAGTCCCCCCCTCGACTTATACGTGAGTCATATACGCCAGGGGGTCGGCGGGGGAGGGTGAGCGGGGCTGTCAGATCATACTGCAGCCCCGCTTCTCCCATGGTCTCAGGCTCCTTCCTTCAGCGGGCACATGTTACTGCTCATTAAAGTCATGAATATGTGCATATTCATGACTTTAATGAGCGGTTCCATGTGACCGCTGAAGGAATAGCTGCCGGAGACCGGAGAAGCGGGGCTGCAGAGACCGTGCCAGGAGGGACTAAGTATATGCGATATTCACCTGTCCCCGGTCCACCACTGCACTCCACTCTGTCCTCCGCATCCTCTGTCTGTGATGCTCAGGTGAGAGGGCGCGGTTACGTAGTTAGTGCGCGCCGTGCCCTCTGTCTGAACAGTCACTGACAGAGGGACCCAGAAGACAGAGCGGCACCTGCGATGGACCGAGGACAGGTAAATATCTCAGGTACCGGGGCCCTGAGCCTGCAATGACACCAGCACCTGTCCCCCAAGCGTGCCGGTGTCCCCGCCTGCTCAGGACACCGGCACCTGGCCCCAAGTGACGAGAGATGAGTATGACATTTTTATTTGCAGCAGCATACGGGGGCATAATCTATGGAGCATCTTATGGGGGCAGCATCTATGGAACATCTTATGGGGCATAATCTATGGAGCATCTTATGGGGCAGCATATGGGGCATAATCTATGGATCTTTTTATGGGGCATCTTATGGGGGCATAATCTATGGAACATTTTATGGGGGCATAATCTATTTAGCATTTTATGGGGCAGCATATGGGGGCAAAATCTATGGAGCATCTTATGGGGCAGCATATGGGGACATATCTATGGAGCATCTTATGGGGCAGCATATGTGGGCATAATCTATGGAGCATCTTGTGGGGCATAATCTATGGAGCATTTTATGGGGCAGCATATGAGGCATAATCTATGGAACATCTTATGGGGCCATAACTTTTATGAGCATATGGGGCATATTATTCTATGAGGCATCTTATGGGGCCTTCATGAACTGTAAGAAGCATTATATGGGGCTCCTGATTCAATATGGATATTCAAAAAGATTTAACCTACTGATGTCTCAATTAATTTTACTTTTATTGGTATCTATTTTTATTTTTGAAATTTACCAGTAGCTGCTGCATTTTCCACCCTAGGCTTATACTCGAGTCAATAAGTTTACCCAGTGTTTTGTGGCAAAATTAGGTGGGGGTTGGCTTATACACGAGTATATAAGGTATATAATAAATATCTAAATAAATATATATATAAATATATAATATCTAAAATATCTATTTCATAGTCACATCTTCTTGACTACAACAGGTAAAACTGTGTTGCCCATAGCAACCAATCACTAAGCATCTTTCATTTCACCAGCGCTGGTTAAAAGATGAAAACTGAGCTGTGATTGGTTGTTATGAGCAACAGTTTTCCATCTCCACAACACCTCAGCAGACATTGACTGGGTGGGAGAAATCTTGCATCCCCGGGAACATATGTTCCCAGTCATTGTCTGCCCCCCAGAAAGGAGCAGAGAGCAAGTGACAGAAATGAATCACCACCTCCTCTATTACTGTTCTGCCAGGCTCTATTGTTACCGGCATAGAAAATTGCATAATCAGTGGCCGCACAGAACCACTCTAGGAGAGAAAAGAGCAATTAGGGTCTTATCCGATGATACTTTCAAAATAAATATCAGTTTGCACTTACCTAGTCTTCCATATTATAAAAGCCCATAGGGCTCATCAGAGCCAACAGCTGCCGCAGATCCACAGGTCAAACCATTTGACCGATTCACAATAGCAGATAGAAGGAAACATGGTTATTAACCGCGCTACTGTAGAAATCACAATCCCAGTATATGGATAAAAAAATTGGTACTTTATTCACTATTCTCTCAACGCATTTCGAAGTTCACATAACTTCTTCCTCAGCGGTCGCACATAGAGCCACACTGCCAGGTTACATAACAGCACATCTCCAGGAACTTGTTGCTCTGTACCATCCGGCTCGGGATTGTGGGATGGAGGATGTGTGATGGGTATATGGGCACAGGACTATGGGATGGAGAATATGAAAACAGACCAAAAGAAGCATGCAAATGTACAAAGGGAAGCCACCCAAACCAATGTTCAAAATGGGATAATAGTAAGGCTCCCTAAAGGACACTCCTAAATACACTCATGAAACCAAAGGACACAATGGAGTATAAAGTCCATATTTACAAAAAATAGTAATAGATTTTATTATATTAAAAAGATAATACAACAAACATCGCCAACAGTACATACATGTAGTCAAAATGTAATGATCAGGCAATGATGGCTAAGGTCACCAATATTAAAAGTAAAAAAGTGCTATTTTTGCCATAAGTAAAAGCAGCAATAAGGGGTTAATAGGCTAACACCTCCACTAGTATATGTCCCAAAACAAGTGTGCAGACAATAAGCAGGGGTGTAAGAAAGTGCTCAAGTAAAGTGCTTACCCATATTGTGCTGATATGGACCAAAGCCCGCTGCAACCGACGTGCGTTTCTCTTTCACTTTCTCAAGGTGCGGTCATGGAATGGGAGGATGGAGGATGTGTGATGAGTATTTGGGCATGGGACTATGGGATGGAGGATATGAATTTATTTATTTATTTTACTCACTTATATAGCGCCATTAATTCCACAGCGCTTTGCATACATTATTGGAATCGCAGCGCTGTTAAGTGTCCATGGTTACGACTAGTGATGAGTGAATTTGTTCGGAAAACAATCGCCAAACATAAATTCGGCACAAATATGGCACATTCGGTTTCGTGATTGTAAACACAAGCAAAATTGTATAAAATCGGTGACATTTGGGAAAAGTGTGGGAAAATATTTGCGTTGCCACTTAAGTATTTTCAGAACGTTAGCAACGGTAATGGTAGTGTATCATGAGTGTTTGAAATGTGTTTTAAGAGAGGAGGGGGATTGCAGAGCTCAGAGTCATTTTTTTTCCTAACATTACGAGGGGCGATCCAAAAGTAATGATAATCAATAATAAACACAATGAATATAGTAAAAAAAAAAAATTATTTTTCTACATAGTCTCCTAGCAAGTCCATACATTTAGTCCATCTCTTTTCTAAACTTAGAATTCCCTTCGAAAAAAATTCTTGATCTTGACCCTCAAAAAACTCCCCAACAGCGGTTATCATGTCGCTATTGTTGTCAAATTTCTTGCCCCGAAGGTGTTCCTTGAGCCGAGGAAAGTGAAAGAAGTCACTGGGGGGCTACATTTGGCGAATAGGGGGGGTGTTCCACCAGTTCAAAGCCCGCTTCTTGAATGGTAGCCATGGCAACTGCAGCTTTGTGAGCCGGTGCGTTATCTTGGTGAAACAGCACTCCAGCCTGCAGTTTGCCGCGCCTTTTCTCCTTGATAGCCTCCTGCAATCTTCTTATTTGTTCTGCGTAGTAGGAGCCCGTAATAGTGGCTCCCTTCTCCAAATAGTCCACCATAATAATTCCTTCAGCGTCCCAAAAAAGGAAGCCATAACCTTCCCTGCTGAGCTTGACACTTTGAATTTCTTCGGCATCGGTTTGTCGGCTCGTTTCCATGTCACCGATTGTTGTTTAGTTTCGGGATCAAAGTGGTGGATCCAGGTCTCATCCATGGTCAAAAAACGTGACAAAAAATTCTCCTGTGGAGGGTGATGACATGTGAGGGGAAATTCGGCGCTCAGGTCTGTTGATAATTCTGATAGGTTATTGGTTTTTTGGCGCCTGATAGAGAGTCATAATCATTGGCTGAGGTGGTTGGTAGTTAACACTTTATGTATGAAAATTGCTCATTGGTGGGTGGTTGCTAGGCGATATAGGAATGCGGACATCTCCTTGGTTGCCGTTCATTTATTTATTAACACCATGTGCTAGTATATTATTTAATGTTTGTTTATTGTTATATCTATGTATGTGCACTATATTATTATGTATGTATAATGTTATTTATATGTTTTATTTGTATTGTTTTGCTATTTCATATGATGTGGGCGGATACTTGCTATTGATTGGCCACATTGGCCTATTTAAGATTGCCATATCCTGCTGTATGCTATGCTTGATAAAGACCATGTGATGGTCGAAACGTCGCATTTTGTCATGGCACAATAAACGTTTATATGTTTTTCACCCGGATGAGATGCTGTTCACCTTTATTTTTTGGATTTCGTGTCCAACTGGGTCTTTGGACTTTGTACGTGCCTCTCTTGGATCAATGAGTTGCTGTCAGCCACTTTTTCTTCTATGTTGATTGATTTGGACCCTGGCAGACTTGCACCGGATCTCTATTATGGATACTACTATTCCAGAGGTGGGTGAACTGGATAATGCCATGACTTTTTCTTATACTGAAGATGATGCATTACGGATCCTCTCTGGATCCCAAACAGATATGTCATTTTTGAATAAACCAACTGCAGATATGCTCAAAAAAAGATTTGAGAATGAGAAAAGGAAACTCATTTCTTTTGAGCTGCATGTAACAACCCTGTGTGAATATTATAGGTTACATAGAATTCCACGTGGGTTGAGACCACATTTACGTCCGACTTTACTTGCGGACAATGTACTTTTCTGCAGTAAGTTTGAGTCAATTACAAACAAATATGCATTTGACTTAATGCTTCTCAATATTGAGTTTCTCCGATTAGAGATGGATGTGGTCAGAAAATCAATCATGGACCTTGAACAGCAATTATCATCACAGATGACGACACAGGAGGTGGAACTTTATAAGACCCAGTTGGATGAAAAACTATTGAAGTACCGTGCTGATATTGAAAGGACAAAGAGGACTAAGTGGTTCCGTGATGCAGAGGACTATCGAGTGGGTCGTATTTTTTCGTGGCAAGTGGCGGCTGGTGCTCCTTCTTATTATAGGAGGGATAGGCCGAGACAAATACGTAACCGGAGGAAACCACAAGACAAACGGCAACAGAATTTTGGTTTCACTACAGCTGAGTCAGATTCCACTGATGATTCCAATTTGGGAGCCTCTTCTTCCTCTCTTTTTTTAGGGAAGGACACAGTCGACAGAGTGACTGGAAGAGAAGGAATCGGAGAGGTGGCAGGAAACACAGGAGAAAGAAAGGTTCTGCACAAACAAGGGAAGGCATATATCCCCCCAATGAAAACTCGCCATATGGAGGGGAAGAGGAAGGGCCCATAGGACATGATAATTTGGTGGTAAATATCTCATCTTGTCAATTATCTGAGGTTGATTATGATGTTCTCTCTAAGGGATTGTCTTTTTGTCCTGTGAATTCCCCCAACTGGTTTGAGATTGAATGTGATCTATTTGCATTCTTTAGAAGATTACGTTTGACATCTTATTTTTCTGATAAACAACAGGTCTCTAGTATAGTACCGGAGGGTGATGGATCTATGTTTACATTACATGGAGTGGGTTTATATACTAAGAGTAATTTTCAGCCCCCTGTTAAAAATAACTTTGTGGAGTCTTACATACAGCTTGTAGAGAGGGACATTACACTTTTGAGGAAAAGTACGTGTTCTACAGTTAGAGGTAATCTTAGCTCTGTTGAAAGACAGGCTTTACAGAAACTATCTGATAATACAGCTCTTACAATTAAGAGTGCGGATAAAGGTGGTGCTGTAGTTGTCATGGACACTGATAGGTACAAGGCCGAGATTATGACCCAATTAGCTGATAGTGATGTCTATATGAGATTGGCTGGTGATCCTACTTCTGATTTTCTTACTGAGTTGCGACTTCTGGTCAATGAGGCCCGTGTGAATGGGCTCATAGATGAGAAGTTGTCTGATTTTTTAATCGTTGACAATCCAGTAATACCAATTTTGTATACTTTGCCGAAGATACACAAGGATCTTTTTAACCCCCCCGGACGTCCCATTGTATCCGGGAGGGGCTCACTTTTCAATAAAGTAGCGATTTTTTTAGATAAGGTCCTACGACAGTTTGCAATAGCAGCAAGATCCTATATTCTGGATACGAATTACTTTCTTGATAAGATCAAAAATGTTCAGGTTGATTCCAATACGGTGTTAGCCTCTTTTGATGTGGTTTCACTGTACACTTCCATTCAGCATGAGAAGGGGCTGGAGGCTGTCGATGTGGTGTTATCGGGCTCAGATGTGGCCCCAGAATGTGCACAGATGATCCTCTCCCTGTTAGGCTTCATCCTTAGGAAGAATTATTTTCTTTTTGGGGATGATTTTTTCCTGCAGGTTAGGGGTACCGCCATGGGGTCCAATGTGGCCCCCACTTATGCTAACATCTATATGGCGGTATTCGAGGATCGTTATGTGTACAAGTCCATCTACTGGGGCTCCGTCCGGGCCTGGTGGCGCTACATCGACGATGTCTTTTGTATTTGGGATGGTAGTGTAGAAGATCTATATAAATTCCAAACTGAGCTAAATGGGATTTATCCAGAGTTGAAATTTACTTTAATGGAATCCTTGACTCAAGTTCAATTTTTAGACACATTGGTGTATAAAGAAGGGAATATGCTCAATACAGATCTCTATGTAAAGGAAACGGACAGAAATAGTCTTTTGCTATATAACAGCAACCATCCCAGGAGGATGGTGGAATCATTACCCTGGAGTCAGATGTTGAGAGTGCGGAGGATAGTTAATGATGAGGACAAATTGGTTAACAGACTTGATGAAATGTGCCATAAATTTACTAATAGGGGATATCCTGTGGGTAAAGTTAGACAGTTTAAAGAGAGGGCCATTAATTTGGTCGGTGGGGATCTTTACCGTAAAAGTGATAGAACTGCTACTAAACGGGTTCCGTTTGTATCAACTTTTTGCCCTATTAGTAATAAAATCGGTGGTATTTTGAATAAGCACTGGGGTTTACTGCAGAAAGGGCTACCGGATGTCTCTGAATTTACTAATAGACCTATTCTATCTTATAGACGTGGAGCTAACTTGAAGGATAAATTGGTGAGAGCGGATGTGGGCCCTAGTAAGATTCCACGACAGTTGACATTAGGCCCTTTGAGGAGTGGCAGTTTTCCATGCCTTGGCTGTGCATGTTGTGGTAATATGATCAAGGGTGATAGTTTTTATCACCCACATACTGGTAAGAGATTCTCAATAAAGGAATATTACACTTGTACCTCTAGTTTTGTTATTTATGTGATCACTTGCCCATGTGGATTACTTTATGTGGGCGAGACAACTATGGAGGTCAAAGCTCGTATCAGTAAACATAAGAGTACAATTAGAACTCAACTCCTTGATTTACCGATACCAAAGCATTTTGTGGAATTTAGACATTCTGTGAATCAGTTGCGATTCAGGGTGATTGATGGGGTCCCTATGTCGAGACGAGGTGGAGATAGGACGTTGTTGTTGAAAAGAAAGGAGTTGAAGTGGATCTCGACTTTAGATACATTGCAGCCGAAGGGCTTGAATCTTGAATACAACCTGCAAATTTGCATTAACTAATCCATAGTAGTCTTAACAGCATCATTTTTTGGTTTTTTTGATAGCGGTTTTTGATCTTTGATATTTTTTATTTTTTTACATAGGTTGGTGCGTTGGTGTGACCGGGGGACATGGGGACTGAATTGTCCTGAAATTCTGTGGACTGTGATTGAATCGACATATATGTTTTTTGGTTCATTCCCCTTGCCCTCTTGTCTGTGCACTGTGGTGTCATAATAAAGTTTTTTCCTTTTTCTTTTTTCTGTGGCTTTGTTTATATTCTTTATACAGGTCCCTGATAACCTAATATATTTCTTATGAATATTACCATATGACAGACTGGGGTTGTAGACTATTGGATTATGGTAGCCGAATTTATCCTTCGTGGATACCATTATGGGATTCCTTTTTGTGAGAGTTATGTACCAATATATATATGTGGCCATGGTCATGTTATATGAGTCAATATTGGTCTCTACTTATTTTGTGGAATACTGATTGACATTGCTAGAAGGTGGGGGTCATTAGTTTACAACTATGTTGTTGCCAGTATGTTGGCAACTTAACTGACCTTATATTTAAACCAGTCTGGGTCTCTTGTATATTGGTTCTCTCAATAGTTATTTAGTAGGTATATTGTGTGCCCTTTTGAATCGCTACAAACCCGCTAGATATATTTTCTTTTTATATGTGGACGCATATATTTGAAACCCGGCGCGTGCGGTCATGTGATCTCTCCAGGTGACCGCTCTATGATGTGGTTGGCTGAGGTGTGATCATGTGACTTGTCACGTGACCGTTTGCGGTGGATTGTGGGCGCCCTGAGTACAGATCATTTGGTAGTGTGGAGCTATGGTGCGCATGCGCGATTCCCCGGTCGCGGTATCGCGTGAGTGAGCTATATCATTTCCTATGCGACACCGGGTGACGTCACCCGATCATGTGGAGGGTGATGACATGTGAGGGGAAATTCGGCGCTCAGGTCTGTTGATAATTCTGATAGGTTATTGGTTTTTTGGCGCCTGATAGAGAGTCATAATTATTGGCTGAGGTGGTTGGTAGTTAACACTTTATGTATGAAAGTTGCTCATTGGTGGGTGGTTGCTAGGCGATATAGGAATGCGGACATCTCCTTGGTTGCCGTTCATTTATTTATTAACACCATGTGCTTGTATATTATATAATGTTTGTTTATTGTTATATGTATGTATGTGCACTATATTATTATGTATGTATAATGTTATTTATATGTTTTATTTGTATTGTTTTGCTATTTCATATGATGTGGGCGGATACTTGCTATTGATTGGCCACATTGGCCTATTTAAGATTGCCATATCCTGCTGTATGCTATGCTTGATAAAGACCATGTGATGGTCGAAACGTCGCATTTTGTCATGGCACAATAAATGTTTATATGTTTTTCACCCGGATGAGATGCTGTTCACCTTTATTTTTTGGATTTCGTGTCCAACTGGGTCTTTGGACTTTGAACGTGCCTCTCTTGGATCAATGAGTTGCTGTCAGCCACTTTTTCTTCTATGTTGATTGATTTGGACCCTGGCAGACTTGCACCGGATCTCTATTATGGATACTACTATTCCAGAGGTGGGTGAACTGGATAATGCCATGACTTTTTCTTATACTGAAGATGATGCATTACGGATCCTCTCTGGATCCCAAACAGATATGTCATTTTTGAATAAACCAACTGCAGATATGCTCAAAAAAAGATTTGAGAATGAGAAAAGGAAACTCATTTCTTTTGAGCTGCATGTAACAACCCTGTGTGAATATTATAGGTTACATAGAATTCCACGTGGGTTGAGACCACATTTACGCCCGACTTTACTTGCGGACAATGTACTTTTCTGCAGTAAGTTTGCGTCAATTACAAACAAATATGCATTTGACTTAATGCTTCTCAATATTGAGTTTCTCCGATTAGAGATGGATGTGGTCAGAAAATCAATCATGGACCTTGAACAGCAATTATCATCACAGATGACGACACAGGAGGTGGAACTTTATAAGACCCAGTTGGATGAAAAACTATTGAAGTACCGTGCTGATATTGAAAGGACAAAGAGGACTAAGTGGTTCCGTGATGCAGAGGACTATCGAGTGGGTCGTATTTTTTCGTGGCAAGTGGTGGCTGGTGCTCCTTCTTATTATAGGAGGGATAGGCCGAGACAAATGCGTAACCGGAGGAAACCACAAGACAAACGGCAACAGAATTTTGGTTTCACTACAGCTGAGTCAGATTCCACTGATGATTCCAATTTGGGAGCCTCTTCTTCCTCTCTTTTTTTAGGGAAGGACACAGTCGACAGAGTGACTGGAAGAGAAGGAATCGGAGAGGTGGCAGGAAACACAGGAGAAAGAAAGGTTCTGCACAAACAAGGGAAGGCATATATCCCCCCAATGAAAACTCGCCATATGGAGGGGAAGAGGAAGGGCCCATAGGACATGATAATTTGGTGGTAAATATCTCATCTTGTCAATTATCTGAGGTTGATTATGATGTTCTCTCTAAGGGATTGTCTTTTTGTCCTGTGAATTCCCCCAACTGGTTTGAGATTGAATGTGATCTATTTGCATTCTTTAGAAGATTACGTTTGACATCTTATTTTTCTGATAAACAACAGGTCTCTAGTATAGTACCGGAGGGTGATGGATTTATGTTTACATTACATGGAGTGGGTTTATATACTAAGAGTAATTTTCAGCCCCCTGTTAAAAATAACTTTGTGGAGTCTTACATACAGCTTGTAGAGAGGGACATTACACTTTTGAGGAAAAGTACGTGTTCTACAGTTAGAGGTAATCTTAGCTCTGTTGAAAGACAGGCTTTACAGAAACTATCTGATAATACAGCTCTTACAATTAAGAGTGCGGATAAAGGTGGTGCTGTAGTTGTCATGGACACTGATAGGTACAAGGCCGAGATTATGACCCAATTAGCTGATAGTGATGTCTATATGAGATTGGCTGGTGATCCTACTTCTGATTTTCTTTCTGAGTTGCGACTTCTGGTCAATGAGGCCCGTGTGAATGGGCTCATAGATGAGAAGTTGTCTGATTTTTTAATCGTTGACAATCCAGTAATACCAATTTTGTATACTTTGCCGAAGATACACAAGGATCTTTTTAACCCCCCCAGACGTCCCATTGTATCCGGGAGGGGCTCACTTTTCAATAAAGTAGCGATTTTTGTTAAAAAATTCTCCTTGTCTGCTTGGAACTTTTCGAGATTTGCTATTGAAATGTCAACTCGTTTCTTCTTTTGCTCGTCGGTTAACATTTTTGGCACCCAACGCGCGGAGACCTTTCTCATATGCAATTCTTTTGCAAGGATTCTTTGAATACTGCCATATGAGATCCCTGTGACCTCAGCTACATGCCTGATAGTCACTCTTCGATCTGCCAACACAACTTCTTCAACTTTTTTCACGTTTTCTTCATTGAGGGACGTGGATGGGCGTCCTTCGCGATGTTCATCTTCCGTCGATGTTCTTCCCAGCTTAAATTCCTTGGCCCAGCGTGCAACTGTGGAATATGGAGGAGAAGAGTCCCCCAATGTTTCCACCAAGTCGCTGTGTATGTCTTTGGTAGACATTTTTTTCAAGCAGAGGTATTTGATGACAGCTCTGAGCTCGTTTTTTTCCATTTTGATGTTCACTCCTTGACAGTTCATATTCAAATGAATGTAGCTCCTGGGAATTGTGGCCTATTTAAGTGATTTTTTTTTCCTGGACTAGTGGGTACCTAAGAGAAAAGAAAACATTTTATTTTAATTTCTGTGTACAATAGAAATAACCGATTATCATTACTTTTGGATCGCCCCTCGTATGTGTGCAAATTGCAGCTAGCCAATCATGGCGCAGGAAACACCCACAATGTCCTGACACAAAGGCTTGTGTCATTGGCTGCTGAAGTCACATGTCCCTCTCCATATAAATAGCGGACATCTTGTTTTAGCACCATATTGACACTGTAACAGCGCAGAGAAGCTGTTCCTGACGCTAGCACTGTTAACAGCAAGATTTCAGCTAGTTAGTTAAGCAGTAGTATATCAGTCAGATAGTGTAGCCAGCTACTGTCCAGTGTGCCTGTTAAATTTACCTTCCAGCACTTTTTTTTTCTTTTTGGACGTTACTGAGTTCTACAAAGAAAGCCATCAGGGCACGTGTTGTGCACTGCTTCTATTGTGCTCCATGCACGAGTATAGCATTCTAATTAACCCCTTTACAACCAAGGCTGGTTTGCATGTTAATGACCAGGCCAATTTTTACAATTCTAATCACTATCCCTTTATGAGGTAATAACTCTGGAACGCTTCCATGGATCATAGTGATTCTGACACTGGTTTCTCATGACATATGTTACTTCATGATAGTGGTAAGATTTCTTTGATATGACTTGCGCTTGTGAAAGAAAACGGAAATCTTGCAAAAATTTTCCAACTTGTAATTTTTATGCCCTTAAATCACAGAGATTTGTCACATAATGAGTAACATTTCCCACATGTTTACTTTGGATCAGCACAATATTGGAGCTAAAAATTTTTTGTTAGGAAGTTATAAGGGTTAAAAGTTAAACAGCGATTTCTAATTTTTACAAAACTATTTTTATTTTAGGGACCACATCACATTTGAAGTCACTTTGAGGGGTCTATATGATAAAAAATACCCCAAAGTGACACCATTCTAAAAACTGCACCCCCTGAAGTTGCTCAAAACCACATTCAAGAAGTTTATTAACCCTTCAGGTGCTTCACATGAATTTTTGGAATGTTTAAAAAAATGAACATTTAACTTTTCACAAAAAATATAATTCAGATCCAATTTTTTTTTATTTTCCCAAAGGTAACAGGAGAAATTGGACCCGAAAAGTTGTTGTATAATTTGTACTGAGTACGGTGATACCCCATATATGCAGGTAAACCACTGTTTAGGCGCATGGCAGAGCTCGGAAGGGAATGAGCGCCATTTGACTTTTCAATGCAATATTGGCTGGAATTGAGATTGTATGCCATGTCGGGTTTGGAGAGCCCCTGATGTGCCTAAACAGTGGAAACCCTCACAAGTGACACCATTTTGGAAAGTAGACTCCCTAAGGAACTTATCTAAATGTGTGGTGAGCACTTTGGACCCCCAAGTGCTTCACAGTTTATAACGTAGAGCTGTAAAAATTAAAAATCATATTTTTATCACAAAAATGATATTTGCTCCCCCAATTTTTTATTTTCCCAAGTGTAACAGGAGAAATTATACCCCAAAACTTGTTGTGCAATTTGTTCTGAGTATGCTCCATATGTGGGGGGTAAACCACTGTTTGGGCGCATGGCAAAGCTCAGAAGGGAAGGAGTGCTGTTTTACTTTTACAAGGCAAAATTGTCTGGAATTAAGATCGGACGCCATGTTGCATTTGGAGAGCCCCTGATGTGCCTAAATAGTGGAAACCCCCAATTCTAACTCCAACTCTAACCCCAACACACCCTTAACCCCAATTCCAACCCTAACCACAAACCTAACCCTACTACACCCCTAACCCTAATCCAAACCCTAACCCCAACTTTAGCCCCAACCCTAACCATAATTTTAACCCCAACCCTAATTCTAACTTTAGCCCCAACCCTAACTTTATCTTTAGTAGAAAAGAAAAAAAGGAAAAATTCCAGCGCCAGAAATGGAAAATTAAAAATCCATTTTATTGTGCCAATACATATTAAAATTCCAGCAGGTACAGCATATCAGTCGGATAACTGCAGAACAATGCGTTTCGACGCCTCAGGTCTTTTCTACTATTGATTGACTGCCTAGTCAAATCCGTGCGCAGGATCTGGATTTTTCCAGCAAGGCAGTACGGTGAGCTGGATTATTTTCTACCTTTTTTTTTCTAACTTTATCTTTAGCCCAACTCACTTTAGCCCAACTATAACCCCAAAGTGAAAATGAAAATAAATACATTTTCTTATTTTATTATTGTTCCCTAACTATGGGGGTGATAAAGGTGGGTTTAACTTACTATTTTTTATTTTGATCACTGTGATAAGGTCTATCACAGTGATCAAAATGAACCAATAGGAAAAAATCTCCTATTGTTGCTGAGTGCCAGCTGGCATATCTGTGAGCGCACTGCACATGCGCCCACCATTTTCTCCCGGAAGAAGCTGGCAGGCCAGTAGACTTCAGGGGGGCCTGCTGGGACAATGGAGGTACTGTGTGACATGCCTACCTTCCATTTCACGACTCCCACTCTCCCCACGGCTTCTGTTCTGGTCGCCTCTGCCGCGGCTCCCGCTGTCCCTGCTCCTGCGGCCGCTGCTCTGGCCGCTTCTGCTGCAACTTCCCCTGTCACAGCACCAGTGGCTCCTACAGCCTCCTGTGTCTCCACGCTGCCCAGGGCTTCCCAGCGCTCCCGGCTCTCTCGGCCCGCCCCCACTGCAGGCGCCTGTCAATCAGCCTCCCTTCCTGTCCTGCGGCCGGCCTCTGTCCCCTGTCAGGTACGCAGGTGCACATTTAGGTATGCCTCTCCTAGACTGCCGTCCTATCCCTTGGCCCTCACCCTGACCCGGAAGTCCTGCAGCGTGCCCTATATCAGGCAGTCTCACCCCATGCTCTGAGCCTGATTATCAATTGTGGTTCACGCTTGATCTCAGGTCCACCTTCTCCTGCGTTTCCTCTGTTCCTGTGCTTTGAACCTCTACTGGCTCCCGCTGTTCCTCCACCTGTGACTTCTGTGTTCCCTTCTAGGTCCAGACCGTTCCAGCCCGTGTCCGCCTGTTCCAGCGTCTTCCCCAGAGCCCGTTCCTGCCACCTCCCTTGCCGTCTACCTCCGTCCCCGCGATTACAGCAGTCTCCCCTGTGGTCGTCACCTTCTCCCCTCTGCCCGCCAGCACATTCCCCACCTGTGTTTCCCTCCGGCTGTTCCCAGGTATCAGCTTCTGTGGCGATAGTCTCCCCTGGGCCTGCCCCTAATGCTCCCTGTATAAGGGGTGGTACACCTGGCCAGCTCACCCGAGGGAGGTTCGTCGTCATGGTCCTGAGGGTTCACCTCCCAGAGCACTCCAGTCTCACAGTATAATCGTCCCTGACTCAAAACGAACTCCTGTTCTAACGGGAGAATCAGACGAGGATAATGTCCTTCCTCAAATCCATGGAATCCCGTCTGTCATCCTCCAGGCCTCTGACCCTGCTAGCGCTCCCCAGATGGCAGGTCTCCAGCAGGAGCTCGCACAGCAGCGCGACACTCAGGCCCATATTTTAAATTACATGGCATCAGTAGATAACCACCTCCTGGCCCTCCAAACCGTGGCTTCTGCTCCAGCCCCGGCTGCGACCTCCCACCCGCCACCCCGTTTGTCGAAACCCCCACGGTATAATGGCAATCCCAAATTGTGCAGGGGGTTCCTAAATCAATGTCAGCTACACTTCGAGCTGTCACTTCAGCAGTACCCCACTGACCGGGCCAAGGTGGTGTCCCACTTGGAGGGTGAGGCCCTAGCTTGGGTAAACCCTCTCTGGGAGCGGGACGGCCCCATTGTCTCCCAACTTTCTATTTTTTGGACACCTTTCGTAAAGTGTTCGATGAACCAGGTCGCTTTTTAGTCTCCACCAGGGCACGCTCTTGGTAGGTCAGTACGCCATTCGGTTTCGCACCCTGTCCTCAGAGTTGGGTTGGAACAATGAGGCCTTGGTGGCAGCCTTTTAGCGGGGCCTCTCTGGTCAAATCAAGGACGAGTTGGCGGGTCGACATACTCCAACGTACCTGGAGGATCTGATCTCCTTGGCCACCCGCATTGACCTACGCTTTCAGGAGCGATCCTGAGAGGTAGCTAGAGAGAGAAGACCTTCTCGTTTTCTTCCGGCCGCTCGTAGACCGCCCCACTCCCGCCCAGTGTCGGCTTCTGCGGCTCCTGCACCGGAACCCATGCAAGTGGATCGTCTCAAGCCGGTGGAGGAGCGCCGGAGAGAGAGGGTCGAACAGAGGTTCTGCTTCTATTGTGGGAGTGCATCCCACTTCCTTCGTTTCTGTCCTATACGCCCGGGATGCGCCTCCGCCTAGGACAGGTAAGAGAGGCCTCCCTAGGTAATTGTGACTCCTCTCTACCCTTAATTCTTTCCGTCCTTTTGCATATAGGCTCCAAACGTTCTTCTGAGTGGAATTGCATTGATTTGGGTGCAGCTGGCAACTTTATTCAGTTCGAGGTGGTTAAGAGACTTTGTATCCCTGTCCGATCCCTGGAGACTCCTCGGCAGATTGCTTCGGTCGACGGTTGACCCTTGCGGATGTCCGTTACTCTGGTCACCGAAGAGGTGGAACTTCGAATTGGAGCCTTACACCGGGAGAAGATAATCTTTTATGTGCTGCCCTCGTTATCTCACTCCATCCTCTTGGGTCTTCCCTGGTTGAGAACCCACAAGCCTATCTTGGACAGGCACTCCCGTGATATCCTGCGTTGGGGACAATCGTGTCAAGACAAATGTCTGCTTTCCGTCCAGCTAAAGAACTCCTCGCCTCCCACTTCAGTCTCTACAGATTTACCTTCGGCCTATTGGGCTTTTTCTGACGTCTTTAACAAGAAGGAGGCAGAGGTCCTGCCCCTGCATCGGCCCTATGATTGCCCAATCGACCATGTTCCCAGTTCCAGGGTCGGATCTATCCACTATCTCCCTCCGAAACTCAGGCCATGATCGAATATATTCAAGAAAACCTGGCCAGAGGCTTTATTCGCAAGTCGTCTTCGCCTGCAGGAGTGAGTTTCTTTTTCGTCAAGAAGAAGGATGGATCTCTCTGTCCCTGCATTGACTACCGGGGTCTCAATGATATCACTATCAAAAACAAATATCCGCTGCCTCTCATTCCGGAGCTGTTCGACCGTCTACGGGGAGCACGGGTCTTCACGAAGTTGGATCTCCGAGGGGCCTATAATCTAATCCGCATTCATTCCGGAGACGAGTGGAAGACCGCTTTCAATACCAGAGACGGCCACTATGAATATATGGTCATGCCCTTCAGCCTGTGCAATGCTCCCGCAGTGTTCCAGGAGTTCGTCAACGACGTGTTTCGAGATCTTCTCTACTCCTGTATAGTGGTGTATTTGGACGACATCCTTGTGTTTTCCTTGGACTTGGCTACACACAGAAAGGACGTCTGCCAAGTCTTACTGCGTTTGAGAGAGCATCATCTCTATGCCAAACTCGAGAAGTGCACCTTCGAGCAGTACTCCCTGCCGTTCTTGGGTTATGTCATTTCTGACTCTGGCCTACGTATGGACTCTTGGAAAAGTGTCCGCCATGCTCAAGTGGCGACGTCCCCAGGAAATCAAGGCTATCCAGCGATTCCTTGGTTTTGCTAATTATTACCGGCAGATTATCCCACACTTTTCCACTTTAACTGCTCCTATCTCTGCCTTAACCCGTAAGGGAGCTAACCTGCACCTCTGGTCCCCGGAAGCCGAAAATGCCTTTCAAACCTTGAGACAAGCTTTCGCTACAGCACCCGTCCTCCATCGTCCTGAAGTTAACAAACCCTTTATCCTCGAGGTAGATGCATCTGCCATCGGAGCCGGGGCGGTTCTTTCCTAGAGATCTTCCTCTGGTCGACTGGTCACTTGCAGTTTCTTCTCCAAGATGTTGTCCACCGCAGAGAGAAACTACGCCATTGGTGACAGGGAGCTACTCGCCATCAAATTGGCCTTGGAAGAGTGGCGGTATCTTCTGGAGGGAGCTGTGCATCCATTTAAAATCTACACTGACCATAAGAACCTGGCATACATCCAATCAGCACAGAGACTTAATCCCCGGCAAGCCAGGTGGTCGCTATTCTTTGCCCGGTTCGATTTTGAGCTTCATTTCCGTCCTGGTGACAAGACTCTCAAAACAGATGCTTTATCCAGGTCCTTTCTGGTCTCCGATAATGAGGAAGAGCCATCACACATTGTAGATCCCAGTAAAGTCATCGTGGTCGCTCCCATCAGCTTGACTTCGTTACCGCCGGGTAAGACCAAAGAAAGCAAGAGGAAGCGAGTGTTACGCTGGGGTCATGCATCAAAGCTAGCCGGCCATGTGGGCCTCAAGAAAACGCTCCTTCTCATCTCTCGTTTCTATTGGTGGCCATCTCTTCCTCAAGATGTCCGAAGTTTTATTGCCTCCTGCCCGTCGTGTGCCAGAAACAAAATCCCTCGGCACCTACCAACTGGTCTCTTGCACCCGCTTCCGGTTCCTTCGGCCCCCTGGCAGCATGTTGCAATGGACTTTATTACTGATCTGCCTCGGTCTTCTGGCCACACCGTCATCTTGGCCGTGGTGGATCGATTTTCCAAGATGGCCCATTTTATTGCTCTGCCAGGTTTACCATCTGCTCCCGAGTTGGCGAGGATCTTCGTCACCCATGTTTTCAGGATTCACAGCTTCCCCAAGCACATCGTTTCCGACAGAGGAGTTCAGTACACCTCGTGGTTTTGGAGAGCCCTGTGCAGAATGATGGAAGTAATGTTGGACTTCTCCTCTTCCTACCATCCCCAGACCAACGGTCAGGCAGAACACACAAATCAGATCCTTGTGACGTAACTCCGGCATTTTACCAACGCTCACCAGAATGACTGGTCCAGCTTGCTCCTGTGGGCCGAATTCACCTACAATAACCACACCAGTGAATCCTCCTCCAAGTCACCCTTTTTTATTGTCTATGGACAACATCCTGGTGTTCCTCTGCCGGTACCTCCTGTCTCGGGTGTGCCGGCGGCCGATCTTCTGACCGAGGAGTTCTCCAGGGTCTGGCAGGAGACAAAAACTGTGCTTGAACGAACCCAAGGCAGGATCAAGAGACATGCCGATAAAAAAGGCCTGGATTCTCCACTGTACCAACCCGGAGATAAAGTATGGTTGTCTTCAAAATTTGTCTGTCTGAAGCAACCCTCGTGCAATCTAGGTCCTCGGTACATAGGTCCGTTTGAGGTCTTAGCTCGTATCAATGATGTGGCCTACAAGTTAAAACTTCCCGCCTCCCTACGGATTCCTAATTCCTTCCATGCTTCCCTCTTAAAACCTGTCATACTTAACTGCTTTCATCCTTCCACTGGTTGCCCGCCTCCGCCTGTGTCCACACAGGATGTTTTTGAAGTTAAAGACATTCTCGCCATGAAGATATCTAGAGGTTTGACTCTCTTCCTAATCGATTGGAAGGGTTTCGGTCCTGAGGAGAGATCTTGGGAACCCCCGGGAAAACATCCAGGCTCCTCGTATTTTAGCCAAATTCCTTTCTGATCTTAAGAAGAGTGGGTGTAAGAGGGGGGGTACTGTCATGCCTACCTTCCATTCCACGGCTCCAGCTCTCCCCGCAGCTTCTGTTCTGGCTGCCTCTGCCGCAGCTCCCGCTGTCCCTGCTCCTGCGGCCGCTGCTCTGGCCGCTTCTGCCGCAGCTTCCCCGTCACATCACCGGTGACTCCTGCAGCCTCCCGTGTCTCCACGTCGCCCAGGGCTTCCCAGCGCTCCCGGCTCTCTCGGCCCGCACTCACTGCAGGAGCCTGTCAATCAGCCTCCCTTCCTGTCCTGCGGCCGGCCTCTGTCCACCGGTCAGGTACGCAGGTGCACATCTAGGCATGCCTCTCCTAGACTGTGCCGTCCTATCCCTTGGCCCTCACCCTGACCCGGAAGTCCTGCAGCATGCCCTATATCAGGCAGTCTCACCCCATGCTCTGAGCCTGATTATCAATTGTGGTTCACGCTTGATCTCGGGTCCACGTTCTCCTGCGTTTCCTCTGTTCCTGCGCTTTCTACCTCTCCTGGCTCCCGCTGGTCCTCCACCTGTGACCTCTCTGTGTTCCCTTCTAGGTCCAGACCGTTCCACCCTGTGTCCGCCTGTTCCAACGTCTTCCACAGAGCCCGTTCCTGCCACATCCCTTGCCATCTACCTCCGTCCTCGGGGCTACAGCAGTCTCCCCTGTGGTCATCACCTTCTCCCCTCTGCCCGCCAGCACGTTCCCCACCTGTGTTCCCCTTCGGCTGTTCCCAGGTATCAACTTCCGCGGCGATAGTCTCCCCTGGGCCTGCCCATAAAACTCCCTGTATAGGGGGTGGTACACCTGGCAAGCTCGCCCGAGGGAGGTTCGTCGTCGTGGTCCTGAGGGTTCACCTCCCGGAGCACTCCAGTCTCACACTGAGTTGGTGATTGGGGGACCAAGGGACCCTGTTTCTCTCTCCTCTGATTTGCGATCACATCAGAGGAGAGAGAAATTAAAGGGAAAATCTGACTTTTTTCTTTTGTGGTCACTGGTATACCGTTAATAATGGCAATCGCAACACCGGGGACGGTAAAAACTGACCTGAATCATGTTCTCTGGGGCTTTTATTTTCACGGCTCTGCGTTATAAACTTCTGTGAAGCACTTGGAGGTTCAAAGTGCTCACCACACATTTAGATAAGTTCCTTAAGGGGTCTAGTTTCCAAAATGGTATTACTTGTTGGGGTTTCCACTGTTTAGGCACATCAGGGGCTCTCCAAACACGATATGGCATCAGATCTCAATTCCAGACAATTCTGCATTGAAAAAGCCCTGCCGTGTGCCCAAACAGTGGTTTACACCCCCACATATGGGGTATCTGTGTATTCAGGAGAAATTGCACAACAAATATCGTGGTTCATTTTCTCTTTTTACACTTGTGAAAATAAAAAAATTGGTTCTGAATTAAAATGTTTGTAAAAAAAAGTTAAAAATTATTTTTTTCCCACATTGCTTCAGTTCCAGTGAAGTACATAAAGGGTTAATAAACTTCTTGAATGTGGTTTTGAGCACCTTGAGGGGTGCAATTTTTAGAATGGTGTCACTTTTGGGTATTTTCTGCTATATAGACCCCTTAAAGTGACTTCAAATGTGAGGTGGGCCCTAAAAAAAATGGTTTTGTAAATTTTGTGGTAAAAATGAGAAATCGCTGGTCAACTTTTAACCCATATACAGTGGGGCAAAAAAGTATTTAGTCAGTCAGCAATAGTGCAAGTTCCACCACTTAAAAAGATGAGAGGCGTCTGTAATTTACATCATAGGTAGACCTCAACTATGGGAGACAAACTGAGAAAAAAAAATCCAGAAAATCACATTGTCTGTTTTTTTTTCATTTTATTTGCATATTATGGTGGAAAATAAGTATTTGGTCAGAAACAAAATTTCATCTCAATACTTTGTGATATATCCTTTGTTGGCAATGACAGAGGTCAAACGTTTTCTGTAAGTCTTCACAAGGTTGCCACACACTGTTGTTGGTATGTTGGCCCATTCCTCCATGCAGATCTCCTCTAGAGCAGTGATGTTTTTGGCTTTTCGCTTGGCAACACGGACTTTCAACTCCCTCCAAAGGTTTTCTATAGGGTTGAGATCTGGAGACTGGCTAGGCCACTCCAGGACCTTGAAATGCTTCTTACGAAGCCACTCCTTCGTTGCCCTGGCGGTGTGCTTTGGATCATTGTCATGTTGAAAGACCCAGCCACGTTTCATCTTCAATGCCCTTGCTGATGGAAGGAGGTTTGCACTCAAAATCTCACGATACATGGCCCCATTCATTCTTTCATGTACCCGGATCAGTCGTCCTGGCCCCTTTGCAGAGAAACAGCCCCAAAGCATGATGTTTCCACCACCATGCTTTACAGTAGGTATGGTGTTTGATGGATGCAACTCAGTATTCTTTTTCCTCCAAACACGACAAGTTGTGTTTCTACCAAACAGTTCCAGTTTGGTTTCATCAGACCATAGGACATTCTCCCAAAACTCCTCTGGATCATCCAAATGCTCTCTAGCAAACTTCAGACGGGCCCGGACATGTACAGGCTTAAGCAGTGGGACACGTCTGGCACTGCAGGATCTGAGTCCATGGTGGCGTAGTGTGTTACTTATGGTAGGCCTTGTTACATTGGTCCCAGCTCTCTGCAGTTCATTCACTAGGTCCCCCCGCGTGGTTCTGGGATTTTTGCTCACCGTTCTTGTGATCATTCTGACCCCACGGGGTGGGATTTTGCGTGGAGCACCAGATCGAGGGAGATTATCAGTGGTCTTGTATGTCTTCCATTTTCTAATTATTGCTCCCACAGTTGATTTCTTCACTCCAAGCTGGTTGGCTATTGCAGATTCAGTCTTCCCAGCCTGGTGCAGGGCTACAATTTTGTTTCTGGTGTCCTTTGACAGCTCTTTGGTCTTCACCATAGTGGAGTTTGGAGTCAGACTGTTTGAGGGTGTGCACAGGTGTCTTTTTATACTGATAACAAGTTTAAACAGGTGCCATTACTACAGGTAATGAGTGGAGGAAAGAGGAGACTCTTAAAGAAGTTGTTACAGGTCTGTGAGAGCCAGAAATCTTGATTGCTTGTTTCTGACCAAATACTTATTTTCCACCATAATATGCAAATAAAATGAAAAAAAAACAGACAATGTGATTTTCTGGATTTTTTTTTCTCAGTTTGTCTCCCATAGTTGAGGTCTATCTATGATGTAAATTACAGACGCCTCTCATCTTTTTAAGTGGTGGAACTTGCACTATTGCTGACTGACTAAATACTTTTTTGCCCCACTGTAAGTTCCTAACAAATGAAAAATTTGTTTCCAAAATTTTGCTGATGTAAAGTAGACATGTGTGAAATGTTATTTATTTAGTATTTTGTATGACATATCTCTCTGATTTAAGGGCGTAAAAATTAAAAGTTTGAAAATTGCAAAATATTAAAATTTTTTGCCATATTTCAGTTTTTTTTCATAAATAAACTCGTCATATCGAATAAATTTTACCACTAACATGAAGTACATTATGTCTCAAAAAAATATTCTCAGAATCAGTGGGATCCGTTAATGCTTTCCAGAGTTATAACCTCATCCAATGACATTGGTCAGAATTGTAAAAATCGGTCTGGTCATTGTCATTAAGCTGCAAATTGGCTCCGTCACTAAGTGGTTAACACAATGAGCAAAAGTCAGTGTACAACGATGTGAATGGGGTGCAGGTGTGCTATATTTGGTGTTATCACTCTCTCATACAGGTAACTGAAAGTTCAACATGGCACCTCATGGCAGAGAACTCTCTGAGGATCTGAAGAAAAATTGTTGCTCTACATAAAGATGGCTTAGGCTATGATAAGATAGACAACACCCTGAACCTTAGCTGCAGCACGGTCAGCAAGATCATATGGCGGTTCAACAAGACAGGCTCCACTCATAACAGGCCTTGCCAAGGTTATCCCAAGAAGTTGAGTGCATGTGCTCAATGTCATATCCAAAGGTTATGTGTTCAAAATAGATGTATGAATGCTGCCAGCATTTCTGCAGAGAAAAGAGGTGGGGGGTCAGCCTGTGAGTGCTCAGACCATACGTCGAACACTGCCTCAAATTAGTCTGCATGGCTGTCATCCCAGAAGGAAGTCTCTTCCCAAGATGATGCACAAACAGTTTGCTGTACTCACTTTTGTTGCCAGTGGTTTGGACATTAACGGCTGTCTGTTCAGTAGAGAGGGGCGAACCCGAACAGTAAAGTTCGACATCCGTACCGAACACCTATTGTTTGGGCATGGACACTAAACATGGACTTCACCAGGACGTACGTGTTACTCTGCGGAACTGCGGCTGTCTGACCGGCCATGATTTTACCACCGATCATGCACATGACAGCTTGGCAAACACTGGATGTTTGGGCCCCCCAGTCAAGTGAATTGGGTCCAGGTCCGGATACTATTCTGGTACCCGAACCAAAACTTTTTGTAACTGTTTGACTGAACCCGCCAGATCCAAACAACCAGGTGTCTGCCAATCTCTTCTGTTAAGTTATTTATAGGACACAACAATTTTCAAGTTGATCATTTTGTATGGACCTCAAGTGATGTTAAAAATATTGAAATGGCCAATAGAAATAAAAAGGTTCCTCACTCCTGGTCTAATGTCTATGGAGGGACTTAATCTCCATTAGTCACACTGCACTTACTAATTAGCAGATTCAAATTTTGATAAAATTTCATAACGTAAGTCTTCAGAAAATGAAGGCAAGGTTATATGTAATAATATGCCAATGCATTAGAGCGTGACCAGCAGGAAGCACAGCTGTCATGGAATCAGATGACTGGACACTATAATTCTAAAGATGTTATGTGCCTGTATTCAGAAAGACACATAAAAATACATCATTATTGTACTGAGCGCAGCTGCAGGAAGTCAGGTTGTGCTCCTTTCTTCATGTTTTTTTAATTTATGTTCCATCAAGAAGAATCTATCAACACATTGAAATACTGTAAGCCCAGGTGACTTCAGTGTGCGCCTTGGTTATCCCATAGTGATGTATCCAGTCCAGGTAAATTATAAGACTGGTCACTTTCACAATGGCTTTTTTGGATGATTCCAGATTTTCTGCTAGAAATGTGTGTAATAAATCTCTAATCAAAGAAGCCAAAAATGCTTATAAAGTCACTCTCAAATCATGACAGACTACAAATACTTTTATATCATTCATTACTAGCATTACTGTTTATATTGCCACTAATCCAGCCATTACTACTAATACACCTGCTATAATCGTAATATTGAAAGAGGTCTCCTATAATTTTAAAAAATCTACCGTAGGGTAGGCAATGTTTTAAAGTGATAAGTAATGTTTATTTCTTTCACCTAATTACCTACAGCTCAATCAAAGCTGCTGCTCCTCGCTGGTACCAGAAATGATAATGTCCCGTTCATGAGTCATTGGTAGAGTTGAGCGAATTTGTTCGGGTTCCGTCTTATTCGTCAAATTATAGCATTTACCGAATAAGCTGCAGAGGGGACCCGGCTTCCTGGATCGCACCGGCAGATCAGCTGATTGGTATCGCAGCTGCATGTGTCACGGCTGTGTGACAGTCACAGTACATGCATGCACAACAACAGCTTATTCAGTAAGCGTTAAAGCTTACGGAATAAAAGAGAACCCCAACAAATTCACTCAACTCTAGTCATTGGCCTCTGTGGTCAAATTTTGAAACATGTAATTTTGTAGCATACAATTAAACATCTTCTGCTTTTTATAATCTCCACTTTGGTACATTGATAGGAAACTTTTGATGCTTATTACTGCACTTGGAAGTGAAAATCTGTCCAGTTCTGGCTCATTACAGTACAGTGAACATTATAGTTCCAGTTAAAAACAATCAAAGATCTTGAAAAGGATGAGGTACGTAAAGTGTATTATGAAAATGTAAATCTCTCAAATATGTGATTCGTATGGGTGTTTTGCCTATACATTAGATACCTGTTAGGCGTCGGGTTCCTGCAGCTGCACAGCGGGAATTCAGAGCCTTGCATCCAGCGGTCTCCCATTCTCCACCGACCTCTCAGGAGCCTGCACAGCAATCTAGGCATCCCAGACGCTCTGCTCAGACCAGCTCTGTAGGACTGGTTGTTGCCACCTCTGAGTCAGCAATAGCAGCGCAAGCTGTCCTGCAGCAAGCCACTCCAGTGGCTAAGTCCTCTCGTCGCGCTACTGGGCATGCTCATGAGACGATCTCCCATTGGAGATCGGGAGTCACGTGCTCAGGTCCTTCTCCTGATCTGATTGGTCCATCTTAAAGATCTGGAAGGTCCCAGAAGCGCACGGCTATAAAAGGTCCGCATGGCCGCTCGGCCATGTGCTAGTATAGACTCTACTTGCTACCTGTGTGAGTGATGACGGATGCATGTGCCTGCGAATGACTCATTAAGACTCCCCTCCCTCTGATATTACGTGTGTGGATAGGGACCTAGTATTAGAGTCAGCCCCAGTCAGTGGAATGATACAGGCCACAGTGCATAGCTTCACCTAGCTAGCGTCCGACAGTGCGCCTCCTCTGGGCACTGTCGTATAGCGGCTGAGTCAGTCGCCGCGCTGCAATCAGCAGCATCGGTGGGCGTCCACGGTAGCGACGCAGCACACACGGTAGGTCTAGACGGACCCTGACCCTCTGCTTTGGGTTCAGCTCCTGTGACCATATACCGTGTGTGCAGTTCTCTGAGACCTGTGAGTCCAACAGGCTCAGTACTTATGTTTATGTTCCAAGCATCTCTGTGGAGGTAAGAGAGTACACTCTGTGCACACCGGGTGACGTTCAACCCATGTGCGATATACCACCATATTGTGCATCTGCCATTATCTAGCAGCGGTGTAACACCTACTGCACAGTGGACCCCGAGCGGCGAACGCACTTATTATTTATTTATTAGTGCGTTCCGCCGTCCCTAACAATACCTATAAGTGACATAAGAGTTTTCATCCCTCTGGAAGGGAGCTAATGTGCATATTTGGATTATTGCCGACAATGCATGCATCAGTTGAATCTCTATAATCTCCAGTTACCAACCTCCTGTCTTCCGAGTTTATGTAATAACTAAGATATACTTACTGAAATCGTAACCCCTCTTGCCATGCAAGTGTCTTAAGCCTGTTACCGGATCTTTCAATTTTTTTCTTTACAATTTCTGAATTTTAAAACTATAAAACTATAAGCTGATTCTAGTCAGGACTAAATTTTTGGCATTGCATTCCATGTTTTAGCTTCAGCTTTTAGCTTTAAGTGTTACCTCTATGTCTAAGGACAAAAAGGAATAAAAATAGAATATGTGAACAAAATGCAATCTTTGGAAATGTAAAAACTTTGGAGCTTTTCACAATTAATAATGTGTTCCGGATATCAGGGGACAAGTAAAAGCAATTTGTAAAATAAACTACTCGCTGGCACAGTTGCTGGAAATGAAATTTCCAAATCCATCTTCAGTTTAATACCTGGACCATTGTTAGTGCTGAACGCCAAACAAAACATTGTTGCTGTATTCAGTGTCTCATCAATCATGTATATTCCATGGACTTCACTTTATTATTCCTAATTCCTTAATAGAAAATGTGAGCACTTTATTAATTTTTTTTTTTAAAGACGCTAACTTAACAATGTGGTGAATTCATAATAAAACAGTACAGGAAAGATGTACATCTTTGTACTGTGATAGCCAGTAGATAGAAAAATATTCAGAATTGAGAGTCCTCAGTGGTTGATACCTTTTAATGGCTAACTGAAAAGATGGTAACACATTGTAAGCTTTCGAGACTACTCAGGTCTCTTCATCAGGCATTGACTAATACAAAATCTGAAGAATCACATATTTATGCACAACACAGCACAGAAAAAATGCAATAGATAAGGCAAGTAACATGAAGCAGAACTATCATTATGGGAGAGGGATAAGCATAAATATTGGACCAGTTCATAGATAAGGAGTGAAAGTTTTAATGTCCTCTGATTGTGGTCTGGTAATGTGTTGTGATGCCCCCACAAGGTCTTAGGAGCAAATTCCTTAATTGATGTAAAAAGACATAAATCCATGAGACACATTAATTCCTGCATTGAGCGTGTCAAGGGTCGTCATGAGCTTGTACTCCCAGACTTTTCTGTCTCTCTGAGTTGTGAAGTTACCTTTCAATACCAGTAATTGCATGTCCATGGTGCTGTGATCAGGCATAAAAAAATGTTTTGCCACAGGTAGATCCATTTTTTTTTCTCTTATTGTGTGGCGATGAGAATTCATCCTTGTTCTCAGTTTTTGCCTGGTCTCCCCCACATACAGAGTCCCAGTTGGACATTTAGTACAAATAATTAAGTACACCACATTAGATGTGATGCAGCTGAAAGTACCTGGGACCTTGTAGTCCTGATGTGAATTGGGGATCTTTATCTTGTCCGTGGTCAGGAAAAAAGAATGGATCTACCTGTGACAAAACATTTTTTTATGCCTGATCACAGCACCATGGACATAAAATTGGTGGTGGTGGTGGTGGTGCATCTGCTGGTAGTGGCAAAAGCACAATAGCACCTAAGGCAGGAGGTGTTCAGCCTGCGTCATCATCTGGCTCCACAAGGGCTCGAAGGCTCCCTTTTCTGGGTGTAGGTAAACTGCTTTTAAAGCGGGAGCTTCAGGAACAAGTTTACATTGCTTACATTGCTGACACAGCCTCCAGCTCTATCGCCTCCTCTTCTGAAGTTTCAAAAAATAAAAGCACTGAGTCGTCAATGGAGGCTCCTGGTCAGGAACAACACCTTTCCTTGTGTCCTTCACCACTACCAAAAGTGAAGGATGCGACAGGCCACACTACAGATTACTCCATGGAGCTCATTTCACATACCATGCCTGGGTTATCAAGTCAAATCGTGAATTCCCCAGTCCAAGATGAATCTGACATGGAGTGTGGGTAGCCAGCCAGGGCAGTGGGGTTAATCGGTACCAGGCCGGTGTCTCAGAGGGATGTGTTATGGTGGTGGTGACCCGGTCCGTGGCCCTGGGCGTCCATGCAAAGGTGTCACGGGGGCTTAGTTCAACTAAGGCTGAAATACCCGGGGCCCCTGTGGTGTCCCTTTTACTAGGGGAAACCCTGTCTGACCCTCAACCCAGGGTTTTTGCTGAAGGTGCAAATGCCTGAGCCTCCGACCTTTCCTTATCTCCTGCTCAGCCCTGCACTTAACCCTCCACCCTCCACCCAGTGAGGAGTCACACCACCAAAGCTCCCACACAAATAATGACAGACAGGGAGAACTTAAACTGCACTGCGCCGCACACACACAGGAATAAACAGTAATGTGAACAGGGCACAACTAAACACAAATATGGGAAGGAGAAAGGACAACGATGGATCATACGACACCAGATATGAATCTCTCTCTCTTGAACACCTCCACTCCAGACCGGAACCACTTGGTATGAAACACAAGCTATAATCGGCGACGCCCATATGCCAGTATGACTATTTAAAGACCGTGGGCGTGACTAACCTTCCAACCTGGTCTCCAGCAGGATTAACCCCCGAGAGCCTGAAGATCAAACCGGCGCCACTGAGGCTATAGTGGCTGGAGGTGGAACTACCTCTGCCTGCCGGATGCTGTGGTGTGAACAGCGTCCGACATGACAGTACCCCGTCTTCTACGAGGGACCCCAGGGCCCTCAAGACTCATAGGACCCGGCTTGTCCGGATGACGACGGTGAAAACAACTGACCAGCCGATCCGCATGTATGTCTGAGGCTGGAACCCAAGACCTCTCCTCTGGACCATACCCCCGCCAGTGCACCAAATACTGAAGAGTACGGCGTACTACTCGAGAGTCCACCACCTTGGCGACCTCGAACTCTAACTCGCCATCCACCATGACTGGAGGTGGCATCGGCGTCGTGTCCACCAAGCCTACCACCTTTTTCAATAAAGCCCTGTGAAAAACGTTATGTATTCTGTACACCGCAGGAAGTTCCAACCGATAAGCCACTGGGTTAATGATGGCAGAAATCCTAAAAGGCCCAATAAACCTTGGACCCAGTTTTAAAGATGGGATTTTGAGTTTTATGTTCTTCGTAGCTAACCACACCCATTCACCCACACACAGGTCCGGACCTGGCACGCGTCTACTGTCAGCCACCCGTTTGTACCTGGCACTCATGCTCAACAAACGCTGTTTCACCCGCCTCCAGACTGATGACAATTGGGCTCCTAGCTGATCCTCCTCCGGGACACCCCCGGAGTCACCCTGACGTAAGGTACAAAACTGAGGATGTTGACCGTACACACAAAAGAATGGAGACTCTCCTGATGACTCTTGGCGGTGATTATTTAATGCGAATTCGGCCAGAGGAAGGAAAGTAGACCACTCCTCCTGGTTGTCGGACACAAAGCATCGTAAATACTGTTCTAGATTTTGGTTCATGCGCTCAGTTTGTCCATTAGACTGTGGATGAAACGCCGATGAATGTGACAACTTGATCCCCAACCTAGAGCAAAAAGCTTTCCAAAACCTCACCACAAATTGCGTACCCCTATCAGATACTATGTCAGACGGTACTCCGTGGAGTCTGACCACCTCCTTCACAAATACCTGAGCCAACGTCTTAGCATTGGGCAAAGAGGACAACGCCACAAAATGCGCCATCTTTGAAAAACGGTCAACCACCACCAGGATGACCGTGTTCCCTGCCGAGGCTGGCAAGTCAGTGATAAAATCCATGGAGATTTCTGTCCATGGCCTATTGGGTACCCCCAGAGGCTGTAGCGTGCCAGCAGGACGGGTTCGGGGTGACTTAGCCCTAGCGCACGTGATGCAAGCTGCCACGTACGAGACCACGTCCTGCCGGATTTTGGGCCACCAGAAACGACGCGATACCAGCTCTAAGGTGCCCTTCACCCCTGGGTGACCAGCCAGTACCGAATCGTGGTGTTCCTTCAACACCTTAGGCCGAAGATGCAGGGGTACAA
The DNA here is from genome assembly GCF_039654945.1 of Dendrobates tinctorius. Taxonomy (NCBI): domain Eukaryota; kingdom Metazoa; phylum Chordata; class Amphibia; order Anura; family Dendrobatidae; genus Dendrobates; species Dendrobates tinctorius. The sequence continues at coordinate 11,019,539 of NW_027361908.1, forward strand.
ATGATTTGTTGGCGGGAAGTCCTGGTGGTACCTCCTCTTGGGCCTCGGCAATCTCCGCCTCTACCTCAGTCGTGAGAGCCGAGACCACTACCCCTTTCTGGAGGATGGGTACCGGCTCTTCCCGAGGTTCTCCCCCCGGAAAACACCTAGACAAAGCATCCGCCTTGGTGTTTTTAGCCCCGGGACGGTACGTCACAAGAAAATTGAAACGAGTAAAAAACAATGCCCAGTGAGCCTGCCTAGGAGACAGACGCTTGGCCGACTCCAGGTAGAGCAGATTCTTATGGTCGGTGATAACTGTGACCTGGTGAGCCGCCCCCTCCAAGAAGTGTCGCCATTCCTCAAAAGCCAGTTTGATGGCCAACAACTCCCTGTTGCCGATATCATAATTCCGTTCGGCCGATTATAATGTCACGGGGGCTTAGTTCAACTAAGGCTGAAATACCCGGGGCCCCTGTGGTGTCCCTTTTACTAGGGGAAACCCTGTCTGACCCTCAACCCAGGGTTTTTGCTGAAGGTGCAAATGCCTGAGCCTCCGACCTTTCCTTATCTCCTGCTCAGCCCTGCACTTAACCCTCCACCCTCCACCCAGTGAGGAGTCACACCACCAAAGCTCCCACACAAATAATGACAGACAGGGAGAACTTAAACTGCACTGCGCCGCACACACACAGGAATAAACAGTAATGTGAACAGGGCACAACTAAACACAAATATGGGAAGGAGAAAGGACAACGACGGATCATACGACACCAGATATGAATCTCTCTCTCTTGAACACCTCCACTCCAGACCGGAACCACTTGGTATGAAACACAAGCTATAATCGGCGACGCCCATATGCCAGTATGACTATTTAAAGACCGTGGGCGTGACTAACCTTCCAACCTGGTCTCCAGCAGGATTAACCCCCGAGAGCCTGAAGATCAAACCGGCGCCACTGAGGCTATAGTGGCTGGAGGTGGAACTACCTCTGCCTGCCGGATGCTGTGGTGTGAACAGCGTCCGACATGACAAAAGGGGTGAATAATGTTTATAGGTGAATGATACGTGAGGCCACCTGTGGTTTCTGATCAGATTGACCAGCGCTGCAGTGTCGCTTCTCTGGGACAGATGTTGTGGTGCAGCTAAGATGTAGAAGCCCTGCACAGGTAGGGCTGTAGTCGCAGGGCAGATGAAAGAGTTGGTATATGGTGTGCAGTGCAGGATGTAGCAGAGCCGTGTGCCAGGCGCAGGAGAAAGATGACAGGCACAGTCGTGCAGTTCCTTTACCTGTACTTGGTAAGTGCCGTCCAGGACCCAGAGTACAGATGGAGAAAGAGTTGGTCAGCCTGGAAGCAAATTAGGAATTCTCTCTCTGCAGATAGGTAGTGGGGCCTCCGTTCTAGCGCTTATCTGAGGTACTCGCAGTACTGAGTTCACTGAAGTTCCCCCTGTTGACTCTTTTTTGGAACTTTCTCGTATGGCAGGCAGCCATAGCCCTTTCCTTCTGGCTCACAAACGTCGCTGCTGGGGCCTCCGAGCCTTAGTTGGGAACAGAGCATTTACAGCTGCTACTTCCTCCGGTTTCTGGTGCAGGACCGTCAGTGTCACTACAAACTCGGAGACCGGAATCCGGACCATGCGCTCCAGCTAGGAGTGAACCTTAACTCTGCTCATCCTCCTGCTCCCCTTCTCACGTCCACACACTTCCCTTCCCTTCACAGACTGCCCTAACATCCCTCCTCCCAACCACAGAGAGCAGCTCCTCTGCAGTCAGGTTCAGAGCTCTCCCTGCTGGCCTGGAGTGGGAACTGTGTTGTGTGTTGGTTTAACTGCTAGAGAGATCCTTCGTTGCTCCCAAGCATGACATCACACTCCCTAGGAGGAAGGTAATCCCACTGTGGCGGCCGTACTCCTGGGGGCGCCAAAAGTGCACGGATGCCCAGCCACTGCTAGATGATTTTGCTGGTACATTGACCCAGACCACTACATTCCCCTCGCACTCTACACAGCCAGAATCTGACCCTGATGAAACTCAGGTTCCCCTTCCCACATACTATACCACCTTACACGGTGACAAAGAGGAAGGTGCAGATGAAAGTGCAGGTTCCTTGAGCAGGTGGGGGGGCATACTCATGGGCGACGGCACTGGCACAGAGCCCCTCATAGTACGCAAAAGTGTCTCTGCCAGTGGGAGGGACCACCCCCACCCCCACCCGCCATCAGACACACCGCTGTACTATGAGGGGCCCTGTGCCAGTGCAGTCGCCAACGAGTGGGCCCCCTGTTATGAATGGGAAACCGAGGAGGAAAAAAAGACAACAAGCTAAGTCTCAGAAAACCAGAGAAGTTGGTAACTATGCAAATTGCAGATCCCTGATCTTAACTGCACAACTAGCAGCAGTCGTGGAGCGTTCCTACGTTGGTCCTAGACGCCTCATCACAACCGGAGAACTACATAAGCCTAAAGCAGGAAAAGAGGAAAACTAACTGCCCCAGAGCAGACCCCAAAGGAAAGACAGCCCCCCAAATGTATTGACATTGAAGCAAGATGAAAATACAAACAAAGACAGGAAAATAAGCTGAGCAAACGATGGGGCCCGGCTAACTAAAAAGGACAGAAAAGGAAAGACACTGTCTGCAATCTGCCAAAAAAAACCTACAAAAATATTGTCCAACACTTCTGATAGCAAAATTAACCCTGAAGTCACTAGACTTTTAAACCTATATCAGCACTCTGAAATATTCTGAGACAGAGCAAAAAAGAGGCCAATCTAATAAGGGACAAAAAGCAGATTGGCAAATACTGATTAATAGGAGTGGAATTTCTGCATAGCCCCAGCAGGGGCAGGCTGATTACACAAAAAACTGAATTGACCAACAAGCGAAAGTGTGAACATTAGCAAAAAACAAACTTAACTTGAGAAGACTGGAAGAGAGTTGAAGTCCAGGACCTGAGAAGCAGACTGAATCACCAGCACCCGGATAGGGCGTCGGCTGTCTTATATCCAGTCTGATACTTCAGAGATCCAATCGTTATCTTCCTCATCAGATGGCAGATCACTACCACTTAAACCAACCGCACTACCTCCTGTCACCACCAGAGGGAGAACGGAAGGGGAACTCTCAACTGGTGGAGCAGACAATGAGTTCATGACAGTACCCCCCCTGTTTGCTCAGGATCACAGCACTTGCATAGTTGAAATACTTACCTCTCCCTGCTCCACCGCCGTGACGTCTTCCGCGTTTCCTGACAGTGACATTCTGGTCAGAGAGCGTAATGACATCACATCTGTATGCCCTCTGCCTAAACAGTCCAAGTGCAGAGAGATGGAAGATGGGGATGACGAGGAGTCCAGAGTACAGGGATTCCCTAGCGAGGAGACTTTTTTAATTGTTTTAAAGGTTGGGAGCAATTTTTGGGGAGCACTATACTCTGGAGAATGATATATGGGGCCCACCATACACTGGAGCATTCCAAAGGTGGACATCAGACACTGGAGCAGCATTTACAGGGCCCATTATACACTGGAGCATTAGAAATGGGGCCCATTATATATGGAGCATTATTTGGGCCCATAAGACACTGGAGCATCATCCATGGGGCCCATCATATACTTGAGCATTGTAAATGGGGCAGATTATATATGGAGCATTATTTGGACCAATCGTACACTAGAGCATCATCCGTTAGGCCATCATATGCTGGAGCTTTCCAAATGGGGGACATCAGACACTGGAGCAGCATTTACAGGGCCCATTGTACACTGGAGCATTAGAAATGGGGTCCATTATATATGGAGCATTATCTGGGCCCATAAGACAGTGGAGCTTCATCCATGGGAAACAACATATACTGTAGCATTATGTCTAGCCCATCATATACTGTATCGAACATTATATGGGACCAATGATTCTGTATGGAGAAATATATGGGCCGCATTACTCTGTATGGCGCACTATGCGGTGGCCATAATACTGGATGGAGTAATATACTGTCCGTTTTTGGAGCTATTGGAGAATTTAAAATGGATGTAATGTGATGTAAGAAGTGAAGTATTTTTCATTGTACTATACCGCTATTTCTCTGCCGTATCAGAGGATCATGAATTGTGGCATGTGTTAAAGGAGCCCAGTGACACTCTTTGGCCCTGGGCCCACGAAAACCTGGAGCCAGCCCTACCTCCCCACAACTTTAGCCAAATAACCCCCAGTTTTCAATGCCAAACTATTATTATAAAGTAAATTAAGGTTGACAAGCTTAAGTAATAAGAATTGATGTTTTTGGCATTAAAATGGGCACTGTAGGTGTGTTTCCTGTCCTCCACTCACTGCCGACTTTTCTTCCCCATTGACTTGCATTGGGTTTCGTGTTTCAGTCGGCCTTTGACTTTTCACGATAATCGGTCGATTGCGTTTGACCCGACTTTTGCGAAAGTTGGGTTTCATGAAACCCGACTCGACCTGAAAAAAGGCAAAGTCGCTCATCTCTATGGTTAACCAAGTGAGGATCGCAAATTCTATGGGCATTGATTCCCTCTTTCCCACAGCGCTGTTACATGCAGTGTCCATATGCTCTCTGTCTGAATGAAGTCCTTTCAACTGAAAAGACACGGTTTTTGGATTGCTTTGTTAATGCATCTTATTTTTTTGCAACTCGAGAACTGGATTCTTTCTTCACTGAGTACATGGAGTGGTATCCTATCCTGGCACCGTATTTTTATACAGAGTGACGTACATCCTATCAATATATTCCTATAAAGAAAACAGTTTGGCCGAGTTATAAACTGCTGAGTTCAATAATTTCAAGCATTACCTTACCTGGTTTTCTGATTTGTAAAAGAAACATGTGAGCAGTTAATTTGTAGAAATTTGTTTCTCTAAACCATTTCCAAATTAAAAGATGTTGTCCACTATACAGTTGTGCTCAAAAGTTTACATACCCCGGCAGAATTTTTGCTTTCTTGGTGTTTTTCCAGAAAATATAAATGATAACACCAAAATTTTATCTCCACTCATGGCTAGTGGTTGGGTGAAGCCATTTATTGTCAAACTACTGTGTTTTCTCTTTTTAAATCATAATGACAACCCAAAACATCCAAATGACCCTGATCAAAAGTTCTCATACCCTGGTGATTTTGGCCTGATAACATGCACAGAAGTTGAAAGTAACATACTCACCTGTGACCTGTTTACTTGTAATCAGTGTGTGTGCATAAAAGCTGAGTGAGTTTCTGGGATCCAGACTGACTCTTGCAACTTTTATCCAGTCACTGATGTTTCTGGATGGTGAGTCAGGGAGAAAGGAAACGAATTGATAAAGGATCTATTGGAAAAGGTAGGTGAACTGTAAAAAATAGGAAAGGGATACAAAAAGATATCCAAGGATTTGATAATGCCAATCAGCAGCGTTCAAACTGTGTTTAACAAATGGAAAATCAGGGGCTCTGTAAAAACAAAACCACGGTCAGGTAGACCAACAAAAATGTCGTCCACAACTGCCATGAAAATTGTTCGGGATGCAAAGAAAACCCACAAATAACATCAGCTGAAATACTGGACTCTCTGAAAACTAGTGGTGTGGCAGTTTCAAGATGCACAATAAGAAGGAACTTTAAGAAAAATCGGCTGCATGGTCGAGTAGCCAGAAGAAAGCCGTATCTCACCTACAATATGCCAAACAGCATAGAGACAAGCCTCAAAACTTCTGGAACAAGGCAATTTTGAGTGATGATACCAAAATTTAACTTTTTGGCCACAACCATAAACGTCACATTTGGAGAGAGGTCAACAAGGCCTATGATGAAAGGAACACCATTCCTACTGTAAGGCACAGAGGTGGATCGCTGATGTTTAGGGGATGTGTGAGCTACAAAGGCACAGAAAACTTGGTCAAAGTTAAAGGAAAGATGAATGCAGAACGTTATCAGCAAATACTGGAGGAAAATTTGCAATCATCAGCCTGGAAGCTGCGCATGGGATGAACTTGAACGTTCCAACATGACAACCATCCAAACACACAAGGTCAAGTCGACCTGTCATTGGCTACAGCAGAACAAAGTGAAGGTTCTGGAGTGGCCATCTCAATCTCCTGACCTCAACATCATTGAGCCACTCTGGGGAGATCTCAAGCGTGCCGTTCATGCTAGACAACCCAGGAATTTACAGGAACTGGAGGCTTTTTACCAAGACGAGTGGGAAGCATTACCATCTGAGAAAATAAAAAACCTCATCCACAACTGCCACAAAAGAATTTAAGCTGTCATTGATGTGTTAGAGGGGCAATACACGGTAATAAGAAATGGGGTATGTGAACTTTTGATCGAGGTCATTTAGATGTTTTGGGTTGTCATTATGATTTAAAAAGAGAAAACACAGTAGTTTGACAATAAATGGCTTCACCCAACCACTAACCTTGAATGGGGAAAAAGTTTTGGTGTTATCATTCATATTCTTGGAATAAAATCCAAGAAAGCAAAAATTCTGCTGGGGTATGTAAACTTTTGATCACAACTGTACTTCCATTAGACAGAACAGTTAGGTCTGATGGATCTTTGTGCATTCCAGTCCATTAGTGGCCGTTGATATGTGGCAGAGCTCACGTGACATAAACAATGTCACAAGTTCACAAGGGGACATAGCACTCGGAATGGAGGAGGTTCAAAAGCTAGGTATGTTTTTTTATTTTTTTATTTTTATTTTAGTAAGTACATTAGGGATCTTGAAAAGCCATTGTTTAAAAGCGGACAACCCGTTGTCGAGACCTTGGCACCATTTATGATATTGCATTAGAAAAAGTCAATAAAATGGTTATTATGCTTTGAGAACATCACATTGATAGTATAGTAACCACAGCATCGATATTTGTTTCATTGTCTACAGGACAGTCGCAGCAGATTTGGTTTTACCCATTTATTTCATGTTCTAAAGAAGTCCTGGCATTTTGTGTTGTACAGTAATATAAGGTTTGTGTTTTACAACTGAAGATGAGCATTTTACTAATCTAGGGACTACACGTGACATGCACAAAGAAATCGCAGCGACACATTGCAGCATTGGTTTAAATGATCTCTAATGGGGTCGCTTTGCGACCTGCAACATACTGTGACTGCAATACAGAGTCTCAACTGTTGCTAAAAGGGATAGATTTTCGGTCACTTATTGCCAGTCGCACGCACACTCGCCATAGGCTTCATTGCAAGTCGCCCACAACATGCGACTTACATACGATTTATCTACAACTTGGAAATTTTATTTCCAGAAAAATCACAGCACTCAAACAGTCATACAGCGAGTTGCACAGATGATTTTACTGCACGACATTTCTGAGAAGTAATGGTGTGTGCGGTCTTGGCCTCAAGAATCTGTCTAGTAGAAAAGTGTTAAAGATATCGTACTGTGCAAAAGTTGTAGACAGACGGAAAAAATGCTGCAAATTAATGTTAAGGCTATGTGCACACGTTGTGGAATTGCCGCGGAAATTTCCGCAGGAATTCCGCAACTCCCTGCCGTGGGAAATACGCTAGAATTCCGCATGCGTAATTCCTGCGAAAAACTAGCGTTTTGCAAGCGTAATTAGCTTGCAGAATGCTAACGTTTTCCAAGCGTTCTGTAGCATCGCTTGGAAAATTGATTGACAGGTTGGTCACACTCATCAAACATAGTGTTTGACAAGTGTGACCAATGTTTTACTATTGAGGCTGCCTATGTATGCAGCATCAGTACTAAAAGATATATTGTTAAAAATAATAAAAAAGATAAAAAATGGTGTTATTCCCACCTTCCGGCATCCCACTCAGCGTCCCCAGGCCTCAGCGATGCTCCCGGCATCTTCCGGTCCCAGTGATGCCTTGCGACAATGACCTTTGATGACGTAGCGGTCTTGCGAGATTGCTACGGTATCGTGAGACCGCTACGTCATCTCGGGTTATTATAGCAAGGCATCACTGTGACCGGAAGATGCCGGGAGCATCGCTGAGACCTGGGAACAGTACGGGGACCACCGGAAGGTGAGAATAACACCATTTTTTATTTTAATTCTTTTTTTTTTTTTTTACAGGGATATGGTACCCAGGGCCTGGAGGAGAGTCTCCTCTCCTCCAGACCCTGGGTAAAATCCGCATATTACATGCTGTGCTTTTTCCGTGGCAAAATCGCATCGTGAAAAAATACGCAGCAGGCTCATTCTTTGTGCGGAATCGTGGGAATTCCGCACACATAGGAATCCATTGTTCCGCTTACTTTCCACATGTGACTAGAATCATAGAATCATAGAATCATAGAATCGTAGAGTTGGAAGGGACCTCCTGGGCCATCTGGTCCAACCCCCTGCTCAAAGCAGGATTCGCTAAATCATCCCAGTCAGATGTCTGTCCAGCCTCTGTTTGAAGACTTCCATTGAAGGAGAACTCACCACTTCTCGTGGCAGCCTGTTCCACTCATTGATCACTCTAACTGTCAAAAAGTTTTTTCTAATATCTAATCTGTGTCTCTTCCCATTCAGTTTCATCCCATTGCTTCTAGTCTTTCCTTGTGCAAATGAGAATAAAGTTGATCCTTCTACAATGTGACAGCCCTTTAGATATTTGTAGACAGCTATTAAGTCTCCTCTCAGTCTTCTCTTTTGCAAACTAAACATTCCCAAATCCTGCAACCTTTCCTCATAAGACAGGGTTTGCAGACCGGTCACCATTCTGGTCGCTCTTTTCTGAACTTACTCCAGTTTGTTGATGTTCTTTTTTAAAATGTGGTGCCCAAAACTGGACACAATATTCCAGATGAGGTCTGACCAAAGAGGAGTAGAGGGAAATAATGACTTCACGTGATCTAGACTGTATGCTTCTGTTAATACATCCTAGAATTGCATTTGCCTTTTTTGCTGCTGCATCACACTGTTGACTCATATTCAGTCTGTGATCTATTAGTATACCCAAGTCTTTTTCACATGTGCTGTCACTTAGCCCTATTCCTCCCATTCTATATATGCTTTTTTCATTTTTATTGCCCAGATGTAGTACTTTGCATTTCTCCCTGTTAAAAACCATTCTGTTAGTTGCTGCCCACTTCTCCAGTTTATTTAAATCTTTTTGAATCCTCTCTCTCTCTTCTCTAGTATTAGCTACCCCTCCTAGCTTTGTGTCATCAGCAAATTTAATCAGTTTACCCTCAATTCCTTCATCTAAATCGTTGATAAAGATGTTGAACAATACAGGGCCCAGGACAGAGCCCTGTGGTACCCCACTTGAGACATTCTTCCAACTGGATGTGCAGCCATTTACGACCACTCTTTGGGTCCGATCACTAAGCCAGTTATGAATCCACCTAACAGTTGCCTTGTCCATTCCATACTTAGTCATTTTTTCAATAAGGATTGTATGAGAGACTTTGTCAAATGCTTTGCTAAAGTCAAGATATACTATATCTACAGCATTTCCTTGATCCACCCAATCAGTGATACCGTCATAGAAGGAAATTAAGTTAGTCTGACATGACTTATTAGTTACAAACCCATGCTGACTCTGTTTAATCACTTCATTCTTATCCAGGTATTGACATACATGTTGTTTAATAATTTGTTCAAAGATCTTTCCTGGTATAGAAGTCAGACTCACCGGCCTATAGTTGCCTGGGTCCACCTTCTTCCCCTTTTTGAAGATAGGAACAACATTTGCTCTTCTCCAGTCTTCTGGCACTTCTCCTGTTCTCCAAGAATTTTCAAAGATTATGGAGAGGGGTTCAAAAATTTCTTCTGCTATCTCCTTCAGTACTCTGGGGTGTAATTCATCTGGACCTGGAGACTTGAATTCATTTAGGTTAGCTAAGTGTTTCCTCACTATCTTTCTGTTTATAGATATCCTGGATTCTTCTATTCCCTTAATAGGACAGTGAATAACAGTTGATGTTATATTTCCTTTCTGAGAGAAAACAGATGCAAAATAGGAATTTAAAAGTTCAGCCTTCTCAACATCCTGTCTTACCATTTCATCATTTTCATCCTGTAAAAATCCTATAGCATCTTTGACTTTTCTTTTACTTTTGACATATCCCCAAAATCCTTATGGCCTTATGACTATATGGCCTATATATATATATGACTATATGGCCTTATGACTATGGCCACCTTGCGCAAAGTAAGCGGAACAATGGATTCCTATGTGTGCGGAATTCCCACGATTCTGCACAAAGAATGAGCCTGCTGCGTATTTTTCCGTGATGCGATTTTGCAGCGGAAAAATACGCAGCATTAGCACAGCATGTGCGGAATGCCATTGTATTCAATGGGCTGCTTATTTTATGCGTTCTTGCAGCGTTTTTGTGGTGAAAAAACACGGCAAAAACACATAAAATCCGTGGGAATTCCGGACGTGTGCACACAGCCTAAAAAAGGATATGTTTGCGTTTAAATGCCTCCATTTGCATCAGTTTTACAACAGATATTTTTCCCAATATAAAAATGTGGCTTGAAACAAGGATAAGAATGTTTTAAAAAAATAGTGATGATAACTTATTTTAATCAATTAACAAAATGCAAAGTGAATGAATAAAAGAAAAAGCTAAAACATATCAATATTTGGTGTGACCACTCTTTGTCTTAAAAACATCATCAATTGTTTTAGGTACACTTGCATAAAGTCAGGGATTCTAGTCAGGTGTATGAGCAACCAGTTACACCAAACAAGTGGTGATCATTTTTTTCATATGTAGGTTGAAACCTAACCAATAACTGAAACAGAATCAGGTTTGTGAGAGATTTAAAACTGATTGATGCCCCCAGTGGACACTCACACACAGTATGATGCTCTCATAGTTTCCAGCACAGTATGATGCCCCCATACACAACCACACAGTATGACACTCCCAGCGGTCCCCTCACGCGGTATGAGGATATTACCTGACCTGAAAGTCTTTGCAGGGCCATCTGTCTCTACTCAAGCACAATGCTGGAGAAGGCATGTGACGGCTCCCTGTCCACCAGCATATTCTACCATATCTGTGTTCTGAAGTCACAAATACAGTTGAAGTCGGTGAATACTCCTGGCTTACTGGAACAGTGGGTCCGGCTTCTGACCACTTGGAACTCCAGTAATCTTGACAATGGTAGCCCTAGAGTGTGATAATACGGAGCAGAAGTGCGTATATTTGACTTATATAGTGGATCACTTAACTCGATTTTCTATAGTAGTCTCATAGACAATGAAAAGAGCAGAGGTCAACCATATGTACCTCCTTTTAGTTCAGAAGAGGTGCTGAGGAGACATATTTTTGGTATTCAGAAGCCTCCGGGGTTGAGGTCCCAGCTAGAGTTGAGCAACTTTGGTCGGATCAGGTTTCATGAAACAAAATTTGTTTCAGATGAAACTGGTCCGACTAGGGTAAAAAAAGTCAGAGTTTCGTCCGAAACCCGACCCCAATGCAAGTCAATGGGGATTAAAAGTCGGCATTGAGCGGATGAATGTCATCCGCTCAATGACGACTTTTATTTCCCATTGACTTGCATTGGGGTCGGGTTTCGGACCAAACTCTGACTTTTTTTTGCCCTAGTCGGACCAGTTTAATCAGAAACAAATTTTGTTTCATGAAACCTGATCCGACCAAAGTTGCTCAACTCTAGTCCCAGCAATGGTGCTGAAGTTGCACATGAAAAACTCTGCTCCGAGCCAGGTTTTTGGGCTCTAGAGACCCAATCTCAGCATAGTAGGATGTCCCAGAAGTCTGGACCCCAGCAATCAGTAAAGCCTCCCTTTTCCTATAGAAAGAGGATTTCTTTTATTATGGCAATACCCCTTTAATGACTAGAATATAAATGTCAAGAATAACTATAGACAGTGTTGATTTACTTTATTATTTACTTTATTATGTTGTAAATCCATGTTTTCTATTGGAATCTAACTGCTTATTTCCCAAAGTGATTCTCACTACCTTTGTGGTGCTGTTAAAAATATAATATGAACTCAGGGTGGCAGTAAAGTTACATAGTTAGTGAAGTCTTCCATTCCTTTTAGCCTGGTTTCAGCTTCCATGTGTTTTATGGTGACTGGTGTAAATGTATTAATTTATTTTACTTACTTTTGTAGCTGTTTTATAATCCACAGCGATTTGCAGACAAATGAAAATTGATAAAAGAGTAAGTAAAAAATTGGAATAAATGAACCTTTTTAAAGGAAATTTGTTACCAGGTTTTTGCTATGTATTATGAGAGCACTATAGTGTAGGAGCGGATACCCCAATTACAGTGATGTGCCACTCACTGGGCTGTGTTTTGCTGTATCAATGCAATCAGTGTTTTATCTGCAGGAGATTATCACTACAGGACAAGTGGCCTGGTGCTGCTTAGTCCAATCACGCCCTCCAGCAAATCTCTGTTACTATACAATGTGCACAGAAAGCTGTCGGGTGGGCAGAGTAATACATAGCCCAAAAACTGAGTTCTGCAAGATCTGCATAAGGGAAAACTGTGACTATCATAACTGTTGAAACCAATACAATGATACATTGTGAGGTCTCTGTCCCTAACTCAGGCTACTGTCAGATTACATAGCAAAAAACGGCTGACATATTCCCATTAAATGGCTTGGTTATCCTGCAAATTTGACTTATTATACAGTTTATAAATTTTCTCAGGGATAAATCACATGAACATTTTCTATTTTAGACATGTAGCAGGTTTATATGCTTGAATAGTATGGTACTAGCCACAGTCTACTTACGGAAAAATATAAGCAATTAGTAGTTGGCAATCAGTGCAAGAATATATCCATCTTCTGCACTTACAAAATGTGCTACAATGTGATGTCTGTAAGGCTGGTTTCACATTAGCGCTTTTTAAGCGCACGCACGGCCGGGGGTAGCTCCGCCCCCGAGCCGGCTCTCTGCCCGGCGTGCCCGCCCCTTGCTTGTAGCGCCGCCTCCTAGCGGACAGCGGCGCCTGCGATCGGCGCACCCTATCTTTAGCATAGGGTGCACAGATCGTGCGCAGGCCGTGCGCTAGTTGCGCTTTGACCTGCACTGCGTACTTTTGACGGTGCGCCGTGCGCGTCAAAATCGAACTTTTCGGATTTTGGCGCGCACGGCGCACCGTCAAAGGTGCGCAGCGCAGGTCAAAGCGCAACTAGCGCACGGCCTGTGCACGATCTGCGCACCCTATGCTAAAGATAGGGTGCGCCGATCGCAGGCGCCGCTGTCCGCTAGGAGGCGGCGCTACAAGCAAGGGGCGGGCACGCCGGGCAGAGAGCCGGCTCGGGGGCGGAGCTACCCCCGGCCGTGCGTGCGCTTAAAAAGCGCTAATGTGAAACCAGCCTAACAACCCTGCTGGCATCACTGCATGGCCTCCCCTCCCCCGCACACCAACTTACTTTCTGCTTCAAGCCATGCTGTGAAATCTGTCTGTTGCCAGTCCTGTGCTCTGTGCCTCTGCTCTATGCTTCCAAGCTATGTGTGTATAGGGGGGCGGCGCCAGAACTCTCTGGTTCTTATGCAGTCAGGGTGCACCTGTATAATATGTCCCTGACCAATCGCCTAGAGCCCTTGACTATTTAGTTTTGCCACACCCACTGACCTTTGCCTGTGCAATGTCTATACTCAGTTAGTATCTTGCTGCTGAGGAAGCCAGGCCCTGTTCTGTGTATCTCCTTCTCTGGAGGAATACTTCTTGTTTTGCCTTGTACCTTGTCTGCCTGCCAGGAGGCTGAATATCCTGGCCCCTGAGTCTTGTTCTCAGTACCTTGTCTGTACTCTGTCCGCCTGCCAGGAGGCAGAATATCCTGGTCCTTGTGTCTTAGTCCCTGAGTCTCTGTCTGAACTTAGTCTTACCTCTGTCTGTCAGTCTCCTTGTTTGTGGTTCCTTCTCTGCCGTGTCTTTCCTTGTGTCCTCCCTATCTGTGCATCTGCACCCTCGCAGCTTTATCTATGCATCTGCACCCTCTCAGCTTTATCTGTGCATCTGCACCCTCACAGCCTTATCTGTGCATCTGCACCCTCGCAGCCTTATCTGTGCATCTGCACCCTCGCAGCTTTATCTGTGCATCTGCACCCTCGCAGCTTTATCTGTGCATCTGCACCCTAGCCGCTCTGTCTGTACGGCTTCCTAGCCGCTCTGTCTGCACGGCTCCCTAGCCGCTCTGCCTGCTCCGCACTCCTACGGTTCTGCCTGCTCCGCACTCCTGCGGCTCTGCCTGCTCCGCACTCCTGCGGCTCTGCCTGCTCGCACCTCCTGTGTGAACAGGTCCAAACCTGTTCCTTCATATTCCACTCCTTCCGGCCTATATCCATACCTGCACCTCCTGTGTGAACAGGTCCAGATCCTGTTCCAGCATACACCACTCCCTCCTGCCTACACCTGCTGTGTGACCAGGTCCCTACCTGCTCCTTCTCATACCACGCCAATCTGTCCTGTGTCTCCAAGCCATGCCCGCCTGTCCTGTGTCTCCAAGCCGTGCCCGCCTGTCCTGTGTCTCCAAGCCGTGCCCGCCTGTCCTGTGTCTCCAAGCCGTGCCCGCCTGTCCTGTGTCTCCAAGCCGTGCCCGCCTGTCCTGTGTCTCCAAGCTGTGCCCGCCTGTCCTGTGTCTCCAAGCCGTGCCCGCCTGTCCTGTGTCTCCTAGCCGTGCCCGCCTGTCCTGTGTCTCCAAGCCGTGCCCGCTGTGTCTCCAAACCGTGCCCGCCTGTCCTGTGTCTCCAAGCCGTGCCCGCCTGTCCTTTGTCTCCAAGCCATGCCCGCCTGCCCTGTGTCTCAGCCGTGCCTGTCGAGTCTACCTGCCTGCCTGTCTATAGCCTCTGTCAAAGTGACTTGTCCCCGAGTGGGACCAGCAGCCACAGCCAGACACCACCCTGGAGTGGCACCCGACAGCTATCTGCCGCACAAGCCTGACCTCACCATCAGAGGCTCCAGTGAAGACCGAGGTAGCTGTCGTAGTCACGCCCCTTCCAGGGTAGTCTGGTTTGTGGTCCAGTGGGGCCACAAACCCCCGGCTCGCGCCATTCAGCCAAGGCGCGAGCGTGACAGTTTGCACAGGCCATGGTCCCCGCTGAGTCCCATGTCCCTCTGCTTGCAGAGCATGAGGAACTTTCTCTCTGCCAGTATGAGCGTCTGGAAGAATTTGTTCCGCCCTGTGTGGTTCCGATTGTTGAGACTTCTGAACCCATCATTGTCTCCAATGCCATCTACAACCAGCTCCTGGCTTATGAGAGGCTTGACCCTGAAGATCCTCCAAGGTTCTTTGGAGATCCTAAGGAGTGCCAAGGGTTCCTGGAGCAGTGCCTGCGGTACATTGAGTGGAATTCCGCCTGTTTCCCCTCTGATTGGGTCAAAGTGGGATATATAATGTCCTACTTAGCAGGAGAAGCTTTGATGTGGATCTGTCCCCTCTGGGATGCAGGGGATCCTATCATCACGGACCTAGAGGCCTTCCTAGTGGCCTTCCGTAAAGCCTTTGAAGTACCCAGTCCAGCTACGTCTGCCAAGTCTTCCCTTTCCAGATCTGAGAGGCGCGCCAGACGGGCGAAACCAGTGAAGAAACCGCCTCATCAGACCGCGACCGCCATCCGAAACCCTCTAGTTCCTCCACCTGTTAAAGCAGCGACTCGAGTTGAACCCAAGAAGACTGTTAAGAGTGGGCTGGCAAAGCAGCAGCCTGAAACCAGTCGTAAGATGGGCATACAGTATTGCTGCGATTGTGTGGAACACCCGGACGGCTTCTGTCCGAGGGAGCGCAAGCTCCAAAACCTTGGGTCAGTGGGAGAGGCTGCCCTCGGTAAGAGTCCCTCCTCCTCACTAAGATCGGTGACTGTTCGTGTGCCTTGTGGGAGCTTCGGCCCTGCAGATGTGTTAAAGCTGCAAGCCAGACGGAGTCTGTGTAGGGTTCCTGTTCCACAGCTCCAGAATCCGGTGACGGTGTTTGGTGATGGTCGTGCCCTACTTATGAACAGTCGAGTGTTGAAGGGACAACTACAGCTCCAAATCGGAGCATTATATTTGGAGAAGTTTATTTTACACTTACTGACCAGTTTGCCCATCGGTCCTTCTGAGCCGGATACTCTACTGCCCGTTCCGGTCCGAAGACCCAGTGTGGTGCCGCATTTGGAGCTACCTAGTCACCAAAGGTATCTAGTTCCAATGTTACAAGGTCAGGCTACAGTGTTACCTTCCCATCTGTTCTGCTGGCTATTGGGTCATGGTGTGCTGATGTCACTGAAGAAAAGGAAGCAGTGGCGCCCTCTCCACACACCTCCTGTGACCAGTTCCCAGAAGCATCCCTGTCGCTTGAAAATTTTTCTTCAGGCCATGGGCAGAAGATGGATCCTGTACGGATGCCTTCAGATTCCATGTGGCAGGTGGATGAAGAAGTTGGAGCAGAAGCTCTTGTACGTCTGCTTTTTACCAACCCAGAGGAACAGGTGCAGTTCTCTTCTGATAACGGGCGAAGGATGGTTCCAGTGTGGGTACCCTCAACTTCTAGTTGGCCGGCTAATGAAGATACTGAGGAGGTCCAATTTACTTGGGATATCAGGTTGAAGTTGGACTCAGTGAAGGTCTCTTCTGTTTCCAGCTGGCCGGCTGATGTAGGGGTCAAGTCTGAGGCTTCCAGGTCCCTGCTTTCTGCTACCCAGGAGGAAGAAATCCAAGTCCTTATACCCTCTGTGTTGGAAGATGACTCCATCAGGCACCAAGAAGCTTGGCACTCTGGGATTCCTGATGGCACACTTATTCCACCCTACCAGAAGGATGTCGTGTCAACCTGGACTGTGTGTGGTCCCATACTCGTTTTTCTGGTCATTCTGGCAGGCTTGAGGAAGAGGGGCCGTAAAGGGGGGGTACTGTAACAACCCTGCTGGCATCACTGCATGGCCTCCCCTCCCCCGCACACCAACTTACTTTCTGCTTCAAGCCATGCTGTGAAATCTGTCTGTTGCCAGTCCTGTGCTCTGTGCCTCTGCTCTATGCTTCCAAGCTATGTGTGTATAGGGGGGCGGCGCCAGAACTCTCTGGTTCTTATGCAGTCAGGGTGCACCTGTATAATATGTCCCTGACCAATTGCCTAGAGCCCTTGACTATTTAGTTTCGCCACATCCACTGACCTTTGCCTGTGCAATGTCTATACTCAGTTAGTATCTTGCTGCTGAGGAAGCCAGGCCCTGTTCTGTGTATCTCCTTCTCTGGAGGAATACTTCTTGTCTTGCCTTGTACCTTGTCTGCCTGCCAGGAGGCTGAATATCCTGGCCCCTGAGTCTTGTTCTCAGTACCTTGTCTATACTCTGTCCGCCTGCCAGGAGGCAGAATATCCTGATCCTTGTGTCTTAGTCCCTGAGTCTCTGTCTGAACTTAGTCTTACCTCTGTCTGTCAGTCTCCTTGTTTGTGGTTCCTTCTCTGCCGTGTCTTTCCTTGTGTCCTCCCTATCTGTGCATCTGCACCCTCGCAGCTTTATCTGTGGATCTGCACCCTCGCAGCTTTATCTGTGCATCTGCACCCTCGCAGCTTTATCTGTGCATCTGCACCCTAGCCGCTCTGTCTGCACGGCTCCCTAGCCGCTCTGTCTGCACGGCTCCCTAGCTGCTCTGCCTGCTCCGCACTCCTGCGGTTCTGCCTGCTCCTCACTCCTGCGGCTCTGCCTGCTCTGCACTCCTGCGGCTCTGCCTGCTCGCACCTCCTGTGTGAACAGGTCCAAACCTGTTCCTTCATATTCCACTCCTTCCGGCCTATATCCATACCTGCACCTCCTGTGTGAACAGGTCCAGATCCTGTTCCAGCATACACCACTCCCTCCTGCCTACACCTGCTGTGTGACCAGGTCCCTACCTGCTCCTTCTCATACCATGCCAATCTGTCCTGTGTCTCCAAGCCGTGCCCGCCTGTCCTGTGTCTCCAAGCCGTGCCCGCCTGTCCTGTGTCTCCAAGCCGTGCCCGCCTGTCCTGTGTCTCCAAGCCGTGCCCACCTGTCCTGTGTCTCCAAGCCATGCCCGCCTGTCCTGTGTCTCCAAGCCGTGCCCGCCTGTCCTGTGTCTCCAAGCCGTGCCCGCCTGTCCTGTGTCTCCAAGCCGTGCCCGCCTGTCCTGTGTCTCCTAGCCGTGCCCGCCTGTCCTGTGTCTCCTAGCCGTGCCCGCCTGTCCTGTGTCTCCTAGCCGTGCCCGCCTGTCCTGTGTCTCCTAGCCGTGCCCGCCTGTCCTGTGTCTCCAAGCCGTGCCCGCCTGTCCTGTGTCTCCAAACCGTGCCCGCCTGTCCTGTGTCTCCAAGCCATGCCCACCTGTCCTGTGTCTCCAAGCCGTGCCCGCCTGTCCTGTGTCTCCAAGCCGTGCCCGCCTGCCCTGTGTCTCAGCCGTGCCTGTCGAGTCTACCTGCCTGCCTGTCTATAGCCTCTGTCAAAGTGACTTGTCCCCGAGTGGGACCAGCAGCCACAGCCAGACACCACCCTGGAGTGGCACCCGACAGCTATCTGCCGCACAAGCCTGACCTCAACATCAGAGGCTCCAGTGAAGACCGAGGTAGCTGTCGTAGTCACGCCCCTTCCAGGGTAGTCTGGTTTGTGGTCCAGTGGGGCCACAAACCCCCGGCTCGCGCCATTCAGTCAGGGCGCGAGCGTGACAATGTCTAATGTGATATTATAATTATGGATGCATCCCCATTGTGCTTTGCATTACAGTAGAACTTTTTTATTGAATGTCAATTTTGATTCTATCCCTATAGCCATGCTCCCCCAATTTTTTATCGCTTGCTTCAGTTGCGTAATGTTCATTCCTTTGTCATTCTTGTTTTGTCTCCCTGTTTCCTTTTACCACTAACCATTCAGAGTGGCATCTCTTCTAATGAATTTGCCCTCATCACATGTCCAAAATAGGTCACTTTCTGTCTGGTGATCTTGACTTCCAGAGAAAATCCTAGGTTTATATGACCACAAGCATCTTTGTTGGTCATCCTAGCTGTATCCTTGTAGCATTCTAGATCCTGTCAAGAGATACATGTTCACCCACTCCATGTATCAATGTTCCCCCATCCTGTAATAATGTCCCCGATACTGGTCCCTTTCTGTAATAATGTCTCCCATTCTGGCCTCAGTTTGTAATAATATCCTCCATTCTGGCACCTTCCTGTAATAATGTCAACAATGCTGGGCCCCTTCTAGGTATAAGGTCCTCCTTCTTAGGCCTTTTCTTGATATAATGTTCCCAAAACCGGGCCCCTTCAGGAATAATGTCCTGGTATAATGTCTCCATACTAGGTCACTTCCTGGTATAATGTCTTCCATCCATTCTTGGCATAATATTCCCCATCCTGGACGTCCTTCTAGTGATATATATCCACCTTCTTGATGCAGTGCCCCCATTCTGGGCCTATTTTCAGTAATATATGTCTCCATTCTGGTATAATGTCCCCCATCCTGATCCCCTTCTTCTAATAAATGCAAGAGCTGAATTTTAAATGAGGGGCTGCAGACAAGTGCATAGTTAAACAAAATAGCAGACTTTAACACAAGAGCAAAGCTTGGTGTTTTTCCATGGTTTTTATGTTTTCATCTGTACTGTTTACTCCCATTTAGTATGTGCTTCATGGATAATGCTACCAGCTGTGCATTTTGTGAGATGTATGTATACCTTGAACAGCCGTTTGAAGGTGAATATATCTGTACTCGATGTCAGCGAGTTACATGTTTGGAAGACCAGGTAATGAATCTAAATGTGCAGCTTGCAACACTCAGGAGTATTGCCAACCTGGAGAGTAGTTTAGAGCTCACTGAGCATGCTCTGGCTGGGGCCAGCGACATGAGTAGTGATGGGCAGTCCGGCTCTTTTTGGTAATCCAGCTCTCATGGCTCCGCTCACCAAAAATAGCCAACTCTTTTTGGATCCTAGATGGATCACTAGTAAATATGTGTTCACAATATGTGAACTGGTATGATTGGGTAACCAAGGAGGATAGCAGGCCCAGGCTAAGCCACAGAAAACCAGAGAGGTTGGTAACTAAGCGGATTGCAGACCCCTGATCCCATCCACACAACTAGAAGTAGCCGTGGAGCGTACCTACGATGATCCTAGATGCCTCGGCACAGCCGGAGAGCAAACTAAGCCTATAGCAAGAAAGGGGAAATCTAAACTGCCCAGGAGCAGACCCTAAAGGAATAGATAGCCCCCAAACATATATTGTTGTGAGACAAGACGAAAACACAAATGCAGGCAGAAAAATAGACTGAGCAAACGATGGGGCCCACACTGACTAGACAGGACAGGAAAGGAAAGACACTGTCTGCAATCACGCAAAAAACCCTGCAAAAAGTCCAACACGTCTGATGCACAAAAAACACTGAAGTCACACGACTTCGCCCCCACTATATCAGCACTCTGGTATATTCTGAAAGTAAAGCAAAAAGAGACCAATATAACAGGGGACAAAACAGACTGGCACAAGCAGTAACATATGGGCGGTGATTCAGCGCAGCCCCAGTCGGAGCACGCTGACCCACACAAAGCAGAGATAGACAAAACCAGATCAAATGCAAACAGAATAGCTAATGAACCACTTAGCTGAACCATGCAGGGAGAGAGCAGGAGACATCAGACCTCAGAAGGCACAGGAAGAAAATCACCAGCAGGGATAGAGGGAGTCTGCTGTCTTAAATCCCAATCAGACACCCCAGATCTCCAATCGTCTTCCTCATTATCAGGTGGCAAGCCTCTGTCAATCAGATCAGCTCCACTACCTCCAGTAACCACCAGAGGGAGCCTAGAAAGAGAACTCGCAACCCCTCTGTCAATCTGACCAGCTCCACTACCTTCAGAAATCACCAGAAGGAAGCCAGAGAGAGAATTCACAACAGTGAACACATATTTAGGCTGACGTAAGGCATCCGAAGCCCAGCCCAGAAACTCCGCCCACTTGCTAGTAGCCAATTAAATTGTTGAGAGGGTGGAGTTTTGCTCTGGTGGGCGGGGTAACGTCTGCCGAACACCAGGATTTTACGCCCAGTGACAGCCATTCAGGGATTTTAGTGGTGCTCACTGGTGTGCCGGCTTCCATCATTCACAGAAGGCAGCCGGCTCTTTGTCTCGTTTATTTCACGAACGACACATCACTAACATGGAGGAAGATGGAGATGGGGAAGATCAGGACCCAGAAGTAGGTAGCTGGGTAACAACTAGAAGAAGGGTTAGGGGGAAAAGTGCCAGGGAGCCCAGTCCTGATCTGGCACAACCTAGCAAACATTACTGTTTGGCTGATAAAAGTAATGCAAGCCCAGGACTGGGATCACTGCAGCAGGACATTGCTCCAAGCAACTAGGATAATGACTGCTGTAGGAAGGAGGGAAATATGAGTGCAGCAAAGGCCAGAGAGATGTTTGTGATATGGGGCTCTATAATTAGGCAAACAGACAGGGTCATTTGCCGCCGACACCGTGATTGCCGAACAATGTGTTGTCTGCCAGGGATGACATATTGCGGATCGGATAGACAGATTGCTGGGTGTGGCTGGGAAAACCCAGCGGTGTTGGTACACATCGGTATCAATGACAAAGTTAGAGGGAGGTGGAAGATGCTTTGCAGGCACTGAGGATGTCAGCTCCCTGCAGGCCCCCCCGAAGGCCCCCGTCGCCATCTTGGATTCGGGGGCCTGCTGGGAAGGAGCCCCCCGCAGCAGCGCTGCACATTGCGCTGCTGTGGGGGGCTCAGGGAAGCACGGAGGGAGCCCCCTCCCTGCCGATGCTTCCCTTTAACCCCCGGTACACCGCGATCATGTTTGATCGTGGTGTGCAAGGGGTTAACGTGTCGGGGGCGGTCCGTGACCGCCCCTGACACATTGTGCCGGGTGTCAGCTGTGATAATCAGCTGACACCCAGCTGCGATCAGCGGCGCTCACCACGTGGGCGCCGCTGATCGCGCTAGATGTACTATCCCGTCCATGGGCATAGGGGCCCAGGTCCCATGGACGGGATAGTACATCTGATGTCAGAAAGGGGTTAAAAAAGATTAAAGGAAACTAGGAGAGAAGCTGAAGGCCCGAACCTTCAAGGTGGTGTTTTCAGAAATACTGCCTGGACCACGAGCATCACTAGAAAGACAGCAGGAACTTAGGAAGATAAATAAGTAGCTTAGAAATTGGTGCAGGAAGGAAGGGTTTGGATTCAAGGAGAACTGGGCAAACTTCTCTGTCGGCTACAGGGACGGGCTGCACCTCAATGGGGATGGGGAAGCTGGGCTGGGGTAAAAAATGGTCAAACAGATGGAAGAGTTTTTAAATTTGGATCTCAGGGGAGGGCGGGTAGTTGCGCAAATAAGGGGATGGACAGAAGAGACAGAAAGTGTGAGACAGCAGGGATCAATGAGGATTTAGGGGGGCTGGGATATGCAAGGAAAGCAGGGAGGTGAGTAGGAGTAATAAATGTACTAATAGTATTAAATGTCTGCTGGCAAATGCAAGATGTCTTGCAAACAAAATGAATGAATTGAAGACTCTTATGTCAGCCACAGAATACAATGTGGTGGGCATTACGGCAGCCTGGCTTATCGAAAGCCATATGTCCAACAAAGGGACAGTAATTATACTACCACCGAAATGAAGAGAACCATTAAAATATTAACATTTATTGAAAAGAATTAAAATTATATACAAAACATATAAAAAGGCCATATATCCATTGTTCACATAAGCATACCCCAAAAGGGGGAAAGCAACAGCAGACAGGTATTGCACACCAATATTAGAACAGATTTAGAGAACCATCACAGTTAACTCATTGTTATTATTATTTATTGTTATAGCGCCATTTATTCCATGGCGCTTTACATGTAAGGAGGGGTATACGTAATAAAAACAAGTACAATAATGTTAAACAATACAAGTCATAACTGGTACAGGAGGAGAGAGGACCCTGCCCGCGAAGGCTCACAATCTACAAGGGAAGGGTGAGAATACAGTAGGCGAGGGTAGAGCTGGTCATGCAGCGGTTTGGTCGATCGGTGGTTACTGCAGGTTATAGGCTTGTTGGAAGAGGTGGGTCTTCAGGCTCTTTTTGAAAGTTTCGATGGTAGGTGAGAGTCTGATATGTTGTGGTAGAGAGTTCCAGAGTAGGGGTGATGCGCGAGAGAAATCTTGCATGCGATTGTGGGAAGAGGAGACAAGAGGGGAGTAGAGAAGGAGATCTTATGAGGATCGGAGGTTGCATGCAGGAAAGTACCGGGAGACGAGGTCACAGATGTATGGAGGAGACAGGTTGTGGATGGCTTTGTATGTCATGGTCAGGGTTTTGTACTGGAGTCTCTGGGCAATGGGGAGCCAGTGAAGGGATTGACAGAGGGGAGAAGCTGGGGAATAGCGGGGGGACAGGTGGATTAGTCGGGCAGCAGAGTTTAGAATAGATTAGAGGGGTGCAAGAGTGTTCGAGGGGAGGCCACAGAGCAGGAGGTTGCAGTAGTCAAGGCGAGAGATGATGAGGGCATGGACTGGGTTTTTGCAGATTTTTGGTTGAGGAATGAACGGATTCGTGAAATATTTTTGAGTTGAAGTCGGCAGGAAGTGGAAAGGGCTTGGATATGTGGTTTGAAGGAGAGATCAGAGTCAAGGATTACCCCGAGGCAGCGAGCTTGTGGGACTGGGGAGAGTGGGCAGCCATTTACTGTAATGGATAGGTTCGTTGGGGGGGTCACTTGAGATGGGGGAAAGATGATGAATTCCGTTTTGTCCATGTTAAGTTTCAGAAATCTAGCGGAGAAGAAGGATGAAATAGTGAACAGACATTGAGGGATTCTGGTTAGTAGGGAGGTGATATCTGGTCCAGAGATGTAGATCTGTGTGTCATCAGCATAGAGATGATTCTGAAAGCCATGAGATTCTATGAGCTGTCCCAGGCCAAAGGTGTAAATGTAGAAGCGCAGGGGTCCTAGGACTGAACCTTGTGGGACTCCAACAGATAGGGGGTGAGGTGAGGAGGTGGTGTGTGAGTGGGAGACGCTGAATGTCCGGTCTGTTAGGTATGATGAGATCCAGGATAGGGCCAAGTCTGTGATGCCAAGGGATAAGAGGGTCTGTAATAATAGGGAATGGTCCACTGTGTCAAAGGCAGCCGACAGGTCCAGGAGGAGGAGGACAGAGTAGTGTCGCTTGCTCTTGGCGGTTAAGAGGTCATTGGTGACCTTAGTAAGGGCAGTTTCAGTAGAGTGGTGTGACCGGAAGCCAGATTGTAAGCGGTCGAAGAGGGAGCAAGAAGAGAGATGGGAGGACAGTTCAAGGTAGACGTGTTGTTCCAGTAGCTTGGAGGCATAGGGGAGAAGTGATATAAGGCGATAGCTAGATACAGAGGATGGGTCAAGAGAGGGCTTTTTGAGGATAGGTGTGATGGAGGCATGTTTAAAGCTTGAGGGGAAAACACCAGTTGTTAGTGATAGGTTGAAGAGATGGGTTAGGGTTGGGATGAAGACTGTGGTGAGGTTTGGGATGAAGTGGGAAGGGATCGGGTCAAGTGCACAGGTGGTGAGATGTGATCTTGAGAGTAGAGTGGAGAGTCAATCTTCTGTAATGGTGGAGAAGTTGGTTTTGGAGGAGGAGGGCTGGGAAGTCGGGAGGAGGGGCTCTGGGGGTTGTTGACCAAAACTGTCTCTGATGTTATCAATCTTGTGCTTGAAAAATGAGGCAAAGTCTTCAGCTGAGTTGAGTGGGGAGGGAGGAGGTGCTGGGGGACGGAGGAGAGAATTGAAGGTGTTGATTAACTGTTTAGGGTTGTGAGACAGGGAGGATATGAGAGATGAGAAGTAGGTTTGTTTAGCTGTGGCGAGTGTGGTCTTGAAAGTAGTGAGGGACTGTTTGAATGCGATGAAGTGCTCGTTGGAGTGGGATCTTTTCCATCTGCGCTCAGCAGCCCTAGAAGCTTGCCTCAGTTCTTTGGTCAGGCTGGTGTGCCAGGGCTGTCTGTTGACTTTGCGAGCTTTGGTATGTGTAAGTGGGGCAGCAGATTCCAAAGCTACAGCTAATGTGGTGTTATATAGAGCAGCAGCATCATCCTCATTTTGTAAGGAACTTATATCTGTGAGAGGGAGGAGGGATTCAGAGAATGAGTGTAGGTCAAGGTGTTTAAGATTTCTGCGAGGGTGTGAAAGTTTGTGGGGTGGGGATTGTAGACATGGAGTGGAGAGGGAAGAGAATGTGAGAAGGTTGTGGTCAGAGAGAGGAAGAGGTGAGTTAGAGAGGTTAGATAGGGAGCAGAGGCGGGTGAAGATGAGGTCCAGTGTGTGGCCATCTTTGTGGGTGGCTGTAGAAGACCATTGAGTGAGGCCGAAGGAGGAAGTGAGAGATAGAAGTTTAGTGGAAGCTGAGAGGGAAGTGTCAATGGGGATGTTGAAGTCACCCATGATGATAGTAGGGACCCCGCTTCACTGCAGCCACCATCGCCGGTAAGCAATAAGATGCATGGATTATAAGAAGCACCACCATTTTATTAAAAAAAATGTTTTTCCTACTTTTCACCTCAAAATTTGGGGTGCATCTTATAATCCGGAGCGTCTTATAATCTGAAAAATACAGTAAATAGTGAAAAATGAAAGAGTGAAAAAATATAAAAACAATATATCAAAAAATGCACAAAAAGTTAAGTTGATAAAAATGAAAAATAAAGAATAACAAATAAGAACAATTAAATAATTAAAAAGAAACTACAAATAAAAAATATAAAAAAATGTAAAAATTTTTTAAAAAAATAAAGATATGAAAAATAAAATATGTATGCAAAAATAAAAATAAAAGTAGTCAGGAATGTAAGGATAAAAATACAACTGAATAAACTGGACAATGGGGGTTAGACATTACGGAGTACTGAGGTATGAGAAAAGGTGGTGAGACTCAGGAAACAATGAAAACAATCAGAAGATGAGGGATCATCATATCAACAAACAGAAATAAATTAAAAATTGACAAATCCCCCAGCCCAGATGGCATTCATCCACAGATATTTAGGGAATTCAGCTCAGTATTTGACAGACCACTACATGTCATCTTCTTAGTCTCTCTTGTAACAGGCTTGTGCCACAGGATTGAATGAATGACGTGGTACCGATATTTAACTCCTGAACGACTGCCAACATGCCTTTTAACGACGGTAGTTAAGGGTACTTATACCTCAGTGCCATTTTTTAACGGTGCTGAGAAATAAGGTTATAGCACCCCCCAGCATCAGAAAATCTTTGGGGTCTCCCCCGAGCCACCCCAGTACCTCCGATGTCCCTGGACCCTCCTGCTTCTCCCGATCCTGTCCTCCGACTGTTGGCGTCTTCTTCCGGGAAGAAAATGGCGGTCGCATGCGCAGTGCACCCGCCGAGATCAGCCAGCCGGCATCCAGAAACAATAGGAGATTTTTCTTATTGGTTCATTTTGATCACTGTGATAGACCCTATCATAGCGATCAAAATAAAAAAACATAAATCAAACCCCCCTTTTTCACCCCCTTGGATAGTTAAAAACAATAAAATAAAAAGTATTTCCATTTTTCGTTAGGGTTGGGCTTAGAGCTAAGGTTAGGGTTGTGCGTATAGCTAGGGTTAGGCTAGGGTTAGGGTTGAGGCTAGAGCTAGAGTTAGGGTTGGGCTAGGGATAGGGTTGGGCCTAGAGTTAGGGTTAGTGTTGGGGTAGGGTTAGGGTTGGGCTAGGGTTGGGGATGAGGCTAGTGTTAGAGCTAAGGTTAGGGTTGGGGTTGTGTTGGAGTATTGTTGTGCTGGGGTTAGGGTTATGGTTAGGGTTATGATTGTGGTTATGGATGGGATTACGGTTAGGGTTGGGTTTAGGGTTAGGGTTGTGCTAGGGTTAGGGTTTTGGTTAGGGTTTGGTTATGGTTAGGGATGTGTTGAGGATAGAGTTGTGGTTATGGTTATGGTTAGGTTTGGGATTAGGGCTAGGGGTGTGTTGGGGTTAGGGTTGAAGTTAGAATTGGTGGGTTCCACTGTTTAGGTCCAAACGTGACATGGCGCCACCATTGAGTCCAGCCAATTTTGCATTCAAAAAGTCAAATGGTGCTCCCTCCCTTCTGAGCCCTGCCGTATGCTCAAACAGTGGCTTTCCCTCACATACGGGGTATTGGCGTACTCAGGAGAAATTGCACAACAAATTTTTTGGTCCATTTTCTCCTGATGCCCCTTGTGATAATAAAAATAATTTGGCCCCAAAGTAAGTTTTTTGTGGAAAGAAAAATGTTCTTTTTTTTCCTTCCACATTGCTTTAGTTCTTGTGAATCACCTGAAGGGTTAATAAACTTCTTGAATTTGATTTTGAGTGGTGCAGTTTTTAGAATCGTTTCACTTTTGGGTATTTTCTGTCATATTGACCCCCAAATTCACTCCAAATGTGAGGTGGTACCCCAAAAAAATGGTTTTGTAAATTTTGTTGGAACAATGAGAAATGGCTGGTTAATTTTAAACACTTACAGTTGTGGCCAAAAGTATTGACACCCCTGCAATTCTGTCAGATAATACTCAGTTTCTTCCTGAAAATGATTGCAAACACAAATTCTTTGGTATTATTATCTTCATTTAATTTGTCTTAAATGAAAAAAACACAAAAGAGAATGAAGCAAAAAGCAAAACATTGATCATTTCACACAAAACTCCTAAAATGGGCCAGACAAAAGTATTGGCACCCTCAGCCTAATACTTGGTTGCACAACCTTTAGCCAAAATAACTGCGACCAACCACTTCCGGTAACCATCAATGAGTTTCTTACAATGCTCTGCTGGAATTTTAGACCATTCTTCTTTGGCAAACTGCTCCAGGTCCCTGATATTTGATGGGTGCCTTCTCCAAACTGCCATTTTTAGATCTCTCCACAGGTGTTCTATGGGACTCAGGTCTGGACTCATTGCTGGCCATCTTAGAAGTCTCCAGTGCTTTCTCTCAAACCATTTTCTAGTGTTTTTTGAAATGTGTTTTGGGTCATTGTCCTGCTGGAAGACCCATGACCTCTGAGGGAGACCCAGCTTTCTCACACTGTGCCCTACATTATGCTGCAAAATTTGTTGGTAGTCTTCAGACTTCATAATGCCATGCACACGGTCAAGCAGTCCAATGCCAGAGGCAGCAAAGCAACCCCAAAACATCAGGGAACCTCCACCATGTTTGACTGTAGGGACGGTGTTCTTTTCTTTGAATGCCTCTTTTTTTCTCCTGTAAACTCTATGTTGATGCCTTTGCCCAAAAAGCTCTACTTTTGTCTAATCTAACCAGAGAACATTCTTCCAAAACGTCTTTCTTTTCTCCATGCTCAATGTGGTACACACAAGGACACATGACAGAGGTTGAGTCAACTTTAATCCATGTCAACTGGCTGCAAGTGTGATTTAGTTATTGCCACAGGTAAGTTACAGGTGCTGTTAATTACACAAACTAGAGAAGCATCACATGATTTTTCGAACAGTGCCAATACTTTTGTCCACCCTCTTTTTTATGTTTGGTGTGGAATTATATCCAATTTGGCTTTAGGACAATTCCTTTTGTGTTTTTTCATTTAAGACAAATTAAATGAAGATAATAATACCAAAGAATTTGTGTTTGCAATCATTTTCAGGAAGAAACTGAGTATTATCTGACAGAATTGCAGGGGTGTCAATACTTTTGGCCACAACTGTATGTCCTAACAAAAAAAAGTTATGGTTCTAAAATTGTGCTGATGTAAAGTTGACATGTGGGAAAGTTATTTATTAACAATTTTGTGTGACACCAAAGTTTGAAAATTGCAAAATTTTTAAACATTTTGCCAAATTTCCAGTTTTCTCATAAATAAACACAAGTTATATCGAAGAAATTTTACCACTAACATGAAGTATAATATGCCACGAATAAACAGTCTCAGAATCACCGGGATCTGTTGAATTGTTCGAGAGCTATAACTTCATAAATTGACAGTGATCAGAATTGTAAAAATTGGCTTGGTCATTAAGTACCAAATTGGCTCTGTCACTAAGGGATTAAGAAAGGTAAGAAGGTGGACTAGACAACTACAGTCCGGTAAGTCTGACATCAGTAGTGTTCAAAGATGCTTGCAGAAATATATTTCAGAGACAATTATAATAACTTACAACCAGCACGGATTCATGAAAGATACACACGTGGTCAAAATTGTTGGTACCCCTCATTTAATGACAGAAAAACCCACAATGGTCACAGAAATAACTTGAATCTGACAAAACTAATAATAAATCAAAAATCTATGAAAATGAAAATATAAATGTAAGACATTACTTTTCAACCATGTTTCCACAGAATTTAAAAAAAAAAATAAAACTCTTGAAATAGGCCTGGACAGAAATGATGGTACCCTTAACTTAATATTTTGTTGCACAACCTTTTGAGGCAATCAAACGATTCCAGTGACTGTCAATGAGACTTCTGAACCTCTCGATAGGTATTTTGGCCTACTCACATGACCGGTATACTATGTCAGGATCATGATGCACTGGGGCCTGATGCTGCAGCTTAAAGGTACAGCACCAATTTCTGACAGCCGGATGCATTAACAACACTGTAGGTGTATCTTTAAATCACCACAGTGTTATGTATCTGGCGTGCAGCAGCCCTGAACTATTGCACCTGGGGACCATCGAACCGAAGCAAGAGAGGGTTGCAGGCTGCCAGCGCGTTTGGGCCCCTTTTTTGCTACTGCTCACTAGGCCCCATGCAGTAGTAAGGGCAATAATGCCCTGATGGCGTACCTGCATGTGTATAACAAAACTTGTGTAATTGCAACAATTTTATGGGAGAAATACTTCACTTTCTGGAACAATTTCAAGGGTGTCAACACTTTTGGCCTTGACTGTACATATTATGTATCTGTGTAGGTCATGTATCTATATTAAAAAAAAACACAATTCATCAATTCTTTTTCGGGTTTTATTTACAGCTTTAATTTTACGGTGTAAATGACCTTGCAATATGATGCTCCAGATCAGTACGATTACACAGATACCAAACATTTGTACTACAGAATGAACGCATATAAACAAAATCCAAAGAACAATGGTGGAATTGCTTTTTCTTCTTCTTCTTCTTCTTCTTCTTCTTCTTCTTCTTCTTCTTCTTCTTCTTCTTCTTCTTCTTCTTCTTCTTCTTCTTCTTCTTCTTCTTCTTCATATTTCTTAGCTCTTGGAACTTTTTCCCAGTACATTATATGGGAAAGTAGTGCATGGCCTCATTCAAAACTACAACTTTTCTTGCAAAGAACAAGCCTTCATATGGCTAAAAATATATCACTATGGCTCTTAGAACAAGGGAAGGAAAAAAACAAAAGCACCAAAATAAAAAAAGTCTGAATCTTAAAAGGTTAAAAAAAAAGTGGTGTGCCCCAGGCCAGGTTCATGCGGCTATATTCCACAGTCCACGTATGAACCACGATGCCTGGATCAACATGAACTCCTGGAACTCAGCAGTCTCATATATGCCTATAAAACAGTTCAGTCCAGGTCAGGAGAACGGAGATCAGTTTGGGCATTGTGGTCCATAAATGGACTGTGGAGTAGAACTGTTTGAACCTGGACTTGGGCTACTTCACACCCGCATTCTGGCATTTTATTTGTCTGTTCTTTTTTTTAGAAGCAGAAATGAATATGAATATCTAAAACTGATACAAATGGAAGCAGAAGGACCCCATTGATTATTTGATGGGGGCATTTAGGTTCCACTATATTTCCATATTTAGAATGGAATTAAAAGAGCATCATGCAAACACTTTATTTTCCATCCTAAAACTGACACATAATGGAACACAGATGCACCAGATAATAATTAATGGTCCCCCACGATTTCCATTTATATTAGTTATGCAGCTAGTTTATTTAAGACATTCTATTTGTTTCTTAAAAGAGAACAAACAGAATGTACATCTGTAGGTGGGAACATGATCTAACTATGATTGCATATCTCTTATATTTAACTTTCTCTGAAATGCACTGTTGTATGTATCTTTTCATTTTGGATTGCTTCTGTTGCTGTAAATAATCACTGTTAATAGTGGTGTTAAATGGGACCGTAGGTTTAACCCCCTTCCTACTTTAGATGTACTATTCCGTCCATGTGACCTGGGACCTAAGTCCCAAGGACGGAATAGTACATCTAGCACGATCAGTAAGGATGCAGGAGAGGTTTTCTTCTGATGACTCTTTCATGAAGGCCATATTTGTGCAGGTGTCTCTGAACAGTAGAACAATGTACCACAACTCTAGAGTCTACTAAATCTTTCTGACGGTCTTTTGCAGTCAAACAGGGGTTCTGATTTTCATCTCTAGCAATCCTGCAAGCAGCTCTCACTGAAATTTTGCTTGGTCTTGACCTCCACTGTTCCTGTTAACTGCCATTTCTTAATTACATTTTCAACTGAGGAAAGGGCAACTTGCTAACGCTTTGCTATCATCTTATAAACCTTCTCCTGCTTTGCGGGCTTTCACTACTTTCATTTTCAGAGTGCTAGGCAGCTGTTTAGAAGAATCCATGGCTGCTATTTGGCACACGATTAGAAGAGGTTGGGTTTTTATAAAGCTGGGAAATCTGCATCACCTGGCCTTTCCTAATGATGATAGTGAACAAGTCATTACCTTTACAGGTTAATTAAGGTCTGAAACCTTGATGAAAGTTACAGTATATACTCGAGTATAAGACGAGATTTTCAGCGCATTTTTTTAAGGCTGAAAGTGCCCCTCTTGGCTCATTCTCGAGTCATTGTCCCGGGGGTCAGCGGGGGATGGGGGCACAGGAGCCGGTGGCTGTCAGATCATACTCACCTCCTCCTGGCACGGTCTCTGCAGTCCCTGCTTCTCAGATGGTCTCTGACGCCGCAGCTCTTTCTGTGTTCAGCCGTCACGTGCTACTGCTCATTAAAGTAATGAATATGCGCATATTCATTACTTTAATGAGCAGTACCATGTGACCACTGAACACTGGAAGGATGTTATGATTGAGTCACCGTAGGAGGCAAAAACAGAAGTGCTAGCTAAGTCCTGAAAACCAGAGAAGTTGGCAACTATCAGATTGCAGACCCCTGAACCTATCAACACAACTAGCAGTAGCCGTGGGGGGTTCCTACGATGACCTAGACCCCTCGATCACAGCCGGAGAGATACATAGGCCTAAAGAAGGAAAGGGGAAATCTAACTGCCCCAGAGCAGACCCCAAAGCAATAGGCAGCCCCCCACATATAATGATGGTGAAGCAAGATGAAAACACTTACACAGACGGAAAGACAGGCTGAGCAAAGACGGGGCCCAAAAACTACCTAGATAGGAACGGATAGGAAGGCTGCTGTCTGCAATCTGCCAAAACCCTATCAGAGACAAAAGCCAACAAGCTGATATAAAAATGGCCCTGAAGCAACTAAGCTTCAAAAACTAAATCAGCACTCAGGTACCCTCAGAAGACAGAGCTCACGGAACACTGCACACTCCAGCAGGGAGTGGCAGAATCCAAAAATCAAGAAAAACAAAAACAAATCTTAGATGCAAAAAGGCAAAACAGAAAACTTAGCTTTAGGAGAGCAGGAATCAGACTGGTGTCCAAGTGTCCACAGAGAAATCACCCGCAGGGCAGAAAGGGCGTAGGCTGCCTTAAATCCAGTCAGTGACTCCACTCAGCCAATCGTCTTCATTAGTCCCAGGTGTCTGATAATCAGGCTCACTACCTTCCTTCACTAGAATAGGGAGTTCACCAGGCCTCAGTGACGGAGGGGAAAATGAACTCACAACAGAAGGAGCTGCCGGAGACGATCGGAGAAGCAGGGACTGCAGAGATGCACCAGGAGGGGGTGAGTATGACGGGGAGGACGGGGGAGCCATGCGATATTCACCTGTCCCCGTTCCACCACCGCGCGCCGCTCTGTCTTCTGTGTCCTCTGGCTGTGACATTCAGGTCAGAGGGCGCGATGATGAGGCTAGTGCGCGCCCTCTGCCCCAACAGTCACTGCACTGCAGAGAGCCGGAAGACAGGGCGGCGGTTGGAGGTGGAACTTGGACTGGTGATATCGCAGGTGCCAGGAGCCTGAGCCAGCGGCGACAACGGCACCTGACCCGCAGCGACGACAGGTGAGTATGTCATTTTTTTTAATCACAGCAGCAGCATATGGGGCATATTCTATGGAGCATCTTATGGGGCCATAACCTTTACGGAGCAGCATATGAGGCATATTATATGGAGCATCTTATGGGGCCATAACCTTTATGGAGCAGCATATGGGGAATATTCTATAGAGCATCATATGGGGCCATAACCTTTATGGAGGAGCATAGTCTATGGAGCATCTTATGAGGCCATCAAGATATATGGAGCAGCATATGGGGCATATTCTATGGAGCATCTTATAGGGCCACAACCTTTATGCACTATATGCGGCATCTTATGGGGCCATCAACCTTTATGGAGCAGCATATCGAGCATATTATTCTATGGAGCATCTTATGGGGCCATTACTAACCTTTTTGCAGCATTATATGGGGCGTATTTTGTATGGAGCATCTTATGGGGCTATCATGAACTGTATGGAGCATTATAATAGGGCTCCTGATTCAATATGGATATTCAAAAACATTTAACCTACTGATGTCTCAATTAACTTTTATTGGTATCTATTTTTATTTTTGAAATATACCAGTAGCTGTTGCATTTTCCACCCTAGGCTTATACTCGAGTTGGCTTATACTCGAGTATAACCAGTATCTGCTCTCACAAATCCCCACAATCCATCTGACAATTTTCTTTTGTAATTTTTAAAATGTAATACATGATATATATATATATATATATATATATATATATATACACACTGCTCAAAAAATAAAGGAAGCAGAATATAAGTCCAAGTAAATCAAACTTCTGTGAAATCAAACTGTCCACTTAGGAAGCAACAGTGACAATCACTTTCACATGCTGTTGTGCAATTGGAATAGACAACAGATGGAAATTATTGGCAATT
Source organism: Dendrobates tinctorius (assembly GCF_039654945.1). Taxonomy (NCBI): domain Eukaryota; kingdom Metazoa; phylum Chordata; class Amphibia; order Anura; family Dendrobatidae; genus Dendrobates; species Dendrobates tinctorius. The sequence goes on from NW_027361908.1 coordinate 11,053,424, forward strand.
ATCAAGACACCCTCAATAAAGGAGTGGTTCTGCAGGTGGGGACCACAGACCACATCTCAGTACCAATGCTTTCTGGCTGGTGTTTTGGTCGTGGTAGCATGAGATTGACTCTACAACCCACACAAGTGGCTCAGGTAGTGCAGCTCATCCAGGATGGCACATCAATGTGAGCTGTGGCAACAAGGTTTGCTGTGTCTGTCAGTGTAGTGTCCAGAGGCTGGAGGCGCTACCAGGAGACAGGCCAGTACACCAGAAGATGTGGAGGGGGCCATAAGAGGGCAACAACCCAGCAGCAGGACCGCTACCTCCGCCTTTGTGGAAGGAGGAACAGGAGGAGCACTGCCAAAGCCATGCAAAATGACCTCCAGCAGGCCACAAAATGCATGTGTCTGCACAAACGGTTAGAAATCGACTCCATGGGGATGGTCTGAGGGCCTGAAGTCCACAGATGGGGTTTTTACTCACAGCTCAACATCGTGCAGGATGCTTGACATTTACCACAGAACACCAGGATTGGCAAATTCACCACTGGCGCCCTGTGCTCTTCACAGATGAAAGCAGGTTCACACTGAGCACATGTGAGAGATGTGACAGAGTCTGGAGATGCCATGGAGAGCGATCTGCTGCCTGCAACATCCTTCAGCATGATTGGTTTGGCAGTAGGTCAGTAATGGTGTGGGGTGGCATTTCGTTGGAGGGCCACACAGCCCTCCAAAGACAATGCCAGACCTCATGTGGCTGGAGTGTGTCAGCAGTTCCAGCAAGATGAAGGCATTGAAGCTATGGACTGGCCTGCCCGTTCCCCAGACCTGAATCCGATTGAGCACATCATCATGTCTCAATCCATCCACCAACGTCACGTTGCAAAACAGACTGTCCAGGAGTTGGCGGATGCTTTAGTCCAGGTCTTGGAGGAAATCCCTCAGGAGACCATCCGTCGCCTCATCAGGATCATGCCCAGGCATTGTACAGTAGGGAGGTCATACAGGCACGTGGAGGCCACAAACAATACTGAGCATCTTTTTCTTGTCATGAGGCATTTCCACTGAAGTTGGATCAGCCTGTAATTTGATTTTACACGTTGATTTTGAGTATCATTCCAAATCCAGACCTCTATGGAATATTCATTTTGATTTACATTGATAATTGTTATATTTTATTTTTCTGAACCCATTACACTATGCAATTAATAAAAAATTGCAACTGGAATATTTCATTCAGAGATATCTAGGCTGTGGAATTTTAGTGTTCACTTTAGCCCTTTTAGAGATCATTTCATTTTCAAATTGCTTATCTGTTCACAATAACAGTAATTTTGACCAGGTGTGTCTAAACTTTTACATTCTACTATATGTTCATAACAGATTCCTTCATCCTGATAACATAACTATATTTATTAACATCTGTGTATATGGCGTTTTTCTGAGTAATCTATATATGTAGATTCTGCAGTATTAGACTGGAATAGCTAGATCCTAAAGGTAGGGGGTCCACATTACAGCAAAAAGCATAAACTTGTTAGCCATTATCTCCATCAGAGTGTAGTGCTGACTGTGAAATACTGATGGCTCCTGCACATAACTGTGATGAACAATTACAGTGATTTGCATTAAAGGGGTTCACTTGTGAAAAGAAGTTGTTGCCTATCCACAGAGAGATGATATTAATATTTTGAATGTCCCCCTTTGTGAATCCATATACTAATAAAGTTCCCATTCAAAGCCCCACATAATAATAATGTCCCTATTCTGGCCCACATACAGTAAAAATGTTCCCCATTCTTGCCTAACTAAAGTAATATTGTCTACCTTTATGGTCCCAACATACTTATCCCATCGTGGCCTCTATACAGTATACTTTACCCCTCAGTGGCTCCCATACAGTATGATGTCACCCATTGTGGTCCTCATACTGCATTCTATCACCCTCTGTAACGCTCTTTACATGGCAGTTAAACAGCAAATAAAAAGATTCCTTTCACCTGTCCCCATTCCCAAAATGAGCAAGCAGCTCACTGAAGTGTTATCATTGTGCCGACTGCGATGGCCTGATCACACCAGCTGTTGCTGGCCGCTGTTAGGCTGGTGGTGTGTATACATCATTGTCATGTCAGAAAAATGTACTTCTGTCAAGGGTGAATAGTGCCATAGGCTGATGGTTGCATCTTCTCTTTCAATGTAGAGTAGTACATCTGAGAATTCTTGATATCATCATGCATGTCATGAATCCACACCGGGTTTTGAGTCCTGTCTTTCCATGTTCCCAGTCTGGTCATTTCAGGGGTTAACTTTTCTCAGCCTCAGTCTGGTCTCAGGTTTGCTGTTTAGCTCCGCTGCATCCTGCAGGCGGTGTCAGCTATAGTTCTGCCTTCAGCATGTGTAACTGACTCTGGTATATCCTGATTAGTCTTGCTGTGATCCCTGACTTGCCCCGTGTCTGTTTATTCCCTCTGACTATCCTGACTCAGTGTTTCCCTGTAAGTTTGTTGACTCCCTGGTTTTGACTTGGCTTGCATTCAGACCTGCTTCTGTCTTTTGTCTTTGTCTTATCCTCTTCCAACCGTTGCTGACCCCCCGGCTAGTTTCTGACCATGTGTCTTGCTGTGACCTCTGGTACTTCTGCTCCTGGCTGTTTTTGACTCGGCTTGTCTGACGACTCTTTCGCCACCTGGTGGTGCTTGTGCTGCTGCTCAGTGTTGCTAAGCTATGTGTGCAACCTCTCTTCCCTCACTAGCACCCCCTAGTGGAAGTTGTGCTATACTGCAGTGCAGTAGCATGACACAGCACTCATGCAACCCCACATGAGGAAACTGCCATTGACATATTTCACTTTAGGCATTATGCATTTACAAGTTTTTTTTTTATAAAAAACGAATTAAAAAAAATCTTGGTGCCTACAGTGAAACATGGTGGTGGTAGTGTCCTTATGTGGGGTTGCATGAATCCTGCTGGTATTGAGGACCTAATTGATGGTATCATAAATTCACAGATGTACTGCTCTATACTAAAAGAGAAGATGCTGCTACCACTTCATGCCTTTGGTAGACGTGCATTTTTTCTAAATGCATGGTGTCTGCAGATGACAATGTGTAAGCCCCCTCAAAATCCGAGTCGGGAACCCGGAAGGTAGGAGATTCACTGGTCTCCCATTGATCTTCCAGATACCACTGAACTGGATGCTGGACTGGAGTCCCAAGAATCGATCAGCTCATATCTGATGATTGTAGTATTTAATTGATTCAAGATAGGTGAGGGGTTCACAATTTACCTATTTTGCCTAGGACAACAAAATGTTTTCCTGGCCTAGAATAAACCTCCTGTTCTGTATTCTGTTTGATTTTTTAAGTATTAAGTACCCGACAAGAGATAGATTTTGCATCAAACATAATGATTACATGTGAGAACTCACAAATGAAGCTATAATTAACATTAGAATATAACAGGTTTGACAGTAGAGTTGCTGGTTTTATAGCATAAAAAGAAACTGTCAACACGAGTTTACACATAGAAGTAGTGGCATGGCTGTATAGACATGTGTGCCTCATTAAAAATTATTCCAGTTTTCTAGAGATCCATTAATGTCAGTCAAGAGAGTCCAACGAAGAAATCATATGCAAAGCAGGCTGGAAGTGCATTGCAGGATATCAATGCACTTCGAAGAAGCTACATTTACTGTGGTATTTTGTAAGACCTCCATGATATTCAAGGACAGTCCTAAGTCTTGTTGGCATGGAATGAACAAGTTGGCAACATATTGGATGCTGGATGGAGAGTGATACTCAACTTGACACTTCAGAATTCCCTATAGATGTTTCAGTTGGATTCAGATCAAGAGATATACTTGGCCACCTAAGCACTTTCACCCTTTCTTCAGAAATGCAATAGATGTGTGTTTTGGATCATTGTCATGCTGGAAAAGTTCACGTCCACTTATTGCGCAAAGTGTTGGTAGCATCTTCTCTTTCAACATAGAGCAGTACATCCGTGAATTCATGTTACCAGTGCCATCAATGAAATGTAGCTCCCCAACATCAGGTGCACTCATACAGCCTCATATAAGGACACTGCCACCACCATATTTCACCGTTCTGCATTTCTGAAGAAGAATAGGGTGAAAGTGAATCAGTGCCTACATATGGCAAACTCTGAAGAGACAAGTTGAGCATCACTCACCATCCAGCATCCAAGCTCTATAAGAGGTTGTTTTTGAAGATTGGAAAAAAGATAGATGTTCCAATATGTCACCACCTTGTTTATTTCATGCCTAGAACACTTGCTGTCGTCCTTAAAAATCATGGAGGTCATGCAAAATACTAGATATAGCAGTTTTTGATGTGGGGTGTATTCATTTTTGCCTCAACTAATTTGAGTGAAACTGAAGATTTTGTAATGAAAGTTATATTATAAACCTTACTTTCATGTTATAGGCTAAACAATGTTCTATGAAACTCAGTCAAAATTTTGGAAATTGTTCTTGCATTCAGGGAGATATTGATTAACAGATTACTTTTCAAAGGGGTTTAATAATTTATTCTGAGCACTGTATACTTTGCTAAAAATGTTACTATAATTTCATTAATACATTCTCTTTGAGCTAAAAGGATATGGGAAAAGGAAATCAGGCTGTACATACTTTACACAATGCTGTCTATCACCAGTGTTCTCTAATGTGCCTATGTTATACTTGTTTAAATGCACTTCTTAAATGACACCCATTCATTTGCCAAAGCAAACCACATAATTGCTATGCTCACACTTGTTGCTAGTCCTTTACAATTATATACACTTTAAATACTATTTGGAAATCCAGAAAAGTCCATTCTACATTCCCATTACCTATCTTATGCACAAAAAGCCATTATGTTAATTGTCAGAAACCATAGAAAACCCTATAGTTAAAATTGTTTTGGTGGGCGTGCTGCTACAGAGGATAAATTCTTCATCCCATGGGGAACAATAATTCACAACAGATGTCACTTGGTCTTTTTACAATTAATTATACAATTAAGTCCACTGGGAATGAGAAAGACAATTTAGGAAAATAAAGAACAGCAATATACTATAATATGGTGCTTTCTGATAGAATGTTTTTAACCCCTTTGTCACAGACCCGCCACAGACACCAGTGTGTCACGGACGGAGAGATGCAACGCACTGCCAACACATGGCTATCACAGCCACAGGGGGGGCTTATCTTAGTTATCCCACCGCTGGCACCATGTGATAAAAAAAACGCAAGCTAGTCTTGCCATAACAATTTATCGCAGGGGGGTTATATTGGTTGTCCCACCACTGCCCACAATACTTCACGAAACTTTTCAGTTCCACTTGGGAACTCGCAGCTCTCCAGCACCCCCCTTACTCTCAGGTCAGTCAGGGAACTACACCTGGGATAATTGGTCACCGGCCAGCTGCTTCAATGAGGTCTGGCCACCTGGCACGCTGCAGTGAGGGAATTATAAAATGCTCTGGCTGCAGCCACCCAATTATCTTATACAATCCCTTGCGTCACTCTCAGCAGTATCCAGGTCACACTTTGCCACCACCAGCTCCAGAGATTCTCTGATTAAGTTATAAACTTAATAGAGGGGTTTGAAGCCAATCCAATTCAGTAGCAATTATCTTAAAGGCACGTGTTCATTTTTGGAGCATGAAGACAGACTAATAAAATTATAATATATTCCCCAAAAGGGGGGCAGTGATTACACAGATAAAAGATGTTACAAAATTGAGACATTAGGTATGTACAATGCAAATATAAAGTAAATGGGATTAACATAGAAAATCAACACTTACAGTTGCTTAATGGTCTTTAGGCTAACCATGTGGGGAGGCGGGGCCACATGTCGCCCTGCATCTGGGGTCCTTTTGGTATCAAACCTCCAGCTCCAATGACCAATTTTAGGGAGGGAATGCCTTATAGCTTTTGGTTTGTGACATCACAAAAGGGGTGGTCTAGGGATGTTCCTCCCCCTGCTCTAGGAGTTACAATTCTGACTACAAAACTTATAATGACTACATCTCGCAGAGGGTACCTCGTATAAACACGCACATGGTATCATTCTCTTTAGCCAGTCGAAGACAATAGTTAAAGACCAAACATGCAGTAATTATGTCACACCGTTTAGGAGAAATCCAGTTCTCGGGTTCTGTGGGTGCTGGAACCGTGAAAATCATGGGCCAGAACGCTGGTTTTGTGCATTTTGCAAAAATGTAATTTTCATATCTCTGCCACGTATGGTTTTCGAGATTTGGCCTCTTTCATATTACCCATACTTATATCCAGCCACATGGTGCGTCAAACAAAGACAGAATTTCCTGGCTGTGCAGGGAGGGGGGAAGGGGGAGAGAGAATCCTCACTGGGATCTCAGGTTACACAGAACTGCAGCTGCTTTGTGTGACAGCTAAGGAAGGGAAGGGGGGTCAAGCCCCCACACTGACATAGCATGTGAATAGGAGCATGTAGAGAATGGAAGATGCTGGAATGTTCTAGTGAAGTCATATCTTACTTATCATTACACCCTTCACCCCAGACCATTTTCCATTTTTTCTTTTGCTGTTTTTATCCCCTTCTTCCAGAGCCATAACTTTTTCATTTTTCCGTTAATATAATCATATGATGGCTTATTTTTTGCGGGACAAGTGGTAATTTTGAATGGCACCATTGATATAACCATATAGTGTAATGGAAATCAGGAAAAAACTCCAAGTGTGGTGAAATTGCAAAAAAAGTGCAATTCCACAATTTTATTTTTGCTTTTTTTTTTATTTACCATGTTCTCTATAGGATAAAACCGACCTGCCAATAAGATTCTCCAGGTCAGTACAAGTACGTAGTGTGATGCAGTGACCCCTGTGACAGCTAGTGGACGCTGTATGGGCTTCCCAGGACATGCATGCAGGCATTCCCTTTATTGTGATGGGGAAATGGTGAGAAGCAGGGTTGTAAATGGCCGATATGTATCACAGGGGTGGGTGCCCTGTGATAGAAGCCGGAACGTGTATTAATCAGCAGATATACTGCTGATTAGAGATGAGCGACTTTGCCTTTTTTTTGGGTCGAGTCGGGTTTCATGAAACCCGACTTTCTCAAAAATCGGGTCGAACGAAATCGGCCGATTATCGTGAAAAGTCGAAGGCTGACTGAAACACGAAACCCAATGCAAGTCATTGGGGAAGAAAAGTCGGCAGTGAGTGGAGGACAGAAAACACACCTACAGTGCCCATTTTAATGCCAAAAACATCAATTCTTATTACTTAAGCTTGTCAACCTTAATTTACTTTATAATAATAGTTAGGCATTGAAAACTGGGGGTTATTTCGCTAAAGTTGTGGGCGGGGTTAGGGCTGGCTCCAGATTTTCATGGGCCCAGGGCCAAAGAGTGTCAATGGGCTCCTTTAACACATGCCACAATTCATGATCCTCTGATACGGCAGAGAAATAGCGGTATATTACAATGAAAATACTTCACTTCTTACATCTCATGACTGATATCCATTTTAGATTCTCCAATAGCTCCAAGAACAGACAGTATATTACTCCATACAGTATTATGGCCACCGCATAGTGCGCTATACAGAGTAATGAGGCCCATATATTTCTCCATACAGAATCATTGGTCCCATATAATGTTTGAAACAGTATATGATGAGCTCCACATAATGCTACAGTATATGTTGGTCCTCATGGATGAAGCTCCACTGTGCTATGGGCCCAAATAATGCTCCATATATAATGGGCCCCATTTCTAATGCTCCAGTGCATAATGGGCCCTGTAAATGCTGCTCCAGTGTCTGATGTCCACCTTTGGAATGCTCCAGTGTATGGTGGGCCTCATATATCATTCTCCAGAGTATAGTGCTCCCCAAAAATAGCTGTCCCAACATTGAAAACAATTAAATAAGTCTCCTCGCTAGGGAATCCCTGTACTAGTCTTGACTCCTCGTCGTCCCCATCTTCCATCTCACTGCACTTGGACTGTTTAGGAAGAGGGCGTACAGACGTGATGTCATCGCGCTCTCTGACCAGAATGTCACTGTCAGGAATCACGGAAGACTACTGTATATATAACGTGTATTACCTAAATTCGCCAGATGGAGACGGTGCATCCAGCTGCACGTTTTACTATTTAAATTCGCCCTACTGGAGGCGGTGTATCCAGGGTCACGCGGGTCATGGGTTCGCCTTGCGGTACTCGCTGCATCCAGACACACGTGACCATGACAATAGATTTGAGGATGCAGAACTAATGTCTCTGGCCCAGTAGAGATTACACCTCAATGTATCAGGCTGAAATTGGATGGTGTATGACAAGGTGTAGGGTGTCTATAGGATTGGTGAGAATTTGGATCTCACTATAGATTTGAGGACGCAGAACTATTGTCTCTGGCCCAGTAGAGATTACACCTCAATGTAACAGGCTGAAATTGGATGGTGTATGACAAGGTGGAGGGTGTCTATAGGATTGGTGAGATTTTGGATCTCACTAGAGATTTGAGGACCCTGACAATGATGCTCTCAGTCCAAGTATGGACGCAGGCAGCCTAATAAGCAGGACTGCTGCCCAGTGCACACACAAAAGGGTGGAAAAATGAACCCTTGGTAACTGTGCAGAAAAGAGGAAGAAAAGTATTTTTGCATTTAAAAAAGCAGTTTGCACAGCAATGCAGCTATCAGGGAGCCTTATAAGGCAGCCTAATAACCAACAGAGCTGATGCACAAAAATAGAGCCTCCCCTGTCACTGCACACAAAGTGTTGTGTTGTAAGTGGAAATCGCTAACAGGAGAAGCAGTTTTTTGGTTCTTCTTCCCTGCCTAATGCTCTCCCTACAGAATCAGCAGCAGCAGCAGCTCTCCCTATGCTAAGATCGGCATAAGTAAGATGGCGGTCAGTGTTCACGCCCTTTTATAGCCCCTGTGACGCCACACAAAGCCAGCCAGTCACTTGCATGCCCTTCTCAAAGATGGTGGTGACCGATGCCTATGTCATCGCGTTGCCCACAGTGAGTGTCCTCCAACACAAACAGTAAGAGCTATCTTACAGTAGATACAAAAGATGTATTGTGAGGTTTTTTTATTTAAGGGGTGCAAAAAAATTAGGAAATTTACGTGAAAAAAAGTTTGCTTTTGTCGAAATTTTTAAAGCTATCTTAAGCTATCTGAGGCTTATATATATATATAAGTATATATATATATATATATATACAGTGCAGACCAAAAGTTTGGACACACCTTCTCATTCAAAGAGTTTTCTTCATTTTCATGACTATGAAAATTTTAGATTCACTCTGAAGGCATCAAAACTATGAATTAACACATGTGGAATTATATAATTAACAAAAAAGTGTGAAACAACTGAAAATATGTCTTATATTCTAGGTTCTTCAAAGTAGCCACCTTTTGCTTTGATTACTGCTTTGCACACTCTTGGCATTCTCTTGATGAGCTTCAAGAGGTAGTCACCGGAAATGGTCTTCCAACAGTCTTGAAGGATTTCCCAGAGATGCTTAGCACTTGTTGGCCCTTTTGCCTTCACTCTGCAGTCCAGCTCACCCCAAACCATCTTGATTGGGATCAGGTCTGGTGACTGTGTAGGCCAGGTCATCTGGCGTAGCACCCCATCACTCTCCTTCTTGGTCAAATAGCCCTTACACAGCCTGGAGGTGTGTTTGGGGTCATTGTTCTGTTGAAAAATAAATGATGGTCCAACTAAACGCAAACCAGATGGAATAGCATGCCGCTGCAAGATGCTGTGGTAGCCATGCTGGTTCAGTATGCCTTCAATTTTGAATAAATCCCCAACAGTGTCACCAGCAAAGCACCCCCACACCATCACACCTCCTCCTCCATGCTTCACAGTGGGAACCAAGCATGTTGAGTCCATCCGTTCACCTTTTCTGCGTCGCACAAAGACAAGGAGGTTGGAACCAAAGATCTCAAATTTGGACCCATCAGACCAAAGCACAGATTTCCACTGGTCTAATGTCCATTCCTTGTGTTCTTTAGCCCAAACAAGTCTCTTCTCCTTGTTGCCTGTCCTTAGCAGTGGTTTCCTAGCAGCTATTTTACCATGAAGGCATGCTGCACAAAGTCTCCTCTTAATAGTTGTTGTAGAGATGTGTCTGCTGCTAGAACTCTGTGTGGCATTGACCTGGTCTCTAATCTGAGCTGCTATTAACCTGCGATTTCTGAGGCTGGTGACTCGGATGAATTTCTCCTCCGCAGCAGAGGTGACTCTTGGGCTTCCTTTCCTGGGGCGGTCCTCATGTGAGCCAGTTTCTTTGTAACGCTTGATGGTTTTTGCCACTGCACTTGGGGACACTTTTAAAGTTTTCCCAATTTTTCGTACTGACTGACCTTCATTTCTTAAAGTAATGATGGCCACTCGTTTTTCTTTTCTTAACTGCTTTTTTCTTGCGATAATACAAATTCTAACAGTCTATTCAGCAGGACTATCTGTTAGGAACGGCGGAACGCACTAAATAAAAATAATAATAAAGTGCGTTCGCCGCTCGGGGTCCACCGTGCAGTATGTGTTACAACCGCTGCTGAGTAATGGCAGACTCGCTATATGGTGGTATACTGCGCTCGGGTTAAACGTCACCCGAGGTGCGCAGAGCGGACTCTGTTAAACTCACAGAGGCACTTTAGTACAAATAAAGCATAAACGCCGAGCCTGTTAGCTTCACAGGTCTCAACTGGCGTGCACACACGATATATGGTCACAGGACACGGATCAAGGCAGAAGTCGGTGTCCGTCTTGACCTACCGTGCATGTGGCGTCGCTACCACGGACAACAGTAAGTGCTGCTAACTGCAGTGCGGCGGTAACTACTGCTGCTGTACGACAGTGCCATGAGGCATCACACTATCGGAAGCTAGTGTAGCGGTGCGGTATGCACTGTGGCATATGGCTTGCCACTGACTGGCACTGACTATAACTCTAATTCCCTATCCACATGCGTAATATCAGAGGGAAGGGGTTTCATAATGAGTCAGTCACCAGAATCATACATTCATCACCATTCACACATAGCAAGTATAGTCTATACTAGCGCATGGCAGAACGGCCATGCATGCTTTTTATAGCAGCCGGGACCTTCCGGAAGCTTCCAGATCACCAAGATGGACCAATGAGATCTGGAGCCGGACCTGAGCACATGACTCCCGATCTCCAATGGGAAACCGTCTCATGAGCATGCTCAGTAGGAGGACAGAGAGACTTAGCCCCTGGAGAGATTTGCTGCAAGGTAATCTCCTCTGCGGTAGATAAAGAGCAAAAGACCGCAGAATGTAAGGGTCTGGATTCCTGCAGAGCAGATGCAGGAACCTGACTCCTAACATTACCCCCCCTCCTAGGGCCCCCTCCTCTCTGAGCCTTCCAATCCACCACCCTGTGCCCATCAGAGGCATAGGCCTCAGACTCGTCCGAAGGCAAGTCTGATGTCCCGGTAGGTGACACGGAAAACCGGGACATGTGGAAGGTATCAGAGGCGGCAAGATCGCCAAGTTTAAGAAGGGACACGTGGGAGACAACGGGAGCTGCAAAACCACCCAGAGCATAAGTTGAAGTGGGACGCTGCGGTGTGTCAGCGAATGTCTCCACTCTCTGTTTAAGGAAGCTTACCCGAGCACACGAGGCGCATGCCTGAATATATTTCTTAATGTCCCGAGCCCTGTGCGGCCACCAATACGACCCTGCCAGGAGTTTTGTGGTCTGCATGTAGCCACAGTGACCACCCGCCCTGGACGCGTGTGCCCACGCGAGGACCTTTGGCCAAAGGCGAGGGGGGGAAAAGGTCTTGCCCAGCGGCACAGAGTTTGGCCATTGCGGGGCCCCATTATCCTGGTGAACATAGTGCTGTCAGTGGCAGCCGCAAGTGGAACTTAGTGTCGGACGCGCCTCGAGACTGGCGTGAGACACCTCCATGGGCTCTGGGAGTGAACACTCTGGCTCGGGTGATTCCAGAGGTTCAAAGAGGTTGGAAGCCCGAGTAACCCTCCGTCTAGATTGAGCACGCTCCAGCCCACGCTCCGAAAAACGGAGATCAATACGGGTGGCAATGGCAATCAGCTCCTCCAGACTTGCAGGAACCTCTCTGGTAGAAAGAGCATCCTTAACATGCTAAGCTAAACCTCTCCAAAACACAGGGATGAGGGCTTTGTCAGACCACTCCAGCTCGGAAGCCAGTGTCCGAAAACGAACGGCATACTGACTATCCGAGAGGGATCCCTGAGTCAAAGCCAGTAGCTGTAGAGAGGTGTCATGCGTGACCCGTGGTCCCAGGAAGACCTGCTTAATAGCTGTTAAAAACTGAGCAGCGGTCCGAACCTCTGGGTCACCACGCTCCCATAGTGGCGTAGGCCACTCCAACGCCTTGCCCGACAGAAGGGAAACAATAAACCCCACCTTGGCCCGCTCCGTTGGGAATCGCGCAGCCAGTAACTCCAGCTGGATAGAGCACTGGCTGACGAAACCCCTACAGGAGGCGCCATCGCCAGAAAATTTATCGGGCAACGGGAGGCGGGTAACTGTCGGCGCGCGGGAGGACGTGGACATACGAGAAACCGCCTCTGCGATCGCCTGTACAGCAGCCTCCGAAGACTTTGCCGCTGCGATAACACTCTCATGAGTAGCCAACCGGCCCTCTAGCTGGCGAATGCACTGAAGGAGTTGCTGCTGATCTGCCATCACTAGCCAGACCCTGGCGCTAGTATAATGTTAGGAACAGCGGAATGCACTAAATAAAAATAATAATAAAGTGCGTTCGCCGCTCGGGGTCCACCATGCAGTAGGTGTTACAACCACTGCTGAGTAATGGCAGACTTGCTATATGGCGGTATACTGCGCTAGGGTTAAACATCACCCGAGGTGCGCAGAGCGGACTCTGTTAAACTCACAGAGGCGCTTTAGCACAAATAAAGCATAAACGCCGAGCCTGTTAGCTTCACAGGTCTCAGCTGGCGTGCACACACGGTATATGGTCACTGGACACGGCCCAAGGCAGAGGTCGGTGTCCGTATTGACCTACCGTGTGTGCGGCATCGCTACCACGGATGCCAGTAAGTGCTGCTAACTGCAGCGCGGCGGTAACTACTGCCGCTGTACGACAGTGCCATGTGGCATCACACTATCGGACGCTTAGTGTAGCGGTGCGGTATGCACTGTGGAGTATCGCTTGCCACTGACTGGCGCTGACTATAACTCTAATTCCCTATCCGCATGCGTAATATCAGAGGGAAGGGGTTTCATAATGAGTCAGTCACCAGAATCATACATCCATCACCATTCACACATAGCAAGTATAGTCTAAACTAACGCATGGCGGAACGGCCATGCACTCTTTTTATAGCAGCCGGGACCTTCCAGAAGCTTCCAGATCTCCGAGATAGACCAATGAGATCTGGAGCAGGACCTGAGCACATGACTCCCGATCTCCAATGGGAAACCGTCTCATGAGCATGCTCAGTAGGAGGACAGAGAGACTTAGCCCCTGGAGAGATTTGCTGCAAGGTAATCTCCTCTGCGGTAGATAAAGAGCAAGAGACCGCAGAATGTAAGGGTCTGGATTCCTGCAGAACAGACGCAGGAACCTGATTCCTATCACTATCAGTTGTGTATCCACCAGACTTCTGCACAACACAACTGATGGTCCCAACCCCATTTGTAAGGCAAGAAATCCCACTTATTAAAGCTGACAGGGCACACCTGAGAAGTGAAAACCATTTCCGGTGACTACCTCTTGAAGCTCATCAAGAGAATGTCAAGAGTGTGCAAAGCACACTCAAAGCAAAAGGTGGCTACTTTGAAGAACCTAGAATATAAGACATATTTTCAGTTCTTTCACTCTTTTTTGTTAATTATATAATGCCACATGTGTTAATTCATAGTTTTGATGCCTTCTGAGTGAATCTACAATTTTCATAGTCATGAAAATAAAGAAAACTCTTTGAATGAGAAGGCGCGTCCAAACTTTTGGTCTGTACTGTAAATATATATATATATATACAGTATGTATATATATATATATGTGTGTAAAAAATAAGAGCAGCACAAACATATGCTATTTGGGTGCAAAGCCCCAAAAGTATTTACAAAACCTGCAATATATTTTCAGAGATTGGACGCAGCCATTCACGTGAAAAAAGCTTCTTATTCAATGGCCCAACATGGCAACGCTTTGGTTCCTTAGACCGGGATCACACTACCATGTGTTATGCGAGAAACTTGCACGAGTCTCTCGCATCAACACCCGGCTCTGCCGCCGACACTCGGACCGGAGCTGCGGCTGCATGTATTTCTATGCAGCTGCAGCTCCGGTCCTGAGTGCTGGTGGGCTGATGGTGATGCAGCTGGGATGGTTCTACTCCCCACAGGTGGAGCGGGGCCCCAGGGCTACTGGTTCTGTTTATGTCAGGCTTTGTGTACCTTGTGGTGCAGAACTCAGGGCGCAAGAGATCACAGGAGGATACAAGGACTGTAGTTTTCTTTTCCTTTACTTGATGGTTGATAGTATAGACCGGGGCACTGGTAACAGATCATGATGAAGAACCGGGCAGCCTGGAAGCAATTTTGGATACACCTGGCCAGGTAGGTACAAAGCCTTTTCCTTCTGCGCTGTCCTCCCTTTTTCTTCACTGCCTAACAGCTCACCCTCCTGCTGCTGTCTCTTTCTGTTTTAAAAACAAACCACTGCCCGCACGGCAGGCAGCTCGAGCCTATCACAGGTGCCGCACCTTTTGGGTCGGCTCCAGGCTCTGGTATGCTGCTGGGCCACCAGGTATTAGATCGGGCCAGGAGATCTGCAGTCCCCTGCTATCCGGATTTAGCTGCCGGGACTTTAGTACCCACGCAACCATGGACTCCGGTATCCGGTTCCTAGCACTCAGCTCTGGGGCAAGTTTAATCACAGCTCCACTCCCCAGGTTCTACTCAACTTATCTCCTACTGACACCTAGTAAGGGAACCCCTCCTTGCTTCCAGGCATGACATTACTCCCTGTGAAGGAGGCAATGCCACTGTGGCAAACGGAATCCTGGGGTGCCCACACATACACATGATATTTAAGCCGTTAAATGATTAACAGCATTTACTTACAATCATGTACAAAAGAGCATATCATAGTTATAAAGATGGTATACGTGAAGTGAATGAAGAGTGTCACAGGACTATAAACAATTAAAGTTCAGTGCTTTGTGCTAAGAGCAAACAATACATCAAGTTCACTGTACAACAGCTAATAGGCAATAATACATCAGCTGTTTTATTATTATTATTATTATTATTATTATTATTATTATGTTCATGACTCACCCCACTGTGTTTATACACTAGCATACTGATATCGGCATCCTGCAATCTCTACTGCGCATGTCAGAATTAAAAAAGGTGTGCAGGGAAGAGTGTTACTTTCGGCACATGCGTACAAGGTGATCAATGATCACTGTGCCATCTCAGTTGAGGGCAAAGAAAAGGGTCACTGCGCCTGCGTCAGCAACTGCTGACATATCCTTGTCATCATTAATAAGCATATATAATGCAAAGCTCCGGTCAGTGGGTAAATACAATTAAAATAATATATATTAGATAAGGTTTTTATGGACATTTACGATTATTCTGTGCCACAATTAGAACAGAGTGGCTGAGGAAAAATACATTATAGTGGATACACCCCCATTAACTGGCCCTGGTAATCCACTATTTATGGGAAAAGGGGGATACATGCACCCCACTAAGGCTACAAGTCTCAACCCCAGTTCAAAGTCTGGCTATAGCTTCCTTGTTATGCCAAATTTAGTGTTGAGCATTCCGATACCGCAAGTATCGGGTATCGGCCGATACTTGCTGTATCGGAATTCCGATACCGACTTCCGATATTTTTTCAATATCGGAATTCGGCATCGGAATCGGAAGTTCAGTTGATTGACAGCCTGACATCATCATGATGCGCGGTGTGTGCGCATCATGATGCGCCGTCATTTCGGGCCTTCCGGGGGTCTCTGCCGGCCTGCCGGGGGGCTGTGCCGGCCTGCCGGGGGGCTGTGTGGACTGCCCGGGGTCTGTACCGGCCTGCCGTGGGGCTGTGCCGGCCTGCCGGTGGTCTGTGCACCCTGTGGGGGTCTGTACCGGCCTGCCGGGGGGCTCTGCCGGCCTGCCGGTGGTCTGTGCACCCTGTGGGGGTCTGTACCGGCCTGCCGGGGGGCTGTGCCGGCCTGCCGGTGGTCTGTGCACCCTGTGGGGGTCTGTACCGGCCTGCCGGGGGGCTGTGCCGGCCTGCCGGGGGGCTGTGCTGATGTCCGGGGGTCTGTGCAAGCATCGTCCGATGGGACTACAAGTCCCATCTGGCGATGCCTGCTACCATGACAGTGATTGACACATTAGCCAATGATGGGACAGTAGTAGTCCCATCATCCGGCTAATGTGTTAAATGTTAAAAAAAAAAAATACTACATACATACTACATGCTACATACATACTACATATATACTACATACATACTACATACATGCTACATACATGCTACATACATGCTGCATGCTACATACATACTACATACATACTACATACATACTACATGCATGCTACATGCATGCTACATACATACATGCATGCTACATACATACTACATGCATGCTACATACATACTACATGCATGCTACATACATACTACATGCTACATACATACCACATACATACTACATACATACTACATACTACATATATACTACATGCATGCTACATACATACTACATGCTACATACATACCACATACATGCTACATACATACTACATATATACTACATACATACTACATACATACTACATACATACTACATGCATACTACATACATACTACATGCATGCTACATACATACTACATGCATGCTACATACATACTACATGCTACATACATACCACATACATACTACATACATACTACATACTACATATATACTACATGCATGCTACATACATACTACATGCTACATACATACTACATGCTACATACATACCACATACATGCTACATACATACTACATATATACTACATACATACTACATACATACTACATACATACTACATGCATACTACATGCATACTACATACATACTACATGCATGCTACATACATACTACATGCTACATACATACCACATACATACTACATACATACTACATGCTACATACATACTACATATATACTACATGCATGCTACATACATACTACATGCTACATACATACCACATACATACTACATACATGCTACATACATACTACATATATACTACATGCATGCTACATACATACTACATATATACTACATGCATGCTACATACATACTGCATGTTACATGCATGCTACATACATACTACATACATACTACATGCTACATACATACTGATACTGCAGTTCTCTACCCAAGATCGTCGTGGGACACACTCGTGGACTGCTTCGGATCGTGGGTGAGTATTTTTGTGGTTTGTTATGTTAATATTTATTCCGGAAAAGACAATGGCTTCGGGGAACAATGTGACAAGTATTGGTAAGTATGTTACTCTATGTTATATGTACTGTATGTCTATGTATGTATTGTATGAATGTATTGTATGTATGTAGTATATATGTGGTATGTATGTAGCATGTAGTATGTATGTAGTATGTATGTAGCATGCATGTAGCATGCAGTATGTATGTAGCATGCATGTAGTATATATGTAGTATGTATGTAGCATGCATGTAGTATATATGTATGAATGTATGTAGCATGTAGTATGTATGTAGTATGTATGTGGTATGTATGTAGCATGTAGTATGTATGTAGTATGTATGTAGCATGCATGTAGTATGTATGTAGTATGTGTGTAGTATATATGTAGTATGTATGTAGCATGTAGTATGTATGTAGCATGCATGTAGTATATATGTAGTATATATGTAGCATGTAGCATGTATGTAGTATGTATGTGGTATGTATGTAGCATGTAGTATGTATGTAGCATGCATGTAGTATATATGTAGTATGTATGTAGCATGTAGTATGTATGTAGTATGTATGTAGTATATATGTAGTATGTATGTAGCATGTAGTATGTATGTAGCATGCATGTAGTATATATGTAGTATATATGTAGCATGTAGCATGTATGTAGTATGTATGTGGTATGTATGTAGCATGTAGTATGTATGTAGCATGCATGTAGTATATACGTAGTATGTATGTAGCATGTAGTATGTATGTAGCATGCATGTAGTATATATGTAGTATGTATGTAGCATGTAGTATGTATGTAGCATGCATGTAGTATATATGTAGTATGTATGTAGCATGTAGTATGTATGTAGCATGCATGTAGTATATATGTAGTATGTAGCATGTAGTATGTATGTAGCATGCATGTAGTATATATGTAGTATGTAGCATGTAGTATGTATGTAGCATGCATGTAGCATGTACTATGTATGTAGCATGCATGTAGTATATATGTGTTATGTATGTAGCATGTAGCATGCATGTAGCATGCATGTAGTATGTATGTAGTATGTATGTAGTATATATGTGGAATGTATGTAGCATGTAGTATGTATGTAGCATGTAGTATGTATGTAGCATGCAGTATGTATGTAGCATGCATGTAGTATATATGTAGTATGTATGTAGTATATATGTAGTATGTATGTTGCATGTAGTATTTATGTAGTATGAATGTAGCATGTATGTAGCATGTATGTAGTATGTAGTATGAATGTAGCATGTATGTAGTATGCATGTTGTATGTATGTAGCATGTAATTTTTTTTTTTTTTTTTTACATTCAACACATTAGCCGGATGATAGGACTATTACTGTCCCATCATTGGCTAATGTGTCAATCACTGTCATGGTAGCAGGCATCGCCCGATGGGACTTGTAGTCCCATCGGACGATGCCTGCACAGACCCCCGAAGCCTGCACAGACCACCGGCAGGCCGGCACAGCCCCCCGGCAGGCCGGCACAGCCCCCCGGAGCCTGCACAGACCACCGGCAGGCCGGCACAGCCCCCCGGCAGGCCGGCACAGCCCCCCGGAGCCTGCACAGCCCCCCGGCAGGCCGGCACAGCCCCCCGGCAGGCCGGCACAGCCCCCCGGAGCCTGCACAGACCACCGGCAGGCCGGCACAGCCCCCCGGCAGGCCGGCACAGACCACCGGAGCCTGCACAGACCCCCTGGCAGGCTGGCACAGCCCCCCGAAAGGCCCGTACAGACCCCAGAGAGGCTGTACAAGGGCAGGAAAGGGTTTTTCTTATTCCGATACCGGAAGTCCCATAGACTTGAATGGGACTTCCGGTATCGGAATCGGCGATACCGATACTTTTTTTAAAGATCGGCCGATACCATCCGATACGATACTTTGAAGTATCGGACGGTATCGCTCAACTCTAGCCATATTACTCCTTAAAGGGGCACTATACTCATTTCTCCAATCCATATATGGAAAAAGAATAGATGGAATAATAACACCGAAAACATTATAGAAATTAATAATAATGACAAATACTTGTCATTGAGATTAATTACAGGGCATCAAAAAAGCCTCCTTTGTGTAGATAACTATCTGATCAGTAGGTGTCCCACCCCTGTGACTCACATCAAACGGCGGAATGGGGAGGTTTATTCTTTTATAGGTGCTACAAAATGGAGCAGCAGGTTGGATGCCTGTCCATGCTTCATTCATTCTTGATGTGGCTGCAGGTAAAAGCCACATAGGTAAAAAAATGGAGCTGAGGTCAACATGCACACTTTCGCTCCATTCTAGTGGGGGTAAAAGTTATTCACTCTATTGTGGGTCCCAGCGGTCGGGCCCCCCACCGATCAACAAACTAACACATACTGAGGATATTAGACAACCCCTTTAATTCTCTATTCATGCTTAGAGCATTGTTATAAGATAAATTTATGTTTTCCTGCATAAATAGTGAGATCTTAGCATTATGTATACATATGTACTATAAATATGAATTACTGTAAATTACATACTTCTGCTTGTCTAAAAGTATTCCTCGAAATTGTTAAGAAAAGTATCTTTTCCACTCTGAAAAAATGTAGTGAGACCTCTGAATGAGAAGGGGGATAATTTGACTTTATACAGGGTGGGCCATTTATATGGATACACCTAAATAAAATGGGAATGGTTGGTGACCCAGACCGGCGCACTGAATTTGCAGAATGGGCAAAACAAAAATTGGAACAGGACCCTCAGTTTACACAGAACATTATGTTCAGTGATGAGGCAAACTTTTTTGGGTGGGCCATTTATATGGATACACCTAAATAAAATGGGAATGGTGACAGTTTTCTTGTGTAGGGTGTCTTGCATTTAAATCTGCTGCAATGACCAGGTACTGCGTTCACCAGACATCAACACAATTTCTGTCGGCTCCTCACGTGTTAACCTCTGCGACATGTCAATGGCTGTAAACAAAGAGAAACTTGTAAATAACTCATGAAAGAGTAAAGTTGCATTAAAACCAAGCACACCATTGTTTTTCTTGTGAAATTCTCAATAAGTTTGATGTGTCACATGACCCTCTTCCCGTTGAAAAAAATAAAGTTGGATTTAAAATGGCTGACTTAATAATGGCTGCCATGGTCACCACCCATCTTGAAAAGTTTCCCCACTCCCATATACTAATGTGCCACAAACGGGAAGTTGATAAATCCAACCATTCTCATTTTATTTAGGTGTATCCATATAAATGGCCCACCCTGTAAATTTGTTATTTATATATATTGAAACGGTGTTCTGTGGCCTGTGGCCTAGACTGGTGCACTCATCCGCTCTGAGGGTTGAGTTCCCTGGCGATCTCATGACATTTTCCATGTCACCTGAATGCTGCATCTGATGAAATTATGAAGGCAGCAGTTTGACTCTGGCAGTTCGTGTGTCTACCACTTAGGCCTGTTTCACACTTCCATTTTTGACCATCAGTCAAAATCCGCCAGTTTTTAAAAAAAACTGATCCGCCATTTTTTTTGCGGATCCGTTTTTTTCCCCATTGAGTTGCATTACTGGCATATCTTGATGGATGGCCATCCGTTGGATCCGTCTTTTTGCGGATCCGCCAAATTTTTTACGTCCGCCGACATGCCTGGACGGACCTTGCAACGTTTTTTTTGCTGCAGGATCCACATTTTACAGTGCGCATGTCCTGAGGAAGGAATTCAGCCGGAATTTTAACCCTGACATCCTTTCTGGCGGACGGAAAAAATTCTCTCTCTCTCTCTCTCCCCCTCCCCTTCCCGGACTGCGGATCCGTCAAAAAAACAGTCCGCTGGCATCCGTTTGCATCAGTTACAAACGGATCCGCTTTACGCCATTTTGGCAGATTTTAACTGACAGGAAAAACGGATGTGTGAAAGAGGCCTTAGATGCTGTGTTTGTTTAGTGCATCATCTAAAAGATTAAACAGACAAATTCTGCAATTAAAATAACCTGCTGCTAATGCTGATGTTGCGGCTTCAGTTACAGAGCCTGCGCCACACATATACATTAGTTGGCATGAACTTCTCACTCACCTTCTATGTTATACATGTTCAGGAAATAGCAGGAAATGGTTAACAGTCATAACATGCAGAAGGATGGCAATACATAATTGAAGGATTATTCAAGAATGTTATTGAGCCAACTAAATTAACCAACTTAGACAAATCTTTTGTTCAAACCCGTGTTCCATCACAGCAGCCATGGGAAAGGTACTCTTTTTTTCATGTCCCAGCAAGCTACATGAAAATGGGGGTCCTTGGTGCGTGTGCTCTTGTTACCTGGGTGATGCGCCATTGCTGACTGCATGGTGCTGCTAGGCACCACACACCTGCAAATGCATGTGCAAAGTACCTGCTGATTGCTTATGCATCTCAGCATTGTGCACTCATCTTGGTAGGTATATTGGGTCATGAAGCGGCGTAATTATCACTGCTTCATGAATACGTTAGCAGCACTGGGATAGCCCCAAGACAGTAAAAGCAATAAAGAAAAGGATAGTGTTATTCAGCTAGGGAGTGGTAACATAGTAACATAGTTTTGAAGGCTGAAGGAAGACCTTATGTCCATCGAGTTCAGCCTATTTTTAGTGCAGCTGTTCTGCATTGTTGATCCTGGGGAAGGCAAAAAACCCACAGAGTAGAAGCCAATTTTCTCCATAGGGAGAAAAATTCCTTCCCCTAAGCTGGGTCAATCATCTACCTATAATATTATATTATTCGTAACCTTCTATACTGTTACTCACAAGAAAAGCATCCATTCCTTTCTTAAATTCATTCAGTGAGTTGGCCATCACCACTTCCTCAGGAAGAGAATTCCAGAGCCTCACTGCTCTTACCGTGAAGAACCCTCTTCTATGCTGGTGCAGAAATTGTCTTTCCTCCAAACGAAGAAAATGCCCCCTTGTTCTTGTCACAGTCCTTGGTACAAACAGTTCATTGGAGAGATCTCTGTATTGCCCTCTGATATACTTGTACATTTATATTAAGTCTCCCCTAAGTCTTTTCTTTTCTAGAGTAAATAGACCTAATTTTGATAACCTTTCTGGGTATTGTAGTGAACCAACTCCATTTATCATTTTAGTAGCCCGCCTTTGAACCCTTTCAAGTTCAGTAATGTCTTTCTTGAGCACCGGCATCCAAAATTGCACACAATACTCCAAGTGTGGTCTGACAAGTGATTTGTATAGAGGGAGAATTATGTTTTCATCTCGTGTCCCCAGACCTCTTCTAATGCATCCCATGACCCTATTTGCTTTGGTGGCAGCTGCCTGACACTGGGCACTCCAATTTAGCTTCTTATTGACTAAGATGCCTAAGTCTTTTTCCATGTCTGATTTCCCCAGCAGTTTCCCATTTAGTAAGTAATTATAGCATCTGTGTCTCCTTCCCATGTGCATAACCTTACACTTATCTGTGTTAAACCTCATTTGCCATTTTTCAGCCCAATTCTCCAATTTACTCAAATCTGTCTGTAGTTGCAAATTGTCCTCCTTTGTGTTAACTACCTTACATAGTTTTGTATCATCTGCAAATACTGATATTTTACTGTGTAAGCCATCCACTAGATCATTAATAAATATATTAAATAGTAGGGGGCCCAATACAGAACCCTGCGGTACCCCACTAGTAACCCTGACCCAATCTGAGTATGCACCATTAATAAACACTTTGTTTTCTATCACTAAGCCAGCTACCTACCCATCTACACACCTTTTCCCCTAGCCCAAGCTTTCTCATCTTACTTACCAATCTTTTATGTGGGACAGTTTCAAATGCTTTAGAGAAGTCGAGATAAATGACATCCAATGATTCTCCTTGGTCCATTTGAGAGCTTACATCCTCATAGAAGCTGATCAGGTTAGTTTGACAGGAGCGATCCTTCATAAATCCATGTTGATATGGAGTTAAACATTTATTAACATTGAGATATTCCATAATGGTATCCCTTAGAAACCCTTCAAAAATTTTACCCACAACAGATGTTAAGCTTACTGGACTATAGTTTCCAGGTTCCTTAGGTGGTCTTAGGCTGCACAGATACAATATAATTTACAGGCTGCAAAGAAACAGTATAATTTACACCCACAAGCACGTGAAGACTGTGACAACCTTGGAGAAAATCTAATTGATGGCTAAGAGGATCTTTATATATTTTCCCAACCTCCAGGTTGCTACCTTGGTAACTGGTGCATTTTGTTGAACATCAGGTTATGTGAAAAGATAATTATTTCCATATTACATCAGAGTCTGAGTAATGTTACACACAAAAAATGTCATTAGCACAATGCCCCATGTAAACATTGAATGTGCAGCTGACAGCATGATTTTGTAAGGGGACAGTACCATCATATTATCCCATCTATACATTCAGCAAACTCCATGCCTCCGCCTGATTTTATACTTGGCAATCCGTTTCAAGCATAAATAAAGAAACAAGATTAATTTTAAAGAGTAAAAAATACATTGTAATAGGTGTAATAGATGTGAGGCAGTGACAGGTGTTATATGCGAGTGTTGCTATGTGTCCCCCCAGGATGCACATAGAAAGGTATTGAGGTCGCTGGTGTGCACTGCAGTCACAGGCATAGCTGTGATTGCAGTGCAAAATAAAAGTAAGTTTGGTCTTGGGCAAGCTATTTGCCCAAGGCAGATTTAAGAAAACCTGGAATGGGCTTTTATTTATGGAGCGAACTACAGGATGGTAGTGGGGCAGTTCACTCCCTCCAGACCAGGTCTTACAAGTGGCCCTTGGCCACAAATTCCAGTTAAAAACCCTGCAGTAAGGGTGTGGGTGTGTCAGTCTGGGTTTGCACACTTGCAGAGCAGCTGGCTCTGCAAAACCCAGCCTGTGTGAGGGTACACAGAGCCAAGCAGAGCCAAAAGGCCTGGCACCCCTCAGTGTGACACGGTGGTCCAGTCATCCACAGCATTCGGTCTCAGATGTAAGACTGTTTTGATGCCTGGCTGCGAGCCGAAGGATTTCCACGTGCTGTTTCTTTTGTGAGTTTTTTGGATATTAAAAGACATTTGTTTTAAATTTTCCTGTGGTCCCTGCCTATCACACTGCACCAATCCCGCTGCACTACATAGATATTTGATACCTGCAAAGGAGGTACTACAACATATATTTGTACATGCTCTGTGTATCCATATGTGTACAGTGGGTACGGAAAATATTCAGACCCCTTTAAATTTTTTATTCTTTGCTTCATTGAAGCCATTTGGTAAATGTAAAAAAGTTCATTTTTTTCTCATTAATGTACACTATGCTCCCCATCTTGACTGAAAAAACCCAGTAGAGATTTTTGCAAATTTATTAAAAAATAAAATCGAAACCAAAATATCACATAGTCATAAGTATTCAGACCCTTTGCTCAGACACTCATATTTAAGTCACATGTTGTCCATTTCCTTGTGATCATCATTGAGATGGTTCTACCCCTTCAATGAAGTCCAGCTGTGTTTAATTCAACTGATAGGACTTGCTTTGTAAAGTCATACACCTGTCTATATAAGACATCACAACTCACAGTGCATTTTAGACCAAATCAGATTCATGAGGTCAAAGGAACTGGCCAAGGAGCTCAGAGACAGAATTGTGGCAAGACACAGATCTGGCCATGGTTACAAAAGAATTTCTGCAGTACTCAAGGTTCCTAAGAGCACAGTGGCCTCCATAATCCTTAAATGGAAGAAGTTTGGGACCACCAGAAGTCTTCCTTGACCTGGGAATCCAGCAAAGGTGAGCAATCATGGGAGAAGAGCCTTGGTGAGAGAGGTAAAGAAAAACCCCAAGATCACTGTGGCTGAGCTCCACAGATGCAATAGAGAGATGGGAGAAAGTTCCACAAAGTCAACTATCACTGCAGACCTCCACCAGTTGGGCCTTAATGGCAGCGTGGCCTGACGGAAGCCTCTCCTCAATGCCAGCCATATGAAAACCTGCATAGAGATTGCTAAACCAGTACATGAAGGACTCCCAGACTATGAGAAATAAAATTCTCTGGTCTGATGAGATGAAGATAGAACTTTTTGGTGATAATTCTAAGTGGTATTTGTCTAGAAAACCAGGCACTGCTCATCACCTGCCCAGTACAATCCCAACCATGAAACATAGTGGTGACAGCATCATGCTATGGGGGTGTTTTTCAGCAGCAGGGACAGGACGACTGGTTGCAATTGAAGTAAACATGAATGCGGCCAAGTACAGAGATATCCTGGATGAAAACCTCTTCCAGAGTGCTCTGAACCTCAGACTTGGCCGAAGGTTCACCTTTCAACAAGAAAATGATCCTAAGCACACAGCTAAAATAACAAAGGAGTGACTTCAGAACAGCTCTGTGACCAATCTTGACTGGCCCAGCCAAAGCCCTGACCTAAACCCAAATGAGCATCTCTGTAGAGACATGAAAATGGCTGTTCACCAACGTTTGCCATCCAACCTGACGGAACTGGAGAGGATCTGCAAGGAAGAATGGCTGAGGATCCCCAAATCCAGGTGTGAAAAACTTGTAGCATCATTCCCAAGAAGACTCATGGCTGTACTAGCTCAAAAGGGTGCTTCTACTCAATACTGAGCAAATGGTCTGAAAATTTAAGACCATGTGATATTTCAATTTTTCTTTTTTAATAAATTTGCAAAAATTCTACATTTGTTTTTTTTTAGTCAAGATGGGGTGCAGAGTGTACATTAATGGGAATAAATGAACTTTTTTGCATTTACCAAATGGCTGCAATGAAACAAAGAGTGAAAAATATAAAGGGGTCTGAACACTTTCCGAACCCACTGTATATGTATACATATCTGTATTTATGAACTGTGTAAACATGTGTTTAAAAATTGAACTCTCTGAGTGCGATAATAAACACCATGTTTGGAGTCCAAAAGGCACTGCATACCACTCCAAAATACCATACCAACAGTGAGGTTTGGAGGTTAAAACACCATGGTGTGTGGTTGTTTTTCAACATTGGAAAATTTCATATAACTGA
This sequence comes from Dendrobates tinctorius, assembly GCF_039654945.1. Taxonomy (NCBI): domain Eukaryota; kingdom Metazoa; phylum Chordata; class Amphibia; order Anura; family Dendrobatidae; genus Dendrobates; species Dendrobates tinctorius. The sequence goes on from NW_027361908.1 coordinate 11,079,938, forward strand.
AGTAAGGATGAATGGACAACTTTACAGAGACATTTTTAAAAAATATCTGCTGCCATCTATCAAAATGATGAAGATGAAACGAGGGTAGACATTTCTGTAAGACAGTGATCTCAGATCCCAAAGACACAGCCAAGAAAACTCTCAATTGGTTTCAGGGAAAGAAAATAAAGCTGATAGAATGGTTCAGCCAATCACCTGACCCAAATGCAATAGAAAATTTATAGAAGGAACTAAAGCTCAGAGTTCATGGAAGGAGCCAACTAAATGCTCAGGATTTGAAGAGTGTGTGTAAGAATGGGTCAAAATCACACCTGAGCAAAAAGCATGCAACTAGTGTCCCCATGCAGGTGCATCTTGAAGCTGTCTTCACCAACAAAGGCTTTTCTGCAAAGCATTATTTAAATTTCAGTAAGCGTGTTCAACACTTTTTCCCTGTGTAATTTCTCATTATTATTTATTACACATAACTTAATTTACGAACATCTATGGTTTAATTTCCTTGCCTGTGTGGCTTGGATGGCTTGTTACCGACATATGGTGAGAATCTCAAGCCAATAGAACCTTTAGAAATACATTTACTTAAAAAATTGGTGACCTGTTCAATACTTATTTCACCCGCTGTACATTTGTGTGTACCTCTGTGTATACATATGTGTATGTCATCTGTGTTCCCATATGTGTATGTACTGTGTAGATACATATACATTTCTGTATGCCCTATGTGTATTTTCATATTTGTGTTTGTATCATCCTCATTTATAAATACTGTCAGCGCAGTCGAGAGTTCACGGTTATAAACATGTCAGCAATCCCCCAATATATGAGCAAAATGATCTCAATGCTCATTCATCGGGTGATTGGACTATTTATGGCAAAACAAAAGTAATGGTTCTCAACATTTCCAAGTGTAAACATGAGATGTACTGACGATACCATGATATGTATGGGAACAGAACAATCTATAAGTGATCATCCTACAACCATCATTATTTTTCAGCCTGTTTATAAAGGCCGATAAACATAATTCAATATAATCGGTTGCGCTTCTTTAATGGTCTGAAATCAGCTTGTGTAACTGCAAACTAAATGTTTCTGTGTGATGGTGCATTATGTTAGCATTTAGGGCTCCAATTTTAAATTTTGCATCCTCGTTCCCTCGTTAAAAATAAATAAGAATATTTTGTACTGTACCGCCTGTAAATATCCTATTTATTAAAATATTAAATTAACCAAAACTGGTTATTATAATAAGCCTGATACATTCTAATGAATAATGTTGTACAAAGGATCATCAAGTCTGTGAACTCTTATTGCAGATCAAGAAGCTAAGAGAACTCCAAACCTTGGGAGGAAACTCTGGGACTACTACCAAATATTTTAAGTGGGATTGAGGTCAGGACTCGTTGCTGGCCATTTTAAAACAGTCCATTTTTTCTTTTTCAATAATTCCCGTGTACTTTTGCATGTGTCCTTTGGGTCATTGTCTTGCTGGAGGACCCATGATCTTCGATTCAAACCAAGTTTTCTTAAAATGGGTAGGACATTTCCCTCTAAAATCTCTTGATAATTCTCTGATTTCATGATCCCTGTGATACAGTTAAGGCCTCCAGTAACAGCAAAGCAACCCAACAACATTATGGATTCTCCTCTATACTTATCTCTTTGTATGGTGTTCTTTTTTCCTTATACGTGTCATTGCGCCGTCTCAAAACAAACTGTTGCTTTGCATTGCCAAAAAACTCTATTTTTGTATCATCTGTCCACAGAACATTTTCCCAGAAGGATTGTGGTTTGTCAAGGTACCCTTTTTGGCAAACATCAGTTGTTCCTTTTTATGTCATTTCTTCAGCAATGGTTTCTTCCTTGGCCTTCGCCCATAAAGCACTGCTTGGTTTAGTGTGCGGCATATGGTACTTGTTGTTAGGGCTGGCAGAACGCACCAAATTATAAATAATAGTAGGTGCATTCGCAGCCGGGGTCCACCGTGCAGAGGTGGTACACTGCTGATAGGCAATGGCAGAAGAATAGAGCGGTATGAAAACAGTCACACGTGGTTTACGTCACCCAGTTTGAACAGGAGCGAACTCTGATGACCCACAGAGCCGCACAGCCGCTGAACGCAAATACCGGAGCCTGTTTAGCTCACAGAGCCCGGCTAAAAAGCGCACAGAAAGTGGCCACAGAACTCTACCCCAAGGACACGGGGTTAGAGTTCCTCTAGGCCCTCTGAGCGCACGGTGTTGCTGCTGCGAACGCCGCTCTAGACGCTGGTTATGGAGTGTGGAGCACATGCACTGAGGCATGCCGAGTCACTGATGGGGACTAATGTCTGACTCCGACTCTGCCCTACCTACACCTAAGCCTGGGCGCTAGCAGGCTAGGCTGCACAACACATGCGTACCAAGGGCAGGGTGTTGTGAGTTCATTTTCCCCTTCACTACTGATGCCTGAGGAACTCCCTCTTCTGGTAAAGAAAGGTAGTGAGCCTGATTATCAAACACCTGAGCCTGATGATGATGACTGGCTGAGTGGAGTTACTGACTGGATATAAGGCTGCTGACGCCCTTCTGCCCTGCGGGTGATTTCTCTGTGGGATCCTTGGAGACCAGTCTGAATTCCTGCTCTTCTAAAGCTAAGTTTTCTGCTCGGCTTTTTGCATTTGTGCTTTGACTTTGTTTTGCTTTGTTTTTCTGGATTTCTGCCATTCCCTGCTGGGGTGTGCTGAATTCCTTTAGCTCTGTCTTCTGAAAATACCTGAGTGCTGATTTAGTTTTTGAAGCCTAGCTGCTTCAGGGTCTTTTTCCATATCAGCTTGTTGGCTTATGTCTTTGATAGGGTTTTGGCAGATTGCAGACAGCAACCTTCCTTTCCTGTTCTGTTTAGTTAGCTTGGGCCCCATCATTTGCTCAGCCTATCTTTCTATCTGTGTGAGTGTTTTTTCATCTTGCTTCACCGTCATATGTTGGGGGCTGCCTTTTACTTTGGGGTCTGCTCTGGGGCAGTTTAGATTTCCTTTTCTGTCTTTAGGCTATTTAGCTCTCCGGCTGTGATCGAGGGGTCTAGGGCATCGTAGGAACCCCCCACGGCTACTGCTAGTTGTTTTGATAGGTTCAGGGGTCTGCAATCTGATAGTTGCCAACTTCTCTGGTTTTCTGGACGTAGCTTCTATTTTTGTGTCTGCCTCCTACGGTGACTCAATCATAACAGAATCACCCGCCATACCGCAGATCCTAGGGTACTCAATAGCAGGAAAGAATTGTAAAAAAAAAAAAAGTGTATATTTTTTCCTCTATATCTCTGAGGCTGTAGGGGGAATTTTTTTTTCTCTCAATGGAGATAAAGCAATTGTCTGATCGTGTGGAGCAGCTCGCTGTGGAAGTGCGGGGAATTTCCGCCTACCTTGCTCATTCACATGCTGCTGAACCAAAGATTCCTACACCTGATGTATTTTTTGGGGATCGGTCTAAATTTTTGAATTTCAAAAATAATTGTAAATTATTTTTTGCCTTGAAGCCTAACTCGTCAGGGAGCTCCGTGCAGCAGGTTAAAATTGTCATCTCTTTGCTGCGTGGCGATCCCCAGGATTGGGCGTTTTCTTTGAAACCAGATGATCCTATTCTGACTAATGTGAACGCATTTTTTCAGGCCTTGGGGTTGTTGTATGACGAACCTAATGCCATTGATCAGGCTGAAAAGACCCTGCTGGCATTGAACCAGGGTCGTGATTCTGCAGAATTGTACTGTCAAAAATTCCGAAAGTGGGCAGTACTTTCTACCTGGAATGATAATGCCTTGGCTGCTCTCTTTCGGAAGGGGTTGTCAGAAGCCGTAAAAGATACTATGGTGGGATTTCCTGTTCCCTCTTGTCTTGACGATTCTATGTCAGGTTGATCGGCGTTTGTGTGAACGCAAAGCTGCACGAGAGGTGTTGCCACCTGTTGAACAAATGTCTGAACCTATGCAATGTGATAGAGTTTTTTCCAGAGAGCAGCGTCAGGAGTTCAGAAGGCGTAATAAGTTGTGTTTTTTCTGTGGAGATGCCTCGTATATTATTTCTGTCTGTCCTAAACGAGAGAAACGCTTTGCACACACGTTTTCTGTTGGTGGTGTTCAACCTAAGTTTCTTCTGGCTATTACTCTGATCTGCTCCCTGTCCACATTTACCGCCAAGGCTTTTGTGGATTCGGGAGCAGCCCTAAGCCTAATGGACTTGGATTTTGCTAAACGTTGTGGATTTCCGAAGACACCTCTGCAGACGCCTATCCCTTTGAGGGGGATTGATGCTACTCCTTTGGCTAAAAATAAACCTCAGTTTTGGACCCAGGTGGTGATGCGGGTCGCCCCAGACCATCAAGAAAATTGCAGATTTTTGGTGTTGCATAATCTGCATGATACTATTGTTCTGGGGTTTCCCTGGTTCCAAATTCATAATCCAGTTTTGGATTGGAAATCTGTGTCTGTGGTGAGTTGGGGTTGTTGGTGTGCCTTTAGTGAGGCTCCGGTGTTTTCCACCTCTCCTCAGTCGCATGATGTTCCTGATTATTTGGCGGACTTTTATGATGTATTTAGTGAGAATGAGTCTGCGTCTCTGCCTCCTCATAGGAGTTATGACTGTGCAATTGAACTGAGCCCGGGGTGTAAATTTTCCAAGGGTCGGCTCTTCAATTTATCTGTACCCGAGCACAAGGCTATGCGATCCTATATTAAGGAGGCGTTGGAGAAGGGTCATATTAGACCATCCTCGTCACCCTTAGGTGCCGGGTTTTTTTGTAGCCAAAAAGGATGGATCATTAAGACCTTGTATTGATTATCGTGCCCTCAACAAAATTACTGTTAAATATCAGTATCCGTTACCCCTGATTTCTGATCTATTCTCCAGAGTTAAAGGTACTTGCTGGTTTACCAAGCTTGACCTCAGGGGGGCGTATAATCTTATTCGCATTAAGCATGGGGATGAATGGAAGACGGCGTTTAATACTCCGGAGGGACATTTTGAGCACCTGGTGATGCCTTTTGGGCTCACTAAGGCCCCTTCTGTCTTCCAGTGCTTCATGAACGATATTTTCCGAGATTTTGTCGATAAATTTTTGATTATCTATCTGGATGATATTTTGATCTTCTCCAAGGATTGGGATTCTCATGTGGAACATATTCGGACTGTGTTCCGGATCTTGAGGGAGAATTCCCTGTATGTCAAAGGATCTAAATGCCTTTTTGGAGTACAGAGGATTTCTTTTTTGAGATTTATTTTATCCCCGTCAACTATTGAAATGGACCCGGCCAAGGTACAGGCCATTTACGATTGGGTTCAGCCCACTTCTTTGAAGGCCCTCCAGAAGCTTTTGGGTTTTGCTAATTTTTATCGGAAATTTATAGCAAAATTTTCTAGTATTGCCAAGCCATTGACTGATTTGACTAAGAAGGGTGCTGATGTGTTAAATTGGTCTCCGGAGGCTGTTTCTTCCTTTCAGGAGCTGAAGCGAAGATTCACCTCCTCCCCGGTTTTGCGGCAACCTGATGTCTCACTTCCGTTCCAGGTAGAGGTGGATGCTTCTGAGATTGGTGCAGGAGCTGTTTTGTCCCAAAAGGTTCCTGTAACATCTAAAATGAATCCCTATGCTTTCTTTTCCCGAAAGTTCTCTCCATCTGAACGTAACTATGATGTGGGGAATCGGGAACTGTTGGCCATGAAATGGGCATTTGAGGAGTGGAGACATTGGTTGGAGGGAGCTAAGCATCAAGTCGTGGTCCTCACTGACCACAAGAATTTGATTTACCTAGAGTCGGCTAAGCGCTTGAACCCTAGACAGGCTAGGTGGGCCTTGTTTTTTACACGTTTTGATTTTGTGGTTTCTTTTCTTCCTGGAACTAAGAATGTCAAGGCAGACGCCCTCTCTAGGAGCGTCTTTGCTGATTCTCTTGTGGTGACCAAGCCTGCTACCATCTTAGGCGAAGGGGTAGTTCTTTCTGCCATCTCGCCCGATTTGAGATGTGCTCTGGAAGAGTTCCAGGAGGACAAACCTGAGCGTTGTCCCAGTGGAAAGTTGTATGTTCCTGACCAGTGGAAGAAGAGAGTGATGTCTGAAGTTCATTGCTCTGCTTTGGCTGGTCATCCAGGTATTTTTGGTACTAGAGATCTGGTGAGTCGGTCTTTTTGGTGGCCCTCCTTGTCTCGTGATGTCAGGAATTTTGTGCAGTCCTGTGGGACGTGCTCCCGGTCTAAATCGTGTTCTCGCTCTAGTGGGTTGTTGATGCCTTTGCCTGTCCCCAAGAGGCCATGGACCCATATTTCAATGGATTTCATCTCTGATATGCCTGTCTCTCAAAGGATGACTGTTATTTGGGTGATTTGTGATAAGTTCTCTAAGGTGGTTCATCTTGTACCACTCCCTAAGTTGCCGTCTTCCTCTGAGTTGGTGCCTCTGTTTTTACAACAGGTGGTTCGCTTGCACGGGATTCCTGAGAACATTGTATCTGACAGAGGAGTCCAGTTTGTGTCTAGATTTTGGAGAACTTTCTGTTCCAAGCTGGGAATTCAGTTGTCCTTCTCCTCTGCTTTTCACCCTCAGACCAATGGGCAGACAGAGAGAACAAACCAGACCTTGGAGTCATATTTGAGATGTTTTATTTCTGCTGATCAGGATGATTGGGTTTCATTTTTGCCCTTGGCCGAATTTGCTTTAAATAATAGAGCCAGGTCTGCCACTTTGATGTCACCTTTTTTTTCTAACTTTGGGTTTCATCCTCGATTTTCTTCAGGGCAGGTGGAGCCCTCTGCCTGCCCAGGTGTTGACACTGTGGTGGAGAGAATGCACCAGATCTGGGACCAAGTGGTGGATAAGTTATCTCTCTCCCAGGAAAAGGCCCAGCGGTTTTCCAACCGACATAGGACCATTGGTCCCCAGTTTAAGGTTGGTGATATGGTGTGGTTATCATCAAAAAATATTGCTATGAAGGTGGCTTCTCCTAAGTTTAAGCCTAGATTTATTGGACCTTACAAGATTTTGGAGATTATTAATCCGGTCTCTTTTCGTTTGGCTCTTCCTGTCACATTTAAAATCCATAATGTGTTCCATAAATCTTTGTTGAAGAGGTTTGTTGAACCTGTTGTTCCGGGGGTGGCACCTCCAGACCCTGTATTGGTTGAAGGTAACATGGAATATGAGGTAGAGAAAGTACTGGATTCCCGTCTGGCTAGACGGAGACTCCAGTATTTGGTTAAGTGGAAGGGTTATGGTCAGGAGGATAATTCCTGGGTCTCTGCCTCTGATATTCATGCCAAAAGATTGGTGCATGCCTTTCATCGAGCTCACCCTGATCGCCCTGGTGGCGTGGTTGAGGGTTCAGTGACCCCTCCTCAAGGGGGAGGTACTGTTGTGAGTTCATTTTCCCCTTCACTACTGAGGCCCGAGGAACTCCCTCTTCTGGTAAAGAAAGGTAGTGAGCCTGATTATCAAACACCTGAGCCTGATGATGATGACTGGTTGAGTGGAGATACTGACTGGATATAAGGCTGCTGACGCCCTTCTTCCCTGCGGGTGATTTCTCTGTGGGATCCTTGGAGACCAGTCTGAATTCCTGCTCTTCTAAAGCTAAGTTTTCTGCTCGGCTTTTTGCATTTGTGCTTTGACTTTGTTTTGCTTTCTTTTTCTGGATTTCTGCCTATCCCTGCTGGGGTGTGCTGAATTCCTTTAGCTCTGTCTTCTGAAAATACCTGAGTGCTGATTTAGTTTTTGAAGCCTAGCTGCTTCAGGGTCTTTTTCCATATCAGCTTGTTGGCTTATGTCTTTGATAGGGTTTTGACAGATTGCAGACAGCAACCTTACTTTCCTGTTCTGTTTAGTTAGCTTGGGCCCCATCGTTTGCTCAGCCTATCTTTCTATCTGTGTGAGTGTTTTTTCATCTTGCTTCACTGTCATTATATGTTAGGGGCTGCCTTTTACTTTGGGGTCTGCTCTGGGGCAGTTTAGATTTCCTTTTCTGTATTTAGGCTATTTAGCTTTCCGGCTGTGATCGAGGGGTCTAGGGCATCGTAGGAACCCCCCACGGCTACTGCTAGTTGTTTTGATAGGTTCAGGGGTCTGCAATCTGATAGTTGCCAACTTCTCTGGTTTTCTGGACGTAGCTTCTATTTTTGTGTCTGCCTCCTATGGTGACTCAATCATAACAGCAGGGGTTTCATAATGAATCAGTCACCAGAGACATTCATACGTGCATACATCACTCACTCCTCATAGTCTGAAAATACAGTGTATCCTAGCGCATGGCCGAGAGGCCATGCGAACCTTTTATAGCCGCGAGTGTCCGGAACCTTCCTGGCTTCTCGGATGGGCCAATCCGAACAGGAGCAGGACCTGAGCACATGACCTTTGATCTCCAATGGGAGATCACTCCACGGGCATGCTCAGTGGCCCGACATGAGGACTTAGTCCCTGGAGAATCTCGCTGCTGAGCAGCCTGCTTTGCCATAGCTGTGCCAGAGGTGGCAGCAGCAAGCAAACCCACGGAGGTGGTCTGGGCAGAGCGCCGGGACCTACAAGTTTGCTGAGCAACCTCCTCTGCGGCTGGGGAGGAATGGGAGACCACCGGGAGCAGGGCTCGGGATTCCCGCTGTGCAGCAACAGGAACCCGACGCCTAACACTTGTTGAAACCAAGACCCCAGACAGTTCGAGGTTGGCCTTCAGGTCTTTGGATGTTTGACGGGGTGCTTTTTCCACCATTCGCGCCAACCTTCGAAGACATCGCTTGTCAATTTTCCTCTTTCCCCACATACAGTAATGTTCTTGACGGTACCATGATTGTCAAACTTATTAATAACATTGTGCACTGTTGAAACTGGCATATCCAGGTCTTTGAAGATGGCCTTATATCCTTTGGAAGTTTTATGTTTGCTAATAATAGCAGTTCTGATTTACTCAGACAGCTCCTTTGTCTTCACCATTGTAACAAAGGAACAGGGCCTACCACGTGGCTTTTTGAAACACTGAAGTCATCATTCATTGGCTAATTCATGTCAGTCACATGGGCAAATAAGTTGATACTCATGTGTGAGGCTAGTCAAAATGTGTTTACATACTAATTTAATATAAAAGGTGCCAATACCAATATCACAGCAAGCTTTAGGTTTTTCTATTTTTTTCCCTCCCATTGCTTTCTGTTTTAAAGTTATTGCTTATCATTTGCTCTTTTATATTTAACATAAAATAGTGCTCCATACAAAAAAAATGGTTTCACTAGATTCATTTTTTCAGGAGATATTCTGGAGCGCGCGTGAGCGACGCCGGCGTGAGGGCGTGAGAGAGCGCACGCGCGGTGCAGGCAGGGCCGTGGGGTACTCGGTACCGGGCCCGTCAACTTCAACGGGGGACGGTGTCACGGCGGCGGCAACCCTGTCCGTGGCCCTGGGGAGTCCATTAAATAAAATGAAGATAGGAACCAAAATGTGATTGATGTAATTAAAATCACAGCCTGATGAAGGGCGGAGTGCTCAGTCAGAAAGCTAACATACAAATGACAGAAAAAACTGACAGCACATCTAGAACTAGTCTGAATAGGTGCATACCAAAAAACAGCTTACATATCAAATAAAGAAATGGTTGCACTCAATTGCATTAAGGCATATCAAATATGAAATATGTGAAATACGAATAGCATAATGGCTTTCGTAATCTAGAAAAACATATGAGATACTTAGCACAAAATTTGGCCAAAAGATGTGAGCCCATTCACCAACGTCAAGGTGATCTCATTGAACGGGTCCCTATACTAACTGCCTAGTGTGAACTAACCTCTGGCTAATAACATGGTAAAGCCTGTCTCTTTCTTTTGAGTACTTGTTCTCCTGGTGTCAAGGGAACTGCAGGGGCGTGTTGATTGAAATTCCTTTCCTGCCTCTGTCTTGCTTGGGACAAACTTTTCTCCACACATTCTTGTACTTTGCGGCATTGTTGCTGTCGCTCTGTATCCCAGTCTGCATCTGGTGATGTTGTCTCAGGTATTAAGATTCCCATGTCCAAATCAATGGGTAACTTGCCAGGTCTCGCTCTCATCAAGTAGGCCAGAGTGAAATTTGTGGAGTTTACTGGTATATGATTATATAGATCTACCAGATCTGGCAACTTCTGTGGCCACTGGTTTCGTTCTTCTAGAGGTAAGGTCTTCAATAAGTTAATGACCACCTGGTTCATCTTCTCACACATGCCATTTGTCTGTGGATGGTACGGCGTCGTTCTGATTTTCTTGCAACCGTACATGTCACAGAACTCCTGGAACACGTCTGCCTCAAAGGCTGGACCTTGGTCGGTGAGCACTTGTTCAGGGTATCCGTGCGGTCGACAAAAGTGCTGCTGAAATGCCTTGGCTGCTGTCTTCGCTGTTTGGTCTTTAACAGGCATGACTATCAAGAGCCTTGAGTAATGGTCCACGATGGTCAAAGCATAGGTGTAGCCATTCCTACTCGGAGTTAACTTCACATAATGCAAGGCTACCAGTTCAAGCAGCTGTTTTGTGATGATCGGCTGTAATGGGGCTCGCTGACTGTTTCGGTCTTTTCTGCGCAGGTTGCATGGGCCACATTCTCGGCACCACTTCTCAATGGAACTCCTCATGCCAACCCAGTAGAACCTTTCACGAAGTAGGACCTCCAACTTCTTCCAACTGAAGTGTCCTGCTCCATTGTGGTACGCCTCTAAGACCATTGGCGCATCTCTCTTCGGGACTACCTCCTGCCAGACCAGTTCATGTGTGCACGAGTTCATGTTCCTCCGACACAGTTTACCCTCGTAGATAAACAGCTTGCCTCTCTCCTTCCATAGTTGCTGTGCTTCCTGTGGGTCATTTGGACCAGGGTGTGCATCAGCTTGTGCCAGCCACTCCTTTACTTGGCGAACAGCTGGGTCACTATCTTGTGTCTCTGCCCACTCATGATGGGGTAATGGGTTCAACGTTACCTCTCGTATGACAAGCGCTTATTCCTCACTCCTTGAGAGCACTGGCCTGCAATTGGACGGTGGAAGGCTGGTAACTCTATTTCTTCGAGTTCTTTTGGATCTTCTCCCCCGTCTGGTGAATTGGGCATCCTGGATAATGCATCCGCATTAGCGTTCTTATGCCCTGCTCTGTACTTGATGGTGAACTTGTAGTTGGACAGCCGGGCCATCCATCGCTGCTCAAGTGCCCCAAGCTTTGCCGTTTCAAGGTGGGTTAGCGGATTATTGTCCTTGTAGATGGTGAACTTTGCTGAAGCCAAGTAGTGCTTGAAGCTCTCTGTTACGGCCCAGACTATGGCGAGGAACTCCAGTTTAAATGAACTGTAGTTGTCAGGGTTCCTCTCTCTGGGATGAAGCTTCCTGCTGGCATAGGCAATCACTTTCTCTCTGCCTTTCTGCACTTGTGAAAACACTGCTCCCAATCCCATGTTGCTGGCGTCAGTGTAAAGTACAAATGGTTGGTCATAGACAAGGTAGGCCAGGACCTCATCTCCCGTGATGGCCAGTTTCAATTTGGTGAAGGACTCTTCTATCCTATCCTTTTGTTCCACTCGAATGGAAGACTTTTGTTCTTGGCCTTCTTGGATTGGCCCACTAGAAGATCTTGCAGCGGTGCTGCTATATTGGTGAAGTCCTTGATAAACCTTCAGTAGTAGCCTACTAACCCAAGAAATTGCCTCACTTCATGAATAGTGCTGGGTCTTTTCCAGTCCCGGATAACGGTGACTTTGTCGGGGTCGGGTGCCACACCTTCCACGCTCACCATATGGCCTAGGTACTGCACCTTGGGCTTCAAAACGTGACATTTGGACGGCTGTACTTTCAAGCCAAAGTTAGACAGGGCTTCGAATACCTCGGCCAGGTGCTTCAAATGGTCTTCATAGGTTTTGGAGAAGACGATGATGTCGTCCAGGTAGAGCAGAACGGTTTCAAAGTTTTTATGTCCAAGGCAGCATTCCATTAACCGCTGAAATGTTCCTGGTGCATTGCTGAGCCCGAACAGCATGTAGTTAAACTCGCAGAGGCCCATTGGTGTTGTAAATGCTGTCTTCTCTTTGTCTGCCTCTGCCACAGGAACCTGCCAATACCCACTGGTGAGATCTAAGGTAGAGAAATAATTAGCAGTTCTCAGTGTGGCTAGTGATTCCTCAATTCTAGGCAATGGGTAAGCGTCTTTATGTGTAATGCTGTTAATGCGCCTGTAGTCTACACACATTCTCATAGCACCATCTTTCTTTTTAACGAGGACTAATGGAGCTGCCCAGGGGCTACAACTATCTCTGATTACCCCAGCCTCCTTCATCTCCCGTAACATACTCTTGGCACATTGATAGTGTGCTGGGGGTACAGGCCGGTGTCTCTCTTTAATGGGTGGATGATCTCCGGTGGGGATATGATGTTGGACACCTTTTGCCTGCCTTGCTGAAGACCCATTCAAATTCTCGAGCCACCCTGTAAGCCCCATGCTTTTGGTGCGAAGGGGTGGAGTCAGTGCCTACGTGTAGCTGCTGACACCAATCCTCCTGCTGCTCTTCCACCTTGTCAGACGGAAGCAAGGGTTCTAGTGCCTCTATTGCATTGTTACTGACAGTGAACAATTTAGCAAGGGTGGCATACTGGGGTAACTGGACCTCTCTCTCCCCAACAGTTTAAGATGCGTATCGGTACTCTCCCCTTGCGGACATCAACTACCCCTCTGGCTGTCAGGATAGTGGTACATGGGTTCTACCCGGGCTTGGTAATCTTGGTAATCTTGGTAATCTTGACCCCTTAGGCCAATTGCTGCCCGACACCAAATTAACATTTCACTTCTGGGAGGTACTGCAATGGGAAAAGGATCACTTACTCTGACACTGCTGACTTCTCCACCAGACAGCTCTACCTGTTGTCTCTGCATCAGGGCTCTGATCTCCTTTTGCAGGACCCGTTGCTCACTGGAGCTGGAGGTCTAGGCTACCTGTTGTAACAAAGCAATAATTTCTCCAAGACAATTTTCAATTACATTAGTGCCTAGAGTGATCATAGGATGGCATTCTCGTTTGTCAATATCAGCTATTATCAAACCTTGCAATTGCAATTCTACTCGGCCAATCTTGATGGTCATCTCTTTATATCCCATCTGAGGCAAGGGCTGACCATTGCTGGCAAAAATGGCAAAGTCTTTATCTGGGCTTTGAGTAATGTCTGAATCTGCCCAATACTGCTTAAAAAGAACATATGGTATCATTGTCACCTGGGAGCCGGTGTCCAGTAAAATGTTCATCGGAAAACCATCAATCGCGACAGGCAGGACTGGTCGTCCTCCTACGTACTTGTCTCGCCAATTTGGTGGGCCTGGTCGTCTTACTCCTGAGGGTTGGCCCTTTGCCCCAGGGGTTGCTTGTTTAAATGACAGGATCTGGCTAGGTGTCCCGCCTTGTTGCAGCGGCGACAGATGGGCTGTCCGCCCTCGTCGTAATGATCGCTGTCTCTCCCTCTGGTCGGTGGGATCCTCTTCTGCTGTCACCATGGGACATCATCCGGACTGGAGGCCAGCTGGATCTTCTTCTTTGGAGTCACTTGCAGGGACTGCACAGTTTTTGTGAGTGTAGCCACACTTTTGGTTAGTTCCTTTACTTGGAGACGAAAGTCTGCAGTAGAATCATCATCTTGGGACGGCTTGTCAGTCTCAATAGGGGTCTTTGGAAAGGATGCTGTCTCCTGCTGGTATGTAATTGCTGGATATTTAGAGGGCTCTGTGCTGCTAGGATTCGGTTCACGTAGCACCCGTTTGGCTCTATCCTTAAAGTGTGCAATGTCCAATTCAGGATTTTGTAGGGCCATTATGCGCAGCTGTGTCCTTTGGTTGTTAGACTGGAGTCCCTCTATGAACTGCTCTGTTAGTAATCTATCTTCATCTTGCACGGTCTCAGGGTCAACCTGTTTTACGGCCCGTAGTGCCTCCTGAAGATTAAGGGCATAGTCCCGTATACTGTCCTGCACTCTCTGTTTGCACCCAAAGAATCTCATTTTTATCTCTGTTGCAGTACGGGTATCAAAAGTGTTCTTCAGTCTGGCCAAGATTTGTTGGACAGTCCCTTTAGCAGTGTCCGGCCAGGACTTTACTTCCCTCTGGGCCGCACCAGTTAACTGGCCAATGAGGATACTGACTTTTTGGCTTTCTTACAGGGGGTACACTTTGAACAAGCTACATAGTCTTTCTTTAAAATCGCTCAGGGTGTGCGACTCCCCTGAGTACTGAGGTAACCAGGCTGCTCCTGGTATATATGGCAGCATTATTGAGGCTGCGGCTGCGACCGCCGCTGAATCTCCACCCGAGCTGGGCATTTTTCTTCCTGTTTTTCACTTGCTCACAATAGAGCGCAGCTCCAGCTTCACTGGCATGCCCCTCTCTGCTCGCACGCACTGTGTGACGGAGTTTTGGCGGTTACTTGAAAGCTCAATTTAATAAAGTCTATGGCACACAGTACCCAGCTTTTCCTGGCTCCTTTACCCAGATTTGCTAGGCTCGCTAAATCCTGTTCGTGACGCCAGTTGGAGCGCCCGGGGTGCGCACGTGAGCGACACTGGCGTGAGAGCGCGAGAGAGCGCGCGCGGTGCAGGCAGGGCTGTGGGGTACTCAGTACCGGGCTCGTCGACTTCAACGGGGGACGGTGTCACGGCGGCAGCGACTCGGTCCGTGGCCCTGGGGCGTCCATTAAATAAAATGATGAAAGGGGAAGGGGAAAAGTTGTTGGTAATGTGGTAAAAATGAAGATAAAGTTTATAGATGGTTAAATACGTGACGCCACCTGTGGTATTCTGGTCAGAGGTGACCAGCGCTGCGGTGTTGTTCCCCTGAGACTGTTGATGTGGCACAGCTGAGGTGAAAATAGCTCTCCACAGGTAGAGCAATAGTCCCAGGGCAAAAATGTTAGATTAATAGTCAAAATGACTGTGAAAGTTGGGGTGCAGAGAAATGAGAGGACACAGAGAGGTGCAGTTTCTTTACCTTTTACTGGTAATTGGTTGCAATCCAGAGTACCACATACAGGTAATGGAATGAGTCCAGCTCGCCTGGAGGCATTCAGGGGATCCACCTTGCCAGGTGGGGGTTTAGGACCTTCCTTCTGCACTTTTTGTGTGGGTCTCTGCTGTTTATAACTATGCTGCGACCCTCAATTGCGTGATGATTTCACTAACCTGTAAAGGTCTCAGAAAAAGGAAACACAAACTAATTATTTATTTTTACAAGATTGACATTTTGGACCAAGGCTACTAGCAGAGACAATTTCTGGGCTGCGGCATGGGAGATACGCAGGAGCACTGAGGATGGTCAGATCCAGCGACCAGACTAACTTCCGAGCAGCCAAAATAGGTTCTAATGCATAGAGCCTGCCAGCAGCGCACGCTCCTCACTGAGGTTATCATCCACTTTTAGACTGCCAAGAGTCAGGAAATGACTCTGAGCTGTACACTATATAATTGCAAAGTTGTTTGTTTTTATAAGGATTTAAGAACCTGAGACAACCCCTTTATATTATATTATGTTGATTACATTCATTAGCACAGTAATATCTACTGTTTGTACCTTATAAATGTTTTGGGAATAATGAAAGGTAGCTTTCCCTTAGGTAACAAGCAGCAGTAAGCCGATTGAAATGCATGTAATGTTCTTCTAGGCAGCTTAGTACACAACTTTCTCTACACTCTCACTTTCCACTACAAATATTTTCCTAGCATTCAAAGGATGTGCACAATGCAGATGACATACGCGTGGCAAGCAGCCAACTAAGGCAAAGATTGTAAAAGCCAGATAGTGATCTTTATGGAAATATGCAACAATCTAAACTACAGAGTCAATATATTTGTGAAATTTTACTTTGCTGAAAATAATAAAGTCTCTAGAAGATGACAACCTCCAATTTTACAGCAGATTGAAGCACTTATGGCAACACCATTTTTCAAGTACATATATTTACCTGTAATATGGCACAGCCATTAAAGGGAACTCTTTTCAATATATTTGACTCCTTGTGATTGTAGGAGTTTACCTGAGCACTGCATTCCATACCATTGCTTGTAATCTCTCATAGATACACCCATATTTTGTAATTGTTTTTATTATATTTAATTTATTACACCCAGACATCCTAAGGAGGAGGAAATATTCTAATACTAATATTTCACATATTAGAGCAGAAAGAATCATTAGAATGAACCACCATAGTATTGACACCAAATATAAAGTTAGGAAGCGGAGATTCAGAACAGCTGAAAAAAGACATACCGTCTATCGATCAAGTTTAATGGAGAAATGGGACAGAATGTGACTGAACAGAAGTGGTAAGGCTTAACTTTAGAGATTTGTTCCTAATGATCCAGAGGAATGTAAAAAAAAAACAAACAAAACAAAATGTACAAGTCTTCAATTTCTATATGTTTTTGTTCTAGAATGTACAATATTATGGAACAATATTATATTGTCAATAATTTACTGATATATGGACCAAGTTTTGAGATTTACACAAATTTATCTTTTCAAAAAATTTACTGCTTCAATTTTTTTTAGTTTGTTTAGTCAGATTTATCTATGGTTACTGAAGTACAATCATTTTTAATTGTCATTACTTCTGCCCTCGTATGCTAGATATCAGCTTCTGGGCCAAATCCTTACTGATGGGAAAACTATTCATTAACTAATCAATGCTTAGAGTTTATAACAATTCCCGAGTTTTTGTTTGTGCTCCTGCTTTTGTAGACTGTCCACAGGTTCACAATGGGAATGAGAAAATAACTTTGCAGGAAGTACAGAAATTACTATATGTTGCAGGGGCCTTCATCAGAGAAAATAACTTTACCCCAGCTTATTTTCTCTGATGAAGGCCCCCTCAGATTGAGACATCTATAATGATTGTCCGATGAAAAAAAGGTGAGCTCTACTGTGAGTCCTGTGTCATGCTAACAATGAAGCATCTTGAGAACATTCACTTGTGCAGTTGCTTTTCATCCAAGAAACTGGTATTCAACAAGCCAGGGTGAATTGCAGAAGATCTCAATTCACGCATGCGCCGCCTCCGACTTCAAGAAGACAGGGAAACCACAATGATGCACTCCGCACCGCCCACCGCTGACACTGAGCCTCAGCATCGCCACACCTCTGCCGCCGCCGACTCCCTGAGGAAGGGACGCTGCCTCACCACTGCCGCAACCCCCTGGTAAGCCTGCGTTCAGACTATACGATTTCCATTTCCCATTTCCGCCCAAATTTTTGGGGGAAAAAGTGCATCTTTTAGTCTGAAAATATGGTAACTTTTTTCATAATAATTTGATTTCAGACCCCAATCTTTTTTTTCACAAGGGTAACAGGAGAAAATAAAACAAAAAAAAACTAAATTTTTTATGCAATTTCTCCTGAGCACACCGATACCCCATATTTCAGGAAAAAACACTGGGTGCAGGGTAAAGCTCGGAAAGGAAGAAGCACAGCTTGACTTTTTGAATGCAACATTGTCTGGAATTGAGAGTAGACATCATGTCGGGTTTGGAGAGCCCCTGATGTGCCTAAACACAAACCCCACAAATGACTCCATTTTGGAAACGACATATCTCAAGGATTTCATCCAGGGGTATAATGAACATTTTGAACTCACAGGTACGACACATAGTTTAAATAACATTAGAATGTCATATTGAAAAAGTTCATTTTTTTCACAAAAATCTTGCTTTGGCCCCAAATTTCTCACTTCTGTCAGATGTAACACCAAAAAATGGACCTGATAATTTGTTACCCACTTTCTTATGAGTACGGTGATACCCCACATGTATTGAAAAAGCTCTGTTTGGACAAAGGACACAGCTTAAAGAGGAAGGAGCAATATTTGAATTTTGGAACACAAATTTGGCTGAAAGAGATGGCGGGCACCATGCCACATTTGCAGGTACCTTAAAAGCAGAAATTCATTTTATAATGAGGACTTAGAACCCAAAAGTACTACACCTTTGATAACAATAGGTTGACATATTGAATAAGTCAGCATTAGTGTTGAACGCAAGTGCTCGCTACTCGAACTTACATCAGGTGATCAGGTATGCACCGAGTATCGCGGGTGCTCTAGTGACAAGCTCGCATCTCCTCCCCACAGGAGCTGTTAGATAGCCAAAAAAAGATGTGGGAATTGCCTGCCATACACAAGCAATCCCTGCATGTTTTTTTTGGGTGTCTAACAGCCGAGAAACATGTCGGAGATGCGAGCATGTCACTCGAGCACCTGCATACCTGAGCATCCGCTGAAAATTCGAGTATCGAGAACTTGTGAGCAACATTGGCTGTCAAATTGCCATCATTTTTTTAACTTAAAAAAATCATAACCCCAACACTAACTCGAACCCTAAGCCTAACCCTAACATAAACCAAACCCTAACACAACCCTAACCCTTATATAATCCTAACCCAGCACAACCCCAACACAAGCTAACACTAACACAACCCTAACACAACCCTAACATAACCCTAAAACAACCCTAACCGCAAACAATGAAAAAAAAAAATTGTTTTATAATTTTTATTTGACTATGTGGTTGATAAAGGGAGATTTTATTAACCAATTTTTGACTTTCGATCACTGTGATCAAAAGGAGCCAATAGAAAAAATGATATGCTGTTTCCAGGTACCGGCCAACTTATCTCGAAGGGCGCACTGCACATGCACCAGGAGGGCACGAGGATAGCAGAGGTATGATATTGGCTCGGGGAGCATCATTTCTCTCTCCACTGACATGTATATCATGTCAGAAGAGAGAGAAATCATTGTAACCGGGGCACACTTTTTTTAATTGATCACGGTTATTCAATGAATAACCGTGATCATATGGTTGGAGATTGGAAAAAACGGCCCTGAAACCCTGGAGATTTTCTGACTCTAGGGGGTGCTACAGCCATATTCCCAATCCTCATTTTAAAGCAATGAGAGAATAAGGCCCCTTAACAGCCACCATTTTAACATGTATTGACATCATTAAGGGGTTAAAGAGTGAAAATAAAACATTTCAAAACAGACAAAAATTGCATTTTACAGGAATAAAAATGTCAACAATCATTTTTTGCCTGTATAATGACTTGTATATAAGGCCAAATTTTAAAAAAGATTTAAAAAAAAATTATAATTTAACTAAACTAAAAAATTTTTTTTACCAAAAAATAGGAAATTTCAGTTTCATTTATGAAAGAAGCAAGAACTGCCAAAAATAAGGGACTGAGAGGGATTCAGATATACCCTATGTGGAGAAACAGGGTCATTGGGTACTCTCGTCCACTGGCCCGGCTGCATTTAATAGGATTGCATGGACTAGGGCTCATAGCACTGAATGCCCACGCTCTCTCCCCGTGGGCAAACACTACACAGACAACACAGGGTTAGGGTAAAACAGTGTGGCAATACTTTATTGAACCACAACTTACAATAGGAAACAGAACAATCCCAACAATTACCCCAAGATGTGCACATTACAGGGTCTCACCCTTCCGCTGACTTGCTTGGATAATGGTAGATGTTACGTCCGAGCTCCCAGGGTCACTACTCCACCCGTGATACACACGCAGAGAGGAAGTAACAACAAGCATAGGGAGATAACCGAGAGCAGTCCTGTGTTCTTTCAGCCGGGGCCAATGTACCCTCAACTGAGATCCTGAAGAGTGACGCCAATCAGAATAAAAAAGTCTCTTTTATACCTGAGGCAGGTGATCTATTTTTAGATTTACCCAGTGTCCTTCAGTCCACCCTCACAGCCTTTCCCTATCTACCTTCGGAGTCAACAAACTGGTTATACAATACAATACAAAATTAGCACATCAGTACAAAATGAACAAAGATAAACAAACACTATGCACACTATGTACAAGTCACTATTTCAGACTCACATAGTATGTTAAATGGTTTGTCAGTTTGTAAGTCTGTCTTCTTGACCCACCAGACATAAACACTTAAATCCACAAGCTAATATACAGATAAAAAGTCAATTCTTCTTGGCTTGCAAAAACATGGTTGTCTGGGAAATTAAGATACAATCTGGCTTCTTCACACCCTACATTAGACATAAAGGAGTGCCTCATATACATTATGTTCAAATTGTCAGTGGTGGTATTCCTAGACTCATAAAGGCTATGCATTTTTAAGTGTTACCAATAAATGTTTGAACACCTTTTTGAGGGTTATATACCAAGGAACTGAACTCCAAATCACAGAATAGTCTATGGGTGAGCAATATGATACCGATAAAATTTGAAACAAGTTTTTTGAGGCTTATATATCACCGAAATGTACCCAAAATATGTAAAAGTCAATGGATGAGCAATATGATATCAATACATTTTTTAGCAAGTTCTTATATAGCAACAAAATGTGCCCAAGAAAATGTAATACACTATAGATGCGCAATATAATACCATAAATATATTGAACAAGCTTTTTGAAGGTTATATGCTAACAAAATGTACACAAGAACACATAATAATGTATGGCTGAGAAATGTTAACCAGCCCAATCTTTAAACGTTTGTTTCTAACACTGTTTTCTTGTGACATATTGTACTTCATGTTAGTGGTAAAATTTATTTGATATGACTTGCGTTTATTTGTGAAAAAAATGGAAATTTGGGGAAAAATTTGAAAATTTTGCAATTTTCCAACTTTGAATTTTCATGCCCTTTAATCACAGAGATATGGCACGCAAATTACTTAAGAGGTAACATTTCCCACATGTTTACTTTACATCAGCACAATTTTGAAACTAAAATTTTTTTGTTACGAAGTTATAAGGGTTAAAATAAACCAGCGATTTTTCATTTTTACAACACCATTTGTTTAGGGACCACATCAAATTTCAAGTCACTTTGAGGGGTCTACATGATAGAAAATACCCAAAAGTGACACCATTCTAAAAACTGTACCCCACAAGGTGCTCAAAACCACATTCAAGAAGTTTATTAACCCTTCAAGTGCTTCACAGGAATTTTTTGAATGTTTAAAAAAATTAACATTTAACTTTTTTTCGCAAAAAAAATAATTCAGGTCCAATATTTTTTTATTTTATCAAGGGTAACAGGAGAAATTGGACCACAAAAGTTATTTTGCAATTTGTCCTGAATACGTTGATACCCCATATATGGGTGGGAACCACTGTTTCAGCGTATGGCAGAGCACGGAAAGGAAGGAGCGACGGTTGACTTTTTCAACGCAAAATTGGCTGGAATTGAGATCGGACGCCATGTCACGTTTGGAGAACCCCTGATGTGTCTAAACAGGGGAAACCCCCCACAAATGACCCCACTGGAAACTAGACCCCGAAAGGAACCTATCTAGATGTGTGGAGAGAAATTTGAACCCCCAAGGGCTTCACAGAATTTTATAACGTACAGCCGTAAAATTAAAAAATCATATTTTTTCCACAAAAATGATCTTTTCTCCCCCAATTTTTATTTTCCCAAGGGAAAAAGGACCCCAAAAGTTATTGTGCAATTGTCCTGAGTATGCTGATACCCCATATGTTGGGGTAAACCACTGTTTGGGCGCACGGCAAAGCGTGGAAGGGAAGGAGCGCCATTTGACTTTTTCAATGCAGAATTGGCTGGACGCCATGTTGCGTTTGGAGAGCCCCTGACGTGCCTAAATAGTGGAAACCCCCACAAATGACACCATTTTGGAAACTAGACCCCAAGGAACTTATCTAGATGTGTGGAGAGAACTTTGAATCCCCAAGGACTTCACAGAAGTTTATAATGTACAGCCGTAAAATTAAAAAAATCATATTTTTTCCAAAAAAATGATCTTTTCACCCCAATTTTTATTTTACCAAGGGAAACAGGACCCCAAAAGATATTGTGCAATTTGTTCTAAGTATGCTGATACCCCATATGTTGGGGTAAACCACTGTTTGTGTGCATGGCAGAGCTCGGAAGGGAAGGAATGCCATTTGACTTTTCAATGCAAAATTGTCTGGAATTGAGATCGGACGCCATGTAGAGTTTGGAAAGCCCCTGATGTGCCTGGACAGTGGAAACCCCCCACAAGTGACCCCCTTTTGAAAACTAGACCCCCCCAGGGAACTTATCTAGATGTGTGGTGAGAACTTTGAACCCCCAAGTGCATCACAAAAGTTTATAACGTAGAGCCATAAAAATGTAAAAATCATATTTTTTCCACAAACTTGATCTTTTAGTCCCCAATTTTTTATATTCCAAAGTGTAACAGGAGAAATTGAACCCCAAAAGTTGTTATCAATTTGACCTAAGTACGCTGATACCCCATATGTGGGAGAAAACTACTGTATGGGCACATGTCGGGGCTCGGAAGGGAAGTAGTGACGTTTTGGATTGCAGACTTTGATGGAATGGTCTGTGGGTGTCATGAGCTGTTTGGAGAGCCCCTGATGTGCTTAAACAGTGGAAACCCCCGCAAGTGACCCCATTTTGGAAACTAAACCCCCCCAAGGAACTTATCTAAATGTGTGGTGAGAACTTTGAACCCCAAAGTGCATAACAGAAGTTTATAACGTAGAGCCATAAAAATAAAAAAAATCATATTTTTTCCACAAAAATGATATTTTTGCCACAATTTTTTATTTTCCCAAGGGTAACAGGAGAAAACTGGACACCAAAAGTTGTTGTGCAATTCGTCCTGAGTAGGCTGATACTCCATATTTGGGGGTAAACCACTGTTTGGGTGCATGTCAAAGCTTGGAAGGGAAGGAGCACCGTTTGACTTTTTCAACGCATAATTGGCTGGGATTGAGATCAGATGCCATGTCGCGTTTGGAGAGCCTGAAGTGACTAAACAGTGGAAACCCACCAATTCTATCTCCAAACCTAACCCCAACACATCCCTAACCCTAATCCCAACCCTAACCATAACCCTAACCACAAACCTAACCCTAACACACCCCTAACCCTAATCCCAACCCTAACCCTAAGGCTAACTTTAGCCCAACCCTAACCCTAATGCGAAAATGAAAATAAATACCT
This sequence comes from Dendrobates tinctorius, assembly GCF_039654945.1. Classification (NCBI taxonomy): domain Eukaryota; kingdom Metazoa; phylum Chordata; class Amphibia; order Anura; family Dendrobatidae; genus Dendrobates; species Dendrobates tinctorius. Next base: position 11,102,924 of record NW_027361908.1, read on the forward strand.
TTTTTATTTTATTATTTTTCCCTAACTAAGGGGGTGATAAATGGAGGTTTGATTTACTATTTATAGAGGGTTTTAATGTTTGGCAGCTGTCACACGCTAAAAGACACTTTTAATAGCAAAAAATAGTTTTTGCATCACCACATTTTGAGAGCTATAATTTTTCCATATTTTGTTCCAGAGAGTCATGTGAGGTCTTAAGTTTTACGGAACGAGTTGACGTTTTTAATGATAGCATATTCGGGCACATGACATTTTTTGATCGCTTTTTATTCTGATTTTTGGGACGTAGAATGAACAAAAAACAGCAATTCATGAATTTCTTTCGGGGGGGCGTTTATACCTTTCTGCGTGTGGTAAAACTGTTAAAGCAGTTTTATTCTTTGGGTTAGTACGATTACAGCGATACCTCATTTATATCTTTTTTATGTTTTTACGCTTTTATACAATAAAAACAATTTTATAAAAAAAATTATTTTTGCATCACATTATTCTGAGAGCTATAACCTTTTTACTTTTTCGCTGATGATGCTGTATCGCGGCTCGTTTTTTGCGGGACAAGATGAAGTTTTCAGTGGTACCATGTTTATTTATATCCATTTTTTTGATCGCGTGTTATTGCACTTTTTGTTCGGCGGTATGTTAATAAAGCATTGATTTTTGCCTTTTTTTTTCTAAGGGGTTCTCTAAAGGGATTAACTAGTGGGAGTTTTATAGGGTGGGTTGTTACGGATGTGGCAATACTAAATATGTGTACTTTTATTGTTTTTTTTATTTACTTAAAGAAATTAATTTATTGGGGAATATTTTTTTTCTTTATTTAGGAATCTTTTAAAATTATTTTTACTCATTTTTTTTTACTTTGTCCCAGTGTGAGACATCACTATATAGTGTCAGATCGCTGATCTGACACTTTGCACTGCACTGCTCTCAGCAGGCACTGAGAAGACACCTCCCTGCAGGCCCTCATATCAACGCAAGCACATCGCATTGTTCTGAGGGTCTCAGGGAAGCATGCAGGAAGCCCCCTCCCTGCGCGATTCTTCCCTATGCCCCCGGAACACTACGATCATGTTTGAGCGCAGTGTGCCAGGGGTTAATGTGCTGGGAGCGGTCTTTGACTGCTCCTGGCATATAGTGTCACCGTGAGTGGTGCTGATTGATGATGACGTACTATCCCATCCTTCAGAATTAAGTTCCAGGGCACATGGATGGGATAGTACGTCATCTGTCAGAAAGGGGTTAAAATCTTTATCCTCCCTGTCAAAAATATCCAGTCATCAGGCCCTGTTGGCGCTGGACTGGTGTCATGAAATTTTGGTGCACGCCTTTGGCACTGTAGGTTGGGAAAGGAAGTTTGCCTCTGCTTCTAGCGTTATCCGATGGGAATTTTTTTCAACATAATTTCCACAATGGCCTTCTGGTATAGTACAACTTTAGAAGACCTCTACACCTCAGGAAGAAGAGATGCAAGGTTCTGCTTGTTAAGTTGGTCTAGCAGGGTGAACAAAGAGTACTCTTTTTTGTCCATAAAGGATATAACACGAGGATCACAGGAATAACAGTGATACTTGAAGTCTGCCATATATACCAAGGTCCCAACAACAAACACTTCAATGTCTACACCATGATGATGACTCTCCATATCCTTCTCCCTCTCTTCCTCCTCATTCCCATTCTCAGCCCCTCCATATCGGAGAGACTGGGCGAAGATCGTGTGGATACTAGCCTCTTTTGCGCTAGCCAACAGCTTCTGTTCTCTTCTTTCTCATCCTCAGTGTCCACCTCCTCATTGTAACCCGATCCACACTGAGCAGATGAGTTGATGCTGGCTTGGGTAGAATCTCTATCTGTTTTATGTCTTTCTCCATCTCCACCTGGTCTGCATGCATAGATTCCTGTTTAATTGTGAGCAGCAACTATTTAAGTAGGTACAGAAGCGGGATTGTTCTCAAAGTCTTGGAGAACGACACACATTTCAGACATCTATGACCACCCTTCAGTTGTTATGTGCGGAAGCTGGCCAGAATACCAATGGGCGTGTTGGAGCTGGTACTCAACAACTGGAATCTGCTGCTCACAAAGTCATGCCAGCATCTGCCGTGTGAAGTTCCAGCATGTGATGATGCCGCACACCAGTCGGTGAGCTGGCACTTGCATGTGCTGCTGCAGCACTCCCGGAGTCTGTCTGGTATGTTATTGTTACAACTCTGCCACAGTGTTCAGTTTGTTTCCCAGACAAATTAGCTTCAGCAGAGATTTTTTCGCTTTGCTGAGGCAGTGCTGCAGAGCTTCCAGCTTCTGACTAATGTGGACAAAATGCAGACAGCACAACGGAGATGGAAGATGAGGAGGAGCAGGAGGGAGTGCAGGAACTGGTGTAGGAGGTGGCGGAAACCCTGATAGAAGTAGGGCCAGCAGTTATTGGTGTTGGGGACACATGTGCCATGCCAGGGTGTGACTCAGCCACAGCTTCCACAATGTTCAACCAGTGTACCATCAGGGAAATGTATTGTCCCTGGTCACAAGCGCTTGTCAAAGTGTCGGTTGTTAAGTGGACAATGCCAGTAAGTGCATTATTAAGGGCATGATGTTCCTGGAGGACAAGTGCTGGTACAAGGCAGGGACGCCACACCGGGAGAAAAAGTGGTGGCTGGGGGCCAAGTACTGAGGTACAGCTGTCACCATGAGTCGGTGGAAATCCTCTGTCTCTACCAGTCTTATTGGCAACATTTCCATGGCAAGCAGCCTGGTAATGTTCCTGTTTAGCATTTGGGCCTGTAGGTGGGTGGGTGGCTGGGAACTTTCTTTTTCTTTCCAAGGCCTGGAGTAGGGACAGTCGAACATTGTGCTAGGACAAGGACTTGGAAGAATCTGATGATGCAAAGATAGGTGCAGTGTTTTGGACAAGGGATTGGGAAGCACCTAGCCCATAGGAAGAGGCAGTGGTGTCTCCTGCTGGCACCAATCATGGACCCAGGCGTTCGGCCCACCTAGTCGGGTGTTTAGATGACATGTGGCTGATCATCCTGGTGGTGGCTAGGTTATTAGTGGTCATGATCCTGGTTATCTTGGCATGGAAATGACAATTTTGTTAGTCTCAGAACTCTCTTTGAAAAAGTCCCATACTGGGGAACATCTAACTCTTTGATGGAGAAATGCACGAGAGTTGGTGCTCCGTGGAACAGTTTTCTGCGTTATCTCTTTGGCCACCCCACTGCCTCTTCTTGTTTGTGTTGGTGATGCTGATCTCTCTCCCTCAGCACTGCTAACCTCGCTCTTATGCCAGTTTCCCAGTTTGGGTCAGTAACTTTGTCATCCACCACATCGTCTTCCACCACAGCACCCTGGTCTTCCTGACTTCATGAATTAACAACAAGACTTAGTGGCAACTGCGTCTCTTTATCATCTTTCTCCTTATCCAAAATTTGCCATTCCCAACCATTATGTTCTTATGGCCGTGACTGCTCTAATGTTTCTGCATCACTAAACAGTATGTCTTCCTATCCTTCTAGGAGCATGCAGGTTGAGAGGCCATAATCAAGAAATGTTGTAAAGAGCTCCTTATAGTATCCTAGTGTGGGATAACTAGTCTCATGTGACTAAACATTGTGGGAGGAAGGAGGATCAGGGCGAGGATTAAGTGATTCAGACTTTAGGCTGGGGAGACTGAACCATGTGGAAGATTGGGTGGTGTTGCGAAGCCGGCTGAAAGCATTATCTTCTATCCAACCACCTGTTCGCACTGCTCTGGCTTCCGAAGTGGTGTACCGTGCCTTCCTGCAAAGTTGAACAGAAACCTATGTGTCGTGGATGGGTGTGTGTCTTGTACGCCAGCAACAGGCATAGTCGCAACTGCCTCACGTCCTTGGCATTTGCGTGTACCATCATCAGCAATTCCACTTCCCCATCCCTTAAGGCACGCCTTACACATTTTGTAATTGCTAGGTCTCTTGAAACTAAGTTTATCTTTAATAAGGAAAAAATTGTTCGCCTGCAGCAATAATCAAAGTTTTTTTTGGGAGTTTACTCAACCATAATGTAACAGAAAGAACAGTAAAGTGTATGGATGCCAATCAAATTCAATCCAGAAAAATATTTGAAAGCTTTTTTTAGTTTTATAGATCACATAAATGTACCCTGACCGTGGGTACTTGGAACCCTTAAAAATTTGCAAAAGCTTTTTCTCAGTTTTAGAGATCACAGAAATGTTCCCAGAACAAGTAAGGCTGTGTGGCTGAGAAATGGAACCCTACAACATTTTTAAACAATTTTTTCTCAGTTTTAGAGATGGAACCCTACAAACATTTTTAAATGCTTTTGCTCACTTTTAAAGATCACAGAAATGTACTCCACATTACAGAACATAGTAACATAGTTATTAAGGTTGAAGGGAGACTTTAAGTCCATCTAGTTCAACCCATATCCTATCCTAACTTGCCCTAACATGTTGATCCAGAGGAAGGCAAAAAAAACCCATGTGGTAAACAGTAAGCTTCACATTGGGGAAAAAAATTCCTTCCCGACTCCACATACGGCAATCAGACTAGCTCCCTGGATCAACGCAATATTAAGGAAACTAGTGTATATACCCTGCAATATTATACTTTTCAAGAAAGGCATCCAGTCCCTTCTTAAATTTTAGTAGGGAATCACTCATTACAACATCATATGGCAGAGAGTTCCATAGTCTCACTGCTCTTACAGTAAAGAATCCGCATCTGTGAGTATGCCTAAACCTTCTTTCCTCCAGACATAGAGGATGCCCCCTTGTCCCCGTCACAGGTCTAAGAGTAAAAAGATCATTAGAAAGGTCTTGGTATTGTCCCCGCATATATTTATACATTGTAATAAGATCACCCCTAAGCCTTCGATTCTCCAAACTAAATAACCCCAAGTGTAATAACCTGTCTTGATATTGCAGACCCCCTGGTTCCCTAATAACCTTGGTCGCTCTTCTCTGCACCCGCTCCAGTTCAGCTATGTCTTTCTTATACACCGGAGACCAGAACTGTACACAGTATTCTAAGTGTGGTCGCACTAGTGACTTATATAGAGGTAAAATTATGTTCTCCTCATGAGCATCTATGCCTCTTTTAATGCATCCCATTATTTTATTTGCCTTTGCAGCAGCTGCCTGACACTGGCCACTAAATGTGAGTTTGTCGTCCACCCATACACCCAGGTCTTTTTCAGTGACTGTTTTGCTCAGTGTTTTACAATTAAGCACATAATTATACATCTTGTTCGTTCTACCCAAGTGCATGACCTTACATTTATCCCTATTAAAGCTCATTTGCCATTTATCAGCCCAAGCTTCTAGTTTACATAAATCCTCTTGTAATATAAAATTGTCCTCCTCTGTATTGATTACCCTGCAGAGTTTAGTGTCATCTTCAAATATTGAAATTCTACTCTCTATGCCCCCTACATGGTCATTAATAAATATGTTAAGAAGCGGGCCCAAAACTGACCCCTGTGGTACCCCACTGCTAACCGTGACCCAGTCCGAGTGTGCTCCATTAATAACCACTCTTTGTTTACTATCCCTGAGCCAGCTCTTAACCCACCTACACATATTTTCCCCTATCCCCATTGTTCTCATTTTATGTATCAACCTTTTGTGTGGCACCGTATCAAAAGCTTTTGAAAAGTCCATGTACACCACGTCCATTGCATTCCCTTGGTCCAGTCCGGAACTTACCTCTTCATAAAAGCTTATCAGATTAGTCTGACAGGAACGGTCCCTTGTAAACCCATGTTGATATTGGGTCATAAGGTTATTCTTCTCCAGATACTCCAGCATAGTATCTCTTAGAAAACCCTCCAGGATTTTACCCACAGTTGAGGTTAAACTTACTGGCCTATAATTTCCAAGTTCAGTTTTTGTCCCCTTTTTGAATATTGGCATCACATTTGCTATACGCCAGTCCTGTGGTACAGACCCCGTTATTATGGAATCTTTAAAGATTAAAAATAATGGTCTATCTATGACTGTGCTTAATTCCTGCAGTACTCGGGGGTGTATCCCATCCGGGCTTGGGGATTTGTCAATTTTAGTGATTTTTAGACGCCGCTGTACTTCCTGGGTTAAGCAGGTGACATTTAATGGAGAATTTTTATCCCTGATCATGTTATCTGTCATGGGATTTTCTTGTGTAAATACTGTTGAAAAAAAGTCATTTAGCATATTGGCTTTTTCCTCATCCTCATCCACCATTTCACCCAGACTATTTTTAAGGGGACCACACTATCATTTTTTAGTTTCTTACTATTTATGTAGTTAAAGAATATTTTGGGATTATTTTTACTTTCTCTGGCAATGAGTCTCTCTGTCTCAATCTTTGCTGTTTTGATTTGCTTTTTACAGAATTTATTTAATTTTCTGTATTTATTTAATGCCTCATCACTACCTACTTGCTTTAATACTCTAAATGCTTTATTTTTTATCTCTTATTGCACCCCTTAGGCTGGTTTCACATTAGCGTTAAAACAATGCTGCGCACTGCGTCGGTAAGCCCCGCCCCGATCCGGCTCCCTCCCCGCCCCATCCGGGATCACCGCCTACTATCGCATTTGCACGCATCCGATCGGCGCACCCTATATTTAGCATAGGGTGCGCAGATCATGCGCTGCCAATGTGAAAGTAGCGTGCTGCGCACTTTTGACGGTGCGCCGTGTGCGCCGAAATGCAACATGCTGCATTTTGGCGCGCACGGCGCACCGTCAGAAGTGCGCAGCACGCTACTTTCACACTGGCAGCGCATGATCTGCGCACCCTATGCTAAAGATAGGGTGCGCCGATCGCATGCGTGCAAATGCGATAGTAGGCGGTGATCCCGGATGGGGCGGGCAGGGTGCCGGATCGGGGCAGGGCTTACCGACGCAGTGCGCAGCATTGTTTTAACGCTAATGTGAAACCAGCCTTACAGCTCTATTTAGCCATAGTGGTTTCCTCCTATTTCTAGCATGTTTATTCCCATACGGTATATATTGTGCACAGGTCCTATTCAGGATGCTAATAAACGTCTCCCATTTTCTTTGTGTATTTTTATGTCTCAGGATATCGTCCCAGTTAATTGCACCAATATCATCTCCCATCCGTTGGAAATTTGCCTTCCTGAAGTTTAGTGTCCTTGTAACCCCTCTACTACACATCTTATTAAAGGATACATGAAAACTTATTAATTTTTGATCACTATTACCCAAGTGACCCTCAACCCTTACATTTGATATGCAGTCTGGCCTGTTGGTTAATATTAGGTCTAGCAGTGCCCCCCTCTTGTTGGGTCCTGAACCAGTTGTGAAAGGTAATTGTCTCTCATAGTTGTCAAAAACCTATTACCTTTGCTGGAACTGCAGGTTTCGGTTCCCCAATGTATTTCAGGGTAGTTGAAGTCCCCCATAATAATGACTTCTCCTTCAGTCGCAGCTTCATCTATTTGCTTTATGAGGATATTCTCTGTTGCTTCCATTATTTTTGGAGACTTATAACAAACCCCTATCAGTAATTTATTATTTTTCCCCCCTCCCCTTATCTCTACCCACAGGGACTCTACATTTTCATTAGATTCATATATATTATCACGAAGGATGGGTTTTAAGGATGATTTTACATATAAACACACACCTCCCCCTCGCTTATTTGTACGGTCATTTCTGAACAGACTATAGCCCTGTAAATTAACTGCCCAGTCATGGCTCTCGTCCAGCCCTGTCTCAGCTATCCCCACCATGTCATAATTATGTTCCAACAACATTAACTCCAATTCCTCCATTTTGTTGGCGAGGCTTCTGGCATTAGTATGTACCTCTATTCTTTCTTAAATTATTAACTGTTCTAACCCCACCCCCAATGTCATTATTTGTGCCCAGGTCTCTATCTGCACTGTCTTCCCCTCCTATAAAAGGAATACCCTCCCCTCGTCCCTAGTTTAAACACTCCTCCAACCTTCTAGCCATTTTCTCCCCCAGTACAGCTGCACCCTCCCCATTGAGGTGCAGCCCGTCCCTAGCGTAGAACCTGTAGCCAACTGAGAAGTCGGCCCAGTTCTGCAGGAACCAAAACCCCTCCTTCCTACACCAATTCCTGAGCCACTTATTAACCTCCCTAATCTCCCGTTGCCTCTCTGGCGTGGCACGTGGTACAGGAAGTATTTCCGAAAATACCACCTTGGAGGTCCTTGCTTTAAGCTTACAGCCTAATTCCCTGAAATCATCTTTAAGGACCTTCCACCTACTTCTAACTTTGTCATTTTTGCCAATGTGCACCATGACTGCTGGATCCTCACCAGGCCCTCCCAGTAATCTGTCAACCCGATCAGCGATGTGTCAGACTCGAGCGCCAGGTAGGCAGCATTGTCCTGCAGCTCCAACCTAGCATCCCCCTCATCTATCCCATTGAGCGTCTGCTCAGTGAGCAGAAAACTCCTTTTCATATTGTCTATGGATCTCAGTGTTGCCAGCTGCACATTTAGATCCAGTATCTGGGCTTCCAAATGCACAACGTGCTCACATCTCACACAGCAGTATGCACCCTCGACCTGATTTCATACATGCAGCAAGACGAACACTGGATGGCATTGGCAATAGTGGAGCACATCCTAATGGGGATTGCACCAGACAATAAGATAAGCAAATATAAATAAAAAGTGTTAATAAAATATAACAGCAATTCATTAACACCTCCCTTGGAAACTCCCTGGATCCAAAGTCACTGAATCTCAAGTCACACACTTACCACAGTTCGCACTTACGCTCAGGTCACATTCAGCTCGTTCACACTCGCTCAGGCAGAAGATTTAAAAGAGTTTTTTTTTTTTCCCCTTTTACCAGCACACCACCTTGCTGCTCAATGCACTTCCAAAAAAAAAAAAAAATGGCTGAGAAATGTAGCGACGGAAAATGCTTCAATGATTTTTGGGTGTGTTGTATAACACAAAAAAGGGCCTCAAAGAACATAATGCTTGATGGATCAAAATATATTAAATTTTTTCAGCCCCCACAAAAATAACTGCAGCTATATATTTGCCAACGGACTGCACAGCCCTAATCCCTACAGACTGTATTCTGTCACTCTCGCTGCTCCTGCCACTGCCTCTCCCTCCCTAGACTAAATTCTGATTGTATGTGATACAAACAGAAAACAAATGATTAGTCCTTAGAAGGGCTGTTAGTATAAGGCTTTGTGCACACGCTGCAGATTAGGTGCGGATTCATCTGCGCGGATTTTGTAAAATCCGCAGGTGAAACGACCTGTGGTTTTACCTGCGGATTGCGCTGCGGTTTTCCATCTCCTCAAATGGAGGAGATGGCAAACCGCAGGAGAATCCGCAGAAAGAATTGACATGTCAATTCTTTCTGCGGATTGAAAACCGCAGATAATCCGCGCGGAAAATTCCACACTGTCTGCATTGCGGTTTTTGATTCCCATAGGGAATCATGGTACTATACACCTCTGCTGCGGGTCCGCAGCGGCCAAAACCACTGTGGAACCGCAGCGTGTGCACACAGCCTTATGGGTCAGCTTCATCACTACAAGCCTCTGACTCAATATACTATGCACAAACAGGCCTAGACAAGAACTCTCTCCCTCCAATACAAAGTGTCACAGAGCTGTGCAATGGAGTCAGTGTGCCAAGCTGGGCTCTGCCTGTTCTTTCATAATCTCTGATGATGTCACACAGCCAGCCATTCACAGTATTGCCACAACATTACAGTGACTCACTGTTAGGCGTCAGGTTCCTGTCGCTGCACAGCAGGAATCCCAAACTTTTGCCTTCGCGGTCTCCCATTCCTCTCCAGCCACAGTGGAGCCTGCTCAGCAGACTTGTTGATCCCAGCTCTCTGCTCACACCAGCATTGTAGGTTTGGTTGCTGCTGCTACCTCTGGTCCAGCTATAGCAACGCATGCTGGCCAGCAGCGAACGACTCCAGGGACCTCTCATTGGAGATCGGAGGTCACATGTTCAGGTCCTTCTCCAGCTCGGATTGGACAATCAGGGGGTCCCAGAAGGACGCAGCTATAAAAGGTTCGCATGGCCGGACCACCATGCGCTATGATAGACTCTGATGCTATAACGCTTTGTGTGTGAGATGACGGATGTATGAGACTGGTGACTGACTCATTAAAATTCCCCCTCCCCTGATACGTATGAGTTAGGGTTCAGGAATCAGAGTAGCACCATAGTTCTAGCACTGCTTAGCGCTGCAGTCTAGTCTCTCACCGTTCTCTAGCGCCTTGGGGCGTTTGCCAGTACAGGCCTTACGTACCGCTGCTACCGCTGTGTCTGCCAGAGCAGCGCCGCGCTCTGTTGTGTGCGCTTAGCAGCACAGTTGGTATGCTGGTTGGTGGTTATCACTAGGGCAGACATTGCATTCGCTCTGAGCGGTGCTACATATAGCTGTGACCTGTGACGTTAACAGGTCTCGCTTACACACCGGCTCTTATATAATCTGTGCCCTGGTTAGCACCTAACTTTTGCTGCATGACTGGATGTTGTGGGGGTTGTTACTGTATTTGAGAAGGTGTTTAGTGGATTGATATGTGACTGTTGCTAGGTTTTGAGTATGTGATCATTCCTTTTCTTCTCCTACTTTGGTTTAACCCCCTTCCTCCACTCCCCGGTTCATTACTCTGTTGTTTGTGTGAGTATATTTGTATGATTGGTATTTTTTGCTATTTATGTTCATATTACTTTGTTAGTCTGGTTGGTGTATTATGGTACACTACTACTCCCCTCTTCACTGGGTGGAGGAAGGGTACAGACTGAGGGTGGATTCAGGAGCTATGGCGAGGTACGTGGCCCTGGCGTCTTCACTATCACAAGTAATCCAGGGAACAGGGCGAGCTAGGGTGCCCTTAGCGTTAGGGACTGGGAAGCAGCCCCTGCTCCCAGAACACCAAATAACAGAGTTGTGACATTATTTTTATGTGCAAAAATCTTAAAGTTTGCAGCACCATGTATTTCCATTTGCAAAAGTACATGGTCCAGATAGGTACTTCTTTACTTTGAAGAAAAGTCACATCCTCTTAACGTATTTGCATCCTTAAAGGCCAGTGATTGGCTAAAGGGTTGTTCTCATCTATATTCTTAACAAGCAGTGTGCTCCTCTGCCTCCCAGATTGCTAGTGGCAGTGTCCTCCTGATGATTGTCATTTGGTGCCAGTGACAAAATTAAGTCCCTGGCCTGAACTTTGCACTCCTTGAAGCTGCAAGCATCCACAGATCTGGACAGCTTCAGAGCAGTCCTTGCAGGCTCTATGTAATGGGCTGGATGGTGGAACCACTGTGCTGAGGCCAAAGGAAAGCCTGAATGGGCGTAACTAGGTGCTTCACCCAATCCGACTTCGGATACACGGTGATTGACGATACCGCAATCTAAGGAGAGACACAGGAGGTGGGAACAGGTGCTACACCAGGACAGACTTTGGGTAGATGGCAGCTGATCCTCTAGGGAAAGGTAGCAGGATTGGCCAAAAGGAAGGAACAGTAGATGCAGAGAGGCACTGTAGGAACACAGGAACCATGGATACCAAATGGGACCAGCTGAGGTACAGATGAGCACTGGCAGGTGCAGACTGGACCATCTGATGTACAGATCAGCACTAGCAGGGGCAGACTGGACCGTTGGATGCACAAATGAGCGCCGATATGTGCGAACTGGACCGTCTGATGTACAGATGAGTTCTGGCAGTTGCGGACTGGAGTGACGGATGTACAGTTGAGCACTGGAAGGTGCAGAATGGGCCAGCTGATGTACAGATGAGCCCTGGAAAGTGTGGACTGGACTGGCTGAAACTTGAGATAGACAAGCAAGTATGGGGAGACAGGTACTGGGCAGGTAGACTGACTGATGGGTACTAGGGACCTGACAACTAGAAAGGGTGCTAAAGACTAACTAACAACACTGCACAGGCACCTCCATGCTGGAGGAGGTGCCTTAATTAAAAGGTGCCCCCCAACTATTGGCTGGGGACACTTTAGGATGGGGAGCACGGCCCCTTTATGAAAGAGGGAGCATGTGCGCCCTAAGTATAGTGCCCGGAAATCTGCGCATTGTGTGCGCACCCTGGGTGGCAGGAGACATGGATGAAGTACGGGATGGGGGCCGTGGCAGTGAGTAAACTGGTGTCTCTGCCGGGGAAGAGGGACAGCATGCAGGGACGCCAGCGCTACTCTCTATAGCAAAACACCTATAAGCACTGTACTCCTTGCCATTAGATCAGCTATTAGTCAATGAGCAGTTAGCAAAAAATTAAAAATCCCTTTTTACTTGAGAACGGAGAGGATTTTTAAGTGGTAGTTTGCAAAATTGTGAGATTTTACAAACACCTTATAATAATTATTAGTATTTTATTTACTTAGCGCTAACATATTCCGGAACGCTTTACAATTTACCCATTGAAAAAGTTGAGTCAACTTGCTTAATCAGGTCAAGCTACTCGTCTCTAAATTGCTGCTGTAATATTTCACCATTGCTTAGTCTATACATGCTCACAAAGAAAGTCTCTTATGCATAAGACAGAATGATGTAATCTGTTGCCATGAACCACTCATATATACAGGAAAGCCAATATAACCAGTGCCATTTTGAACAGAAACAGTAGCTTTATAATAGCAGGTCTTTATTGTTGCTTGTCAACAACTAGATATTATAATGTGCACTATACCAGGACAACTCCAATTAAAAAAAAAAAAAACAAACCTCTTCAATGTAAAGAATCGTTGTTTGGCTATGCATAACTTACAATGTGTTACTGTGATTCAAAAGGTTAAAACAGAGTCACTTCCAGTAACACTTACTTTTAGCAAACACTCCACTGACTGTAACAGGATAGGACCGTCCGTGATCAAAGTGTTCCTGTTTCCTGGTCCTTCACATGTATAACAGCCCAAAGATCACAGAAATGAGCACAGGAAACACTTTTTACATTTATTTCTTTTTCTTGTATGACTTTTCTTGAATGCACAACATCAAGAAGAAAGTTTTTCCACTATCATTCTATTACTGTTTCTCATTTAAATATTTATATGTTATTATTTTACTTATGGAGTCTGAACAGCTTTTATTTTGTTAACAATTTATATAACCGGCTAAAGAGAATGCAATAACAAAGGCTGTAAAATCTGGTTCAAAACATGAGCATAAGGATCAGCCACCAATCAACTGATTTCCTAAAATTGCAAAGAAGAATACTTCAATTTCTCTATTGAAAATAGCGAATGCTCATACACTAAGACTAAATGTAACAGACAGCATTCAAAGCAGATGATTTTCCAATCAAGAAGGGAAAAACACCATGAGCACAACTTAAGTAATGGTGCTAAAGGTTAGGTTCCCAAACCAAGTAGTTATAAGTTATAAACCTAGCATTCAACTTTAGGATATTCAGAAGAATATTTATTGTACAGAAATCAATATAAGAAAGTCCTTACAATATCATATGGTTCTAAACAGAACATCAAATCAACAATGTGAATCCTGACAATCACCACCGTCCAGAGCACTAAACATGAACCATGAAAGCAATTGGTTACGCTTAAAATAATTTTTATTAATTAATATTAAAAGTTAATGAACCAATTTAACAGCAAAAAGTCCTATATCAGGTGCCTCTAAATTTAAAGGAAACTGAACCACCATGCAATGTATACATATAAAGATGAATAGACCATCCAATATAGATTACATCGAAAAAAAACCTTTCTGAACTATAGTTGAGAAAGGTAATTAAATTAATAATTTATCTTCATATTGGATATCTTTCAAAGGCCTATGTATAGATGAAATCACAAATCAATGTGCAAAGTACAAATAAATTGTCTTTTTGTGCTAAGAATTATCTATGGGGAACAGAGTGTGAGCGCTATTGCACAGAGTGTATAAAATAAATCTCTATAAACAACAGAGTATAAGCGCTATTACACAGAGTGAATATACTGGATCTCTATGGGGAACAGAGTATAAGCGCTATTGCACAGAGTGTATACAATGGATCTCTATGGGGAACAGAGTGTGAGCGCTATTGCACAGAGTGTATAAAATAAATCTCTATAAACAACAGAGTATAAGCGCTATTACACAGAGTGAATATACTGGATCTCTATGGGGAACAGAGTATAAGCGCTATTGCACAGAGTGTATACAATGGATCTCTATGGGGAACAGAGTGTGAGCGCTATTGCACAGAGTGTATAAAATAAATCTCTATAAACAACAGAGTATAAGCGCTATTGCACAGAGTGAATATACTGGATCTCTATGGGGAACAGAGTATAAGCGCTATTACACAGAGTGAATATACTGGATCTCTATGGGGAACAGAGTATAAGCGCTATTGCACAGAGTGTATAAAATAAATCTCTATAAACAACAGAGTATAAGCGCTATTACACAGAGTGAATATACTGGATCTCTATGGGGAACAGAGTATAAGCGCTATTGAACAGAGTGTATACAATGGATCTCTATGGGGAACAGAGTGTGAGCGCTATTGCACAGAGTGTATAAAATAAATCTCTATAAACAACAGAGTATAAGCGCTATTACACAGAGTGAATATACTGGATCTCTATGGGGAACAGAGTATAAGCGCTATTGCACAGAGTGTATACAATGGATCTCTATGGGGAACAGAGTGTGAGCGCTATTGCACAGAGTGTATACAATGAATCTCTGTGAGGAACAGAGTGCAAGCGCTATTGCACAGAGTATGTAGAATAAATCTCTATGTAAAACAGAGTGTAAGCGCTGTTGCACAGAGTGTATACAATAACCTTCTTTAGGGAACAGAGTGTAAGTACTAATGCACATCAATAAGTTCAGAAGTTTCTCTAGTAAGCATAAATGAGAGAGATAACCATATAATAATTACCTAGGCCAAAAAATAATAAAGGGCAGAGTGCTGGTGGTGTCTTTTCCTCACCCCAACGCACGTTTCATCATTTCTTCCTCAGGGGGCGTGCCACTACTGAGACTCACTCTCTTATTAATCCTCTCTTCAATAGAATAAGAGCACATGAATCTTCACAATAGGTTTAATACCTATTACCACGTATTTGGTACAGTACGGTACGTCACATTCCCCATTGGGGATACTTACCTTTCTTTTCCTCCTCTTGTTATCAGTCCTAGGGTTGATTGAGCGCGGTTTCTGGTTAGGTTTGACTGCATTTAATGATGTTGCAATATGTATGACCATATACTATGTGTTACGGTTCTAAGTAGGAACCGGAGAGTGGACCCTCTGGGTCGTGGCTCCAGAGCCCCCGAGGGCGAGCGAGTGCGCATGTGCGTGCCTCTGACGCGCCGTGACCCTGCAAAGCCAGACAGGGCACGGCGCGAGGATGAAGGAGGGACGCACCGGGAGGAGGAGGACCCCAGGTGAGCATCGGGGCACGTAATAGTACCCCCTCTCTTACTCCCCTCCTTCTTCAGGCGGGATAGAAACCTTCTCATGATATGAGGAGCATTGATGTTCTCCCGGGGCTCCCATGACCTTTCCTCAGGACCGAATCCCTCCCAATCTACCAGAAAGAAGGTTTTACCTCGGACGGTCTTCTTTGCCAGGATGTCCCTGACATCAAAGACGTCCCCAGCGGAGCTAGGTTGCGGAGCGTGGGACGAGGCTGGCTGAAAGCGATTAAACACTGTGGGTTTGAGAAGCGAGACATGGAAAGTGTTGGGGATCCGCAAGGAGGCAGGCAATTTTAGTTTATAGGTTACATCATTGATGCGAGTCAAAACCTCAAAGGGGCCAACGTAACGTGGACCTAACTTATAAGAGGGGATTTTTAGTCGAAGGAAGCGCGAGGACAGCCAGACCTTATCGCCTGGATGATAAGGAGGGGTGTCCAGGCGCCTCTTGTCGGCGTATCTTTTCATCCGATCGCTAGCTCTCTCAAGGGACGTTTTAGTCTCCTCCCAAATTTTAGAGAATCCTGAGGACAAGGAGTCCGCCGCCGGCACGCCCGAGGTGGGGGACACGGGGAGAGGAATGCCCGGATGCTGCCCAAAAACTACAAAAAAGGGAGACTTGGAAGAGGACTCGTTGGGGTGATTGTTGTGAGCAAATTCCGCCCAGGGTAGCAGTGAGACCCAGTTACTTTGGTGTGCATTAGAAAAATGTCGAAGATAAGTGGTTAACACCTGATTGATCCGCTCCACTTGGCCGTTGGATTGTGGATGATAGGCGGAGGAGAAGTCCAGGACTACTCCCATTGAGCTAGAGAGAGCTCTCCAGAAACGAGAGGTGAATTGAACACCACGGTCAGACACGATGTGCTGGGGAAAACCATGAAGTCGGAAAACATGATGCACGAAGATCTTCGCCAACTCGGGCGCAGAAGGCAGACCAGGTAGCGGGATGAAATGAGCCATTTTGGAAAAACGGTCTACCACCACCAAAATGACAGAGCAGCCGGAAGATGGAGGTAGATCCGTGACGAAATCCATGGCGATGTGGCTCCAGGGAACTGATGGAACCGGCAAAGGATGTAAGAGACCAGAGGGTAGCTGTCGTGGAATCTTATTCCGGGCGCAGGATGAGCAAGAAGCGGTAAATTCCAGGACATCCTGGCGGAGTGAAGGCCACCAATAATGGCGGGAGATGAGGGATAGAGTCCTCTTGGCTCCAACATGCCCGGCGATCTTAGAAGAGTGTCCCCAGTGCAGAACCCTTACTCTGTCATGGTCCAATACCAAGGTCTTGCCTGGTGGTGGGTTGACCAAACTTAGAGGGGCTAGGGTGACGATCTTTGCTGGATCGATGATGTGAGCGGGGCTCTCCTCTTCATCGGTCGGGAGAAATGATCTTGATAAGGCATCAGCTCTGATGTTCTTATTACCTGGACGAAAGCGGAGCTCGAAATCAAAGCGTCCAAAAAATAGGGACCATCGGGCTTGCCGGGGATTGAGCCTTTGGGCAGACTGAACATAGGCCAAATTCTTGTGGTCGGTAAATATCGTAAAGGGATGGACAGCTCCTTCGAGAAGGTAACGCCATTCCTCTAAAGCCAGTTTGATTGCTAGTAGTTCTTTGTCCCCAATGGAGTAGTTGCGTTTGGGGGGAGAAAAGGCTTTAGAAAAGAACCCACAGGTGACAGTCCGGCCAGAGGAGGTTCTTTGCAGGAGAACCGCCCCCGCTCCCACGGAGGATGCGTCGACCTCGAGAATGAAGGGTCTCTCGGCATCAGGACGGTGGAGAACGGTCGCTGTAGCGAATTCTCTCTTCAGAGTTTGAAAGGCGTCTTCTGCCTCGGGAGGCCAGAGGCGGGGATTAGCTCCTTTGCGCACAAGAGCAGAGATGGGCTTGGTTATGGTGGAAAAATGAGGAACGAATTGCCTATAATAGTTTGCAAAGCCGAGAAAGCGTTGAATGGCTTTGAGACCAAGGGGACGGGGCCAGGCCAGGATCGTGGACACTTTCTCGGGATCCATCCTCAATCCAGACTTCGAAACGATATACCCAAGGAACGGCAGGGACGGTTGTTCGAAGGCGCATTTCTCCAACTTGGCAAATAGGTGGTTCTCCCTTAGACGCTGCAACACTTGCCGTACATCTCGTCGATGGGTGGAGAGATCTGGAGAGAAGACAAGAATGTCGTCGAGATAAACCACGACACAGGAGTAAAGGAGATCCCGAAAAATATCATTAACGAGCTCTTGGAATACCGCTGGTGCGTTACAGAGGCCAAACGGCATCACCAGGTATTCATAGTGACCGTCACGGGTGTTGAATGCGGTCTTCCACTCATCCCCAGCGCGAATTCGGACCAAGTTATAGGCTCCTCGAAGATCAAGTTTGGTAAATATTTGCGCCCCTCTCAGGCGATCAAAGAGTTCGGGGATGAGGGGTAACGGGTACTTGTTCTTAATCGTGATGCTGTTCAGACCTCTGTAATCAATGCACGGGCGGAGCGACCCGTCCTTCTTCTTGACAAAAAAGAAGCCTGCGCCCGCAGGAGAGGAAGACTTCCGTATGAAACCCTTGGCTAAGTTCTCTTGAACGTATTCCGACATGGCTTGCGTCTCTGCCGGCGAGAGCGGATAAATCCTACCCCGCGGAAGGGTGGCTCCAGGGACGAGCTCGATGGGGCAATCATAGGGTCGGTGAGGCGGAAGGTTCTCGGCCTCCCTCTTGTCAAAAACATCCGAAAAAGAGCTGTAAGCAATGGGCAACCCGGGGGGTAAGGAAGGGGAAGGAGAACCACCCACGGGACGCACCGGCAGCAGACACCTAGACCCACAGGACTCCCCCCAGCGCAGGATATTACCCTTATGCCAGTCTAAGGTAGGGCTGTGGGAAGGCCTAGAAGGATAGGGTGAGAGATGCTCGCTAGGACATAAAAAGCGATCCTCTCCTTGTGTAGGGCCCCTACCTGGAGTTCTACCTCATGGGTGACCAAGGTAATGGTCTCTTGGAGAGGCTTACCGTCCACGGAAGCAAGGATCCGTGGAGTTTCTAAGGTCTTGACCGGGACCGAAAATTTAAGAACCTCTTTGAGCCTAATAAAATTTCCCGCTGCGCCGGAATCCACATAGGCTGCCAGAGAAAAACGTTTTCCACCAACGTGCAACAAGACAGACAGAGTGAGGGGTAGAGAGGTATCATACACACCTAGGGAGGCCTCTCTTACCTGACCTAGGCGGAGGAGTTTTCCGGACGTTCCGGGCAGGTACGGACCAGATGGGAGTCACTACCACAGTAGAAGCAGAGACCGTGAGTGCGTCTTTCCTCCCGGCGTTGTGCAGATACCTTAAGCCGGTCTACTTGCATGGGTTCAGGCATGGAAGCAGAAGCGGATATTCCGGGTCGAAGACAGGGTAGAGCGCGGATAGTTGGGGAAGCACGGGGAAGTCTCCTCTCGCGAGCACGTTCCTGGAACCGAAGGTCGATACGTGTGGCTAGCGAAATGAGATCTTCTAAGGCAGTGGGAGTATCCCGCCCAGCTAACTCATCCTTAATTCGACCTGCGAGGCCTCGCCAAAAGGCCCCTACCAAGGCCTCGTTATTCCATCCCAAATCAGAAGATAAGGTTCGGAACCGGATGGCATACTGACCCACGGTTTGGGACCCTTGGTGGAGGTTAAATAAAGATTCCGTAGTAGAGGCCAGGCGACCCGGCTCGTCGAACACTCGACGAAACGTCTCGAAGAAAGTACCTAGCTGGGAGACTACCGGATCATCACGTTCCCAGAGGGGGTTAACCCACGCTAAAGCGTCTCCCTCAAGATGGGAGACAATAAAAGCCACCTTAGCGCGCTCAGTGGGATATTGCAGGGGCAGGAGTTCGAAATGGAGGCGGCATTGATTCAGGAAACCTCGGCACAGCTTGGGATCCCCATTATAGCGGGGCGGCTTAGCTAAACGGGGTGGCGGGTGAGGCGCCTGGGCTGGAACGGGAGCTGCAGCAGCCGACTGTAAGGAGAGTAAGCGGTCATCTATGGAGGCCATATAACTGAGGATATGGGTCTGGGTATCCCTTTGCTGGGCCAGTTCCTGCTGCAGTCCAGCCAGTTGTGAGGCATTCCCAGGGTCAGAGGACTGGAGCCCGGAAAGACGAGAATCCATGGATTTCATGAAAGCCATGATACGAGTTTGATTCTCTCGCAAAAACAGCAACTCCTTTTGAGCCGCAGCGGCTCCAGCGGGGTCCATGGCCTGTTTGTTCTGTTACGGTTCTAAGTAGGAACCGGAGAGTGGACCCTCTGGGTCATGGCTCCGGAGCCCCCGAGGGCGAGCGAGTGCGCATGTGCGTGCCTCTGACGCGCCGTGACCCTGCAAAGCCAGACAGGGCACGGCGCGAGGATGAAGGAGGGACGCACCGGGAGGAGGAGGACCCCAGGTGAGCATCGGGGCACGTAATACTATGTACTTACCTTGTTTCTGTTCATTTTTTGCTAATTGGATTATTTTTATGTTTATTTATCTCCTATGTCTATGCATTTGTTTTTGTAGTAACTGAAGAAGGTCAAAATTTGACCGAAACTTTTTTTACGTACTACAATAAATATTCTTCTGAATATCCTAAAGTTGCATGCTAGGTTTATAACTTATGATTTTACAATCAAGACATCATTTTTTCTGACTTTTATTGATGAAGACCTGACATGTTGAATCGCTATTTCTTGTGTATGGCAGAATAAAAGATGTCTTGATTAGAAAATTACCTGCTTTGAACACGGCTACGTTTAGATTTATACCATTTCCAAGTATTTTTCTGGGGTCTTTGGACTCTGCGTTCCTTTGAAGGCTTACTGTCTACTTTGTTGCTAATACACAAAGGTGTATACAGCACATTTCCAATCAAAATGTTATGTTAAATAATATAAACTGTATATTAACGAAATATCAAAATATCTATATAGTATAGGACAATATTTTTGTACTATTTCAACTATAGCCATGTTTGGCCATCATTACTGAGCTAATTTTCAAATGATTCCTAAATCTGTCCCAAGAATGTAAGGTTGAGTTGGCCTGATGGGGATAAGTCTGACAGGCTATTTCAGATCAACGTCTGATTGTATAACACAACATAGTGGTTGGCCTGTTGATCTGTCTATCAAAATCAAAATGATTGCTGTTTACACAGGTGTAGAATGAATTCAAACCCCAGCATTCCCACTTAAAGCCAGATTCTTATATTTCATGTTATCCTACCTTCAGAAGAATGACTCACATTACCAGAGAGGTTCCATTTAAAACGCCAAAGATAGTAAGGATTTACGACACATCCAATTAATTAAAACATTCCATAACGTTTATGAAATCCATTTAAAACCGTTTTACTACATGGTAAAGAAGCAATACTGATGCATTTCAGGTGTACATAAAGCTCTTAGTTATAGTTTCACAGCCAACCTTATGGAATACAATTTTAAAAAAAAATGAAAACCATCTCATATAGGCCTTTATATCAGCCATTATACTCTATCTGATTTATAGAACAACCAAAAAAGACGGTTTGTGAAAATATCACAACCAAAAGCATAATCCACAGAATAATACATTTTATTAATGTATAGTACCAATAAAATTACATCAGAACTACAAAGTGCCAAATGACTAGAAACATGTTAGCGACTAGAGTTGAGCGACTTTGGTCGGATCGGGTTTCATGAAACAAAATTTGTTTCAGATGAAACTCCTCCGACTAGGGCAAAAAAAAGTCGGAGTTTTGTCCGAAACCCGACCCCAATGCAAGTCAATGGGAAATAAAAGTCGGCATTGAGCGGATGAAATTCATCCACTCAATGCCGACTTTTATTCCCCATTGACTTGCATTGGGGTCGGGTTTTGGACGAAACTCCGACTTTTTTTGCCCTAGTCGGAGGAGTTTCATCTGAAACAAATTTTGTTTCATGAAACCCGATCCGACCAAAGTCGCTCAACTCTATTAGCGACATATTAAAGCCATTATAAAATATCAAAATTTCATAATAGACATAACCAAGAAAATTTAAAACAAGCTTTTTGTGCAAATAGCAATAAATAAATTAAATGGCCATAAAGTGCAAATGCTAATCAAACACCATTAACATGAGAGGACGGCAGGGACAGCATTTCTCCATTTTTGCCACTCTTGTAAGTAACTTTTCATTCTATGATATAGTGTTTTTTATGGGATTCAGCTAGCAGGCTATCAACCTTCCTGGGAGACAGTGAACTTTATGTTAGGCATCAGGTTTCTGTCGCTGCACAGCAGAAATCCCGAGCCTTGCCTTTGGCAGTCTCCCATTCCTCTTTGGCTACAGAGGAGGCTGCTTAGCAGACTCATTGACCCCGGCGCTCTGCTCAGACCAGCTTTGTGGGTTTGGTTGCTGCTGCCACCTCTGGTCCAGCTATAGCAACGCATGTTGGTCTGCAGCGAACAACTCCAGGGACTAAGTCCTCCTTTCGGTCCACTGAGAAGGCCCGTGGAACGATCTCCTATTGGAGATCGGAGGTCACATGCTCAGGTCCTTCTCCAGCTCAGATTGGACCACCAGTAAGGTCCCGAAAGGACGCTGCAATAAAAGGTTCGCGTGGCCACTCGGCCATGCGCTAGTATAGACTCAAAATCTTATGGAGTGTATGATGATGGATGCATGTATCTGGTGACTGACTTCTTATGAAACCCCAACCCTTGGTTGTGTTTGTTGTTAGGGTTCAGTGGTTAGAGTCAGCGCCTGTCAGTGGCTACTGTATACACCACAGTGCAGTCCAGCCTTCTGCACACTAGCGTCTGATAGTGTCGCCCACTGCAGGGCACTATTGTACCGTGGCAAGTAACAGCCACGCCTGTGCAACCTGTGCTTATCTGGTCCAATCCTGGGTGATTAGTGGCGTCCGCCTGAGCGGCACTGTGCACACTTGCATGCGTTATACTTAGCTGGCACCGCAGTCGCGGCGCCGAGTGCTAGTGGTCTAGAGGGACTCCAGTCCTGTGGTCTAAGGGCCGAGTCCTGTGACCTTACGCTATGCGCTTTCTCTGCCATGTCCTGTGGTGTTAACAGGCTCCGGCATTTCTGCTAGCGGCTCTGTGAAGTAACAGAATTCGTCCCTGTACACACCGGGTCAGTGGTTAACCCGCCGGTGTTCACTTAAAACTCTGCCATTACTAAGCATCAGTTTTCCAACTCTGCACGGTGGACCCCAGGCTGCGAACACACCTCATTATCTTTTTATTACTTGGCGCATTCGTCAGCATAACATTATACTAGCGCCAGGGTCTGGCTAATAATGGTGGACGAACAGCGACTCCTCCGGAACATCCAACAGCTGGAGGGCAGGTTGGCGACTCTTGAGTGCTCAACCTCAGCTGTTGATCTTCCCACGGTCACTGTTCAGGCAGCCACAGAGGCTGTCTCCCGTGTGTCCACTGCCACCCCTGCCTTGACGTTATCCCATCTCCCACTGCCCGAGAAGTTCTCAGGTGATAGTGCTTCTTGTAGGGGATTCATCAGCCAATGTACCATACAGCTAGAGCTGCTGGCTGCACGATTCCCCTCCAAGTGGGCTAAAGTGGGATTTGTTATTTCTTTCCTGTCGGGCAGGGCTCTGGAGTGGGCTACACCACTGTGGGAGCATGGTGATCATGTGCTGCAGAGTGCCTCGCAGTTCTTGGGTACTCTGAAGCAGGTCTTCTTGGGACCACGAGTCACCCATGATACCGCGCTCCAGCTGCTGGCATTATCACAGGGCTCGTCTGTGGCCATCCAGTTCCGGACGCTGGCTTCAGAACTGGAGTGGTCAGATAAGACCTTCGTTCTGGTGTTTTGGAGAGGTCTGGCTGGTCATGTAAAAGACGCTCTGGCCACGAGGGAGATTCCCGCCACACTGGAGGAGCTTATCACCATCTCCACCTGCATAGACTTTCATTTTTCAGAGCAAAGGTTGGGGCGGTCCCAGTGTAGGCAGAGGTTTAGGTTGGCACCCAATTTTGTTAAACCTCTGGAACCTCCCAATCGGGCGTCCGAGCTCCCAGGGGCCATGGGGGATTCTCGAGCGGGATTCAGGTCCCAATCCACACGAGTACCCATGGTCAGTCACAGTTGCCAGCAGTCTGGTCACCCAGCCAACAGGTGTCCACAGTGGCCGGGAAAACGCTTGTGTCTAGTGGCCGTAGGTGATGGCTCACTAGAATCTGTGGCGTTTTCCTCCAAGTTGTCCTTTAAGGGGAGACTTGAGTTTGGTTCCTCCACTCTGGTGGTGGAGGTTTGCGTGGGTTCTGGAGCGGAGGGCAATTTTTTGTCATCTGCCTTCACTCAATGGAATGCAATACCACTGGTTATGATATCTAAGCCAGTCACCGTCAGAGTAGTGAACGGCGCGACTCTGCCCTCACAGATTACCTATCAAACCGCTCCATTGATACTCTCGGTGTCTCCATCTCATCAGGAGACAATATCCTTCCTCGTCATGCCCTAGGGTATCGACCAGGTCCTTCGCGGGTTCGGGTATGATGTGCAGAGCGGGCTTCAGATAGCATACAAAACGCTGAACCTGTTAGTGACACAGGCTTCAGGATAATGCACACACGGTATCTGGTCACAGGAGCAGGACCCAAGACAGAGAAGCTGCGTCCCTCTAGACCTACAGTGTTTGTGGCGTCGCTGCTGCGAACGCCAAGAAGGGCTGCAACTGCAGCGCGGCGTAGGACACTGCCGCTCAACGACAAAGCCAGATAGCAAGCGCGATGTCGGACGCTAGCGTAGCGGTGCGGTGTGCACAGTAGCTTAAGGCTTGCCACTGACTGCTAAACTAATACCCTATCACCATGCGTAATATCAGAGGGAAGGGGTTTCAAATGAGTCAGTCACCAGAATCATACATCCATCACCATTCACACAGAGCAAGTACAGCCTATACTAGCGCATGGCGGAACAGCCA
Organism: Dendrobates tinctorius; assembly: GCF_039654945.1. Classification (NCBI taxonomy): domain Eukaryota; kingdom Metazoa; phylum Chordata; class Amphibia; order Anura; family Dendrobatidae; genus Dendrobates; species Dendrobates tinctorius. The sequence goes on from NW_027361908.1 coordinate 11,127,300, forward strand.
TGCATTCCATGAGCATGCCCAGTAAGAGGACAGAAGGACTTAGCCTCAGGAGAGATTTGCTGCAAGGCAATCTCCTCTGCAGTGGAAAAATAGGAGGAGAGTGCAGAATGTGAGGATCTGTATCCCTGCTGAGTAAACGCAGAAATCCGACTCCTAACATTACCCTCCTCCCAGGGCACCCCCTCCCTGAGCCTTACGATCCACCTACTTGTGCCCGTAAGAGGTATAAGGCCTCAGACTCGTCCGCAGGCAAGTCTGACGTCCTGGTAGATGACAGAGAGGCCCGGGACACGTGGAAGGCCTCAGGGGTGGCAAGATCGCCAGGTCTGAAAAGGGACCCGTGGGAGACAGCGGGCGCGGAAGTTAAAGTGGAACGCCACCGTGTGTCGGCAGGCGTCTCCGATCTTCGCTTAAGGAAGCTATTCCGAGCACAAAAGGCGCAGGCCCGAATATATTTTTTAACATCCTGAGCCCTGTGCGGCCACCAGTAAGACCCTGCCAGGAGTTTTGTGGTCTGCATATAGCCACAGTGACCACCCCTCCTGGATGAGTGTGCCCAGGCAAGAACCTTTGGCCGAAGGTGGGGAGGAACAAGGGTCTTACCCGGCGGTACAGAATTTGGCCTTTGCGGGGTACTGTTGTTCTGAGACACCGCATGTTGACAAATAAGACCACGACTGGAGTCTTGTGCCAGACACACCTGGAGAACGGTGCGAGACACCTCCATGGGCTCTGGGGGTGGAACCTCTGGCTCGGGTAGCTCCAGAGGCTCAAAAAAATTGGGAGCCGGAGTAACCTTCCATTTGGATTGAGCACGCTCCATACCGCACTCCGAAAAACGGAGGTCAATGCAGGTGGAAATGGCAATCAGTTCTTCCAAACTGGCAGGAACGTCTCTAGTGGAGAGAGCATCTTTAACGTGCTCCACCAAACCTCTCCAAAACACAGAGATGAGGGCTTTATCGGACCACTCCAACTCGGAAGCAAGTGTCCGAAAATGGACGGCATACTGACTAACCGAGAGAGCACCCTGAGTCAAAGCAAGAAGCTGAAGAGAGGTATCGTGCGTGACCTGTGGACCGAGGAAGACCTGCTTAATAGCTGTTAGAAAGTGAGCAGCGGTCCGGACTTCTGGGTCACCACGCTTCCATAGTGGCGTAGCCCACTCCAACGCTTTGCCCGACAGCAGGGAAACAAAAAACCCCACCTTGGCCCGTTGCATAGGGAATCGCGCAGCCAGTAACTCCAGCTGAATGGAGCACTGGCTGATGAAACCCCTACAGGAGGTGCCATCGCCATAAAATTTATCGGGCAACGGGAGGCGGGTAACTGTCAGTGCAGGGTAGGACGTGGACATACGGGAAACCGCGTCTGTGATTGCCTTTACAGCAGCTTCGGTGGATTGTGCAGCTGAGAGAGCCCTCTCAAGAGTGGCCAGCCGGCCCTCAAGCTGCCGAATACACTGTAAGAGTTGCTGCTGTTCTGCCATCACTAGCCAGACCCTGGCGCTAGTATAATGTTAGGAACGGTGGAACACAATAAATGAAAATAAATAATAAAATGCGTTCGCTGCTCGGGGTCCACCGCGCAGTAGGTATAACAACCTGAGTGATGACAGAGGAGCAATATGGCGGTATGATGCACATGGGTTCAACATCACCTGGAGTGCGCAGAGCGGGCTCTGTTCACACACAGAGGTGCCGCAACAAAAACATACAAAACACTGAACCTGTTAGTGACACAGGCTTCAGATAGCATACAAAATGCTGAACCTGTTAGTGACACAGGCTTCAGGTAAATGCACACTCGGTATCTGGTCACAGGAGCAGGACCCAAGACAGAGAAGCTGCGTCCCTCTAGACCTACCGTGTGTGCGGCGTCGCTGCTGCGAACGCCAAGAAGGGCTGCAACTGCAGCGCGGCGTAGGACACTGCTGCTCGACGACAAAGCCAGATAGCAAGCGCGATGTCGGACGCTAGCGTAGCGGTGCGGTGTGCACAGTGGCTCAAGGCTTGCCTCTGATTGGCGCTGACTGCTAAACTAATACCCTATCACCATGCGTAATATCAGAGGGAAGGAGTTTCAAATGAGTCAGTCACCAGAATCATACATCCATCACCATTCACACATAGCAAGTATAGCCTATGCTAGCGCATGGCGGAACAGCCATGTGGGTCGCCCTCCCAGGGCTGTGGGGTACTCGGTACCGGGCTGGTCTCTCAGAGGGGAATGTTACAGCAGTGGTGAACCGGTCCGTGGCCCTGGGCACCCATGTAAAAGGGATGAAGTGATGGAATAAAGTTTATGAGTGAATGATTTGTGACGCCACTTGTGGTGTTCGGCAATGAAGGTGTTAAGCCGACGCTGCAGACAGATCCTTTGGGACAGATGGTGGGGTGCAGCAAAGATGGGGTGGCCCTCCACAGGCAGGGCTGTAGTGCCATGGCAGAGTAGATGAAGAGGGTAGGTGTTGAGGAAGAGGGTGTAGTGTTTGGCACAGAGATGTAGCAGTGCTGGAGAGTTTGAAGGAAGAAGGCAAGGACACAACAGGGTGCAGTTTCTTTACCTTTACTTTGCTTGGCAAATGCAGTCCAGGGTCCAGATTACAGATGGCACAGGAGCTGGCTAGCCTGGAAGCAACTTAGGAATCTCTCTAGGCAGATGGGTTGTGTAGTCTCCTTCCTAGCGCTTAGTTTTAGGTACTTGCAGTACTGTGTTACACTGAAGTTCCACTTGCTTATTCTCTTTAGAACTCCCTCGTATGACAGACAGCTGTAGCCTTTCTCTTCTGGCTCACACGTCGCTGTCGTGCCTCCGAGTCTTATGTGGAATAGAGCATTTACAGCTTCCTATTCCTCCGGTTTCTGTTGCAGGACCATCAGTGTCCATACAGCCTTGGATACCGGACTCCATATCATGCGCTATAACTGGGAAAGAGCTTGAACTCTCTGCTTAATCCCCCAGCTCTTCTCCTCATGTCCACACACATTGCCCTCCTCATACGAACTCCTAATTTCCCCTTCCTGGACCTCAGAGAGTAGCTCTTCCCCCAGTTTTGGGTTCAGAGTTCCCTCTGCTGGGCTGGAATGAGAACTGTGTTGTGTGTTGTGATTAACTGCCAGAGAGATCCTTTATTGCTTCCAAGCATGACATCACACTCCCTAGGAGGAAGGTAATGCCACTGTGGCGACCATACTCCTGGGGATATCACATTCCCCCCTAGTGCAATTCAGTACTCCCGGACTGAAGGCAAAACATGTAAACATATAAACAATTATAGATATAACAAGATTTAAAAAAAAAAATGAAAAATTACAAAAACCAAAGCTCAAAAATAGTCCTAATGACGATTAATCCATGCGTCAATGTCCATGGTACAATTCCTGAGCAAGTTGGTGAACTATTTACAAGTAGAGTTCTGACCACACATAGTCCTGTGGTCCAATCGTCCATCAAAACAAAATAAGATCTTCAGAAAGTTTCTTGCAGAGCCTCTGTAGGCACATAAACTTAAACAGTTGCATATTTACATTTTAACAATTACAAAACGTATCTATTTGCGGAACCTTAAGGGTGGAATACCTTGGGTACTACGGACAGACCTGCGTAGCACTGGTGTTGTTGGGGAACTTACTGGATGCCTTGTGTTAACTACTGGTGTAGTGTGTGCTGTACTGGCTACAATACTGGTGCTTCTGCGTAGCACAGGAATACTAGATTTCCTAGGACCACTTCTACACACTGTGGGCATGACAAATTCACCACTGGCAGGGTGAGAATTCTCTTGTTCCACTGCTGGTGCAGCATCCACTGCTTGTACATGCTGGTTTTCAGGGTGGTCTTGAGTCACTTCTTCTTGCACTACCAGTTGGGGAAAGGTCAAAACTGGCACCAGTATGGCATTATTTGCTCTAGTCCAATTTGCAGGGAATTCTCCAAGTACAGTGCTGACCTTTTTTTCTTCCTCTATGGGCTGAAGGTTGTTTTGTTCTTCCATTCTGTCCTTTAGTTGGTCAGGGCACAGTTTCAAATGACCCCTCGATACTGCTGATGAGGTTTCTCCTCCATCCTTACTGATAAGGCACACTTTAGTGTTGTCGAAGTTTGATGGTAAGACGGTGTAGGGTTCAGCTTCCCATTGGTCATCCAATTTATGCATCCTTCTTTCCCTCTTTAAGACTTGTTCTCCTGGTGACAAGGGAACTGCAGGTGCAAGTTGATTGTAGTTCTTTTCTGTTTTTGTCTCGCCTGAGCTACTCTTTTCTACACACTCTTGTACTCTACGGTACTGTTCTGCTGCTCCGTATCCCAGTCAGCATCTGGTGATGTTACCTCAGGTATCAGGACTCCCATATCCAAATCAATAGGCAGCTTGCCAGGCCTCGCTCTCATTAGGTAGGCTGGAGTGCAGTTGGTGGAATTCACAGAAATGTGATTGTAGAGATCGACCAGATCTGGCAACTTCTCTGGCCACAGATTCCTCTCCTCCAAAGGCAAGGTCTTCAGTAGATCGATCACCACCTGATTCATCTTTTCACACATGCCATTGGTCTGTGGATGGTACAGTGTTGTCCTGATCTTCTTGCAACCGTACAAATTACAGAATTCCTGGAACACTTCTGCCTCAAAGGCTGGACCTTGATCTGTAAGCACTCGCTCGGGATATCAGTGTGGTCGATAAAAGTGCTGTTGGAATGCTCTTGCTGCTGTCCTGGCTGTTTGATCCTTGACAGGCACGACTACCAGGAATCTCGAGTAGTGGTCAACGATGGTAAGAGCATAAATGTAGCCTGAACGGCTTGGAACCAGCTTCACATGGTCCAGGGCGACCAACTCGAGTGGCTGTTTGGTTATTATTGGCTGCAAAGGAGCTCGCTGGCTGTTACGGTCCTTCCTGCGCAGGTTGCATTGTCCACACTTCCGGCACCAATTTTCAATGGCTTTCCTCACACCAGCCCAGTAGAATCTCTCCCAGAGCAAGGCCTTAAACTTCTTCCATCCGAAGTGTCCAGCTACATTGTGGTATGCTTCCAAGACCATTGATGCCTCCCTCTTTGGGACTACCACTTGCCAGACCAACTCATGAGTGCGGACATTGATACTCCTCCGGCACAGCTTCCCTTCATAGATGAACAGCCTGCCTCTTTCCTTCCACAACTGCTGCGTTTCTTCAGGAGCATCTGGACCTGGGCGTGAGTCAGCTTGTGACAGTAGCTCCTTTACTAGGTGGACTGCGGGGTCGCTATCCTGCGTCTCTGCCCAGTCATGATGAGGCAATGAATTTAGGGTGGCCTCTTTCATGATAGTCCGTCTGTTTCTCAATCCTTGGGCACATTGGGCCGTAATTGGCCGGTGGAAGGCAGGTAACTCTATTCCTTCGAGTGCCTCAGGGTCTTCTCCTACATCTGGCAGATTGGGCATTCTGGACAGCGCATCAGCATTGGCATTCTTGTGCCCCGCTTGGTACTTGATGGTAAATTCATAGTTAGACAGCCGGGCCATCCATCGCTGCTCCATTGCACCTAGCTTGGCAGTTTCCAAGTGAGTCAATGGGTTGTTGTCCGTGAAGATGGTAAACTTGGCTGAAGCTAGGTAATGCTTGAATCGTTCAGTCACAACCCAGACTATGGCGAGGAACTCCAGTTTGAAGGAACTGTAGTTGTCAGGGTTCCTTTCAGTGGGACGAAGCTTCCTGCTGGCGTAGGAGATCACTCTTTCTTTGCCATTCTGTACTTGTGACAATACTGCTCCCAGTTCCACGTTGCTGGCATCAGTATACAGAACAAATGGTTGGTCATAATCTGGGTAGGCCAGAACTTCATCTCCTGTGAGAGCCATCTTCAGTCGAGTGAAAGACCTCTCCTGTTCCTCATTCCATTCAAATGTAGGACTCTTCTTCCTGGCCTTCTTGGGCTGGCCCACCAGAAGATTTTGCATAGGCGTGGCTATTTCAGTGAAGCCTTTGATGAACCTTCGGTAGTAGCCTACCAACCTGAGGAATTGACGTACTTCATAGAGGTTGCTGGGCTTCTGCCAGTCCCGGATGACTGTGACTTTGTCAGGATCTGGTGCCACACCTTCTGCACTCACTACATGACCGAGGTACTGTACCTTGGGCTTCAGGAGGTGGCATTTGGAAGGCTTCACTTTCAGACCAAAGTTGGACAAGGCTTCAAACACCTCAGCCAGGTGCTTCAGATGGTCTTCATAAGTCTTGGAGAAAACAATGACATCATCAAGGTATAACAGAACTGTCTCAAAGTTCTTGTGTCCAAAACAGCATTCCATTAGCCGTTGAAATGTCCCTGGGGCGGTACAGAGCCCGAACAGCATGTAGTTGAACTCGCAGAGACCCATTGGTGTAGTAAACGCTGTTTTCTCCTTGTCTGCCTCTGCCACGGGAACCTGCCAATACCCACTAGTGAGATCTATGGTGGAAAAATAGTTAGCAGTTTTAAGTGCAGCTAATGACTCCTCAATTCTGGGTAATGGGTAGGCATCCTTATGTGTAATGCTGTTAATTTTTCAGTAATCAACAAACATTCTCATGGTACCATCTTTCTTTTTCACAAAGACTATTGGGGCTGCCCAGGGGCTACAACTGTCTCTGATCACCCCAGCCTCCTTCATTTCCCGCAACATACTTTTGGCACATTGATATTGTGTTAGGGGTATAGGCCGGTACCTTTCTTTAATGGGTGGATGATCTCCAGTGGGGATATGATGTTGAACCCCTTTTGCCTGCCCAAAATCTAGTGGGTGTTTACTGAATACCCGCTCATACTCCTGAGTCCCTCGGTAAACCCCACACTTTTGGTATGAAGGGATGGAGTCAGTTCCCACATGCAGCTGCTGACACCACTCCTCTAGCTGCTTTACAGAGCCATTGTCCTCCACCTGGTCGGATGAGACCAAGGGCTCTGCTGCCTGTATTGCGTTGTTACAGACAGTAAGCAGCTTAGCAACTGGCATACTGAGGTATTGTGGCCTCCTCCTCCCCACAATTCAAGAGGCGTACAGGTACTCTCCCTTTGCGGACATCAACTACACCTCTGCCTGTCAGGACAGTGGGCCAGCTATCAAAGTACACTGGCTCTACCAATGCTTGGTAATCTTTTCCTCTGAGGCCTATGGCTGCCCGACACCAAATTAACATTTCACATCTGGGGGGTATCGCAATGGGGAAAGAATCACTCACTCTGATGCTGCCAATTTCTCCGCCAGAGAGTTCTACCTGCTGTCTTTGCATCAGGGCCTTGATCTCCTTCTGCAGGACTCGTTGTTCACTGGAACCAGCAGTCTCAGCCACCTGTTGCAACAAAACAATAACCTCGGCAAGACAATTTTCAATCACATTAGTACCTAAGGTCATCATTAGGTTACATTCTCGTCGATCAATGTCTACAACTATCAGACCTTGAGATTTTAACTCTACTCGCCCCACTTTAATGGTAATCTCTTTACATCCTACTTGCGGCAAAGACTTACCATTGCTGGCAACTACTGTCAGTTCATCACTTGGGACGCAAGTAAGTTCAGAGTCAGCCCAATAGCGCTTGTAAAGGATATATGGCATAGTTGTCACCTGAGAGCCAGTGTCCAGCAAAGCGTTCATGGGGATGCCGTCAATCACCACTGGGAGGACCGGTCGCCCTCCAACATACTTGGCTCGCCAGTTCTTTGGGCCTTGTGGTCCTACTCCTGGGGGTTGGCCCTCTGCTCCAGGGTAGCAGAATCTTGCGACGTGGCCTGCCTTGCAGCAGCAACGACAGATGGGATGTCCGTCCAGATCATAGCGATCATTGTCTCTCTCTCGGCGTGGTGGGATCCTCTTCTTCCATAGCAACGGGACATCCTCTGGACTGGAGGCCAGCTGGATCTTCTCCTTGGATGACACCTGCAGGGACTGCACAGTTTTGGCAAGTGCAGCCATACTTTTGGTCAGCTCCTGGACCTGAAGACGCAGTTCGGCAGATGGGTCTTTGTCCAGAGTCTGTGCATCAGCCTCCAAAGGGCTGGGAGGGAAAGATGCTGCTTCTTGGTGGTATGTGATCGCTGGGCACCTAGGGGGCGCTGGACGGTTGACATGTGGTTCATGCAGCACCCGGATAGCCTTGTCCTTGAAGTCTGCAAAGTCTAGGTCAGGGTTTTGTAGGGCTATAATGCGCAGCTGTGCTCTGTGGGTACTGGATAGGAGGCCCTCAATAAATTGCTCCTTTAGCAGTCTGTCTCCATCTTTCACACTGTCTGGATCAAGCTGCTTGATGGCTCGCAGTGCCTCCTGCAGGTTAAGGGCATAGTCCCGTATACTGTCCTGCGCTCTCTGCTTACACCCAAAGAATCTCATCTTTATTTCAGCTGCAGTGTGGGTGTCAAAGGTGCTTCTTAGCTTAGCAAGGATCTTTTTAACAGTCTCTTTATCAGTGTCCTGCCAGGCTTTTACTTCCCTTTGCGCTGCACCAGTTAGCTGCCCAATAAGGATGTTCACTTTCTGGCTTTCATACAAACTGCACAGTCTCTCTTTAAATTCAATCAGGGTATGCGACTCCCCTGAGTACTGCGGTAGCCAGGCTGCTCCCGGTATATAGGGCATGGACAGCGGCATTATGGGGACCGCTGCGGTGGGCGCTGATTCTTGTGGCGCTGTGGAGGCAGCGCTGGATGCTGGATGCAGCGGCGCTATGGGAGTCGCAGCTGCGCTGGGCCCTGCAGCTTGTGGCACTGTGGGGTTTGCAGTGGCGTCCGCCGCTGCTTCTGCTCTCACTTCAGACATTCTCTTCCCCCCTAGTTAATGTTTGCCAGACCCTGGGTTTCGCTGGCTTACCGGCTGCCATTCTGCAGGCTGGAGGATCGGGGGACGCCGGGACTGCAGGCCTCGGCTTCTCACTTCTCGCGCGCTGGCCTCTTCCCGCGCGGCACTTCACTGTTTTGCGCTTTTCGGCTGGCTCCGCCCACGATGGCCCACCCCATTTGCTTCCTGCGCACGCCAAGCAGCGGGGTAATGGCGGCAATTGCACAAATAGTCTATGGCACAAAACACAGTCTCTGGCACACAGGACCCGGGGACACCGGGCTCCATAAATCCTGTTCATGATGCCAAAATGGGTCGCCCTCCCAGGGCTGTGGGGTACTCGGTACCGGGCCGGTCTCTCAGAGGGGAATGTCACAGCAGTGGTGACCTGGTCCGTGGCCCTGGGCACCCAGGTAAAAGGGATGAAGTGATGGAATAAAGTTTATGAGTAAATGATTTGTGATGCCACTTGTGGTGTTCGGCAATGAAGGTGTTAAGCAGACGCTGCAGACAGATCCTCTGGGACAGATGGTGGGGTGCAGCAATGATGGGGTGGCCCTCCACAGGCAGTGCTGTAGTCCCAGGGCAGAGTAGATGAAGAGGGTAGGTGTTGAGGAAGAGGGTGTAGTGTTTGGCACAGAGATGTAGCAGTGCTGGAGAGTTTGAAGGAAGAAGGCAAGGACACAACAGGGTGCAGTTTCTTTACCTTTACTTTGCTTGGCAAATGCAGTCCAGGGTCCAGATTACAGATGGCACAGGAGCTGGCTAGCCTGGAAGCAACTTAGGAATCTCTCTAGGCATATGGGTTGTGTAGTCTCCTTCCTAGCGCTTAGTTTTAGGTACTTGCAGTACTGTGTTACACTGAAGTTCCACTTGCTTATTTCTCTTTAGAACTCCCTCGTATGGCAGACAGCTGTAGCCTTTCTCTTCTGGCTCACACATCGCTGTTGTGCCTCTGAGTCTTATGTGCGAATGGAGCATTTACAGTTTCCTATTCCTCCGATTTCTGTTGCAGGACCACCAGTGTCCGTACAGCTTTGGATACCGGGCTCCAAATCATTCACTACAGCTGGGAATGAGCCTGAACTCTCTGCTCAATCCCCCAGCTCCTCTCCTCACGTCCACACACGTTGCTCTCCTCACACGAACTCCTAATTTCACCTTCCTGGCCCTCAGAGAGCAGCTCTTCCCCCAGTTTTGGGTTCAGAGCACCCTCTGCAGGCCTGGAATGAGAACTGTGTTGTGTGTTGTGATTAACTGCAAGAGAGATCCTTTATGGCTTCCATGCATGACATCACACTCCCTAGGAGGAAGGTAATGCCACTGTGGTGACCATACTCCTGGGGGAGCCACACATGCACGCCTTTTATAGCAGCCGGGACCTTCTGCACGCTTCCAGATCTCTGAGATGGACCAATGAGAACTGGAGCGGGACCTGAGCACATGACTCCCGCTCTCCAATGGGAGATCATCCCATGAGCATGCCCAGTAAGAGGACAGAAGGACAGCCTCAGGAGAGATTTGCTGCAAGGCAATCTCCTCTGCAATCTCTTCTGCAGTGGAAAAACAGGAGAGTGCAGAATGTGAGGATTTGGATCCCTGCTGAGTAAACGCAGAAATCCGACTCCTAACACACACGATACCGCGCTCCAACTGTTGGCCTTGACACAGGGTTCGTTCCTGGTCAATAAGTATGCCATTCGGTTTCGGACACTGGCTTCCGAGCTGGAATGGTCAGACAATACACCAATTTTTTGGAGGGGTTTGGCTGACCACGTTAAGGATGCTGTGGCCACTCGGGAGGTTCCCGGCACTCTGGAGGAGCTCATTACCATCTCCAACCATATTAATCTCCGCTTCTTAGAGTGAGGGTTGGAGCGCTCCCAGTCCAGACAGAGGTTTAGGTTGGCTCCAACTTTCTCCAAACCTCTGGAGTCTCCCGATCGAGCGTTCGAGTTGTCGGCAGTTAGGGAGGTGCCTCACACGGGCTCTAAGTTCTGCCCAGATCGAACCTCCATAGCCCACGCTCACTGCCGACAGTCTGGTCACCTTGCCAATAGGTGCCCACAGCGTTCAGAGATGTCCGCGTCTAGTGTCAACAGCAAGAGGGTTACGAGACACCACACTGTTTTCCTCCAAGCTAACCTTTAAGGGTGTGTTGGAGTTCGGCTCCTCTCCTCTGGCGGTGGAGGTTTGAGTAGATTCTGGAGCAGAGGGTAATTTTATGTCCTCAGCCTTTGCGCTCCAGCACGCAGTCCCCTTGGTTATGCTACCTCAGCCGGTCACCATCAGGGTGGTGAACGTTTCAACATTACCCTCGCAAATTACCCATCAATTACACCATTAAAACTCTCACTCCCTCTGTCCCGTCACGAGACAGTGTCGCTCCTTATTATTCCCGAGGGCATTAACCAGGTCCTCCTAGGAGTTCCCTGGTTGCGTTGCCACTCTCCCCATATAGAGTGGTCCTTGGGGAGAATACTGGGTTGGAGCAAGTCCTGTGAGGATAGGTGTGTGAAGGAACGCGTTCAGATAGCCTCCACCGATGTCCTCATGGATCTCTCCGCACTCCCAAGTCACTACCAGCAATACACGGACATGTTCTTGAAAAAGTCCGCTGAGACCCTTCCGCCCCATCGCCCCTACAACTGTCCTATAGACCTCTTGCCAGGCGCAGAACCCCTCGAGGTCGCGTATATCCTCTGTCCCTTCTGGAGATGGAGGCCATGTCCCAGTACATCAGTGAGAACCTGGCAAGGGGGTTTATTAGGAAGTCGGTGTCACCAGCGGGGGTGGGATTCTTCTTCGTACAGAAGAAGAGTGGAGAGCTGCGCCTGTGCATTGATTACAGAGGTCTCAATGCCATAACCGTCAAAAACAAATATCCTCTTCCCCTGATCTCTGAGTTGTTCGACAGGTTGCGTGGGGCCCGGGTCTTCACTATGCTAGACCTACGAGGGGCTTACAACCTGATCCGCATACGTGAAGGGGTCGAGCAGAAGACAACCTTTAATACCAGGGATGGCCATTATGAGTATCTGGTCATGCCCTTCGGCCTCTGTAAAGCCCCAGCTGTCTTCCAGGACTTCGTAAATGATGTCTTTTGCGATATGCTCTCCACCTCGGTGGTGCTCTATCTGGATGACATCCTCATCTTCTCTCCAGATTTGGCCTCTCACCGGAGAGACGTCTGAAAGGTCTTCAACCACTTGCGGGCGAATTCTCTCTTCGCCAAGTTGGAGAAGTGTCAGTTTGAGCAGGAGTCTTTTGCTTTCCTGGGCTATATCATCTCGGCCCAGGCGTTGGCTATGGATCCTGCCAAATTGCAGGCGGTAATGGAATGGCAGGAACCCCATTCCCTTAAAGCGGCGCAGCGCTTTTTGAGGTTCGTTAATTACTACCGTCAGTTCATTCCCCACTTCTCCACACTGTTAGCTCCTTTGGTCACCCTCACCAAAAAGGGAGCCAATCCCAAGGTTTGGTCAGAACAGGTCTCCGCGGCCTTCTCATCTCTTAAGACCCATTTTGCTGGCGCTCCTATCCTCCACTGTCCCGATGTGGATAAACCCTTTATCCTAGAGGTGGATGCCTCGTCTGTCGGTGCAGGAGCAGTCCTTTTCAAGGTCGGAAGCATCTCTGCCTCTTCTCAAAGACCTTCTCACCGGCGGAGAGAAACTACTCCATGGTGGGCACTGTACTGATTAAGGAGAGTGCCACTGACTGTGGTGCCTTTCCTCCCCTCCCCTTCCCTTATGGGTTAAAGTTGAACTCGCCCACCCATGTCATGCTGGGGCAGAGTATTAATGTATGGGGCTAATGGGATTGGGTAGGGATTAGCACAACCCCTTCCTGGTGTTATATAGCACCAAATCCGTGGCCACCCTCCCTCTTTCCTTCTGACCGGATCCTGGAGGTGCTTGTCACAAGCACTGTCTGGTGGTATTATGAGTGACCCACTATTGGAGGCATTGCGCTTGCGGGTCTTACAGGAGGGAGAGCCCTGGCTACATGGCGTCCTGGCAGAGATCGGCGCTCACCTGGTGGCCTCGCAGGCCCCGGCCTCTGATGGGGTGCCCGGTCCTGACGCGTCTTCATGGCGCTCTGGTCCAGCCGCCGCCTCCGGGTTGCGGCAAGAACAGCCGGCGGCGGTGGGGTCGCGGGGAGGCAGGCGGTCCGCCCGGGAATCCCGCCCTCCTCTGCGGCTGCGCGACGCTTCGCCGGCGTTGGCCGGTGCTTCCCAGCGACGCGCGGCTGGGTGGAAGTCACCGCCCCCGACTTCCGGTCGGGCGGCGCTGACTGTGCAGGGGCTCCTGCACGTGGGAGAAGCGCGCGAAGGAGCAGTGCGGCATCGCGGCGGGGGGGCAGGGAGGTGGCGGCCTCGGGGCGGGCGCCCACGGTGTTATCGGCAGGGGAGAAGGGTTGGGAGCCCAGGGGGGTTAATTGGACCGGGGTGGCGAGAGTAATCATGGGGGGTAGGCACAGTGTGACCTCCTCTGCTTCAGCAGGGGAGCAGATTAATGAGCAGCCGGAGCGGCCCTTGGTGCCCGGGGTGGAGGAGCGGGGGCAGGTCTGTGCATCACAGGCACCTGTCGCTGGGGTTAGTCAGACATCCTCTTCTCCGGGGGGGTCGGGTACGCTGAGTGCCGGGGTGCTCGCTCCTGCACCGCATAGAGAGGGGCTCACGAGGATGTTCGCGGCCCGGCTCTGGCTATTGCCGTACCCGGTGGTAGCAGGGAAGTTTCCGTGGCTGCTGCTCATGTAGATGACGGTCCTTTGAGGGGGAGGCGGGACAGGCGTAGACGCCGGAGATATTCTTCCTCCTCCTCTTATTCTTCATCCCCGCAGTCGCGATGCCATGGGCGCCATGCTTCGCAGCGGCGTCATAAAAGATCTAGGCGCTCCGGCCGCAGAGGTTCCTCCCGTGGTCGTCCCCGGTCCTCGAGACGTGGCTATCCATCTTCGTTGTCAGAAGTGTCCAGCGCGTCTGCAAGTCCCGAGCATGTTCGTGGTCCTCCTCCCGAGCATCGGGAGTCGAGGGCTCGTTCAAGGACTTACAGCCTGGTCGAGTCGAGCGCAACCCCTGAGGCTACAAGTTATGGCATCAACAGTACGGCGGGTTATCCAGGAGCTGGAGTTCCTCCATCTACGGGAGTCCCTCCTCCAACGGTCAATCCGGGTGAGTGTTCCCTATTGGGTTCTTCAAGTATGGATAATGCTGCTATGATATCTGTTTTGAGAGTGTTGATCGGGCAATTGCCCTCCACGGCTGGTACAGCAAAGGAGTGTAATAAGGTGGACGCCCCGCTAGCGGGGGTGTATAAGGATACCATGTTCTGCGGGGTTAGTGCGCTAGGATCGCACATAGATGTCGACACTAAGAAGAAGATTTGGAGCAATGATTATGTAGATATTTGGTCGTTGGTGTCGGTGGATCAACACACTGTGGACAAGGAAAGGAGGCCAGTTGAGAGGTTTTCGGAGAGAGTGCGCCAAAAGGTGGCGAAAACTATGAATAATTGGTTGCAAGCTTTCGCTGTATTGGGTTGCATTATGGGTCAGAAGCACCCGGGCCGCTGCTCCGAGCTGTTTATCTATCAGGATATGATCTATAATTCATACAAGGCTCACGGTGGGTCGGCGTGGTGGAGGTATGATGAGGAATTCAGGAGACGGTTAGCCCTCCATCCAGACATTGGCTGGGGGGTTAAGGCAACTGAGGTGTGGTTGCGTCTTATGATGACGCAGAAGCAGTATCCCTTTCCATCAGCGGCTGCTGGACAAGGCTCAACAGGTTACAGTTCAGTGGTCGTGCGGAGACCCGGTGCCTGTTGGTTGTTCAATGAGGAACACTGTAGGTTTTACGGCCTTTGTAAATTCCGGCATGAGTGTTCGGCCTGTGGAGGCTCCCACCCGGCCTCTAAGTGTTCCCGTCCTGCGGGAAAGCTACCGGTCAAGCCGCAGCAAAATGAGAGGAAAGACACCGGTGAGCGTAGTCGCGATGGAGCCGTGGCTAGACCGATATCCTAACAAGGAGGCAGCGGGTCAGCTGCGTTTTGGGTTTTCAGAAGGTTTTTTCATTCCGTTTAAATTGCATAGGTCCCCCGGTTTTTCGGTAAATTTGAAGTCTGCTCGTGATCACTTGGATGTTTTGTTGGCGAAGGTGCAGAAGGAGGTAGCACTGGGTAGGATGGCCGGTCCGTTCTTATCCCCGCCTTTTCAGGATTTTAGGGTGTCACCTTTGGGAGTGGTCCCGAAAAAAGATCCTGGTTCCTTTTGTTTGATTCACCACTTGTCGCACCCAAAGGGGTTTTCGGTGAATGATGGTATTTCTCCCGACGATGCGTCGGTATCTTATGCATCGTTTGATAGGGCTGTGGCTTTGATTAGGATCGCGGGGGATGGTGCTTGGTTGGCCAAGTCGGATATCGATTCAGCGTTTCGTTTGTTGCCGGTGCATCCGGATTGTTTCCATCTGTTGGGTTGTCAGGTAGATGGGGAATTTTATTTTGACATGTGTCTCCCCATGGGATGTTCGATTTCTTGCTATTATTTTGAACTTTTTAGTTCTTTTTTAGAATGGGTAGTGAGATGGGAGTCGGGATTGCGGTCTGTCACTCATTACCTGGATGATTTCCTTTTTGTTGGCCCGAATTCCTCGGATGTGTGTGATAGGCTTCTTTCCATGTTCAAGTCAATTGCGCAGAAATTCGGTGTTCCTTTGTCACCGGAAAAGACCATTGGACCGGTTCAAATTTTGTCTTTTTTGGGCATCGAAATTGATACGGTAGCGATGGTGTATCGGCTACCCGCTGAAAAGATTAAAAAATTGGTCTCTTTGATTGAGGGTTTCCTGTCAGTTCGAAAGGTTACCCTCTTGCAGATGCAATCACTGTTGGGGTTGTTGGTTTTTGCGTGCAGAGTCATGCCAGTGGGCAGGGCGTTCTCACGACGACTGTCATTGGCTACGAAAGGAGCCTCCAGCCCACACCACAGGGTGTGGGTTACAAGAGCCATGAAGGCAGATTTGGAGGTGTGGCTTTCTTTTTTACAAACATTCCACGGTCACACTTGCTTCATGTTACCGTGCCGGACGGCACAGGACTTAAATTTGTTTGCATCGGAGGACGGAGTTGTGGGTTTCATGACAAGATTTGGGCATCGACTGTGTCGCGAGGTTTGGCCAGAGTTTTGGGCCAGGTCGGGTTTTGGCCTTGACAGAACCCTTTGTGAGATTTTTCCAATCGTCGTTTCGATTGAGTTGTGGGGTAGTTTGCTGTGCAATCAGGAGATTCATTTTAGGTCGAGTAACCCTGGGGTGGTTCGCTGTATTAATCACATGTCTTCCAGGTCTCCGCAGGTTTTGGCTCTTCTTTGTAGACTGGCTCTGCTTTGTTTGCAATTCAACATTTGGTTTCGGGCTCGACTTGAACAGGGCCCTGATGGTTTGCTTGCTAACTTTTCTGACTCTTTTGATTTACAGGTTTTCACGGATCTTGGTCACCATGCCCTTCCGGAGGTTTACAGTTGCCCGCCGATTCTGTGGGACGTGATCGGGAACAGTTGATGTCCCTTGTTCGTTCCTTGGTGTCCCAGTCGACGTGGCAAGCGTATGGTAAGGCATGGATGGAGTGGTGCCAGTTGGCGGGTAACAGACCGGTTCAGGTGTGTGAGAATTCGCGATTGCAAGTTACGATTGAGTTCTTGTGTCAGTTGAATAGTAAGGGTTTGTTGGGTGCGTCAGCACAGCAACGTTTGTCTGGTGTTGCTTTTCATTTTCAGTTGTTAGGCTGGTCTGATGTTACGAAATGTTTTATTGTTAGGCATGCTATGAAGGGTTGGAGGAGGGTCCAGCCTAGTACTGAGTGTCGGCGTCCGGTGTCTCTAGCTCTCCTTAGTCGACTTATAGCAATTGCGGATCAGGTGTGCAGTTCCGTCTTTGAAGCAGCTCTTGTGTCCGCTGCTTTTGGTTTAGCTTTTTTCTGAGCCCTAAGGGTTGGGAAGTTGGTTCCGCGTTCAAAGCTCGATTTGGGGTGTAGTTTGCGGTTTGAGGATGTGTTTTTTTTGGAGGAATCGGTGCGCGTGAGAATCCGTAAATCGAAGACTGATCCGTTGGGTCGGGGTTCTTGGGTTTTGCTGCATGCTGCCAATTCGTCAATGTGTCCGGTCGCGTTGCTTAAAGCATATTTGGTTGTGAGAAAAGGGGGTAGTTTTTTCTTCACGCACGCAGATTACCTACCTTTAACCAGGTATCAATTCCAGACTGTGTTTACCAGATGTTTGAAGGGGCTGGGAGTTCCCGCTGGTGAGTATGGCACTCATTCATTCCGCATTGGGGCCGCTATGGAGGCGGCCAAGGAGGGCCTTCCTGATGCCGAAGTCCAGAGGATAGGGAGATGGAGATCGGCGTGCTTTGCTCGTTATATTCGTCCGGATTTGTTGTATTAACGTTTTCTTTTCCTGCAGGTTCCGTCAGAACGACTGTCTGGTTGCTGGGACACTCCTATATTTTCTGGGCTGCACAGCGGGCCGAGTGTCGCCCAGGAGGAAGGCATCTGGGATTCCGGGATGTCGTTTTCATGTGGAGAGGCATTAGGGGCTTGCAGTGGCCGCAAGTGTTACCTGAGGTTGTTTCGATCGCGAGAGGAGCTCGGGGGCCGACTATTTTGATCTTACATGCGGGGGGTAACGATCTTTGCTTGTATAAGATGGCGGAACTTTTAACTATGATGCGAGCTGACATAGAACGCTTTCATAGTTTTTTTCCGGAATTGGTGCTAGTGTGGTCTGAGATTGTCTCGAGGGCGGTGTGGCAAGGGGCTCGTGATGGGATGGCAGTCGAGTGCACTAGGAGGTCAATCAATGCCCGTGTTTCTAGGTTTGTACGCGAGAGGTTTGGTGTGGTCATTCGACACAGGCAACTGGAAGGGGATAACAGTGCCCTGCAAAGGCCTGACAGGGTTCATCTGAATGACATTGGGCTCGATATTTTCTTATCCGGTCTGCAAGATGGAGTAGAGCAAGCTTTGCTATTGATGGGTGGGGGTCGGAGTCCTGTTTAAAACAGGATCCTCCGTGGCGGTGAAACAAGGATTGGCACAAAGTTACGGCTCGCTGGCCGACTTGCCTGCGAATACAGAGCAGGGCATTTGGTGGCGAGCGCGTTTTTAAGAGAAGTAAAGTGCCTTTAAAATGGTTGTTAAGAAAACATTCAATAAAGCTGTGACCGACCTTCACCCATCATTTGGTTTCTGAGTCTGTTTATTATGGTTAAGTGGGGCAGAGGAAATGCCATTGGGGTTTTAACCCTGGGTCACAACAGTCTGGTGGGCACTACTGATTAAGGAGAGTGCCACTGACTGTGGTGCCTTTCCTCCCCTCCCCTTCCCTTATGGGTTAAAGTTGAACTCGCCCACCCACGTCATGCTGGGGCGGAGTATTAATGTATGGGGCTAATGGGATTGGGTAGGGATTAGCACAACCCCTTCCTGGGGTTATATAGCACCAAATCCGTGGCCACCCTCCCTCTTTCCTTCTGACCGGATCCTGGAGGTGCTTGTCCCACCCTCCCTCCCCTTTTTTGTTATGATGGTTTCCTAATGTTCATTTTGTTCTGTTTATTATAGTTTTCAAGTCACAGCGGCGGTGAAACAAGGATTGGCACAAAGTTACGGCTCGCTGGCCGACTTGCCTGCGAATACAGAGCAGGGCATTTGGTGGCGAGCGCGTTTTTAAGAGAAGTAAAGTGCCTTTAAAATGGTTGTTAAGAAAACATTCAATAAAACTGTGACCGACCTTCACCCATCATTTGGTTTCTGAGTCTGTTTATTATGGTTAAGTGGGGCAGAGGAAATGCCATTGGGGTTTTAACCCTGGGTCACAACAGTCTTAGGGACAGGGAGCTGCTGGCAATGAAGTTGGCCTTTTCCGAGTGGAGACATCTCTTGGAGGGAGCCTGGTTCCCCTTTCAGGTGTACACTGACCATAAGAACCTGGTCTATCTACAAACAGCCCAGCGCTTGAACTCTCGACAAGTTAGGTGGTCGCTCTTCTTCTCCCGCTTCCATTTCACCTTGCACTATCTGTCCAGTGAGAAGAACGTCCGGGCTGATGCTCTCTCTCGCTCGGTAGTGTCAGTGGAGGAGGCTGAGCTTCGACTAATCGTCCCCTCTGAGAGCCTGAGGACCGTGGCTTGGGTCGCCCTCGAGTCAGTGCCGCCGGGCAAGACCTTTGTTCCTCCCCGCCTGCAGCCAGAGATTCTCGCGTTGGCAAACGCGTCCAGGGTGGGTGGTCACTGGTGATAAGCGGACCACGGAACTACTGGCAAGGACTTATTGGTGGCCGCATATGGCTCGGGACATGAGAGAATACATTCAGGCATGAGTCTTTTGTGCTCGGAACAGGTCCTCTAGGCAGAGGCTGGCTGGGTTATTGTTACCCTTTGCCGGTGACAGACAGACCCTGGGAGATGGTTGGCATGGATTTTGTGGTCGGCCTCCCCAAATCCAGTGGCAGCACGGTCATCTGGGTGGTCACCGATTATTTTTCTAAAATTGTGCATCTGGTGCCACTCGTGCGGCTGCCTTCTGCCGGTGGTCTCACTGCGCTGTTCATAAAGCACGTATTTCATTTGCACGGTATGCCGGACAAGTTAGTTAGTGACCGAGGTCCCCAATTTGCGTCTCAGTTTCGGAGGGAGCTCTGCAGTCTACTCAGTATTGAGCTAAATTTGTCCTCCGCTTATCATACCAAGACGAACGGGTTGGTTGAGAAAGCTAACCAAACTCTGGTCACATACCTGCGACATTTTGTCTCGGACAGACCAGGCAAGATGACTGAGCATCCTTACTACGGTGGGAAGAATTTGCCCTGAATAATGCAGTGGCTGATTCCACTGGTCAGACTCCGTTCCTCAATCAACTCCGCCATGCTGGAGGACTGGCCGCAAAAATTTCACAGAAAGGCGGACCCATGATACAGGAAGAATCTGATTCGTATATACAAGTGTATGGCCAGGTAGAAACAGGACAGGGCGCAGCAACCAAAGCAAGACAGCTACCGTGTCAATATGTAATAAATGCAGTGGGACATTGATATGACCCTATCAATATTCTTAGGTCCCAACAATTGCTTACTGAGGCTGTCCAGAACGCAATCCTGTATGCCTCCTCTCTCCCCCCGATACGATGCCTCAACGTACAGTGGCTATACCATTAATCTCTGCCGGTATTTTTCAATATCCCAGGAAGGATGCTGCCATGGTCATAGTATCAGCAATAGAGCGGTGCATACAGGGAAACCCCATAAAATTGGAGGAGGTCCGATTTGTCCTCGACAGCCGCCTAACGGCCCATCAGGCATTACAATCTCTAACTGTAACAGAGCCTCCTGCCCTGCTCCCACAGCAGATGCCTCTTGTGCCCGTACTGCCGCTACCTCCTCCCTCCGAGTTGTCAGTAATATACGAATTTGAAGAAGAAAATGTGGAAACGACTCCTGACAGGTCAAAGTATACTCCCTTCACCCCATCACAAATAGACACTCTTTGCAATCAATTACCCGTTCCAGAGACTTCCCCCATGGCTTTCTACAGGCAAATGGCATCAAATCGAGAGATTTATTCTACTCCCCGAAGAGATCTATTGCACATACTTCGAGTAAAAGCTGGGGAGGGGTATTTTCCAATTATTGAGGGTGGCATAATGTATAATGTGGATCTGGATGGGGGAACCTATGAGAATGGTGTTGATTTCTGCAATGCTTTAAAGGTCTGGGCACAAGATAGATTGGCGGACCAAGCTACCTCTCTCACAGATGTCACACAGGACAAGGGGGAGACTGCCGAGAAGTTCTATGGGCGTCTTATGGTAGTATTTAGAGATCTGGGATTCTCACTGTATAATAAAGCCCATACACATCTTTTTGTGGCAGCTTTGATGTCCTGTAGCAGCTCCAGTTCCTCCAATAACAGCAGCCCCCACCATTGTGCCCAGCGTGGCTGCGAGTACACAGCTGGTTCCTTATCACTGGAGCACACAGCAAACTCTGGCCCCCCCTCAGACTTCAGCTCCCTACTCCAATATCTCTCCTAATCCTATGAATAGGAACCTTCCTCCCCAGATCCGCCGTGCCAATTCTCGTCTACAATGCTGGCGCTGCAGCCGACTCGGTCACTTTCAGAGGGACTGTCACACTCCCGCTGATAGATGCTACCCTCAAGTTCTCTCTTCCAATCGTAATCTAAATACTGGGAACCCTAGAGGATACCCCGGTTATGGACAGCCCCAAAATCCTGATAATTGTCCATACTGAAGGGTTGGCCAACCAGGGTCTTCCATCACAATGTCCTCCACCAAACCTGGGGCATGCTCATCCGTCACGCTCCCTGTAGGGGACACCCTTGTTAAGTTCATGGTAGACACTGGGGCGGCCAATTCTATAATCAAATCATCAGATGTACCTATGGATATCCCTATTCAATTCTCAGATCAAGAGCTTGTTTTAATTGGAGTAGATGGGAGACCCAATAAACATACTCTTACAAAATCCATCCCTGTGGGACCCTTCCCCAAGGTTACTGCTCAGTTCGTGATCTCTCCCACATGTCCAGTAAATTTACTGGGGGTAGATTTATTATCACAGTTCCGCTCCAGAATACAATTCCAAGATGATGGTCAGATGGTTCTTACGTTACATAACCCCTATGCAGATGAAGACAGTGAGGAAATCTGTATTTTGCATGCCCTTCCCACAGTTATGATGGCCCTGATAGGCCCAGATCCACCCCCGATATTGCCTGAGGATCAACAACTCACCCCATACCTCTCAGAGATACCATCTAAACTTTGGTCAAAAGGTCCAAATGATATAGGGAAAATGCCCGTAGAACCAGTAAAAGTATTTCTCAAACCTGGTGCCCCTTTTCCCAAAGTCCATCAATATCCTTTGAAACATGATCAGGAGCCTTCAGGAACAAATACAAACGTTACTTGATAACGGTGCTCTGGTACCCTGTTTTTCTCCATGTAATACTCCCTTGTTTCCCATTAAGAAAAAGACCCCACCTGGCCAGCCCCCTGTGTACCGGATGGTACAAGATCTACGGGCAGTTAATGCAGCAACTATTCTGGAAACTCCAGTGGTGCCTAATCCACATACTCTTTTGTCCCAAATACCCCAGGATGCTGCTTGGTTTACAGTCATTGACTTTGCCAATGCCTTCTTTAGCATTCCGTTAAACCCAGATTGCTAGTTTCTGTTTGCATTCACTTTTCAGGGACGACAGTTAACATGGACAGTTATGCCACAAGGGGCCCAAAACAGTCCCAACCAGTTTGCAAAAAACATGAGCGAGTGTCTCTTGCCCTGGCAGTTAGATCACCCTCAAGTTACGCTGCTTCAGTATGTGGATGATCTTTTGTTGTGTGCACGGATGGAGAAGGAAGCCATTGCTGCCACTGTTAGCCTCCTCAAGCATCTGGCAGCACTGAACTGTCGGGTTTCAGCCTCGAAACTTCAGTTCTGCCTTGGTCAAGTGATATTCTTGGGTCACTGTCTCCTTCAGGGTGTCAGACACCTCACAGAAGAAAGAAAAATAGCTGTCAGCTCCCTTCCTTTCCCAAAAGATGAAACTGAACTCCAGCGTTTTCTTGGACTGTGCACTTATTGTCGTCAGTGGATACCGGATGCATACCACATAATGCAACCCCTTTACAATGCCTTGAAAGACGGCATAATGAACTACAAGGAAAGATCACCGGTTTGCATGGAAAGCCTTCATCATGCCTTCTCTGAGTTGAAGCGGCTTATTGCTTCCGCCCCTGCCTTGGGTATCCCGGACTATACTCGACCGTTCCATTTGTATGTGTCTGAGAATGAAGGACACGCAGCAGGGGTACTTACACTATCACATGGCAGCAGGCAACGACCAGTGGGCTATTATTCGTCCCGCCTCGACCCAGTGGCCCGAGCATCACCAAGTTGCATGAGGGCAGTTCACGCCACTCACTCGTTGCTTGACAAGACTGCAGACATAATTGTTTGACATGAAACGCACATTTTTGACCCGCATGATATTGCAGCAATACTGAGCCTTCAGCAACCAAGACATTTGACTGTGCAATGACACTTACGGCTTCAGTGTTCACTCCTTTTGCCTGATTATGTCAAGTTGCATCGCTGTACTACAATCAACCCTGCTACTTTACTGCCGGTCCCCAAGAAAGATGGCAGTGATGAGGATTTTCTCCAACATGATTGTTCCCAACTTTTGACTGAAGAAACAGCTACTCCAGCAAATGTCAGTGAGAATCCACTTACAAATCCCGATCTGGTGTTGTACACGGATGGTTCAAGATATGCTGACGAGTTTGATAGATTCCACATGGGATACGCTGTTACCACAGAGGACACTGTAGTGCACGCAGCTGCACTCCTGCCTTCACAGTCAGCACAAGAAGCAGAACTCCAGGCTCTGTCTACTGCATGTACTTTGGCCAAGAACAGACGGGCTAATATATATACGGACTCACAGTATGCATTTGGTATTGCTCACGATTTTGGGGCTTTATGGGCCAATCGAGGGATTATTGCTACTGCCGGAACCCCAGTTAAAAATGCTGCTGAAGCTGTTAAAAACCTCATGGACTTGATCAAATTACCTACTCAGGTGGCTATTATCAAAGTTAAGGCACACGGTCCTAGGAACAGTCCAAAGACTGTTGGCAACGCATTTGCAGATATGCAAGCAAAAGCCGCCGCTCTTTTACCCGTTGAACCAACCATACCAACTATGGTGACCACACGCTCTCAGCGTAAACAGTTACAAGAAGCATTGATCCTACGAGAACCTGATGATCTACAACAGACTGAAGTTTTCTGTCGGACCCCGCGAGACCGCTTAATGACGATGCAGAGAATGTCTCCAAAGGAAGAGGTGAAGCAATGGAAGACTGATGGGGCACTAATGGATAATGGTCTCTGGAAAAAGGACCAACTTGTGTGTCTCCCTAAGAGGATGTACCCTGCTATTGCCACATGGGCACATGGACCTACACATCGAGGAAAGAATCAGGCCCTCACAATGGTACGAAAATTCTACTGGGCCCTGGGAATTTCCACAGTTTTGACAGCGCTCAACCATGCCTGTAATATCTGTCAGACTTGTAATCCTGGTCAACTTCAACGTGTACCCCCAAAGCATCTTGCTAAGCCCGACTATCCTTTCCAAAGGCTCCAGGTGGACCATATCACGTTACCTAAGTCTGGAAGGTATGAATACTGTTTGGTTGTTGTTGACATGTTCTCCAGTTGGCTGTAAGCATTCCCTGTTACCAACATGACTGCAAAAACCACAGCGAAGAAACCGGTGATGGAAGTCATATGCAGATATGGGGTTCCAGAAGTTGTTGAAAGTGACCAAGGCCCAGCCTTTTCTTCTCATGTGTACCAAGAAGTTCTGACAATGCTTGGATCCACTGTAGCCCTCCATACTCCGTACCACCCACAATCCAGTGGGAAAGTTGAGAGGTTGAATGGCACACTGAAGGGACAATTGACCAAAATGATGCAGGAGACTACGGCTCCATGGCCAGAGCTCCTACCCATTGTACTATACCACATTCGTACTACCCCTATTGCAAAACATGGCCTGTCCCCATATGAGATATTGTTTGGTACTAGGCCCCCAGTTGCAAATTTCCAACCTCAGCAGTTATCAGAAGAGACTGACCGTGCTGTTCAATATGTTATTCAGCTTAGTAAAAATCTTGCTAACACCCATGCTCTAGTTTCTTCTTCTCTTCCAGATTCAGCAGAAACCAACACCTGTCATAACCTGAAGCCTGTTGATTTGTTAGTCGTGAAAAGACATGTCAGGAAGCACGGACTAGAACCCTTGTATGACGGTCCCTATCAAGTCCTCCTCATCACCCCTACATCAGTGAAACTAGAAGGAAGACCGACTTGGATTCACGCATCGCACTGCAAGCTGGTTAAACAAGCCAATAGCAAATAAGGGGGCATAATGTTCTGGTCTTTCACATTTTCCATATTATTATTGGTAACCGCATGGGACAGCCTAAATTCCCCAATGTCCTTGAATAAGTTTATACAACATCATGAAAAATTACTGAGAGATTTGTTGGGCAATTCCCAGTCTCTGGCAGACTGTTGGATCTGCATGTATTCACCAATGTCAGCCACGAGCATCCCCTTTTTGGCTATCCCTGTTCCACCTGAGGAGTTATTTGCTTGGACTAACTGTTCTGACACACTCGCTAATAATGCCACAGATAATACTAAATTATGGAATTTAACTGTTGGTACACCTATTGTGGGATGGGTAGGATACCCCTGGTGACAAGGTAACCATTCAGGAAGCAATACCCAACTTCAATATTTGGCCTACAAAGGAGGGGCTTGGGTCCCTAAGAATAAGACTAGTCTAACCAATCTAGGGCAAATTCCAACATATGGTTTACAAGTCAGTTTCAATGTAACTTCACACTCTACTGATGCCTTCAAACCAATGTTGCTAGAAAGAAGGTTGCATAATACGACATGGAAATTTTCTAATTTGTTTCCCCAGGGTTCTAACGAAACCTGTGCCAGTATTCCTGGCAATATATCTTGTAGTGAGTTCTCTGAATATGTACTAGGAACCCCCACTTGAGGAAATCCCGATGTAGGCTATTGTAGTCCTTTAGGACAATCTCCAGCTTGGTGTATGCTTCAGAATGCATTTGCATTCATAGACTTAGTTCATAGATTGGTGCTGCATAGTGTTGAGCGATACCGTTCGATACCCAAAAATATCGTATCGGATGGTATCGCCCGATACGAAAAAAATATCGGGTATCGCCGATTCCGATACCGGAAGTCCCATTCAAGTCAATGGGACTTCCGGTATCGGAATTTAAAAAAGCCCTTTATTTCCTTGTTGGCTAATTCTACATAATTGAAAACAAATAAGAATCATGTAGAATGTATTGTGGGAGGTGGAGGAGACATTAAAGGCATAGTGGTTTATTCAAATCACATGGCATATAGCATTAATTCCAATTTTTTTTTCAAGACGTTCGGAGTTAAAAAGATATTGACTAGAGTTGAGCGACTTTTGGTTTTTTAGGGTCGCGTTTCGTTTCGTGAAACCCGACTTTTCCAAAAGTCGGGTCGA
This sequence comes from Dendrobates tinctorius, assembly GCF_039654945.1. Taxonomy (NCBI): domain Eukaryota; kingdom Metazoa; phylum Chordata; class Amphibia; order Anura; family Dendrobatidae; genus Dendrobates; species Dendrobates tinctorius. The sequence goes on from NW_027361908.1 coordinate 11,153,264, forward strand.
GCAAGATCGTCCGATTATAGGGAAAAGTCGGGGTCGTCCCGAAACACGAAACCCAATGTAAGTCAATGGGGAATAAAAGTCGGCAGTGAGAGGAGGACAGGAAACACACCAACAGTGCCCATTTGAATGCCAAAAGCATCAATTCTTCTTACTTAAGCTTGTCAACCTTAATTAACTTCATAATACTAGTTATGCACTGAAAAATGGGTGTTATTTGGCTAAAGTTGTGGGGGGGGAGGGCTGGCTGCAGGTTTTCATGTGCCCTGGGCGAAAGAGCACCCCTTTAACACATACCACAACTCATCATGCTCCGATACGGCAGATAAATAACGGTATAGTACAATGAAAAATACCTCACTTTTTACATCTCATGACGAGGCCCATCTATTTCTCCATACAGAATCATTGGTCCCATATAATGTTTGAAACAGTATATGATGAGCTCCACATAATGCTACAGTATGTTGGTCCCCATGGATGAAGCTCCACTGTCTTATGGGCCCAAATAATGCTCCAAACATAATGGGCCCCATTTCTAATGCTCTAGTGTATAATGGGCCCTGTAAATGCTGCTCCAGTGTCTGATGTCCACCTTTGGAATGATCCAGTGTATGGTGGGCCCCATCTATCATTCTCCAGAGTATAGTGCTCCCCAAAAATTGCTGTCCCAACATTGAAAACAATCAAATAAGTCTCCTCGCTAGGGAATCCCTGTACTTGTCTGGACAGGTGCTGTAGCTTGCTTAACAGCTCGTCAGCCGTTCTCACGCCCAGTATGGATTGCACGTGATTGCACAAAGGTTAGAAAGGGCACCGTATCCCTGGATAACATGTATGGATAGCGTACACATTCAAAATATATGTCTATACAGCATGAGGCAGGCTCAGACGGTGTTAGGCCCAGTATGGATTGCACGTCATTGCACAAAGGTTAGAAAGGGTTCCGTATCCCCGGATAACATGTATGGATAGCGTACACATTCAAAATATATGTCTATACAGCATGAGGCAGGCTCAGACGGTGTTAGGCCCAGTATGGATTGCACGTCATTGCACAAAGGTTAGAAAGGGTACCATATCCCCGGATAACATGTATGGATAGCGTACACATTCAAAATATATGTCTATACAGCATGAGGCAGGCTCAGACGGTGTTAGGCCCAGTATGGATTGCACGTCATTGCACAAAGGTTAGAAAGGGTACCGTATCCCCGGATAACATGTATGGATAGCGTACACATTCAAAATATATGTCTATACAGCATGAGGCAGGCTCAGACGGTGTTAGGCCCAGTATGGTTTGCACGTCATTGCACAAAGGTTAGAAAGGGTACCGTATCCCCGGATAACATGTATGGATAGCGTACACATTCAAAATATATGTCTATACAGCATGAGGCAGGCTCAGACGGTGTTAGGCCCAGTATGGATTGCACGTCATTGCACAAAGGTTAGAAAGGGTACCGTATCCCCGGATAACATGTATGGATAGCGTACACATTCAAAATATATGTCTATACAGCATGAGGCAGGCTCAGACGTTGTTAGGCCCAGTATGGATTGCACGTCATTGCACAAAGGTTAGAAAGGGTACCGTATCCCCGGATAACATGTATGGATAGCGTACACATTCAAAATATATGTCTATACAGCATGAGGCAGGCTCAGACGGTGTTAGGCCCAGTATGGATTGCACGTCATTGCACAAAGGTTAGAAAGGGTACCGTATCCCTGGATAACATGTATGGATAGCGTACACATTCAAAATATATGTCTATACAGCATGAGGCAGGCTCAGACGGTGTTAGGCCCAGTATGGATTGCATGTCATTGCACAAAGGTTAGAAAGGGTACCGTATCCCCGAATAACATGTATGGATAGCGTACACATTCAAAATATATGTCTATACAGCATGAGGCAGGCTCAGACGTTGTTAGGCCCAGTATGGATTGCACGTCATTGCACAAAGGTTAGAAAGGGTACCGTATCCCCAGATAACATGTATGGATAGCGTACACATTCAAATTATATGTCTATACAGCATGAGGCAGGCTCAGACGGTGTTAGGCCCAGTATGGATTGCACGTGATTGCACAAAGGTTAGAAAGGGTACCGTATCCCTGGATAACATGTATGGATAGCGTACACATTCAAAATATATGTCTATACAGCATGAGGCAGGCTCAGACGGTGTTAGGCCCAGTATGGATTGCACGTCATTGCACAAAGGTTAGAAAGGGTACCGTATCCCCGGATAACATGTATGGATAGCGTACACATTCAAAATATATGTCTATACAGCATGAGGCAGGCTCAGACGGTGTTAGGCCCAGTATGGATTGCACGTCATTGCACAAAGGTTAGAAAGGGTACCGTATCCCCGGATAACATGTATGGATAGCGTACACATTCAAAATATATGTCTATACAGCATGAGGCAGGCTCAGACGGTGTTAGGCCCAGTATGGATTGCACGTCATTGCACAAAGGTTAGAAAGGGTACCGTATCCCTGGATAACATGTATGGATAGCGTACACATTCAAAATATATGTCTATACAGCATGAGGCAGGCTCAGACGTTGTTAGGCCCAGTATGGATTGCACGTCATTGCACAAAGGTTAGAAAGGGTACCGTATCCCCGGATAACATGTATGGATAGCGTACACATTCAAAATATATGTCTACACAGCATGAGGCAGGCTCAGACGTTGTTAGGCCCAGTATGGATTGCACGTCATTGCACAAAGGTTAGAAAGGGTACCGTATCCCCGGATAACATGTATGGATAGCGTACACATTCAAAATATATGTCTATACAGCATGAGGCAGGCTCAGACGGTGTTAGGCCCAGTATGGATTGCACGTCATTGCACAAAGGTTAGAAAGGGTACCGTATCCCTGGATAACATGTATGGATAGCGTACACATTCAAAATATATGTCTATACAGCATGAGGCAGGCTCAGACGGTGTTAGGCCCAGTATGGATTGCACGTCATTGCACAAAGGTTAGAAAGGGTACCGTATCCCCGGATAACATGTATGGATAGCGTACACATTCAAAATATATGTCTATACAGCATGAGGCAGGCTCAGATGGTGTTAGGCCCAGTATGGATTGCACGTCATTGCACAAAGGTTAGAAAGGGTACCGTATCCCCGGATAACATGTATGGATAGCGTACACATTCAAAATATATGTCTATACAGCATGAGGCAGGCTCAGACGGTGTTAGGCCCAGTATGGATTGCACGTCATTGCACAAAGGTTAGAAAGGGTACCGTATCCCCGGATAACATGTATGGATAGCGTACACATTCAAAATATATGTCTATACAGCATGAGGCAGGCTCAGACGGTGTTAGGCCCAGTATGGATTGCACGTCATTGCACAAAGGTTAGAAAGGGTACCGTATCCCCGGATAACATGTATGGATAGCGTACACATTCAAAATATATGTCTATACAGCATGAGGCAGGCTCAGACGGTGTTAGGCCCAGTATGGATTGCACGTCATTGCACAAAGGTTAGAAAGGGTACCGTATCCCCGGATAACATGTATGGATAGCGTACACATTTAAAATATATGTCTATACAGCATGAGGCAGGCTCAGACGGTGTTAGGCCCAGTATGGATTGCACGTCATTGCACAAAGGTTAGAAAGGGTACCGTATCCCTGGATAACATGTATGGATAGCGTACACATTCAAAATATATGTCTATACAGCATGAGGCAGGCTCAGACGGTGTTAGGCCCAGTATGGATTGCACGTCATTGCACAAAGGTTAGATAGGGTACCGTATCCCTGGATAACATGTATGGATAGCGTACACATTCAAAATATATGTCTATACAGCATGAGGCAGGCTCAGACGGTGTTAGGCCCAGTATGGATTGCACGTCATTGCACAAACGTTAGAAAGGGTACCGTATCCCCGGATAACATGTATGGATAGCGTACACATTCAAAATATATGTCTATACAGCATGAGGCAGGCTCAGACGTTGCTAGGCCCAGTATGGATTGCACGTCATTGCACAAAGGTTAGAAAGGGTACCGTATCCCCGGATAACATGTATGGATAGCGTACACATTCAAAATATATGTCTCAGGAGGCAGGCTCAGACGGTGTCAGGCACAGTATGGATTTGACGGCCCAGATTACACAGCGGAGGAGCAGGGAGAGGTAAAGATTGCAAATGCTGGGGCCCTGCCCAAGCAAGGGGGGCCCACTCGTGGGCGTCGGTACTGGCACTGGGCCCCTCATAGTACAGCGGTGTGTCTGACGGCGGGTGTGCACCACCACCATCAGAGACACTTGATTGCACTATGAGGGACCCTGTGCCAGTGCCCGCGCCCAAGAGTCGGCCTACCCACCTGTCCAGGGCAACGGCACTCGCACGGTGTCGTGCGCTAGGTGGTTACCCCGGCCATGGGGGGGGAGGCAGCACAGTTAGGGAGTTTTAGAAAGTGGCATATGTTGATGTTGGACATTCAGCTGATGCAAAAGGCGAAATAGGTGAAGTACCAGGAAGAGGTGGACCAAAGCAAGCCATTTTTCTGTCACCCTATGTGTCATCAGGGGAAGGTGGGACAAAATCCTTGGAAACCCATGCGTGGTTCATTTTAATGAAGGTTAGATCATCCACATTTTGGGTTGACAGACGGGTCCTTTTTTCTGTCAGGATTGATCCAGCTGCACTGAAGACTCTTTCCGATAGCACACTTGCAGCTGGGCAAGCGAGCTCCTGTAAGGCATATTGGGCCAATTCAGGCCAGGTGTCCAGTTTAGCGGCCCAATAGTCAAAGGGGAATGACCTGTGTGGGAGAACATCGATATGGGAGGAAAAGTAGTTTGTAACCATAGTTGACAACTGCTGTCTCCTGTCACTTTCCATCGATGCAGTATTACCAGTTGTGTGAGCGGTATTTGAAAAATCAGTCCACAACATTGTCATGAAACCCCTGTCTCCAACGCCACTTCTGCTGTGTGCACCACGAACACCTCTGCCAAGCTGCCCCCGGCCCGTACGGCTCGTGTGAGAACCATCACCGCTGCTGTGTGCTGGGAATGCCTCAAGCAACCGATTTACCAGAGTTGCTTGTTTATTAGCCAATATTAGGTCAAGGTTCTCCTGTGGCATGATGTTTTGTAATTTGCCTTTATAGCGTGGATCCAGGATGCTGGCCAACCAGTAGTCGTCATCGTTCATCATTTTGGCAATGCGGGGGTCCCTTTTTAGGATCCGCAAGGCATAATCTGACATGTGGGCCAATGTTCCCGGTGTCAATGATGCACTGCGAGTGCTGGGTGGAGGAGCACTTTCGGGCAAATCCACATCCCTCCAGTCACGCACAAACCCTGTACCAGACCTTGCCACGCCAACATTTTGACTTGCCCCACGAGATGCATCCTCCTCCCCTAAGTAATCATCCCCATCATCCTCCTCCTCCTCCTCTTCTTCCTCCACCTCGTCCAGGAGAGGTCCCTGAGCAGACAATGGCTGAATGTCATCAAGGATTCCCTCCTCTTCTTCCTCCTCATCAACATTGGCTGCAGACGCCTGCTCCTTAAGGTGCGTCAAAGTTTGCATGAGCAGACGCATAAGTGGGATGCTCATGCTTAGGATGGAGTCGTCTGCGCTTACCAGCCGTGTGCATTCCTCAAAACACTGAAGGACTTTACAAAGGTCTTTCAGCTTCGACCACTGCACGCCTGTCAACTCCATGTCTGCTCTCAAAGTGCCTGGCCGTGTATCCTCCCACAAATGCATTATGGCCTGCCTCTGCTCGCACAGCCGCTCCACCATGTGCAGGGTGGAGTTCCACCTTGTTGCAATGTCGATAATGAGGCGGTGGTTGGGAAGGTGGAGCAATCGCTGCAGCTTCTGCATACGAACGGAGTGTACAGGCGACCGGCGGATGTGCACGCACAGTCTTCGCACCTTCTGGAGCAGGGCTGTTAACTCCGGATAATTTTTGAGGAAGCACTGCACCACCAGGTTCAAGGTGTGAGCCAAGCAAGGTATGTGGCTGAGTTTTGAAAGGGCTATGGCTGCCACAAAATTACGGCCGTTATCACTAACTACCTTGCCTGCCTCAAGATGTACACTGCCCAGCCATGACTCAGTTTGTCGCTTCAAGTACTCGGCCAGCACCTCGGCGGTGTGTCTGTCGCCCAAACACATCATCTGCAACACAGCCTGCTGACGCTTTCCACTAGCTGCTCGATAGGGGGACACATCGTGTGCAACAGTGGCAGCTGCAGATGGAGTGCTCGTACGACTGCGCTCTGTGGACGAGCTTTCGCTTCTGGAGGAGGAGGAGGAGGAGGGTCGAACGCCTACAGCCAACTGTTTCCTATACCGTGGGCTAGGCAGCACTGTCCCACCACCGCTGTCCCCTGTGGACCCTGCATCCACCACATTAACCCAGTGCGCAGTGATGGACACGTAACGGCCCTGGCCATGCCGACTGGACCATGCATCAGTTGTGAGGTGCACCTTTCCGCTCACTGACTGCTTGAGTGCATGGACAATGCGGTCTTTCACATGATGGTGGAGGGCTGGGATGGCTTTGCGAGAGAAGAAGTGGCGACTGGGTAGGTCATAGCGTGGTACTGCATAGGCCATGAGTTCGCGGAAAGCTGTGCTTTCCACCAACCGAAAGGGCATCATCTCAAACGAGATTAGTTTGGCAATGTGGGCGTTCAAACCCAGTGTACGCGGATGAGAGGCTCAGTACTTTCTTGACCTACTCATAGTGTCTGGAAGGGTGAGCTGGACTTGAGAGCTACATATGGTGGAAGTAGCGGTGGACAGGGCGGACTGAGAGAGGGTTGATGATGGTGATGGAGTTGGTGTTCTTTCTGATGGCCTAGAATCAGTCTTTCGTTGATATAACAGTGGGATTCCCTGACTGCTGTGGCCTTGCAACGACACCTCAACATTTGCTGCTGTGCTAACCGGTGGGCTTACAGTGGGGGAAACAATGTAGCGTTGCTGACTACCTTCGTTGTGATCAGTTGCACATGTGGCACTTGAGGTTTGGTGTTGTGTCCACGCTTGCAAGTGCATGCTGGTTAAATGTCTAAGCATGCAACTGGTATTCAAATTTTTCAGATTTTTCCCTCGGCTAAAGGTCTTTGCGCACTTCTTACAGATAACCTTGGCCTGATCATGAGGATTTTGTTCAAAAAAGTGCCACACTGCACTCTTCCTACTTTGGCAGACATTTTGCGGCCTAGCACGCTGTGATCTTTTGACCCTCTGGACAAGCTGTCCAGCAACTCTTTTGATGTTTGGAACCTGTCTTTGGAGTGCTCCGGGCCTGCCAGATAACAGCTGTTGCGATGTCGATGTCTGCTGTGGATGCTCCTCATCTGAGCTATTGGAAGCAGCACCCTCTTCCCCCAATGGATGCCAATCTGGGTCAACAACTGGGTCATCCATTACCTCCTCTTCTATGTCATGTGCACCTTTCTCTGTGTCACCGTGTATGGTGGTATAGTGTGCGGGAAGGGGCACCTGAGTCTCATCAGGGTCAAAATCTGGCTCTGTACACTGCGAGGACAATGTAGTGCTCTGAGTGAATGTACCAGCAGAATCATCCATCAGCGGCTGTGCATCAGTGCACTCCATGTCAGATTCATCTTGGCCTGGGTAATTCACCATTTGACTTGATAATCCAGGCATGGTATGTGAAAACAGCTCCATGGAGTAATCAGTAGTATGGCCTGCGTCATCCTTCAATCTTGGTTGGGGTGAAGGACACAAGGAAAGGTGTGGTTCATGAACATGAGCCTCCAATGACGACTCAGTGCTTTTACTTTTTACAACTGAAGAAGAGGAGGCGATAGAGCTGGAGGCTGAGTCAGCAATGTAAGACAAAACTTTTTCCTCATGCTCTGCCTTTAAAAGCGGTTTGCCAACTCCTAGAAAACTAAGCGTTCGAGGCCTTATGTAGCCAGACGATGACGCAGGGTCAGCACCTCCTGCATTCGGTCCTATTTTGCTCTTGCCACTACCATCAGATCCACCACCAACACCATCATTACCAGCTGCCAACCCCCGCCCAATTCCACGGCCTCTTCCACCAGCCTTCCTCATTTTTGGTAGAAATGTAGACAAAGTCCAACAAACTATATAGTAATGTAAAACAAGGTACAAGGTGTCTATAGGACAGGGGAGATTTAGAATTTCTGCACACACTTGTGGACAGTGGACACTTTTGGATTGTGTGAGGCCCACTGATATCTGAGCGCTATGTGACACGCTCGATGGCACAGCTGCCTGTGACCAAAGTGACGAGAGGATAATGGAGATTTTGAATCTCTGCGTACACTTTTGGACACTGGACACTTGTGGATTGTGTGAGGCCCACTGATATCTGAGCGCTATGTGACACGCTCGATGGCACAGCTGCCTGTGACCAAAGTGACGAGAGGATAATGGAGATTTTGAATCTCTGCGTACACTTTTGGACACTGGACACTTGTGGATTGTGTGAGGCCCACTGATATCTGAGCGCTATGTGACACGCTCGATGGCACAGCTGCCTGTGACCAAAGTGACGAGAGGATAATGGAGATTTTGAATCTCTGCGTACACTTTTGGACACTGGACACTTGTGGATTGTGTGAGGCCCACTGATATCTGAGCGCTATGTGACACGCTCGATGGCACAGCTGCCTGTGACCAAAGTGACGAGAGGATAATGGAGATTTTGAATCTCTGCGTACACTTTTGGACACTGGACACTTGTAGATTGTGTGAGGCCCACTGATATCTGAGCGCTATGTGACACGCTCCATGGCACAGCTGCCTGTGACCAAAGTGACGAGAGGATAATGGAGATTTTGAATCTCTGCGTACACTTTTGGACACTGGACACTTGTGGATTGTGTGAGGCCCACTGATATCTGAGCGCTATGTGACACGCTCGATGGCACAGCTGCCTGTGACCAAAGTGACGAGAGGATAATGGAGATTTTGAATCTCTGCGTACACTTTTGGACACTGGACACTTGTGGATTGTGTGAGGCCCACTGATATCTGAGCGCTATGTGACACGCTCGATGGCACAGCTGCCTGTGACCAAAGTGACGAGAGGATAATGGAGATTTTGAATCTCTGCGTACACTTTTGGACACTGACAATTGTAGATTGTGTGAGGCCCACTGATATCTGAGCGCTATGTGACACGCTCGATGGCACAGCTGCCTGTGACCAAAGTGACGAGAGGATAATGGAGATTTTGAATCTCTGCGTACACTTTTGGACACTGGACACTTGTGGATTGTGTGAGGCCCACTGATATCTGAGCGCTATGTGACACGCTCGATGGCACAGCTGCCTGTGACCAAAGTGACGAGAGGATAATGGAGATTTTGAATCTCTGCGTACACTTTTGGACACTGGACACTTGTGGATTGTGTTAGGCCCACTGATATCTGAGCGCTATGTGACACGCTCCATGGCACAGCTGCCTGTGACCAAAGTGACGAGAGGATAATGGAGATTTTGAATCTCTGCGTACACTTTTGGACACTGGACACTTGTGGATTGTGTGAGGCCCACTGATATCTGAGCGCTATGTGACACGCTCGATGGCACAGCTGCCTGTGACCAAAGTGACGAGAGGATAATGGAGATTTTGAATCTCTGCGTACACTTTTGGACACTGGACACTTGTAGATTGTGTGAGGCCCACTGATATCTGAGCGCTATGTGACACGCTCGATGGCACAGCTGCCTGTGACCAAAGTGACGAGAGGATAATGGAGATTTTGAATCTCTGCGTACACTTTTGGACACTGGACACTTGTGGATTGTGTGAGGCCCACTGATATCTGAGCGCTATGTGACACGCTCGATGGCACAGCTGCCTGTGACCAAAGTGACGAGAGGATAATGGAGATTTTGAATCTCTGCGTACACTTTTGGACACTGGACACTTGTGGATTGTGTGAGGCCCACTGATATCTGAGCGCTATGTGACACGCTCGATGGCACAGCTGCCTGTGACCAAAGTGACGAGAGGATAATGGAGATTTTGAATCTCTGCGTACACTTTTGGACACTGGACACTTGTGGATTGTGTTAGGCCCACTGATATCTGAGCGCTATGTGACACGCTCGATGGCACAGCTGCCTGTGACCAAAGTGACGAGAGGATAATGGAGATTTTGAATCTCTGCGTACACTTTTGGACACTGGACACTTGTGGATTGTGTGAGGCCCACTGATATCTGAGCGCTATGTGACACGCTCGATGGCACAGCTGCCTGTGACCAAAGTGACGAGAGGATAATGGAGATTTTGAATCTCTGCGTACACTTTTGGACACTGGACACTTGTGGATTGTGTGAGGCCCACTGATATCTGAGCGCTATGTGACACGCTTGATGGCACAGCTGTGACAAAAGTGACTAGAGGATAAGGGAGATTGGATTGCTTTTAAAAAAGCAGTTTGCGGAGCAGTGGGTAAACAGCAATGCCAGCGTGTCAGGAAGCCTTAAAAGGCAGCCCAACAACCAACACCACTGATACACCACAATATAGCCTCCCCTTGCACTGCACACACAGTGACTTGTGTGTTGTGCAGGCCAAATCGCTAGCAGCAGAAGCAGTTTTTTTGTCTTCTTCCCTGCCTAACGCTCTCCCTACAGAATCAGCAGCAACCTCTCCCTATACTAAGATCGGCAGAAGTAAGATGGCGGTCGGCGTGCACGCCCTTTTATACCCCCTGTGACGCCCACCAAAGCAAGCCAATCACTTGCATGCCCTTCTGAAAGATGGTGGTGACCCGTGCCTAGGTCATCACGTTGCCCACAGTGTCCGTGGATCCTGATTGGCTGAAAAAGAGCGCAAAACAAATTTTTGAAACGCGACTTTGGCGCGTAAGTCGCCGACCTCGTGGCCGACCTTATCCTAGGGTCGGGTTTCGTTTCATGAAACCCGACTTTGCCAAAAGTCAGCGACTTTTGAATTTTTTCGACCCGTTTCGCTCAACTCTAATATTGACTATGTTAACCTTTTTTATATTTTGTCAGATATGTATGTTTCACAACTTCCATGCTCTTCACCTTCTTTTGTACTTCTCCCACACTTTCTCCTTCATGATTCGCAGCAGTAGCATTTTTTTCATCAACTTTTTCTTCACCTTATTCATCTTCTTCTTCTTCATCTTCTTCCCATTAATTTTTTTTTTCCATTCTTCATATTCTTCTTATTCAGCTATTATTAATTTTAATATGCTATTTCTTCTTCTTCTTCCTATTCTTCTTTGTCTTCATTTTCTTATGGTGACAGGCTTTCCTGTAGTACTTATCTATAAAAGTTATAAGATTACACCTTATGTTCTGCCTGTCACTAAAGATTTACAACAGGATTTGTCCGCGTTCAGTTTGGCCTGCAGCAGCAGGCATTTTCCAGGGGCACCACGAGGAGGAACGGACTCACCCCCAATTACTGCTTAGTCTTCTTCTGCTTATAATTTTGATTTCTTCTATGCTGATTTTTAGTCTTATGCTTAATGTTCTTCTGCTTTCTGTTCTTCTGCTTTTGCTTCTTCTGCTTCTTGTTCTTCTGTCTTTTGTTCTGTATCTTGGTGGTTGTCTTCATGTTCTTTGTCCTCTTGGTCTTATTATTTAGGGTCATATTTCTGGTCTTCTTTGGTGTGGTCTTCAGGGTTGTCGTCATCAGGGTCGTCGTCATGGAGATCAATAAGGATTACCAAAGACAATTTCAAAAAGCTTGATCTTGGAAATGTAGCAGAAGGTACAAGAAGGCTGAGAAACTGGCGAGAACCAGCAGACAGTGCTGGCACCCGGATGGGTAGCAGAAGGAACAAGAGCCAATGGCACTACCAAGGACCAACTGATGGTGCTGGACCTCGGATACCGAGATGGAGGCACCTAGGCCAAAGGCTGTGGCGAGAACCAGCAGACAGTGCTGGCACCCGGATGGGTAGCAGAAGGAACAAGAGCCAATGGCACTACCGAGGTGCAACTGACGGTGCTGGACAACGGTTACTAAGCAGAAGGTACCTGTGCTAAAAAGCACTACCAAGGACCAGCTGACGGTGCTGGACCTCGGATACCGATATGGAGGCACCTAGGCCAAAGGCTCTGGCGAGAACCAGCAGACAGTGCTGGAACCCGGGTGGGTAGCAGAAGGTACCCATTCAAAGCAAAGTAGCCAGGCCGCAAGCCGGCCGCAGTTACCGAAACCCACAGTCCTACAGGGGGTCCATGTCCCATTGGCACTACGGATCCTGCCTTCAGTGCCAGTTCCCGCAGTCCACATAGGAGTCACCTAAACTGCAGGCACCGTAGAGTCGGCTAACCCGGCCGCAAGACGACAGGACAACGGATTGGTGGCATAGTGACCTTGACACTACCCGGAAACAGCAGGCTTGCTGAAAACAGGCTGGGCAACAGGGAGTACCCATGCCAAAGACACTGCCGAGAACCAGCTGACGGTGCTGGAACCCAGATGGGTAGCAAAAGCTACAAGAGCCAATGGCACTACCGAGGAACAGCTGACGGTGCTGGACCACGGTTACTAGGCAGGAGGTACCTGTGCTAGAAAGCACTACCAAGGACCAGCTGACGGTGCTGGACTTCGGATACCGGGATGGAGGCACCTAGGCCAAAGGCTCTGGCGAGAACCAGCAGACAGTGCTGGAACCCGGGTGGGTAGCTGAAGGTACCCATTCAAAGCAAAGTAGCCAGGCCGCAAGCCGGACGCAGTTACCGAAACCCACAGTCCTACAGGGGGTCCATGTCCCATTGGCACTATGGATCCAGCCTTCAGTGCCAGTTCCCACAGCTCACATAGGAGTCACCTAAACTGCAGGCACCGTAGAGTCGGCTATCCCGGCCGCAAGACGACAGGACAACGGATTGGTGGCATAGTGACCTTGACACTACCCGGAAACAGCAGGCGTGCTTAAAACAGGCTGGGCAACAGGGAGTACCCATGCCAAAGACACTGCCGAGAACCAGCTGACGGTGCTGGAACCCAGATGGGTAGCAAAAGCTACAAGAGCCAATGGCACTACCGAGGAACAGCTGACGGTGCTGGACCACGGTTACTAGGCAGGAGGTACCTGTGCTAGAAAGCACTACCAAGGACCAGCTGACGGTGCTGGACTTTGGATACCGAGATGGAGGCACCTAGGCCAAAGGCTCTGGCGAGAACCAGCAGACAGTGCTGGAACCCGGGTGGGTAGCAGAAGGTACCCATTCAAAGCAAAGTAGCCAGGCCGCAAGCCGGCCGCAGTTACCAAAACCCACAGTCCTACAGGGGGTCCATGTCCCATTGGCACTACGGATCCAGCCTTCAGTGCCAGTTCCCGGAGCCCACATAGGAGTCACCTAAACTGCAGGCACCGTAGAGTCGGCTAACCCTGCTGCAAGACGACAGGACAACGGATTGGTGGCATAGTGACCTTGACACTACCCGGAAACAGCTGGCATGCTGGAACCAGGCTGGGCAACAGGGAGTACCCGTGCCAAAGACACTGCCGAGCACCAACTGGCGTTGTTGGAGCCCAGGGACAATCAAGGTGCAGGCCGAGGCCTACTTGGTGGCAGTTTTTGATTGTTTGTAGGCTACAACAGATTGTCAATGTGCTCCAATTAGGCATCTGTCTCCACTCTGTTTCCAGGATTTCACGTGACCACCAACACCGCCAGTTTATGCGTACAGCAGCCGTCTGCCCAATTCACACGTGTTCCTGTGTTACTGGGGTTCTGTAATGTCAGCAGATCCCCTGATGTGGGTCTACCACTTGCAGTGGGAAGGTGGACAGCGCAGGAGACAGTGGCTGACACATATTGGGGGATCTGCTGACGTTACAGAACCCCAGTAACACAGGAACACGTGTGGAATGCGCGGACGGCAACTGTGAGCAGGAACTGGCTGTGCTGGAGGTCAGGGGAAATACTAGAGACAGAGTGGAGACAGAGGCCAAATCAGAGAATGTTTAAATCTGAAGTAGTTACAATTTGGAGGCAGCAGCAGTTTGCCCTCCACACAGCAGGGGATCAGCTGTCGTTACTGACCCCCACTTTCACATGAACAAGTGTTTTGTCTGTGCGGACAGCACTTCCGAGCACCAACTGGCGCTGTTGGAGCCCAGGAACAGTCATGGTGTAGGCTGAGGCCTACTAGGAGCCAGGTGTAAATCGGAGGTATTTTGACTTTGGAGGGAGCAGGACGCTTTGCCATACACACAGCAGGGGATCAGCTGACGTTACCGAACCCCACTTTCACATGAACAAGTGTTTTTTTCTGTGTGGACAGCACTTCCGAGCACCAACTGGCGTTGTTGGAGCCCAGGGACAGTCATGGTGTAGGCTGAGGCCTACTAGGAGCCAGGTGTAAATCGGAGGTATTTTGACTTTGGAGGGAGCAGGACGCTTTGCCATACACACAGCAGGGGATTAGCTGACGTTACCGAACCCCACTTTCACATGAACAAGTGTTTTTTTTCTGTGTGCACAGCACTTCCGAGCACCAACTGGCGGTGTTGGAGCCCAGGGACAATCAGGGTGCAGGCCGAGGCCTACTAGGAGCCAGGTGTAAAGCTGAGATATTTTGACTTTGGAGAGAGCAGGACACTTTGCCCTCCACACAGCAGGGGATAAGCTGACGTTACTGACCCCCACTTTCACATGAACAAGTGTTTTTTTCTGTGTGGACAGCACTTCCGAGCACCAACTAGCATTGTTGGAGCCCAGGGAGAACCAGGGTGCAGGCCGATGCCTACTTGGTGGCAGTTTTAGATTGTTTGTAGGCTACAACAGACTGTCAACGTGCTCCAATTAGGCATCTGTCTCCACTCTGTTTCCAGGATTTCACCTGACCACCAACACCGCCAGTTTATGCGTACAGTAGCCGTCTGCCCAATCCACACGTGTTCCTGTGTTACTGGGGTTCTGTAATGTCAGCAGATCCCCTGATGTGTGTCTGCCACTGTCTCCTGCTCTGTCCACATTCCCACCGCTTGCAGTGGGAAGGTGGACAGCGCAGGAGACAGTGGCGGACACACATTGGGGGATCTGCTCACGTAACAGAACACCAGGAACACAGGAACACGTGTGGAATGCGTGTACGGCAACTGTGTGCAGGAACTGGCGGTGTTGGAGGTCAGGGGAAATACTAGAGACAGAGTGGAGACAGAGGCGAAATCAGAGAATGCTTAAATCTGAAGTAGTTACAATTTGGAGGCAGCAGCAGTTTGCCCTCCACACAGCAGGGGATCAGCTGACGTTACTGACCCCCACTTTCACATGAACAAGTGTTTTTTTCTGTGTGGACAGCACTTCCGAGCACCAACTAGCGTTGTTGGAGCCCAGGGACAATCAGGGTGCAGGCCGAGGCCTACTAGGAGCCAGGTGTAAAGCTGAGGTATTTTGACTTTGGAGAGAGCAGGACACTTTGCCCTCCACACAGCAGGGGATCAGCTGACGTTACCGAACCCCACTTTCACATGAACGAGTGTTTTTTTCTGTGTGGACAGCACTTCCGAACAACAACTGACGATGTTGGAGCTCAGGGATAGTCATTTTGTAGGCTGAGGCCTACTTGGAGGCAGTTTAAGATAAGACGTTGTTTGAATTTGGAGGCAGCAGGAGAGTTTGCCGTACACACAGCAGGGGATCAGCTGACGTTACCGAACCCCACTTACACATGAGCGAGTGTTTTGTCTGTGCGGATAGCACTTCCGAGCACCAACTGGCGGTGTCGGAGCCCAGGGAAAATCAGGTAGTAGGCCGAGGCCTACTTGGAGCCAGGTGTAAATCTGAGGTTGTTTGACTGTGGAGGAAGCAGGACACTTTGCCATACACACAGCAGGGGATCAGCTGACGTTACCGAACCCCACTTACACATGAGCGAGTGATTTGTCTGTGCGGACAGCACTTCTGAGCACCAACTGGCGGTGTTGGAGCCCAGGGAAAATCAGGTAGTAGGCCTAGGCCTACTTGGTGGCAGTTTGCGATTGTTTCTAGACTACTACTAACTGTCAACGTACTCCAATTAGGCCTCTGTCTTCACTCTGTTTCGAGTATTTCCTCTGGCTTCCAACCTCGCCAGTTGCTGCTCTGAAATGCCGTCTGCACAACCCACACTTGTTCCTGTGTTACTGGGGTTCTGTAACAGCAGCTTCTCCCTAGAAGTGAGTCAGGCAATGTCTCCTGCTCTGTCCACATTTCCACTCCAAGTAGTGGGAATGTAGACAAAGCAGGAGACATTGCCGTGCTCACCTCTGGAGATGAGCAGATGTTACAGTACCCAGGTAACACAGGAACAAGTGTGGATTGTGCAGACGGCACTTGAGAGCAGAAACAGGCGGTGTTGTAGGCCGGAGGAAATACTCAAAACAGAGTGGAGACAGAGGGCAAATCAGAGAACATATTAAATCAGAGGTGGTCAGAAGTTGTAGGCAGCAGAAGAGTTTGCCGTACACACAGCAGGGGATCAGCTGACGTTACCGAACCCCACTTACACATGAGCGAGTGTTTTGTCTGTGCGGACAGCACTTCTGACCACCAACCGGCGGTGTCGGAGCCCAGGGAAAATCAGGTAGTAGGCCGAGGCCTACTTGGAGCCAGGTGTAAATCTGAGGTTGTTTGACTGTGGAGGGAGCAGGACACTTTGCCATACACACAGCAGGGGATCAGCTGACGTTACCGAACCCCACTTACACATGAGCGAGTGTTTTGTCTGTGTGGACAGCACTTCTGAGCAACAACGGGCGTTGCTGTAGCCCAGGAAATAAAGTTCAGGTCATAGAAACATGAACACAACAGGAGACCTGGATCCTGTTGCCAGCCAATTATTTATTCTGGAAGAGGACTGGCAAATTCAGGTGAGATCCAGGCCTTGTTCATTTTCAGAAAAGTAAGCCGGTCAACATTATCGGCCGATAGTCGCGTGCGACGGTCTGTTACCACACCACCTGCAGTACTAAAGACACGTTCCGATAATACACTGGCAGCAGGGCAAGCCAGCACCTCCAATGCATACTGGCTAAGCTCTGGCCATGTATCCAGCTTAGAGACCCAATACTTGAACGGGGAAGAGCCGTCTGGGAGAACACTAACAGGGCAAGACAAGTAGTCTGTCACCATCTGACGGAAACGTTGCCTCCTGCTGACTGGAGCCGTCTGTGATGGTGTAGCCGTTTGTGGCGGTCCCACAAAACTTTTCCACATATGGGCCATACTGGCCTTGCCTTGTCCTGCGGCACTGCCTCTGCTACCTCTTTGTGCAGAGCTTCCTCCACTTCCTCTACCCACATGGCTGCTTTGAAAAGCACTACCAGCAACACTTGCGGGGGGAATGGAGAACATGATGGCCTGCACAAGTGTTTCTTGGTACTCCCGCATTTTTCGCTCCCGGTTCAACTGTGGTATGAGGCTTTGTAAGTTGTCCCGGTAGCGAGGATCTAGGAGGGTGTACACCCAATAATAAGCCGTGTGGAGAATGTTGGCAATGCGGCGGTCATTTAACAAGCACTGCAGCATGAAATCAACCATGTGCTGCAGACTGCCAACTGGACCGGAAACGCTGTCCCCAGCTTGAGGCAGCATCTCTGCCTGCTCAGCATCACCCCACCCTCGCTGTACACACTGACTACTAGAGCCTTGTGTACCTCCCTCCTCTGGAGAGATGTGTTCCTCCTCCTCCATTGACTCCTCGTCATCCTCCTCACTAAGTGTCCCCTGTCTGGGCCTTTGTGTGGAAGCACGTTGCGCAGACTTGCCAGAAGCAGATGGCATTTCTGACTGCTCATCCTCTACCTCTTCAAAAACCTCCTCACTTAGTGCTTGTAAGATTTTTTGAAGCAGACAGATGAGGGGGACAGTCATGCTGATTAGTGCATCATCTGCACTGGCCATCCGCGTGGAGTCATCGAAGGCACGCAAAACTTGGCAGATGTCCCTCATAGTGGCCCACTCAGTGGTGGTGAAGTGTGTCCGGCGCACAGTGCGACTTGTTTGCGCCTGATGCAGCTGGTACTCCATTACTGCTGCCTGCTGCTCACACAACCGCTCCAACATATGTAACGTTGAATTCCACCTGGTGGGGAGGTCACATATGATGCGATGTTCTGGCAGGCGGAATCGGCATTGCAGAGATGCAATGCGCGATCTTGCCATGCTGGAACGCCGCAAGTGAGCACACTCTAGGCGAACCTTGTGTAGCAGTGCATCAAGATCCGGATAGTCCCTCAGAAAGCTCTGCACGACCAAATTGAGCACGTGTGCCAGACATGGTATGTGAGTGAGGTTGCCTAGGCCCAGAGCTGCCACTAGATTTCGGCCATTGTCACTCACTTCAAACCTGGCTGGAGATTCGCTGGCACAAACCACACATCGCTCTCCTGCTTGATGGCATTCCAAAGCTCCTGTGCTGTGTGGCTCCGATTCCCCAAAGAAATTAATTTAAGGACGGCCTGTTGACGTTTGGCCACACCTGTGCTCATATCTGGCGTAACAGGCTCACGCAGTGCTGATTCCGAGGAACTAGAGTAGGAGGAGGACTCAATATGTACAGACTGCATTCCTGCAATCCTTGGAGTTGGCAGAATACGTACAGAGCCACTCTCCAGATCTGTACCCGGCTCCACAACATTGACCCAATGGGCAGTGAGGGAAAGGTATCGTCCCTGTCCATGGCTACTGGTCCACGCATCGGTGGTCAGGTGGACCTTGCTACTGACGGCGTTTAGTAGCGCATTTTTAATTTTTCCCTCCACATGCTTTTGCAGGGCAGGGACGGCTTGCCTGCTGAAATAAAAGCGGCTGGGCACATTGTATTGTGGAACTGCCAATGACATAAAGTTCCGGAAGGTGTCAGTCTCCACCAGCCTGAATGACAGCATCTCAAGGGCCAGTAGTTTGGCAATGCCGGCATTCAGAGCCAGTGCTCGGGGATGGTTTGCTGAGTATGGCCGCTTTTCTCCCATGCCTGTGCTACCGATTGCTGGTGAGTGGCCTAGGAGTGTGCTGATGACTGCAAACGTGGTTCAGTGGGTGGAATTTCACTGGGTCTCTGGACAACAGTGGCAGTGGTTCTTCCATGGCGTTCCAGTGAGGAAGCCGAACCAGCTGTGTGTGAGCTGGAGGAAGAGGCCCCAACACGAGCTGAAGAGGTGGTAGGTGCTGCTGAAGGTTGGCCTACATCTTCAGTGTGTCTGTGTAACTCCACCTCGTGCTTGGTACGCACATGTTTCCACATATTTGTGGCATTGAGGTTGCTCACATTTTTCCCTCGTTTCACTTTCTGATGACACAGCTTGCATTTGACAAAGCAAATGTCAACTGCAACTGTGTCAAAAAAAGACCACGCACTGCAAGTCCTGGGAGCGCCCGTTTTGTGTTTTGGAAGAGGATTGCTCCTCACGGGTGCCAAAGTGGAGGCTACAGGCAACCAAGTCTGCCCCCGCCCTCTCCCTCCTCTTTTGGCCGTTTGGGGAATCTCTTCCTCAGAGCTGCTCCCACCACCTTCCTGTGGCTGATGCCATGATGGGTCAAGGACCTCATCATCTCCACTCCCCTCTTCAAGCACCGGCTGGTCCTGGGTTGTCTCGCCAGCACCGTACGCACCAGAAGTTGGCAACTGAGTCTCATCATCATCAGATGAGCACTGAGGTGTGCTGACAATAGGCACTGGCCCACCCGCCTCTTCAGATTCAGAGGGACAAAGCAGTTGCGCATCACTGCATACTCCCTCTTCTTCACGCTCTAGAATGCTGCTTGGCTGGCCACCTCTTTCCAAGCCAACAGATTCTGAGAACAGAAGTAAAGATTGAGATGGCTCTTGTCCAGGGCTCTCAGACTGCCTGGGCAATTTGGCAGGTGGTGAAGAGACAGATGGTTGCTCTTCAGTGCTCTGGCCTTGGGAGGATGCGGAAGTCATTGAAGTGGATGCGTTAGCTGCCATCCATCCGACAACGGCTTCAATTTGTTCGTCACGCAGCAGTGGGGTACGGCGAGGTCCTACAAAGCTGCGCATGAAGGACTGTTGCCTGGTAAAAGTGGGGGATGCCGGGTCACTGGTGGCCGCAGCAGACACTGAATCCCCACGTCCTCTCCCTGCTGAATCCCCCCGTCCTCTCCCTGCTGAAACTCCACGGCCACGACCACATGCCTTACTCCCTGCCTTCTTCATCTTGGTAGACTGATAAAGATAGGCAGAAAAGTAAAAAAGGGGTGGCTTAGTGTTCTTATTCCTGAACACCTGCTAACCAGTATAAGAAACACTAATTTGGCTAAGAGTGTGTGTACTACACTTTAATATGATCTAATGTGGCCTAGACAACTGTAAAGTGGAGTGTTTGGTGATTTTTATTTCCTTTTTTTTGGGGGGGGGGGGGAAAGAAAAGGATGTGACCAAAGTTTGAAAGCTATAGTATCACAAACTTTTTGGAGCGATTACAATGCAGGAAGCTAACCTACAATGCAATAGATGAGGCTCCAAAAAATAGAGTGATACTAGTCTGGCTGGCCCTGAAGGGCACAAGCCAGCAAAAAGGCTCCTCTATCTAATCCTATATAGTGTTTGCAACCAACCAATGACAATGGATGCGGTTGGAAGCACACTAATATAGGAGCAAAAATCTGGCTAAATTAGCTGCAAAAAAAGGACTATGTATGAGGCAGTGACGCACACTGAGCGGACTACAGCTAGCGGTGGCTGTAGAACACACTGCAACGTGAGCTGCACTCACACACAGAGAGACCTATTAGACAGCCAAAAACAGTGCAGAGAAATGGGCTATAGCACTGAAAGGCTGCTGAAAGGCTCCGCTGTCCACTCCTTTAGTGTTTGCAACCAACGTATATGGATACGTATGGAAGCACACTATAGAGGAGAAAAAAAGCAGCAATAAAAGAAAAATGTGTATGAGGCAGAGACACACGCTGGCCGGCCTACAAGCAGACGTGCCTGCAGGACACACTACACAGCGTGGGTCTGCACTCACACAGCCCTTGCAGACAGCTATTAAAACAGCGCTGCTGGGCTACAAAAATGCTACAGTGGTGGTTTATGTAGCCTGGGTAGAGCAATAGATATTTTTGATGATCGCTATTTCTAACTGTCCCTCACAGTCTTCAAGAGCAGCCTGTCCCTAACTGAATTCACAGCAGAGTGACCAGAAATGGCGGCTGCAGCGGTTTTTATAGTGCATCATGACATCATTTCAGCAGCCAATCACAGCCATGCCAGTGGTTAACATGCCTACATGCCTAACAGGATGTGCCCACACTTCTGAGGATTCCCATTGGCTGAATCAAATCGAGCGGGCTCCTAGCATTATGGGAACTTCCGATTCCGGTATTCGATATGAAAAAAGTATCGGAACTAATCGGATATCGGCCGATACCCGATACTTGCGGTATCGGAATGCTCAACACTAGTGCTGCAACATTCAGCCCTATGGGATTTACCTGATGATATGTTCTAGGTATGTGGAGACAATGCTTATAAATGGTTGCCAGTAGGGGTATGAGGTACTTGTACTCTGGGTCGCTTGACCCTGGCCACCTTTGTTATTCCAAACAAACAGTTGGATACACAGGCTATACCCAAACATACATTATACAAAAGAGCTGCAGACAATTCACTCCGCCCTTCAGGGAGACCACATATAGTGCAGATGAGTGTGGCCAATAAAATTCTCAGTTCCATTTTCATTTACCCTATGATTACACAAATGTGGGATAAATTGGTTAGGGCCACAGACTATCTAGATGATCAAATTTGGAATATACTGGACATACTTAATACTACTGTTGCTGTCCAAAATCAACTTATCATAGTCACTAATCAACATACTATAGTGCTGGACTACTTAACAGCAGCACAAGGTGGTATGTGTCAGGTCATTGGACCCTCTTGCTGTCATTATATAGATCCTAACAGTACTATGAAGTTAAAGTTAAAGTTAGAAGACATTTGAAGACGCAGAGATCAATACAATAAAGACAATGATCGTACTAAGGACAGTTGGTGGTCAGACACCTTCTCCTTTCTCAATCCAGCCAATTGGTTTAAGGGAATTGGTGGCTGGATAGCTGGGATCTTGCAAAGCTTGTTACACATTGCTGCCTGTATCCTTTTTGTATATGTGATACTAAAACTTGTTTTTTGGTGTACTTCTGTATGTATTAGGAAATTCTGCACCAAGACAGCTAATGATGATACCAAAGGTGTCGTTGTCCCTGCTCTTCTCTGCACCGATCTCAAAAGGCTACTTGATGAAGATGTTGAAGCCAAGCACATGGCTACCTACAAAAGATCTCCACCACCGTCATCAAAAATTGTTATTCGTGAATTGCAGCATACAGGGGGGACGGGTGCGCCGCGACAGCTATGACTGGTAACACGGCATCAGTCATGTGAAGACCAGTACCCCTCAAGCTGTTAGCTTGGGATAGCACCTCTGATGCTGCATATGTGTTAAAAAAATGTATCTAGGGGGATTGTGAAGGGTTAAAACTAAAGTCAAAGCTGAAGTTTCGTTTTATCCATTCTCTGAAGGTTTCATTTCTCCATTTTTGTTGCTGTAAGATAATTTTTTGTAATTGGCATGGGCTGTCATGAAACCTGACTGCTCCCATCAGGTGCAAGATAAGGGAACCGGGGGTGTACTACTCTGAAGAATATGCCACTATACTACTTTCTATGACGGACATATATGTAGTTTCCGGTTTTCTTGCAATATTATTGGCTTATAAAGTGAAATTATGTTATTGGTAGTTGAGAACTTTGCATAATTAAGCGAAATATTATAAAAGAAGTGACTACAATAAACGGGTTATTGATCTCTTTGGATCGTCCCATACAGAGACACGTCTCCGTTTGGTCAATTGAGTTGCTAGCAACACTCTGTGGAATAATTTGGACATCACTGGCTCAACTATGAAGGGTTAATTTAACTCTCTCCCTATCAACCTGTGATCCAGTGTCCACGAGGGTGGTGAAGGGGATACCATCCACTACCACGCTCCCAGAAGAGTCAAATCGGTCTGTTCTCCTTCCGGTGTGAGTCAGTTGCCATTGATGTTGCGGCATCCTCTTTGGCGATCACCATGGGAGATCAACCGGGCTTGATGCTAGCTGGATCCTCTCTGTGGGGGGACAAGTCTGGAGAGTCTGAACAGTTTTACATAGAACAGACATATTTTTAGTCAGTTCCTGTACTTGCAGCCGTAAATCTACAATAGAATCTTCAGCTGGAGTCTGCACTTGCCGTACTGCAGGCACCTGGGGTGAGGATACTGCCCCCTGGAGGTACGTAACTGCTGGATCTTTAACTGGCTCAGTGCAGACATAAGTAGAGTGTCTTAAGATACGTATGGATCTGTCTTTAAACTGAACAAAGGGTTCTGTAATGACATCAAGCGCAGTTGTGTCTTACTGGAATCAGACAAAAGACCTTCAATGAACTGTTCTTTCAGCATTTTGTTCTCATCTCTTACACTGTCTGGATCACTTTGTTTAATGGCCTGCAGCGACTCCTGCAGGTTTAAGGCATAGTCTCTAACAGTGTCCTGTGGTTTCTGTCTGCAGCTGAAAAATCGCATCTTTATTTCTGAAGCAGTACGGGTGTCAAAAGTATCCTTTAATTTAGCAAAAATGTCTTTTACAATCTTTTTATCAGTAGCTGGCCAAGATTTAACTTCTCTCTGAGCAGTGCCACTGAGCTGACTTGTAAGTATACTGACAAGTCAGCTCAGTGGCGCTGCTCAGAGAGAAGTTAAATCTTGGCCAGCTACTTTCTGCTCCTCTGACATAGGATAAATTTCACACATGCTGCGCAGCTTCCCCTTGAAGTCACTTAAGGTGTGCGATTCTCCATTGTACTGTGGCAGCCATATCGCACCCAGTAAAAAAGGCATGGTGAGAGGCAATATGGGAGCTGCAGCTGCTGCACTCTGGGTGTCGCTGGGATTAGACATCTTCCCCCCTAGTTAACCCTTGCAGGGGTGCGACTCACCACTTCGGTTGATGCAGGTCGTTGCTCCTGTAGTACTTTAGGCACGCACGGTATCCTGTTCGAATCCTGTTCGTGACGCCAAAATGATGTGCCCCAGGAGCCGTGGGATGCTCGGTGCCGGGTTGGTCATCTTAAAGGGATATGTCACAGTGGCAGTGACCCGGTCTGTGGCCCCAGGTGGTCATGTAAAAGGGGTAGAATTGAATGGGAATAAAATTTATGTAGTGATTTGTTACAACAGTTGGAGTGTTCGACTGTAGTATACTACTGGGGGAGTAGATGGTGATGGCAGTGCAGATATTTAACCCTCTCCAACAAGGGCAGACCCCCAGAGATTGTGATGGAAGTAAAAGGCACAGAGTAATAAGGCAGGATACAAGAAAAGTCTATCATTTACTGAAGTTCAGGTGCAGTTCAGAGGAGATATCACAACTCTCACCAGGTTACAGTCTGCTCTGGAGAATGTGAGTTATACTTCCTCTGCTGTGACTCGGTGTAAGCTTCCTGCTGTTTTATTCCCCTGAGAAAACAGCAGGAGCAGAGCTGCAAAGATCCTTCCTGCCCAGCGCCAGAGCTTCCTGTGTCTCTCTGACACAGAGAGCAGCACGGCTGAATGATGTCATCATTGAGCAGCGTGGCTGCTGTGCTAGAGACACAGGAAGCAGCCGGAGGGAGAAGACGGTGATGCTGCAGACCGGACATGTGAGGTACTGTGCTGCCTGTCACTGCTGCTGTGTGTGTGTGCGAGTGACTGTGTTTGTGTGTGTATGTATGTAGTGTGATGATGGGAGTGATGGAGAAGGCAATGATGTAATATGTAGTATGTGTGTGGAGTGGATGTGTGTGTGTATGCATGTATGTGTCGTGTGTATGTGTGTGTGTGTGGATCGATGTGTATGTGTAGGTGGAGAAGGCCATGATGGGGTGATGGGGAGAAGGCCATGATGGGGTGATGGGGAGAAGGCCATGATGGAGGTGATGGGGAGAAGGCCATGATGGAGCTGATGGGGAGAAGGCCATGATGGAGGTGAGGGGGAGAAGGCCATGATGGAGGTGATGGGGAAAAGGCCATGATGGAGGTGATGTGGAAAAGGCCATGATGGAGGTGATGGGGAAAAGGTCATGATGGAGGTGATGGAGAAAAGGCCATGATGGAGGTGATGGGGAAAAGGCCATGATGGAGGTGATGGGGAAAAGGCCATGATGGAGATGATGGGGAAAAGCCATGATGGAGATGATGGGGAAAAGGACATGATGGAGGTGATGGGGAGAAGGCCGTGATGGGGAGAAGGCCATGATGGGGAGAAGGCCTTGATGGAGGTGATGGGGAAAGGGCCATGATGGAGGTGATGGGAAGTAGGCCATGATGGAGGTGATGGGGAGAAGGCCATGATGGAGGTGATGAGGAGAAGGCCATGATGGAGGTGATGGGGAGAAGGCCATGATGGACGTGATGGGGAGAAGGCCATGATGGAGGTGAGGGGGAGAAGGCCATGATGGAGGTAATGGGGAAAAGGCCATGATGGAGGTAATGGGGAAAAGGCCATGATTGAGGTAATGGGGAAAAGACCATGATGGAGGTGATGGGAAAAAGGCCATGATGGAGGTGATGGTGATAAGGCCATGATGGGGGTGATGGAGAGGGCAATGATGGGGATGGTGGGGAAAGAGAAAATGATGGAAGTGGTGGAAAGGGCAATGATGGGGTGGGGGAGAAGGCAATGATGGTGGTAGTGGAAAAGACAATGATGGGAGTGATGGGGAAGGAGGCAATGATGGGGGTGGTGGAGGAGAAGGCAATGATGGAGGTGGTGGAAAAAGGAAATGATGGGGTGGCAGGGGAGAAAGCAATGATAGTGGTGGGGGGAGACGGCAATGATGGAGGTGGGAAAGAGGGCAATGATGGGATGGGGAGAGGACAATAATGGGATGCGGGGAGAGGAGGACAATGAGGGGTGTAGGGGATTGGGATGGGAGGAAGGGGGACCTATAATGGCCTTAGGAACAGGGGGAGGTGGAGTAAGACATTATTATCGCTTATTATGTCTAACACAGTCCCTTAGTATATAGTGTACTCACTTATTATGTCTAACACAGTCCCTTAGCATATAGTAAATGTACTTATTATGTATAACACAGTCCCTTAGCACATAGTGCACTCACTAATTCTGTATAACACCATCCTTAGTTACATAGTTTCCTCTTTTATTATGTATAACACCGTCCCTTATTACGTACCATCCTCTCTAGTTATATATGGTGCCGTCCCTTATTATATAGCTTCCTCTGCTGTTATGTACAGTGCTGTATCTTACATAGTGTTTTCTTGTTAATTTTGTAATTAACAGTGCCCTCTTTTATTACATAGTCCCCACTCTTTTTAGATATAAAATGACTGTTGATGGAGGAGCCGGTGACCAGATGACTAGTTCACCATCTCCTCCATTAGAAAGGAAGCTTTCCTAGCCATCATTGCATTATACAGCTAACAAGACAGGACGGTATGTAATAAAAAACAGGGCTCTATATAATACAATATGTAGGAAACAGTGCTGTACATAACAAGAGAGGGCACTGCATAATAAGGGACAGCAATATACATAATAAAGGAGACTATGTAATATATACATGTATGTGTGTGGCGCAATATATATATATATACAGTAAATATATATATATATATATATATATATAGCTTTGTCGCCATAAAAGGAAGGGGGCCCAGACACATTTCTTGCACAGGGGCCCCAAGCTGTCAGTGTCCGCCCCTGGAATGAACCTCAGGTGGAAGATTCCCTATAATGAGACAGATGGAGGCACTGTGGGTGCTATAGGAGGACCTGTGATCCAGTGGTGTCCATCTTTTTAGGATTGCATAAAAGTAATGTCAGCCACAGTTTTGTGCACTTCTGAAAAGAATACCACTGAACAGAGGCCAGACGGAGTCCAGAGTAACTCTGCTGCCTCATTATAGTGAATGGATCAATCGCAGGCCAGGATTGATAATCTGCCCAACCGGGCATTTTCCCTCTGGGCCACGATGTTTCCATTCATAGTGGGTGCGGGCCGGTAATGCCCACTGATCTTGCCGACCGACTGGACGCTAATCTGGCCACCGACCCGTTTTTCCGGCCACTGGCCCTTTAAATCTGCTGGCATGGCGGTTCTAGAAGGGATACAACAAGAATGGAGTTGATTTTTTGAGGCAATGATGCCACCGGAAAGGGCGGGGCCTAGAGCTGTTTAGACCAGAGTTGATTTTTGTGATCCTCATTTTAGCCACTCTAATCAATATGGCTCTAGTCCCCGCCCCTTCTGTGACAACATTACCTCAAAAAATCGTTCTAGTCACTACTGTGCCGGAAGAGGAGCTGTTGCTGCCAGAGAGATATCTGTGCTGGCAGCTCTGTGCCTGTCTGCTGGTGATCTGTGCCCCTCAGCTATGTGCCGCCCAGTGATCTATGTGTCCCCCCTGTGATCTCTGTGGCTCCAGCTATGTGCCCATCCTGCGATTTCTGTAGCCCCAGCTATGTGCCCCCCAGATTTGTGCCCCATGTGATCTCTGTGTTCCCCTCCAACTATATGCCCCCCTGTGATCTGTGCCTCCCAGCAATGTGCCCCCCATGATCTCTGTGGTCCCAGCTATGTGCCCCCCGCGATCTGTGCACATAGCTATATGGACCCCTGTGATCCCTGTGCCCCCCAGCTATGTGTCCTCCGTGATCTCTGCTCCCCCTGTGATTTCTGTACCCTTCCGTTATATGCCCCCTTGTGATCATTGTGGCCCTAGCCATGTGCCCCCATGATCTCTGTGGCCCCAGCTATGTGCCTCCCTGTGATCTCTGTGGCCCCAGATATGTGCCTTCTCTGTGATCTCTGTGGCTCTAGCTACGTGCCCCCCCATGATCTCTGTACCCCCTGTGATTTGTGTGCCCTCCATCTATATGCCCCCCCGGTAATCTCTGTGGCCCCAGCTATGTGCTCCCCTGTGATCTGTGCACCATAGATATATATGTCCCCCTGTGCCCCCAGCTATGTGTCCCTCATGATCTCTGTTCCCCCAGTGATTTCTGTGCCCTTCAGCTATGTGCCCTCCCGTGATCTCTGTGGCTCCAGCTATGTGCCTCCCTGTGATCTCTGTGGCCCCAGCTATGTGGCTTCTCTGTGATCTCTGTGGCTCTAGCTATGTGCCCCCTTGTGATCTCTGTACCCCCTGTGATTTGTGTGCCCTCCATCTATATGCCCCCTGTGATCTCTGTGGCCCCAGCTATGTGCCCCCTGTGATCTCTTGCCCCAGCTATGTGCCCCCCAGCTATGTGCCCCAATATGATCTCTGTGCACCCATGTGATCTCTGTCCCCCCCAACTATATGCCCCCTGTGATCTCTGTCCCCCCCAACTATATGCCCCCTGTGATCTCTGTTCTCCCAGCTATGAGCCCCTGTGATCTCTGTGGCCCTAGCTATATGCCACCCTGTAATCTCTGTTGCCCCAGCTATGTGCCCCCATGATCTCTGTGGAACCAGCTATGTGCCCCCCTGTGATTTCTGTGCCCCATAGCTATATGTCCTCCTGTGATCTCTGTGCCTCCCAGCTATGTGCACCTGTGATCTCTGTGCTCCCAGCTATGTACCCCACTGTGTTGTCTGTGGCCATAGCTATGTGCCCCCTGTGATCTCTGTTGCCCCAGCTATGTGCCCCCCTGTGATTTCTTTGTCCCATAGCTATATGTCCTCCTGTGATCCCTGTGCCCCCAGCTATGTGCCCCCTTGTGATCTGTTCCCCATGTGATCTCTCTGCTCCCCCAGCTATATGCCCCCTGTGATCTGTGCCCCCCAGCTATGTACACCCCTGTGATATTTGTGACTCCCAGCTTTGTGACCCCTGTGATCGCTGTGCCCCCCTGCTATGTACCCCCTGTGATATTTGTGCTACCATGTGATCTCTGTGCCCCCTGTGATCTTTGTCCCCCCCAGCTATGTGCCCCCCAGCTATGTGCCCTCCTGTGATCTTTGTACCTCCCTGTGATTTCTGTGCCTCCTGTGATCTTCGTGTCCCCCAGGTGATCTCTGTCCCCCCGGTGATCTATGAGCCCTACCCGGTGATTTATGTGCCTCCCTGGCAATGCCTGTACCCCCCAGTGCTGTATATCCCCCCTCCCCCAGTGCTGTAAATCCTCCCTGTCAGAGACACCGCACTGAACTTGCTCACTGAGCCAGTGCACGTGTCCTGAGTAAAGCAAACAGTGCTCAAAGCTACCTGTGGAGCGGGCAGCAACCGAATAGATGCGTACTTCAGAGCTGCAGGACCTGAAGCATGTGACTGCTGGGGGCGTGGCCTAAACTCCACAGAGCTAGGAGCTGCAAGACAATTCCTAGCAGAGTAACTGCGAGACAAAGTTACCAAGGGGAATAGACAGTGAGAAGTGAGAATAGTCAGGACGTAGCCAATGAGTCACACACAGAGATAGCTGTAGGGTACCAAAGGGGTCGAGCAGAGAGTAGTCAGGTCACATGCAATGAGTCATACACAGATCGTTGCAAGGTACAAGAGGGGCGAGCAGAGAGTAGTCAGGTCACATGCAATGAGTCATACACAGATAATAACGCAGTACAAAATCAACAGGTAAACTCACAACGGGAAACAGAATCAGGTCAGAACCATATAAACAAGCTATAGCAACAAACAGGCACATGGGGGTCAGCACACTAGGCCAATGGCAAAAGTATAACTGGCAGGGATTGAAGCTTCCCAGGGGTTTATGAAGTTCTCCCAGAACCAGAAAGAGGCCACAATCATTAACCCCAAGTGTGCAGGTCAAAACCTGCACAGAGCTCCAGACATTAACCCCCGGTGTGCAGCTCAAAAACCCGCACTGGGATCATGACACTCCCCAGGGCTGTATGTGCCCCCAACTGATATATATATTCACCAGTGCTGCATTTACCCCAGAAGTGCTGTATATCCCCCCAGTGCAGTATATCCCCCATCTGTGATGTATGTCGCCCCCACCAGTGATGTATATTCTCCCCAGGGACATATATACCCCCAGGGCTGACGGTGCTTCCTAGTGATGCATATAGCCCCTCAGTGATGTCTATTCCCCCCAGTATCCCCAGTGATGAATATGTCCCAGCCTCTCCTGTGACATCTATGCCCCCAGTCCCTCCTGTAATTTATATGACCCCAGAGGTTCCTGTGATGCAGCAGTCTCAATGTTTCCTATGTTATGTATGTACAGCAGTCCCAGCATCTCCTATGTGTTGTATATACAGCAGTCCCATCGTCTCCTATGTGATGCATGTACAGCTGTCTCAGCGTATCCTATGTGATATATACAGCAGTCTCAGCGTCTTCTATATGATGTATATACAGCAGTCCCAGCATCTCCTATGTGATGTATAGACAGCTGTCTCAGTGTTACTTATGTGATGTATATACAGTAGTCTCGGCGTCTCCCATGATTTACAAAACTTATTATGACAAAAAGTTGACTGCGCTCCTGGCCGTCACAAACCTGGAAAAGCAGCTGTGAGAAGCAACATGATCAATACCACCTAACATTACAAATGCACCAAAGAGAAGCAGCTCCAGCCGTCACATTAAGGGTGAGTTACCGTAATTGATTTTTTGACTAAATATACCGGGGTAATTTTCAAGGTGGTCATTTTTGTGTGGCCCCTGAATAATGGTAGAAATTTTCCCCACCAAGAAACGGGTTATCCACCCCTGCTCTAGTGCATTCCATACTGAGACAGCTAGAATGTATGGTTGTAGTCAGGATCTGGAAGGAGCCCATACGTTCTAACTACAACCCTGCTGTTAGTCGAGCCCTGCAGTGCAGCACCAGGACGTATCAGGGACAGCTGGAGCTCCTACCTGCATGCCTGATCTCGGCTGCTGCCTGCTTCCATTTAAGTTCGGGTCTGGGTGAGTGTTCCCAGCCCTGGAACAAGTATACAGCCGGGGTCATACTTGTGAGAAACTCGCACGAGACAGGCACCTTAATACTAGGCACTGCCACCGGAGGTTCAGACCGGAGCGTTCAGCTGCATAGAAAAACATGCAGCTGCACACTCCAGTCCAGAGCAGTGCCGGGTATTGAGGTGCGAGTCTCATGTGAGTTTCTCGCAAGTGTGACCCCGGCCTACATGAAAATATGTTCTGATTCCCTTGCCTTTTCCCTTCCCTGGTCCAGAACTGGCTGCAGGCTGCCTACTGGGACTGGGGATATGAGTTATCATAATTAGATTTTCCCCTTCTTAAAGTGGCCAGTCCTCCAGCAAGTTTTGCACCAGGAGCTTATTTGTCAAAGAGATGCTATGATTTCTATAGGCACTGATTTTCCAGAGGTCATATCACAATAAGCCCCTGCAAAGATCACCAATCTTTTTTTGGATGCTGTATGTGATGGAGCCGCGTGAGGACAGTGTGAAACAGTAATACTGCTTGTATACTGAAGGGTAGTTATGAACAATTATTTTTTAGGGTATGTGCACACTATCAGTAAACACTGCGGCTTGGAAGCTGTGTACAGCCGCAGCATCCAGATGTTAAAGCATAGTGGATGGGATTTCAAGAAATCCCATGTTCACTATATGTCCGTAGACGCCCGCAGAGATGCACATGTCTCTCCAGACCGCAGCATGTCTATTTATCTTGCGTAGACATGTGTCTCCGCAAGATAAATTTCACCAGTACAACGTATTGGACACAGGCGGAATCACCTGCATTCAATAGCCGGCAGCGCTTTGGATGCAGCGGACATCTGCTGTGTCCAAAGTGCTGCTAATTACTGACCATGTGCACATACCCATAAAGGGGTTGTCCAGGCTTATGGCAAAGTCTGCACTCTATATGACTATACAAGCTGTGAGGACTCTCCATCGCCCGCGGGAACAGGCGTTCACGTGACTGTTAATATGCGGTATGCATGCGGACAGCCATATTCTGACCAGTCTGCATAACCTCACTCAATATACAGTACTTGTATTGAATGAGGCCAGATGTGTCTCACAATGTGGCCTGATATATGCATATCGCATATGGTCGCTTGGTCTCAGCACCGTAAAATCCTGACAGCTGCACCTGCTGGGAGGATTCTCAAATCTGCAGTCATATAGAGTGACACACTGTGATAAATGTTGACAACCCCTTTTAAGAATGCTTGTTTCATAATAATATTTCAGTTAGACAGGCTTCTGACAGTTAGACAGGCTTCTGATCAAAGGTGAAAAAAGATAATAATAATAATAATAATAAATTTTATATCTATAGCGCCGACATATTCCACAGCATTTTACATTTCAGAGGGGACTTGTACAGACAATATACATTACAGCATAACAATAATCACATAGATCATAACAGATACCAAGAGGAATGAGGGCCCTGCTCGCAAGCTTACAATCTATGAGGAAAAAAGGGGAGACACGAAAGGTGGGTGGTAACAGTAACCCTGATTGTATGTGGGTCGCCCCTCACACCCAGGGCAGCGGGGTACTCGGTACCGGGCCGGTGTCAGGGGGAATGTGTCACAGCAGCGGTGACCCGGTCCGTGGCCCTGGGCACCCAATATCAATGGCGGTGATGTTAATGATGTTAAAGTTTATTGGAATAGTTCGTGACGCCACCTGTGGTGTTTGGCAAGCAAGATGTTAAGCCAACGCTGCGTGCAGATCCACTGGGACTGATGGTGTGGTGCAGCAAAGATGGTGTAGCTCCCCACAGGTGGAGCTGTAGTCCCAGGGCAGTGTAGGTGCAATGGATGAGGAGAGGCGCAGATTAGTATAGATGCTGGTACCCAGGTGTAGCGGTGCTGGAATAACTGGAGGACACCAGAGTATGCGGTTCCAAAGCTTTACTCACTATTTGCAGTTCACACAACTGCCTGCCTCCGCACTCTGTTCTTCAGGTCAGGGCCCCAGCCAACCTCCAGGCAGGATAGGATTCTCCTCTCCACACTCCGCCCATATGTACCTTACTGAACGACTCCTCCAATGCGCCTTTAGGTGCGAAGCACTCCAGTACTTAGTTACCCTGGAATGCCTCTCTCTAGGTGTTCCTAGTCTCTACTTGTATGACAGACAGCTGTAGCCTGCTTCGGGGACTCCTCTCTGCGTCCCGGCTCACTATCCAAGTGCTGTTGTGTCCCAAGTCTATGGTGGGAGTAAGGCGTTGGTGGCTCACTACTCCTCCGGTGTCTGTTGCCGGACATAAAGATCCAATCAACCTCGGGGACCGGGCCCCGGCCTTTGCGCTCTGAACTGGAAGGGTTCTCTCTCTTTCTCAACCTGCTTCCCACCATCCTTCTATTCTCCTTCGTTCCGATCTGTTCTATCTCTCTTATGGAATCTGTAGTCTCCAGTCTACATCTCTTTCTCCTTCTCTACCTTCCCGTGCCAACTGGCCCAGTTCACTGGGGCAGCTGCAGCACTCCTTCCTCCATCCCTTCTTCCAGGGATCCCCACTCCTCACCGAGTGGCTGTTCTCTCCTACTCTGCCTGCCTTCTTCTGCGGACTGACCTGAAATCCTACACCTTCCCTCTCTTTTATATCTAACTCCACCCGCCTCCCCAGCACCTCTCGTGTTACGAAGCCAGGAACCACAAAAGGCACCCTATGACCTTTCCAGCATAAAGCATGGATGGGTCCCTGCTGAACTATCCTTTGTGTGGGGTGCAGGTGTGGGAATGTGGAAGGGAGTTCCCACTCTACCTGGATGGTGGGGTACCACACCTTAGGAGAAGGTGCAGTACCTCTGTGGCGACTGAAGCCTCAGGGGCGCCACATATGGACCAGCCATAATGTTAAGTGTGTAACAGTTCAGATGCAGAGGGCTAATGGATGCATAAAGCATGTGAGTACATGATGCGGGGAACCTGGTTATGGTAAAAAACTTTTGGCTGTGCCACATAGGGATAGATTATGTTAATGTGTTGAGGCGGTAGGCCAGTCTGAATAAATGAGTTTTCAGGGCACGCTTAAAATTGTGGGGATTGGGGACTAATCGTATTGACCTGGGAAGTGCATTCCAAAGAATTGGCGCAGCACGTGTATAGTCTTGAAGACGGGAGTAGGAGGTTCTGATTATTGAGGATGCTAACCTCAGGTCATCAGCAGAACGGAGGGCACGGGTAGGATGGTATACTGAAACAAGGGAGGAGATGTAGGGTGATGCTGAGCCATGAAGAGCTTTGTGGGTGAGGGTATAAGTTTGTACTGGATTCTGGAGTGAATGGGTAGCCAGTGTAATGACTGGCACAAGGTAGAGGCATCGGTGTAACGATTGGCGAGGAATATGATCCTGGCAGCAGCATTCAAAACAGATTGGAGGGGGAGAGTTTGGTAAGAGGGAGACCGATTAGAAGGAAGTTACAATAGTCGAGACGAGAATGAATAAGAGAAACAGTCAGAGTTTTTGCAGAGTCAAAAGTAAGAAAAGGTCGAATTCTAGAAATGTTTTTGAGGTGCAGATAACAAGAGCAAGCCAGTGATAGGATGTGGGGGACAAAGGAAAGCTCAGAGTCAAGTATGACCCCAAGAC
Organism: Dendrobates tinctorius; assembly: GCF_039654945.1. Lineage (NCBI taxonomy): Eukaryota > Metazoa > Chordata > Amphibia > Anura > Dendrobatidae > Dendrobates > Dendrobates tinctorius. The sequence goes on from NW_027361908.1 coordinate 11,187,837, forward strand.
AGCGGGCATGTTGCTGGGGAGTAATAGTAGAACCACACACGGAAATGGCAATGTCGGGTATAGGTACATTATTAGCGGGAGGAAACACAAGGAGTTCAGTCTTTGACAGGTTCAGTTTCAGATATAGTAAGGACATGATGTTAGACACAGCGTTTAGACAATTGCCGGTGTTTTCTAGAAAGGCTGGCGTGATGTCAGGAGAAGAAGCGTATAATTGGGTGTCATCAGCATAGAGATGGTACTGGAAACCAAATCTACTGATTGTTTGACCAATAGGGGAAGTATGCCAAGAGAAGAGGAGGGGGCCTAGGACTGATTCTTGAGGAACCCCAACAGTAAAGGGAAGATGAGAGGAGGAGGAGCCAGCAAAAGATACAGTAAAGGAGTGGTCAGAAAGATAGGAGGAGAACCAGGAGAGAACGAAGTCCTTGAGGCCAATGGAACGGAGCATAGTGAGGAGAAGCTGATGATCCACAGTGTCAAATGCTGCAGAGAGATCCAAGAGAATTAGCATGGAGTAATGACCCTTTGATTTAGCTGTTAGTAGATCATTAGAGACTTTAGTGAGGGCAGTTTCAGTAGAGTGTAAAGAGCAGAAACCGGATTGGAGAGGGTCGAGAAGAGAGTTTTCTGAGAGATAGCGGATAAGACGGGAGTGGACCAGGCGTTCCAGGAGTTTAGAGATGAAGGGAAGATTAGAAATAGGTCTATAGTTATAGGCACAGTTTTGGTCGAGGGATCGTTTTTTAAGTAGTGGATGTATGATGGCATGCTTAAATCAGGAGGGAAAGATACCAGAAGAGAGAGAGAGGTTAAATATTTTAGTTAGGTGAGGGGTGACAGCAGGGGAAAGGGGCTGGAGTAGATGTGACGGAAATGGGTCACTGGTGCAAGTGGTTGGGTGAGAAGATGCAAGGAGCCTGCTTACTTCTTCTGTGACTGGTTCAAAATCAGAGAGTGAGCTAGATGCAGTGGGGGAGGGAGGACAGTGCATGGTATGAGGTGATTGGAAGATAATTTCCTGTCGGATCTGGTCAATTTCTTCTTTGAAGTAATTGGCCAGATCGTCAGCTCGAAGCTCCGTGGTTGGGGCCTGTACTCTTGGGTTGAGTAGTGAATGAAAAGTGTCAAAGAGACGTTTAGGGTTATTGGACAGTGAAGTGATGAGGGTGTTGAAGTAGGTTTGTTTTGAGAGGTGAAGGGCAGTGTTGTATGTTCGAAGCATAAACTTATAATGGATGAAATCTTCGGTTAGGTTGGATTTTCTCCACAGACTTTCGGCGCACCTGGAGCACCGCTGCAGGAAACGTGTTTGCAGGGTGTGCCAGGGTTGTCGCCGTCTGTGTTGTGGTGTTCTAGGTATAGGAGGAGCAAATTCATCCAGGGCACTTTGAAGTGTTTCATTGTAATGCTTCAATGCAGAATCAGGACATGAGAGGGAGGAGATAGGGGCCAATGAAGACTGCAAGTTCTTCATAAGTTTCTGGGTGTTAATGGCCTGTATGTTTCTATAAATATGGACAGTGGGGGTGACCTGAGCAGCCTGGCAGTTCTTGATAGAGAATGAAAGAAGGTTGTGGTCAGAGAGCGGGAGAGGGGAGTTTGCAAAATCATCCACTGCACAAAGCCGAGAGAAGACCAAGTCGAGGGAGTTTCCGTCTTCATGCGTTGGAGAATTAGTAAGCTGCAAATGGCCAAATGAGGAGGTTAGAGATAAAAGGTGAGTAGCAGATGGGGAGAGTGGAAGAGCAATGGGGATGTTGAAATCTCCCATTATGAGGGTAGGGATGTCACAGGAGAGAAAATGTGGAAGCCAAGTGGCAAAATGATCCAGGAACTGATGGGAGGGGCCGGGAGGACGATATACCACCGCCACTCGCATGGAGAAGGGGTGTAGAGTCTGACGGCATGGACCTCAAAAGAAGGAAAGACAAGTCAGGGTACTTGAGGGATAACCTGAAAGGTACATTTTGATGATAGGAGCAGACCAACGCCTCCGCCTGCTCTATTGTCTGATCTTGGGGACCATCCTAAAGGACGAATAATCACAGTCATCCATCTAGTCCATGTAACAGAGTCCAAGTTAGACGTGTTGTCTAGTCTTGGAATACTGATCACCCCTCTGCAGGATAAATAATCATTCTGAGACTTGGGTAGAGTAATGTTTGGATTCAGCTTTACTGGGAGCTCAAGCAGCTGACACATGACTGTAAGTATGCTTTTACCAACCAGATTCTCATCCATTTTTCTCAAAGGGGTTATCTAGTCTAAATCCACGAGTCTGCATTCACACTATATGTCACTAGTAAGTATATTGCAAGTGTGAATGTGGCTGGGTCAGAGCTGGACTGGCCATCTGGCAATTCTAGAAAATAGCAGAAGGACCTGTCTGGTCATGGGCCACATTGCCTGCTACATTGCAAACAGAATTGGTGTTCTCAAGACACCCATACTGTTAAGAGTTGTGACGGAGCACAAAGTCGCCGACTCCATCGCTTATCCCAGCAGGCCACGGGTATCATTAGAAATATTGGTCATGTTGTAATTCTTGCTTTGCTCCATCCAGGGGAATATTAGTAATATATTCCATCTGGTGCTTGGGGATATGAACAGCATGGGTCTGTATGATTTCAAATGCCAGGGCTGAATTTCAGTCCCAGTCTGTACCTGGGCCGGGTGTATGCATATTGACTACTCGCAGTCACGAGACCAACTGACCGTCATTCCCAGCTCTGACACCAAAGAATCCACACAGTGTGCAGTGTGTACAGTGTGAGGATTCACAAGTCTGCGGTCATATAGAGTGACAAAGAGTAAATGCAGACTTGGGGATTTAGACAACCCCTTTAAGGCCTCTTTCACACTTCAGTCTTTTGGCGTCAGTCAAAATCCTTCAAAGTGTGAAAAAACGGATCCAGTGAAGATTGGCTAAAAACTGAAGCACCGGATCTGTTTTTTTGACGGATCCGTCGAAGTTGCAGATTTTGGAATTTAAAGGAGGAGAGAGAGAGAGACAATTTTGCTGTGCCAGAACGGCTTTTGGAGTTAAATTAAATGAATGAAAAATCTTGTGGGCATGCTCAGTTTAAAAAACAGAATCCATCACTTGATTCCGTCATGTGACGGACGGCGACGGATCTGCCGCCCATAGTCATCCATTATAGCAGACAACGGACTGCGACGGATCCGTCACCATCCGTCTTTTCAACGCAGACAAAAAACGTTACTGTGTCCGTTGTATCCAGACGACGGATGCTGAAATTTCGAAGGAACCGTCAAATGACGGATGCAATGGATGGCCATCCGTTGCAATCCGTCCTTAATGCAAGTCTATGAGAAAAAAAACGGATTCCGCTAAAAAAAGATCAGTTTTTTTCAAAAAAGGGCGGATTTCGACTGATGTCAAAAGACTGAAGTGTGACAAGTGCTTGAACCACCTAATAAAGTCCAATCTGAACATTGCATTCTGTTAGTAATCAGCACTGGTGACTATACATTTTCACTGGGTGGAAAACCCCTATAATAAGGATGTGCTGAGTATAAACTATAACTCTTAGGCTGGGATAACACTACCGTGTGTGATGCGAGAAACTCGCACGAGTCTCTCGCATCAACACCAGGCGCTGCCGCCGGCACACAGGAGCGGAGCAGCTGCTGCATAGAAATACATATAGTCACACTATTGTTTAATCTGGATGTGCACCTGCTTTTCATCTTGTTCTTGATTACCGCACAGCAACTGCTTGATCAATACTGTTTACATTATTATCACCATATCCTATATTGACCAGTTTTTTCGGCTTTACAGCTAAGGTGTATATTATGCTTTTCTGTATCAGCTTAGTGCATTGTGAGGTTTTACAGGCAGCTAAGAATAATGTAACCATATGAATAAAGACTGATATAGATCCATATTCACTTACAGTGAGTATTGTAGCACAGCCAGATAGGACAGGGTTAAACCCAAACTCTGCAGGCTCTGATTATTAGCACCTGGCTGCTCTGCATATAATCGGGCTAGGTGCTCACATTAGTCAATGTGCTTGGGAAAAGCTGACCAGAGTGGGTGATAGTGGAGCTGAAGAGAGACTGCACAGGCTGTGTGCACCAAACTGCAAGTATCACTGGTTACTGTGGACAATAGCTGTTTTGTTTGACCGAACTGAGACTAGCTCAGCCGTGCCTGAGTAGCCACGGTCTATATTGTGTAGTCAGCCCCTGGATAAGGCTAGGGATTTATGCTTATGGTTTTTTTTTTTGGTCCTGTACAACCTGTGGAAAAAGTGTCACATTATTCCACAAGAAACCTGTGCATGTGTGCAGAGTCACCATAAGAGCATTACTGCCCTTACTAGTGTATGGGGCATGGTGAGCAGAAGCAAAGAGGGGGGTGGTGTACTTCTTCTTTCTGTGCTCCAGGGGCAGGATTCAGCCAGGTCAGTAACGGAACGCATGTCCGAGGACACACAATAAGTTAAAATCTATGCACAGCTATAGCTTTCTGCACGGCAATAGTTTAAAGCTGCCAGTCAATCAGAGGTCGGCAGCTGATGTCAGCATGTTATGTCATTGCCATGCACTGGCGCATCAAATGAATGAGGAAGAGGATGCTGCTGGACCACGGCCAGGTAAAAAGAAGCTTTTATTCTACTGAAAGCTGCCATATGGGGGCTGGGATAGTAGAGCATGTGGGGCCCAGGATGTGGGAGAGTATTACTGTAGGGGCTAATTAAGGGATATTATTAATGCTGTGATGTATTTTATTTTTGAGGATCCTGTTTTCAGTGTGGGATGTTATGTTACTGTGCAGTGCGACACTGTTGATTTTACTTTTATCATCTGGCGTAGTGTAGAAGTTGGGGAATGTGCTATGGAAGTGATCAGCTATTGAGCACTGTGTGCTTATTTTCTGCAGAGACGAGTCCTGGCTGGAAGAAGGGATGTCAGTCTGCACTGGATGAAGAAGAAAAAGAGAAGTTGAAGGACTTCAAAAACAAATTTCACTGATGAGTCAGTGTATTGCATACCATATACAGAGCTCCTGTTTATAATGTCAAAGCTGATCACTATTACCTGCACACCGACACTATATACAGAGCTCCTGTGTATAATGTCACTGGTGATCACTGTATTACTTGTACACTGTATACTATATACAGAGCCCCTGTGCATAATGTCACTAGTGATCCCTGTATTAACTGTACACTTACACTATACACTGCATACTATGTATAGAGTTCCTGTGTATAATGGTAATATTAGTATTGTGGGTTTTTTTTTAATTAATGATCAGTTTTGTAGTATTCGGTCACTGTGGTCTGGTCATGGTGTGGCGGTATTTATCCCTTGTATGTAATATTATTCGGACATTACAGTGCCTTGTGAAAGTATTCAGCCCCCTGGAACTTTTCCCACATATCATGCTTAAAACATAAAGATACCAAATATAAATTTTTGGTGAAGAATCAAAAACAAGTGGGACACAATGGTGAAATTGAATGAAATTTATTGGTTATTTTAAATTTTTGGGGAAATTCAAAAACTGAAAAGTGGGGCGTGCAATATTATTAGGCCCCTTTACTTTCAGTGCAGCAAACTCACTCCAAAAGTTCATTGTGGATCCCTGAATGATCCAATGTTCTCCTAAAATGATTAATGATGATAAATATAATCCACCTGTGTGTAAACAAGCCTCCGTATAAATGCACCTGCTCTGTGATAGTCTCAGGGTTCTGTTTGAAGCACAGAGAGCATCATGAAGACCAAGAAACACAACAGGCAGGTCCGTGATACTATTGTGGAGAAGTTTAAAGCTGGATTTGGATACAAAATGATTTCCATATCGTTAAACATCCCAAGGAGCACTGTGCAAGCGATCATATTGAAATGGAAGGAGTATCATACCACTGCAAATCTACCAAGACCCGGCTATCCCTCTAAACTTTCATCTCAAACAAGGAGAAGACTGATCAGAGATGCAGCCAAGAGGCCCATGATCACTCTGGATGAACTGCAGAGATCTACAGCGGAGGTGGGACAGTCTGTCCATAGGACAACAATCAGTCTTACACTGCACAAATCTAGCCTTTATGGAGTGGCAAGAAGAGAGCCATTTCTCAAAGATATCCATAAAAAGTGTCATTTAAAGTTTGCAACAAGCCACCTGGGAGACACACCAAACATGTGGAAGAAGGTGCTCTGGTGAGATGAAACCAAAATTGAACATTTTGGCATAAAGGCAACACAGCTCATCACCATGAACACACCATCCTCACTGTCAAACATGGTGGTGGCAGCATCATGGTTTGGTCCTGCTTTTCTTCAGCAGGGACAGGGAAGATGGTTAAATTTGATGGTAAGATGAATCGAGCCAAATACAGGACCATTCTTGAAGAAAACCTGTTGGGAGTCTGCAAAAGACCTGAGACTGTGACGGAGATTTGTCTTCCAACAAGACAATGATCCCAAACATGAAGCAAAATCTACAATGGAATGGTTTACAAATAAACGTATCCAGGTGTTAGAATGGCCAAGTCAAAGTCGAGACCTGAAAACAATCGAGAATCTATGGAAAGAGCTGAAAACTACTGTTCACAAACGATCTCCATCAAAGCTCACTGAGCGCGAGCTGTTTGCCAAGGAAGAATGGGCAAGAATTTCAGTCTCTCGATGTACCAAAACTGATAGAGACATACCCCAAGCAACTTGCAGCTGTAATCGCAGCAAAAGGTGGCGCAACAATGTATTAAGTTAAAGGGGCCGAATAATATTGCACGCCCCACTTTTCAGTTTCTGAATCTTAACAAAAAATTGAAATAACCAATAACTTTCGTTCAACTTCACAATTGTGTCCCACTTGTTGTTGATTCTTCACCAAAAATTTACATTTGGTATCTTTATGTTTTGAAGCATCATATGTGGGAAAAGGTTGAAAAGTTCCAGGGGGCCAAATACTTTCGCAAGGCACTGCATGTGGTTCGGCTATTGCAATACAGTATTTGTTCCTTTTATGTGGTATTATTCGGTCACTACGTGGTTTAGTCATAGTGTGATGGTATTTGTCCTTTGAATGTGGTAGTATTAGTAATTTTAAAAAATGTTTGTCACATACTTACAGAAAAATAAATAAAACGTACCTAAAAAGAGTATTAGGTATTTTAAGAAATGTTTAATAGTTTAGAGTAGGGACCGGCCAAAACAGTTTACCTTGCAGTTTGTGGTGGCGGCTTAAAAAAATCTTTTGGCCAAAACAAAAGCTGCTGGCTGTGAATGTGATATGGTGTTAGATGGTAACTGTTATAAGGTATGTCTCCACGGGGCATACTGGCAGCACTTTGGACGCAGCGGAAACCTGCTCTGCCCAAAGCGCTGCCCCCCTTTGTATGCGCCTTGATACCGCATGTGTTCATTGAACATATGCAGAATCACCGCATCGTATCCATAGACAGGGTTATTTACAGTCATATGTTAAAGTTTGGGCACCCCTATTAATGGTAACCTTTTTTCTTTATAACAATTTTGGTTTTTGCAACAGCTATTTCAGTTTCATATATCTAATAACTGATAGACTCAGTTATATTTCTGGATTCAAATGAGGTTTATTGTACAGAAAATGTGCAATCTGCATTTTAACAAAATTTGACCGGTGCAAAAGTATGGGCACCTCAACATAAAAGTGACATTAATATTTCGTAGATCCTCCTTTTGCAAAAATAACAGCCTCTAGTCGTTTCCTGTAGCTATTGAGTTCCTGGATCCTGGATGAAGGTATTTGTGACCATTCCTGTTTACAAAACAATTCCAGTTCAGTTAAGTTTGATGGTCGCCGAGCATGGACAGCCCGCTTCAAATCATCCCACAGATGTTCAATGATAATCAGGTCTGGGGACTGGGATGGCCATTCCAGAACATTGTAATTGTTCCTCTGCATGAATGCCTGAGTAGATTTGGAGCGGTGTTTTGGATCATTGTCTTGCTGAAATATCCATCCCCTGCGTAATTTCAACTTTGTCACTGATTCTTGCACATTATTGTCAAGAATCTGCTGATACTGAGTTGAATCCATGCGATCCTCAACTTTAACAAGATTCCCGGTGCCAGCATTGGCCACACAGCCCCAAAGCATGATGGAACCTCCACCAAATTTTACTTTGGGTAGCAAGTGTTTTTCTTGGAATGCTGTGTTTTTTAGCCTCCTTGCATAACGCCTTTTTGTATGACCAAACAACTCAATCTTTGTTTCATCAGTCCACAAGACCTTCTTCCAAAATGTAACTGGCTTGTCCAAATGTGCTTTTTCATACCTCAGGAGACTCTGTTTGTGGTGTGCTTGCAGAAACGGCTTCTTTCGCATCACTCTCCCATACAGCTTCTCCTTGTGCAAAGTGCGCTGTGTTGTTGCCCGATGCACAGTGACACCATCTGCAGCAAGATGATGCTGCAGGTCTGTGGAGGTGGGCTGTGGATTGTCCTTGACTGTTCTCACCATTCTTCTTCTCTGCCTTTCTGATATTTTTCTTGGCCTGCCACTTCTGGGCTTAACAAGAACTGTACCTGTGTTCTTCCATTTCCTTACTATGTTCCTCACAGTGGAAACTGACAGGTTAAATCTCTGAGACAACTTTTTGTATCCTTCCCCTGAAAAGCTATGTTTAATAATCTTTGTTTTCAGATCATTTGAGAGTTGTTTTGAGGAGCCCATGATGCCACTCTTCATAGGAGAATCAAATAGGAGAACTACTTGCCAGTGGCCACCTTAAATACCTTTTCTCATGATTTGATACACCTGGCTATGAAGTTCAAAGCTCAATGAGGTTACAAAACCAATTTAGTGCTTCAGGAAGTCAGTAAAAAGTAGTTAGGAGTGTTCAAATCAAGAAAATGATAAGGGTGCCCATAATTTTGCACCTGTCAAATTTTGTTTAAATGCAGATTGCACATTTTCTGTTAGTACAATAAACCTCATTTGAATCCAGAAATATAACTGAGTCCATCAGTTATTAGATATATGAAACTGAAATAGCTGTTGCAAAAACCAAAATTGTTATAAAGAAAAAAGGTTACCATTAATAGGGGTGCCCAAACCTTAACATATGACTGTATCTTGCGGAGACGGAGCGTCTCCTCAAGATAAATAGACATGCTGTGGTCTGGAAAGATGCTCTGCATGTCCAGATACGCAGGGCCGCCGGATGCAGCCCTGCATGCATAGTGGAGATGGGATTTCATAACATCCCCTCCAATATGCTGTAACATTTGGATGCTGCAGCTGTACGCAGCGTCCAATCCACAGCAAATAGTGAATGTTTCCGGACCATGGAAACATACCCTAAAAGTGTGAATGGTGAGGATATGATGCAGAAGTGGAGTTTTTCCAAGACTAGACAGTGGGACTGTGTATAATGTCACTGGTGATCACTGTATTACCTGTATACTTACACTACTGTATATACAGAGCTCTTTGGTATAATGGCCCTTATGGTAATATTAGTATTGTGTTTTTGTTTTTTGTTTTTTTTTTTAAATTAAAGATCAGTATTGTAGTATCTGGTCACTATGTGGTCTGGTCATGGTGTGGTGGTATTTATCCCTTGTATGTAATATTATTTGGTCATTATATTGTGGTAATATGTGGTCCAGCCATGGTATGACAGAATTTGTTCCTTGTATGTGGTATTAGTCATTTTTAAAAATGTACCTAAAGAGTACTGAATATTTTAAGAAATGTTTAATAGAGTAGGGCCCGATCAAAAGAGTCTTCCTTGTGGTGGGGGCTTAAAAAATCGATGGTTGTATGTGATCTGGTGTTCGATGGGAACTACTAATGTGTGATTGGTGAGGACGTGATGCAGAAGTGGAGTTTTTCCAAGACTGGGCAGGGGACTGTGGAAGGTTCAAGGGGTGGAGGAGGGCCTGAGGTGGAGCCTGGGCAGTGTCTCAAGGGGGCCAAAAAACTTTGCCAATATGGGGCTCCAAAATTCCTGGTGACAGCCCTGCCTGTGTGAATGCTACCTAATGTCTGATAGTAAGAAATCCTTCATTGTGTGGGTTTATATAATAGTATTTATGCACTCATAGAAATATAGATCTATATCACTTAAAGTATCCTCTAAAGAAAGCAGCACTATACAAAACTGACATTGCAAACGAGAGCAAGCTTCAGAGTATCGACCCCAGTATCCTCCATATATACATGGCCCATCCTTTGTCACACTGGAGGGATGAGACCCATAGATGGGTGTCTGTCAATTTGGTAGACGGCACTAAATTATAATACATATAATGCGTGAGAGATACAGACAACCATCTGGATACTAACTAGTAGTCTGCCACGAATGGCACCCATTTCTTCTTATACCAGAAGCAGACTGGATAGATTCAATGTATTTGCAGTTTCCATCTGCTATGTGGCCATTGCCCTTTGTTCACATAGGTCCCTGTTCAAACAAGGTGGCTCTTCTTCCTATACTATTATTTATTACTTCCATACCATCTTTTTTATATACTAGATATATCTGTAATTCCGCTTATTCTGTCTATATTTTACTATTGAGAAACCAGAGCAATCTTCAAATTATCTACAAGCTTATACAGCCTGTGCCGGAGTGTGGGCATTCCCCACTCCAATATGGCAGGTACATATAACTGAGTGCAGTAGACATGCACAGATTGAGGGCAGCTCCCTGATCTAATATGGCGCCACACAACTTGATGGAGAGAAGAGAGCTTGTGCAAATCAGTCAGTGCCGGGGTGTACACTAATAGCTTGGGGCCCCTGTGCAAAAAAAATGTTTGGGCCCCTCTATGTTTATGGCAACCAAGCTACAGATATTTGTCTCCTCTCAATATGAATATTACTGTCCCCTGTTACACGATGCCCTCTTATGTACAGCACCATCCCTTACATATCGGAATCTCGTTATTTAGAGCATCCTGTTTTATTATAGTATCCACTCTTGTTATATAAAAACTGAAGTGATTGCTGATGGAAGTTGGTAAAGCTACTTTTCTGATAGCAAAGTATGATTAACTGGTGAGATGTTGCACCATCAGCAGTCATGTTATATCTAACAAGAGAGGACACTGTAGTAAAGAGAGAGCGCTGTGATTAACAGAAATAACAATAAAGCAATATGTAAAGAACGGTGCTATATATAAGAAGACATAATACTTTGTAATAATGGGACAATAATGTACATAAAAACAGAGGATGCTACATAATAGGGGACTGTCCCATACATAACTAAAGAGGATGGTATGTAATCAGGGATGCCCCTTCCTGGGATAATGTCCCCCATACTGGGACCATTCCTGGGATAGTGTGCCCCTTCCTGGGATAATGTCCCCCATACTGGGACCATTCCTGAGATAGTGTGCCCCTTCCTGGGATAATGTCCCCCATACTGGGACCATTCCTGAGATAGTGTGCCCCTTCCTGGGATAATGTCCCCTATACTGGGACCATTCCTGGGATAGTGTGCCACTTCCTGGGATAATGTGTTCTGTTCTCCAATACATAAAAAAAATACTACTCGTCTTCCCCCTACGCTGCCTGGTGTTCGCTTCTACAGCCGCTGCAGTTGACTTCAGCATCCTCGCCATGGTGCATGATGTCGATGCCATGTGTCACCAGTCACGGGCACGCCGACATCAGCTACCAGTCTCTGATAGGCCACTGGCATATATTGCAGCTCAGGGAGCCAGCGGGTCCCCTGCACCACAAAACATTTCAGCAGAATGTGGCTCCAAGGACTTGCATCCAGCTGATATAGTCGTTGGTGTTGGCGTGCCCCCTCCACCTCTGGGCCCCTGGTGTAGTGAGTAGCTGGGATCACTGACATCACAGTTGAGCCTAGAGCACATTCTATGTATATTACTACCGTCAGCAGTTATGTGAGCAATCATTAATTATAACACTTGTGTTATCACATTATCTCTATCAAGCAATTAAGGTTTTAATATTATATGCACAATACCTGTGAACTGGCACAGAATGAAAATTAATTATTGTTATATGCTTAATGACTCATGAGGAGATTGATATTATTGCACTGTATAAATATGCAGGGCCAGCGTCAGCTCTTGGGTAAGTGTCAGGGCCCTGAGCAGGCTGGGGGGCCCACTCACCATTGGGGACACCAGCACGCTACGGGGACCGGTGCCAGCACCCACAAGTTGGCCCCCCCGCTTGCTTAGGGCCCAAGTACTAGCAATACTTACCTCTCCCTGTTCATCCGCTGCAGTGTCTTCCACATCTTCTCACTCTGGGATGTTTCAGGTCAGATGGTGCGATGATGTGACGAGTGTGCTCCCTCTTCTCTGAACAGTCACAGTGCAAAAAGCCGGACGACTGCAATGCTGAGGAGTCTGGAGCAGAGCAGCGGCCAGCGAGGAGAGGTGAGCATTCCATTTTTTTTACGCTTGGCGCAATATATTGGACTCATATATACTGGAGCATTGTATGGGGCCCATCATATACTGGAGCATTATATGGGGCCCACGATCCTGTATGGAGAGCTATGTGGAGCCCATAATACTGGAGCCCAACACCGGAACTGCTGCAACCCACCAACCTACTGTCTCCTTCCCCACCATCCTGTAGCATGTAAGCCCGAAAGGGCAGGGTCCTCTCCCCTCTGTATCAGTCTGTCATTGTTAGTTTACTGTAAGTGATATCTGTAATTTGTATGTAACCCCTTCTCATGTACAGCACCATGGAATCAATGGTGCTATATAAATAAATAATAATACTGTATAGAGGACTAAACTGTCCGGTTTCTGAGCTAAATAGTTATTACTCATGTAATGTAAGAAGTAAGTGAAATCTTTGGCATTGTTCTATACCTATATTTCTCTGCCGTATCTGCGCATCATGTATCGTGGTATGTCTTAAAGGGACCCACTGACACCATTTCCCCAGGGCCCATGAAAACCTGGAGCCGGCCCTGTACATATCAACTATTCTTTCCTGATGTATATTGAATAATCACTGATTATAGAGTGTAACCTATATGTACTGTGCTTATACTCTGTGAATGTTGATGGCTTGAGAAAGGTTCACAGTTTGAAAAGCTGAAATGTCGCGCATATCTGGGTGAATAAAGACCACAGTTTATTTCACGATCTCATGCCTGGAGTGCTGCTATTTTTTTTTTTTTTTTGCCGTGTATCTACATCAATCTATATTCATATGGTTACATTTCTATATGAAAAACAGCTGCATACATGTGTCCATATATATATATATCAGTGTATAATACACAGACTTGATTATTCTGACACAAGCATCCTGGCTGAATGTGGCATGTAATACACTGTGTACTATTTCTTGACCAAATGTGTAACTTTCCATGACCCTAATTGGATTCCCATGGAGTCCTGTAAATCTTTTTATTCGGCTTTACAGTACACTGCATTATATACTGATTCTGGGTTACACAATGATTTTGGCCATGGCACAGGTTGTGCAGCATAAAATCATTGTAAGCTGCTGCTACATGACATAGCAGCAGAAATAAAGTGATTAGGGTCACAACACATCCCCTGGGTACCACGACAAGCAGATTGAAAAAAAAATCAGAACTTGTCCCACCACTGCAGGGGTCGCAATGTGACCCTCCTCACCTGTATCAGAGGCATGAAGAGAAGTTTGGCAGCTTGATCTATGTTGTAACTAAACATCATTTTGCTTCAGCATGTGTTTATGGGATAACGTTGCTGCCGTGCACGTCACTGTCAGCTGCTGTCTCCACGCTGCAACACACTTGGATGCACATACACCTGACGTGGGGGTCCCCCTCCAGTATGGACCCGGTTGCACCCTCTGTAATTGCAATCATTACACCCATGAGTAATAGAGGACATGTGACAGTGCTCTCACCATTGTGGTGTGAGGTGTAGTGATCGGTGCTGCACTGCCACAGATGGAAGCACAGGATCACTACTCAGTCAGTTTCAGTGCTGGAATGAATGATAGTATCTGCCCCAGCTCTAATCTTAAAAGCCAATGATTGTGTAGTGTGTAGGAAGAGGGCAGCGCTGGATGAGAGTTTAGGGAAAAAAAGCAGAGCAATTTGCCTAGTGTGGGGAGCAGCATGTAATCAAACTCCGTGCAGGCAATAAAGTGAAATTCAGGGTGTCATAAATTCAATAGAGGTGAAACTAGCTTTATTAAAACATTAGAATGTTATTTTTAATCAGTATCTCTGGCTGCTGCTGGCAGTATATCTCTGGCTGCTGCTGGCAGTATATCTCTGGCTGCTGCTGGCAGTATATCTCTGGCTGCTGCTGGCAGTATATCTCTGGCTGCTGCTGGCAGTATATCTCTGGCTGCTGCTGGCAGTATATCTCTGGCTGCTGCTGGCAGTATATCTCTGGCTGCTGCTGGCAGTATATCTCTGGCTGCTGCTGGCAGTATATCTCTGGCTGCTGCTGGCAGTATATCTCTGGCTGCTGCTGGCAGTATATCTCTGGCTGCTGCTGGCAGTATATCTCTGGCTGCTGCTGGCAGTATATCTCTGGCTGCTGCTGGCAGTATATCTCTGGCTGCTGCTGGCAGTATATCTCTGGCTGCTGCTGGCAGTATATCTCTGGCTGCTGCTGGCAGTATATCTCTGGCTGCTGCTGGCAGTATATCTCTGGCTGCTGCTGGCAGTATATCTCTGGCTGCTGCTGGCAGTATATCTCTGGCTGCTGCTGGCAGTATATCTCTGGCTGCTGCTGGCAGTATATCTCTGGCTGCTGCTGGCAGTATATCTCTGGCTGCTGCTGGCAGTATATCTCTGGCTGCTGCTGGCAGTATATCTCTGGCTGCTGCTGGCAGTATATCTCTGGCTGCTGCTGGCAGTATATCTCTGGCTGCTGCTGGCAGTATATCTCTGGCTGCTGCTGGCAGTATATCTCTGGCTGCTGCTGGCAGTATATCTCTGGCTGCTGCTGGCAGTATATCTCTGGCTGCTGCTGGCAGTATATCTCTGGCTGCTGCTGGCAGTATATCTCTGGCTGCTGCTGGCAGTATATCTCTGGCTGCTGCTGGCAGTATATCTCTGGCTGCTGCTGGCAGTATATCTCTGGCTGCTGCTGGCAGTATATCTCTGGCTGCTGCTGGCAGTATATCTCTGGCTGCTGCTGGCAGTATATCTCTGGCTGCTGCTGGCAGTATATCTCTGGCTGCTGCTGGCAGTATATCTCTGGCTGCTGCTGGCAGTATATCTCTGGCTGCTGCTGGCAGTATATCTCTGGCTGCTGCTGGCAGTATATCTCTGGCTGCTGCTGGCAGTATATCTCTGGCTGCTGCTGGCAGTATATCTCTGGCTGCTGCTGGCAGTATATCTCTGGCTGCTGCTGGCAGTATATCTCTGGCTGCTGCTGGCAGTATATCTCTGGCTGCTGCTGGCAGTATATCTCTGGCTGCTGCTGGCAGTATATCTCTGGCTGCTGCTGGCAGTATATCTCTGGCTGCTGCTGGCAGTATATCTCTGGCTGCTGCTGGCAGTATATCTCTGGCTGCTGCTGGCAGTATATCTCTGGCTGCTGCTGGCAGTATATCTCTGGCTGCTGCTGGCAGTATATCTCTGGCTGCTGCTGGCAGTATATCTCTGGCTGCTGCTGGCAGTATATCTCTGGCTGCTGCTGGCAGTATATCTCTGGCTGCTGCTGGCAGTATATCTCTGGCTGCTGCTGGCAGTATATCTCTGGCTGCTGCTGGCAGTATATCTCTGGCTGCTGCTGGCAGTATATCTCTGGCTGCTGCTGGCAGTATATCTCTGGCTGCTGCTGGCAGTATATCTCTGGCTGCTGCTGGCAGTATATCTCTGGCTGCTGCTGGCAGTATATCTCTGGCTGCTGCTGGCAGTATATCTCTGGCTGCTGCTGGCAGTATATCTCTGGCTGCTGCTGGCAGTATATCTCTGGCTGCTGCTGGCAGTATATCTCTGGCTGCTGCTGGCAGTATATCTCTGGCTGCTGCTGGCAGTATATCTCTGGCTGCTGCTGGCAGTATATCTCTGGCTGCTGCTGGCAGTATATCTCTGGCTGCTGCTGGCAGTATATCTCTGGCTGCTGCTGGCAGTATATCTCTGGCTGCTGCTGGCAGTATATCTCTGGCTGCTGCTGGCAGTATATCTCTGGCTGCTGCTGGCAGTATATCTCTGGCTGCTGCTGGCAGTATATCTCTGGCTGCTGCTGGCAGTATATCTCTGGCTGCTGCTGGCAGTATATCTCTGGCTGCTGCTGGCAGTATATCTCTGGCTGCTGCTGGCAGTATATCTCTGGCTGCTGCTGGCAGTATATCTCTGGCTGCTGCTGGCAGTATATCTCTGGCTGCTGCTGGCAGTATATCTCTGGCTGCTGCTGGCAGTATATCTCTGGCTGCTGCTGGCAGTATATCTCTGGCTGCTGCTGGCAGTATATCTCTGGCTGCTGCTGGCAGTATATCTCTGGCTGCTGCTGGCAGTATATCTCTGGCTGCTGCTGGCAGTATATCTCTGGCTGCTGCTGGCAGTATATCTCTGGCTGCTGCTGGCAGTATATCTCTGGCTGCTGCTGGCAGTATATCTCTGGCTGCTGCTGGCAGTATATCTCTGGCTGCTGCTGGCAGTATATCTCTGGCTGCTGCTGGCAGTATATCTCTGGCTGCTGCTGGCAGTATATCTCTGGCTGCTGCTGGCAGTATATCTCTGGCTGCTGCTGGCAGTATATCTCTGGCTGCTGCTGGCAGTATATCTCTGGCTGCTGCTGGCAGTATATCTCTGGCTGCTGCTGGCAGTATATCTCTGGCTGCTGCTGGCAGTATATCTCTGGCTGCTGCTGGCAGTATATCTCTGGCTGCTGCTGGCAGTATATCTCTGGCTGCTGCTGGCAGTATATCTCTGGCTGCTGCTGGCAGTATATCTCTGGCTGCTGCTGGCAGTATATCTCTGGCTGCTGCTGGCAGTATATCTCTGGCTGCTGCTGGCAGTATATCTCTGGCTGCTGCTGGCAGTATATCTCTGGCTGCTGCTGGCAGTATATCTCTGGCTGCTGCTGGCAGTATATCTCTGGCTGCTGCTGGCAGTATATCTCTGGCTGCTGCTGGCAGTATATCTCTGGCTGCTGCTGGCAGTATATCTCTGGCTGCTGCTGGCAGTATATCTCTGGCTGCTGCTGGCAGTATATCTCTGGCTGCTGCTGGCAGTATATCTCTGGCTGCTGCTGGCAGTATATCTCTGGCTGCTGCTGGCAGTATATCTCTGGCTGCTGCTGGCAGTATATCTCTGGCTGCTGCTGGCAGTATATCTCTGGCTGCTGCTGGCAGTATATCTCTGGCTGCTGCTGGCAGTATATCTCTGGCTGCTGCTGGCAGTATATCTCTGGCTGCTGCTGGCAGTATATCTCTGGCTGCTGCTGGCAGTATATCTCTGGCTGCTGCTGGCAGTATATCTCTGGCTGCTGCTGGCAGTATATCTCTGGCTGCTGCTGGCAGTATATCTCTGGCTGCTGCTGGCAGTATATCTCTGGCTGCTGCTGGCAGTATATCTCTGGCTGCTGCTGGCAGTATATCTCTGGCTGCTGCTGGCAGTATATCTCTGGCTGCTGCTGGCAGTATATCTCTGGCTGCTGCTGGCAGTATATCTCTGGCTGCTGCTGGCAGTATATCTCTGGCTGCTGCTGGCAGTATATCTCTGGCTGCTGCTGGCAGTATATCTCTGGCTGCTGCTGGCAGTATATCTCTGGCTGCTGCTGGCAGTATATCTCTGGCTGCTGCTGGCAGTATATCTCTGGCTGCTGCTGGCAGTATATCTCTGGCTGCTGCTGGCAGTATATCTCTGGCTGCTGCTGGCAGTATATCTCTGGCTGCTGCTGGCAGTATATCTCTGGCTGCTGCTGGCAGTATATCTCTGGCTGCTGCTGGCAGTATATCTCTGGCTGCTGCTGGCAGTATATCTCTGGCTGCTGCTGGCAGTATATCTCTGGCTGCTGCTGGCAGTATATCTCTGGCTGCTGCTGGCAGTATATCTCTGGCTGCTGCTGGCAGTATATCTCTGGCTGCTGCTGGCAGTATATCTCTGGCTGCTGCTGGCAGTATATCTCTGGCTGCTGCTGGCAGTATATCTCTGGCTGCTGCTGGCAGTATATCTCTGGCTGCTGCTGGCAGTATATCTCTGGCTGCTGCTGGCAGTATATCTCTGGCTGCTGCTGGCAGTATATCTCTGGCTGCTGCTGGCAGTATATCTCTGGCTGCTGCTGGCAGTATATCTCTGGCTGCTGCTGGCAGTATATCTCTGGCTGCTGCTGGCAGTATATCTCTGGCTGCTGCTGGCAGTATATCTCTGGCTGCTGCTGGCAGTATATCTCTGGCTGCTGCTGGCAGTATATCTCTGGCTGCTGCTGGCAGTATATCTCTGGCTGCTGCTGGCAGTATATCTCTGGCTGCTGCTGGCAGTATATCTCTGGCTGCTGCTGGCAGTATATCTCTGGCTGCTGCTGGCAGTATATCTCTGGCTGCTGCTGGCAGTATATCTCTGGCTGCTGCTGGCAGTATATCTCTGGCTGCTGCTGGCAGTATATCTCTGGCTGCTGCTGGCAGTATATCTCTGGCTGCTGCTGGCAGTATATCTCTGGCTGCTGCTGGCAGTATATCTCTGGCTGCTGCTGGCAGTATATCTCTGGCTGCTGCTGGCAGTATATCTCTGGCTGCTGCTGGCAGTATATCTCTGGCTGCTGCTGGCAGTATATCTCTGGCTGCTGCTGGCAGTATATCTCTGGCTGCTGCTGGCAGTATATCTCTGGCTGCTGCTGGCAGTATATCTCTGGCTGCTGCTGGCAGTATATCTCTGGCTGCTGCTGGCAGTATATCTCTGGCTGCTGCTGGCAGTATATCTCTGGCTGCTGCTGGCAGTATATCTCTGGCTGCTGCTGGCAGTATATCTCTGGCTGCTGCTGGCAGTATATCTCTGGCTGCTGCTGGCAGTATATCTCTGGCTGCTGCTGGCAGTATATCTCTGGCTGCTGCTGGCAGTATATCTCTGGCTGCTGCTGGCAGTATATCTCTGGCTG
Organism: Dendrobates tinctorius; assembly: GCF_039654945.1. Taxonomy (NCBI): domain Eukaryota; kingdom Metazoa; phylum Chordata; class Amphibia; order Anura; family Dendrobatidae; genus Dendrobates; species Dendrobates tinctorius. Next base: position 11,206,872 of record NW_027361908.1, read on the forward strand.
CTGCTGGCAGTATATCTCTGGCTGCTGCTGGCAGTATATCTCTGGCTGCTGCTGGCAGTATATCTCTGGCTGCTGCTGGCAGTATATCTCTGGCTGCTGCTGGCAGTATATCTCTGGCTGCTGCTGGCAGTATATCTCTGGCTGCTGCTGGCAGTATATCTCTGGCTGCTGCTGGCAGTATATCTCTGGCTGCTGCTGGCAGTATATCTCTGGCTGCTGCTGGCAGTATATCTCTGGCTGCTGCTGGCAGTATATCTCTGGCTGCTGCTGGCAGTATATCTCTGGCTGCTGCTGGCAGTATATCTCTGGCTGCTGCTGGCAGTATATCTCTGGCTGCTGCTGGCAGTATATCTCTGGCTGCTGCTGGCAGTATATCTCTGGCTGCTGCTGGCAGTATATCTCTGGCTGCTGCTGGCAGTATATCTCTGGCTGCTGCTGGCAGTATATCTCTGGCTGCTGCTGGCAGTATATCTCTGGCTGCTGCTGGCAGTATATCTCTGGCTGCTGCTGGCAGTATATCTCTGGCTGCTGCTGGCAGTATATCTCTGGCTGCTGCTGGCAGTATATCTCTGGCTGCTGCTGGCAGTATATCTCTGGCTGCTGCTGGCAGTATATCTCTGGCTGCTGCTGGCAGTATATCTCTGGCTGCTGCTGGCAGTATATCTCTGGCTGCTGCTGGCAGTATATCTCTGGCTGCTGCTGGCAGTATATCTCTGGCTGCTGCTGGCAGTATATCTCTGGCTGCTGCTGGCAGTATATCTCTGGCTGCTGCTGGCAGTATATCTCTGGCTGCTGCTGGCAGTATATCTCTGGCTGCTGCTGGCAGTATATCTCTGGCTGCTGCTGGCAGTATATCTCTGGCTGCTGCTGGCAGTATATCTCTGGCTGCTGCTGGCAGTATATCTCTGGCTGCTGCTGGCAGTATATCTCTGGCTGCTGCTGGCAGTATATCTCTGGCTGCTGCTGGCAGTATATCTCTGGCTGCTGCTGGCAGTATATCTCTGGCTGCTGCTGGCAGTATATCTCTGGCTGCTGCTGGCAGTATATCTCTGGCTGCTGCTGGCAGTATATCTCTGGCTGCTGCTGGCAGTATATCTCTGGCTGCTGCTGGCAGTATATCTCTGGCTGCTGCTGGCAGTATATCTCTGGCTGCTGCTGGCAGTATATCTCTGGCTGCTGCTGGCAGTATATCTCTGGCTGCTGCTGGCAGTATATCTCTGTTTTCCTATATAGAGTTGGGATATAACAAACAATTTTAAAGCGCATTCAAGCTACAAGATATTGATATGCTATCCTCAGGACCTACAGTATATCACAAAAGTGAGTGCACTCCTCACATTTTTGTAAATACTTTGTTTTCATGGGACAACAATGTATCAAGGTGTCAAATCTTCAAAATAAAGTAGTACAGCTTGTATAAATGTGGCATTTCCTCTACATAACTCAACACACAGCCATTAGTATCTAAATCGCTTTCAACAAAACTGAGTATGCCCCTAAGTGAAATGGCTCAGTTGTTCCTAGTTTAGTATTTTCCCTCCCAGTTTCACGTAACTCATTAGTGTTACAAGATCTCAGGTGTGAATGGGTGACAGGTGGGTTAAATTTGGTGTTATCGCTCTCACACATTCTCATACTGGTAAATGGAAGTTCAACCTGGCTCCTCAGGGCAAAGAAGCTCTCTGAGGATCTGGAAAAATCAATTACTGCTCTACTAAAAGATGGCCTAGGCTGCAAGAAGATTGCCAACAACCTGAAACTGAGCTGCAGCATCGTGGGCAAAACCATATAGTAGTTTAACAAGACAGGTTCCACTCAGAACTGTCCTCGCCATAGTTGAACAAACGAGTTGAGTACATGTGCTCAACATCATATCCAGAAGTTGTCCTTTCAAAATAGACGTATTAGTGCTGCCAGCATTACTGCAGAGGTTACAGGAGTGGTGGGTCAGCCTGTCAGTCCTCAAACCATAAGACGCACACTGCATCAAATTCGTCTGCATGGCTGTCATCCCATAAGGAAGCCTCTTCTAAAGATAATGCACAAGAAAGCCTGCAAACACTGCTAAAGACAAGCAGACTAAGAGCATGGATTACTGGAATTAAGTCCTGCGGGCTGAGACCAACATAAACATATTTGGTTCAGATGGTGTCAAGTGTGTGGCAGCAACCAGGTGAGGAGTACAAAGACCTACAGTCAAGCATGATGGTGGGAGTGTCATGGTTTGGGGCTGCATGAGTGCTGCCATCTGTGGGCAGCTATAGTTCACTGAGGGAACCATGGATGCCAACATGGTCTGCTTCAGTATTTCACAGTACATGATCCCCTCTCTTCAGAAACTGGGTCGCAGGGCAGTATTTCAACATGATAATTACCCCAAACACACCTCTAACATGACCACTGCCTTGCTAAAGAAACTGAGGGTAAAGGAGCAGGACTGGCCAAGCATGTCACCAGACCAAAACCCTACTGAACGTCTGCGTGGCATCTTCAAACAAAGGTGGAGGAGTGCAAGGTCTTCAACATCCACCAGCTCCGTTATGTTGTCATGGAGGAGTGGAAAAGGATTCCAGTGACAATCTGTGAAGTTCTAGTGAACTCCATGCCCAAGAGAGTAAAAGCAATGCTTGAAAATAATGTTGGCCACACAAAATATTGACACTTTGGGCACAATTTGGCCATTTTCACTTAGAGGTGTGCTCACTATTGTTACCAACGGTTTACACATTAATGGCTGTGTGTGGAGTTATTTACAGGCCACACCAAATTGACACTCTTATACAAGCTGTACCCTGACTGGCAGGGATTAGCGCAGATAACATATGCACTAGGCAGGGAAAAGTGATGAGAATATATGCACTAAGCAGAAAATAGTGTGGAGAATATCTGCACTAGGCAGGGAATAGTGTATAGAATATGTGCACTAGGCACGGATTAGTGCAGAGAATATATGCACTAGGCAGGGAATAGTGTGGAGAATATATGCACTAGGCATGAAATCGTGTGGAGAATATGTGCACCAGGCAGGGATTAGTGCAGAGAATATATGCACTAGGCAGGTAATAGTGTGGAGAAAATGTGCACTAGGCAGGAAAGAGTGCAGAGAATATATGCACTAGACAGGGATTAGTGCAGAGAATATATGCTCTAGGCAGGGAATAGTGAGGAGAATATATACACTAAGCAGGGAATAGTGCAGAGAATATATGCACTAGGCAGGTAATAGTGTGGAGAATATATGCACTAGGCAGGAAAGAGTGCAGAGAATACATGCTCTAGGCAGGGATTAGTGCAGAGAATATATGCACTTGGCAGGTAATAGTGCAGAGAATATATGCACTAAGCAGGGAGTAGTGCAGAGAATATATGCTCTAGGCAGGGAATAGTGTGGAGAATATGTGCACTAGGTAGCAAAGAAGGTTGAGAATATATGCTCTAGGCAGGGATTAGTGCAGAGAATATATGCACTAGACAGGTAATAGTGTGGAGAATATATGCACTAGGCAAGAAACAGTGCAGAGAATATATGCTCTAGGCAGGGATTAGTGCAGAGAATATATGCACTTGGCAGGTAATAGTGCAGAGAATATATGCACTAAGCAGGGAGTAGTGCAGAGAATATATGCTCTAGGCAGGGAATAGTGAGGAGAATATATGCACTAAGCAGGGAATAGTGCAAAGAATATATGCCCTAGGCAGGGAATAGTGTGGAGAATATGTGCACTAGGTAGGAAAGAGTGCTGAGAATATATGCTCTAGGCAGGGATTAGTGCAGAGATTATATGCACTTGGCAGGTAATAGTGCAGAGAATATATGCACTAAGCAGGGAGTAGTGCAGAGAATATATGCACTTGGCAGGTAATAGTGCAGAGAATATATGCACTAGGCAGCGATTAGTGCAGATAAAATATGCTCTAGGCAGGGAATAGTGAGGAGAATATATGCACTAAGCAGGGAATAGTGCAAAGAATATATTCAATAGGCAGGGAATAGTGTGGAGAATATATGCACCAGGCAGACAATAGTGTGGAGAATATATGCACTAAGCAGGGAATAGTACAGAGAATGTATGCAATAGGCACGAAATAGTACGGAACATATATACTGTACATTAGGCAGGGATTAGTGCACATATTCATAGCACTGTGTGAGCAAGTGTGTAAGTACAAACCTGGATCAGTTAAACTAGTTTTGTCAGGAGGAATGGGCCCAAATTCCAACCAACTATTGGGAAAAGCTTGTGGAACGATATCCCAAATATTTGACCTAAGTCATTCAGTTTAAGGGCAATGGTAACAAATACTAATTAAATGTATATAAACTTTTGACTTTGCAGTAAGCAATAAAAATGCCTTAAAGGTAACCTGTCAGCAGGAATGTGCTCAGTAACCTACAGACAGTGTCAGGTCTGCACCATTAGGCCGGGGTCACAGTAACCGATGCAAAATACGGTCCGTAGTTTACATGCGTAATACGGATGAATGACCCCTAAATAGTGCTCCGTATGTCATCTGTAAACAAGGTGTGGTTGCGTATTTTGCGCATGTCTGCATCCGTATGTAATCCGTATGGCATCCGTATGTAATCCGTATGGCGAGATTTTCTCGCCGCCTTGCAAAATGGACATATAATGGAGCCCTATGACAGAGTTTCTAACAGAAACGAAATAATAGATATAGACACATAGAATGCGCATATATATATATATATATATATATATATATACACAAGTCATTGAGACAAACATATATATATATTTATATTTCACAGAGTTCTTCATAGCAGAATAGCCGCTAATTAAATTGCCGGCTTCTTTCAAATCATTCCCCAACCCGACATGAAATGACACCTGGTTTACATTCAGTAAAGCATTTCATTTCATGTTTTTTAATATGTCCCAGACTAATAATTAGATGAGGGTTTGTGTGCAAAATTTGGGAGTTGTAGTTGTTATTTAAAGGGGTTAATTCGTTGTTAAAAAATGTGTGGGCTTCCCTTTGCCCTGTAGCGGTGGCGAATGGGTTAATCTCACAAAGGGTTAATGTCACCTTACAATCGAATGGTGACATTAACCCTTTGTTAGATTAAACCACTCGCCACCACTATAGGGCAATGGGAAGCCCACGCATTTTTTAACAACGAATTAACCCCTTAAAATAACAACTAGAACTCCCAAATTTTGCACACAAACCCTCATCTAATTATTAGTCAGGGACATATAAAAAACATGAAATGAAATGCTTTACTGAATGTAAACCATGTGTCATTTCATGTCGGGTTGGTGAATGATTTGATAGAAGCCGCCAATTTAATTAGCGGCTATTCTGCTATGAAGAACTCTGTGAAATATAAATATATATATATGTTTGTCACAATGACATGTATGTATGTATGTATATATATGTATTCTATGTGTATATATCTATTCTTTCATTTCTTTATTAAACCTGTCAGTGTGAGTTTACTGTATAGCGCAATGAATTGCCGGCTTTTATAAAAGACACCGAGTGCGTATTTCTCGCAAGTCACATGTGAGGTCCATGTGTAATCCTTTTTTTTTTTGTGCACCCATAGACTTGCATTGGCGTATTACGGGTGTAGTACGCTGACAATCGCAGCAAGCTGCGATTGGCACGGACAGTAGAATACGCCCGAGAAATATACGGCTGTTGGGAGCAAACCCATAGAGAATAATTTTTCCATGTGTAATGCGTGCTTTTAACGCCTCTCACTCATCCGTATTCCTCACCAGTGTGACCCCGGCCTTATACTTAATAAAATGATGCCTTGGTTGATGAAATCCGTCTTGTGCTTCTTTTTGCCATCTAGTTTGTATAGTGAATATATTAATGTGTATATTTAAAAAGACATGTCACTTCATCAAAATGGTGGCGTCTACGGGGCCTGTGCACTTGTCAGTTAGTGCCTATTATTTTGCTGTGTTGAAAAAAAAAATTCACCATCAAAATGACGCTGCTGGCTGCGCCTGCACATTGGCATCTATCGCATACCGATAGATAGTACTGCGCAAACGCCTCCACCCACCCCTTGTTGCTACAGCCAAAAAATTTTACACTACAACAAAATGGCGCAGGAGGCGACTCTTTTACAGTAGTATCTATTGGTACACGATAGGTGCAAATGCACAGGCGCAGCCGACGGTGCCATTTTGATGGTGTTTTTTTTTTCTTTTCAACACCACAATATAATAGGCACTAACTGACAAGTGATAATGTGCAGATGCTGGAGGCACCGCCTTTTTGATGAAGTAACATTTTTTTTTCAAATACACACATTAGTATATTAATTATGCAAACTAGGGGGCAGGTCAATGAGGGATCAGTGACCTGTCAGCAGTCTGCATTATGAATACCTATCAGAGCACCATAAACACCAACCCTGTCTTAGAGCAGAAGCATATCATAAACACAAAACTAAAAATAAGGATTAAAAAGGTACAAGAAGGATTTCATCAACCAAGGTATAATTTTATTAAGTGTAACAGCACCAACCTGACAGTGTGTGTAGGTTACTCAGCACAATTCTGCTGACAGGTTCCCTTTAAAGCATTCTCTCTCTCTCTCATTATTCTGACATTTGGCAAATATTAATAATTATGGTAATTCTAATTGACCTAAAATAGGAAAAGTCTATTCTGATTTCATGTTAGATATTGAGAAAAACATGTATATGTGCCTTTGTATATAGTGTGTGTAAACTTATTTATATGTAATAATTGAGCTGTCAATATATACATACATAATAAGGTATGTATATATATGTATATATTTATCTCTCTCTCGATATATGTGTATATATATATACTGTATATATATATATACACACTCATATTATGTATATCTATATACAGTGGGGAAAAAAGTATTTAGTCAGTCAGCAATAGTGCAAGTTCCACCACTTAAAAAGATGAGAGGCGTCTGTAATTTACATCATAGGTAGACCTCAACTATGGGAGACAAACTGAGAAAAAAAAATCCAGAAAATCACATTGTCTGTTTTTTTTTTCATTTTATTTGCATATTATGGTGGAAAATAAGTATTTGGTCAGAAACAAAATTTCATCTCAATACTTTGTGATATATCTTTTGTTGGCAATGACAGAGGTCAAACGTTTTCTGTAAGTCTTCACAAGGTTGCCACACACTGTTGTTGGTATGTTGGCCCATTCCTCCTTGCAGATCTCCTCTAGAGCAGTGATGTTTTTGGCTTTTCGCTTGGCAACACGGACTTTCAACTCCCTCCAAAGGTTTTCTATAGGGTTGAGATCTGGAGACTGGCTAGGCCACTCCAGGACCTTGAAATGCTTCTTACGAAGCCACTCCTTCGTTGCCCTGGCGGTGTGCTTTGGATCATTGTCATGTTGAAAGACCCAGCCACGTTTCATCTTCAATGCCCTTGCTGATGGAAGGAGGTTTGCACTCAAAATCTCACGATACATGGCCCCATTCATTCTTTCATGTACCCGGATCAGTCGTCCTGGCCTCTTTGCAGAGAAACAGCCCCAAAGCATGATGTTTCCACCACCATGCTTTACAGTAGGTATGGTGTTTGATGGATGCAACTCAGTGTTCTTTTTCCTCCAAACATGACAAGTTGTGTTTCTACCAAACAGTTCCAGTTTGGTTTCATCAGACCATAGGACATTCTCCCAAAACTCCTCTGGATCATCCAAATGCTCTCTAGCAAACTTCAGACGGGCCCAGACATGTACAGGCTTAAGCAGTGGGACACGTCTGGCACTGCAGGATCTGAGTCCATGGTGGCGCAGTGTGTTACTTATGGTAGGCCTTGTTACATTGGTCCCAGCTCTCTGCAGTTCATTCACTAGGTCCCCCCGCGTGGTTCTGGGATTTTTGCTCACCGTTCTTGTGATCATTCTGACCCCACGGGGTGGGATTTTGCGTGGAGCACCAGATCGAGGGAGATTATCAGTGGTCTTGTATGTCTTCCATTTTCTAATTATTGCTCCCACAGTTGATTTCTTCACTCCAAGCTGGTTGGCTATTGCAGATTCAGTCTTCCCAGCCTGGTGCAGGGCTACAATTTTGTTTCTGGTGTCCTTTGACAGCTCTTTGGTCTTCACCATAGTGGAGATTGGAGTCAGACTGTTTGAGGGTGTGCACAGGTGTCTTTTTATACTGATAACAAGTTTAAACAGGTGCCATTACTACAGGTAATGAGTGGAGGAAAGAGGAGACTCTTAAAGAAGAAGTTACAGGTCTGTGAGAGCCAGAAATCTTCATTGCTTGTTTCTGACCAAATACTTATTTTCCACCATAATATGCAAATAAAATAAAAAAAAAACAGACAATGTGATTTTCTGGAGTTTTTTTTCTCAGTTTGTCTCCCATAGTTGAGGTCTACCTATGATGTAAATTACAGACGCCTCTCATCTTTTTAAGTGGTGGAACTTGCACTATTGCTGACTGACTAAATACTTTTTTTCCCCACTGTATATGTGTGTGTATATACATCTATCATCACGGCGCATGTGTAGATTGCAGATGAACAATGTGCAAGCGCATGTAAGAAACATACTGCGCAAGCGCAGCTCCACTCTCTGACCCGGTGGGGGTCCGACTACCATTCGTCCTCCCACAGATCCTGAGAGTGGAGAGCCCACAGTGCTGGTCAGTGCCGCATCCTCTCTATTATTCCAGGTACCACAGTGCTCTCAGCCATGTCTGTATTGGGGGTAGCACTGCCTTAGTCACCTACATGGAGCGGTGGTTAGCCCCCTGTAAAGTAGGGGGTTTTAATTGAATCTTGCTGGTCACTATTGTCCTACCCAGTCAAGTTCTGATAGTTTCCCTGTAACTTAGCGTAAAGTGTAACCTAAACCCCCAGTAAGTCATAGTCCACAGTGGGAGGCAGTAATTCTATATATCACTGTGCAATCTGTGAGGTTTGCTGTTATTAGCTCAATAAATCTCAGCACTTACAGAGTCAGATGTATAATCTCCATCTCCATGATCTCCGTAGTAACTTCTTCTTCCAGCCACTGTATGGTCTGCTCCCTATGGTACATGGAACATATATATCTCATATAGAAAGGTACAAATACCATTAATTGTTAGGATGTTCAATACCATTAGTGATCATGACAAATGTGGCTTCATTCCTCCCCTCCTCCCTCCATTCTAGGTACTTTCTTTACCAACATTTTACATTGACTACATTCCAGAGATACAAAAAATCTGTCAGCAGGTTTCTGCTGTTTAATCTGAGAACAGCATTGTGTAGGGGCAATGATCATGATTCCAGCAAGTTGTCACTTACTGGGCTGCTTGCTGTAGTTTCAATAAAATTATTGTTTTATTAGCAGGATATTATCATTAGAGGACTAGTTGCCTCATGCCATGTAGTCCTCCTGCTCTGTATAACTCCGTCCCCACCGATGATTAGCAGCTTTCTGGCAAAGTATAATTTACCTAGAAAGCTGTCAATCAGTAGTGTGGGAGGGGTTATACAGGGCTCAACATTCAGAGCACTGATAGATCTGTACAAGAGAAAACATGGATTTTAATAAAACTGCACCAAGAAGCCCAGTAAGTGGCACATTGCTGGAATCATTTTCTCTGTCCCTACATCATACCATTTTCAGATTATGTAGCAAAAACTTGGTTTCAGATTCCCTTTAAAGAGAATTTATCACCAGGATTTTGCCTCCTAATCTGAGAGTAGCATAACTTAGAGCTGGAAACCTTGCTTCCAGGGATGTGTCACTTGTTGGGTTGTTTGCTGTAACCTAAACAGGAGAAAATCCATCTCAATGAACTTGTGAACCACCTTCTTCCTTTATTCACCAAAAGTGCTCAATAGAGGATAAAATAGAATCAGCGACGCAAGTTACATGATATGTGACATTGACACGTCTCTGGTGAATGCGCATCCATAATCATGGAACTGTTTGCTGTAGCTTTGATAAAATCACGCTTTTATCAGCAGAAGATTATCTCTAGAGGACTAGTAAACCTGCTGCCATGTAGTCCTCCTTATTTATGAGCTCTGCACCCACCCCTGATTGGCAGTCTTTTGCCTATGCACAGTGTACATTGAGCAGCCGATCAGTGGTGTGGGCGGAGTTATACAGGGCTCAACATTCAGAGCACTGCTAGATCTGCAGCAGATAAAATAATTTTATCAAAATTGTAAGCAGCCCAGTAATGAGAAACATTGCTGAAATTGTTGCTTTTAGATGCGGCAGCAAAAACCTGGTGATAGATTCTCTTGAAATCCTCAAATTCTGTCTGGCAGCAGCTTCCAATATAGGATGTTTCTCTACGGGGATACCGAGAGAACTAGAAGATTATTGGCAGAAAAAGATCCCATGGCCTTTCTTGTCTTTATTATTTCCCTTTTTAAATTTACAATAGATGATTATTCCAAACATAATGAATTTAATTTAGTGGTGATTTTCTAACTATACACTGTTCATTGGGAAAACTGTCAGATGAGCTCTGAATACAGATCCCTAGAGAAGGTATACGTCCTTCCTTTCTAAGAAGCCATACTACCATAATGGCTCCTGTGTTTTCTCCTCCTACCATTGAACAAGTGAAGTAATAATCCCTGTGTTGTGGCATCTTTGTGCTGTAAGATACGATCCATGAGCGGTGCCCAATACATGGCGGCTCTCTGTGTAGACAGATATTGTGTGCAGACAGGATCTACAGGGTAACATCCCTCCCAGAATATAATGACTCAGTCATCAGAGATAAGGAGACAGCGCCATCATTATGGAATCCAGAAGGTTGGTTTATATTAGAGCATTACATTTTTATCACTTACCAAATTGTGATCTTTTCTATATATTTTATCTTCAGTGTTGTAAATTTACGGAATCCTGCGAAGTCCATCCTATAGTACAAGGAAATACATCAATGCATAGATTAGGTAAGGGTTAACTAGAAGGTATGGTAACACTAGTAATTGATGGGAACTGTTAAAATAGATGTTCCCACTTATTTATCCCCAATCCACAGTATAGGGAATGAGCTGCTGTTTGCTGGGGGTGCGTTCCCCGGACCCTCCAGCCCTGAGATGCCCCTGTAGCATGGAGCTGAGGTGGCGCATGCGCCCCACACACTGTACAATGATGAGAAAGACTCTTACCTGCGATTTACACCTTCAGCTGAAAAAGAAACAACAGTTTACAATTAGATTTATTGAAGTATTTAATAACAGTTGCAGCGGACGACTTATTTTTGGGTCGTATTCACACGTCTTTGTTTTTCTCATCTGCACAAACCCAAACTAATTTTCATCAGTGCGCTGCTTCCAATTTTCATCTACTTTTAGTCCATGTGTCCATTTTTTTACCATCAGTATCTCATCCTTTTCTATTGTATGCAAAAAGAAAACCAAAACCTGATGGAAGTTTCCCAAGTTTCTCCTAGAAGTCAGTGGGTGAGTGTGAGCCACAATTCGCCCCACAGCTGACATGTTACCAGCTCCATAGAATATAAGGGCCAGTGAAAAATACTGGCAGCACCCCTGGTACATAGACACACATGTGACTGAGCCCTTCCTTTACAACGTGATTGTACAGAGACTTCCTTACACAATATCGGATCTGATCTGGCATCCAGGTTTCGGCTATACAGTCCCTACTGGAGTGCAGGGGCGTTACATCAATAGCGGGGGGCCACACGACCCGTGAGTCCTGGGGAGTGTTGGCTTTGTTTCCCTATCAACCCAACCATCATCATAATTTTCCCATCAGCTTCTTGTTCCACCATTCAGCCTGAGACTCGGCTCAGCAGGCGCGATAGGCAGCAATAGATCGCGCCTGCTGTAGAAAACCTCAGCCCCACACTGCACAGACCGGAGCAGGGCGCTGGGGGACACGGCCAGGCATAAATGCTATAAATGCATGTGAGAAGAATGTGATACTTACATGGGATGTCAATCACTGCAGGCTGTAAAAGGAAAACAGAGAAGTGTAAAAAGTCTATGAAATCTTTCATCTTCTTACATTGTCCTGTACATCACATACTCATAGGCTTCCATTACACCCATTACACTAGACAATGAATGTGACATTATCACACAAGATAGACTGCGCTAGTATTAATAAATCTATGAGCAGAGCGCGAGTCCGTGCCCCATGCAGCATTCATACAGTCCATAAACAGCACGCCTGCTATGTGACCCGGCATCTGCTGACAACTATAAGATATGTGGAATATATTTATACATTAGTTGTGTATTAGGAATCTCTGGAGCTGCATCCATTCTGTACATATTTATTGGGTTTAAAAATGGGGGTAAACTGGCATTGCTGCGTTACTACATCTGCCTTAATGTAGCAAAGAGTTGTGTGTGTTTCATGGCACTGCAGCCTTGCAGCGCTGGGGTTCAAATCCCACCAAGGACAATATCTGCAAGGAGTTTGTATTTTCTCCCCATACTGATAGGGAAAGTAGATTGTGTGCTCCATTGGGGACAGCAATGATAATGTATGCAAAGCACTGCACAATATGCTAGCGCTATATATAAGTAAACGTTATTATGCTACAAAGATTTAACTCTTTAAAAGAGTTGTCCACTACTTGGACAATTCCTTCTTGAACTAAATGTTTGGTCCCAATAAAATAATAAAGCTTAGACTCCCCTCCCATGCTGGTGCTGTTCCAGCAGTGTCAGCACTTGCGGTCCCCAGAGCTCTGGTGCCGTGTTGTGACACGTGGTGCTCGGCGCCCAATCAGCGCTGGCATCATTGTCCCCACCTTCGTACAGATTGAACATGAAGAGGAAGTCCGGGCTGCAGCTGATCTCAGTCTTCCTTCCAGCCCTGAGAACCCCTCTATACTTGATACCCAGCCTTGCTGAAGCTGACAGCTGAGCGTTGGGGCCCCAAGCTGTCAGTTTTGCCTGGCAGGTTATCAAAAATACAGGGGAAGCCACACATTGTTTTTTAATTATTTATTTAGAGAGCATGAGTCATCACTTGCTCTCAATGCTATTAGCAGCAGCTGGCGTCGGTTGATGGGAGCAGATGTCTCATCAGCCGACACCAGTGACCGGAGGTAAACTTTGTACCGCCGATCTCAGCGGTGGGTTCACGCTGTCATTTGTAGTAGTAGTGCATGGCAGACACTGGATATTCGGGCTCCTCATTCAAGTGAATGGGGTCCCGGTTTTTTAACAGTTCGGCCGAACCCGCTGGACCCAAACAACCAGGGGTCCACTCATCTCTACCCATGAAAGAAAAAAGTTTTTAAAAATGTAAAAGATAAAAATTCAAATCATCCCCCTTTCCTCCAGTTAATATTAAAGAAAGGGAAAAATAAAAGAAAAACACATATTTGGTATCAATCTGTTCAGAAAAGTCTGACCTATGAAAATATAAAATTAACTGACCTAATCTGTAGAAACTGTAAAGCATAAAAAAGAATCAAAATGCCAACGTTGCCGGTTTTTGGTTGCTACAACTCCACAAAAAAATACATAACAGCAATCAAATAATCATAACTACCTCAAAATATTATTAATACATCAGGATACCATGCAAAAAAAGAAAGTGTATAAAGAACGGACATCAGACAACAGAAATTCCTTATTATATAGACGTATATAGAGACAGCATTACTATCACTATTCTGAATTCCACGGCTTTTCTTATTTGGAACTTACATAGATCGGTCTCTCGTTTGTGCTGAACATTCTTCTAGAACCAATCGCACAATCCTGAATAGGACAAATAGAGAGGTTTCCATATAAATAGCCTAATCTCAAATGCCAACTTTATCAACAGTAAATATTACTGTAACTAATTAACAAATATAAGGTTTTCTTTCTAAAAATGTATGGGACATGAGAATTGGGAAATAGGGGAAGCTTATCACAAGAAATCAGAAATTTGTATAGTTAGGAAATGGGAAATACTAAGGGCAGGGCAGGAGCATAAGACGCGCATACTCACTCTCATCCACAACTGCAACCCTCAAAGGAGTTCCAGTAGAGCGGCTGACAATAGCGCCGATCCTGTGATGTCACAACATTCTAGAATGGCTGCAGGAGACAATCAGATCCAGTATAATCCTGTATAATAAAGTATTGGAGGATTTATAGATATATGTAAATAATGTGATACAGCAAATTATAGAAAACAGCACCCCTGCGCCCCCCCACTCCACACACACATGAACACATGTATAAAGAAGAGTATAGTCCAATTTTTTTCTTATATTGTTATTATACATATGGACATAAGTGTAGGGATACGGAATTTTATAACATGTTACTCTAAATTCATAGGCATTAATGTGGAGTTTGTCTTTTTCTCCAAGATTTTGGAGGTGTCTGTGGGGATTTTTGCCCCTTCAATCAGGATCGCATTTGTGACAGTAGACATTGATGCTGGATGGGTGGTCCTGGCTAGCAATCTTCATTCTTGTTCATCCCAAATGTGTTGGTTGGGGTTGAAGTCAGGGCTCTGTCCGGCCTTAGCGGCTGCAGGTCCCTCAGTGCTCCTTTGCATGGTGCTGCTCCTCTATCCTGGAAATATTCACTGCACACTCAATTCAGTTCAAGCAAAATGGATGATTTGTGTTTATTTCCATAGGTATAAGTCATGTATTCATGTATTGATTCAATGAATCTTTCTCAAATATGTCACAGGGTATTCCAGAGCCACGGTTATACAGGTGGTCCTGTAAGGGCACTGTTCAGCGTCATATGTTATAGCACACCACATACTATTTGCACACACACAAGCCACATACTATATACACACCATATACTAGATACACACACCACATACTATATACACACATACAAGCCACATATAACATACACACAACGTACTATATACACACAACATACCATATATACACACACAAGCCACACATTATATACTCACACCATACTATATACACACATCACATACTATATACACACACCACATACTATATACACACACCATATACTATATACACACACCACATATTATACACACACCACATACTATATACACACATACAAGCCACATATAACATACACACAACGTACTATATACACACAACATACCATATATACACACACAAGCCACACATTATATACTCACACCATACTATATACACACACCACATACTATATACACACAAGCCACATACTATACACACACACCATATACTATATACACACACCACATATTATACACACACCACATACTATATACACACATACAAGCCACATATAACATACACACAACATACTATATACACACAACATACCATATATACACACACAAGCCACACATTATATACTCACACCATACTATATACACACACCACATACTATATACACACAAGCCACATACTATACACACACCATATACTATATACACACACCATATACTATATACACACACCACATACTATATACACACAAGCCACATACTATACACACATCATATACTATATACACACCACATATTATACACACACCACATACTATATACACACATACAAGCCACATATAACATACACACAACGTACTATATACACACAACATACCATATATACACACACCATATACTAGATACACACACCACATACTATATACACACATACAAGCCACATATAACATACACACAACGTACTATATACACACAACATACCATATATACACACACAAGCCACACATTATATACTCACACCATACTATATACACACACCACATACTATATACACACAAGCCACATACTATATACACACACCACATACTATATACACATACAAGCCACATATAACATACACACAACGTACTATATACACACACCACATACTATATACACATACAAGCCACATACTATATACACACACCATATACTAGATACACACACCACATACTATATACACATACAAGCCACATATAACATACACACAACGTACTATATACACACAACATACCATATATACACACACAAGCCACACATTATATACTCACACCATACTATATACACACACCACATACTATATACACACAAGCCACATACTATACACACACACCATATACTATATACACACCACATATTATACACACGCCACATACTATATACACACATACAAGCCACATACTGTATAACATATACACAACGTACTATATACACACAACATACCATATATACACACACAAGCCACACATTATATACTCGCACCATACTATATACACACACCACATACTATATACACACAAGCCACATACTATACACACACACCATATACTATATACACACCACATATTATACACACACCACATACTATATACACACATACAAGCCACATATAACATACACACAACGTACTCTATACACACAACATACCATATATACACACAAGCCACACATTATGTACTCACACCATACTATATACACACACCACACACCACATACACACACCACATACTATATACACACAAACCACATACTATACACACACATCATATACTATATACACACCACATATTATACACACACCACATACTATATACACACATACAAGCCACATATACAGTAACATACACATAACGTACTATATACACACAACATACCATATATACACACACAAGCCACAAATTATATACTCACACCATACTATATACACACACCACATACAATATACACACACACCACATACTATATACACACACCACATACTATATACACACAAGCCACATACTATACACACACACCATATACTATATACACACCACATATTATACACACACCACATACTATATACACACATACAAGCCACATATAACATACACACAACGTACTATATACACACAACATACCATATATACACACACCATATACTAGATACACACACCACACACTATATACACACATACAAGCCACATATAACATACACACAACGTACTATATACACACAACATACCATATATACACACACAAGCCACACATAATATACTCACACCATACTATACACACACACCACATACTATATAGACACACCAAATACTATATATACACAAGCCACATACTATACACACACCATATACTATATACACACCACATATTATACACATACTACATACTATATACACAAACAAGTCACATATAACATACACACACCACATACAATATACACAAGCCACATTTTGTATACACACACCACATACTATATACACACCACATATTACTGTATATACACACAAGCCACATACTATATACATGCCACATACCCACCTCATACTACACATACACAAGCCACATACTATGTATACACACCACATACTATATACACTCCACATACAATATATACACAAGTCACATCTAATATATAAAGCTCAAGTGTGTGTATGTATGTATGTATGTATGTATGCATGTGTGTATGTCCAGGATTGGCATCCGCACCGTCGCAGCTACAGCCACAAAATTTGGCACAGTCACAAGTCTGGACCCCGAGAGTGTCCTAGGCCATGTTGTGAGGTGAAATTTCAGCCCCACGCGTTCCAATTCACCAAACAATTTTGCCCCTATCTACATAATGGGGAAAAAGTGTGTGTATCAAGCCCCGCCGCTCATTATGATGTCATAATGGTTGAGTATGAGATGGAGGATGTGTGATGGGTATATGGGCACTGAACTATGGGATGGAGGATATGTATGATGGGTATATGGGCACGGGACTATGGGATGGAGGATGTGTGATTGGTATATGGGCACTGGACTATGGGATGGAGGATATGTATGACGGGTATATGGGCACGGGACTATGGGATGGCGGATATGTATGATGGGTATATGGGCACGGGACTATGGGATGGAGGATATGTATGATGGGTATATGGGCATGGGACTATGATATGAAGGATGTGTGATGGGTTTATGGGCACTCGACTATGGGATGGTGAATATGTATGATGGGTATATGGGCATGGGACTATGGGATGGAGGTTGTGTGATGGGTACATGGGCATGGGACTATGGGATGGAGGATGTGTGATGGGTATATGGGCACTCGACTATGGGATGGAGGATATGTATGACGGGTATATGGGCACGGGCCTATGGGATCGTGGATATGTATGATGGGTATATAGGCACAGGACTATGGGATGGAGGATAATTATAATTTGCTATAACTAACCACAGTTAGTTACTATGCCCGGGCAACGCCGGGCTCTTCAGCTAGTATTATATAAAAGAAAAAAAGGGGTTTGGTACCATGTTAGCCAGTTGAAAAATAATGCATAGCATATTATATACACACACACACCATACTATATACACCACATACACACCTCATACAATAAACCAGGAGCATTGCTAGAGTCCTATAAGATCAGGGGCCCAAGCCCCAAAGTGCATATTTCCCCATATAACTCCCCTAAGCCATTTAAAATATCATCTATACATACATAATTACAGTATGCCAATGTTGCTAACCAAAAATACACAATGCAAAGACCAATATTATCAACATGCTACTTTAAAATATGGCTACACAATGTCCACTACCATCACCACTACACAGCGAATACATATTATAATAAGCAATATTATTATAAGCAAGCTGACTACACAGACACAAATGGAACCAAGATTAAGCTGGCTGGCTTAGTTATAGAAAACAAAGAGTGGTTATTAATGGGGCATACTCAGATTGGGCCAGGGTTACTAGTGGGGTACCACAGGGTTCTGTATTGGGCCCCCTACTATTTAATATATTTATTAATGACCTAGTGGATGGCTTACACAGTAAAATATCAGTATTTGCAGATGATACAAAACTATGTAAGGTAGTTAACACAAAGGAGGACAGTTTGCAGCTACAGACAGATTTGAGTAAATTGGAGAATTGAGCTGAAAAATGGCAAATGAGGTTTAACATAGATAAGTGTAAGGTTATGCACATGGGAAGGAGAAACAGATGCTATAATTACTTACTAAATGGAAAACTGCTGGGGAAATCAGACATGGAAAAAGACTTATGCATCTTAGTCAATAAGAAGCTAAATTGGAGTGCCCAGTGTCAGGCAGCTGCCAGCAAAGCAAATAGGGTCATGGGATGCATTAGAAGAGGCCTGGGGACACGAGATTAAAACATAATTCTCCCTCTATACAAATCACTCGTCAGACCACACTTGGAGTATTGTGTGCTATTTTGGACGCCGGTGCTCAAGAAAGACATTACTGAACTTGAAAGGGTTCAAAGGCGGGCTACTAAAGTGATAAATGGAGTTGGTTCACTACAATACCCAGAAAGGTTATCAAAATTAGGTCTATTTACTCTAGAAAAGAGAAGACTTAGGGAAGACCTAATATATATGTACAAGTATATCAGAGGGCAATACAGAGATCTCTCCAATGAACTGTTTATACTAAGGACTGTGACAAGAACAAGGGGGCATTCTCTTCGTTTGGAGGAAAGACAATTTCTGCACCAGCATAGAAGAGGGTTCTTCACGGTAAGAGCAGTGAGGCTTTGGTATTCTCTTCCTGAGGAAGTGGTGATGGCCAACTCACTGAATGAATTTAAGAAAGGAATGGATGCTTTTCTTGTGAGTAACAGTATAGAAGGTTATGAATAACATAATATTATAGGTAGATGATTGACCCAGCTTAGGGGAAGGAATTTTTTCCCTATGGAGAAAATTGGCTTCTACTCTGTGAGTTTTTTGCCTTCCCCAGGATCAACAATGCAGAACAGCTGCACTAAAAATAGGCTGAACTAGATGGACATAAGTTATTCCTTCAGCCTTCAAAACTATGTTACTATGTTATTACTACGTAGATAAGGGAACTGAGATATGGGAGCAGAACCGATCTTACTACAAAGATAAGGGAGTAGAACCAAGCTTAATACAGAGCTATAGGAGCAGAACCGAGACTACTACAGAGCTATGGGAGCAGAATCAAGCTTACTAGAGAGATATGGGAGTGGGTCGCCCTCCCAGGGCCATGGGGTACTCGGTACCGGGCCGGTGTCAGTGGGACGTGTCACAGCAGCGGTGACCCAGACCGTGGCCCTGGTCGCCCAAGTAATAGGAAGATGTGAATAGTGAAATGTAGTTAGATGAATAGTTCGTGACTCCACCTGTGGTGTTCGGCAAGGGAGGTGTTAAGCCGACGCTGCATGCAGATCCTCCAGGACAGATGGTGTGGTGCAGCAATGATGGTATAGCCCTCCACAGGCAGGGCTTTTGTCCCAGGGCGGTGTAGATGTGGAGACACTTAGGTGATGTAGTGTCTGGCGCAGGGGATGTAGCAGTGTCAGGCAGACGGACGCAGAAAGGAATTGAGGACACCAGGGCATGTACTTCCAAAGCTTTACTCACAGTCTGTAGTGCCCGCTTCTGTGCCGTGTCCTTCGGGTCAGGGACTCAGTTAACCTCCAGGCAAGATGGAAAGCTCCCTTCTACACTCCACCAACTTATGTGCCTTTCCTGAAGGTCTCCTCTAAAGCGCCTTTAAGTGTGAAGATCTCCAGTACCGTGTTACACTGGAGTTCCTCCTGACAGATGTTCCCAAGAACTCTACTTGCACGGCAGACAGCTGTAGCCTGCTTCGGGGACTCTCTACTCCTAAGTCCCGGCTCTCTATCTGTATTGCTGTTGTGCCCTTTGGTCGCCCTCGCACATCAAGGGCAGCGGGGTACTCGGTACCGGGCCGGTGTCAAGGTGGGAATGTGTCACATCAGCGGTGACCCGGTCCGTGGCCCTGGGCGCCCAATATCAATGGCGGTGATGTTAATGGTGTTAAAGTTTATTAGAATAGTTCGTGACGCCACCCGTGGTGTTTGGCAAGTAAGATGTTGAGCCAACGCTGCATGCAGATCCGCCGGGACTGATGGTGTGGTGCAGCAAAGATGGTGTAGCTCCCCACAGGTGGAGCTGTAGTCCCAGGGCAGTGTAGGTGCAATGGATGAGGAGAGGCGCAGAATGGTATGGAGGCTGGTACCCAGGTGTAGTGGTGCGGGAATAACAGGAGGACACCCGAGTATGTGGTTCCAAAGCTTTACTCACTGTTTGCAGTTCACTCCACTGCCTGCCTCCATACTGTGTTCTCCAGGTCAGGGCTCCAGCCAACCTCCAGGCAGGATAGGATTCTCCCTTCCACACTCCGCCAACACGTACCTTACTGAACGACTCCTCCAATGCGCCTTTAGGTGCGAAGCACTCCAGTACTTAGTTACTCTGGAATGCCTCTCTCTAGGTGTTCCTAGTCTTTACTTGTATGACAGACAGCTGTAGTCTGCTTCGGGGACTCCTCACTGCGTCCCGGCTCTCTATTCAGTTGCTGTTGTGTCCCAAGTCTATGATGGAAGCAAGGTGTTAGCGGATCACTACTCCTCCGGTGTCTGTTGCCGGACATAAAGATCCAATCAACCTCGGGGACCGGGCCCCGGCCTTTGCGCTCTCTGGACTGGAAGGGTTCTCTATCTTTCTTCAACCAGCTTCCCACCGTCCTTCTATTCTCCTTCGTTCCGATCTGTTCTATCTCTCTTATGGAAGGTTAGGTTATCAATCTTATCAATCTCTCTCTCTGTCTTTCTCGTGCCAGCAGCCCAGATCACTGGGACCTGCTGCAGCACGTCCTTCAGACACCCATCTTCTCTCTTCTCTCTCCAACTAACCAACCAACTCCTCCCTAACTCTCACTCTTCCCACTCTTTTATATCATCTCACTCCACCCGCCTCCCAACACATCTCGTGTTACGAAGCAGGGTTCCACGAGGGGTGCTCTGCTAACCCCCAGCCTGAAGCTGTTAGGTGGCCCCACTGAACTATCCTGTGTGTGGAATGCAGGTGTGGAGGTCAGGAGTACCCACCTTTCCTGGATGGTGGGGCACTACACCTTAGGAGAAGGTGCAGTACCTCTGTGGCGACTGAAGCCTCAGGGGCGCCACATACCCCCGTTAAACACAGCACGTCAGCGGGATGTAAAACAACAAAAGGTACAATACAGGAACACTCAAAATTTTTTTAATGCTATTCAAAAATACTTATCTAATCTTCCTAATGTAGGAGGCACATTTCTTAAACATTACAAACAGCTTAACTTCCTATCTTAGTATCAAAAATTTACTTAAGTGCAATTCATAGTTCAAAGTGCAATTATTCTTTCTCTCTCTTTCTACTGGACGCAAGACACTGACCATCTGTACTTGGCCTGTCACCTGTCACTTTCAATTCTTCAGTCTTTATTCAATTCTCACATTCTATCTCAAAACTTTTCTAATTCCCTGTATCAAATAAACATAAAGACGTTTACTTTCCACAAGACACAACATTATCAAATAGGTTATCATAAAACATTCAAAGATTCTTGCAAAGTGTGATGTGAGACTTAGGTAGATCTCCTGGAGTGGACCCGCTGTACCGTGGCAACGAACCTCCCACGGGCGAGCTGGCCAGGTGGACCACCCCCTATACAGGGAGTGTTTGGGGCAGGCCCGTGGGTAACTATCACCACGGCAGCTGGTACCCAGAGAGAATACAGGAGAGCTGGCAAGGGGCCAGAGATGCTGGCGGAGGACCTTCCCAGAAACAAGAATACGGATGGCGGACAGGTCAGGAGCACAGGCGTTACGGAGGGAAGCAGGCACGAACTGGAGAACTCAGCCAGGGGACCAGGACAGACCAGAGCACGAGCTCAGACTTCCAGATCCTAGGAGAGAGGACAGTGGAGAAGACGGGTAAGCTACAGGCAGGGAGGCAACGGGGGTGCACACAGAGACAGGGGCCAGAATCACCGCCAGCAGGGAGAGGCCGCCTGATATAGGGAGTCCTGGCAGGGACTTCTGGCTCATGACCCCTCCCAGCGCAAGGTGAGGAGAGCGCGCGGCCTCAGGAGGGGTAGAGAGCGCGCGTGCTCCTGACCACAGTGTGTGCGCGCACGCCCGCCGAGGAACAGGAAGCTGAACCGGGGCGCGCGCCCGACGGGACACAGGAGACCGGGCAGGAGCGGGTGCCTGGAACAAGAGACGGGGAAAGGAGGAGCGCGGAGAAGGCCGAGGCAGCCGGGACCGCGGCGTGGAGGCCGCCAGAGAGTGGGCAGACTGCCGGCAGAAGAGAAGGTATCGGCGGGGGCTGTGGCGGCAGCAGCGTGACAGTACCCCCCTCCCTACGCGCCCCCCTCCGCAGAGTGGAAAAAACTTAGCCAAAATTCGAGGAGCCCGAATATTCTCCCGAGGCTCCCAGGACCTCTCCTCAGGACCAAAGCCCTTCCAATCGACCAGAAAAAAGGTCCTCCCCCTTCGCTTCTTCATGGCCAAAATTTCTTTAACCTCAAACTCATTGTCAGCGGAGACAGGTGGCGGCGACTGAGTGGCAGAGGTTTGGAAGCGATTGAGGATGACCGGTTTTAGAAGGGAGACATGAAAAGCACTGGGGATGCGGAGTGAGGCGGGAAGTCGCAGTTTGTAGGAGACGTCGTTAATACGAGCCAATACCTCAAAGGGTCCAATATAGCGGGGACCCAGTTTATGTGAAGGGATCTTGAGACAAATGAACTTGGAGGACAGCCAAACTTTATCACCAGGGTGATATGGCAGGGAATCCAGGCGCCTTTTGTCTGCGTGTCTCTTTACCTTGTCGCGTGCTAACTCGAGAGCGGCCTTGGTCTCCTGCCAGATCCTGGAGAAATCCCCGGACAGATCAGCCGCCAGTACACCCGAGGCAGAGGGAACCGGTAGAGGTACACCCGGATGCTGCCCGTAGACAACAAAAAAAGGAGATTTGCCAGAAGACTCGCTAACGTGGTTATTATAGGCGAACTCTGCCCACGGGAGTAAGTCTGACCAGTCGTCCTGGTGGGCATTAGAAAAGTGCCGGAGATAGTTCACCAAATTCTGGTTAGTCGGCTCCGCTTGACCATTGGACTGTGGATGGTAAGATGAGGAGAAGTCAAGTGTGACATCCATCGACTTGCATAGGGCTCTCCAAAATCGAGAGGTGAATTGAACTCCTCTGTCAGAAACAATATGTTGGGGTAGTCCATGGAGACGGAAGATGTGGTGAACGAAAACTTTTGCCAAGTCTGGTGCTGAAGGTAACCCGGGGAGAGAGATGAAATGTGCCATCTTAGAGAATCTGTCTACCACCACAAGGACGACGGTACAATCTGCAGACCTGGGTAGATCGGTAATGAAATCCATGGCAATGTGTTGCCAAGGGCACAATGGAACTGGAAGCGAATGTAGAAGACTGGAAGGCAACTGCCTAGGCACCTAGGTTTTAGCACAGGACGGACAGGAAGCGACGAAATCTCAGACATCCAGGGGAAGAGTCGGCCACCAGTAGTAGTGGGAGACAAGGACAAGTGTTTTTTTAAGGCCAACATGACCAGCAAGTTTGGAATCATGCCCCCAGTGTAGGATCCGTCTTCAGTCCTTCTCTGCCACGAAAGTCTTACCACATGTCGGCGAGACGAGAGAGAGAGGTGCCACCGTGATGAGCCTGGAGGGATCGAGATATGTGTGGGTTCCTCCTCCAAATCTGCAGAAAGGAAGGACCTGGACAAAGCGTCAGCCTTGAGGTTCTTGTTGCCGGGACGAAAGTGCAGATCAAAATCGAATCGGCCGAAGAACAGGGACCACCTGGCCTGCCGATGATTGAGTCTCTGTGCCGATCGAAGGTAAGCCAGATTTTTATGGTCCGTGTAGATTGTAAACGGATGTAGGGCTCCCTCTAATAAGTACCTCCATTCCTCCAGAGCTAATTTGATGGCAAGCAGTTCCCGGTCTCCGATGGAATAGTTTCGCTCCGAAGTGGAGAAGGACTTGGAAAAGAAACCGCACGTAACAAGTCTACCAGAGGGAGATTTTTGAGACAGAACTGCTCCGGCCCCAGTTGCAGAAGCATCCACCTCGAGGATGAAAGGTTTATTGGCTTCTGGGCGATGGAGCACGGGTGCCGTGGTGAATGCGTGTTTCAGAGACAAGAAGGCATTCTCGGCTTCAGGGGACCAGGCGTGCGGATTAGCTCCCTTACGGATCAAAGAGGAGATAGGACCAGTCAAAGAGGAAGAATGAGGAATGAACTGCCGGTAGTAATTTGCGAAGCCAAGAAATCGCTGAATGGCTTTTACCCCATGGGGACGCGGCCAGTTAAGCACGGCAGATACTTTCTCCAGGTCCATGCATAAGCCTGAGTCGGAGATGACGTATCCTAGGAATGGAAGGGAGGACTGTTCAAAGGCGCATTTCTCCAGCTTAGCATATAGGCGATTCTCCCTTAGGCGTAACAGTACTCGATGGACATCTCTCCTGTGGGCGGGCAGATCGGGAGAGAAGACGAGGATATCGTCCAGATATACGACCACACAGGAGTACAAAAGGTCTCGGAAAATGTCATTTACAAATTCCTGAAAGACTGCGGGGGCATTGCACAAATCGAATGGCATGACGAGATACTCGTAGTGCCCATCCCTGGTGTTGAAAGCGGTCTTCCATTCATCTCCGGAGCGAATACGGATGAGATTGTAGGCTCCACGGAGATCCAGTTTGGTAAAGATTCGCGCCCCTCGCAGCCGGTCGAATAACTCGGGGATGAGAGGTAGGGGGTATTTGTTCTTGATAGTGATTTCATTAACACCCCGATAGTCGATACATGGGCAAAGGGACCCATCCTTCTTCTTGACAAAAAAGAAACCCGCTCCGGCGGGTGAAGATGAGTTCCGGATAAAGCCCCTGGCCAAATTCTCCTGAACGTACTCAGTCATGGCTTGGGATTCGAGCGGACTCAAAGGATAGATTCGCCCCCGGGGCGGAGTTGAACCTGGAACAAACTCAATCGGGCAATCATATGGCCAGTGCGGTGGAAGAGTCTCTGCCTCCTTTTTGTCAAAGACGTCAGCAAAGGCCCAGTAGGCCGGGGGCAGATCCGCTGGACCCGAGGCAGGTAGCGAAGTCTTGAGAGGTTGTACCGGAAGAAGACATTTAGTCTGGCAGAAACGACCCCAACGAAGAATGTCTCCAGAGCGCCAATCCAAGACGGGTTTGTGTATCCTCAACCAAGGAAGACCCAGAAGCAAGGTGTGGGACAGTGACGGCAGCACGAAGAAGGCTATCTTCTCACGGTGCAGGACCCCGATCTGTAACTCCACCTCTTTGGTGACCAAAGTGACGGTCTCGCGCAGGGGAACACGGTCGACTGAAGCTAACTGCTGGGGAACCTCCAAGGACCTGACAGGTATCCGCAATCTTTTTACCGCCTCGAGTTGGATGAAGTTCCCTGCAGCCCCTGAGTCAATATAGGCCACCTCAGAAAAACGTTTGGATCCCAGGACAAACAAAACAGAGAGGGTCAAGGGTAGAGAGGTATCACAGACACCTAGGGAGGCCTCTCTTACCTGTCCTAGGCGGAGGCATTTCAGGGCCTCACTGGACAGGAACGCAGAAGATGGGAGGCGCTGCCACAATAGGGACAAAGACCATGTGTAAGTCTCTCCTGGTGACGCAGCTCCGCTGGTCTGAGTCGGTCCACTTGCATGGGCTCCAAAGCTGACACCACGGTGGTAGGTCATGGGCGAGGAGGACTGCGTGGAGAAGGCGAAAAACGAGAAGGCCTTCTCTCCCTGGTGGCTTCGCGGGAGCGCTCCTGGAAACGCAGATCAATTCGCGTTGCCAGAGAGATGAGGTCCTCCAAAGACGTGGGTGTGTCTCTCCCAGCCAACTCATCTTTGATTCGAGCCGACAAGCCGCACCAAAAAGCCCCCACTAGGGCCTCGTTGTTCCATCCAAGCTCGGAGGACACTGCACGGAACTGGATGGCATACTGCCCCACAGAGAGAGCACCCTGGCGGAGGTTAAATAAGGACTCGGTGGCCGAGACCAGGCGACCGGGCTCATCGAAGACTCTACGAAAGGTCTCTAAGAAGGTCGCAAGCTGGGAGACTAACGGGTCGTCACGTTCCCACAAGGGATTTACCCAAGCCAGCGTCTCACCCTCCAAATGGGATACCACAAAAGCCACCTTTGCCCGGTCGGTAGGATACTGCAGGGGCGTCAACTCAAAATGCAGCTGGCATTGGCTAATGAACTGCCGCCTGAACAGGGGCAGCAGCAGCGGTCTGGAGAGCTAGTAGGCGTTTATCCACCGATGCCATGTAATTCAGAATGTGGGCCTGGGTGTCGCGCTGCTGGGCAAGCTCCTGCTGGAGGCTGGAGATCTGAGAGGCAGTCCCTGGATCGGAGGCTTGCAAAGAAGAAAGACGGGACTCCATAGATTTGAGGAATGACATGATCCTCGCCTGATTTTCTCGGAGGTACAAAAGTTCCTTCTGGGTCGGGGTACCAGCGGGATCCATGGCCTGATTATTCTGTGATTTGAGACTTAGGTAGATCTCCTGGAGTGGACCCGCTGGACCGTGGCAACGAACCTCCCACGGGCGAGCTGGCCAGGTGGACCACCCCCTATACAGGGAGTATTTGGGGCAGGCCCCGCGGGTAACTATCACCACGGCAACTGGTACCCAGAGAGAATACAGGAGAACTGGCAAGGGGCCAGAGATGCTGGCGGTGGACCTCCCCAGAAACAGGAATACAGATGGCGGACAGGTCAGGAACACAGGCGAGACGGAGGGAAGCAGGCACGAACTGGAGAACTCAGCCAGGGGACCAGGACAGACCGGAGCACGAGCTTAGATTTCCAGATCCTAGGAGAGAGGACAGTGGATAAGACAGGTAAGCTACAGGCAGGGAGGCAACGGGGGTGCACACAGAGACAAGGGCCACAATCACTTAGCAGGGCACAAGTGATAATCAGGCACCGCCAGCAGGAAGAGGCGGCCTGATATAGGGAGTCGTGGCAGGGACTTCCGGGTCATGACCCCTCCCAGCGCAAGGTGAGGAGAGCGAGCGGCCTCATGAGGGGTAGAGAGCGTGCGTGCTCCGGACCACAGTGTGCGCGCGCGCCCGCCGAGGAACAGGAAGCTGGACCGGGGCGCGCGCCTGACGGGACACAGGAGACCGGGCAGGAGCCGGCGCCGGGATCGAGAGACGGGGAAAGGAGGAGCGCGGAGAAGGCCGAGGCAGCCGGTACCGCGGTGTGGAGGCCGCCAGAGAGTGGGCAGACTGCGGCAGAAGAGAAGGTATCGGCGGAGGCTGCGGCGGCAGCAGCACTGTTCTCAGAGGTGGTATCTTCGTCCCGTTGGCTACTTGCTAGCCGCATATACTCAATCTCCCATAGGGGAGGGATAGGGACTGGTGGGGCCCAGGGAAAGGGCCATGGATATTTCTACTGTCTGCGGGGATATGGGTCCCTCCAGTTCCATAGGAGGTTCAGGAGATGGTGCCGCAGCCCAAGGCCGCCAGCCAGGGACAACTTGATCATCTCCCCTATAGGCACTGCAGCCGGGGATCGTCGGCGAAGGTCAGTGGGCCCGTTCCTATCTGTGGGTTCCGCTCCCAAAACCAGGGTCAGACCGGGGGTAGCGATCATACCTGGCGTTTCCAGCCACGGTTCCGGCTCCGGTTCCTGGTGGTAGATGGCAGCAGCCGCAACTCCCGGAGTGACTGGTAGAGTAGGCCGCAGTTGGATCCGTGCCGGGACCAGGCCGGTCTCAGTTGGGGTTGACGGTGGAGGCCGGTGCCACCGCGCCCGATCCAGGCAGAGACACGGTCCCGGTCCTCCATTCTGTTCCAGAGCCCTCATGTATCTCCTCCGGACGGGGCTCCCCCAATGACAATATCTGTTGTGAGGCGGTGGCAGACGTAGCTGAGGATGAATCAGCGGTCGCAACCTACGCATAGGCGGCCTAGGGGCGAGTGACTTCTCCCCTCCCTGTTCTTCTGTCTTCTCATCTGCTTTCATGATGGCGTTCTGGCGTTCTCCTTGCTCCGCCCTTCTGCTCGCCACAGGCTTCCTCTGCCCCTCCTTCTGGGGGCGGCGTCTTTTTCCAGCGCCTCCATACCAAGCCGGTATACGAACCCCTTGGGGGGGTGGGCCATGCATCGGTCACATAGTAATTCAGGCAGGGACGGCCCAAGACTCTTCGCGGTCTTTTCTTAGGACCTCCCATCTCTTCACGCCCTCCTTCTCCGCGCCAGCGGCCATTTCTAATGTCCATTTTACAGTCTATTTAATTTGGTCTTCTGCACATTTTCAAAAGTTGTAAATCCAAGGCACACAGAACCCGATGGCATCGGGTCTCGTCATCCTGTTCGTGATGCCAAAATTGGGTCGCCCTCGCACACCCAGGGCAGCGGGGTACTCGGTACCGGGCCGGTGTCAAGGTGGGAATGTGTCACAGCAGCGGTGACCCGGTCCGTGGCCCTGGGCGCCCAATATCAATGGCGGTTATGTTAATGGTGTTAAAGTTTATTAGAATAGTTTGTGACGCCACCCGTGGTGTTTGGCAAGTAAGATGTTGAGCCAACGCTGCATGCAGATCCGCCGGGACTGATGGTGTGGTGCAGCAAAGATGGTGTAGCTCCCCACAGGTGGAGCTGTAGTCCCAGGGCAGTGTAGGTGCAATGGATGAGGAGAGGTGCAGAATGGTATGGAGGCTGGTACCCAGGTGTAGTGGTGCGGGAATAACTGGAGGACACCCGAGTATGCGGTTCCAAAGCTTTACTCACTGCTTGCAGTTCACTCCACTGCCTGCCTCCGTACTGTGTTCTCCAGGTCAGGGCTCCAGCCAACCTCCAGGCAGGATAGGATTCTCCCTTCCACACTCCGCCAACATGTACCTTACTGAACGACTCCTCCAATGCGCCTTTAGGTGCGAAGCACTCCAGTACTTAGTTACCCTGGAATGCCTCTCTCTAGGTGTTCCTAGTCTTTACTTGTATGACAGACAGCTGTAGCCTACTTCGGGGACTCCTCACTGCGTCCCGGCTCTCTATTCAGTTGCTGTTGTGTCCCAAGTCTATGATGGGAGCAAGGCGTTAGCGGATCACTACTCCTCCGGTGTCTGTTGCCGGACATAAAGATCCAATCAACCTCAGGGACCGGGCCCCGACGTTTGCGCTCTCTGGACTGGAAGGGTTCTCTATCTTTCTTCAACCAGCTTCCCACCGTCCTTCTATTCTCCTTCATTCCGATCTGTTCTATCTCTCTTATGGAAGGTTAGGTTATCAATCTTATCAATCTCTTTCTCTGTCTTTCTCGTGCCAGCAGCCCAGATCACTGGGACCTGCTGCAGCACGTCCTTCAGACACCCATCTTCTCTCTTCTCTCTCCAACTAACCAACCAACTCCTCCCTAACTCTCACACTTCCCACTCTTTTATATCATCTCACTCCACCCGCCTCCCAGCACATCTCGAGTTACGAAGCAGGGTTCCACAAGGGGTGCTCTGCTAACCCCCAGCCTGAAGCTGTTAGGTGGCCCCACTGAACTATCCTGTGTGTGGAATGCAGGTGTGGAGCGTGGTCAGGAGTTCCCACCTTACCTGGATGGTGGGGCACTACACCTTAGGAGAAGGTGCAGTACCTCTGTGGCGACTTAAGCCTCAGGGGCACCACACCCTCAAGTCTTAGATGGGAGTAGTGCATTTACAGCCCACTACTCCACCAGTGTCTGCTGCAGAACCATTAGCGTTCGTACAACCTCGGGGACCGGGAGCCGGCCTTTCGCTTAGAACTTCTAGGCAGGGTTCTTCCTCTAACCAACGTCCTCTGTGTTCCCTTTTACTCCTACGTTCCGTGCTTTTCCTTTCCCTTCTATGGAAGCTCAGGCTTCAGGTCAACGTCCTTCTCCTTCTTTTCTTTCCTTTCCCGTGCCAGCTGGCTCAGGTCACTGAGGCAGCTGCAGCACTTCTTCCATCCCTTCTTCCAGGGATCCCCACTCCTCCCGAGTGGCTTCTTTCCTCACTGACCTCCTGTCATACTGACTTGTCATCCTAAACCATCCCACTCATATATATATTCTGAACTACACCCACCTCCCAGCACGTCTAGTGTTCCAAGCAGGGAACCACCAAAGGTGCTCTGCCCCTCTCTAAGCAAAGAGCCGCAATGTGGTTGTGCTGAACTACTCTATTGTGTGGGGTGCGTGTGTTGGAGTGTGGTCAGGAGCCTCCAACTTACCTGGATGGTCCTTAGGAGAAGGTGCAGTACCTCTGTGGCGACTGAGCTTCAAGGGCACAACATACCCCCCCGTTAAACACAGCACATCCGCGGGCTTCAAGGTAAGCAAAGTTGACAGCACAGGTACATACAAATTTTTGCAATGCTGAATAAACTTTTCTTATACTAAACTTTCCAATATGAGAGGCCCTCGTTCTTGAACGTTGCAAACAGTTATTGATTAGCTACCTAAAATTCTAAGTCAAAAAGTGCAATTTTTCCATACCATACTTAATTCAAAGTGCTATTATCTGTTATTCACTATCACTTCAGTATTCTTCATCTTTCCATCTCTAGTACACATTTCTTTTCTCTCTCTAGTGCACATTTTATACCTTCTCTCAAGTGACAACCGTGATGCCTGGTTCATCATATACTTTTTCAATTCTTTATTCAAATCTCTCATCTCTGTATCAAAACATTCCTAATTCTATATAAAAGCTATCATAAGACACATTATGAAATACTTCATGTTAAAACTTTCAACAATAATTCTTGTAAGTGCTGGACACCGCTCCCAGCCGGGATCTCTTGCAGTGCCCTTTGATTGGAGTCATGCTCCAATGAGGTAGACTTAATCTTCGCAAAGTGTCCATATGTAAAACCAAGAGAGGGCACCTAAAGAGGTGCAACTATTTACAAATAAAAGTTTTTGGATCACTCCAAGTTCATGATCGCTAGTTCAATATGAAGGCTGCCAACAACACAGGGCAACACTGTGAAAGCAAAAACTAACCATGATGGTCAAAAATAAAACAAGAGGCACAACGGTGCAAATAAACCCTCCTGGGTCACGAGAGTTAGTGCAAATTTTAGTGCTGGTCCCCTCCTGGGGTTCTGGAAGCTGTTGCTGGGGTACTGCTACCAGATGAAATACTTTGGGTGTCTTCATCCTGCTGGTTACTTGATAGTCGCATATACTCTGCCTCCCACAGGGAGAGATAGGGACTGGTCGGGGTAATTGAAAGGGCCATAGAAACGTCTACTGCCTGCGGGGACGGCATATCCGCCACCTCCGATGGCTCTTCTGCTGCCGTTGGAGACTCAGCCGGCGTTGTCACTGGTTCCTCGGGGTCAGACTCTTCGGTGTCTATCGGGACCTCGGCTAGCAGCACTGCAGCCTGAGGCTGCCGGCGGAGGTCAATTGGGCCATTCCTATCTGTGGGTTCCGTTCCCAAGACTAAGGTCAGGTCGAGGGCGGTGATCATACCTTGTGCCTGCAGGCGAGGTTCCAGTCCCGGCACCGGGTAGTGGACAGTGGCAGCCGCAACTCTCGGAGTTGATGATGGGATGGGCCGCAGTTGAATCCGGGCAGAGGCAAGGTCGGCCTCGGCCGGGGTCATCGGTGGAGGCCGGTGCAACAGCGCCCGGTCCAGACGGAGACGCGGTCCCGGCCCTCCGTTCTGCTCCGGAGCCCTCATATATCTCCTCTGGACGGGACTCACCGAATGGCAATATCAGTTGTAAGGTGGTGGCAGCTGCTGCAGAGGATTTATCAGTGGTCGCAGCCTTCGCAGGGGCGGCCTGGGGGTGAGTGACTTCTACTTCCCCCGTTTTTCTGTCTTCTCTTCTCTTTTCATCATGGCGTTCTGGCGTTCTTCTCCCTCCTCTCTCGGCCCCTTTCCTGCCACTGGCTTCTGCCCCTCCTTCTGGGGGCAGTGTCTTCTTCCAGCGCCTCCATAACAAAGCCAGTATACGAACCCCTCAGGGGGGGCCATGTTGCTGTTACATAGTAATTCAGGCAGGGGAGGCCCAAGACTCTTCGCGGTCTTTTCCTAGGACCTCCCATCTCTTCACCCCCTTCTTCTCCACGCCAACGGCCATTTTTAATGTTCATTTCACAGTCTATCAAACTGGGTCTTCTGCACATTGTCACAAGATTTAATGGCATCGGGTCTCGTCATCCTGTTGGTGACGCCAAGTTGGGTTGCCTTCCCAGGGCTGTGGGGTACTCGGTACCGGGCCGGTGTCTTTGGGACGTGTCACAGCAGCGGTAACCCGGACCGTGGCCCTGGGCGCCCAAGAAATTAGAAGATGTGAATAATGAAATGTAGTTAGATGAATAGTTTGTGACGCCACCTGTGGTGTTCGGCAAGGGAGGCGTTAAGCCGACGCTGCATGCAGATCCTCCAGGACAGATGGTGTGGTGCAGCAATGATGGTATAGCCCTCCACAGGCAGCGCTGTTGTCCCAGAGCAGTTTAGATATGGAGACACTTAGGTGATGTAGTGTCTGGCGCAGGGGATGTAGCAGTGTCAAGCAGATGGACGCAGGAAGGAATAGAGGACACCAGGGCATGTAGTTCCAAAGCTTTACTCACAGTCTGTAGTGCCCGCTTCTGTGCCGTGTCCTCCGGGTCAGGGACTCAGTCAACCTCCAGGCAAGATGGAAAGCTCCCTTCCACACTCTGCCAACTTATGTGCCTTTCCTGAACGTCTCCTCTATAGCACCTTTAAGTGTGAAGATCTCCAGTACCGTGTTACACTGGAGTTCCTCCTGACAGATGTTCCCAAGAACTCTACTTGCATGGCAGACAGCTGTAGCCTGCTTCGGGGACTCTCTACTCCTAAGTCCCAGCTCTCTATCCATATTGCTGTTGTGCCTTCAAGTCTTAGATGGGAGTAGTGCATTTACAGCCCACTACTCCACCAGTGTCTGCTGCAGAACCATTAGCGTTCGTACAACCTCGGGGACCAGGCCCCGGCCTTGCGCTTAGAACTTCTAGGCAGGATTCTTCCTCTAACCCACGTCCTCTGTGTTCCCTTTTGCTCCTACATTCCGTGCTTGTCCTTTCCCTTCTATGGAAGCTCAGGCTTCAGGTCAACGTCCTTCTCCTTCTTTCCTTTCCTTTCCTTTCCTTTCCCGTGCCAGCTGGCTCAGGTCACTGAGGCAGCTGCAGCACTTCTTCTTCCATCCCTTCTTCCAGGGATCCCCACTCCTCCCGAGTGGCTTCCTTCCTCACTGACCTCCTGTCAGACTGACTTGTCATTCTAAATAGAGTTGAGCGACTTTTGGTTTTTTAGGGTCGCGTTTCGTTTCGTGAAACCCGACTTTTCCAAAAGTCGGGTCGAGCAAGATCGTCCGATTATAGGGAAAAGTCGGGGTCGTCCCGAAACACGAAACCCAATGTAAGTCAATGGGGAATAAAAGTCGGCAGTGAGAGGAGGACAGGAAACACACCAACAGTGCCCATTTGAATGCCAAAAGCATCAATTCTTCTTACTTAAGCTTGTCAACCTTAATTAACTTCATAATACTAGTTACGCACTGAAAAATGGGTGTTATTTGGCTAAAGTTGTGGGGGGGAGGGCTGGCTGCAGGTTTTCATGTGCCCTGGGCGAAAGAGCGCCCCTTTAACACATACCACAACTCATCATGCTCCGATACGGCAGATAAATAGCGGTATAGTACAATGAAAAATACCTCACTTTTTACATCTCATGACGAGGCCCATCTATTTCTCCATACAGAATCATTGGTCCCATATAATGTTTGAAACAGTATATGATGAGCTCCACATAATGCTACAGTATATGTTGGTCCCTATGGATGAAGCTCCACTGTCTTATGGGCCCAAATAATGCTCCAAACATAATGGGCCCCATTTCTAATGCTCTAGTGTATAATGGGCCCTGTAAATTCTGCTCCAGTGTCTGATGTCCACCTTTGGAATGTTCCAGTGTATGGTGGGCCCCATCTATCATTCTCCAGAGTATAGTGCTCCCCAAAAATTGCTGTCCCAACATTGAAAACAATCAAATAAGTCTCCTCGCTAGGGAATCCCTGTACTTGTCTGGACAGGTGCTGTAGCTTGCTTAACAGCTCGCCAGCCGTTCTCACGCCCAGTATGGATTGCACGTGATTGCACAAAGGTTAGAAAGGGTACCGTATCCCTGGATAACATGTATGGATAGCGTACACATTCAAAATATATGTCTATACAGCATGAGGCAGGCTCAGACGGTGTTAGGCCCAGTATGGATTGCACGTGATTGCACAAAGGTTAGAAAGGATACCGTATCCCCGGATAACATGTATGGATAGCGTACACATTCAAAATATATGTCTATAAAGCATGAGGCAAGCTCAGACGGTGTTAGGCCCAGTATGGATTGCACGTCATTGCACAAAGGTTAGAAAGGGTACCGTATCCCCGGATAACATGTATGGATAGCGTACACATTCAAAATATATGTCTATACAGCATGAGGCAGGCTCAGACGGTGTTAGGCCCAGTATGGATTGCACGTCATTGCACAAAGGTTAGAAAGGGTACCGTATCCCCAGATAACATGTATGGATAGCGTACACTTTCAAAATATATGTCTATACAGCATGAGGCAGGCTCAGACGGTGTTAGGCCCAGTATGGATTGCACGTCATTGCACAAAGGTTAGAAAGGGTACCGTATCCCCGGATAACATGTATGGATAGCGTACACATTCAAAATATATGTCTATACAGCATGAGGCAGGCTCAGACGGTGTTAGGCCCAGTATGGATTGCACGTCATTGCACAAAGGTTAGAAAGGGTACCGTATCCCCGGATAACATGTATGGATAGCGTACACATTCAAAATATATGTCTATACAGCATGAGGCAGGCTCAGACGGTGTTAGGCCCAGTATGGATTGCACGTCATTGCACAAAGGTTAGAAAGGGTACCGTATCCCCGGATAACATGTATGGATAGCGTACACATTCAAAATATATGTCTATACAGCATGAGGCAGGCTCAGACGGTGTTAGGCCCAGTATGGATTGCACGTCATTGCACAAAGGTTAGAAAGGGTACCGTATCCCCGGATAACATGTATGGATAGCGTACACATTCAAAATATATGTCTATACAGCATGAGGCAGGCTCAGACGGTGTTAGGCCCAGTATGGATTGCACGTCATTGCACAAAGGTTAGAAAGGGTACCGTATCCCCGGATAACATGTATGGATAGCGTACACATTCAAAATATATGTCTATACAGCATGAGGCAGGCTCAGACGGTGTTAGGCCCAGTATGGATTGCACGTCATTGCACAAAGGTTAGAAAGGGTACCATATCCCCGGATAACATGTATGGATAGCGTACACATTCAAAATATATGTCTATACAGCATGAGGCAGGCTCAGACGGTGTTAGGCCCAGTATGGATTGCACGTCATTGCACAAAGGTTAGAAAGGGTACCGTATCCCCGGATAACATGTATGGATAGCGTACACATTCAAAATATATGTCTATACAGCATGAGGCAGGCTCAGACGGTGTTAGGCCCAGTATGGATTGCACGTCATTGCACAAAGGTTAGAAAGGGTACCGTATCCCCGGATAACATGTATGGATAGCGTACACATTCAAAATATATGTCTATACAGCATGAGGCAGGCTCAGACGTTGTTAGGCCCAGTATGGATTGCACGTCATTGCACAAAGGTTAGAAAGGGTACCGTATCCCCGGATAACATGTATGGATAGCGTACACATTCAAAATATATGTCTCAGGAGGCAGGCTCAGACGGTGTCAGGCACAGTATGGATTTGACGGCCCAGATTACACAGCGGAGGAGCAGGGAGAGGTAAAGATTGCAAATGCTGGGGCCCTGCCCAAGGGGGGCCCACTCTTGGGCGTCGGTACTGGCACTGGGCCCCTCATAGTACAGCGGTGTGTCTGACGGCGGGTGTGCACCACCACCGTCAGAGACACTTGATTGCACTATGAGGGACCCTGTGCCAGTGCCCGCGCCCAAGAGTCGGCCTACCCACCTGTCCAGGGCAACGGCACTCGCACGGTGTCGTGCGCTAGGTGGTTACCCCGGCCATGGGGGGGGGAGGCAGCACAGTTAGGGAGTTTTAGAAAGTGGCATATGTTGATGTTGGACATTCAGCTGATGCAAAAGGCGAAATAGGTGAAGTACCAGGAAGAGGTGGACCAAAGCAAGCCATTTTTCTGTCACCCTATGTGTCATCAGGGGAAGGTGGGACAAAATCCTTGGAAACCCATGCGTGGTTCATTTTAATGAAGGTTAGATCATCCACATTTTGGGTTGACAGACGGGTCCTTTTTTCTGTCAGGATTGATCCAGCTGCACTGAAGACTCTTTCCGATAGCACACTTGTAGCTGGGCAAGCGAGCTCCTGTAAGGCATATTGGGCCAATTCAGGCCAGGTGTCCAGTTTAGCGGCCCAATAGTCAAAGGGGAATGACCTGTGTGGGAGAACATCGATATGGGAGGAAAAGTAGTTTGTAACCATAGTTGACAACTGCTGTCTCCTGTCACTTTCCATCGATGCAGTATTACCAGTTGTGTGAGCGGTATTTGAAAAATCAGTCCACAACATTGTCATGAAACCCCTGTCTCCAACGCCACTTCTGCTGTGTGCACCACGAACACCTCTGCCAAGCTGCCCCCGGCCCGTACGGCTCGTGTGAGAACCATCACCGCTGCTGTGTGCTGGTAATGCCTCAAGCAACCGATTTACCAGAGTTGCTTGTTTATTAGCCAATATTAGGTCAAGGTTCTCCTGTGGCATGATGTTTTGTAATTTGCCTTTATAGCGTGGATCCAGGATGCTGGCCAACCAGTAGTCGTCATCGTTCATCATTTTGGCAATGCGGGGGTCCCTTTTTAGGATCCGCAAGGCATAATCTGACATGTGGGCCAATGTTCCCGGTGTCAATGATGCACTGCGAGTGCTGGGTGGAGGAGCACTTTCTGGCAAATCCACATCCCTCCAGTCACGCACAAACCCTGTACCAGACCTTGCCACGCCAACATTTTCACTTGCCCCACGAGATGCATCCTCCTCCCCTAAGTAATCATCCCCATCATCCTCCTCCTCCTCCTCCTCTTCTTCCTCCACCTCGTCCAGGAGAGGTCCCTGAGCAGACAATGGCTGAATGTCATCAAGGATTCCCTCCTCTTCTTCCTCCTCATCAACATTGGCTGCAGACGCCTGCTCCTTAAGGTGCGTCAAAGTTTACATGAGCAGACGCATAAGTGGGATGCTCATGCTTAGGATGGCGTCGTCTGCGCTTACCAGCCGTGTGCATTCCTCAAAACACTGAAGGACTTTACAAAGGTCTTTCAGCTTCGACCACTGCACGCCTGTCAACTCCATGTCTGCTCTCAAAGTGCCTGGCCGTGTATCCTCCCACAAATGCATTATGGCCTGCCTCTGCTCGCACAGCCGCTCCACCATGTGCAGGGTGGAGTTCCACCTTGTTGCAATGTCGATAATGAGGCGGTGGTTGGGAAGGTGGAGCAATCGCTGCAGCTTCTGCATACGAACGGAGTGTACAGGCGACCGGCGGATGTGCGCGCACAGTCTTCGCACCTTCTGGAGCAGGGCTGTTAACTCCGGATAATTTTTGAGGAAGCACTGCACCACCAGGTTCAAGGTGTGAGCCAAGCAAGGTATGTGGCTGAGTTTTGAAAGGGCTATGGCTGCCACAAAATTACGGCCGTTATCACTAACTACCTTGCCTGCCTCAAGATGTACACTGCCCAGCCATGACTCAGTTTGTCGCTTCAAGTACTCGGCCAGCACCTCGGCGGTGTGTCTGTCGCCCAAACACATCATCTGCAACACAGCCTGCTGACGCTTTCCACTAGCTGCTCGATAGGGGGACACATCGTGTGCAACAGTGGCAGCTGCAGATGGAGTGCTCGTACGACTGCGCTCTGTGGACGAGCTTTCGCTTCTGGAGGAGGAGGAGGAGGAGGGTCGAACGCCTACAGCCAACTGTTTCCTATACCGTGGGCTAGGCAGCACTGTCCCACCACCGCTGTCCCCTGTGGACCCTGCATCCACCACATTAACCCAGTGCGCAGTGATGGACACGTAACGGCCCTGGCCATGCCGACTGGACCATGCATCAGTTGTGAGGTGCACCTTTCCGCTCACTGACTGCTTGAGTGCATGGACAATGCGGTCTTTCACATGATGGTGGAGGGCTGGGATGGCTTTGCGAGAGAAGAAGTGGCGACTGGGTAGGTCATAGCGTGGTACTGCATAGGCCATGAGTTCGCGGAAAGCTGTGCTTTCCACCAACCGAAAGGGCATCATCTCAAACGAGATTAGTTTGGCAATGTGGGCGTTCAAACCCAGTGTACGCGGATGAGAGACTGAGTACTTTCTTGACCTACTCATAGTGTCTGGGAGGGTGAGCTGGACTTGAGAGCTGCATATGGTGGAAGTAGCGGTGGACAGGGCGGACTGAGAGAGGGTTGATGATGGTGATGGAGTTGGTGTTCTTTCTGATGG
Organism: Dendrobates tinctorius; assembly: GCF_039654945.1. Lineage (NCBI taxonomy): Eukaryota > Metazoa > Chordata > Amphibia > Anura > Dendrobatidae > Dendrobates > Dendrobates tinctorius. The sequence continues at coordinate 11,246,207 of NW_027361908.1, forward strand.
CCTAGAATCAGTCTTTCGTTGATATAACAGTGGGATTCCCTGACTGCTGTGGCCTTGCAACGACATCTCAACATTTGCTGCTGTGCTAACCGGTGGGCTTACAGTGGGGGAAACAATGTAGCGTTGCTGACTACCTTCGTTGTGATCAGTTGCACATGTGGCACTTGAGGTTTGGTGTTGTGTCCACGCTTGCAAGTGCATGCTGGTTAAATGTCTAAGCATGCAACTGGTATTCAAATTTTTCAGATTTTTCCCTCGGCTAAAGGTCTTTGCGCACTTCTTACAGATAACCTTGGCCTGATCATAAGGATTTTGTTCAAAAAAGTGCCACACTGCACTCTTCCTACTTTGGCAGACATTTTGCGGCCTAGCACGCTGTGATCTTTTGACCCTCTGGACAAGCTGTCCAGCAACTCTTTTGATGTTTGGAACCTGTCTTTGGAGTGCTCCGGGCCTGCCAGATAACAGCTGTTGCGATGTCGATGTCTGCTGTGGATGCTCCTCATCTGAGCTATTGGAAGCAGCACCCTCTTCCCCCAATGGATGCCAATCTGGGTCAACAACTGGGTCATCCATCACCTCCTCTTCTATGTCATGTGCACCTTTCTCTGTGTCACCGTGTATGGTGGTATAGTGTGCGGGAAGGGGCACCTGAGTCTCATCAGGGTCAAAATCTGGCTCTGTACACTGCGAGGACAATGTAGTGCTCTGAGTGAATGTACCAGCAGAATCATCCATCAGCGGCTGTGCATCAGTGCACTCCATGTCAGATTCATCTTGGCCTGGGTAATTCACCATTTGACTTGATAATCCAGGCATGGTATGTGAAAACAGCTCCATGGAGTAATCAGTAGTATGGCCTGCGTCATCCTTCAATCTTGGTTGGGGTGAAGGACACAAGGAAAGGTGTGGTTCATGAACATGAGCCTCCAATGACGACTCAGTGCTTTTACTTTTTACAACTGAAGAAGAGGAGGCGATAGAGCTGGAGGCTGAGTCAGCAATGTAAGACAAAACTTTTTCCTGATGCTCTGCCTTTAAAAGCGGTTTGCCAACTCCTAGAAAACTAAGCGTTCGAGGCCTTATGTAGCCAGACGATGACGCAGGGTCAGCACCTCCTGCATTCGGTCCTATTTTGCTCTTGCCACTACCATCAGATCCACCACCAACACCATCATTACCAGCTGCCAACCCCCGCCCAATTCCACGGCCTCTTCCACCAGCCTTCCTCATTTTTGGTAGAAATGTAGACAAAGTCCAACAAACTATATAGTAATGTAAAACAAGGTACAAGGTGTCTATAGGACAGGGGAGATTTAGAATTTCTGCACACACTTGTGGACAGTGGACACTTTTGGATTGTGTGAGGCCCACTGATATCTGAGCGCTTTGTGACACGCTCGATGGCACAGCTGCCTGTGACCAAAGTGACGAGAGGATAATGGAGATTTTGAATCTCTGTGTACACTTTTGGACACTGGACACTTGTGGATTGTGTGAGGCCCACTGATATCTGAGCGCTATGTGACACGCTCGATGGCACAGCTGCCTGTGACCAAAGTGACGAGAGGATAATGGAGATTTTGAATCTCTGCGTACACTTTTGGACACTGGACACTTGTAGATTGTGTGAGGCCCACTGATATCTGAGCGCTATGTGACACGCTCGATGGCACAGCTGCCTGTGACCAAAGTGACGAGAGGATAATGGAGATTTTGAATCTCTGCGTACACTTTTGGACACTGGACACTTGTGGATTGTGTGAGGCCCACTGATATCTGAGCGCTATGTGACACGCTCGATGGCACAGCTGCCTGTGACCAAAGTGACGAGAGGATAATGGAGATTTTGAATCTCTGCGTACATTTTTGGACACTGGACACTTGTAGATTGTGTGAGGCCCACTGATATCTGAGCGCTATGTGACACGCTCGATGGCACAGCTGCCTGTGACCAAAGTGACGAGAGGATAATGGAGATTTTGAATCTCTGCGTACACTTTTGGACACTGGACACTTGTGGATTGTGTGAGGCCCACTGATATCTGAGCGCTATGTGACACGCTCGATGGCACAGCTGCCTGTGACCAAAGTGACGAGAGGATAATGGAGATTTTGAATCTCTGCATACACTTTTGGACACTGGACACTTGTGGATTGTGTGAGGCCCACTGATATCTGAGCGCTATGTGACACGCTCGATGGCACAGCTGCCTGTGACCAAAGTGACGAGAGGATAATGGAGATTTTGAATCTCTGCGTACACTTTTGGACACTGGACACTTGTGGATTGTGTTAGGCCCACTGATATCTGAGCGCTATGTGACACGCTCGATGGCACAGCTGCCTGTGACCAAAGTGACGAGAGGATAATGGAGATTTTGAATCTCTGCGTACACTTTTGGACACTGGACACTTGTGGATTGTGTGAGGCCCACTGATATCTGAGCGCTATGTGACACGCTCGATGGCACAGCTGCCTGTGACCAAAGTGACGAGAGGATAATGGAGATTTTGAATCTCTGCGTACACTTTTGGACACTGGACACTTGTGGATTGTGTGAGGCCCACTGATATCTGAGCGCTATGTGACACGCTCGATGGCACAGCTGCCTGTGACCAAAGTGACGAGAGGATAATGGAGATTTTGAATCTCTGCATACACTTTTGGACACTGGACACTTGTGGATTGTGTGAGGCCCACTGATATCTGAGCGCTATGTGACACGCTCGATGGCACAGCTGCCTGTGACCAAAGTGACGAGAGGATAATGGAGATTTTGAATCTCTGCGTACACTTTTGGACACTGGACACTTGTGGATTGTGTTAGGCCCACTGATATCTGAGCGCTATGTGACACGCTCGATGGCACAGCTGCCTGTGACCAAAGTGACGAGAGGATAATGGAGATTTTGAATCTCTGCGTACACTTTTGGACACTGGACACTTGTGGATTGTGTGAGGCCCACTGATATCTGAGCGCTATGTGACACGCTCGATGGCACAGCTGCCTGTGACCAAAGTGACGAGAGGATAATGGAGATTTTGAATCTCTGCGTACACTTTTGGACACTGGACACTTGTGGATTGTGTGAGGCCCACTGATATCTGAGCGCTATGTGACACGCTCGATGGCACAGCTGCCTGTGACCAAAGTGACGAGAGGATAATGGAGATTTTGAATCTCTGCGTACACTTTTGGACACTGGACACTTGTGGATTGTGTGAGGCCCACTGATATCTGAGCGCTATGTGACACACTCGATGGCACAGCTGCCTGTGACCAAAGTGACGAGAGGATAATGGAGATTTTGAATCTCTGCGTACACTTTTGGACACTGGACACTTGTGGATTGTGTGAGGCCCACTGATATCTGAGCGCTATGTGACACGCTCGATGGCACAGCTGCCTGTGACCAAAGTGACGAGAGGATAATGGAGATTTTGAATCTCTGCGTACACTTTTGGACACTGGACACTTGTGGATTGTGTTAGGCCCACTGATATCTGAGCGCTATGTGACACGCTCGATGGCACAGCTGCCTGTGACCAAAGTGACGAGAGGATAATGGAGATTTTGAATCTCTGCGTACACTTTTGGACACTGGACACTTGTGGATTGTGTGAGGCCCACTGATATCTGAGCGCTATGTGACACGCTCGATGGCACAGCTGCCTGTGACCAAAGTGACGAGAGGATAATGGAGATTTTGAATCTCTGCGTACACTTTTGGACACTGGACACTTGTGGATTGTGTGAGGCCCACTGATATCTGAGCGCTATGTGACATGCTCGATGGCACAGCTGCCTGTGACCAAAGTGACGAGAGGATAATGGAGATTTTGAATCTCTGCGTACACTTTTGGACACTGGACACTTGTGGATTGTGTTAGGCCCACTGATATCTGAGCGCTATGTGACACGCTCGATGACACAGCTGCCTGTGACCAAAGTGACGAGAGGATAATGGAGATTTTGAATCTCTGCGTACACTTTTGGACACTGGACACTTGTGGATTGTGTGAGGCCCACTGATATCTGAGCGCTATGTGACACGCTCGATGGCACAGCTGCCTGTGACCAAAGTGACGAGAGGATAATGGAGATTTTGAATCTCTGCGTACACTTTTGGACACTGGACACTTGTGGATTGTGTGAGGCCCACTGATATCTGAGCGGTATGTGACACGCTCGATGGCACAGCTGCCTGTGACCAAAGTGACGAGAGGATAATGGAGATTTTGAATCTCTGCGTACACTTTTGGACACTGGACACTTGTGGATTGTGTTAGGCCCACTGATATCTGAGCGCTATGTGACACGCTCGATGGCACAGCTGTGACAAAAGTGACTAGAGGATAAGGGAGATTGGATTGCTTTTAAAAAAGCAGTTTGCGGAGCAGTGGGTAAACAGCAATGCCAGCGTGTCAGGAAGCCTTAGAAGGCAGCCCAACAACCAACACCACTGATACACCACAATATAGCCTCCCCTTGTACTGCACACACAGTGACTTGTGTGTTGTGCAGGCCAAATCGCTAGCAGCAGAAGCAGTTTTTTTGTCTTCTTCCCTGCCTAACGCTCTCCCTACAGAATCAGCAGCAACCTCTCCCTATACTAAGATCGGCAGAAGTAAGATGGCGGTCGGCGTGCACGCCCTTTTATACCCCCTGTGACGCCCACCAAAGCAAGCCAATCACTTGCATGCCCTTCTGAAAGATGGTGGTGACCCGTGCCTAGGTCATCACGTTGCCCACAGTGTCCGTGGATCCTGATTGGCTGAAAAAGAGCGCAAAACAAACTTTTGAAACGCGACTTTGGCGCGTAAGTCGCCGACCTCGTGGCCGATCTCATCCTAGGGTCGGGTTTCGTTTCATGAAACCCGACTTTGCCAAAAGTCGGCGACTTTTGAATTTTTTCGACCCGTTTCGCTCAACTCTATTCATTACATTACACATAATTGCAGTTTACTTATATAAGCTGTAAATGTAGCTCTTCTGTGTTATACTGTAGAAATGCAGTTAGAGTATACACGTATCTTGAAGCTGCTGGAACCCCAATACAAAATTTATAACAAATTCCCCACCTACCATTATGGCCATGGTGCTTTTTTTATATGAGAAGGTGCTTTTATAAGGTTGAAGGTCCCAGGTATGACTGTTAACTCTTTGTCCGCTTTCTATACTATTCCGATTATTTTCAGAAGTGCACCCTATATAAACAGTAGCATTCCACACTGTTTTCCTGTGAATCAATCAATAGAGCACAAGCAGTAACTTTTTTTTAAATGCCCCACTTACTTTATATACAGTACAAAGAAAAGTAAATATATATATATATATATATATACATTACTAATCAAGCAGGACTGACTTAAATGAAGAACATGCAGGGTGTGAGGAATTAACATTTTATGGTTCCTGTTGTAAGTTTGTAGTCAGTATATGGAGCAGCAGACACTGGCAATCATGAACTGTTTGGGTGTATTTACAACAGATGATTATTGTGAATGAGGTTCCTAGAATGCCAAGCACCTGATGAATGAGAAGAAAACATGCTTGCTTAGGCCTCTTTCACACATCCGTCTGTCACCATCAGTCAAAATCCGCCGTTTTGCTAAAAAAACGGATCCGCCATTTTTCTTGGCGGATCCGTTTTTTCCCATTGAGTTGCATTACCGGCGGATCTTGACAGATGGTCATCCGTTGGATCCGCTTTTAAACGAATCCGCCAAAATTTTGGCGTCCGCCGACTTGCCCAGACGGACAATGAAACGTTTTTTTGGCCGGCCGGATCCGCATTTTTCAGTGCGCATGCCCGAAGGAATTGACTCAGCCTGAAATTGAACCCTAAACTCGGTTCTGGCGGCTGAAAAAATCTCTCTCTCTCCTCTCTCTCCTCTCTCTCCTCTCTCTCTCTCCTTTTCCAGGCAAGGTTTCCTTTAAATTTCTGCCTTATCCAGATCCGTCAAAATAACGGTCCGGTGACACCAGTTTACTTCAATCCGCCAACGGATCTGTTTTCCGCCATTTTGACGGATTTCAACTGAGCTTAAAACGGATGTGTGAAACAGGCCTTAATCCCTTAACCCCCGGAGCTTTTCTCGGTTTTGCGTTTTCGTTTTTCGCTGACCTCCTTCCCAGAGCCATAACTTTTTTATTTTTTTGTCAATATGGCCATATAAGGGCTGATTTTTTTGTGGGACGAGTTGTACTTTCGAACAACATCATTGGTTTTACCATGTCATGTACTAGAAAACAGGGAAAAAAATTGCAAGTGCAGTGAAAATGCAAAAAAAAGTGCAATCCCACACTTGTTTTTTTGTTTGGCTTTTACTTGGTTCATTGAATGCTAAAACTGACCTGCCATTATGATTCTCCAGGTCATTTAGAGTTCATAGACACCAAACATGTCTGGGTTCTTTTTCATCTAAGTGGCAAAAAAATTCAAAACTTTGGTAAAAAAAAAAAAAAAAAAGGCACCATTTTCCGATACTCGTAGTGTATCCATTTTTTGTGATCTCAGGTTGGTTGAGGGCTTATCTTTTGAGTGCCGGGCTGACGTTTTTAATGATAACATTTTGGTGCAGACACGAACTTTTGATCGTCTGTTATTGCATTTTAGTGCAATGTTGCTGCGACCAAAAAAAACTTAACTCTGGTGTTTTGAATTTTTACTCACTACGCCGTTCAGCGATCAGGTTAATCCTTTTTTTTACTCATGGATTGAGCGATTCTAAATGCGGCGATACCAAATAAGTGTATGTTTGATTTTATTTTTATTGTTTTATTTTGAATGGGGCGAAAGGGGGGTGATTTAAACTTTTATTTTTTTTATATTTTTGCTTCAATATTCTCCATGTGAGACTAGAAGCTGCCACAACCTGATCGGCTCTGATACATAGAGGCAATGATCAGATCGCCTCGATATACCAGATTTAACTCAATTGTTATGAGCGCTGACCACTGGGTGGCGCTAACAGCAAGCTGGCACTGACAACCTTAGAGGACTCCAGGAGACCTCCGGTTGTCATGCCAACACATCGGTGGCCCGCGATCATGTGACGCGGGTCACCGGTGGGTGTATTTCCAGCGCGACTGCCGGAAGCGCTTGTTAAGTGCCGCTCTTAGAGTTTGACAGTGGCATTTAAAGGGAATCTGTCTCCTATTTTTTCGATTATCAGCTGCCGGCACTGCCATCAGGGGCTTATCTACAGCACTCTGTAAGGCTGTAGATACGCCCCCGATGTAACCTGAAAGAGAAGAAAAATTAGTTATATTATACTCAACCAGGGGCGGTTCGGGTCTTGTCCAGGTCCGATGGGTGTACTTGTCCGGTCCGGCGCCTCCCATCTTCTAACGATGACGTCCTCTTCTTTGCTTCCTGTCGTGGCTCCTGCGCAGGCGCACTGCTCTGCCCTGTTGAGGGCAGAGCAGAGTCCTGCAATGCACAGGTGCCGGGAAAGGTCAGAGAGGTCCGACGCCTGCGCACTTACTTAAAAAAATTTAGTAATTTTTTATGGGTCACTTATCTTTTAAGATGTTTATTAGAGGGTCTTTAACACTAAATTTCAAGAAGGCAACTTTCCATTTGCTAAGAGATGATCTTATTGCTATAAACTAGGATAATGTCCTTAAAAATATAAGTATACAGAAGAAGTGGGATATTTTTAAAAGTATCATGAAATGGTCGTGTGCACAATATATTGTATATCTGTCACTATAGTCAGGTGTCCTGGGACCAAGGGCTCCTTCTGTGTCCATAACGCTAGGGGCACCCTAGCTTGCCCTTCTCCCCAGGATACTTGTAATGGTGAAGATGCCGGGGCCACATACCTTGCCTGACCTCCTGAATCCACCCTCAGTCTGTACCATTCCCTCATCCAGGTAAGAGGGGAGTAGTAGTGTACCGTTATACACCATCCTGAATAACAAGGTAATTCGAACAGGGGTAATGGAACATACAAAACATACAAATATACACACATAAAAAACAGAGGTATGCACCACGGAGTGGATGAACAGGTTAAACCAATGTAAGAGAAGGAAGGGAATTATCATACACTCAAAAACCTAGCAACAGTCAAAGATAAATCCACCAAATGCCTTTCTCCAATAACCACCAGCAACAACCTCCAGCCGTGCAGCAAAAGCTAGCTCTGACAATGAGTGCTAGCCATGGCCAGTTAATATAGGAGATGGGAGCGGCTAACAGTGCACAGCTGAGAGCCTTAGCTCCAGGATCTCTGAACAGAGCAGCTTAACCCCAGTACTGCCAAAAGAAATGTATACCCTTTAATAAGGAGAAGTGCTTCCAATCATTGCTGTGGCCAGAGGTGTATCTAGTGGGTAGTCGGGACATGTGCCCTGGGCGCAGTTGGCAGGAGAGCGCAGTCGGTCTGCCTGATGCGGCAGTCCGCAGTGTCTCCCCTGGCGGCTTCATTCTGCCACCCCAAGGACTGGTGCGGCAGTCCGCAGTGTCTCCCCTGGCGGCTGCATTCTGCCACCCCCCGGACTGGGAGTCGACTGTTCTCTGTACCGACAGCCGGGACACAGAAGCTGCAGCACGCCGCCTCCCAGGGAACAATTGTACTAGTATCTTACAAACACGAGTACAATTGATGCTCTCATGCAAGTCAGAGCAATGCGAGCAGCATGGTCGGACCATGTAATCACGCTGCAGACGTCATTCGCCGCCCAGCAGAGGCGCACATTGGTGATAAGTGTTCCAGTGGAGCTGAAGACAAGATTAAGTGCACGTGGGGGATTTGGAGTGGAGATGAGGGGATTTAATGTGTGTGGGGAGACTTGGAGTGGGGACAGGGAGATTTAATGTGTGTGGGGAGATTTAGAGTGGGGATGGAGGGATTTAATGTGTGTGGGGAGATTTGGAGTGGGGATGGGAGGATTTAATGTGTGTGGGGAGATTTGGAGTGGGGATGGGGAGATTTAATGTACGTGGGGAGATTGGGGATGTGATGTATGGGGGGAGATTTGGAGTGGGGATGGGGGGAATTAATGTGTGGGGGGATTTGAGGACACAAAATGAGGAGCAAAGGGGAGATGCAGAACATAACAGTATGGGGATGCGTGCAGACACAGTATGGTGAGTGGGGGATCGGTACAGACAGTATGGGGAGCAAACAGGGGAATGTATGCAGAGACAGTATGAGTAGCAATGGGAAAATATATGTGGACACACTATGGAGAGTGAGGGTGATGGGATGTGTGAAGACACAGTATGGTGAGTCAGGAGTATATGTGAGCAGGCAGTATAGAGAGAGAGGGGGTGCATATATGAAGAATATATGAGGAGACAGTATGGTGAATGGGGCATATGAGAGGAAACAGTATGAGGAGGGAGAGCTTCTCTTCCTGCTTCTCAGTTTTTCACTGAACATTGAGAGAATTAGGGAGAGCAGCTCGTCGGTACATGGCTAAGTGTGCAAATCGCATATGTACTTTGGGGTGGGGAAGGGGGGCACCAAAATGAATTCTTGCCCCGGGTGCCAGAAAACATAGATACACCTCTGCCTGTGACAGTACTCTTCTCTTCTACAAGGGACCTCCGGAACCTCAGAACCGGATTTATCAGGGTGAGCCACATGGAACAACCACATCAGCCTGGCTGCAGGGACGTCAGATGCTGGTACTCATATCCTCTTTTCAGAGCTGTATCCCTTCCAGTTTACCAGATACTGAAATGATTGATGAACTAAGTGAGAATCAACAAACATGGCTATTTGAAAATCTAATACACAATGACTTTAGATGGCGGTAGCGGTGATGGTACAGAGGATGCAACATATTTTTTGAGTAGAGATCGATGAAACACATTATGAATCCTAAAAGTGAGTGGCAAAGCAAAGCGGAATTCTACGGGATTGATGATGGCCAAAATCTTGTAAGGACTGATGAACCAGGGATCCCGTTTCCAAGAGGGAACCTTCAACTTAATTTTCCTTGAGGACAACCACGCCAAGTCAACAACACACAGGTCCAGACTCACCAAACGCCTCTGATCAGCCATACTCTTATATTTGGTCCTCATCTCCCCTAAATTATTAATAACCCTTGCCATACAGATGTAACTCATGAAAAAAATCGTTCTTCTTCAGGTATTTCAGAAGAACGATTCCTATTAAATGAGCTGAACTTACCAGTAGACTCATGACCACGATTAGTTCAGCTAAAGGTAAGTAGTTAACCCAATCCTCCTGATTCTCAGACACAAAACTCTTAAGATAATCTCAAGATTCTGGTTAATCCATACAGTTTACCCATTAGACTGCAGTTGAAATGCAGAAGAGAATGAAGGGTGGATTCCCAAACGAGTGCAAAATGCCCTCCAAACTTTGAAAACAAACTGCACCCCCCTGGTCAGACAGAATATTGGTAGGGATCCCATGTAAATTTACTATCTCACTGATGAAAATTTGGTCCAGGGTTTTGATGTTAAGTAAAGCAGGTAGCACAATATAAAGTGACATCTTAATGATCTGTCCACCACCACCAAAATTACAGTATTAGCTGCCAACACGGGTAGATCAGTGATAAAACTGACCGATAAATGAGTCCATGGTCTACTGGTAATCGTCAATGGTTTGAGAGACCAGACGGACGAGTATGAGAGGTTTTAAAATGCACACAGACACTGTAGGCGGCTACTTACTCCCGGACATCCTGATGTACCTCTGACCACCAAAAACGCTGAGTAAGAACATCTGTAGTGGCTTTATTACCAGGATGTCCGGCCAAGACCGAATCATGATGCTGACTAAGAACTCTCACATGGAGATTCACAGGCACAATCAGTTTACCTAAAGGACAGGCAGCAGGGGCGTCCCCCTGAGCACAACAACTTCTTTTTCAAGATCGGAGCATATAGACGCAATATCCATCCGTTTTAGTAGTATAGAAACCAGTTCACAATTACCTCCACCCCCAGGAAAATAACGAGATAAGACATCTGTCTTAATGTTCTTGTTCCCTGTCCTATATGTAACAAAAAAGTTACACCTGTGAAGAACAATGCCCATCTTGCCTGTCGAGGCAGACTCTATCTATACATGATTCTTATGATCCATGATTACCAAAACTGGATGAACTGCCCCTCCAGAAAATGGTGCCACTCTTCAAAGGCCCACTTGATTGCCAAGAGTTCTTTGATTCCAATGTCATAATTTCCCTTGGCAGATGACAGTTTTTTAGAAAAGTATGATCACGGCCAGCAATTACCAGGAGATGCACTCTGCGACAATACAGCCCCCACTCCCACTTCACACGCGTCAACATCAACAATAATAAGTGACGTCAGGCTGTATAAGAATTGGCGCAGATGCAAAACACTCTTTCAAGGTATCGAATGCTTCACTGGCTGGGCTGGACCACTTGGTAATGTCAGTCTGTCCCTTTCCTGGTTGTAGCTCCTTTGTCTCTGCCTGCAGTCCCTCTCCTGGCAGAGACACCAGCGTACTCACCACAGCGGCCCTTGTCCTGCTCCTTCCAGGCCTACTGCTGCCCGGGATGCATGCAACGCATGCAGGTCCTTGGGGGCACTGTGCTTAGGGCTTGTACACACACTTCCTCTTTCTTAAAGGAGCCGCATGCATTCCTCTAAATCTCCCTAGCCAATAGTTGGAAGACACTATTTAAAGCACCTCCTCTAACATGGAGGTGCCTGTGCAATGCCGTTTGTTTTGCTAACAAATTTGTGAGTTCTCAGGTTCCAGTGCTTGTATCTCAGCCTGTTGCACCCACCAGGGATCACCTCAACTGCAGCTGGTCCAGTTGCACCACCAGTTCTCACCTCAATGCAAGCCAATCCAGTTGCACCTGCCAGAGCTCACTTCAATGGCATCTGGTCCAGTTGCTACACGTACCTAGGGATCAGTTGCCATCTACCAAAGGTCAGTCCTAGAGAACCACCTGGATCACCTCCCTTATCTCTCCTCAGATCTCGATGTTGTTAGCTGTTGCATATCTGTGGTCAGATTGGGTCAGGCTCCTAGTCACACCCCTCCAGGTCTTCCTTGGGCTTCGACACAGTGGTTCCACTACCCAGCCCGTTACACTGGTCATATCCGTCAAAGGTTTGGCCACTACTGAAAAGTTTTTGATGAACTTGCGGTAGTAATTAACAAAAACCTTTGTAATGTCTTCAAATCCTCAGCAAGATCCCAATCTCAGCACTGGCCAGACGTTTGCCAGATCCATGTGAAAAACAGATGACGATAACACATTTCCTAGAAAAAAGATTTCCTCAACTGAGAACATACATTTCTCTGGTTTGATAAATAATTTATTGTCTCTGAGTGTCTGTAAGACCTGCCTGACATGTACCTGATGAGACTCAAGGTCAGGTGAATAAATTAATATGTCATCAAGATAGATTACAACAAATCTATCTACCAGGTGACTAAAGATATCATTTACAAAGTGCTGAAAGACGGCGGGAGCATTTGTCAACCCAAATGGCATCACTAGGTTCTCATATTGTCCCTCAAGCATATTGAAATCTGTTTTCCACTCATTCCCTTCTTTCATATGAATGAGATTATATGCCCCCCTGAGATCAGTTTAGAAAACCATTTTGCTCCTACAATCTGATTAAAGAGGTCAGGGATGAGAGGGAGCGAATACGGATCCTGGACTGTGATCTGATTGTGTTTGCGGAAATCTAGGCAGGGGCATAGCCCCCTGGCTTTCTTCTTTACAAAGAAAATCCCTGCAGCAATGGGGGATGAGGATAGTCTGAAATGACTAATGATGAGCGAACGTGCTCGCCACTGCTCGGTACTCGCCCGAGTAGCACTGTACTTGGTGTACTCGGCGAGCACCGAGCATTTCAGGGTTTACTCCACCCAGCATTTTTGGCGGACTTTAGAGATCCAATCACGCTGCATGGATTGTCTGCCAGACAGTGGCTGTCACTTTTGGTTAAATACAGCAGTATTTAGCCAAAAAAGAAATACAGGCCACATTTTTGGTGTGGTATCTCCATGCCAGCTCATATCTGTGCGTGCTCAAAGTTTGGCCATTTTAGGGCTGTGTTCTTCTTTGGCCTTGCTGTCACCTTTGGTTAAATACAGCAGTATTTAGCAAAACAAAAGAAAAAAACAGGCCACACATTTGTTGTAGTGGTATCTCCATGGCAGCTCATATCTATGTGTGCTCAAAGTTTGGCCAGTTTACGGCGGGTTTTTTTGTCCTGGGTGAAACTGTACTTATATCCAGCACTATGTTGCATTATTTTTAAAAACAGGACTCAGTTTACAGTGGGGTCTATCTGTGACACGCCTCATACATCCGTGTGCCAAAAATTGAGGGATTTTAGGCCCAACTACCCTTTTTTGGGCAGTCTATTACTCTCGTTATATCCACCAGTCTTTTTATCCAAAAAAGAAAAAAAATTTTATTCAGTCTGTTATCTCAGGCTAAGGCCTGGTGTATCTGTGGTGTAAAAATCTTTGCTTCGCAGGCATACGTTGCATAGTTCTGTCTGCTAGCCTTGTTCTACTCATTATTTTGTGTTTTCCAAAAATAACACAAAACCTAAAAAAAAAATTATAGAGTCTATTAGCTCAGGCTGAGGCCTGGTGTATCGGTGGTGGACAAATCTTCGCTTTGCAGGCATACTTATCACATATAATTTTTCTCCAAATAAATCCATTTGTATTGAGCTTTTCAAATATTTCAGTAGTCCATATAGAATGGGCAAGGAAAGGGGCAAGGGATGGGGAAGTGGACGTGATGCTGATGGTGCATGCAGAGGACAAGGCTGTAGCCAAGCTGAAAGTGGGCCACAGCAAAGACCCACATCTTCGCGCTCAACCTTCCTGTCTCATTTTCTAGGGGACTGCAGCACACCACTATTGAAGCCAGAGCAGTGTGAAACGGTTGTTGGTTGGATAGCGGATAATGCTTCCAGTCACTTAGCCACCACCACCATGTCTTCCACGCGGTCAGGTCTGAGTAGCCGTGAGTGTGGACCGGATATTACTCATCCTGATCCTCCTTCCTCCCACCATGCCGAGTGCCCTAATCCAACTGATCACACACTCGGACACTCAGAAGAGCTGTTCAGTTTTCCATTTGGAGATTCGTGCCTCTTGCCCGGTCCACTTGAAGCGGGGCAAGATGATATTTCATGTAGCGATGCACAAATCTTTGAGCGGCCATGATCACAAGAGGTGGACGATGATGAGACACAATTGTCGGAAAGTAAGGAGGAGGAGCAGGGTGCGGATGTGGAAGATGAGGTGGTCGATGACATAGTGACTGACCCATCCTGGTAGGAGGACATGCAGAACAAGGACAGCTGCACACATGGGGAAGGAGGCACCAACAGGCTGGAAGAAAAAGTGTGGTAGCCGCAGACAGAAGGCGTGCATCCGTTCCCCGTAACACCAACATGACGAAAGTTGTCATTCCAACTGTTAGATCTTCCCGAGTCTGTTTATTTTTTAAAGAATCTTCCGATAACCCCAAACAGGCCATTTGCAGCACTTGTCATGCCCGCCATCAGCAGGGGTAGCAAAACTAACAGGCTGACCACCACCAGCATGATTAGGCACATGGCAGCAAAGCACACAACTTTGTGGGCCAAATTCCAGGCTCCAGGAACACTATCTGCAGGTGAAAACACTGCTTCTTCCACTGTTTTACATACAAGCCAATCCCCAGTTCATCGTGCCTGTGAAGATACCTCAGGCCCTGCACCTGTTGTTGCTCACAGTCAACCAGCACCATCATCAAGCCCTTCCAAGTCCTTGTCCCAGCCCTGCCTTCAGTTGTCTATACCCCTGTCATCGGAGCACAAGCAAAAATACCCAGGCCACAGGACTTAATTTGAACACGTCTCATCTGCTTGCGCACAAAATGTTGCCTTTTAGGCTCGTTGAGACAGAAGCTTTCTGCCACCTGTTGCTGGCGGCCGTCCCAAGGTACTCAGTCCCCAGTTACCACTATTTCTCCCGTTGTGCCGTACCGGCATTACACCAGCATGTGTCCCACAACATTACCTGTGCCCTCAACAGTGCTGTTACTGGGAAAGTCCACCTAACTACGGACACGTGGACAAGTGCTTGTGGGCAGGGATGGTACATCTCACTGACGGCACACTGGGTTAACATAGTGGAAGCCGGGACCCAGTCAGACCTTGGGATGGAACACATCCTCCCCACGCCGAAGATTGCGGGCCCTACATCAATCAGGGTTGCCCCCACAGTCTACAGCTCCTGCACCTCCTCCTTCTCCTCTTCAGCCTCCATCTCTGAAATAAACACATCAATCAGAAGCTGGAAGCACTGCAGCACTGCCTCAGCCAAGCGGCAACAGGCTGTACTAAAGCTAATCTATACAACAAAGTCTGACAACTACACATGGTGAAATAACCATGTACAGGGCTGGATTAATATAGCCTATCATCAATATCACATAGACACTAAACAAAAGTGATGATCAAAAGGCGGTGATCTCATAAACTAATAAATTATCCACCTTTGTGGGTTGTTTTTTTCCCCACTATTTGCGAATTTTAGTGGTATTATTATTGTGGCTTCAATTGTGTGTACCTATGTAGTGGCATCTCTTTGGATTATTGATCAATCCGATATAACTGTCTCTCTGAGGCCCTGTGCGTCGTATGAGTTATGTGAGTGACAAATGTTTTTGTACAATTCCACCTTGTCTGATAATTGGCGATATGAATTTTAATAATGTCCTAATAAAAAATATATTTTTTATGAGATCACCGCCTTTTGATAATCACTTTTGTTTAGGGACTAAAGCTAATCTGCATAGGTTACAAACCGCACAATGCAGAAGAGTTGTGGATAGCGCTGAAAGAACAGTTAGATATTTGGCTGACACCGCTGAACCTACAGCCAGGCATGGTCGTGTGTGACAATGGCCAGAACCTGGTGGCGGCTCTGAGGCAAGGTGAGCTCACACACGTTCCTTGCCTGGCTCATGTGCTTAACCTCATGGTTCAATGTTTTCTCAAAAGCTACCCGGAGCTGCCAGACCTGCTAGTGAAAGTACACTGTCTGTCTGCCCATTTTAGAAAGTCAGCTACAGCTTCAGCCGCCCTTGCCGTGCTTCAGCAGCGTTTGAAGCTTCCGGCTCACTGACTGGTGTGTGATGTCTCCACTACACTGCATATGTTGGAAAGGATTTGTGAGCAGAAGAGGGCAGTTGTTGACTACCAGCATCAACAAGGCCATCGATATTCAGTTCAGACTCCAAACTTAAGACCTCAGGAGTGGACATGGATGTCAGACATATGTACCATCCTCCAGAACTTTGAGGACTGCACCAACATGGTAACCATCCCACTTCTCAGCATTCTGAAAATCTCTCTGCTCACAATGAAAGATGATGCATTGCAGGCAGAGCACGAGGACATGGAGCAAGGAACGATACAGGGTGATAGCACTCAGCCCAGGCTCATGTCATCCCAGTGTGGATTGGTAGACAATGAGGAGGAGGAGGAAAAACAGGAGCTACTTTCATGCGCTATAGACGGTACTACAAGCACAGCTGTCATACCGTCTGTTCAGCAGGGATGGCCTGAGGATAGGGAAGAGGAGGATTAGGAGGAGGAGGACAGCATGGTCAGTTGTCCTGTTGGTGAGGACATGGAAGTCTTAACTGTTAGCAGTCTGGCATGCATGGCTGACTTTATGTTGTGCTGCGTTATCCGTGACACTCGCATTATAAAAATTTTCGGTGACACTCATTACTAGTTGGTGACACTTCTAGTCCCACGCTACAGGGAGAACTTTCAATCTCTTCTTCCAGAGGCAGAGAGGTGTACAAAAATTTTGCTGTACCAGAGGGCCCTTGTAGCGGAATTGCTGAAAAAATTCCCATGTGAGAAAGCACAGACAGAGTTTGTTGTAGATCGAAGGAGTCCAAGTGAGAGAGACAGAAGTACAATCCAGCTCAGGCAGGGGAACAATGGCAAAGTTCTGGGAGAGTTTTCTCAGACCCCCCCCATCATGCCGGCACAGAGGCAAGGGGTGCTGTCACAAGAAGTGCAATGTTTGGGAAGATACTGAGGGAGTACCTTGCAGATCGTACAAATGTCCTCCGAGATTCCTCTGTGCCTTTTAATTATTGGGTATCCAAGCTGGACATATGGCATGAACTGGCTCTCTCCTTCTTGGAGGTCCTGACCTGCCCTGCTGCTAGTGGGTTTTTAGTGCTGCTGGTGGAATTATAACAGATAAGCGCATCCACCTGTCAACTGACAATGCTGACAAGTTGACTCTTCTAAAAATGAACCAGGGATGGATTGGGCAAGACTTCTGTACACCACAGAATGAAAACAGCGAAACATAACCTCAAATACATTGTCTTTTTTGTGGAGGTCTATTCTCATGGACCTCTTCACAATCACACATGGGTATCCGCTTCCTAATTTGGTCTGTTAGGTGTCATCCTCCTCCTTATCCTCATACTCATCATCCACAACCAGTAGAACACCAGGATGGAGGTATTCCATGATGCAAAAGTCACTCAATTTTGGTGCAAGGGTGTTTTTATGATGCTCGTTCCTAATTTGAAAACAAAACAAATGTTACTCCCCCAGGGGGAACTGTTAAAAAAATGAGATGTACGTATATTCTTCCCATTTATTCTTATATTTTCCAGTTTTACTATCTCTGGACCATCTTCTTAGGACCTAGTGTATACCTCTACAATAGAAAAATATTAAAATTATATTTTAATTTATATCCCTGTCTTTGAGCTGTTGCTAGGGACAAACATATCTCGTAGGACACATTCTGGCTTCATATCTATGAACCTGTGTTCGCACATCCCTTTTGTTATTTTCTTTCATAATTGGATTCACATGTTTTATTTATTTGTCTGATTTCAGTATGATTTATCATTATGTCTCTTCATTATCCGCCACTAGATCACCAGGGTTAACGTGTTCTGTGCTGCTCCAGGCAGTCCAATTTTTGGCAAGATTGTCTATGATGTCCATAGTATATTTTAAAAAAATGTATTCCCCATGGGGAAATGTTTGTCAGCCCAGGTACTGGGTGTATGGGCATTAATGGGAGTGGTCATCCTACACTTGTAATGCACATGCAGTAAGTGTATGGACTGACAAACATTTACCCCTGGGGGGTATACAGCAACATACTGTCAAAAAAATTTGTTTACAGGCATCATAAGCACCCTTACAAACAATAACGTGGGTGTCGCATCACAGGCCATGGTCACCATGGTGATTTAGTGGTGATGGATGACGAGGATGAGGAGAAGGAGGAGGACAACAGCAAATAGGCCAAATCAGGAAGCGTATACTCATGTGTGGGTGTGAAGAGGTGCATGGGAATAGACCTCCCAAAAAAAGACACTGGATTTGAGTTTATGTTACGCTGCTATCATTTGGTGGTGTTGAGATGTCTGGCCCAATCCAGCCCTTGTTCATTTTTATAAGAGTCAGCCTGTCAGCATTTTCAGTTGACAGGCAGATGCGCTTATCAGTTATAATTCCACCAGCAGCACTAAATACCTGCTCTGACAAAACGCTAGCGGCAGGGCAGGACAATACCTCCAAGGCGTAGAGAGCTAGTTCATGCCACATGTCCAGCTTGGATACCCAATAATTATAAGGCATAGAGGAATTACGGAGGACATTGGTACAGTCAGCAAGGTACTCCCTCAGCATCTTCCAAAACTTTGCACTCCTTGTGAGAGTACCCTGCACCTCAGGGCCTGTGCGATGGGAGGGTCTGCGAAAACTCTCCCAGAACTTTGCCAGTGTTCCCCTGCCTCTGCTGGATTGGCGTGGTGTCTCTCTCGCCTGTACTGCTTGGTTGTCCAAGGAACTGTGACCTCTGCTGCCAGCATTTTCAGATGGGAATTTTTTCAATAATTCTGCAACAAGGGTCCTGTGGTACTGGACCATTTTTGTACACCTGTCTGCCTCTGGAATAACAGGTAGAAAGTTCTCCTTGTATCGTGGGTCTAGAAGGGTCATCAACCAGTAATGACTGTCACCCAAAATTTTGAGAACACGAGGGTCACGGGAAAGGCAGCGTAACATAAACTCAGCCATGTGTGCCAGACTGCTAACAGGCAAGACTTCTGTGTCCTCACCAAGAGGATGACTGACCATGCTCTCCTCCTCCTCCTCCCCCCTGTCCTTCAGCCATCCACACTGAACAGACATTATGACAGTTGTGCTTGTAGTACCGTCTTTAGAGCATGAAACAAGCTCCTGTTCTTTCTCCTCCTACTCTTCCTCATTGTCACCCAATCCACATTGGGATAAGATGAGGCTGGGCTGTGTGTAATCACCCTGTATGGTGCCTTGCTCCATCTCATCATGCTCCGCCTGCAATGCATCCTCCTTGATTGTGAACAGAGAGCATTTTAGAACTCAGAGAAGTGGGATGGTGACACTAATTATGGCGTCATCACTAGTGATGATGCTTGTCCAAGCTTCGCAGTACTTGGCGACCGCCGAGCATTTCCAGGATTGTTCGGCGGAGCTCTTGTCCCTGCCCTGCATGTTTGGCGCTCATGCAGGGATTGTCTGCCATGCACTTTAATGCCGCAGCCATGTTGGTTGTGGCATTACAGTGATTGGCTGGCCACACAGCGTCATCAGGTCTATATCAGCACTTGCGCCACCCTGCTCATCCCAGTCAGCGCCGGAATTACCAGTGTAGGGAGAATTGCTGCAGCAATAGGGACAGAATAGGTGGGGTATATAGTTACTGTGGGCATAACATAATTGAATACACAAATTCAGCTAAATCAACAGTCTTCATTTTTTAACTTCATTTTTATATAGCGCCAACAACAGTCCATCTAAGGACTAATTACGGGGTATATAGATTGCAGTGCTAGGTAGGCAGGGAGTTTATGTGGGTATATACATATCAGTGCACGGCATGCAGGCACTGTATGTGGGTATATACTGTAGATATCACTGCTAGTCAGGCAGTCATTGTATGTGGCATACTTCACTGCATATATCAAGTGGGTCCATTCCATTACTGTCTGCTGCTGCCTATTACATACAGTATATTGACCGTATATACATAGCCCCAGATATCAGTGGCCAGGAAAAATATTTCTTGCTTCTTAATCCTGATTATTTTATTCAAAAGCAATCCAGAGCACATGTTTTTTTTTCTTCATTTGCTTGTTGAAACTGCAGAATACAGTCAGATCCTTTTCATAGTACAACGTGAAAATCCAGCTATTTTAAATGGGTGTGCCCGTCCCAGCAATCACATCTGAGTGCGCAGAAAATTCTGCCATTTTTGTGGTACTGTAAAAAAATTTTTGAGTGTCTTACAACAGTTTCTTGACACCATTTTACAGCCAAAAAATATTTAGCTGCCAAAAAATATTTAGCTACAGGGCAGATATTTTCCACGGGGTTTTGTCCGCCACATGGATCGCATACCATTGCAGTCAAAATTGTGAAATTTCAGGACTCCATAGAATTGTTTTTGTTGTGTCTTAGCCTACTTATTGACACAATTTTACTGGCCGAAAAATACAAAATGCAGGCCAGATATTTGAAAGTGTGGTATCTCCGTCAAATGCCTCATCTATCTCTGGGCTAGAAATTGTGGCATTTGAGGCCTCCATTCAACTGTTTTTGCTGTGTGTTGCTCCAATTATTAACATTATTGTGCTGTAAAAAAAAAAATACAGGCCACATATTTTACAGGGTAATATCTCAGTCACACGCCTCATCCATCTGTGGGCTACAAATTGTGGCATTTGAGGCCTCCATTCAACTGTTTTTCCTGTGTGTTACTCCAATTATTAACAATATTTTGCTGAAAAAAAATAAAAATATAGGCCACATATTTTACAGTGTGGTATCTGTCACACACCTCATCTATCTGTAGGCTACAAATTGTGGAATTTGAGGGCTCCATTCAGCTGTTTTTGCTGTGTGTTAGCCTAGTTCTTGATACTATTTTCCTGTAAAAAAAACACAGGCCACATATTTTACAGTGTTATCTCCGTCACACGCCTCATCTATCTGTGGGCTACAAATTTTGGCATTTGAGGCCTCCATTCAACTGTTTTTGCTGTGTGTTAGCCTAGTTCTTGACACAATTTTACTGTAAAAAAAAAATAAAAATACAGGCCACATATTTTGCAGTGTGGTATCTCTATCACATGCCTCAACTATCTGTGGGCTTCAAATTATGGCATTTGAGGGCTCCATTCAACTGTTTTTGCTGTGTGTTAGCCTAGTTCTTGAAACAATTTTCCTGTAAAAAAAAATAAAAATACAGGCCACATATTTTGCAGTGTGGTATCTCTATCACATGCCTCAACTATCTGTGGGCTTCAAATTATGGCATTTGGGGGCTCCATTCAACTGTTTTTGCTGTGTGCTAGCCTAGTTCTTGACACAATTTTCCTGTAAAAAAAAATAAAAATACAGGCCACATATTTTGCAGTGTGGTATCTCTATCACATGCCTCGACTATCTGTGGGCTTCAAATTATGGCATTTGAGGGCTCCATTCAACTGTTTTTGCTGTGTGTTACCCTAGTTCTCGAGAATATTTACCTGTAAAAAAAAATTAAAGTAACAGGCCACATATTTTACAGTGTGGTATCTCCGTCACATGCCTCATCTATCTGTGGGCTACAAATTGCGGCGTTTCATGCCTACATTCAACTGTTTTTGCTGTTCATTACCCTAGCTCTTGACAGTATTTTCCTGTAAAAAAATAAAAATACAGGTCACATATTTTACAGTGTGATATCTCTGTCACACGACTCAGCTATCTGTGTGTTAAATATTGGGGAACTTTTTCTGCTCCATTGAAGTTTTTTTGCTGTGTCTGAGCCTAGTAATTCACACTATTTTGCTGTTTTTTAAAAAAATACAGGCCAGATATTTTAAAGTGGGGGATCTCCATCACAGGACTCACCTATCTGTGGGCTAAAAATTGGGTCATTTTGGGGCTCAATTGAACTGTTGTTGCTGTGTCTTAGCCTAGGTATTGACACAATTTTGCTGTAAAAAAAGGCCAGATATTGAAAGTGGGCAATCTCCGTCACACACCTCATCTATCTGTGGGCTACAAATTGTGCCATTTGAGGTCTCCATTCATCTGTTTTTCCTGTGTCTTAGCCTAGTTATTAACACCAGTTTGCTGAAAAAAAAAAATTGTTACCTACAGGCCAGATAGAAACTGTGATCTTCCCGCACACGGATCACATATAAGACCATAGTGCTCGCGTTGAGCTCTGGGACGAGCGTGATAATAGCTCCTCTTCCCAAGCTACTCTATACTTTTCTCTTCCACTCTGATTAAGAGTGCACTCCAGTCTGGGGACAAGCTCCTCACTCGTCCAGTCCCCCAGCACTGACTGACTGAAACTCTAACTAACTTCCTCCTTCTGACCAGAGAGAGCAGCTCCCCTGAAGTCAGTTTCAGATATGCCCCTGCTGGCTCGTGCCACGTAGTGACTTGACCTGTGTGACACGACCAGCAGGTCGGTAACTGAAACAAGACAAACAAGGGAACACCGGGGACACAGTTACAAAGGTGGGCCCTAAAATAAGGAACGGGGACGTGGACACCTCCTGCACTCTCCTCAGGCTGTGTCTCTGAACACTCCTAAAGTTCCCTATACAGGCTCTTCTCCTGTTGCCGACAAGGATACCTGAATCCCTCACTAGCCCTGCACCTATCCCTTACTAGGGAACTGGCTAGTGCGGACACTGGTCCCACCGCTGTACTAATATAACAATAGGGAAAACAACAAACAGGGAAAACAAACAACTTAGCTTTCTCTGTTGCCAATGCTCCTGAGGCAACAGAGTACGGCACCTGGATACAGCTTCCACCTGAACAGCTGAAACACCAAAGCTCTGGATGAGCTGCAAAGCACTGCTCCCAATAGCTCCTCTCTCCTCCAAGGTTGGATAGGAAATCACCAACAGTGATCCAGAGCACCTGACACCCTTTTATAGGAAGGAGGGGAGGGTTAACATCTGCTGACTAATTTAACATGTAGAAACCCCAGGAGCCACCGGAGGCAAAACCCCTTAGCAGCAACTAGGTTGTAATATCCCCATATCCCCAGCGGCCACCGGGGGCAAAAGCCATTAGCAGCCACTAAGGTTGTAATAATACCGGCGGCCACCAGGGGAAAAAATTAACTTTAATCCAGAGGCTTGAAGGAAAAAAAAAGGTTATATGTGAGCCCAGATCTGCCACAGATCTAAACATGGATTGTGACAGCCCGGAGCAGGAACTGTGCTGCATGCTGTGTATACCTGGCCAAGGGATCACTCCTTGCTTCAGGCCTGACATCACCCCCTGTAAGGAAAGCAATGCCATTGTGGCAACCGGACTCCTGGGGTGCCACAGTCACCACCCACATCAGCTGACCTAGCAACAAAGCAGCTTCTAGCAGGAAAACTGACATTAACTCTTGTTGAAATGAAATAAAAAAACAACGTTTAAATTAAAGCAAAACCAGAGCTGTCACAAATCCAAAAATGAATCATGACAAGTACTGTTTGGGCACAAGGCAGGGCACAGAATGGAAGAAGCACCTTTTGACATTTTAGACGCAAAATTGTCTGGAATCGGAAGCGGACACCATGTCATGTCATGTCCTGCTGTGACGACGAGCGACGCGTGGAGCCGGGTGGGAGGGTGCAGGATCGCCGCGTCTAACAGGTAAGTAGTGATCCCCGTCCCCAGCGATGTCGCTGGTGAGATCTGCCAGTGTGGCAGCTCACTAGCGACCACCTAGCGATGCACCAGCGATCCTGACCGCGTCATATCGCTGGTCAGGATCGCTGGTGCATCGCTAGGTGTAACGGTACCCTTAGTAGGAAAAAATTGACCTCAGTTTGTGCAATTTTTCCAGAGTATGCCAAAACTCTACATGTAATCAGGACCTACTTTTGAGGCACAATGTAAAACTCAGAAGGGAAGGAGTACAGTAACTTAGTGCAGATTTTACAGTTACGGTTGCAGATGCCATGTGCCAGTGGGAGAGCCCCTGAGGTACCATAACAGCAGAACCCCCCATAAGTGACAGCATTTTACAAACATCACCTGTCAGTGAATTCTTCTAAGGGTGCAGTGATTATATTGACACCATGGGTGTGTCACAGAATTTTATACCATTGGGCAATGAAGAAAAAAAAAATTATTACATTTTTACCACAAAAAATGTTTTAGCCCCATATTTTACATTTTCACAAGGGGAAATGGGTAAAAATGACACCAAAATATGTCACATAATTTCTGCTGAACGTGTAAATACCCCATATGTGGCAGTACAGTACCGCTTGGCCACATGGCAAGACTTGGGAAGGACAGAGTGTTATTTGCCTCCTGGAGCACAGATTTTCCAAGAATAGGTGGCAGACTCCATATATAGATCCCAAAGTACTAGAGGAGCAGACTACTCCCTCTCATGTGACTCCAGTTTGGAAATTTTACCCCTTTGGGAATTTATCTACAACTGTAGTGATGATTTTGACTCCATGGATTTTTTCCAGAAACAAGCAGCAATGGATGTTGCTGAGTGAAAATTGCTAATTTTCTATTGTCTATTGTAGTGCCCATATATTGTAGTGTCGAGTATGTTGTAGTGCCCAGTATGCTATGCCTAGGGACATTCACCCGTAAATTAAGGGGGCTCTCATTACTACTGAAATGCCAAACATGTTGACGCTACATGTGGTTTTGATACACTGTGGGTCTCCTAAGGGAGGGGGCATTTGGATTTTGGGGTGCTAAATTCGCAGAATTTCTTTTGGGGGTGAGGAGCCAGAGTGCTTTCCCAGAGCTTTCCCTATATTTTCATTAACAGATGATGGACCAGAGTGGGGATTTGCTTTTTTTTGGTGGATTGAGTTGAAGCTTTTATTGGGAAGATTTTACATTACATTTGGGATCACATTTATGCAGCGCTCAACACTGAGCATTTACTTTGGGGTTTCCATCTAAATCTCTGAGTGATGTGATTCAGATGAAACCCCTGAGGGATCCATTCAGTATAATGAGGCAGCAGTCACTCTGGATTCCATCTGGCCTCTGTTCAGTGGTGTCCTCTGTTTCAGAAATGCACAAAACTGTGGCGGACCACGCTTTTATGCACGCCTAAAAAGACGGACACTGCTGGATCATAACCCAGATGGAGCAGGAAAAATGTGAGCTTACTTTTTAAGCCATTACTTGTGCAGTATAAGTGATTAGACTACTTTAGTTTTTGGGTTGGCGCGATTACAACGCTACCAGATTTATATCTTTTTTTATGTTTGGCTGCTGTCATACCGTAAAAGACACTTTTTTTTCCAAAAACTTTTTGAGAGCTATAATGTTTCCATATTTATGTAGACAGTCATGTGAGGGCATGTTTTTTGCAGGACGAGTTGATGTTTTTATTGGTATCATGTTTTGGCCCATTACATTTTTTCAACGCTTTCTACTCAGATTTTTGGGATGCTGAATAAACAAAAAACAGTAATTCGGGAATAGTTTTTATGTTTATTTTTAATGCAGTTCTACATGTGGTAAAATTAATAAGCTAGCTTTATTCTTCGGTTTAGTACAATTACAGCAATAACATATTTATATCAGTTTTTATATTTTGGCGCTTTTACACAATAAAAACTATTTTATAGAAAAAATATTTATTTTACATTGCTTTATTCTGAGAGCTATAACTTTTTTATTTTTCCATGGATGGATCTGTCTGGCAGATTCTTTTTTGCGGTACAAGATGTTTTCAGTGATACCTTTTTTATTTATATTCGACTTTTTGATGGCATTTTATTCCACTTTTTGCTCTTTTCAGTGAGTGTTGGGTGTCAGCTGAACACCCTGCAGTGATCGTGAAGGGTTAACAGCAAGGATTGGCTGTAAATTGTCCATTATGCTGTAACTCCAATATTTCTGTGACCAAAGATTAAGACTACATCAAACCACCACCAATAACCTCAATAGTTAATTTCTCTGGTCACCCACATTACTCTAGATATTAGGACTAAACTTAAGGTTGTGCAGAGACCTTTCCACTATTTCAAAATATTGAAATATTTCCTGTCTAATATCATTTTACATGAGAAGTAAAGTGACTTTAATTTGTCTCTGACAAATGGTATAACACAATTTGATCAAAATGCATATTTAACACCTTAATTTTATAAGTATAGTTTATATAACAGTAATACAGTTCGAAGTTTAAATATTTAATATTTACATACTATCTTAGCTCATTTTCCAGTTGTACATGTTTGCATGCTAGTTTATTAGTGCTGACAGACTACAATGGAAACTAAAGGCTATCAATAATTGATTATGGTTTAGAATCAGTAAATTATGTAAATGATGCTGCCCAAGAATCCATAGACACAGACAACTTCCATCTATCCTCATAATATATTTCAATCTCTAAATGACTTCATCAGAGTTGAGAGGTGAGAGGTCAATTTATGCGCATTTTTTAAACCACTTAGAGATAATTACACTTTCAGGTTCAAGTAGGGTAGCAATGCTCAGTATGTTCATGCAATAAGCTAGTATAAAGAATGAATGCTTTTCGAATTCATGACTTTTAGGATGAATTGGTCTTTCTTTTCATCCTTCTCCGACTTAGAGATTTTGCTTTTCAACAAATATAATTAGTAACTCCATTGTGTCCAGAGTTGACAAATGTTTAAAGACCTAAAAGATTCATACAGAAATCATATAAAAAATAAAAAATGGGCCACAAATGTTTTACAGTATTGAAAGCAGTGGACTGAATTCTTGCACTTATACATGTTCTGCTTCCTGTCCTCCCACATCATTCTCTTCTTCATCCTCATCAAGATCTTTATCAACAAAGGTTCTAAGATATGGAATATATCACTACCTAAAGTTGCCCATATACTTTAAATAACTTTCAGCATACTTACTAACCTTTTGTAGCTCAAAAGTAAGATATTTTAACACCTTCACCCCAAAGCCTGTTTTCAACTTCCTGTCCAGGCCATTTTTTCAATTCTGACCACTGTCACTTTATGAGTCCATAACTCTGGAACGCTTCTACAGATCCTGGTGATTCTGAGAATGTTTTCTCCTGACATATTGTACTTTATGATACTGGTAAAATTTCTTTGCTATGACTTGCATTTATTTGTGAAAAAAATCAGAAATTTGGCGAAAATTTTACAAATTTAGCAATTTTTGAACTTTGAATTTTTATGCCCTTAAATCAGAGAGATATGTCACACAAAATAATTCATAAATTACATTTCCCACATGTCTACTTTACATCAACACAGTTTTGGAACCCAATTTTTTTTTAGTTAGGCTAGTTTCACACTTGCGCCTTTTTGTGCAGCGTTTCAAGCGCACATGATACGCATGCAAAAAACGCTTACAAACGCTTGTAAACACTGCGATTTTTCATTGCATCATCGTATGCTTTGCGACAAAAAATGCTGCGTTTGTATGCGTTTTCCATGCGTTTGCATTTTTTATGCGCATGGTGTCACAATCACAGGAGGAAAAATCCTTGAAAAATTCTTGCAACAGACTCCACCAATGGGACAGCAGTGGACTTGTGTTATGGGAATTCTTTATATAGACCCAATTTACAGCTGAATTCTTCACATTTGCTTGAATTTTCTCTTGACAACATGGATCTGCGCTGGAAGAGTTTTCACTTCAACTTGGATCTGGACATCAGGATGGCTCAGGCTAATGCATTTGCTTGCCATCAACAAAGGGAGAGAGAGAGACAGCGAAGATGGCAGCGGCGGCGTTTGTGGATACATCCGATTATTGAACTCCGGGAGAGCTGTGTGGGCGTACCACACCCTCTACAGCGAGCTCCAGGCAAACCCGGATAAATTTACTGATTACACACGGATATTCCAACAAAGCTTCAGGTATTTGCTTGGCCGTGTCCAAGATGCCATCCGGAGACAGGACACACAGCTCCGTCGTGCGATTCCAGCCGAGGAACGGCTCCTTGTCACATTACAGTATGTAGTATTGCAAAAAGAATGCCTGCATAATTTTAATTTTAATTATTGTTCTGCCATGTAGTTAACCAAAGGCTGCAGTATTTTTTTATGCCATGTAGTAAAGAAAAGGCTGCATATATATATTTGTATACCATTTTTTTTTCTTGTTTTAAATTGTATTTTTTGGTGATGTAAAAATCCATATACACAAATATTAATTTTTGTTGTTTCTCGGTTTCACAGATTCCTGGCTACTGGCAAGAGCCTGTCTTCACTGCACTTCCAGTACCGGATTGGAATATCAACCCTGTCTGGAATAGTTGCGGAGACCTGCCGGGCTTTGTGGGATGCTCTCTGTCCCGAATTTATGCCCCTGCCCACCGTGGAAAAGTGGTTTGAAATTACTGAAAGATTCTAGACAGTCTGCAATTTCCCAAACTGTTTGGGTGCCGTTGATGGGAAACACATCCGTATTATAAAACCAAAAAGAACAGGCTCTGAGTACTATAACTATAAAAAGTACTTCTCTACAGTACTCATGGCCAATTCGGATGCAGACTGTATGTTTGTTGCAGTTGACATTGGTGCATTTGGCTGTGGGAATGACTCCCAGGCTTTTAAGAACTCTGACATGGGCCGGAGGTTGTATGGCAACCAGTTCAATTTCCCCATGCCACAGCCTCTTCCCAACACTGAAGGTCCACCACAGCCCTATGTTATGGTTGGGGATGAAGCATTCCAGATGAGCCAAAACCTGCTCAAGCCCTACTCCAGCCGGGACTTGGACCACACCAAAAGAATTTTTACTTACAGGCTGACCAGGGCCAGAAGAACTGTTGAGTGTGCCTTTGGTATACTTGTCTCCAGATGGCGCATTCTCAGCACAGCCATTAATCTGAAACTGGAAACAGTGGATGAGGTGGTGAAGGCCTGTGTGGTTCTATATAATTTTGTCATGGATAGAGAGCACCCGAACTTTGAACTCGATGATGCAGCTCCTAACCCATTGACTGAATTTACTCAGCACCCTCTCAGGTCATCCGTTGAAGTTGGCCAAATGAGGGACCAATTTGCGGCCTACTTCAACTCAGATGTGGGACGGGTGGAATGGCAAGATCAAATGGTGTAACAAATTTTTCTTTTGCGTGTATGTTAAAAAAAAACCTGTGTTGATACCTGTACCGAGTGCACTCTGTCTTTTTACACTTCAATACAATAATCAACAGGCCTGGTGTACCAGTGAATTAATGATGCTGTGTTTTGTGCATCATGACTTTACTAGTACTCCTGACCAGGTGACTACACATACTGTGATAAAACACTCCGGGATCACCTTTGCTGGGATCAAAGGTCTCGTGCGGTTAGCATGAAACTCAGGCTGTGCCCGAGGAAGCCCAGCAGGGCGAAACGCGTCGGGCAGTAGAGAAGCTCCTCAGGACCCTATATGGGTAAGGTGATATACATTACTGCACTATCAATAGCACTTTAAGCGGTTCCCTGACTATGGATAGCATGTGAGTGGCCTGTCACAATGGGAGCATAGGTACAAGATTATTACTTTTTCACCTTCCTGTGTGAGTGAATAACCCTGGGCTATGATTTTGCCCTCATTTCTGAATTTATTAGTGACCATGGCATGTGTTGTTCCCAGACAAGTGAAGGTGTGTTACACATAAACGTTTATATAAAAATCAACTCCCATTTCACCCTCTCCTGTGTCCTAATTAGGGTGTGACAATCTTTTCCCCTTTTGTTAGGGGTTCAATATTGATTGGTGTTTTCACCTTATACCTGATTTGTCTCTCTAATATGTCTCCACCTTGATATTGACTCATTTTGTTTAATTTATATTTTTTGTAAGAAATGTGTAATAAAAATGAATTTTTTACTGATGTGACTTTGAAAAGTAGTTTTTGTTGGGTTTGTTTGACTCCGATATTCTATGAAGGCTTCCATGTTTATGGGGAGTTACCCATTAATTTTGATGTTTTGAATAAACATCAATTTTAGCAGGTATGAGCATAATTGTGTTACTAATAACTGACACTGGGTCAGGTTTATTAAGAAATAAAACATAAAACAAATCCTTGCCTGTCCGGCACTAACTAAACAAGGTACAACCTAACTACCAACTGGCGGGCTTCTCCCGTCCAGACAAACCAGTTACAGTGGGCACTGCTTTCACTCACGTGTGTCTCTCACACAGACAGGCTCTCTGTGTCCCCAGGCTGAGACACTCACACAACCACCTGGCATCCTTTTATATCCGCCTCCCATTATTCATTAGTAACCAGGTGAGATACTGACCAGACTAGGCCACATAGGAAAGGTATCTGGGCGAGATATACCTGCCCTCATCCACTATTCCCACATGATTCTCACATATCCCCCCTCTGCTCAGACCACTCCGGTCGAGCAATGACACCCGCCAAACAGTGCACTCGGGACAGGGCATCTGCATTCCCCATCTGTACCCCTGGGCGGTGCTCCACCTTAAAAGTGTAGCCCTGCAGGGCAAGGAACCACCGGGTCACCCAGCTATTCCGTTCCTTGTGCAAGTGCATCCACTTGAGAGGGGCATGGTCAGTGATCAGCCTGAACTTTCGTCCCTCCAGGCTGGAGTTTGCCAAAACTTACCTGAAAAAGCCTAAAACGTTTTGGAAGAATGTTCTCTGGTCAGATGAGACAAAAGTAGAGCTTTTTGGGCAAAGGCATCAACATATAGAGTATACAGGAGAAAAAAAGAGGCACTCAAAGAAAAGAACACGGTCCCTACAGTCAAACATTGGCGGAGGTTCCCTGATGTTTTGGGCTTGCTTTGCTGCCTCTGGCACTGGACTGCTTGACCGTGTGCATGACATTATGAAGTCTGAAGACTACCAACAAATTTTGCAGCATAATGTAGGGCCCAGTGTGAGAAAGATGGGTCTCCCTCAGAGGTCATGGGTCTTCCAGCAGGACAATGACCCAAAACACAATTCAAAAAGCACTAGAAAATGGTTTGAGAGAAAGCACTTGAGACTTCTAAGGTGGCCGGCAATGAGTCCAGACCTGAATCCCATAGAACACCTGTGGAGAGATCTAAAAATGGCAGTTTGGAGAAGGCACCCTTCAAATATCAGGGACCTGGAGCAGTTTGCCAAAGAAGAATGGTCTAAAATTCCAGCAGAGCATTGTAAGAAACTCATTGATGGTTACCGGAAGCGGTTGGTCGCAGTTATTTTGGCTAAAGGTTGTGCAACCAAGTATTAGGCTGAGGGTACCAATACTTTTGTCTGGCCCATTTTTGGAGTTTTGTGTGAAATGATCAATATTTTGCTTTTTGCTTCATTCTCTTTTGTGTTTTTTCATTTAAGACAAATTAAATGAAGATAATAATACCAAAGAATTTGTGTTTGCAATAATTTTCAGGAAGAAACTGAGTATTATCTGACAGAATTGCAGGGGTGTCAATACTTTTGGCCACAACTGTATGATACAAGGGCAGGGTTTTGTATATATGTATTTTCCCCATCATCTCCTCAGTTTCTCAACACACACTGAATAGAGGATGTGGTTAATTACAAGGTATATCTAGAATCACCATGCCTTGTATCGCAAAAAGTTAAATGATGATGGTAAAAAAACACACCATAGTCAATTAACTTTTGATGATACCTGTCAAGGTAACAATACATACGCCTTGCACTCAACACCATCCTCCAGCGGTGTATCTAGGGGGGGCAGCCGGGGCATTTGCCCCGGGCGCAGACGGCAGGGGGGCACAGTCGGGCCAGGAGTCGGCCGTTCTGTATGTCGGCTGTCAAGCTGACAGCCCACACAGAAAGCTGCAGCTTGTCAGCTCCCCAGAATGGAGTTAAGTTTTGTAGGCAATGATGTCACCAGAAGGGGCGGGGCCTCCTTCAGTCCAGTGAAGCTCCGATAGCAGGAAGCAGAGTTGTGCTGCTGAGGCTGCTGGAGAAGCAGGAAATGAGGGGGCTACAAGTACATCATGGAGCTGTGTGAGGAGAAGACCGAGGGGCTGGAGCTGTGTGAAGAGAAGACCGAGGGGCTGCACCATGGCTCCTTGCACAAATGGGAATGAGGACCCAAGACTCAGTGTGAGTACTCTGAGGATGGATTTTGGAAAGGGGATGCTATTACTTGAGTGGGTCTGCATAGGGAATATTATGATAATGTGCTGTGTGGGGAATGGGAGGATGATGAGGGTTTGTGTGGAGAAGAGGTGATGAGAAGGATGAGGTGCTGTGTGGGGACTAGGAGGATGATGAGGTGCTGTGTGGGGATTAGAGGATGATGAGGTGCTGTGTGGGGATTAAGGGGATGATGAGGTGCTGTGTGGGGATTAGGGGGATGATGAGGTGCTGTGTGGGGATTAGGGGGATGATGAGGTGCTGTGTGGGGATTGAGCGGATGATGAGGTGCTGTGTGGGGATTAGGGGGATGATGAGATGCTATGTGGGGATGAGGATGATGAGGTGCTGTGTTGGGATTAGGATGTTGAGGTGCTGTATGGGGATTAGGGGGATGATGAGGTGCTGTGTGGGGATTAGGAGGATGATGAGGTGCTGTGTGGGGATTAGGGGGATGATGAGGTGCTGTGTGGGGATTAAGGGGATGATGAGGTGCTGTGTGGGGATTAGGGGGATGATGAGGTGCTGTGTGGGGATTAGGGGGATGATGAGGTGCTGTGTGGGGATTAGGAGGATGATGAGGTGTTGTGTCGGGATTAGGAGGATGATGAGGTGCTGTGTCAGGATTAGGATGATGAGGTGCTGTGTTGGGATTAGGAGGATGATGAGGTGCTGTGTGGGGATTTGGGGGATGATGAGGTGCTGTGTGGGGAATTGGGGGGTAATGAGGGGCTGTGTGGAGAAGGAGTGATGTGGGGGTGATGATGGGCTGTGTGGGGAATGGGGGGATTTAATGTGTTTGGGGAGATTTGAGGACACAAAATGAGGAGCAAAAGGGGAGATGCAGGACATGTATGAGGAAACAGTATGGCAGAATGGGGGGCATGTATGAGGAAACAGTATAGGGGGATGGGTGCAGCCACAGTATGGTGAGTGGGGATGGGTGCAGACAGTATGGGGAGCGAACGGTGGAATGAATGTGGACACAGTATGAGTAGTGATGTGAAAAATGTATGTGGACAGAGTATGGGGAGTGAGGGTGATGGATGTGTGCAGACACAGTGGGGTTATGTGTGAGGGGTATGTGTGAGCAGGCAGTATAGAAAGTAGGGGATAAATATGCAAGGAGACAGTATGATGAACAGGGGGGATGTGAGACAGTATGAGGAGGGAGGGGAATAGTGTGAGGCGACAGTATCGGGGGAGAAAAGTGAGTGGGCACAGAATACAGACTGAGTAGTGGGGGCGTAGCATGGTGAGACAGTGTAAGGGTACAGCCAGGAGGGGACAGTATACCAAGGAGGGGGGAGTGTGATGACAGAGTACAGTATAGAGTGTGGGCACTATAGGGGAGACACAATGTGAAAGGACAGTGTGTATAGGGGGCCAGTATGGAAAGGAGAGGTCAGTGTAAAGAGCATGTACCATAAGAGAGACAGTGTGGGGTCATATTTTGTGCAGACAATATAGTGAGGGACAATTATTTACTCAGGGGCTCAGTGTACTGCAGATATTTTTATTTAGGAGCATTATAATGACACTTCTATCTTTAAGGGCATCATGTGGAGATTTGCTGCAGAAGACCAGAGAAGATGGAAGTCTGCAGAGACGAGATGTGGGTGAGAAAACTCATCATGGGGTCTGGACAAGATGAAGAAAATAAGGAGAACGACTCCAGAGACGACGACATCTATAAGGTACCTGGATGTAAATATTATTTGTGATACTGACTAATTCTCATGTTTTTATTTGTTAGGAGCATTAAAGGGGTTGTTCAGGTTTGTGCTGAATCTGCAGTCATTCTTTGTGACTGCAGACTTCTGAATTCTCACAGTGCTCACTGCACGCTGTTAGGATTCTCTCGTGCCGGTAATTTACATACATACGGTTACATGCTGACTTGACATGTGTGGCCTCACTCAATGAAAATGAACGGAGCGAGGCCGGGCACGTCTAGTCAGAATGTGGCCAGAAGTATACAAATCACATGCTTGTGCTGACATGACTGTACATCAGCAAGGGAGAATCTTAAATGTGTGCAGTGCATTTGTTGTGAGAATTCAGAAGCTGCAATGTCAGGATTCAGCTCTGCAGGTTCCAGTACTCATCACATGGACACTTCACTCATATGTGATTTTCATAGTTATGGTCCTATGATAACGAGCTTCTCTTCCTGCTTCTCTCAGTTTTTCACTGAACATTGAGAGCATTAGGCCGGAGTCACACTAGCGATGAAATCGGACTAATGCAATACGATAAAAAATCGCATTGCATTCGTCCCAATGTTATTCAATGGTGCTGCTCCCATCATGCGTTTTTTTATCGGATCCGTTCCTCGGACTGAGACAATCGCAGCATGCTGCGATTGTCACCGATTTTCGGATCGGAATCAACAATGCAAGTCTATGGATGCGATTAAAAAACGCTTTGAAAATGCACCACACGTGTGACTTGCGATTAAATCGCAAGACTTCTCCAGGTCAACAGGAAAGAGCATCAAGCATTGGCATTGGATGTCAATTTGATGCTTAGATGCGAATAAAATCGGTTCATCGCCGGAAAATGGGATGACAGACGAATCCCTGGACAAGAAATGTTTGTGCGATATCGTACCGTTAAAATGGGACCGATTTTTTAATGTTTGTGTGTGACTCCAGCCTAAGTGTGCAAATCGCATGTGTGCCCGGGTGCCAGAAAGCCTAGATACACCTCTGCCATCCTCTATTCAGTCTGTGTAATATTAGCTGACTGAAGAGACTGTTGGGGAAGATACAAGTCATATAGATTTGTGTTTTTGACTACACATATCTCCAAGACTGACACAAGAAACATGTGTCAGTAATGGAGCTATGTGGTGGCAAAAACGCAAAGTCTAGGTCCAGTGTGTGTACGGCGCAGTGTGTGTAGGCGACGAAAGACACATTAATGAAACAGTATTTTGTGAAAGCAGAATTGCACATTTAATTTGTTTTAAAAAATAAATAAATAAATTTTATTTTGAAGGACTTTTGGGGGAAGAGTGGAATACTTTGGTGGTGTGGAGGTACGAGGAACGGCTGGAAGTTGAGGAAGGGATTCAAGGTGAACGGGCGACTAAATTAGTGGGGGAAGGGAGCTAAGGGATGGAAATGGAGGCAGGTTGAGAAACATTAGAAGGAGAGGGGGGAGTGATAAACAAAGTCTTTTGTTTCTTGTTCTTCTTTGGAGCAGGAGTCACCTGCCTGTACCGACTACCACCGTGTGACCGCCTTACATTGCTTGACCGCCTGGAGATGGTGGACCGTGTCCGTGATGAGAAAAAGAGGGAATGTGGGTCACCCCTCTGCTGCCCGGTGGTGGCGGTGGCGGTGCTCCTTGAAGGAGAATATGTGGTGTCAGTGCTCCTTGAAGGAGAAGTGTTCTCGGTGCTTCTTTTGGGAGAAGTGGTGGCGGTGCTCCTAGTAGGAGAAGTGGTGGCGGTGCTCCTATGATGAGGAGTGGTGGCGGTGCTCCTAGGAGGTGAAGTGGTGGCAGTGCTCCTAGGAGGCGAAGTGGTGGCGGTGCTCCTATGATAAGGAGTGGTGGCGGTGCTCCTAGAATGATGAGGAGTGGTGGCGGTGCCCCCATACTGATGCTGAGTGGTGGTGGTGCTCCTAGACGGAGATGTTGTGTCGGTGCTGCGTCCAGGAGAATAGGTGGTGGTGGCCCAAGCTGGTTGTGCGGTGGTGGTGCGCCAAGATGGTGGAACGGTGGCGGTACTGGTGCTCCAGACAGGAGCAGCGCTTGCCATGGTGGTGAGGGTGGAGTGTCCAGCAGCATTCGGCATTGGTGTGGTGTATTGTTGTGCGGCTTGGCTAAGAATGCAGGTGGTCGTGCAGTGGTATGCAGCAGAAATTGGTACTGTGGTGAAGCGAGTCAGTCGTGGCACAGGTGGGAATGACACCACTGAGTGCTGCACGTACTGATTCTGCTGCATAGCCTGTAAGTAAGCAGTGTTGCAGGCCTGTAACACATTCAGCTGTTGCTCAGGACTAAGGTGTTCCGCCATGCCCTGTTCAATTTTACTAAAGAAATGGTGCGCTGGTCTGTTGAGGTCGGCCTCCAGCCGGTCAAGGTGCTGGTCGACAGAGTGGAAGTGGTGTTCCATGTGGATAAAACCGTGTTTCATGAGTGGAAAACCGCTTTCCACTCTGTCTGACAGCGACTTGAGGCTAGCATGAAAGGCCTCGCTCAAGTGCATGTACTCGGGCAAGACAGGCCTGTCCGAGGCCCTCTGCCACTGGCGGGTAGTGCCTGCATAACCAGTGGCAGAGACCTGGGACAGGGGAACACCTGATTGACCAGCTTCCTGGTCACCAGCTGTCTGTGTTGCTGACCTGCAAGTTGCTTCCTGGATGTCGGATGGCTGGGACGGGTCCGAGGTTGATCGATGAAGGACCGCTCCAGGGACAGGTTGCAGGGTGCTGCTCCAGGTGCTGTGGAATGAAAAGTAAAACATTACTATCATGCATTTACAAGAAGCATCAGCTGTGGAATAGAAAAGCACAGGTTATTAAAAAAACAAACAAAAAAATGTAATACTTACGCTCTGGTGGCAAGGACCGGTCTCAGGAAAGCCAACTCGCGATGATAGCGGTACTTTCTTCTGGTCCTTGCCACTGCGAACCTGTCCCTCAGCACGAACATCAGTGTTGAAGCGGTCCTTCATCGAGCGCCAACGTGTGCGGACTTTGTTCACTGTTGAAAAAACAAAGAAAAAATGTTATACAATGCACTGATGGCAACATGTCATGATCCATGCTGGATCATGACAGATAAAATGCACTAGTAACCTTTTTTTTTTCTTGCACTGTGGTGGTTTCACTTCTAGTTTTGCCCCAGTGGCCATTAGGGTCATTGCACTCTGGTGGTTTCAGTTCTAGTTTTGCCCCCTGTGGCCGTTAGGGTCATTGCACTTGATGTTTTCTTTGCTTTGCCTTTTGCCCCCGGTGGTCACTGGGATTATAGCAGCCTTTAGCCCCTGATCATTTGACTATTCCCTTTTCCTATATAGGGTCACATGGTCTATGAGCAGGTGTTGGTGATAGCGTCTTTTTGGGATTCCAACCACGGTGAAGGGAGCAGCTGGCTGAGGTATGAAGCCACTGCAGAAACCTGGTGAAGTTAGCAGCTGGCTTGAAGGTTGGAGCCACTGCTGAAACTGATGTTGAACTCTGGCTGCCCGGTGTCCGCAGCAGAGTGAGATGGTGAAGGTGGCAGCTGGCTCTGAGGAGTCGAGCCACTGCGAAAAGTTAATCCGGTGATGCACTCTGCTGCCTGGTGCTGCAGCAGAGAAAGATAAGTCTTTTTGTGTTTCCCCTGTATGTATTTTTCCCTGGTGTGTATTAGTACAGCGGTGGGGCCAGTGCCTGACCTCCCAGCTCCCTAGCAAGGGATAGGTGTAGGGTGTGCTAGGGTGACAGGTATCCTGATCGACGCCTGGTGCGGAACCAGCCTAGGGATCGTTAGGAGTGGAGGGACACTGACTCAGGGGAGTGCAGAAGGTTTCCACGTCCCCGTTCCCTATCGCAGGGCCCACTGGTGTAACTGTTGCCCCTTTCCCATGTCTTGTTGTTTTAGTTACCGACCCTGCGGGTCGTGTCACACAGGACGGGTCCAAGTGATATTATTACCAACCATACATTTTTCGATGGTGAGCCATGGGCCAAGTTCAGACCAGTGAGCTGTTGCTGCTGGTCCTCATTGAGGCTAGTGAGGAGCTGAATGATGTGTTTCAGCAGCACCTGCAGCGGAATTATGGGTCTGAGGCTTATCCTCTGCCTCAACTAGAGGGGCCATATACGGCTTTGGCGAGGATGTGCCGTGGAGTCCCTGCTGGGGAGCGGGACTTGCTTATACAGGCGGATGTACCCAGGCAGGTGGGTGGAGTCGGTGTCCCCATGGTGCTGCCTGGTGTTCCCCAAGGTGAAGGGGTACGTCCCTGTAGTGAGCAGACTAATGATTTAATCCTTGGCACTGACGCCAAAACTTCTGTACTGTCAGAGAAGCCGTGTTCCCCTGGTCATGTGGAGGAAGATGACCTGGGAGTGTATATTTCCTCCTCGCCCTCAGAAGGTACTATGACAACAGAGGTGATGGTTGACGAGGTACCTGAGGGCATACCGGAGCTTGTGAACAGTGGAGCAGAAGTCAGTCTGGTGGAATCTCAGGTTGTCCAGACTCATAGTCTGAGGTGTAAGACACTGGACAAACCGATAAGCGTCCAGGCCATTAACTCTGTCCCACTGAGCCAGAGGGGGTTAAACCAAGTCGTAGAAGACATTGAGCAGCATAGCGGACATCAGGATGTGTCCCAGCCATACTACGTCTTGGAGGGAAATCCAGCACCTATCGTTGTGGGCCCACCTTGGTCTAAAAAACACAACCTGGTCTTAGATTGGCGGACTAGGGAAGTAGTCAGCTGGGAGCAGTCGTGTGACGGCTGCTGCCTAGGGGCTACTGTCTCTGCCGTCTCTCTACAAACGTCCCCTTCCTCTCCAGTGGTAGCAGCTGAGGTGCTGCAGGAGAGTAGGGGCAAGGCTCAACCCTCGCCATTAGCCAAACCTGAGAGGCACAGACCTCATAGTAGGAGGGGTTGGAGGGTGGTGTTTCCCTCTGTGAATTGCGGGGGTGTGAGTGTGGTGACACAGGGGGACGCCTCTGTTGTCAGTTCCAGAGAGAGTTCACAGTGTTGTGACAAACGAATGTGTGGCAATAAATGTTCAGGTCCGGACCTGTGTTTGAACGAGCATGTATGGGTGGCCACCAAAACATCCAGTGGAAGTGTGTTGCGGGGGTCTGGAATTCTCAGGTGATCTTGCCATATCTGGTGTCGGCTATCCAGGGCCCGGAGACTTACCAGCTGGAGTTACTCACATACTTGCCCATACACCTCTCGTTCCCCAAATCAGCGCTTTGGAGATGGGTGGTGCCTCCGGAACATACATTGCCAATAACAGCGGTGCTCGTTTGTCAAAAACCTGAAGTGCAGGTAGTTGCTGGGGTGAACTCTGGACCTGGGCGTCCCCGCTGTAGGTGGTTCCCTGATGAGGAGCGGTCTTGAGGGTCCAGAGAGCCCTCATTAAGGGGAGGGTACTGTCATGATCCATACTGGATCATGACAGATAAAATGCACTAGTAACCTTTTTTTTCTTGCACTGTGGTGGTTTCAGTTCTAGTTTTGCCCCAGTGGCCATTAGGGTCATTGCACGCTGGTGGTTTCAGTTCTAGTTTTGCCCTCGGTGGCCATTAGGGTCATTGCACTTGATGTTTTCTTTGCTTTGCCTTTTGCCCCCGGTGGTCACTGGGATTATAGCAGCCTTTAGCCCCTAATCATTTGACCATTCCCTTTTCCTATATAGGGTCACATGGTCTATGAGCAGGTGTTGGTGATAGCATCTTTTTGGGATTCCAAACACGGTGAAGGGAGCAGCTGGCTGAGGTGTGAAGCCACTGCAGAAACCTGGTGAAGTTAGCAGCTGGCTTGAAGGTTGGAGCCACTGCTGAAACTGGTGTTGAACTCTGGCTGCCCAGTGTCCGCAGCAGAGTGAGATGGTGAAGGTAGCAGCTGGCTCTGAGGTGTCGAGCCACTGCGAAAAGATAATCTGGTGATGCACTCTGCTGCCTGGTGCTGCACCAGAGCAAGATAAGTCTTTTTGTGTTTCCCCTGTTTGTATTTTTCCCTGGTGTGTATTAGTACAGCGGTGGGGCCAGTGCCTGCACCACCCAGCTCCCTAGCAAGGGATAGGTGTAGGGTGTGCTAGGGTGACAGGTATCCTGATCGGCGCACGGTGCGGAACCGGCCTAGGGATCGTTAGGAGTGGAGGGACACTGACTCAGGGGAGTGCAGGAGGTCTCCACGTCCCCGTTCCCTATCGCAGGGCCCACCTGTTATGAACTCATTTTCGGCTCCACCAGTTGAGAGTTCCCCTCCCGTTCTCCCTCTGGTGGTGACAGGAGGTAGTAAGGTTGGCTTAAGTGGTAGTGATCTGCCACCTGATGAGGAAGATAACGATTGGATCTCTGGAGTATCAGACTGGATATAAGACAGCCGATGCCCTATCCTAGTGCTGGTGATTCAGTCTGCTTCTCAAGTCCTAGACTTCAGCTCTCTTCCAGTCTTCTCAAGTTAAGTTTGTTTTTTGCTATTGTTCACACTTGCGGTTGTTGGTCAGTTCAGTTTCTTGTGTGGTCAGCCTGCCCCTGCTGGGGCTATGCTGAATTTCCACTCCTGTGTATCAGTATTTGCCAAGCTGCTTTTTGTCCCTTATTGGATTGGCCTCTTTTTGCGCTGTCTCGGAATATTTCAGAGTGCTGATATAGGTGTAGAAGTCTAGTGACTTCAGGGTTAATTTTGTTATCAGAAGTGTTGGACAATATTTTTGTAGGTTTTTTTAGCAGATTGCAGACAGTGTCTTTCCTTTCCTGTCCTGTTTAGTTAGCTGGGCCCCATCGTTTGCTCAGCCTATTTTCCTGCCTTTGTTTGTTATTTCATCTTGTTTCACCGTCAATACATGTGGGGGGCTGTCTTTCCTTTGGGGTCTGCTCTGGGGCAGTTAGTTTTCCTCTTTTCATGCTTTAGGCTTATGTAGCTCTCCGGTTGTGACGAGGCGTCTAGGATGAACGTAGGAACGCTCCACGACTGCTGCTAGTTGTGCGGGTAAGTTCAGGGATCTGCAATCTGCATAGTTACCAAGTTGTAATACTATTGTAGGAACTCGAGGATTCTGATAGCGTGGGGCAATGATCAGACAGAAGCGGGTTACTTTAGTGCAAATAGTGTATTTTTATAACAGCAGTGACACTCAAAAACAATATGCTGATAACCTGAAATGAGACAAGTCCTAAAGCTATATAGCCATTCGGTAAAGTTCCTAAGACAGAGTCCTCATAAACATGTGATCCAAAGGTGAGTGTAACACTCAGGTGACGTGGCACAGTTCACAACGTAGTGATGCAGAGAGAGTCCAATCCAGGTATGTAGCAAGCACAGGGAAGTCCAGAAGCTGATATACAAGTTGATCCCAGGAGCGGAGTGAACACAGGTGAGTCCAGGAACAGGTTCACATTAAAGCATATGGTTGGTGACAGTTCCGACTGCTCTCATTGGGGAGAGTGAAGGGTTAAGAACAACACATAGTTCAGGAACACAGTTCTTACCAGATAAAGTGAACCAAGGGTTAAGTTCCAAAGATGAGTGCAGCTTTCCCTACAGAGAACAGGGAATGTCCAGAGCCACAGCAGAAGCACACTAAGAAACAAACAGCACAGCTGAAGGAAGCAGAATACTCCAGCAAGGAAGGCAGCACCTGAGCCAGGTTTTCTACAAATGAACAGGAAGTAGGGCACACAAGAACAGCAACCGCCATCTTGACAAAGGGCAAATTCATTCACAATGTGATTTAGAAAACCCACAATACTGACATTACTCCCCCCCTAGAAACGGCCTCAGGACGATCCCGGACCAGGTTTGTCTGGGTATCTCCGATGAAACTGAGCAACCTTCAGGGGAGCATTGATGTTACTTACTGGTTCCCAGGAATCGTCTTCAGGAGAGTAACCCTGCCATCTAACTAGATACTGAAGCCGGTTTCGATGAAGTCTTGAATCAATAACGTCCTGGACCACAAATTGTTCTTCGCCATTAACCAACACTGGTGGAGGAGGAGGTACGATACGTCCCTGAAACTTGTTAGGAGAAACCGGTTTTAATAAAGAAACATGAAATACTGGGTGTACCTTTAGAGTTCGTGGTAGCTTCAGCCGACAAGCAACAGAGCTCACAATCCCGGTAAACTTGAATGGACCGATGAACTTCTGTCCCAGTTTCTGCGAAGGAACACCCAACCTTAGATTCTTGGTAGACAACCAAACCGAGTCTCCTACCTTATACAAAGGTGTATAAAACAAAACCATACGGAA
Organism: Dendrobates tinctorius; assembly: GCF_039654945.1. NCBI lineage: Eukaryota > Metazoa > Chordata > Amphibia > Anura > Dendrobatidae > Dendrobates > Dendrobates tinctorius. The sequence continues at coordinate 11,288,274 of NW_027361908.1, forward strand.
CCAAATGTAAATCCCAGTAGAGTCGCCCACTATGTAGTGCCGTCTCAATGGGAAATGGACACTCCCGCATAACATATTAAACAGAGAAAAAAGGGGAGTACAAGTCCAATCACATAAAAATAATAAGCAAAGTTTATTAAACATGTAGTACTGACAATTACATAAATGACAGAAGATATATAAAGGATCAGATAAGTATCTGCTGCTTGTTAGTCCTAAGAATTGACAAAATAAAGTGCTTAGTGCCTGTAACAAATATGGGCCATATTTGAGGGATATAAAGGTAAGAGAGATCCTAACAGGTGCGCATCCTGAAAAAATCACTATCCCAAGCCATATTGCTTACCCATATTGAACTCTGCCAAGGACCACAAGCAGCGCCGCCACCGACGCGCGTTTCGCCTCTTTTTCAAGGTGCCGTACTGTGTTGTGTAAGGGGCCGAGTTATATATCCTGTTACCAGGTGCTCCAATCAAGCGGCGCGTGTGTCCGGTGTCCTGCCCCGGAAGCTGCATCACCACCGGCGACAGCGCGGCGCCGCGTCTCAGACGACGTCGCTGTGACGTCACTGACCCGCAGACGCCACTGATGCGCCTCAGTAATGCTCCATGGGCACACACCGCAGACATGCGCACTGGAGCCGACTATCTAGGTAATACATCCAAGAAAGGGAAATGGGTCCTAAATATAACAGATTGCACAAAGTGGATATATATATAAACGAATCCAAAAGATTAATGAATACTAGCTAATAACAACTATATCATTAATAATAGTGAAAAATAAAAAATATATAAAATATATATATCAAATATATAATCCCTTACAATGGACATTAATGTGATTATACCATCAACTATGTATTCCTTTTATATATAAAGGAGAGATGGTACATGTGAAATGCTTCAAAAAAAAAAAAAAAAAAGTGCACACATAAATGTGATTATACTATCAACTATGTATTCCTTTTATATATAAAGGAGAGATGGTGCATATGAAATGCTTAAAAAAAAAAAAAAAGTGCACACATAATACATGTGACATATAAAAAAAATGATGCACCAACGTGAATAAAAATATTTATCTTCTTTTCTTTTTATTATTCATCTTTTTTCTTCTTTTTCTTGTTAAATAAAAATAGTCCCATAAGCCTAACTTGATATGATGTTCTTGAGCCAGGATATAACACCAAAGGTCCCTCCAGATCTTCCCCACTAAACGTCCTAGAAATTACGGTGTTCCATTAAAGATGACTAAAGGGAAACAAACCAATACAGTGAACATACAAACATATATAATAAAAACAAAACCATATCACAACACAAAAATTACAGAAATGAGCTAAAACTCAACTGCTCATTGAGTCCAGCCGGTGTGATGGTATCAAGAACTGTGATCCACCGGCATTCCCTTTGAGCTAAGACACGTTTGGTGTCACCCCCCCTTATTCCCGCACGGATCCTGTCAATACCCCAAGCTTGGAGTCCACTCGGATCACATTTATGTTTCAACCGAAAGTGTCTCGGAATAGGTTTGAGAGCATTAATATCCTCCACTTCACGTGCCGCCATTATATCTCTCACATGTTCTCTTATGCGAACGCGTAGTTCACGTGTGGTTAATCCAACATATATTAGCCCACACGGGCAAACTGCATAATAGACCACATATGTGGTACTACACGTGATGTAACCTCTAATTTTGAATTCACGACGGCCATCCGATGAAGTGAATGATAATGCTCTCCGAAGATTCCTACATGCTAGGCACACACCACATGGAAAAAATCCATTCCTGGGTGTGCCAGCGTGAAAGAAGTCTATACTTTTGGTGGTATAATGACTCCTCACTAGCATGTTCTTGAGGGTATTACACCTCCGCGCAGTCATAAGGGGGCGTTCAGAAAGGCACTCACGTAAAATTGGGTCAGTTCTCAGAACCGCCCAATGTCGGTTCAAGATAGATCTCATCAGGTCCCATTTATGATTGTATGTTGAAATAAATCTTACTTCTCCATCCATTTTAGGTTTGGATTTTTTCCACCTGTTTCCCAAGAGATCAACCCTAGAAGATCTTTTGGCCCGCCAGTAACCTCTCCTAATGCTTTTACCACTATAGCCTCTTTGGGCAAATCTTTCCCCAAGGTCCACCGCCTGAGCCTCAAATAAGGCATCAGTTGAGCAAATCCTCCTGGCACGCAAAAATTGTCCAACTGGAATAGACCTGATCGTGGAATGCGGATGTGATGAGGATGCATGCAGAAGGGCATTCACAGAAGTCTCCTTTCTATATAGATCGGTGTGAATTAAACCATCATCCTGTACTTTTAACATAACATCAAGAAATGTAATTTGATGATGGTGAAAAGCATACGTGAGATGGATATTGAAACTGTTCTGGTTCAGAACCCCCACAAAGTCATGTAACTCAGAGACAGGGCCTTGCCAGATAAATAGAACGTCATCAATGTATCTGAACCATCCCGCAATCTGGGGAGCGGCCAGCGCGCCATCCGAGAAAATCTCCCTCTCCCAATAACCCAAGAAAAGATTAGCATAGGATGGCGCACAAGCCGCCCCCATCGCGGTGCCCTGTCTCTGTAGAAAATATCTGTCCTTAAAGGTAAAGAAGTTGTGGATAAGAACGAACTCCAACAGCTCCAAGACCAACTCACGCATGTCCGGATCTAAATTACTCGTTTCCAGGAAGAATCTGGAAGCCCTCAATCCATCCACGTGTCGAATACTGGTGTAAAGCGATTCGACATCTGCTGTAACCAAAATCATATCCGCATCCACAAACAGGCCATCCAATCTCCTGAGGACATCATTAGTGTCCCTGACATAGGAGGGCAGCGTCTCAACCTGCGGATGTAGATAGTATTCAATGAATTTGCAGGCTGGGTCGCATAGCCCCCCCATGCCAGACACAATGGGACGTCCAGGAGGAAGCACAGGATCCTTATGGACCTTGGGGAGAAGATAAAAAGTGGGAATCACCGGAGTATGAACCAAAAGGCCCTGCAAGACTTTTTTAGTTATGATACCTCTTTCATATGCCATTTCAAGAATATTGTGTAATTCATTCTGAAAGATCTTAAGAGGACTGTTTGGCAACTGAGAATAATTTTCTTTATTTCTCAATTGTCTGAAGGCCTCTTTTTCATATTTATCTACAGGCCAGAGAACCACGTTTCCCCCCTTGTCAGCCGATTTAATAACAATGTCATCCCAACTTCCAATTTCACATAAAGCCACTCTTTGTTGTGGGATCAAATTATCGCTTTTTTTATAATTGGTGATGGTCTTAAGATCTTCAGTCACCAACCTTGTAAATATCTCGACCTGGGGACAAAGTGAGAAAGGGGGAAACGTGGTACATCTGGCTGCAATAGGAGGTAAAAATCCACTTACCGAATCTCCATGAGACTCATTCTCCAATTCTTCTAGAGTACGTATTGCCTCAGCTTCTGAGACCGATAAACTTTGGTCTGACAGAGGGCGTGAATGTAATTTTCTAAGGATGATCTTTCGGGAAAACAGGTGGAGATCCTTTACCGCTGTAAAGTAATCAAAATTATTTACTGGAGAGAACGATAAACCAAGTTGTAATACACTTTTGTGAAGATCAGAGAGCACATGTGAGGAGAGGTTAATTACCTCTAGTGTGTTTGTTCGAGCTTTTTTATCACTCTTTGGTGAATTAGCCATTTTCCTTTTGTTGGTTTTTCCATTCTTCCAACGTCTATCTCTCACATGATCCCTCCTGTCCCACAAAGGCCGTACACCATCTGAAGTATTCATGGGTTCTTCCAGTGATGATACCGATGAAAGTGAGGTGGACCTTCCTCTTATAGGATTTTTATTATTATTACCATTCATTTGGCGATAACGCCATTTATAAAGCCGAGCCTGTTGTCGATCAGTAAGGTCACGCTGATATTTTTTAGTTTTTCTCTGAACAACCTCTGTTTCACATTTTTTTAAAAATGTCTCCACCTCCACCTTCACCTTAGCTACCATCTCACCAGTAAGGTTTTTATTCACCTCATCCTGTATAGATCCAATTTCTACATCTAATTCATTTAGTTGTTTTTCATTATATTTAGACAGTAATTCCATATATTTCCTTGAACATGTGGAAGCAGCATCCTCCCACTGGTTGACAAACTCACTGTCATTAATATTAAAGGATGGGAACACTTGTATCCGTAAGCCTCTTGGTATGAGGCCACAGATTAGGTACTTATCCATGAATGCCTTATTCCACCATAACCGTGTACGTTTATTGAGTAGCTCTTTATATTTAATAATCAATGTACTAGTGTCACCAAATTTACAATCCGTATTGATACCAGATCCTTCATTAAAAACTTTATCAAGTTCAGTCTGCCACGCTTTCTCGCGTTCACGGAAATCCATGTGTTCCTTATTGGTAACTGTGAAAACACAGATAGCAAGCATATAAAACAAAACCATACGGAACCAAATGTAAATCCCAGTAGAGTCGCCCACTATGTAGTGCCGTCTCAATGGGAAATGGACACTCCCGCATAACATATTAAACAGAGAAAAAAGGGGAGTACAAGTCCAATCACATAAAAATAATAAGCAAAGTTTATTAAACATGTAGTACTGACAATTACATAAATGACAGAAGATATATAAAGGATCAGATAAGTATCTGCTGCTTGTTAGTCCTAAGAATTGACAAAATAAAGTGCTTAGTGCCTGTAACAAATATGGGCCATATTTGAGGGATATAAAGGTAAGAGAGCTCCTAACAGGTGCGCATCCTGAAAAAATCACTATCCCAAGCCATAGTGCTTACCCATATTGAACTCTGCCAAGGACCACAAGCAGCGCCGCCACCGACGCGCGTTTCGCCTCTTTTTCAAGGTGCCGTACTGTGTTGTGTAAGGGGCCGAGTTATATATCCTGTTACCAGGTGCTCCAATCAAGCGGCGCGTGTGTCCGGTGTCCTGCCCCGGAAGCTGCATCACCACCGGCGACAGCGCGGCGCCGCGTCTCAGACGACGTCGCTGTGACGTCACTGACTCGCAGACGCCACTGATGCGCCTCAGTAATTTTTAAAAAAATGTGAAACGGAGGTTGTTCAGAGAAAAACTAAAAAATATCAGCGTGACCTTACTGATCGACAACAGGATCGGATTTATAAATGGCGTTATCGCCAAATGAATGGTAATAATAATAAAAATCCTATAAGAGGAAGGTCCACCTCACTTTCATCGGTATCATCACTGGAAGAACCCATGAATACTTCAGATGGTGTACGGCCTTTGTGGGACAGGAGGGATCATGTGAGAGATAGACGTTGGAAGAATGGAAAAACCAACAAAAGAAAAATGGCTAATTCACCAAAGAGTGATAAAAAAGCTCGAACAAACACACTAGAGGTAATTAACCTCTCCTCACATGTGCTCTCTGATCTTCACAAAAGTGTATTACAACTTGGTTTATCGTTCTCTCCAGTAAATAATTTTGATTACTTTACAGCGGTAAAGGATCTCCACCTGTTTTCCCGAAAGATCATCCTTAGAAAATTACATTCACGCCCTCTGTCAGACCAAAGTTTATCGGTCTCAGAAGCTGAGGCAATACGTACTCTAGAAGAATTGGAGAATGAGTCTCATGGAGATTCGGTAAGTGGATTTTTACCTCCTATTGCAGCCAGATGTACCACGTTTCCCCCTTTCTCACTTTGTCCCCAGGTCGAGATATTTACAAGGTTGGTGACTGAAGATCTTAAGACCATCACCAATTATAAAAAAAGCGATAATTTGACCCCACTCAAAGAGTGGCTTTATGTGAAATTGGAAGTTGGGATGACATTGTTATTAAATCGGCTGACAAGGGGGGAAACGTGGTTCTCTGGCCTGTAGATAAATATGAAAAAGAGGCCTTCAGACAATTGAGAAATAAAGAAAATTATTCTCAGTTGCCAAACAGTCCTCTTAAGATCTTTCAGAATGAATTACACAATATTCTTGAAATGGCATAAGAAAGAGGTATCATAACTAAAAAAGTCTTGCAGGGCCTTTTGGTTCATACTCCGGTGATTCCCACTTTTTATCTTCTCCCCAAGGTCCATAAGGATCCTGTGCTTCCTCCTGGACGTCCCATTGTGTCTGGCATGGGGGGGCTATGCGACCCAGCCTGCAAATTCATTGAATACTATCTACATCCGCAGGTTGAGACGCTGCCCTCCTATGTCAGGGACACTAATGATGTCCTCAGGAGATTGGATGGCCTGTTTGTGGATGCGGATATGATTTTGGTTACAGCAGATGTCGAATCGCTTTACACCAGTATTCGACACGTGGATGGATTGAGGGCTTCCAGATTCTTCCTGGAAACGAGTAATTTAGATCCGGACATGCGTGAGTTGGTCTTGGAGCTGTTGGAGTTCGTTCTTACCCACAACTTCTTTACCTTTAAGGACAGATATTTTCTACAGAGACAGGGCACCGCGATGGGGGCGGCTTGTGCGCCATCCTATGCTAATCTTTTCTTGGGTTATTGGGAGAGGGAGATTTTCTCGGATGGCGCGCTGGCCGCTCCCCAGATTGCGGGATGGTTCAGATACATTGATGACGTTCTATTTATCTGGCAAGGCCCTGTCTCTGAGTTACATGACTTTGTGGGGGTTCTGAACCAGAACAGTTTCAATATCCATCTCACGTATGCTTTTCACCATCATCAAATTACATTTCTTGATGTTATGTTAAAAGTACAGGATGATGGTTTAATTCACACCGATCTATATAGAAAGGAGACTTCTGTGAATGCCCTTCTGCATGCATCCTCGTCACATCCGCATTCCACGATCAGGTCTATTCCAGTTGGACAATTTTTGCGTGCCAGGAGGATTTGCTCAACTGATGCCTTATTTGAGGCTCAGGCGGTGGACCTTGGGGAAAGATTTGCCCAAAGAGGCTATAGTGGTAAAAGCATTAGGAGAGGTTACTGGCGGGCAAAAAGATCTTCTAGGGTTGATCTCTTGGGAAACAGGTGGAAAAAATCCAAACCTAAAATGGATGGAGAAGTAAGATTTATTTCAACATACAATCATAAATGGGACCTGATGAGATCTATCTTGAACCGACATTGGGCGGTTCTGAGAACTGACCCAATTTTACGTGAGTGCCTTTCTGAACGCCCCCTTATGACTGCGCGGAGGTGTAATACCCTCAAGAACATGCTAGTGAGGAGTCATTATACCACCAAAAGTATAGACTTCTTTCAGGCTGGCACACCCAGGAATGGATTTTTTCCATGTGGTGTGTGCCTAGCATGTAGGAATCTTCGGAGAGCATTATCATTCACTTCATCGGATGGCCGTCGTGAATTCAAAATTAGAGGTTACATCACGTGTAGTACCACATATGTGGTCTATTATGCAGTTTGCCCGTGTGGGCTAATATATGTTGGATTAACCACACGTGAACTACGCGTTCGCATAAGAGAACATGTGAGAGATATAATGGCGGCATGTGAAGTGGAGGATATTAATGCTCTCAAACCTATTCCGAGACACTTTCGGTTGAAACATAAATGTGATCCGAGTGGACTCCAAGCTTGGGGTATTGACAGGATCCGTGCGGGAATAAGGGGGGGTGACACCAAACGTGTCTTAGCTCAAAGGGAATGCCGGTGGATCACAGTTCTTGATACCATCACACCGGCTGGACTCAATGAGCAGTTGAGTTTTAGCTCATTTCTGTAATTTTTGTGTTGTGATATGGTTTTGTTTTTATTATATATGTTTGTATGTTCACTGTATTGGTTTGTTTCCCTTTAGTCATCTTTAATGGAACACCGTAATTTCTAGGACGTTTAGTGGGGAAGATCTGGAGGGACCTTTGGTGTTATATCCTGGCTCAAGAACATCATATCAAGTTAGGCTTATGGGACTATTTTTATTTAACAAGAAAAAGAAGAAAAAAGATGAATAATAAAAAGAAAAGAAGATAAATATTTTTATTCACGTTGGTGCATCATTTTTTTTATATGTCACATGTATTATGTGTGCACTTTTTTTTTTTTTTGAAGCATTTCATATGCACCATCTCTCCTTTATATATAAAAGGAATACATAGTTGATAGTATAATCACATTTATGTGTGCACTTTTTTTTTTTTTTTTTTGAAGCATTTCACATGTACCATCTCTCCTTTATATATAAAAGGAATACATAGTTGATGGTATAATCACATTAATGTCCATTGTAAGGGATTATATATTTGATATATATATTTTATATATTTTTTATTTTTCACTATTATTAATGATATAGTTGTTATTAGCTAGTATTCATTAATCTTTTGGATTCGTTTATATATATATCCACTTTGTGCAATCTGTTATATTTAGGACCCATTTCCCTTTCTTGGATGTATTACCTAGATAGTCGGCTCCAGTGCGCATGTCTGCGGTGTGTGCCCATGGAGCATTACTGAGGCGCATCAGTGGCGTCTGCGGGTCAGTGACGTCACAGCGACGTCGTCTGAGACGCGGCGCCGCGCTGTCGCCGGTGGTGATGCAGCTTCCGGGGCAGGACACCGGACACACGCGCCGCTTGATTGGAGCACCTGGTAACAGGATATATAACTCGGCCCCTTACACAACACAGTACGGCACCTTGAAAAAGAGGCGAAACGCGCGTCGGTGGCGGCGCTGCTTGTGGTCCTTGGCAGAGTTCAATATGGGTAAGCACTATGGCTTGGGATAGTGATTTTTTCAGGATGCGCACCTGTTAGGAGCTCTCTTACCTTTATATCCCTCAAATATGGCCCATATTTGTTACAGGCACTAAGCACTTTATTTTGTCAATTCTTAGGACTAACAAGCAGCAGATACTTATCTGATACTTTATATATCTTCTGTCATTTATGTAATTGTCAGTACTACATGTTTAATAAACTTTGCGTATTATTTTTATGTGATTGGACTTGTACTCCCCTTTTTTCTCTGTTTAATATCTTATACAAAGGTGCTGGTTTCCGGAACCTATCAGCCGACTTTTTGTAACGCTCCTGTGCTACAGTCAGGGAGTCCTTAAAAACTTCAAGATTACGTTGCAACAGCTCCACTCTGTCTTGAACCACCGGTACCGAAGAGACAACCGGAGACCTAGGGAGAATATTTGGATGATATCCCAGATTGGCAAAAAAAGGAGTTACCTTCGTGGAATTGTTCTGTGAGTTGTTGTAAGAAAACTCCGCTAAAGGAAGTAACTTCAGCCAGTCATCCTGCAAATGACTGACGTAGCAGCGTAGATATTGCTCCAAGGTTTGATTGGTACGTTCGGTCTGCCCGTTGGTCTGAGGATGGTATGCAGAAGACAAGCAAACATTAATGTGGAGCGCAGAGCAAAATTCTTTCCAAAACCTAGAGGTAAACTGTATTCCCCTGTCAGAGATGATCTCATCTGGTACCCCATGCAGCCGGAAAACGTTCTGGATAACCAGATCCACTGTCTCTGTAGCTGAGGGGAGACCGGTACAAGGAATAAAATGGGCCGCCTTCGTTAAACGGTCCACTACCACCAAAATAGTGTTTTTACCGCCAGAGGTGGGTAACTCCACAATAAAGTCCATCGAAATAGACCCCCAAGGGCGAGATGGTACGGGTAGTGGTTTGAGAAGACCAGTAGGTGAAACACGAGGAACTTTGTACCAGGCACAAACCTCACAAGAGCGGACATACTCATTCACATCTTTTAAGCAGGTAGGCCACCAGAAAAAACGACTTAAAAATTCCTGAGTCTTCTGTACCCCCCTATGACCAGCCAATATGGAGTCATGGACCAATTTGAGGATTCGAAGTCTCACAGCCTCTGGGACGTAAATACGTCGATCTCTAAGCCACACACCATTCTGAAAGACAAGATTCACGTTGTCAGGAGGAGCAGCAAGAAATACATCACCGTCATAGGCCAGCTTGATCTCCTCCCACAAGTCCCGGTCCTGGAGCACTCCTATGAAATTGGCATCAGACAAGATGGTCTTAGACGGGGTCCCAGGCACGGAGTCCACCATGTGGATTCGGGATAATGCATCGGCCTTCCCATTACGTGAACCTGGGTGGTACGAGATAATAAAATCAAACTGGTTCAAGAACAAACTCCACCTAGCTTGTCGAGGAGAAAGACACCTGGCGGATTTAAGAAATTCCAAATTACGATGATCTGTAAGCACTACTACTTGTTGAGTAGCTCCCTGCAAATGGTGTCTCCATTCTTTAAAGGCGGAAATGATTGCCAAAAGTTCTTTATCTGCAATGTCATAATTTAGTTCAGCAGAAGATAACCTGCGCGAAAAGAAGGCACACGGGTGCAGCAAACCTTTGTCTCCGGTTCGTTGTGAGAGGATAGCTCCCAGTGCACAGTCAGAAGCATCCACCTCCACGATGAAAGGCAGTGCAGGATCCGGATGCATTAATATCGGAGCCGTGGTAAAACAAACCTTGAGGCGGTCAAAGGCTTCCTGGGCTTGCGAAGACCATACAAACTTCTTCCCCTTCTTAGTAAGGAGAGGGATGGGACGGACAATTTCCGAAAAATTCCGGATAAAACATCTATAAAAATTAGCAAAACCAATAAATCGTTGTACCTCTTTGATGTTTCCTGGTACCGGTCAGTCTTTGATCGCCTGGATCTTGCTGGATTCCACGTTCAATCCCTGGGGAGAAATAATATAGCCCAGAAATTGAATTTCGGAGCAATGAAACTCACATTTTTCGAGTTTAATGTATAAATGGTTATCTCTTAAGCGTCTGAGCACGGTCTTGACATGTTCCTGATGTTCCTGTAGAGAATCAGAGAAAATTAAGATGTCATCCAGGTAAATTACCACATAATGGTCTAATAAATCCCTGAAGATATCATTGGCTAAGTGTTGAAAAGCAGCAGGAGCGTTACACAGTCCGAATGGCATCACTAAATATTCAAAATGTCCATACCGGCATCTAAAAGCTGTCTTCCATTTGTCTCCGGGACGTATACGGAGTAAATTATATGCCCCACGAAGGTCTAACTTGGCTTGACGAACTCTTTCCAACATTTCAGGAATTAGCGGCAATGGGCACCTGTTACGAATGGTTACCTTATTTAGCTCCCGGTAGTCAATGCAAGGTCTTAGAGTCCCATCTTTCTTCTTTACAAAGAATATGGGGGCTCCCGCTGATGAAGAGGATGGTCGAATAAACCCCTTGGCTAGGTTTTCATCTATATACTCTCGTAATGTTTTTAGTTCTGGAGCTGCCAGCGGGTAAACATGGCCGAAAGGGATCGCTGCCCCTGGAAGCAATTCTATGGGGCAGTCATATGGTCTGTGTAGTGGGAGTTGGTCTGCCTTCCTTTTGTCACAAACATCCGTGAAGTCCTGGTAAACCAGAGGGAGAGTAGGTACCTGTATTGCCTCTTCCACATCCCGGGTAACTGGAACCGTGACCGTTGGACAGATGGTAGGACTACCCTTCGAGGGGAAGGATATCTCCTTGGTTTCCCAATTGATGTTTGGATTTTGCGACCGTAGCCAGGGAATTCCTAAAATTATAGGGAAAAGAGAAGATATTAGCATAAATGAAAGGGTTTCCTGATGGTCTGGTTCCATCTTACACTCCAGGAGCACCGTTTCCCGTCTACTGGTCCAGAAGTTAATGGGGAACCATCCACCATTTCCATGGTGACTGGCGAAGCTCTTAGTTGTGTCCTTATACCATGTTTCCTGGCAAAAGAAGAATCCATGAAATTCCCACCTGCTCCAGAGTCTATCATGGCAGAACTTGGTATCCACTGACCTTCCCACAGAATCTGAATAGGAAGAGAACAATGTGAATATTTTTCCCCTTGATCTTTAAGGGAAGTCGACATCAATGTTGGGGGAAACACAGCGTCTAGGTGTAGACTGGTCTCCGAAACCTCAGACTCAGCGTCCGTATTGTCATAATCCCCTACTGCCGCTAACACCTTGTTAGGTCTCCTGGGACATTTAGGACAATTAATGAGGAAATGGTCTGATTGACCGCAATAAAAACATAATCGTTCACGGAAACGGTATTCCCGGCATTCATTATTCTCACGTCTTTGCAGCGAGTCCACTTGCATAGGCACGTCCTTGGTCTCCCACGGGTTTTTGCCTGTAGTTTTCCTAGATGGAAGAGAAAAATTAGCAATGCGATTTAAAGCTGCCCATTTCTCTTGTCTGCGTTCAGTTAGGTGAATGTCAATACGCACACAGTGTTGTAAAAACAACTCGAACTCCTGTGGGGACTCGGAACGAGCTAGCTCATCCTTGATTGCACTGGATAAACCTTTCCTAAAAATTGGCAATAAAGCATTGTTGTCCCAGTTGGTATCCACCACTAACCTCTTAAATTTGGTAACATATTCTATGACTGAGCACTTCCCCTGGCATAATGACAGCAGGGCAGATTCAGCGGTGGCACGGCGGTTGGGATCGTCGAACATTTGCGCCATAGATGTCAGAAAATCATCCAAATTATTTAGACGGGTATCATGACTTTCAACCATAGGATTTGCCCAAGCTCAAAGCCCGTGATGTCAACAACATAATAATACATAAAACCTTAGATCTATCAGACCGGTAGTAAGAGGCATGTACATCAAAAAATAATATGCATTGATTAACAAACCCACGAAATTGACTTCGGTCACCATTAAACCGGAATGGGGGCAACTTGGGCATACTGGGGGACGGTATATGGTCAGTGGGTAAGGCCTCCTGGACTTCTGTCCTGGTACGTAGATCTTGAAGAGCCTGACCAAACACCTGTGCATTGTGGCCCACCCGGGACTCCAAGTCTCTGAGCTTATTTTGTATAGCCCCCACCTCCTGCTGCAAGGAGATAATCATAGAAAACATCTTATCTTCTTGTGACTGTGACATTGCCCCAGCAGAATCCTCTTTAAGGCTGGAGTATCCTGTAATACTATTGTAGGAACTCGAGGATTCTGATAGCGTGGGGCAATGATCAGACAGAAGCGGGTTACTTTAGTGCAAATAGTGTATTTTTATAACAGCAGTGACACCCAAAAACAATATGCTGATAACCTGAAATGAGACAAGTCCTAAAGCTATATAGCCATTCAGTAAAGTTCCTAAGACAGAGTCCTCATAAACATGTGATCCAAAGGTGAGTGTAACACTCAGGTGACGTGGCACAGTTCACAACGTAGTGATGCAGAGAGAGTCCAATCCAGGTATGTAGCAAGCACAGGGAAGTCCAGAAGCTGATATACAAGTTGATCCCAGGAGCGGAGTGAACACAGGTGAGTCCAGGAACAGGTTCATATTAAAGCATACGGTTGGTGACAGTTCCGACTGCTCTCATTGGGGAGAGTGAAGGGTTAAGAACAACACATAGTTCAGGAACACAGTTCTTACCAGATAAAGTGAACCAAGGGTTAAGTTCCAAAGATGAGTGCAGCTTTCCCTACAGAGAACAGGGAATGTCCAGAGCCACAGCAGAAGCACACTAAGAAACAAACAGCACAGCTGAAGGAAGCAGAATACTCCAGCAAGGAAGGCAGCACCTGAGCCAGGTTCTATTCAAATGAACAGGAAGTAGGGCACACAAGAACAGCAACCTCCATCTTGACAAAGGGCAAATTCATTCACAAGGTGATTTAGAAAACCCGGAATACTGACACAAGTTCTCTGGTTTTCTGAGACTTAGCTTGTTGTTTATTTTTTCCTCCTCGGTGACCCATTCATAACACCCACCATTGTAACTGTTGCCCCTTTCCCCGTGTCTTGTTGTTTTAGTTACCGACCCTGCGGGTTGTGTCACACAGGACGGGTCCACGTGACACATCTGCATCATCACACACACCTGAGTGAACTTGGCAAACATTCAATGCGTCATCACCAAAGAATTCAATACACAATGCAGTCACTGTTGATCCTGAGGTCACTGGTGTGTTTCCTACAAGAATATATCTTGCAAGAAACACACCAGTATCATCAGCAGCAAGAGTTAAAGCATGATCAATGCAGCATTACAATACACAATGCATTCACTGTTGATACTGAGGACACTGGTGTGCTTACTGCAAGAATATATCTTGCAAGAAACACACCAGTATCAACAGCAGCAAGAGTTAAAGCATGATCAATACAGCATTACAATGCACAATGCATTCACTGTTAATCCTGAGGACATTGGTTTGCTTACTGCAAGAATATATCTTTTAAGAAACACACCAGTATCAACAGCATCAAGAATTAAAGCATGATCAATACAGCATTACAATACACAATGCATTCACTGTTGATCCTGAGGACACTGGTGTTTTTACTGCAAGAATATATCTTGTAAGAAACACACCAATATTAACAGCAGCAAGAGTTAAAGCATGATCAATACAGCATTAAAATACACAATGCATTCACTGTTGATCCTGAGGACACTGGTGTGTTTACTGCAAGAATATATCTTGCAAGAAACACACCAGTATCACCATCACCAAGAGTTGTAAAGCATGATCAATACAGCATTACAATACACAATGCATTCACTGTTGTTCCTGAGGACACTGATATGTTTCCTGATAGAAAATATCTATCAAGAAACACAACAGTATCCTCATGAACAAGATTCAAGGCATGATCAATACAACAGTAAAAACACAACGCAGTCACTGTTGATCCTGAGGACACTGTTATGTTCCCTGATAGACTATATCTATCAGGAAACACAACAGTATCCTCAGGACAAGAGTCAATGCAGCATCAAACAGCAGGGAAGTACTTACTAAACACCTTTTTTGAAGCTGAAGAGGCGCTGTCCCAGCCCTCCATCAATGCTGAGGCCACCTCTTTCCAGAGCTGCCGGGTCACAACAATGTCCTTATACTGCTGGTCACGGCTGTCCCACAACGGGACATGGTCCTGGACAAGGTGGATAAGTTGCTTGTTGTGGGAGATAGATGTCTTCATCCCGTTGTGGAACCTAGAAAAAAAAATATTATAATCTTGGAAATTGATGAGAATCAAATAGAAAAAAAAAGAAAACTGAAAAGGAGAAAGATATAGAAGATGAAAAACAGGACAAAAAAAAGGAATAGAAAGAAAAAAAGTTAAAAAAAGGAACATTCAAAGACTGGATACTTACATTGCGTCTCCTCGCCGTGACTTGGCTAGGCTGTTCCTGCTGTTCCGCCTCACTTGCCGGTTCCGATGCTGAGGTCTGTAAAAGGACACAAATTATTACCCATTTGTAGAGGCAGCTATACTTACACAAAGGCAGCAAAATCCTCACCTCACGCTCTGCTTGGCCAGTTCTTCTTGGGATGGTGAATATTCCGATCCAGAAGACATGCTGGATTAAAAAAAAAAAAAAACATTAGTACATAATATATTATAAAGGACAGGCACACATATATAGATTTTATAAATACTCACATTTTAGCTGCTGAAAGCTGTTATCCAAACTTGTGTCTTGTCTCTTGCTGGGTGTATTTTCTCTTCCAGGGCTTCTTATCTCTTGCAGGCTGTCTGTAGAGTAAGTGGTCTGGCACTACAGACCCCTTCTTTTATGTACACTCCTCCAAAACAATGTTGCTTGTTTAGGGGGTGGATTAAACAAGTGTCTAGACATTGTTTACTCTGAAATCGTGTGCGCTCACAGAGCGCTGACGTGCACACTTCACAGCGCACATCAGCGACCCCATAGACTATAATGATATTTTTTGTGCATTGTGTACGCGCATGCGATTTTTTAACGACGTTGGGAGGAACAAAAAATGCAACATGTAGCGTCCAGCGCGTCTGGTTGCACACCTGGAAAATGCGCAGTGCACGAAAACGCTGAGGCACTCGTGCAATCGCTAGACACTGCACCCGCCATTTTAAAGATAGGGGACAATTGCGAGTGCGACCGATAGCGCACGATGCGCTGCACGATAAAACGCTAGTGTGAAACCAGCCTTAGGACGTTATAAGGGTTAAAAGTTGACCAGCGATTTTTCATTTTTTCAATAAAATTTACAAAACCATTTTTTAGGGACCACCTCACATTTGAAGTCACTTTGAGGGGACTATATGACAGAAAATACCCAAAAGTGACACCATTCTAAACACTGCACCCTTCAAGGTACTCAAAACCACATTCAATAAGTTTTGTTAACCCTTTAGGTGCTTCACAGAAGCTGAAGCAACGTGGAAGGGAAAAATTAACATTTAACTTTTTAGTCACAAAAATGATCTTTCAGCAACAATATTTTTATTTTCGCAAAGGTAAAAGGAGAAAATGGACTATAAAAGATGTTGCACAATTTCTCCAAGGTGTGCTGATACCACATATGTGGGGGAAAACCACTGTTTGTGCGCACGGCAGGGCTCGGAAGAGAAGGAGCTCTTTGAACCCAAAATTGTCTGGAATTGAGAGCAGATGCCATGTCGTGTTTGAAGAGCCCCTGATGTGCCTAAACATATTGGAAAACCCCCACAAATTTTCAAATTTTGGAAACTAGACCCTTCAAGGACCTTATGTAGCTGTGTGGTGAGCACTTTGAACCCCCAGGTGTTTCACAGAAGTTTATAACGTAGAGCCGTGAAAATAGTAAATCCCATTTTCTCCGCAAAAATGATTTTAGTAATGATTTTTTTTATTTTCACAAGTGTAAAAGGAGAAAATGGTCCTCTAATGTTGCTGATCAATTTCTCCTTAATACGCTGATAACACATATATGGGGGAAAACCACTGTTTGGGCGCACGGCACAGCTTGGAAGAGAAGGAGTGCCTTTTAACTTTTTGAATGCAAAATTGTCTGGAATTGAGAGCGGATGCCATGTCACATTTGAAGAATCCCTTATGTGCCTAATCATATTGGAAAACCCCCACAAATTACCACATTTCGGAAACTAGACCCTTCAAGGAACTTATCTAGCAGTGTGGTGAGTACTTTGAACCCCCATGTGCTTCACAGAAATTTATAACGAAGAGCTGTGAAAATAAAAATATCACATTTTTTTCCCAAAAATGATATTTTAGCAAAATTTTTTTATTTTCACAAGTGTAAAAGGAGAAAATGGTCCATGAAGGTTGTTGTTTCTACTGAGTATGCTGATACCCCATATGTGGGGTAGAACCACTGTTTGGGTGCACGGCAGGGCTCGGAAGCACAATTGTTTGAAGAGCCCCTGATGTGCCTAAACATTGGAAAACACACCAATTACCACATTTTGGAAACTAGACCCTTCAAGGAACTTATGTAGCTGTGTGGTGAGCACTTTGAACGCCCAGGTGCTTCACAGAAATTTATAACGTAGAGCCATGAAAATAAAAACTCACATTTTTTTCCCCGAAAATGATCCTTTAGCATCGATTTTTGTATTTTCATAAGTGTAAAAGGAGAAAATGGTCCACGAAAGTTGTTGAGCAATTTTTCCTGAGTATGCCAGTACTCCATATGTGGGGGAAAACCACTGTTTGGGCGCACAGCGCTTGCCCAATTAGGGAGAATTTTTTCACACGGCGTCACATGCAACTGTACCTCTGGCAGACAGGGTCTTGAAGAGCTGGATGCTGGTGTTAAAATTATCAATGTAGAGGTGACAACCAATATCCAGCAGTGGGTGCAGCAATTACCACACAATTTTCCCACTCACCCCCAGGACGGGGGGGGGTATTCAGGGGGGTTAATATGGGTGTTTTTCCCCTTGTAGACCATAAATCTGTGGATGTACCCTGGGGTACTCCCGCACAGCTTTTTCCGTACTTGGCCCTCTTACTGGGCAGGTATTGTGGGAATTTTAGCCTCCCTTTGAAATGAACCAGAGATTCATCAATAGCAATGTCCCTCTGGGGTATGTACACCTCAGCAAATTTTCTGCTGAAGTGTTCAACCACTGTCCGAATTTTATATGGACGATCAAAGTTTGGATTATCTCAGGGAGGACACTGAGCATTATTACTATAATGCAAACATTTTTAAATTGCTTCAAATAGTGTCCTTGTCATAGCCATGTGGAATACTAAAGCTCTGGTTTTCAGATTGTGGCCATATGCTGCACAATTCCCCAAAATGTCATCAACTCTGCTGCATTTACGTTGGTCCATCTGGTGAAAGATGACGTGGGATTTTGGGTGAAAAATTGTTGGGCATACAGGTTTGTCTGGGCCACCATAAGATTTATTATTTCATCACTGAAAAAGAATTTGAAAAAGTCAATTTCAGTGAGGCCAGTGGAGTTAAATTGGATTCCTGAGCTGCCGATGAAATCCGGAATGATGGGCTGATAATTTTCGAGGGGTGCAATCCATATGGAATCGATTGCTACAGAAGTAGCCTGGGTCCTAGGTCACTTTGCTGGGGGTCTGTGATGGAGCCAGCTTCTGCTGAGTCAATTTTTTGAGTGGACCCTCTGGGTCGTGGCACCTACCCACCTAGGGCGAGCTGACCTTGTGAGGAACCACCCCCTATACAGGGATTGTCAGGGGCAAGACCAAGGGGGTGAGTCACCACGACTGCTGGAACCAGATGGCCAGCTCAAGGAAGACCCCATTGTGAGTGTCAGGCAACAGGGAACGTGCAGGATACAAGACAAAACAAAGCATGGTCTCAAGGTATCTTCATTAAAGCGTGGTCTCAGGGTAACATCAGGTGCAAGACATAATTACAAGGACAAAGTGATACACAGCAAGGTGCATGCAAGGGCACACCAAGGTCCAAGGCATGGTACGTGCTAGGTGGCATGCCTGGGTTCAGGCAAGGGCTAGGTGGCATCGGACTCTGGACATCAGGCAACGATCGACAGGCTCCGGACATCAGGCTGCGGACATCAGCTCCGGACATCAGGCTGCAGTCATCAGGCTCCGGACCTCTGGCAGCAATCGGCAGGCTCCAGGCATCCGGCAGGGAAGCCAGGGTTCAGGCAAGGAGGCACGCCAGAGTACAAGACATGGTTCATGTAAGAAGACACGCCAAGGTCCAGGGCAAGGTTCAAGGCAGGGTGCGTGCTAGGAAACACCAGGATCAAGATACTAGGCATGGTGCATGATTAGGGGACACACCGGAGTTCGAGACACTAGACATGGTGCATGTTTAGGGGACACACCAGGGTTCAAGGTCCAAGGTCCTGCGAGCGCTAGAGAAGCCACCAGGAATCAAGATTCAAAGTCCTGCGCGTGCTACAGGCACGCCAGGGTCACAGAACAAAGAATGATCCTGGCCATGCTAGGAGGCACGCCAGGGTTCAAGGTTCACAGCAGGTCCCACATGTGCTAGAGAACACGTCGGGCTATGAGGGTCAGGACAAGGTCCTAGGCGTGCCGAGGGGCACACCAAGGTCAGGGTTCAAGAGATAGTCCTACGCATGCAGAGAGACACGCCAGGGGGAAGGGTTCAAGACATGGTCCTGCACGTGCAGAGAGACACACCAGGGGCAGGGTTCAATACATGGTCCTGCGCGTGCAGAGGGGCAGGGTTCAAGACATAGAGTGGAACATAGGCAGTAGCACAGAGCCGGGGACAGACAAAGAACATGGTACTCAGGAAAGACAGAGCATAGAACTCAGAACAAGACAGAGAGACAAGTCTCCAGGTCCAGATGAATTACACCCCAGAGTACTGAAGGAGATAGCAGACGAAATTTTTTAACCCCTCTCCATAATCTTTGAAAATTCTTGGAGAACAGGAGAAGTCCCAGAAGACTGGAGAAGAGCAAATGTTGTTCCTATCTTCAAAAAGGGGAAGAAGGTGGACCCAGGCAACTATAGGCCGGTGAGTCTGACTTCTATACCAGGAAAGATCTTTGAAGAAATTATTAAACAACATGTATGTCAGTACCTGGATAAGAATGAAGTGATTAAACAGAGTCAGCATGGGTTTGTAACTAATAAGTCATGTCAGACTAACTTAATTTCCTTCCATGATGGAATCACTGATTGGGTGGATCAAGGAAATGCTGTAGATATAGTATATCTTGACTTCAGCAAAGCATTTGACAAAGTCTCTCATACAATCCTTATTGCAAAAATGACTAAGTATGGAATGGACAAGGCAACTGTTAGGTGGATTCATAACTGGCTTAGTGATCGGACCCAAAGAGTGGTCGTAAATGGCTGCACATCCAGTTGGAAGAATGTCTCAAGTGGGGTACCACAGGGCTCTGTCCTGGGCCCTGTATTGTTCAACAACTTTATCAACGATTTAGATGAAGGAATTGAGGGTAAACTGATTAAATTTGCTGATGACACAAAGCTAGGAGGGATAGCTAATACTAGAGAAGAGAGAGAGAGGATTCAAAAAGATATAAATAAACTGGAGAAGTGGGCAGCAACTAACAGAATGGTTTTTAACAGGGAGAAATGCAAAGTACTACATCTGGGCAATAAAAATGAAAAAAGCATATACAGAATGGGAGGAATAGGGCTAAGTGACAGCACATGTGAAAAAGACTTGGGTATACTAATAGATCACAGACTGAATATGAGTCAACAGTGTGATGCAGCAGCAAAAAAGGCAAATGCAATTCTAGGATGTATTAACAGAAGCATACAGTCTAGATCACGTGAAGTCATTATTTCCCTCTACTCCTCTTTGGTCAGACCTCATCTGGAATATTGTGTCCAGTTTTGGGCACCACATTTTAAAAAAGACATCAACAAACTGGAGCAAGTTCAGAAAAGAGCGACCAGAATGGTGACCGGTCTGCAAACCCTGTCTTATGAGGAAAGGTTGCAGGATTTGGGAATGTTTAGTTTGCAAAAGAGAAGACTGAGAGGAGACTTAATAGCTGTCTATAAATATCTAAAGGGCTGTCACACTGTAGAAGGATCAACTTTATTCTCCTTTGCACAAGGAAATACTAGAAGCAATGGGATGAAACTGAATGGGAGGAGACACAGATTAGATATTAGAAAAAACTTTTTGACAGTTAGAGTGATCAATGAGTGGAACAGGCTGCCACGAGAAGTGGTGAGTTCTCCTTCAATGGAAGTCTTCAAACAGAGGCTGGACAGACATCTGACTGGGATGATTTAGCGAATCCTGCTTTGAGCAGGGGGTTGGACCAGATGGCCCAGGAGGTCCCTTCCAACTCTACGATTCTATGATTCTATGCTTCTATGATTCAGGACAGAGCAAAGATAGCAAAAGACATATGCTAAAGAAGCACAAAATGCACAGTGCGAGAAACGGCGTGTGTACAAGGAAGTACGGAAAACACGACTGAGGCACCGGCAGGCGGTACCGGCTGAGGCACAGACAGGCGGGCACGATAGAGGCGGCACGGCTAAGGCACAGACAGGCGGAAACCACTAGAGCACTGGCCGTTGAGCACGGCTGAGGCACAGGCAGGCGGGCACGACTAGAGTGGCACGGCTGAGGCACAGACAGGCGGGCACGGGAACGACCAGTCGCGTGCAAGGGGCACGCAGCCACAAAGCAGGGCTAGGCAAAGGTACAGAAATAAGATGCGTGCAAGACGGCACGGTGAAGCCTGGTACGAAAAGTGAATGTGCATGTGCGCACGAAAAACGGAACTAGACAGGAAGTGCACTAGGAGCACAGGCAAGGTGCGAAAGCTAGAGAGCAGAACGTAGGCTGAAGCACAGAGCCGGGTACAAGAGAAAGAAGCGGAACGTATGCTAGAGCCCAGAGCCGGGCAAAGACAGAGAACATAGGAAGTACTACAAGGCTAAGAATAGCAAAGACAAAACATGGCACAAAAGACAACACAAGACATGGCACAGGACCATAGACAGAGTACAGGCACAGAGCGTGTGCAGAGAAGCACAACAGGGCAGAGTGCAGGGGCACAGAATACAGGGAGCAACCGAGCAGACCAAACAGCCTAGCAGGGAAGCAACAAGATACTCAGGCCCCGACCATAGGAAGGGGCAGTCTGATATAGGGCATTAGCACCTGAACTTCTGGGTCAGGACCAGGGGAGGACTTCCGAGTCGAGTCCTCCCGGATCATAGAGAGGATCACATGGTCGGGTCCTCCAGGACCATAGAGAGGACCACATGGTCGGGTCCTCCAGGACCATAGAGAGGATTGCTGGATTTGGTCCTCCAGGACCATAGAGATGATTGCTGGATTCGGTCCTCCAGGACCATAGAGAGGACCACAGCAGGCAGAGCAGAGACGGGCGCGCACACAGCAACGGCATGCAGCCATGAGGTACACGTTCACACTAGCGATGGCGCACAGCCATGAGAGGTAGCACATGTGTGCACAAGCAATGGCGTATAGCCATGAGGTAGAGCACGAGTAAGCACCAGCAACGGTAGGCAGCCATGAGATGAGGTGCACGTGCACACTGCTCCAGGGGTCATGCAGCATAACAGTCATGAGGTGCGTGTGCACACTGCTCCAGGGATCATGCAGCATAACAGTCATGAGGTGCACGTGCACGCTACACCAGGGGTCATGCAGCATAACAGTCATGAGGTGCACGTGTACACTGCTCCAGGGGTCATGCAGCATAACAGTCATGACGGGCATGACAGGGTCCTTCCCCACTAGATGAGGAGGAGGAGGAGGAGGAAGAATAGAGGAATGTGGGATCTTCCTCACTGACTGAATCCGTGTCAGAAGCAAGAAAGGCAAAAGCTTCCTCTGGTGAATAGCGTTTTCTTGTTGAATGGGCCATTTTTTTTCCATACGTCGGGGATGTGTGTGTAAGTGGTGCTTTTACACGTGTAATGTGTGGGGCTTGTGTATAGGGTACTAGTTATTACAAAAAAAAACAGAAAAAAAGTGGAGAGATAAAATGTAGAAGAAAGAAATGAAAAGAAAAATCAGATGTAAAAAAATACAGTAAAATTGTATAAAAAAAATACAGACGTTCACTACACTAATGCTCCTATAAATTTACCCGATGCAAATAATTCTTTTTTTACAAAAGAAAAATGAACGTCACCAACACTGTAACCTACGCTCTCCTAAATGCACTCGCTAGAAATTTACTTGGCGCAACTAATTTTTTTTGCAAAAGAAAAACGAATGTCACCAACAATGTGACGTATCCTCCCTAATGCACTCGCTAAAACTTTACGTGACGCAATTGTGGCTCAGTCGCCACAGAGGTACTGCACCTTCTCCTAAGGTGTAGTGCCCCACCAACTAGGTAAGTTGGGAACTCCTTTCCTCACTCCAACACCTGCATCCCACACACAGGATAGTTCAGCACTGATCACATTGCGGCTCATGCTTAGAGGGTAGTAGAGCACCTCTGGTGATTCCTTGCTTCGTAACAGGAGATGTGCTGGGAGGTGGGTGGAGTTGAGATCCATATAAAAGAGTGGGAAGGGTTAGAATTGCAGGTCAGTCTGACAGAAGGTCAGTCTGACGAGAGGTCAGGCAAGAGGAGTTCAGTTCTGAAGTTAGTTTTGAGTTCAGTTTAGAAAGAGTGCTGCAGCTGCCTCAGTGATCTGAGCCAGCTGGCACGGGAAAGAGAAGAGAAGGAGAAAGATGTAGAACTGCAACCTAAGCTTCCATAAGAGAGAGAAGGAACAGCGCGGAACGAAGGAGTAGGAGAACAGAGAGGAGTTGTGGGTTGGAAGAGGAACCCTGCCTATAGGTTTTCAGCGCAAGGCCGGGGCCCGGTCCCCGAGGTTGTATGGACACTTATGGTTCTGCAGCAGACACCGGTGGAGTAGTTGGCTGTAAATGCACTACTCCCATCTAAGACTTGGGACACAACAGCAACACGGATAGAGAGCCGGGATCCAGGAGGTCCCTGATCAGGCTACAGCTGTCTGTCATACAAGTAAGGTTCTAGGAACATCTGACAGGAGGAACTTCAGAGTAACCACGGTACTGGAGTTCTTCACACTAAAAGGCACAATAGAGGAGTCTTTCAGGAAAGGCACATGTTGGCGGAGTTTTGGAGAGGAGAACCCTGACTTGCCCGGGAGGTTGATTGAGTCTCTACCCCGGAGGACACAGCACGGAGGCGGGCACCAGTAGGTACCACGAACTGTGAGTAAAGCTTTGAAACTGCAAGCCCTGCTGTCCTCCATTCATTCGTCGCTAGCACCTCCAGCACCGCTACATCTGGGTAACAACATCTATACCATTCTGCGCCTCTCCTCGTCCATTGCACCTACACTGCCCTGGGACTATAGCTCCACCTGTGGGGAGCTACACCATCTTTGCTGCACCACACCATCAGTCTCAGTGGATCTGCATGCAGCGTTGGCTCAACATCTTACTTGTCAAACACCATGGGTGGCGTCACAAACTATCCATATAAACTACACCATTAACATCACCGCCATTGATATTGGGCGCCCAGGGCCACGGACCAGGTCACTGCTGCTGTGACACATCCTCCTGACACCGGCCCGGTACCGGGTACCCCGCTGCCCTGGGTGTGAGGGGCGACCCACAATTATTTTTTTTGCAAAAGAAATCGAATGCCACCAACAATGTGACGTGCGCTCCTCTAATGCACTCGCAAAAAATTCACTTGACGCAACTAATTGTTTTTTACAAAAGAAAAACGGACGTCACCAACAATGTGACACACACTCCCCTAATGTGTTCGCTAAAACTTTACTCGATGCAACTAATTTTTTTTTTGCAAAAGAAACGTTGCCAACAATGTAATGGTAAAGTGCATTCCCCCAATGCACTTGCAAAAAATTTATCTGATGCAACTAATTTTTTTTTTGCAAAAGAAAAATGAACGCCACCAACAATGTAATGTGCGCTCCCCTTATCCACTCGCAAAAAATGTACTCGACGCAAGTAATTATTTTTTTTACAAAAGAAAAACAGTCAACACCAACAATGTGACCTACACTCCCCTAATGCACTTGCTAAAATTTTACTCGACACAACTAATTATTTTCTTTACAAAAGAAAAACGAGTGTCACCAACAATGTGACATATGCTCCCCTAATGCACTAGAAATTAGCCTCGTTCCGGAACACCATTCATGGTCTGGATCTTTCTTGTAGTGAGGAATTAGATCTCCTAGTAAAGTGGCTCGGAAGTGAGTCAGTCGAACATGCCAAAAGACTGAGAGACATTAATGTAAAGCATCCCCGCACAGGTCTAAGTAAAGTGTGGGAAAGACTTGATGAATGCTATGGGACAGTAGAAATCATAGAGAATGGTTTATATAAAAGACTTGATGATTTTCCTAAGATTGGACCTAAAGGTTATCAAAAGCTTTTGAGTGATTTATTGATATAGTTACAGATTGCCCAGGGGGAAGATTTGCCCGGATTGGCATTCTTAGACACCGCTAATGGTGTCAATCTGATAGGACAGAAACTTCCTTACAACCTACAATAAAAGTGGATTACATGTGGTTCACGGTATAAACAAAATCATAATGTATCATTCCCTCCTTTCATTGTATTTGTTGATTTTGTCACCAAACAATCTAGGATTAGAAATCACCCTAGTTTTGACTTTACTCTGTCGTGTTCCACTGCCCCCAGTGTCAAACCCAGTAGGACACCTGTGGCAGTCCACAAAACTAACATTGTTTCCACAGGCCCTCCTCACAATGTGAATAAACCCCCTCCAGACGAGAGCAAGCCTCAGGATGTCAGTAAACATTGTCCTCTACACAAGAAACCATATCCTCTACTAAAATGCAGAGCCTTCAGGGAGAAGTCTTTAGAGGATCGCAAAGGTTTCCTCAAGGAGAACAACATCTGCTTCAAATGTTGTGCCACAACCTCACACTTCGCCAAGATCTGTGAAGCCAGCGTGAAATGTGCAGAATGCAGCAGCACGGATTACAATACAGCCATGCACTCTGGATCAACTCCTCGTGTGTTGTCACAAGCAGAGGAGCACGATGAGAAGCAGAAAGACACCGAAGAAGACACCCCTGAGGTCAGCTCTAAATGTATGGAGATCTGTAAGGAACTCACAGGAGGAAAGTCCTGTTCAAAAATCTGCCTTTTCCGAGTCTATCTTGCAAGCCGCAAGGACAAAGCCATCAAAATATACGCAATCCTGGATGACCAAAGTAACAGGTCCTTAGCCAGGTCCATCTTCATTGACAACTTCAGCATTGTAGGCCCTGGTTCTCCCTACACCCTGAGGACATGTTCAGGTACTGTTGAGACGGCGGGGAGAAAAGCTACCAGATACAAGGTAGAATCCATAGATGGCCAAACCTGCCTATCATTACCGACCACCCTGGAGTGCAACCAGATTCCTGACAACAGGTCAGAAATACCTTCAGAGGAGGTGGAGACACATCACCCCCATCTAAAGTGTATAGCCCACTTGATACCTGAAATGGATCCAGGAACCCCAATAGCTCTACTTCTGGGAAGAGATATACTACAAGTCCACAAAGCTAGAGAATGTATAAACGGCTCCAGGAACGCTCCGTACGCACTGGAGGCATGACCTTGGATGGGTCATCATAGGAGACGTCTACCTAGGAGGAGCACACAAGCTGGCCTTAGTCGACAGCATGCTTACCAATACTCTTGAAAATGGACGTCCATCTCTCTTCCAGCCATGTATGTTAGCGTGGGTAGTCTGGAGCCGGAAACTCCAGGAGTGGACCCTCTGGGCCGTGGCACCGAGGGGCCCCGGGCAAGCTGCCAGGTGGAACCGACCCCTATACAGGGACCGTTAGGAGCAGGCCCAGGGGTTCGAATACCACGGTAGCCGGTACCGAGAGGGGCGGCTCAGGATGGACCGGAGTAGGACTGTGGGACAGAAGTATAGATGACGGAACAGGAACACTGGAGGCAGGACTGGAGTAGGATGGCAGGACTGGAGTAGGATGGAACAGGAACACTGGAGGCAGGACTGGAGTAGGACGGCAGGACTGGAGCAGGATGGAACAGGAACACTGGAGGCAGGACTGGAGTAGGACAGCAGGACTGGAGTAGGATGGAACAGGAACACTGGAGGCAGGACTGGAGTAGGATGGAACAGGAACACTGGAGGCAGGACTGGAGTAGGACAGCAGGACTGGAGCAGGATGGAACAGGAACGCTGGAGACAGGACTGGAGTAGGATGGCAGGAACACCGGAGACAAGACTGAGAGGCTGCTGTGGAGAGCAGGCAAGAACAGAACTGCAGGAGCTGAGAGCACACGATGCAGCGAGGCCAGTGTGCTTGGAAACACAACGATCAGGCACCTCCCACAGGGGGAAGCGGCCTGATATGCTCCTGTCTGGTCTGCCATTGGTCAGGGAGGTGCTTCCGGGTCAGGGCATAGCCGGAGCACAAGAAGCAGGAGGGAGGCGCGGCCGCGGCCTATGGCGCATGCGCATTGCATGCAGGGACGCCGCCGACCGCGCACCTGCCAGAGGCGACCTCCGTGGATGTCGGGCGGCGGGAGGCTGCGGCGTGAGAGCGATGGCCGGGTGAGTACGCAGGGACGGTGTAACAGTACCCCCTCCCCTAAGCCGCCCTCCCCGGACATTAGCAAGAAATCTCTTGAGGATACAGGGAGCATTGATATTCTCCCGAGGCTCCCAGGATCTCTCCTCAGGACCAAAGCCCTTCTAGTCAACAAGGAAAAATGTCCGACCTCTAACCTTCTTCATGGCGATAATGTCCTCCACTTCAAAGACATCATCGGCACCCACCGGCTGAGGACCGGAATCAGGCAAGGAATGGAAGCGATTTAGCACCACAGGTTTCAGGAGAGAGACATGGAAGGTGTTCGGGACCCGGAGTGAAGCAGGCAACCTCAATTTGTAGGCGACTTCATTGATACGTCCAAGAATTTCAAACGGACCGATGTAGCGTGGCCCCAACTTGTAAGAAGGCAGTTTCAACCGGATGAATTGGATGAGAGCCAGACCTTGTCCCCAACATGATAGGGTGGAGGATCCAATCTCTTCTTGTCGGCAAAATTCTTCATCCGATCAGCGGATTTCTTGAGGGACGTGTTGGTCTCGGCCCAGATCTTGGAAAACTCGGAGGACAAAGCGTTGGCCGCGGGTACCTCGGAGGCAGGAGTTATCGGAAGAGGAACACCAGGATGTCTGCCGAACACAATGAAAAACGGAGACTTGGCCGAGGACTCACCGGCATGGTTGTTGTAAGCGAACTCTGCCCAGGGAAGTAAGTCAACCCAATCGCTCTGGTGGGCGTTGGAGAAATGACGTAGGTACCCAGTCAACGTCTGGTTGGTGCACTCCACCTGTCCGTTGGACTGTGGATGGTAGGCTGAGGAGAAGTCAAGGGAAATGTTCATGAGCTTACAAAGCGATCGCCAGAACTTGGAGGTAAACTGAACCCCTCGGTCCGACACAATGCGTTGAGGTAGTCCATGGAGTCTGAAGATTTGGTGGACAAAGACTTTAGCCAGCTCCGGAGCCGAGGGGAGACCGGGCAGAGGGACGAAGTGGGCCATCTTGGAAAAACGATCCACCACCACCAAGATGTCTGTGCAGCCAGAAGAACAGGGCAGGTCGGTGATGAAATCCATGGCAATGTTTTCCCAAGGGACCGCAGGAACGGGCAATGGCAGCAACAAGCCGGATGGAGGTCTTCGTGGCACTTTGTTTTTTGCACAGGATGGACAAGAGGCCACAAAATCGAGTACATCTTGGCGAATTGTGGGCCACCAATAGTGACGTGAGATAAGATCCTGGCATGGCCAGCCAGTTTGGAGGAGTGCCCCCATAGGAGGACTTTTCGCTTGAGGTTCTCAGGCACAAGCGTTTTGCCAGGAGGAGGAGCCAGCCAGTTCATCGGAGCCACTGTGATGATCCTAGTGGGGTCAATGATATGCGAGGGTTCCTCCGTGGTTTCGTGTGGCTGAAAGACCCTGGACAGAGCGTCGGCTTTGGTATTTTTGTTGCCAGGACGGAAACGGAGCTCAAAGTCAAATCGGGCAAAAAACAAGGACCATCTGGCCTGACGAGGGTTAAGTCTCTGGGCAGACTGGAGATAGGCCAGATTCTTGTGATCCGAGAAGATGACAAAGGGATGGACAGCTCCTTCCAGGAGGTGACGCCACTCCTCCAAAGCCAACTTGATGGCCAGGAGTTCCCGGTCGCCGATCGAGTAGTTACACTCGGATGGAGAAAAGGCCTTTGAGAAAAAGCCACAAGGGTGCAGACGACCGGAGGCGGATCTCTGGGACAAAACTGCCCCGGCACCTGTCGAGGAAGCGTCCACCTCGAGTACAAAAGGTTGGTTGCTCTCGGGGCGATGCAGAACCGGAGCTGTGGAGAAGGCCCGTTTTAGGGTCAGAAAGGCCTCTTCAGCCTCTGGAGGCCAATCCTTGGGAGTAGCCTACGGGTGAGAGCAGAAATAGGTCTTGTGATGGCGGAAAAGTGAGAGATGAATTGCCGGTAATAATTGGCGAATCCGAGAAATCGTTGAATTGCCCTTATTCCAACGGGGCGAGGCCACTTGAGAATGGCAGACAGCTTTTCGGGATCCATCCTTAGTCCAGCGTCGGAGATAATGTATCCCAGAAACGGCAGGGAGGTCTGTTCGAAGAGCCATTTCTCAATCTTCGCATACAGGCGGTTCTCCCGAAGACGCTGTAACACCAAGCGGACACTCTTTCTGTGGGACAAGATATCCGGCGAGAAGACGAGGATGTCGTCCAAGTATACGACCACACAGGAGTACAAGAGGTCCCGGAAGATCTCATTGACGAACTCTTGAAACACCGCAGGAGCATTGCAGAGGCCAAAGGACATGACCAGGTACTCGTAATGGCTGTCTTGAGTGTTGAAGGCCGTCTTCCACTCGTCTCCAGCCCGGATGCAGACCAGATTATAGGCTCCTCTGAGGTCCAGCTTGGAGAAGACCCGGGCCCCTCTAAGACGATCAAACAGCTCCGGAATGAGTGGAAGAGGGTACCTGTTCTTAATGGTAATTTCATTCAGACCCCTATAGTCAATGCACGGCCGTAGAGCTCCGTCCTTCTTTTTGACGAAGAAAAACCCGGCTCCCGCGGGTGACGAGGATTTCCGTATAAAACCTTTGGCGAGGTTCTCTCGAACGTATTCGGACATAGCTGTGGTCTCAGCGGGAGACAGGGGGTAGATTCTGCCCCTTGGGGGATTGGAACCAGGAACAAGTTCAATTAGGCAGTCAAAAGGCCGGTGTGGAGGAAGGACCTCCGCTTCCTTCTTATCAAAGACATCGGCATAGGAACTGTAGGCTGGAGAAAGACCCGGAAGGTCTGGGAGTGGCCGAGGAGCGGCCACCAGGTGGACAGGAATCAGGCAGCGAGCTTGGCACGGGTGCCCCCAGCGGAGTATCTCCCCAGAAGACCAATCGAGGACAGGCTGATGAGTCCTTAACCATGGGAAACCGAGTAGAATGGCATGGCAGAGCTTAGGCAAAACGTAAAAGGCTATCTTCTCTCGATGTAAAGCACCAACTTGCAACTCCACTTCCTCAGTGACCAAGGTGACGGTCACCTGTAGCGGTTTGCCATCCACCGCGGCAATCTGGAGAGGGTTAGATAGGGCCACCACGGGAATTTGGTATTTGTCCACCTCTTCTGGCCGAATGAAGTTACCTGCCGAACCCGAATCCACGTAGGCCACCTCGGACCCACGTCTCTCCCCTGAAACCAGAAGCACAGAAATAGTAAGAGTTTGAGAGGAACCATCATCGCCTAGGGAGGCCTCTCTTACCTGACCTAGGCGGAGGAGTTTCCCTGTCTCTTAGGACAGGTGCGGATATAGTGCGATGAAGCTCCGCAATAGAGGCACAGACCTTGTGCCCGCCTCTCTTGCTGATGCAACTCGGTCAAGTAGAGATGGTCAATCTGCATGGGCTCGACTGACCGAGGACTGGCAGAACGGATGAAAAAGGGGGCTGGCCTGGTGGATCTCCTCTCTCTCGCTGACTCCCGAGCGCGCTCCTGGAAGCGCAAGTCAATGCGGGTAGCCAGCGAAATAAGGTCCTCTAAGGAGTTCGGGGTCTCTCGACCTGCGAGTTCATCTTTTATTCTGCCTGAAAGACCGCGCCAGAACGCCCCTACCAAAGACGTGTTATTCCAGCCGAGCTCGGAGGAGATAGTGCGAAAGCGAATAGCGTACTGACCGACCGTGAGAGAACCCTGATGTAGATTAAAGAGTGATTCAGTGAGGACAGCTAACCGGCCCGGCTCATCGAAGACCCTGCGAAAAGTATCCAAGAAAACCGGAAGACTCAAGACAATGGGATCGTCACGTTCCCAGAGGGGATTCAACCAGGACAGGGCTTCTCCCTCCAGATGGGACATAATGAAGGCTACTTTGGCCCGGTCAGAGGGGTATTGCTGCGGCAACCATTCAAAGTGGAGACTACACTGATTTAAGAACCCCCTGCAGAGCTTAGGATCCCCAGTGAAGCGAGGCGGTTTGGCGAGGCGGGGTGTTGGGAGAGCTGTAGGAGCAGGGGGAGGAGTCAGAGCTGCGGCAGCAGAACATAGGGCCGACAGGCGGCTATCAAAGGAGGCCATGTGAGACAAAATATGGGCTTGGGTATCTTGTTGCTGAACCAGCTCCTGTTGAAGACTGGTCAGTAATGTGGCAGTTCCAGGATCGGTCACCTGCAGGGCCGACAAACGGGTGTCCATGGACTTCATGACGGACATAATGCGTCCCTGATTCTCCCGCAGGAAGAGTAACTCTTTCTGGGTGGCAGCTGTGGTACCGGCGGGATCCATGGCCTGATCGTACTGTTAGCGTGGGTAGTCTGGAGCCGGAAACTCCAGAAGTGGACCCTCTGGGCCGTGGCACCGAGGGGCCCCGGGCGAGCTGCCAGGTGGAACCGACCCCTATACAGGGACCGTTAGGAGCAGGCCCAGGGGTTTGAGTACCACGGTAGCCGGTACCGAGAGGGGCGGCTCAGGATGGACCGGAGTAGGACTGTGGGACAGAAGTATAGATGACGGAACAGGAACACTGGAGGCAGGACTGGAGTAGGACAGCAGGACTGGAGTAGGATGGAACAGGAACACTGGAGGCAGGACTGGAGTAGGACGGCAGGACTGGAGCAGGATGGAACAGGAACACTGGAGGCAGGACTGGAGTAGGACAGCAGGACTGGAGTAGGATGGAACAGGAACACTGGAGGCAAGACTGGAGTAGGATGGAACAGGAACACTGGAGGCAGGACTGGAGCAGGACAGCAGGACTGGAGCAGGATGGAACAGGAACGCTGGAGACAGGACTGGAGTAGGATGGCAGGAACACCGGAGACAAGACTGAGAGGCTGCTGTGGAGAGCAGGCAAGAACAGAACTGCAGGAGCTGAGAGCACACGATGCAGCGAGGCCAGTGTGCTTGGAAACACAACGATCAGGCACCTCCCACAGGGGGAAGCGGCCTGATATGCTCCTGTCTGGTCTGCCATTGGTCAGGGAGGTGCTTCCGGGTCAGGGCATAGCCGGAGCACAAGAAGCAGGAGGGAGGCGCGGCCGCGGCCTATGGCGCATGCGCATTGCATGCAGGGACGCCGCTGACCGCGCACCTGCCA
The DNA here is from genome assembly GCF_039654945.1 of Dendrobates tinctorius. Lineage (NCBI taxonomy): Eukaryota > Metazoa > Chordata > Amphibia > Anura > Dendrobatidae > Dendrobates > Dendrobates tinctorius. The sequence goes on from NW_027361908.1 coordinate 11,320,708, forward strand.
GAGGCGACCTCCGTGGATGTTGGGCGGCGGGAGGCTGCGGCGTGAGAGCGATGGCCGGGTGAGTACGCAGGGACGGTGTAACAATGTAAGAGTAGCTTCCTGATTAAAGAGTTGCCACACAGTGTTCCTCTACCTTGTCCGTTAGCTGATCCTTCCTGTGAGGACCACACATGTGACGGCGACCAAGATCACATAGGATGCACAGTTTTCCACAGAACAAGAGAAGACAACAAGGTAGCAATGTCCATAGAAGGCAGACTGTTTTTGGACATCATGGATCGAGAGATGGTAAGAGATGAGTCTAAGAGTTGGATGGCCCCTCTACTGTTTAGACCTCAGAGGCAACACTTACCCAACAGAGAACCTGTCTACGGTCGATTTGTCTCCCTCAACTGCAAATTTCAGAAGGCACCTGAAATGAGAGAGCACTTCTTTGCCTTCATGGAGAGAATACCTCAGAATGGCCAAAATTGCACCTGTACTTCAAGATTTCAAGGAATGCTGGTACCTACCTATTTTTGGCATGTATCATCCTAAAAAACCTGGTCAGATAAAAGTAGTATTTGACTCAAGCGCCAGGTATGAAGGTACCTTGCTAAACGATGTCTTTTTGTCTTGCCCAGACCTCAACAACAGACTTCTAGGAGTACTTCGTCACTTTCGCAAAGATGCAGTGGCATTCACGGCTGACATACAACAGATGTTTCATTGCATACTTGTCAAAAAAGAACATAGAAACTATTTGAGGTTTTTCTGGCACCGCAATAATGACCCCTACAAAGACATCTTGGAGTATAGGATGAAAGTACACATCTTAGGGAATGGCCCTTCCCCTGCTGTCGCCATCTATGGTCTTAGACATTCAGCCAGAGAGGGCGAAGCAAAGTACGGGTCGGATGTTAGGTCATTTGTGGAGAAGAATTTCTACATGGATGACTGCTTGAAATCCACACCCACAGATGAATCGGCAGTCAGTCTCCTAAAGAGGACACAAGAAATGCTCGCTTTGTCCAATTTGAGGCTGCACAAAATTGCTTCCAACAGCCAAAAAATTATGGCAGCTTTTCCCTCTCAAGATTACTCAACTGATCTAAAAGACTTGGATTTAGACACAGACTCCCTTTCCATTCCTTCAGACAATCACCTCAAAATCCCACCATTTCGGCAGGTTTTCAACCTGGAACTCGCTTGTTCGTGCCATTGCTTGTTTAATTCTTGTGGCTCAGTCTCACAAGTCAACATCACCAGCCAGTCAGAAGTCTTGTAAAGGTTGGCACCACTGCAAGCACGCCTTTACTGCTCCAAATCTGGAAAATGAAGTGGCATTAGTTAATGCCAAGCAGGGAGTGTCCTGCCCTCTGAATAGGGCAAATGTGTTTGTATTATGTGCTGGGTTTAGTTATAGCACCATCTAGTGGTGGCTGAATTTATAGCTGTGTCTTTGATAGCATTTACAGTCTGTGTCTTTAACAGAAGCAATGCACTGGGATTGAAGCAATGCATTGTGAGAATGAAGCAATGTATTCTGGGATGAAGAAGATGCCATTTTATTCTGTGTATTTCATAAAGACAAGTGTTTATCTGTCCTCCTGTAACTCCCTACTTGAGTTCGTTATCTGGGTAAAGCATATCTGGTAAGATTAACATCTTTTCTTGCCATGCAGTGTTACAGAGATGTTATTTACTGTACAGCAGCCAGAAATGAGATGTAATTAGACAACTGTGTGTTTCTATGTAAAGTTTGCGTCACACTGTTATACTTCCTGTAATTGTGTTAGCTGTGTGATCATCTGCCAAATACATACCCTAGTCATTAGTTAGACTACAGAGAACGGTCTGCTTATTTTGGAAGATAGAAGGTAGTTTATGCTGTATGCTAGATTGCACAGCGTGTCAATGTGTATAAAGGCAGAACACTCACCTGGGGGACGTCCGGTCCGATGGGTGTCGCAAGTCCAGGTCCGGCACCTCCCATCTTCATGCAATGACGTCCTCTTCCTTGCTCCTATCGCGGCTCCTGTGCAGGCGTACTGCTTTGTCCTGTTGAGGGCAGAGTAAAATACTGCAGTGTGCAGGCGCCGGGCCTCTCTGACCTTTCCCGGCGTCTGTGCACTACAGTACTCTGCTCTGCCCTCAACAGGGCAGAGATTATGCCTGCGCAGGAGCCGCAACAGAAGCAAGGAAGAGGTCATCATCGCATGAAGATAGGAGGTGCCGGACCCGGACCTGCAACACCCATCGGACCCGGACCACACTGGACCGCCCCTGGGTGAGTATAATAAAACTTGTTTTTCTTATCTCTCAGGTTACATCTGGGGCTTATCTACAGCATTACAGAATGCTGTAGATAAGCCCCTAATGGCGGTGGCCGCAGGTTATATGTGAAAAATGAGGTGACAGATTCCCTTTAAACAGTCATTTGATGGTAAGCATGTACAATAGATAGCAGGTGTATAACTTCACAAATGTTTCCTTTACAACATTGAGCATTTTCAGACACAGTCTCTTTACTTCTTCAAGTTCATTTGTTCCTTCCTCTTGTTTCTTTGGCTTCACCACTACCCAGCACACAACAACAGTCCAGTTAGTGAGACTCCTAATCTCAACCTGCAGTTCCATGTCCTCTTCCCCCTTAAGGGAAGTAGTTTGCTAATATAGCCAGTACTTAGCTTCTCTGCTTGATGACCTGTCAGGTTGTACTGCTAGGCATCATATCCCATGACCTGTCGCCACTTGATCACTCTTTTCTTTCTTCACTTCTCTCTCTTTCTCCTCACGCTATATGCTGCCCTGAGGCAGTCCACTAATCAGTGACACCCACATCAAGTAGCTCTGCTGACTAATCAGATCTTAAGTCTGTTTCTGTGGCACACTACTCCCTGTCTGACGTCCTGACAGGAAACTGTCTCTGTCCCTGCACTTTAGCTCCTTCTCCTCTGGGCTAATGCCAACCATTAACTCTAAATCTAGCTGCTGTCAGGCAGAACATAACACCAACACTAATAACACATGTCAAAATACACATTATCCACTACAATACACATTATACAAAAGAGAGTGTGGGCAGTTTGTCCATCTCATTACATTTCTCCCTTCTTTAATGATGGCTGTCCTCGGTCATCTGAAATGCATTTCACCACACATATCATACATTAAACAATGTAAAGTACTTTGCTTCTCCAAGAGCAACCCAGACCTAGTTCTACTTAGGTAGGTCCCTGGAATTGAGAATATCTGAGTCCTTTTCTTTTTTTTTCCTAACCTGGCACCAGTCCTTTGGGTTGATTTGGTCCCTTTTAGCAAGGGCCCCAAAGCCGACACAACATGGCAAAGTCAATCACTTTTAGGGTAGCCCTTTACATCCGTGGCATAGTCCATTGTTCCCCATCAGTTCTTAGGACAGTGACAAAGTTCATTATCTACATTCATGTGCATGAGACAAGTAAACAGTCCATTAGGGGAAACGTCCATCGTCAATTAGTCTCAGTCCTTAACTGAGGGTGTAGTACCCTTCAGCCGCTGCAACGCATCTCAATCCAGCTGGGGGAAGCACAACAAGCCCAACTAGCTGTGGAACAATTCAGTCTCCCTCATCAATCAGGTCACTAGAGTCCCAGGGTATTCGACCATAGGTCCCCTGAGCTTTGGCTCCCTGGAATCTCCACTATTCCAGACCTTGTGGTACAACGAGCACAACGTAAACCTGTTCATCCCTCAACTCCTTCAAGCTAAACTTTTTCCGACCTCTAATAAAGCCAGGTCCTTCTTCAGGACTGAAACCAGACTGGAGTGAGGGACACCACTTCCATCGCCGATGCCAATATTTTCTCTCCATCCTGGACCAAGTTGGCCTTCTCCACCAGATTATCCAGCCATACTTCCCCATCAGGCCACAGGCCTCAGATCTTTCCAGCCCCATAACAGTCTAGAACATGGGGTGACTCCATCTTATACGTTACCTCCCCCAGCAGTATCAGCATATCACCTGCTATGTAGGCCATCACTCTCTCCATCATGTCATGCTGTAACTGGCGCTCCACCAACTGACACAATTGATCACATCCTTCTCCAAAACCCAACGGCACACTGGGTGTTAGAACCACCTGCATCTTCTCCTCAAAGGTATGATCTTCTTCAGCATTTATTGCGCTTTCCAGCTCCGTCTGGGTCTCTCTAGACATGAAGGGGATCGACCTGCTCCAGCCATCACTTCTCTGGACTTCTATTGCCATCACGGACTCTTGCTCAGTTTCTCCACAGTACTGCTTGTTCAACTCCTCGCCCCCAACAAAAAGGGCTGATCTTCTCGTAGCTGAGTATCCTTTGAAATTACTCTGCATTTCACTGGGTGAGGCTTCCTTCGATGCACCATCCCGTTTCTCGATTGCCTCCGTACATTCTCTTAAATCATACTTTTCTGTGTGGGCCTTCTCCTTGCACTTCCCCCTACCGGGCGGGACATCTCTTTTATGGGCTGGCACTCCCAGGTAATACACTCCCTTCTGTAGGCATAGCCTCTTGAGGTCTGGATGAGTTTTTTGGGCCCTTTCATGTCATCTACACCCTCGATGGGTGGGACCCTCTTGTACTACTGCGCCTCTAACCGTTACTTTAAAGTCAGTGCTCGGCGCCAGTGTAACAGTCGCCATCTTCTATGCATCTAGAGTCTTTCCCACATTATTTCACTCTTCTGGATGCAAAACTTGATAATGACAACTATATCAAGTGTAACGTGGCATGGGCCGGTAGCCACAAGAGAGGTACGCATCTCTTACATCACTTCTCTTTCCTCAGGGTCACACTATCCACTGCCTCTATCTCCACACACCTCAGGGACACCCATGTCATTCAGCTCTGCTGACGTAATCAGATCTTAGATAGGAAAAAAAAACAGCGCCTCAGATGGTGGTGAAGAAAAAATCTTACATTTTATTCTGCCTCCTGTGGCCTTATTAATCAGACCTTAGGTCTGCTTCTGTGGCACGCTAGGGCCTGTCTGATATCTTGACAGTAAACTGTCTCAGTCCCTGCACTCTAGCCCCTCCCACTCTGGGCTAATCCCAACTATTAAACCTAACTCTCCCTACTGTTGGGCAGAATACCAACACTAAAAACGTATGTCACCATATATATTACCTACTACAACAATGCACATTATACATTATAACAGTACGCATGCCTTCAAGAGAGAACGTGGGCAGTCCATCTTTCTTACACTGCCTTACATGTAATATTCATGGGCACCTGTAGATATGAGGCTATCTTCACATAAATATTTTTTTCTAAAGTATGCCTAAGTCATTACGTGGTATGTAAAAGATTAATGCTTCTCCTCACACATAATCATCAGTACAGTACAACACAGAAACTTTAATCTCAATAGTTAGTAGTGAAATGTGATGGAGGAAAAAAGAGCATGAACCCTGAAACCATGAACCATGAATAAGAGCATAATAAATAATCTTATTTGCACTCAGAGCCAAGAAGTGTAGAAATTTTTGATAATTTCCAAAAGTAAGATTACATTATTTCTACGTAGATCTAGCTAGCATTTCCATGTGAGAGTATAATTTTCCTTTAAAGCAAGCACAATAGGGGTGAGTTGTTAAGCCAGTCATCTGAATACAGCAGATCTGATCAACACATGATCTCTTCTGTCAAAAACGTCTCCCTGGTTTAGCCTTATAGTTTGAGGAGCACAGAAAAAAATATGGAGAGCGGAAGATCAGGCAGTGATACTTACCGGCAGCAATATCTGTTGCTAAGCAACAGTTTGAACATATTCAGTTCACTGCCTGATAAACAGTGCTCCCAAGCATTCTTACAACTGGAATGTCTCCTGAATGAAAAAATCACAGTGGATTCCTTTAGTTAGTATAAAATTCATATTACCAGACTAGAGAAAATTAGACCTATTTAGTATCCAACTAAGGGCAGAAGCTGTTGGATTGAGGATGCTCCAGTGCACAAACTGAATCAGAAATCCAGAAAGAGATTGATGTTGGTGAATGTATTGCATTGGTGACAATAACATCATTCAAGGGAATACATTTTTCTGATGTCTTACAGTGCCACAATGAAAACATGCAGTAAGATAACGACCATCAAAAGTCAAATATCCAATGGCTGGGAAAATAAGAAATGGCAAAAGCAAGCAAACCAGCCAAGTATGCAGAAGAATTGGAGTATATTGATGTTGGAATAACCTACTAGATGATGTTTTAAAAGGAACTGTTACCGGGTTTTTCCCATATGAGGTAAGGCCAGTACATATAAAACCTCATATACAGCATTCTAATATTCTAATATGCTGCATATATGCCCCCAATCCAACCTGCAAGAGAAGGAAAAGACCTTTTATTATACTCACCTATGGGGCATCCGATCTGATGGGCTTCTCTGGTCTTGGTCCAGCGTCTCCTCTCTTCTTGCGATGCTGTCCTTCTGCACTGCTTCGTGTAGATGAAATGTACTCCGTCCTCCACACAGTGTCCAGCATTGCGCTCCTGCCCAGGCACACTTCTCTCTGCCCTGCTGAGGGCAGAGTAAAGTAGAGCACTGAGCATGTGCCAATGCTTTGTGGTCTTTTGCTGTGCATATGTAGGGATGGTGACCTGACGGACGGACTGACTGGTCAGGTTTCAAAGGGGTTTGCACTTGTCAGGCAGGATGTCAGTTATGACAGAAGGGAAAACAACTAGGAAAGTGTAGGTGACGTGCAGTACCTGGAATTGACATTAGAGGGCAGGGAGGAGTGTAAGCATAGGACTTGACATCAGCTTAGGGCTAAGAAACCGTTGGTCATGGGGGCGGAGTTACAGGGAACCGGGAAAGCTATAAATTTGACAGGAGGGTTCCAGAAGATTCCAGTCCCCAGGGGGAGCTCAAGTGACAAGAAGACTGTGACAGTTGTTGCACTGTGAGGAAAACCTAACTAGGGGACTGAGGAGAAAGAAAGTCAAGGGGGGTGGTCCTGACACGAAGTACCGCAGTATAGACGAGGCTCCGGGTGGAGGATACCGTATAAGGAACGATGTTTGATCAGTAACATTACCGTTGGTGTACAGGCCTAAGACAGCCACGGTGACGGAGCTGCCAGAGCGTCACTAAGTTAAAGGGACGGTGCGTAAATATACGTCCCAGGCGAAAAGTACGGTATGTTGATGTGTACTGTAACCGGAGAGCCTTGAAGAGGATTGTGGTGTGCTGTGAGGCCGTCAGGTGGATGGCGAGAGAATAAACTTGAACCTGTTGCACCCGAAACTTGCTTCCATCTTGTGTCTGTACGTCACTGCGCGGTACCCAGAGGGACCACCCCCCAGCCCGGTCCAGCTCGACCCTACACATGTGCAGAACAGTACCTTGTTCTGCCCACAACAGGGCAGAGAGACGTGCACCTGCACGGGACACTGTGTGGGTGACGTAGTACATGTCATCCACACGAAAAAGTGCAGGAGGACAGCATCGCAAGAAGAGAAGGGGAGCGGGTCCTAGACCAGATATGCCCATCCGACCGGAGTGAGTATAAGGCCGGGATCACACACAGCGAGATACGGCCGAGTCTCGCAGGTTAAAACCAAGCTCTGGCGCCGGCACTCTGGAGCGGAGCATGCATCCGCACAGCAATACATGGAGCTGCACGCTCCGCTCCGGAGTGCCGGTGCCAGAGCTTGGTTTTAACCTGTGAGACTCGGCCGTAACTCGCTGTGTGTGATCCCGGCCTAATAAAAGGTTTTTTTCGTGTCTTGTGGGCGGGATTGGGGGCAAACAGTGGCATGCAAATGTTTGGACACCCCCGATCAAAATGACTGTTATTGCAAACAGTTAAGCAAGTTGAAGATGAAATAATCTCTAAAAGGCCTAAAGTTCCAGCAGGAATGGGATTAGCTAACTCTGTCCATACTGGCGAAGTGCGTATCACTGCTGCAGCCAGTGATTGTCTGCAGTAGTCACTTGTCTGTATGACTGGATTAGGAGGTACAGAGTCAGTTTATGTGCTTCCTAGTTTGGTGACTAGAGGAAATTTACTCTGCACACATCAGCGCATGCCTAGAACATTTTCCGTAGACGTCAATTAACTTATTCAATTTATTGTACTATGGTCTTGTAATGCTTGTAACTGCTGCTGTAAAGCACATTACTGAATGATGTGAAGGCAGCCTTCATAATCTAATATTTTATACAGAACAGAGGAAAAAATCTAAAATCAAAAAATAAGACCAGATTAGAAAAAAAACACAGTCAGGAGATTGGAAGTCATAGGTAGGACCACAGCTGATTCTTCTCCCTATGTTCAGCTTGTTTTACACACCATGTTTTGTCTGAAATGCCATAGAATTTCAGAGTACAACATGGTTATTTGTAATAAGGGAGACTGCTGGTATTTCATGTTTGGGAAACATAAACCTACTATAGCCTGTGTCTTTGCAGGGGATTTGGAGGTTTGTGTCAGAAAAACAAACCTCTGTTAAAATACTGTATATTGGAAAAAAACTGCACAAAAATGAGCAAACTGTCACTTTTAGATTGGGTCAGGAGTAGTGTTTAAATTACTAGGAATGGGACATTAATAGATGAACACTATAACACACACACACACTATATATATATATATATATGTGGATGAGCCCTTTCCTCCAATGGCTCTCCTCCAATCACTGTTGTCTCCTGTGTACTTGACAGCTACTGGACAGGCAGGGGCATACAACAATTGCAGACCTTATCCTACTTACTAAAGATTCAAACCAGACTCCAGAATAGACTTCACCACATATTAGGGCTCATACTCACTTGCGAGAGACTCGGACGATTCTTGTGCGAGTCTCTCGCATGAAAACCTGGCACAGCCGCCAGCACTGGGACCAGAGCATGTGGCTACATGTATTTCTATGCAGCCGCACACTCCGGTCCCAGTGCTGGCGGCTGTGCCAGGTTTTCATGCTAGAGACTCCCACGAGAATCATCCGAGTATCTCGCAAGTGAGTATGAGCCCTTAAAGAGACCAAATCCTCTTTGCTAAAGACCTCTTTTAATATAAACCTCTCATAATATAAAGAAATTGGCCACGATTTGATGTATATATGGATGTATAACCTGTTTTCATTTTTTTTTTTGGAGGATTAGCTGACTTCTGCACTGTTGTGTCACCTACCTTGGTATGACCACTGAGACCAGTAAGGGTGTGTTTCCCACGGTCAGTATCCGGCAGCGCTTTGGACGCAGCACATGTCCTCTCCATCCAAAGCGCTGCTGGCTTTTGAATGCCGGTGATTCCGCATGTGTTCAAACGTGCGGAATCACCGCGTCCTGTACATTGTATGGGTGACTTTATCTTGCGAAGACGGAACGTCTGTGCAAGATAAATAGGCATGCTGCGGTCTGGAAAGACACGCCACATGTCCGGTTATGCAGGGAAGCTGGAGGCGTCCCTGCATGCATAGCGGAGATGGGATTTCATGAAATTCCACCCATTATGCTGTAACATCTGGATGCTGCGGGTTGGATGCTGCGGCTGTGCCTGGGCAATGGGAAGAGATGCGGCTTTTCTGGGTTGGCTGGGGTCAGATGTTTTTAGCCAGGAGGGGGGCAAAAACAATGGTCCCTCTCTAGGCTATTAACATCTTCCCTCAGTCACTGGCTTTCCCTCCCTGGCGGAGAAAATTGCTCATGAGCCCACACAATTTTTTTTCTGTGATTATAGTCTTTCATTTAACACCTACAGCTCCAATATTTTACACAAACACACTAATAAAATTAGTAGTGACTAGCATATAAAAATCTCCCTAATATACAATGGTTTACTATATGTAAAGCATGTCTCCTATCCTGTCGGCTTCTGCAATTATTTTACTAAAGCCGACAAATGAATTATCGGCTATTGTGCTATCTCTCTCTCAAATATATATATATATATATATATATATATATACACCCAAGGGCCGGACTGGCATTTGGCAATTCTAGCAAATGCCAGAAGGGCCTGTCTGGTCATGGGCCTCCTTGTCTGCTACGTTGTTAACAGAATTGGTGTTCTCAAGACGTCCATACTGTTGAGAGTTGTGATGGAGGTATCATTAGAAATATTGATATTGTAGCAAATCTTTCTTTCCTCCATCCAGGGTAATATTAGTAATATTTCCCATCTGGTGCTTGGGGATGGGAACAGCATGGGCCTGTGTGATTTCAAATGCCAGGGCTGAATTTTAGTACCTGGAATACCCCTATACTATGTGTATATATCTTGCATATCTATTCTATTCTTTACTGTATGCGGCATCTGATGGCTTTTACTATATCAATCTATATATCTGTCTATACACACCCATATATATATATACTGTGTACATACTGTATGTTTTGAAGATTATTTTTTTTACAATGCTAGTTTAACATGAGATTTGACATAGAGAGAGCTGCTGTATGTAAAAGCTCATTTTAAAATCGCATTGCATACGTACGGTATACGGATGTGCCGTGGAAAAATCGCACGGAAATCACATTACACTCGCATGTTATTCGGTCTGGAAATTGGCCTTTTTTTCTGGCAGATGGGTATGAGCCCTTAGGCCGGGGTCAGGCTTGCGAGTATGATATGGTCGGTGGCATCAATACCTGGCACTGCCGCCGGCACTCGGGACCGGAGCGTGCTGAAAAAGGTTAACAAAAACGCTGCAGAACAAAACCAGTGAGGCGTCTGACTACTTCGCAGTGTGCACAGGCCCTTATAAAGGGGATGGGGTGCGCTTGTTTGGGCAGACTAGATGTGTGAGTGGAGCACAGCAGCGGGCACATTCCCCCTCAGCCACAGCCGTGCGCTCAGCTCTGACTGGAATGTGAGGGAGGAGGACGGCCTGCTCCACCCACATGGGCTTTCCCTCACACGAGAGGAGAGAACAGGGGATGAAAGGGCCTCAGCAGCCGGGTAACTCGGAGCATCACATAGGCGAGAGGAAGGCCAGCGGAGGAGCATGGCATTAGCAGAGGTGAGCCAGCATCCTGGCAGCAGGCACTGCCCGCCTCAGGGCCACGGCTCCCCGCTCCCCGGCCATTGTGCTGAGTGAATGGGAAGAGTCAGGCACCTCCGCGAGCTGTAGCGGCAGCAGCCCTGCCAGTCACCTGGGATAGCTCTCATCAGTCTGCCGCCTGGGCACACGTCATGGGGGGCTGCTGACCACTTTCTAGTCCATGTGCAGAAGCCGCACTCTGACCAGTCTGTAGTGAACCCGAGACATGGATGGGGATGCTGCTGAGGTGGACAGACTGGAGCCCAGCGATGATGACAAGGGGCCAGACAAGAGCACTGTGGGCATGGTGGAGCAGATGAACCTGTCCTCGCCATCCCATTCACCTTCAGAGGAGGAAGACACCCCTCAGCTGGCACCCAAACAACATGGGGTCAAGAGGCACCATCACAAGCACAACCTGAAGCACAGGTATGAGCTGCTGGAGACCCTGGGCAAAGGCACCTATGGCAAAGTCAAGAGGGCGATCGAAAGGTTTTCTGGCCGAGTGGTAAGTGTGCCCCACAACTTGTATCTAAGCTTGTCTCATGGTAATCACAAGGATGATTGTATCCGCGACACGGGATCATCTGCATATTGGTCTTATTGCCATTGTAGCGCACACCTGCCTATCCATCCCACTATACATTGCCACCTTGGAAGGTTGAGCAGACACTTTCACTTTTTCAGGAATATCCCTGTAAATCGGGGTTTTCCAGTATGATGGCGAGCTCTGCTTTTTTCTGATACACTGATTACTCCGCTCCATATCGCTGTGTCTCAGATCCTATTCATTTGCAGGGTTCTGCTTGCTGTCAGTGAATGGGCACCCTGCTGTTGACACCCAGGCGGTAATGTGTAAAGCAGCCGCACATGTCTATAGTCTGATCATTTGTTACTGTGTATAAAACATGATGTTCGCAGTGTAATTTACAAAATACATTGCCTAAACTAGATACAAATGTAGCAAGCTCTCAGCTCTATAAATAAATAATAATAAGTAGCTCTGGATTCTATTCACTGACGTCAAGCAGAGGTTTTGACTGGTGAGGAGTCGAGCAGTAGTGATCAGAGCGAGGAATAACTTGGCAGTGTGTAAGGGATAAGGTGTAGGTATAGGATGGTGACCCTACTTGTGGACGTGGTTCTGTGTCCTGCCTAGTGTTCTCTAGCTTATGAAACCCTCTGTGAGGTCTCACCACAGCTTATCTAACCTTTGGACTGTACGCAGTAATGTGGCTGCTGCCCCCAGTCAGGCGACTGGTATAATGCCAAGGATACAGCGTAAATGCAAAATGGGGACAAGCCAAGGGGGTGTCAGGTGAAAGCATCCAAGGAAGATATTTGCGGTGACGTCCGTCACTTAGCCTCCCGCGTGCCTGAAGGGATGACTGGAGAGCAGGGGCATGTTAAATGTATTTTGAGATAATCTTCTAAATATGTGGCCTGTGATGCAGCCAAACATGCACGATACGACCTATTAAATCCTGTTGATATAACAGCCACTCAATTGCAATCCGCTTATCAGAAGTAGTTAAAGTGGATCTGTCGCCAAATTTGACAATACTCCCTATATACATTAATAAATAAATATTTACACCTGATGAGACTGGTGTACTCACTAAATCCAAGTCAGATTGGCTGTATAATCCTTTGTATTAAGTTTCCCTGTCTATTAAAATTAGAACTTTTTTAAGTGCACCTCTATCTGGACTTTTTAATTTGAGGATTATAATGACTATTGTGACATGGATGTTCACAGTAAGTTCACCAGCCTCATTAGGTATGAGATCTGTTTAATATAACATACAGTGTAATGATGTTTGCAGTTAATTTTACATTTAAAGCAGCTCCCAACTCTAGCTGTCTTTTGAGCACAGACTTCCACCCCAATAAGTCATCCATATGTACAGAAATTATCATTAGTAGATCAAAAGGCATTTCAGCTGTAGTATAAATATCGTCACTGATCTCAGATTGACAGGTCACAATTGCAAACCCAAAAATAAAGACAGAAACGAAAATCAGCACTTATCATATGCCACAAGGGGAACACACCAATGGCAGGTGCATAAAAACAGGTATTAGTAAACGGGCTTACTGCGCATGAGACCAATTACATTTCAGCACTCATTTATCTAGTGCGCATGAGATAACAGAAGGAATAGTTTACTAGGAATAGCTGCCCGCTATGTATAAGCTGGCTTGTATACATACAAATGGTGTAGCATTGGAAGTCATATTCACTCCCATGCTCTGATGTGTATGGGGAACCAAAATTACTCAATGCCACTTTGGATGACTATAAATACTTAAGAGGGTCTGGCACAGACTTTACACCAAGAGCCATGAGCTTCAAGCTACACTATGGCATAATGGACAAAATACTGTAGTCTTGCAAGCCACAATTAGCAAATGGGACACCTTTTATAGTCACCGGAACTTTCATAGACATTGGGAGAAAACTACCCAGCTTTGGCGCTCTGAGCCCATTGTGTTCTTGAGTCCATCCTCATCATCAGTAATGTCAAGGATTTATAGCGAAGTCACTCCATGCATGATTACATCATAGTGCAAAAAGCCTGGTGCATCATTGTCAACTGTTATATAGGTATAAAAGTGGTCATTAGAATAATATTGTATTGACCCACCGGATTTCAGCAGCACCATATGACTATCCGATGGGTATGAAGGCCTTCTGAATCTCACTTGGCAGTAGAAGTCAGTGGAGAGAAGGATCAGACAGTTAGATTTCAAGATGCCTGATCCTTTAGGGAAGATAAGTCAACGCTGAAGGTATTTGGCAGCATCGTATTCCCTTTTACCTTTTCAGAACACATGCACACTCATGGGCTCTGTGGGCCGACAGCAGTCTAAAATGTATGGTTAACCCAAGTGTGATCTGCACCCTACTACACCAATGCAGTTTACTTTTATTGGACATCATTATCCATTGCTGAAGTATCTGCATTGCATGATATTTTAGATAGTTTCCTCACTTTTTCAGTAGCTGCTATACTTAGAGCTGCTAGTTGTAGTCAGAAAGACAACTGGCTCTGCGCATCAACGACATGAGGCATTTTAATGCCTAAGGAAATTACGAAGCTGGCCTATTGTTATAGCAACATGACATTTTCTGCCAGAGGTACTGTATTGTATGGCAGTGTGAGACTGTGTAATTATTATATTTGTCAAGAAGAGAAACCTATCGTAAAGATGGATTCAGCATCTGATACAGAGCATGAGCTTTGTAGACAATGAGGTGATTTTTTTGACTAACCTACTTGGCCTTAAATGAAGTACATACAGCATCCTTCTGGTAACATTCCTGTTCTCTCTGTGATTTTTAGGATAAAATGTACAGAGAAGGTTATTTGTTGTGAATTCGCTTTCTGGCCTCCCTCTGGTTCTTACTGAAGGTAGTGGAGCTGGTCAGAATGACAGAGGGGTTGCGAGTTCTCTTTCTGGGCTCCCTCTGGTGGTTACTGGAGGTAATGGAGCTGATCTGATTAACAGAGGCTTGCCACCTGATAATGAGGACGACGATTGGCGATCTGGGGTTTCAGATTGTGATTTAAGACAGCAGACTCCCTCTATCCCCGCTGGTGATTTTCTTCTTGCCTCCTGAGGTCTGATGTTTCCAGCTCAGTCCCTGCATGTTCAGCTAAGTGTTCATTTGCTATTCTGTTTGTGTTTGATCTGGTTTTGTCTATCTCAGTTTTGTGTGGGTCAGCCAGCTCCGGCTGGGGCTGTACTGAATCACCGTCCATATGTTACTGCTTGTGCCAGTTTGTTTTTGTCCCTTATTAAATTGGCCTCTTATTGCTCTGCTTTCAGAATATACCAGAGTGCTGATATAGTGGGCGAAGTCGTGCGACTTCACTGTTTTTTGCATCAGACGTGTTGGACTTTTTGCAGGGTTTTTTGCCTGATTGCAGACAGCGTCTTTCCTTTCCTGTCCTCTCTAGTCAGTGTGGGCCCCATCATTTGCTCAGTCTATTTTCCTGTCTGCGTTTGTGTTTTCATTTTGTCTCACCGACAATATATGTTTGGGGGCTATCTATTCCTTTGAGGTCTGCTCTGTGGCAGTTTAGATTTCCCCTTTCTTGCTTTAGGCTTAGTTAGCTCTCTGGCTGTGCCGAGGCGTCTAGGATCATCGTAGGTACGCTCCACGGCTACTGCTTGTTGTGTGGATTGGATCAGGGGTCTGCAATCCGCTTAGTTACCAACCTCTCTGGTTTTCTGTGGCTTAGCTTGGGCTTGCTCTCCTCCTCGGTGACCCAATCATAACAGTTATTCTAGCAACAGCGCTTCCATTGAAAGCGATCATAACATTTTATTGATGAGGACCTAAGCTAGGGCTTCCACTGATGTGCTGAACATCAGCCCAGTGCTTACTAGTGACCTGTGGTAGACCAAAAATGAAGAACATTAACCTGCTTCTTCAGAACTTTATCTTGGACTCTAGTATCATAGGTCTAGCCATGTGATCTATTAAATTGTTGCATTTTGTTGTGGCAGGTGAGTGAGCCTGAATGGTGGCTCAGTGGTTAGCACTGTAGCCTTGCAGTGCAGGGGTACTAGGTTCAAATCTCACCAAGGACAACATCTGTAAGGAGTTTGTATGTCCTCCCCGTGTTTGCGTGGGTTTCCTCTGGGTAGTCCTGTTTCCTCCCATATTCCAAAGATGTACTGAGATAGTGAATTTAGCTTGTGAGCCCTAATGGAGAGAGTGATGATGGCTGTAAAGCTCTGTGGAATTAATGGTGCTATATAAATGAGTAAAACAAATATTGCTGAACTCCGAACACATACTTCTCCAAGAAGTCTGTTTTAGTGTTCGGATTTTCGGGAGGAGAGAGAGAGACTAAAGTTTGGGTCCCCATTGGCTTCTCTGGCTAGCTCTTCTCTGGAGTTTAGATCTGTTTTCTTATACCATTTGTGCACTCAGAAAAACTGCTGTCCATATTGAACATATGGACATCATAGACAGATGAGTAGGCCCCTTATCTTGAGAGATCTCTTAGCCATGGCAGAGCACAGATCACAGAAGCAATTTTAGCATGATGGCACTAAAGCCCAGATTTACATTTAGCGATGCACCAGCGATGCCGACCACGATATGACCCGGTCAGGATCGCTGGTGCATCGCTAAATGGTCGCTAGTGAGCTGCCAAACAGGCAGATCTCACAGCGATGCAGCGACGCAGCAGCGATCTTTACTTACCTTTCAGACGCGGCGATGATGACGTCCTCCCGCCCGCGTCCACGCTTCACTCGTTGGCGCCAGCAGGAAGCCCAGCAGGAAGCAGCCGACGAGAAATGGACGTGGACGATCTCGCGCGATTAGCGATAGCCAGCAGGGGAGTCGGTCGGAGGTAAGTATCACACATAGCGATATCGCTAGCAATATCGCTGCTGCGTCACAAAATCTGTGACGTTTAGCGATATTGCTAGCGATATCGCTATGTGTAAAACCCCCTTAAGTTTTTGGGTTCCTAATCCTAAGCTGAGCTGGTTCTTAAGTCTAAGGCTAACTTTACATGTAATGGTATTTCTTATATTTCACCTCAAACTTAAAGGGCTTGTGCCAAGATTAGAAGTTATACCCTAGTCATAGTGCTTGGCTATCGATGGCTTGACCTCTGCTCCATTCTGATGCAGCTTTAAGAGCACCATCCTCAGGATTTCTTTGGGACGAATTGGTGAAATACGCAGCAATCAGCGAGTTATTCCCTATTCTGTGGATAGGAACAATTTTTAATCTTGGTATAAACCATTGTAGGCATTAGGTAGCATTCGCACAGACACTGGACTCTTGGGTCAAAACAATGTGATGTTTATCTACTGGTTGCACAGTACCAAAATAAAAGCATAAACACAAAATCCCTAGCGTTGTCCAGGCACTAAATAAACAAAATAGACCCTGGCTACTCACAGCTGAGCTAGTCCCAGTTTGGTCAAGCGCAATGGCTATTTTCCATAGCAACCTCTGATACTTGCAGTTTGGTGCATACGGCCTGTGCAGACTCTTCTTACAAAGGGATTCTAAATTGTCTGTCTCTCGAGCTCCAGTACAATCCACTCTGGTCAGCTACCCCAGCTGACTGACTAAGGTGAACCCCCAGACTAGTCCCCAGACCGGTTATATGTATTGCCTGCCAGGTGCACCTATTTAGAACCTGTAGAGCTAGAATTTTAAAGGGGTTGTCCGGGCTTTTCACATAATCTCAGTACATATCTGGGCTGCAGAATTATGACAATAAGTAATTTACTTTCTGTCACTAGTTTGCACGGTTTTCTAGATATTCTGAACAGAACGTCCAAGGGGGGGTGTTATGGCATTGAAATGAGAACTAGTCGTAACCTCCTACTCTACTCCAAACATGCCCTCACACCCCCACCCTCCATAGCTACAGGCCCTCCCCGTCCACATGAAGCAGCCCTCATCACACAGTAACCAATTCTTCCCCTCCAGCAGCCTCAGTGCAGAGAGCAGAGAGGTGCTCCTCCCCCAGACACATGCTGAACAGTGATCTATGGAAAGTGAAAGTAGTGAGGAGGGAAAATCGTCCTGTATTCTGGGCCACTCCATGATTACAATACATAACTCATTATCAGTAATTCCTTCCCTCTCTGTCCCAGGCTGCTGGCAGCAGTGAGAACAGACTGTGTGATGGCCAATGATGGGGATCTGCAGCTTCTAATCTGCACAGGGGATGGCAGTCACTGATGTAATCTGTTGTGTGACAAAGCCTCTGCTGTGTGAATGAGACAGCTCTGTGTCACTGATGTCTTCGCACAGCAGCAGATTTGGTGCAGTGTATGTGCGAAGCTCCACCAAACTCTCAGCAAGCTCCAGTGACCAGCACCACCCACTGCCCACTCATTGGCTGGCAGTAAACTGCACCAGCACTCATCTTTATCATCATTCCAGCATTGGAAAGAACACAGCAGTGATCCTGTATTTGTGAAAGCAGCACAATACATACATACAGTGGGGAAAAAAAGTATTTAGTCAGTCAGCAATAGTGCAAGTTCCACCACTTAAAAAGATGAGAGGCGTCTGTAATTTACATCATAGGTAGACCTCAACTATGGGAGACAAACTGAGAAAAAAAAATCCAGAAAATCACATTGTCTGTTTTTTTTTCATTTTATTTGCATATTATGGTGGAAAATAAGTATTTGGTCAGAAACAAAATTTCATCTCAATACTTTGTGATATATCCTTTGTTGGCAAAGACAGAGGTCAAACGTTTTCTGTAAGTCTTCACAAGGTTGCCACACACTGTTGTTGGTATGTTGGCCCATTCCTCCATGCAGATCTCCTCTAGAGCAGTGATGTTTTTGGCTTTTCGCTTGGCAACACGGACTTTCAACTCCCTCCAAAGGTTTTCTATAGGGTTGAGATCTGGAGACTGGCTAGGCCACTCCAGGACCTTGAAATGCTTCTTACGAAGCCACTCCTTCGTTGCCCTGGCGGTGTGCTTTGGATCATTGTCATGTTGAAAGACCCAGCCACATTTCATCTTCAATGCCCTTGCTGATGGAAGGAGGTTTGCACTCAAAATCTCACGATACATGGCCCCATTCATTCTTTCATGTACCCGGATCAGTCGTCCTGGCCCCTTTGCAGAGAAACAGCCCCAAAGCATGATATTTCCACCACCATGCTTTACAGTAGGTATGGCGTTTGATGGATGCAACTCAGTATTCTTTTTCCTCCAAACACGACAAGTTGTGTTTCTACCAAACAGTTCCAGTTTGGTTTCATCAGACCATAGGACATTCTCCCAAAACTCCTCTGGATCATCCAAATGCTCTCTAGCAAACTTCAGACGGGCCCGGACATGTACAGGCTTAAGCAGTGGGACACGTCTGGCACTGCAGGATCTGAGTCCATGGTGGCGTAGTGTGTTACTTATGGTAGGCCTTGTTACATTGGTCCCAGCTCTCTGCAGTTCATTCACTAGGTCCCCCCGCGTGGTTCTGGGATTTTTGCTCACCGTTCTTGTGATCATTCTGACCCCACAGGGTGGGATTTTGCGTGGCGCACCAGATCGAGGGAGATTATCAGTGGTCTTGTATGTCTTCCATTTTCTAATTATTGCTCCCACAGTTGATTTCTTCACTCCAAGCTGGTTGGCTATTGCAGATTCAGTCTTCCCAGCCTGGTGCAGGGCTACAATTTTGTTTCTGGTGTCCTTTGACAGTTCTTTGGTCTTCACCATAGTGGAGTTTGGAGTCAGACTGTTTGAGGGTGTGCACAGGTGTCTTGTTATACTGATAACAAGTTTAAACAGGTGCCATTACTACAGGTAATGAGTGGAGGAAAGAGGAGACTCTTAAAGAAGAAGTTACAGGTCTGTGAGAGCCAGAAATCTTGATTGCTTGTTTCTGACCAAATACTTATTTTCCACCCTAATATGCAAATAAAATGAAAAAAAACCAGACCAATGTGATTTTCTGGATTTTTTTTTCTCAGTTTGTCTCCCATAGTTGAGGTCTACCTATGATGTAAATTACAGACGCCTCTCATCTTTTTAAGTGGTGGAACTTGCACTATTGCTGACTGACTAAATACTTTTTTTCCCCACTGTACATACACCCCCCAACACTTCACACTGTTACAGCTGCTGATTGGACAGGCTGCTCCCATCAGTATTTGTGTCATTAGAGACACAGTGCTCACACATACACTGCACCAAATCTGCTGCTTTGTGAAGACATCAGTGACACAGAGCTGTCTCATTCACACAGCAGAGGCTTTGTCACACAACAGATTACATCAGTGACTGCCATCCCCTTTGCAGATTAGAATACAGGACGAATTTCCCTCCTCCTCATTGGTTTCACTTTCCATAGATATAGATTACTGTGTGTGTGTCTGGGGGAGGAGCAGCTGCTCTCTGCACTATGCTGCTGGAGGGGAAGAATTCATGAGGGCTGCTTCATGTGGATGGGGAGGGCCTTTAGCTATGGAGGGTGGGGTTGTTGCTATAGAGGGCATGTGTGGAGTAGAGTAGGAGGTTACGACTAGTTCTCATTTCAATGCCATAACAACCCCCTTGGACGTTCTGTTCAGAATATCCAGAAAACCGTGCAAACTAGTGACAGAAAGTAAATTACTTATTGTCATAATTCTGCAGCCCAGATATGTACTGAGATTATGTGAAAAGCCCGGACAACCCCTTTAACCCTAGCCTACCTGGCTTTTCTACACCCTTTAAAGCAATATTCCA
Source organism: Dendrobates tinctorius (assembly GCF_039654945.1). NCBI lineage: Eukaryota > Metazoa > Chordata > Amphibia > Anura > Dendrobatidae > Dendrobates > Dendrobates tinctorius. The sequence continues at coordinate 11,340,953 of NW_027361908.1, forward strand.
GTAAGAAGTTATTACCTTTCCACAGGAGTGATGATTACTTCTAGATCAGTGTGGGTCCACTGAGAACTCAACTTGTCACTAGACAATAGACCTCTAGATCTATTAGTTATCACACATTATGTAAATTAGTGATAATTTTCTCTTAAATTTCCCCCAAATACATATTACTTTCTGATTAGGAAAAGGTCAGAGAGGTCCGACGCCTGCACACTGCAGTACTTTACTCTGCCCTCAACAGGGCAGATAAAGTACGCCTGCGCAGGAGCCGCGGCAGAAGTAAGAAAGAGGACGTCATCGATTGAAGATGGGAGGCGTCGGACTGGACCGCGACACCCATCACACCCGCCCCTGCCCCCGGTGAGTATAATCTAACTTGTTTTTCTTATCTTTCAGGTTAGATCGGGGGCTTATCTACAGCATTACAGAATGCTGTACATAAGCCCCTGATAGCAGTGGCCACATCATATAGGCCAAAAAATAGGTGACAGATTCCATTTAACGGGCCTTGTTGCATGACTTAGGACAGAGGTCTCAAACACGCTGCCCGGTGCATCACATGTCTCACTCCCTGAGGCAGGTAGAAGGGAGAAGACACATATTCAGGAGCGCGCTATGGCTGTTCTGTGTGCACACACTGCACAGGACCTGGGATGAGGTCACAGGAGGGGAGGAGTCAGGGGGTCACATGATCAGGGGCCTCAGCGTATGCAGGACGCTGCTGTCTGCTGGTTGTCATGGTGCTGGATGCCAATAAGTTTCTGTGTGGGGTCAGGAGGGGTTTACAGAGTGGATGTAGCAGAGCCGTGTGTGTGTACAAGGTGTAGGGAGCGGAGCCGTGTGTGTACGAGGTGTACGGAGAGGAGCCGTGTGTGTATGAGGACCGAGGTGTAGGGAGTGGAACCGCGTGTGTACGAGGTGTACGGAGCAGAGCCACATGTGTATGAGGTGTACGGAGCGGAGCCGCGTGTATATGGACCGGAGCCACATGTGTGCGAGGTGTACGGAGCGGAGCTGCGTGTGTACGAGGTGTATAGAGTGGAGCCGCGTGTGTACGAGGTGTACGGAGCGGAGCCGCGTGTGTACGAGGTGTAGGGAGTGGAGCCGCGTGTGTACGAGGTGTATGGAGAGGAGCCGTGTGTGTACAAGGTGTACGGAGCAGAGCCGTGTGTGTACGAGGTGTAGGGAGTGGAGCCACGTGTGTACGAGGTGTAGGGAGCGGAGCCGTGTGTGTACGAGGTGTACGGAGCAGAGCCGTGTGTGTACGAGGTGTACGGAGCGGAGCCATGTGTGTACAAGGTGTGCAAAGCGCAGCCGCTCGTGTGCGGAGTGGAGATGTGCACGTACGAGGTGTGCTGAGCGGAGATGTGCGTGTATTTTGGCATGGGAGGCCCATTTGAAAGTAAGCACCGGGGCCCATAACTTTGTAGTTACGCCACTGCTCACGCTAGAAGAGAGGAGGAGTGTGCCGCTCCGTAGTGGCTTTGGCCCTGCGTGATGACATCCCTCTGACGCTGTGTAATGATATCACGCCAGCGCGCAGAAGACGGAGGTGTGACTTTCCCCCCATTGCTGGATTTTGCAGGTGACTGGCTGTACGTGTACAGCGAGATGATAGCGCCTGCTCACATGCAGAGCCGACACTATCATCCGCTGAGGTAAGCTGTACATTGCAGCTGACAACCTACCGTATATACTCGAGTATAAGCCGACCCGAGTATAAGCCGACCCCCCTAATTTTGCCACAAAAAAATGGGAAAACTTATCGACTCGTGTATAAGCCGAGGGTGCACAGTGAGAGGCCTCAGTTACCTGCAGTGTGTGGCCCCAGTTATGATGCACAGTGAGTGGCCCCAGTTATGATGCACAGTGAGTGGCCACAGTTATGATGCACAGTGAGTGGCCCCAGTTATGATGCACAGTGAGTGGCCCCAGTTATCATGCACAGTGAGTGGCCCCAGTTATCATGCACAGTGAGTGGCCCCAGTTAGGATGCACAGTGAGTGGCCCCAGTTATGTGCACAGTGAGTGACCCCAGTTATGTGCACAGTGAGTGGCCCCAGTTATGATGCACAGTGAGTGGCCCCAGTTATCATGCACAGTGAGTGGCCCCAGTTATGATGCACAGTGAGTGGCCCCAGTTATCATGCACAGTGAGTGGTCCCAGTTATGTGTACAGTGAGTGGCCCCAGTTATGTGCACAGTGAGTGGCCCCAGTTATCATGCACAGTGAGTGGCCCCAGTTATGATGCACAGTGAGTGGCCCCAGTTATGCACAGTAAGTGGCCCCAGTTATGCACAGTGAGTGGCCCTAGCTTTGCTGCACAGTGAGTGGCCCCAGCTTTGCTGCACAGTGAGTGGCCCCAGTTATCTGTACAGTGTGTGGCCCCAGTTATCTGCACAATCAGTGGCCCCAGTTATGATGCACAGTGTGTGGCCCCATCATGTTGCTGCTGCCGCTGCCTCCCTTACAAAAAAAAAAAAAAAACCTGTATACTCCCCTCAGTCGCTGCCCCCTGCTCATCAGCGTTGCGCTCTGCAGTGACTGTGCAGGCAGAGAGCGATAGCCCCCCTTGACCTGAATGTCACTGCAGAGGACGCAAGACAGCAGAGCGCAGGGACAGGTGAATATGCCTCCCAACCCCCCTTCATACTCACCGGGTCCTGGCGCTTGTCTCTGCAGCTCCCCTGCTTGTTACATGTTGTCAGCGCTTCTCTCTTCCTGGTTCAGCGGTCACATGGCACCCGCTCATTAAATATGCGCATATTTAATGAGCGGGTACCATTTGACAGCTGAAGCAGGAAGAGAGCAGCGCCGACAACATGGAACAAGCAGGGGAGCTGCAGAGAAGGGTGAGTATGATCTGACACCCCCGCTCCCCCTCCCCCGCCGATCCCCCCCGGTATATGACTCGTGTATAAGCCGAGAGGGGGGACTTTCAGCCCAAAAAAATGGGCTGAAAATCTCGGCTTATACACGAGTATATACGGTATTTGAACGGCCACGATCGGTATTAGCACCGATCGCGTCTGTTTAACCCCTTAGATACCGCTATCAATTGTGGCTGTATTAAATTTGAAACGAATGCGGCCTGCCAGCTTAAATTTTTTTTATGTGCCGCCTATTTACTCTGCCGAGTTTGAGACCCCTGACTTAGGATAAAAGCCAAAACCAGAATCTCAATTTGCTGAGACTGTGTGGATACTTTACATTTAATCATTAATCTATAACTGATATTAAAGCCATTATTCTAATAGAAAGCATCACTTTTTAGTTCTGTATCCTCACAAAGGGCTGTATTAGTCCGTGAAAACCAAACCCACGAACAAGTTACTTGATTTCCAATTTGTCTTCTGTTGTGTGTATATAGTATACAGAGATTGTCAATCAACAGTTGGGTAGAGTTGCTAATTTGCCATGTGAAATGCCAATTAGAATAGAAACGGATACATTGCCTCCTGTCAGAGCACTAGTCTAGGCTAACATTCAGTTTTGTACAATTAAAAGTTGCTCTATTTGGAAATAAAGAAAACACAATTTTATACAGTATCTCACAAAAGTGAATCCACCCCTCACTTTTTTTTTAAATATTATATCTTTTCATGGGACAACATTGAAGATATGATGCTTTGATACAATGTAAAGAAGTTAGTGTACAGCTTTGTATAACAGTGTATATTTGGTGTGCCCCCTACATAACTCAAAACACAGCCATTAGTGTTTAAACCGCTGGCAACATAAGTGAATACATCGCTCAGTGAAAATGACCAAATTGTGCCCAATTAGCCATTTTCCCTCCCCGGTGTCATGTGACTCATTAGTGTGTCTCAAGGTCTCAGGTGTGACTATGTAGCAGGTGTGATACATTTCATTGAGGGAACCAGGAATGCCAACATGTACTGTGACATACTGAATCAGAGCATGATCCCCTCCATTCAGAAGCTGGGCCGCAGATAGTATTCCAACATGATAACGACCCTTGCTAAAGAGACTTAAGGTGAAGGTGCTGGAATGGTCTTGCGTGTCTCCAAAGCTAAACCCTATTGAGCATCTGTGGGGCATCCTCAAACGGAAGGTGGAGGAGCGCAAGGTCTCTAACATCCACCAGCTACAAGATGTTGTCATGGAGTACAAGAACATTCCAGTGGGAACCTGTGAAGCTCTAGTGAACTCCATGTCCAAGAGGATTAAGACAGAACTTGAAAATAATGGTGGCCACACAAAATATTGACACTTTGGGCACAATTTGGCCATTGTCACTTAGGGGTGTATTCACTTTTGTTGCCAGCGGTTTAGACATTTACCCCTTCCTGACATATGACGTACTATCCAGTCCAGATGACCCGGGTCTGTATTACTGTGGATGGTATAGTACGTCATAGCGGGGGGAGCGCAGCTGATCGCGGCTGGGTGTCAGTTGGTTATCACAGCTAACACCCGGCACTATGTGCCAGGAGCGGTCACGGACTGCTCCCGGCACATTAACCCCCGGCACACTGCGATCAAACATGATCGCAGTGTACCGGGGGCATAGGGAAGCATCACGCAAGGAGAGGGCTTCCCTGAGACCCTCGGAACAACGCGATGTGCTCATGTTGTTCCGAGGGCCTCCTCCCTTCAGGACAAATTGCACAATAACTTTTGCAGTCCAATTTCCCCTCTTACCCTTGGTGAAATAAAAAAATTGGACCTGAAGTCATTTTTTTTGAAAAAAATTTAAATGTTCAATTTTTTAAACATTCAAACATTCTTGTGAAGCACCTGAAAGGTTAATAAACTTCTTGAATGCGGTTTTCAGCACCTTGAGGGGTGCAGTTTTTAGAATGGTATCCCTTTTGGGTATTTTCTATGATATAGACCCCTCAAAGTGACTTCAAATGTGATGTGGTCCCTGAAAAAATGGTGTGGTAAAAATGAGAAATCGCTGGTCAACTTTTAACACTTTTAACTTCCTAACAAAAAAAAATTTTGGTTCCAAAATTGTGCTGATGTAAAGTAAACATGTGGGAAATGTTACTTATTAAGTATTTTGTGCACCATATCTCTGATTTAAGGGCATGAAAATTCAAAGTTGAAAAATTGTGAAATTTTCTAAATTTTCGCCAAATTTCCGTTTTTTTTCACAAATAAACGCAAGTTATATGAATGAAATTTTACCACTATCATGAAGTACAATATGTCACGAGAAAAACAATGTCAGAATCACCGGGATCCATGGAAGCGTTCCAGAGTTATTACCTCATAAAGGGACAGTGGTCAGAATTGTAAAAATTGGCCCGGTCATTAACATGCAAACCACCCTTGGGGGTAAAGGGGTTATTGACTGTGTGTTGAGTTATGTAGAGGGCACACCAAATTTACACTGTTATACAAGATGTACACTGACTATTTTACCATTATTGTATCAAAGTGTCATATCTTCAATGTTGACTATATATAATCAACGAGTTGTTTTTCTAAACTAAAACCTCAGTATTCAGGTTAAATTGCTGTGTTGACACTTTGAAATTAATAACTGGGTTTTGGATTTCAGTTTGTGCACTCGGTCACCAAAAGGTTCGCCATCACTTGCCTAGGCAATCTTTATCTAGAGCAGTGGTTCCCAAATTCCTGTCCTCGTGGACCCCAGCAGGTCATGTTTTCAGGATTTCCTTAGTATTTCACAGGTGATGGAAGTATCATCAAGGCATTAGGAATTCTCTCACATGTGTAACACTATGGAAATCCTGAAAACATGACCTGTTGGGGTCCGCGAGGACTGGAGTTTGGGAACCACTGATCTAGAGCAACAATTCTTTTTTGAATCTTCGGAGAGTTCTTTGCCATGAGGTGCCATGTTGAATTTCCAGTGACCAGTAGAAGAGAGAGTGAGAGCAATAACTAATGAGTCACATGACATCGGGGAGGGAAAATGGCTAATTGGGCACAATTTGGTCATTTTCACTGAGCAATGTACGCTCTTTCGTTGCCAGCAGTTTAGTCATTAATGGCTGTGTGTTATGTAGAGGGCACACCTAATTTACACTTTTATACAAGCTGTACACTAACTTCTTTACATTGTATCAAAGTTCCACCTGATGAAGACGGATCCTCCGTCGAAACGCTTTGTGGTTTAACCCCATCTCTTGTCTGAGTCTCTTTCCTGCACTCCTAAGACCGTTTTCCATTTTCTCATTGCTCCTATCCTCCATTGGAGGTTTTCGGCTGGAGCTGCGGTGGAGACCTGACATTTTTGTCTGCCCCTGGGTTGCTTCCTAAGCACTCCTTTATGACTGCTTATCACTGACTCTTATATCTTCAGTGTTGTCCCATGAAAAGATACAATAAAATATATACAAAAATGTAAGGGGTGTCCTCACTTTTGTGGTTTACTGCATATCCTAGTATATGAGATGTACACATAATGTATTAGAAAATGTAGGATTACCCAGATCTAATCCTTTTGTGAGATAACACATACTATAACATTTCACATAGGCAGGCAGTAGCTTTACTTGGATATTATACATTCCATAATTTGTATGATGTCACAGAGAAAATATGCGACCTAAGCTATTGTTATAGGTGAAATGCAAGTGATTTAATGTATAAACATTCTCATTTCAAGTATTCCAATTCTTTATGTTTTTCACCAGCATTAAATACTTGTAACTAGTGTTGAGCATTCCGATACCGCAAGTATCGGGTATCGGCCGATACTTGCTGTATCGGAATTCCGATACCGACTTCCGATATTTTTTCAATATCGGAATTCGGCATCGGAATCGGAAGTTCAGTTGATTGACGGCCTGACGTCATCATGATGCGCGGTGTGTGCGCATCATGATGCGCCGTCATTTCGGGCCTTCCGGGGGTCTCTGCCGGCCTGCCGGGGGGCTGTGCCGGCCTGCCGGGGGGCTGTGTGGACTGCCCGGGGTCTCTGCCGGCCTGCCGGGGGGCTGTGCCGGCCTGCCGGGGGGCTGTGCACCCTGTGGGGGTCTGTACCGGCCTGCCGGGGGGCTGTGCCGGCCTGCCGGGGGGCTGTGCTGATGTCCGGGGGTCTGTGCAAGCATCGTCCGATGGGACTACAAGTCCCATCGGGCGATGCCTGCTACCATGACAGTGATTGACACATTAGCCAATGATGGGACAGTAGTAGTCCCATCATCCGGCTAATGTGTTAAATGTTAAAAAAAAAAAAAAAAAAAAAAAAAATACTACATACATACTACATGCATGCTACATACATACTACATGCTACATACATACTACATATATACTACATACATACTACATACATGCTACATACATACTGCATGCTACATACATACTACATACATACTACATACATACTACATGCATGCTACATACATACTACATGCTACATACATACTACATACATACTACATGCATGCTACATGCATGCTACATGCTACATACATACTACATATATACTACATACATACTACATACATGCTACATACATACTGCATGCTACATACATACTACATACATACTACATACATACTACATGCATGCTACATACATACTACATGCTACATACATACCACATACATACTACATGCTACATGCATGCTACATGCTACATACATACTACATATATACTACATATATACTACATACATACTACATGCATGCTACATACATACTACATGCTACATACATACTACATATATACTACATACATACTACATACATGCTACATACATACTGCATGCTACATACATACTACATACATACTACATACATACTACATGCATGCTACATACATACTACATGCTACATACATACCACATACATACTACATGCATGCTACATGCATGCTACATACATACTACATGCTACATACATACCACATACATACTACATACATGCTACATATATACTACATGCATGCTACATACATACTACATATATACTACATGCATGCTACATACATACTACATACATACCACATATATACTACATACATACAATACATACATAGACATACAGTACATATAACATAGAGTAACATACTTACCAATACTTGTCACATTGTTCCCCGAAGCCATTGTCTTTCCGGAATAAATATTAACATAACAAACCACAAAAATACTCACCCACGATCCGAAGCAGTCCACGAGTGTGTCCCACGACGATCTTGGGTAGAGAACTGCAGCATCAGATGATGCTGCCGTTCTCTACGGGCTGCAGGAATCCAATGACGGAAGGTAGGTATCCTTCCGCACTGTATTCCTCCGCCACTTAAAAAAAAAAAAGTCCCTAGTCTCACTTTATGCCATTGCTGCGTGGGAATTTCCCACACAGCAATGGCATAAAGTGAGACTAGGGACTTTTTTTTTTTTAAGTGGCGGAGGAATACAGTGCGGAAGGATACCTACCTTCCGTCATTGGATTCCTGCAGCCAGTAGAGAACGGCAGCAACAGCTGATGCTGCAGTTCTCTACCCAAGATCGTCGTGGGACACACTCGTGGACTGCTTCGGATCGTGGGTGAGTATTTTTGTGGTTTGTTATGTTAATATTTATTCCGGAAAGACAATGGCTTCGGGGAACAATGTGACAAGTATTGGTAAGTATGTTACTCTATGTTATATGTACTGTATGTCTATGTATGTATTGTATGTATGTAGTATATATGTGGTATGTATGTAGCATGCATGTAGCATGCATGTAGTATATATGTAGTATGTATGTAGCATGCATGTAGTATATATGTAGTATGTATGTAGCATGTAGTATGTATGTAGCATGCATGTAGTATATATGTAGTATGTATGTAGCATGTAGTATGTATGTAGCATGCATGTAGTATATATGTAGCATGCATGTAGTATGTATGTAGCATGCATGTAGTATGTATATGGTATGTATGTAGTATGTATGTAGCATGCATGTAGTATATATGTGTTATGTATGTGGTATGTATGTAGCATGTATGTAGCATGCATGTAGTATGTATGTAGTATATATGTAGTATGTATGTAGCATGTAGTATGTATGTAGTATGTATGTAGCATGCATGTAGCATGCAGTATGTATGTAGCATGCATGTAGTATATATGTAGTATGTATGTAGCATGTAGTATGTAGCATGCATGTAGTATATATGTAGTATGTAGCATGTAGTATGTATGTAGCATGCATGTAGTATATATGTGTTATGTATGATGCATGTAGCATGCATGTAGTATGTATGTAGTATATATGTAGTATGTATGTAGCATGCAGTATGTATGTAGCATGCATGTAGTATATATGTAGTATGTATGTTGCATGTAGTATGAATGTAGCATGCATGTAGTATGCATGTTGTATGTATGTAGCATGTAATTTTTTTTTTTTTTTTTTTTTTTTACATTTAACACATTAGCCGGATGATGGGACTACTACTGTCCCATCATTGGCTAATGTGTCAATCACTGTCATGGTAGCAGGCATCGCCCGATGGGACTTGTAGTCCCATCGGACGATGCCTGCACAGACCCCCGGAGCCTGCACAGCCCCCCGGCAGGCCGGCACAGCCCCCCGGCAGGCCGGCACAGCCCCCCGGAGCCTGCACAGCCCCCCGGCAGGCCGGCACAGCCCCCCGGCAGGCCGGCACAGCCCCCCGGAGCCTGCACAGACCACCGGCAGGCCGGCACAGACCACCGGAGCCTGCACAGACCCCCTGGCAGGCCGGCACAGCCCCCCGAAAGGCCCGTACAGACCCCAGAGAGGCTGTACAAGGGCAGGAAAGGGTTTTTCTTATTCCGATACCGGAAGTCCCATAGACTTGAATGGGACTTCCGGTATCGGAATCGGCGATACCGATACTTTTTTTAAAGATCGGCCGATACCATCCGATACGATACTTTGAAGTATCGGACGGTATCGCTCAACTCTACTTGTAACACTTAGAATAGATTTTGTGTGATGAAAGGTAGGGGGCCCATTTCCAGCAGACATGGTGGAACTGCAGAAATGGTATGGGACTTTTTTCAAAACTATATTTTTCTTATTCATAGTTTTCCCCAGGCCAGAAATTTTGTAATTCTTACTTTTCCCCAACTGAGAACAGATGCATGCTGCCAGTGGTATAGTCACTGGCAGCATGCAGTGAATCGAATCCAGGGTCCAGAGCCGGTGATTGAAGCAATTATACCCCAGTTCGCAACTTAGATCTTTTGTTTTCCATCCTCTAACTGAAGAAGTTTTAGGATTTTCTAAAGTAAATTCATTAACTCTCTTCACATTAGAGCACATATCCTGAGTGTACTTCTTGATTACAAACAGGGATATATGTATACACTGCTCAAAAAATAAAGGGAACACTTATACAACACAATGTAACCCCAAGTCACTCACACTACATTGAAATCAACCTGTCTAGTTATGACTTAACACTGATTGTGAATAAATTTCTTCTGCTGTTGTGCAAATGTAACAGACATCAGGTAGAAATTATAGGCAATTATCAAGACACCCCCTATAAAGGAGGGGTTCTTCAGATGGTGACCACAGACCATTTCTCTGTTCTCATCCTTTTTGGCTGTTGTTTTGGTCACTTTTGCTTTTTAGCATTGCTCTCACCCCTAGAGGTACATACAGTAGCATGAGGCAGTGTCTACAACCCACAGAAGTTGCCTAAGTAGTGCAGCTCATCCAGGATCACACATCAATGTAAGCTGTGGCAAGAAGGGTAGCTGTGTCTGTCAGGACTGTGTCCAGAGTGTGGAGCACACAAGGAGACTTGGAGATGTGGAGGGAACCCGTAGGAGGGCAGCATCCAAGAATCAGGACCGCTACCTCCTCCTTTATGCAAGGAGAAACTGGAGGAGCAGTGCCAGAGTCCTGCAAAATGACCTCCAGCGGGCCACTAACATCCATTTGTTTTTTCAAACCGTCAGAAGCAGGCTCCATGAGGGTGGTATGAAGGCCTAACGTCCACAAGTGGGTGTTGTGCTTACAGCCCAACAACATGCATGGCGATTGGCATTTGCCAGAGAACACCAAGATTGGCAGATTCGACATTGGCGCTCTGTGCTCTTCATGGATGAGAGCAGGTTCACACTGAGCACATGTGACAAAAGTGACAGAGTCTGGAGACGCCGTGGAGATTGTTCTGCTGCCTGCAACATCCTCCAGCATGACCGGTTTGGCAGTGGGTCAGTAATAGTGTGGAGAGGCATTTCTTTTATGTAAATGTGACAGTCTGGAGACGCCGTGGAGATCGTTCTGCTGCCTGCAACATCCTCCAGCATGACCGGTTGTGCAGTGGGTCAGTAATGGTGTGGAGTGGCATTTCTTTAATGTGCCGCACATCTGGGACATCATGTCTCGTTCCATCCACCATTGCACCACAGACTGTACAGGAGTTGCCTGATTCTTTAATCCAGGTCTGGGAGTACATCCGCCTCCTCATCAGAAGCATTCCTAGGAGTTGTAGGGAGGTCATATAGGCACGTGGAGGCCACACACACTGCTAATCATAATTTCTTTGTCTTGAAGCATTTCCACTGATGGAAATCAGCCTGTAATGTGATTTTCCACTTTGATTTTGAGCATAATTCCAAATCCAGACCTCCATGAGATATGAATTTTGATCTATATTGATCATTTTTATGTTTTGTTGTTCACAACACATTCCATTATGTAATGAATAAAAATTTGCAATTGGAATATTTCATTCAGTGATATCTAGGATGTGGTATTTTAATGTTCCCTTTATTTTTGGAGCAGTGTATACAGTGAGTACAGAAAGTATTCAGACCCCTTTACATTTTTTTCACTCTTTGTTTCATTGCAGCCATTTGGTAAATTCAAAAAAGTTCATTTTTTTTTCTCATTAATGTACACTCTGCACCCCATGTTGACTGAACAAAACCCAGAAATGTAGGAATTTTTGCAAATTTATTAAAAAAGATAAACTGAAATATCAAATGGTCGTAAGTATTCAGACCCTTTGCTCAGTATTGAGTAGAAGCACCCTTTTGAGCTAGTACAGCCATGAGTCTTCTTGGGAATGATGCATCAATTGTTTCACACCTGGAATTGGGGATCCTTTGCCATTCTTCCTTGCAGATCCTTTCCAGTTTCATCAGGTTAAATGGTGAACGTTGGTGGACAGCCATTTTCAGGTCTCTCCAGGGATGCTCAATTGGGTTTAGGTCGGGGCTCTGGCTGAGCCAGTCAAGAATGGTCACAGAGTTGTTCTGAGGCCACTCTTTTGTTATTTTAGCTGTGTGCTTAGGGTCATTGTCTTGTCGGAAGGTGAACTTTTGGCCAAGTCTGAGGACCAGAGCACTCTGGAAGAGGTTTTCATCCAGGATATCTCTGTACTTGGCCGTATTCAAGTTTCCTTCAATTGCAACCAGTCATCGTGTCCCTGCAGCTGATAAACACCCCCATAGCATGATGCAACCACTACCATGTTTCACTGTTGGGATTGTATTGGCAGGTGATGAGCAGTGCCTGATTTTCTCCACACATACCGCTTAGAATTATCACCAAAAAGTTCTATCTTCGTCCCATCAGACCAGAGAATCTTATTTCTCATAGTCTGGGAGTCCTTCATGTGTGTTTTAGCAAACTCTATGTGTGCTTTAATATGTGTGGCACTGAGGAGAGGCTTCTGTCAGGCCACTCTGCCGTAAAGGCCCGACTGGTGGAGGGCTGCAGTGATAGTTGACTTTGTGGAACTTTCTCCCATCGCCCTACTGCATCTGTGGAGCTCAGCCAAAGTGATCTTGGGGTTCTTCTTTACCTCTCACACCAAGGCTGTTCTCCCATGATTGCTCAGTTTGGCTGGACGGCCAGGTCTAGGAAGACTTCTGGTGGTCCCAAACTTCTTCCATTTAAGGATTATGGAGGCCATTGTGCTCTTAGGAACCTTGAGTACTGCAGAAATCCTGTTGCTTGGCCAGATCTGTGCCTTGCCATAATTCTGTCTCTGAGCTCCTTGGCCAGTTCCTTTAACCTCATGATTCTCATTTGGTCTGACATGCACTGTGAACTGTAAGGTCTTAAGACCCCGTCACACACAGGGAGATCGCTAGCGAGATCGCTGATTTTGTGATGCAACAGCGATCTCGCTGTGTGTGACACGCATCACCGACCGGCCCCCGCCAGGTATCGCTGATCGTGCTCTAATGTCCTGGGCCATTTTTTGATCTTTGATCTCCCGCTGGCCAGCACGCATCGCTGCGTGTGGCAGCGGGAGAGCAACTATCAGCGAGCTCCCAGCGCTGTAAGCAGACGCTGGGAGCTGGTATCCAAGGTAAATATCAGGTAAGGCTAGTTTCACATTGGCGTTTCAGGGCGCAGTGACGGCCTGCGCACGGCCGCCGCTAAGCCCCGCCCTCTGCCACGCCCCCTCCGATAGCTCCACCTCCGAGCGCATGGCGCTGCATGCGTCATGCGTCCCCTATCTTTATCACTGAGGACGCAGGCCGTGCGCAGTATGCGTTTGGCGGCGCCTGCGTCCTTTTGACGGTGCGCTGAGCGCAACCAAATTGCAACAGGTTGCGTTTGGCGCTGGTCGGTGCACCGTCAAAAGGACGCAGGCGCCGCCAAAACGCATACTGCGCACGGCCTGCGTCCTCAGTGATAAAGATAGGGGATGCATAACGCATGCAGCGTCATGCGCCCGGAGGCGGAGCTATCGGAGGGGGCGCGACGGGGCGGGGCTTAGCGGCGCTGAAACGCAAATGTGAAACTAGCCTAACTAAGCGAGCGTGTCACTTACTTAGGCCTGTTTCACACTTACGTTGTCGGCGGTCAGCTGAAATCCGCCAAAGGTACAAAACAACTGATCCATCTCCGTTTCGTGACGTACGGATGACAGCGGACCACGTTGCAGTACGGATCTGTGGAAGATGGAAAGCGGCGGGATTTAAAGTGACCGCGGGCTGGAATTTCGCCGTGATCTCGCGACATTGCCCATCGTCGCGATATCTTAAGGCCGCGATATCTCTCATGGCCGTGATCTCGCGGCATTGATGTCATGGCCGCGATAAGCGAAGGCCGCAAACTCGCGGCATTGATGTCATGGCCGCGATAAGAGCGCGATTCATTCCTCGGGGATTGTATGCAGTATTAGAGAGAGATATTTTAGCGGCTCCCGGAACGGCATTTATGAGTTACAATGCATCCCGGAGTTAAGATTCCGGGCATGCGCGGTTCAAAATAGCAGACCGTCAAAGACAAAAAACGTTGCAGGGTCAGTCTCATCCGCCCGGGAGCCGCTAAAATCTTTGCGGATCCGTAAGAAAACGGGTGGGACGGACGACTGTCAGTCAAGATCCACCAATAATGTATGTCTATGGGGGAAAAAACGGATCCGCCCCTTTTTTGGTGAATCCGTTTTTTAAAAAAATTGGCGGATTTTGACTGACTGAAAAAACGGAAGTGTGAAACAGGCCTTACTCGCTGTTTACCTTGGATACCTGCATTCTGGCGCTGGGAGATGGTATCCAAGGTACACAGCGGGTAACTAAGTGACGCGCACGCTTAGTTACCCGATATTTACCTTGGATACCAGCGTCCTCGCTGGTCCTGATCGCTGGTGAAATCTGCCTATTTGGCAGCTCACCAGCGATCATGTAGCGAGGCACCAGCGATCCTAACAAGGTCGTATCGTTGTCGGGATTGCTGGTGCATCGTTTAGTGTAACGGGACCTTTATATAGACAGGTGTGTGCCTTTACAAATCAAGTCCTATCAGTTTAAATAAACACAGCTGCACTCCAGTGAAGGAGTAGAACTATCTCAAGGAGGATCACAAGGAAATGGACAGCATGTGACTTAAATAGGAGTGTCTGAGCAAAGGGTCTGAATACTTATGAGCATGTGATATTTCATATTTTTCTTTTCAATAAATTTGCAAAAATTTCTATATTTCTGTTTTTTTCAGTCAAGATGGGGTGCAGAGTGTACATTAATGAGAAAAAAAAATTAACTTTTCTTGCATTTACCAAGTGGCTGCAATGAAACAAAGAATGAAAAATTTAAAGAAGTCTGAATACGTACCCACAGCATATACTGTACATTAGAGTGTTTGTGTTCTTTCAGTGACGTCCCATTTCTACTAATTTAAACACTAGTCCTGACCCATTCTAAATCTAAAAGTGACACGGTTTGTTCTTGACAAGCAGAGGTCTGTTTTTCTGGCACATACCTCCAAATCCCCTGCAAAGACACAGACTATAGTATATTTATGTTGCCCAGACATGAAATACCAGCAATCTCCTTTATTACATACAACTTTGTTGTACTCTATGGCATTTCAGACAAAACATGGTGTGTAAAACAAGCCGATCATAGGGAGAAGAATCGTCTGGGGTCCTCCCTATGACTTCTGTCTTCCTGACAGGGCTTGAGTGATATATATATTTTTGTGATTGTGTTTTCTCTATACTGTTTTTATTTTCTGATTTTAGATTTTTTTCTTTGTTTTATTAATGATTAGATTTTGGAGATGGTCATCACAACATTCTGTAATGCGCTTTACAGCAGCTACAAGGATTACAATAAATTGGATAAGTTAATTGACTTCTATTGGAAAATGTTTTGTAGGCAGGCTCTGATGTATGCAGAGTCCATTTCCTCTAGTCCACAAACCTAGGATACACAGAAACTGACTCTGTACCTGCCAATTTAGTCATACAGATAAATGACTACTGCAGACAATCACTGACTGCAGCAGTGATGTGCTCATCATCGATATGGACAGAGGGAGGTAATCCCATTCCTGCTGCAAGAGAAAGCTCAGAGTCCGATGGGGATCCTGGGCAGCGCTACAAAGAAATAGCAAGGAATCGGCACATTTGCATGAGTTTTTTTTTATTTTTAGACCATGCAAGGCTGTTGTTGTAATTTTTTTGTCGACAACCCTTGTAGCATAAAAGCTTGATTTCAGCAATAGGTCATTTTCCAATAATACATTCCTATAAAATGTATAGAAAGCTACCTGAAAGCAATGATGTCGGTGATCAGATCACAAGCAGCATCTGACTATTGACTTGGCTAGCCCCATTGTTAGCATGTCTTCTGTAGAGAAAATGTGCAGTGTACTAATCAGCCGGTATTCATATTTATCATATAGCTCCATGCTATCCCAGATCATTGATCAGCTGATTTTTGTGTTAATTTGTGCTTTAATTAAAAGATAATTTTATTACAGAGTCAACCAGACAGGAGGAAGTATCTGAATAATGTAAAGCGGACATATGCATTATTCATGCATTCCCATTACAGCCACCAAAACAAAACTGGCTCTGGCACTCACATGTTCATGAGTTGTCAACATCGGTTTATAGATTCTGTAGTTTATACATTTCATATAGGAATACTCATTTGGAAATGTCACTTCTCACCGTAACTGCTAGATTACGTAGTGCTTGCAATGGCTTTATAGCAATAAGATTACTCTATCACTACTAAAATTACATCCTAAAATACATATGCACACTTAATTTTTTTTTTTTTAAATAGTCATCATAGAATACACTGGTACATACGGTTTTATACACTGCCCCTTTGGTAAAGACAATAAAAAGGCCCATATCTGTGGAACCATATTATGGATGAAAAATAAACAAATACAAATAAAAAACAGCATACTCAGGGGAGCAGTGGGAATAAAATATGAGTAAACAGAGTAAATATAAAAAGAAATAATGAACCCCGTGTATGATCTCTAACAATCAGTTTTTGTTAAATGTTTGATAATCTACTATTATCCTTAAAGGGGAATTCCCATCTTCAAGATCCTATCCCAATATGTAGTAGGTGTAATAATAATAATATTAGCAACTACTTCCAATTAGAAATGTAGTATAGTTTTTCTGATTCGCTATGTCTCTTACTAGCAACTAGCTAACTGTCACAATATCAGTGGTGCTAACCATGGATACCTAAGGTCCTGCACATGAGGAAACAGACATAGCGAATCAGAAAAACTATACTACATTTCTAATTGGAGGTATTTGCTAATATTTGTATTATTACACCAGCTACAAATTGGGATGGGATCTTGGAGATGGAACTATCCCTTTAACATGCCCAGTGCACACAATGTACTGTAGATGTTTTCTAAGGCTTTGGAGACATGACCGTTTCCCTTTTACATTGTTATTTAATTCATATACTGTATATTTTAAATATACGGTATATATGGTTAATAAAGGTTTTGTCCATAAGATATTCACTTAGTATCTCATTTTATTATTCTAAGATCCATTATCGCAATTAAGTGTATTATCGCTGTCTGGAGCAGTTCCTGAACAATATAAAACACAGCACTTTATCTATAACAGTGCCGATGCAGTACAGATTGCTGCTCATGTTCCCCTCCCCTTCTCATACTGAGCGTTTTCCTGTACATGTGCCAAGCCGTGAATGTGATTGATCTCATCAATCATAGCCGCACTAAAGCCCAACCTCTACAGCTGAATACTCCGATCATATGCTGCACTTATTGTTTGCACTGGGGACGTAGGAGATCTATTCTATTATTTCTGAACGGTGTTTTTCGGTGATTCCTTTGTATCTCCGTTCATACTGCTCCCATGCACACAAATGATACACCATTTGAAAGATTAACTTGCCCCCTTCAGCAAGAAAATAGCCAAACAAACCACACATCCACAATTTGATCACAAAATACAGTTTAAACATTAATTTTTATAAACCTGCATTAAGGAAAAATGACCACAGTACCCCAAAGCACACTACCACAAAGCGGCTTACAGACATCACAAACAAATCCAAACATTTGTCTTGGGGGTTTCCAGCTTGCCGAACTGCTTTCCCAGCTTATTTTTGCCATATTGGAGGATTGAACACGTCTTAGCAGGTGAGGCACATATGCAAACACATTTGTAAACATGCACTGCCTATTGAATTGCACTCTTGCTCCGTTCATACTCCACCCACACAATCAAATGATACACCATTTGAAAGGTCAAATTACCTGCAGGTGGTAGCACACTACCCCAAAGCACACTACCACAAAGCTGCTTACAAACATCACAAACAAATTCAAACATTTGCCTTGGGGTCTTTCCAGCTTGCTCTAGTGCTTGCCCAGCCTATTTCAGGCACATTGGAGGATTGCACACTTCACTGCAGGTGAGTCACATATGCAAACACATTTGTATATATGCACTACTTTTTCGGTGATTACTTCACCCCCCACACACAAATGATGCATCATTTGAAAGGTAAACTTGCTCCCTTCAGCGAGAAAAGAGCCAAACGAACCACACATTCACAATTTTATCACTAAATACAGTTTAAACATTAATTTTCATAAACCTGCACAAATGACACAATGACCTGCAGGTGGCACCTCAACCGGAAGACATTTTTTGGCCTCTACTTATCAAACCAAATTATTGTATTACCAATCTACACATATAAATACCTGTCTGTGTTCATCATCTCATGAAATACATTTACATTTGACCAGCTTGCTTTTTCTGAAATTGCCTGCACCCCCGACGACCAATGTGTGAAAATTTTGCACTGGCCAAGCTAGTTACCAAATATTAAAAAATTTGTTTTTTAGGAATCATACAAATATGTGTCAATTTCATCATAACAACTCATAATGTGTGTATGATCCCTGCATGCATGTATGCATTCCCAAAAAATTGGGAATATTCCTGATGAGATGGCTGATTGTGTCCTGGATGAATTCCTTCCAGATCTGGATCAGGACATCACTGAGTTTCTGGACAGTCTGTGGTGCCACTCTGCGTCATATGTAGCAATAGATAATGTTACATAGGTTCTCAATTAGATTCCGTTCTGGGGAAGGTGAGGGCCAGTCAGTGGCATCAATGCCTTCTTCATCCAGGAACTGCTCACACACTCTAGCTACATGTGGCCCCGAATTGTCCTCTAGCAAGAGGAACCCAGGGCCTATACATTAGCATAAGGTCTGACATGGCTCCATATCTTTTATCAGGTACCTAATAGTAGTTACGGTACCTTTGGCTATCACAGCAAGGTTTGTGTGACCTTTTGAAGATAGGCCTCATCACATCATCACTGACATGCTGTATCATGTTGCAGGCAGCAAAAGATTCACCATGGTGTCCCCAGATTCTTTGAAGTCTGTCACATGTGCACAGTGTGAACCTGATCTGCTCCCATCTGTGAAGACTATGTGAGCCAATGGTGGGCCTGCCACCTCTGGTCTTCTCTGGATAATGCAAGTCGAGCTGCAGGATGCTGGGCCATGAGGACAGATCTCACTACAGGAATTTGTGCCCTTAATCCACCCTCATGGAATCTGTTTCTGCTCGAAATGCCCCAAATGTTTCTAGATATTCTTGAGGTATGAAGCTTAACAAAGGAGTAATACAGTGGAGTGTGCTTTTAGTTAGATGAGTTTTATTAGGTCTTCAATAGGCAAACTCATATTTGTGCAAGATATAAAGAAATGTCTCCTTTTGTACAGATGGTAGTAAAAGATTCTTCTGAGTTTGTGATTTGTGAGTTTTACTATGAAATTGAAGAGTGATTTCATTATTGGCACCGTGGCTGAGAATCCAAATTGTGTACTTCTCTGAGAAGTTTAGAAAGATTTCTGCCACTTTCCAGAACTTTGACAGTCTTTAGCCTTTATGATGGAATATATTATTAAATACCATTTTAGTCTAATTCTTTTAGCTTAACAATACAAACAATAACTATGCAGAATTCCAGATGTATCTTGAAATAAAACATTTAGCCAATAATATTGTAATAGCTCTGTTTAGGATTAAGCCTTTATTGAACAGTAACGCCTAGATCCTATGGGATTAGCAAACTGAATTATTAAAATTATTATTCAGTCTTTTTTACTTTTGTTACTTAGAGTTTAACTATGTTCTTTCCATCTGTAGTTATAAAGTAACAATTATAGAGATTATCTTTAAAATGACAATCAGTTTCTGGAGTCAATATAATGTTGAAAATGGAAACTTGTTTTGCTCTTTTCTTAACGTGAACCTGTAAGCAGGGTTTTGCTAAGTAAAATTGCAGACATTGTCATGTTGGCGCTGTTACTGATTAAAATGATACCTGGGGTGAAGAAATCCATCTTGTAGTTCTTGTGTAATCAGTGTTTGAAGTTTTCAGTTAATGAGATGCCCGTGTTCTAGGGCGGGACTGTAGGCAGAGTCTTATCTTCCTGCTGTAAGCCAGAGAAACCAAGGAAAGACCTGCCCAAAAACCACCCCGAAACAGTGTCCCTCTGTGTCTCTATGATGAGGAACATGTTTGTGCTTTGGGGAGGCCTGTGGGCAGGTCTTTCTTGGTTTCTCTGGCTTAGAGCAGGAAGATAATCCTGCCTACAGTCCTACCTCTGAGCATCTCATTGACTGAAAATTTCTAACACTGATTACACAAGAGCCGCAAGACGGATTGCTTCACAGCAGGTATCATTTTAATCAGTATAACGGCGACAACGTGACAGTGTCTGTAGATTATTGTGCAAAATCCTGCTGACCGGTTTGCTTTATTAACACTTTAAAGGGGAACTCTGTCTCTAATTTGCAATTGACTCACAGCTAGTTGGTAAAGCTGCAGTCATGTCTCCCTTACACTAAACACAGGAAAAGAGGGATTTCTGCTCTTCTTACCTTTGGTAGCACACAAACAGATCCAACTAGTATATGGAGGAAATTATACAGCAATACTAAGCAGTGTAGCTGTAATTGCAGCACTGGGATAAGCTATACAGAATCTGCCCAGCTGTTTCTCAGCTTCTCCATCACAGTGTCTCATTTTAAAAAAGGAAACAGAATTCTCTGATAAGATTTATTTTCTTATATATTCTTGTATTATTGAATGATGCAAGTTTGTTGAAAGTACAGTTCTTATTTAGGAATGTTTTCCAACTTTTAAAAGCTTTTTGGCTTCACCTGCAAATGTTATAAAACAATAAAATAAACTATATTCACTTCTTCTTTTCCCTGGATAGCCAGCGCTCATACTTCAGCATTCTTCTAGGTTTTTCTTACAAGCGATTTGCATTTGATGCTTGTAGTCAGTCCACTGATTAGCTGCAGCAGTCACATGCTAACCGCTTGTAAGCAAAGAGAAGACTGATAGATCATCCCTACAAGTGGAAGAAGATATGAGTATAATGTATAAAACGATAAATGAATGAATACATTTTCATAAAATAATCCTGGTACGTGCATGTAGGAACAAATTGTAACTGCAGGCTGTGCCTGTGCTATACCATTAGTGGTTCTGGATGCACTTCTAGCCACAGAGAATGAAAAGGTGGATGATTTCTTCTCTCACTATTGTAAAATGAGAACTTTGGCCTGTTTCACACTTCTGTTTGCTGGCGTCAGTCAAAATCCGCTGTTTGCCGAAAAAAACTGATCTGACGGCTTTGCCTGGCGGATCCGTCTTTTTCCCCATAGACTTGTATTGTCGGCGGATTGTGACGGATGGCCTACCGTTGCGTCCGTCGTGCAGCAGATCCGACATAAAATTGCTGTCCGTCTGGCGGAAAAAACGTCCATAGGAACATTTTTTGTCTGTGTCGAAAAGGCGGACGGTGACTGATCCGTCGCTGTCTGTCGTCTGGTAGAATGAACGCCCATGGGTGACGGATCTGTCCCCGTCCGTCACATGACGGAATCCGTTTACGAGCATGCCCAGAAGAATTTCCATTCATTAAATTTAACCCCAAAACCCGTTCTGAAGTGTGAAACAGGCCTAAACTCCAAGATTTTGGACAATTGCATTGAATATCTTCTGTTCTTCTAGTTTTGATTTTGAGAGTGCACAAGAGCCTTTCTACACTCTACATGATATATGTTTTATTTATTATATATTATCTCTTTGTCAATCTTCCATCCATCCACTTTGTAACAACTCGGTTTTCTTTCGGTCATAATTAGGTGAGGTAATGAAAATCATGTAATTCACTTAGCATGTAACATTATCCAAGCAATGCAATACCGAACATTGCTCATAATAAGACAAAGTATGCGGAGTACAATAGTGTTTTTGTTTCCTATCAGATTCCTCTGACAATGGGCTGTGTAATATATGCCTACTTCTACTGTAGTGATTGCTAAACAGTCAAGCAATGCATGTAAATACGGCGCCTGCACAAACAAGTAGTGCGCACATGCAAGTCATGTTTGCTCTGCACACATTGCACTCTACCTTGGCGTCTCACACTGTTTGTGAGTTTGATACAGAAACTACTTCTTTGTCTGTGAAGGGTCTTGATGGCAGACTGAATAGATTTTAGTAGAGTGTTTAGATGAATTGTGATGATGTTGTTGTAGAAGTTTAAGTAATTACTATTACTTCAGTTATGCTGTCTGTAGAGCCATACAAGGTTATCAGGAGTAGTGAGGAGCGAATTTGTTCGGAAAACAATAGCCAAACATAAATTCGGCACGAATATGGCACATTCGGATACATGATCGAAAACACAAGCAAAATTTTATATAATTGGGAAAAAAATCAGTAACATTCGGTAAAAGTGCAGGAAAATTTTTACGTTGCCACAAAAGTATTTTCAACACTTTAGCAACGATAATGGTGGTGTATCATGAGTGTGTTTGGCATGTGTTTGATGAGAGGAGGGGGTTTGAAGAGCTCAGAGGCACGGCGTTCTTGCAAGCAGTCATTTTTCCCCGCTAACTTTATGTGTGCACATTGCGGCTAGCCAATTAGGGTGCAGGAAACACCCACAAAATCCTGACACAATGGCTTGTGTCATTGGCTGCTGAAATCACATGTCCCTCTCCATATAAATAGCGGACATCTTGTTTTAGTCCCATTTTGACACTGTAACAGCGCAGAGAGGATCCTCCTGATGCTGGCACTGTTAACAGCAAGATTTTAGCTAGTTAGCTAGGTGGTTGTATATCAGTCAGATAGTGTAGTAAGTTAGTGTCCAGTGTGGCTGTTAAATTTACGTTCCAGCACTTTTTTTTGTCCATTACTGAGGTCCACAGACAAAGCTAGCAGGGCACATGTCCTACAAGTGTTTTGTGCACTGCTTCTATTGTGCCCCATGCTCAAGTATAGCATTCTAAGGCTGGTTTCACACTTGCGAATTTGTTGCGCTGCTTTTTAGCGCAAAAAAAGCTTGCGTTTTTTCCCCTATACTTTAACATGGGTGCTCATATGTGCGCATACATATGCGCACGTACGCGTTTGTATGCGCATGCGTTTTTTTGCAGTGTGCGCTCGGGCGCACAAAATGCATCCTGTTGCATTTTTTGTGCGTCCGACTTGCCCCCAAAAAACGCATGCGCACGCAATGCGTTTTCTTTTACAGCAAAACACCCATTAAAGTCTATGGGTGCGCATACGTGCGCATTGTAATGCGCACGTATGCGCAAAAAAACGCATTCATTTTTTTTAAATGCACCAAAACCAGCAAAAAAACGCACACAAACGCATGATGCATTTTTTTCATGCGTTTGTGTGCGCAAAAAACGCGCAGCAAAAAAACTCAAATGTGAAAGTAGCCTTATCAATATTTTTTCACTAGATAAATGTGAAAAAGCCTGCTGTGTCCCAGATTTTAGCTAGTTAGCTAGGTGGTTGTATATCAGTCAGATAGTGTAGCTAGCTAGTGTCCAGTGTGGCTGTTAAATTTACCTTCCAGCATTTTGTAAAATTTATTTTGGGTCATTACTGAGGTTCACAGACAAAGCCAGCAGGGCACATGTCCTAAAAGTGTGTTGTGCACTGCTGCTATTGTGCTCCATGCACGAGTATAGCATTCTAAATACCGTATATACTCATGTATAAACCAAGATTTTCAGCACTTTTTTTGTGCTGAAAATGCCCACTCAGCTTATACACAAGTCATTGCTGGCAGGGGAGCAGAAGACATCATACTCACCCTCCTGGCGTCATCGCTGCATATCAGTCCCTCCCGGCATCTCAGTCCAGGCGCTGGCATCTCTCTTCCTGTCTTCCTTCCAGTGCTGAGAGGTCATGTGGTACCACTCATTAAAGTAATGAATATGCATGCGTCTCCACTCCCATAGGCGTGGAGCGCATATTCATTACTTTAATGAGTGGTACCACGAGACCGCTCAGCGCTGGAAGAAACACAGGAAGACAGATGCCGGCGCCTGTCCCGGACTGAGATGTAGCAGCACCAGCAGGGTGAGTAGGACTGGGGGGGAGAGTGAGCCATACGATATTCACCTGCCCCCGTTCCACCTCCGGGCTCTGTCTTCCGGGTTCTCTGGCTGTGATGGTCAGAGGGCGCGATGAGGTGTTTAATGTGCGCCCTCTGCCTGAATAGTCACTGCACAGACCCGGCAGACACAGTGACGCACAGCGGTGGAACGAGGGCAGGTGAATATTGCAAGTGCCAGGGGCCTGAGCCAGCATCGACACCGGCACCTGACCCCCTGCAATGAGAGGTAGGTACCATATATACTCGAATATAACCCAAGATTTTCAGCCCATTTTTTTAGACTGAAAGTGCCCCTCTCGGCTTATACTCGAGTCATTGTCCCAGGGGTTGACGGGGGAGGGGGAGCGTGGATGTCAGATCATGCCCCCTCTTGGCGTGGTCTCTGCAGTCCCTGCATGAGGCAAGATGGAGACAGATGAGGCAAGATCATGAGGCAGGATGGAGACAGATGGGGCAGGATCATGGGGCCGTATAGGGACACATGGTACAGGATCATGGGGCAGGATGGGGACATGGGGCAGGGTGGAGGCACATGGTGCAGGATGGATACAATGGAGACAGATAGGCAGGATCATGGGGAAGATGGGGCCTGTTGAGGACAGAGCAAAGTACTGCAGTGCTCAGGCACTGGGCCTCTCTGACCTTTCCCTGCGCACTGCAGTACTTTGCTATGCCCTCAACAGGTCAGAGAAGTACACCAGCGCAGAAATGCGATGCTGGGAGCGAGGAAACAAGCAGGAGGGCGTCGTCGCAAGAAGATGGGAGGCGCCGAACCTGCAACACCCATTGGATCAGACCGCCCTCCCGGGGGAGTATAAAAAAGCTTGTTTTTCTTATCTTTCAGGTCAGATTGGGAGCTTATCTACAGCATTATAGAATGCTGTAGATAATGCCTGAAAGTCGGTGGCCACATCTTATAGCGACCCAAACAGTTGATACTAGGTTCCTTTAAGTAATGTGTTCTGCAAGCGGTGCTCTATAACTGTGTTATTTCCTGCAAAGATGTGCCCTGGTGTGAAGAAGTGATGGCTGTCTGTGCTGGATGAAGATGAAAAGCAAAGATGAAGGACTTCACCTAGAGATGTCTCCAGTGAGTCAGTGTGTTACCTGTACACTGACACTGTACACTGTATACTATATACAGTGGTCCTGTATACAATGTCACCAGTGATCACTGTATTACCTTTACACTGACACTATATACAGAGCTCCTGTGTATAATGTCATTGAGCACTGTATAACCTGTACAATATATACAGCGCTCGTGAGTATAATGTCACTTGATCACTGTATTACCTGTGCACTGATACTGTATACAGTGCTCCTGTGTATAATGTCACCAGTAATGGGGCCTGTTGAGGGCAGAGCAAAGTATTGCAGTGCTCAGGCACTGGGCCTCTCTGACCTTTCCCTGCGCCTGCGCACTGCAGTACTTTGCTATGCCCTCAACAGGTCAGAGAAGTACACCTGCGCAGAAATGCGATGCTGGGAGCGAGGAAGCAAGCAGGAGGGCGGCGTCGTAAGAAGATGGGAGGCGCCGAACCTGCAACACCCATTGGATCAGACCGCCCTCCCGGGGGAGTATAAAAAAGCTTGTTTTCTTATCTTTCAGGTCAGACTGGGAGCTTATCTACAGCATTATAGAATGCTGTAGATAATGCCTGAAAGTTGGTGGCCACATCTTATAGCGACCCAAACAGTTGATAGGTTCCCTTTAAGTAATGTGTTCTGCAAGCGGTGCTCTATAACTGTGTTATTTCCTGCAAAGATGTGCCCTGGTGGGAAGAAGTGATGGCTGTCTGTGCTGGATGAAGATGAAAAGCAAAGATGAAGGACTTCACCTAGAGATGTCTCTAGTGAGTCAGTGTGTTACCTGTACACTGACACTATACACTGTATACTATATACAGTGGTCCTGTGTACAATGTCACCTGTGATCACTGTATTACCTTTACACTGACATTATATACAGAGCTCCTGTGTATAATGTCATTGAGCACTGTATAACCTGTACAATATATACAGCGCTCCTGTGTATAATGTCACTTGATCACTGTATTACCTGTACACTGATACTGTATACAGAGCTCATGTGTATAATGTCAGTGGTGATCACTGTATTACCTGTACACTGTACGCTATATACAGAGCTCCTGTGTATAATGTCACCGGTAATCACTGTATTACCTGTACACAGACACTGCATACTAAGTACATAATAATGGCACTTATGGTGATATTAGTATTGCTGGGTTGGGTGTAGTGAAAGACCTGTCGGTCCCTTTTATATTATTTCTACTGTGGTAAAATTGATGCCACTTTGTTAGTGTCTGACACTAATTTTTGGAAATGTGAACATTCATGATTGGGTGTCCATCTGCTGGGTTGGGTGTAGTGAAAGACCTGTCAGTCCCTATTAAACTATTTCTACTGTGGTGAAATTGATGTCACTTTGCTGGTGTGTGCAAATACATTTTTGTACATGTATAGATTCTGCTTTGGGTCTCCTTCATGTGTGTTGCCTGTAGCAGTAGGCCTCGGATACCTTCAGTCCTCCACTGTCTTTGAGAAAACATTTTTCTGACAATAGTAACCCACAAAACTGATATGTATGCCACCTGAGTGTGGCTGAGCAGCACTTTCAATTTTTGGGGGTTTTATCACTTGTATAGCGCCGATAATTCAACATTCTCTTTACAGACATTTCTCATGCTGTCATCATTGGGACTAACAATGTAAATTTACTATTTGTATGTCTTTGTAGTGTGGGTAGAAAAATAATTACTGGGCGTAAACCCTCGCAAACCCTGGTAGAACATACAAACTCTTTGCAGATGCTGTCGTTGGTAGGGTTGTAACACAGGACTACAGCTCTGCAAGACTGCTAATGTTTTTGCATTGACAATTGAAAATTTTTGTGTTGATGAAAGGCTATCACTGTGATTCAAACTGTGTGCATCACTGCTGTGTTGGGGGAAAAACTGTCAAGATTGTCTTCCAGCATGTCTTGATACTGCAGCATGGGCGCGTCACTTTCCAGGGGGAAGCAACAAGCAAAATTTACTTTTGTATTGTGGATAGAATGTACTGGCAACCCAGTAGTCAGCATTATTTAGAATCATAACTATATGGGTAACACTCATGTTTCAGATAGTGCTGCAAGAAGGCACTCATGGGTCGGTCTTTTTCATGAGGTCCAACTCCACAGTGTGTTGGTGGTGGTATAACACTAAAGCTTTCTTCCTCCATACCCTCCTGACAACCACGGACAACATAGAGGGAATCATTATCGTCTTCATCTCCTAACTGTTGTGCGTCCATCACCTCTTCCTTCTTGTCCTTTTCATGGTCCTTCATTTCTTCCTCCCTTGCCAAACGTCTGTGAGACGACAGACCTGAAGTTATAGATATTGTTAACCCTAAAGGTATCCTCCTCTGCTTCATCCTCTTTCCACAGGACCACCACTACCAATACCTGCTCACCCACACTATTTAAAGTGTGCTCCAGCATGTAGATGACAGTAATAGGGATGCTGATGATGCATCATCACCGCTAACCATCTTAGTAGCCATTACGAAAATGTACAGAAGGGTGCAGTGGTCCTTCATCTGTATCAAGTACGTAAGTGTGAATTGCATCATGTCCGTTGTGCCAGGCTATGAAAAATGTCATCCTGCACCAGGTCTTGGCGCTGCTTTCGCAGTCACTGCAACATGTGCAGAGTTTAATTCCATGGTGTGGTCATATCGCATATCAACAGGATAACCGGTAGTCCTAAAGATCTCTATACCAACTGAAGTGGAATGGTGGAAGATAGCATGACAGTGTGTTTAATTAAGGCAGAGGTTGAGGGCACAGGTGGAGGCCCTAGAGGAGGTGGAGGAAGCAGATGCACTGCAGAAACTTTTACATACAGAGGTTTATTCTGCAAGACCTTGGGATTCCAAGACTTGGTGTCTAGTGACACCTTGGTGTCTATTGCTTTAGTTCTCCATCCCCTGGTGTGTACTACTTTAGTTCTCCGACCCAAGCTGTTTAGTAGTTTAGTTCTCCAATCTCTGTTGACTATTAGTTTAGTTCTCCATGTTCTGGTGTTAATTTGTTTAGTTCTGCAATCATAGCTGTTTAGTAGTTTAGTTCTCCAACCCTTGTTGTCTATTAGTTTAGTTATCCATCGTATGGTGTGTAGTGGTTTACTTCTACAACCCTAGCTGTTTACTAGTTCAGTTCTCCAACCTCTGTTTTTTAGTAGTGTAGTTATCCATCTTATGGTGTGTAGTGGTTTATTTCTCCATCCCCAAGTGCCCTTTAAGTCTTGAAGATTGCAAGACTTGTGGAGCAGCCTCTTCCCCGACTGCCCCTACAGCCACCATACCCAGTTGTACCATCATTGTAAATAAGCCCCTTTAATTGGTGTCACCCCCACCTCATTGTAGATTGTAAGCTCTGAAGAGCAGGGTCGTCATTATTTTTGCTTTGTTAAATTATCTTAAACTTGGTAACTTTTGACTGTTTTATATAAACTGCTAACTCGAAAACCTATGCGGAATGTGTTTGCGATATAAATAGTTTATTATTATTATTATTAGTAGATTGAAGATAGTGAAATTCAAGCTGTTATCTTTGCCATGTGTAGGACTAAAGAATCTTTTACGTGAGTACAACTGCACAAACGAGGGTTTGCTGCTGTGCTGACACAGGGATGAGTAGAGTGAATACGACAAGCTGCAGGACTGTGAGAGGGGTGCAGGCGGAGATGTTACAGTGGATTGAGAAAGATGCTTGGCATGTAGGATCAGTCAAAAACAGCAGGCATGTCGAATTCCATATCAACTAACAGGCTCTCAGTCACCCCATATATATGAGGCAATCAAGTGGAGGTTCTTCGTCCAAAGACCTGTGTGGAAACACTTGCCTTGGTGAGGAAGGAGGAAGAATCAGAAGACGTGGTTGATGGGGTGGACTGTGGATGGCGAGATCCATTAGTCTGCATTAACTCATGTTGATCGCGCATGTGCTAGGTCATACATGTAGTACCTAAAATGATTCCACTTTTTTTACTCGACTAGGTTGTTTTTAAAAAAGTTGACAGATAACATGATTTTTTAGATTTTCAATGGTCTGAAAAAAAAGACCCAAGATAGCCAACTGCAGAAGCGCGAACGCTGCTGTTCACTGCCAGAGATGGGCCTCAGTATGCATTGATTGTTGTGAATGCATAACTCTCTGTCTACGTAACCCCTCCTCGTCTTCCTCGTCCTCTGCTGAGCTACTGAGCTGCATGCCTCTGGGTTTACACCAAGTGTGATCTACTACCTTGTCATCATCCTCTCTGTCCTCCAACTCCTCGCCTTGAGAGTCACCCTCCTCCTCTTCCTGCCTTGACAGCACATTACAGTCCGCAGGCACCTCAAATATCTGAGTCTCATCACAAAGGATCACCTTCACCCAACAGGTTTAACATCTGTTGACGAGGGTTTGGTTTATGCTCTGACAAAACTACGTCTGGCCATGGATCAAAGTGAGAAAAAATTTGGCCATCGGTGCAGATGATTTCCTCCTCTTGACTCTGTGAATCTTTAGAGTACACTTCCTATGCTCATGGCATACAATGTGTGAAGAGATCTGCAGAGTCATCCATCTGTGGTTCCCAGGTGTCAGTAGGGCGCTTGGAGAGTTTGATGTGGGAGAAAAAAAGGGTGACTGGGGTGCCACCACTGAGGACTGTAATGTGTATGATGTTTTCACCTGCTGCCACTTGTCTGAGTAGGAATTTGGTAGGGCACCTAGTTACCCCCCTTCCAGGCTTTCAGATGGATATGGAACAGTGACACCACCACCTTGCCCGTTACAGTCTCCATCTGCTGGGCTGGCTGTAGTGGAAGAGGTGTCAAAGAGATGTCAGTCCGCGCTATACTAATTCTACTTTATTGCAATTTTTGCCACTTTGTTGGTGTGTACCACAAATTTTTGTAAATGTGTAGACTCCTGGTTGGGTCTCCTCCATGCGTGTTGCCTGTAGCAGTAGGCCTCCAAGACCATCAGACCTCCGCCTCCTTTGAGTCTGCTACCTGTTTTACCATCCTTATATTTTTCTGACAATAGTAGTCTTCGAAATTTACAGTTGTGGCCAAATGTATTGACACCCCTGCAATTCTGTCAGATAATACTCAGTTTCTTCCTGAAAATGATTGCACAAATTCTTTGGTATTATTATCTTCATTTAATTTGTCTTAAATGAAAAAACACAAAAAGAATTGTCCTAAAGCCAAATTGGATATAATTCCACACAAAACATAAAAAAGAGGGTGGACAAAAGTATTGGCACTGTTCGAAAAATCATGTGATGCTTCTCTAATTTGTGTAATTAACAGCACCTGTAACTTACCTGTGGCACCTAACAGATGTTGGCAATAACTAAATCACACTTTCAGCCAGTTGACATGGATTAAAGTTGACTCAACCTCTGTCCTGTGTCCTTGTGTGTACCACATTGAGCATGGAGAAATGAAAGAAGACCAAAGAACTGTCTGAGGACTTGAGAAACCAAATTGTGAGGAAGCATGAGCAATCTCAAGGCTACAAGTCCATCTCCAAAGACCTGAATGTTCCTGTGTCTACCGTGCGCAGTGTCATCAAGAAGTTTAAAGCCCATGGCACTGTGGCTAACCTCCCTAGATGTGGACGGAAAAGAAAAATTGACAAGAGATTTCAATGCAAGATTGTGCGGATGTTGGATAAAGAACCTCGACTAACATCCAAACAAGTTCAAGCTGCCCTGCAGTCCGAGGGTACAACCGTGTCAACCCATACTATCCGTCGGCGTCTGAATGAAAAGGGACTGTATGGTAGGAGACCCAGGAAGACCCCACTTCTTTCCCCGAAACATAAAAAAGCCAGGCTGGAGTTTGCCAAAACTTACCTGAAAAAGCCTAAAACGTTTTGGAAGAATGTTCTCTGGTCAGATGAGACAAAAGTAGAGCTTTTTGGGCAAAGGCATCAACATAGAGTTTACAGGAGAAAAAAAGAGGTCTTCAAAGAAAAGAACAGAAGTAGGCGGCGCTTTAGGGAGGAAGAAAGGAGGAAGTAGGCAGCCATCCGCTGCCCTCCTGAACGCAAGTGTGAAACCAGCCTTAATTGACTTCTATAACAACTTTTTGTAGGCATGCTCTGATGTGTGCAGATTATTTTCTCTAGTCTACAAACTTAGAATGCACAGAAGCTGACTGTGTACATCCTAATTCAGTCATACAAATATGTGACTACTGCAGACAGTCACTGACTGCAGCAGTGATGTGCTCTTCACCGATATGGACAGAGGTAGGTAATCCCATTCCTGCTGCAAGAGAAAGCTCAAAGACCGATGTGGATCCTGAGCAAGGCTACAAAGAAATAGCAAGGAATTTTGTGTATGATCTCTAACAGTCAGTTTTATTAAAATGTTTAATAATCTACTATTATCCTTAAAGGGGAATTCCCATCTCCAAGATCCTATCTCAATATGTAGTAGGTGTAAAAATTACTCCTACTATCTATAATAATAAATGCCCTAAGCAGCTTCCGGTTGTAACAACTTCCGTCCAGTTGTAACCGGTGACGTCACCGCACACCTCTTGCCATGTTAACCCTCAACACACCACTCCTCCTCAACACACACACTCCTCTCACCTTTCACCATCTCCACTCATGTCCACTCACTCTTTCACTCCACATACGACCCTTTCTCTCACTCCGTCTCTCATACTCACGCCGTCATCGCCGCTGATCCACGATCCCCGACATCTTCTTCCGCCGGCGCCATCCTGGATCCAGACGTCCTCCACGCCGGCGCCATCCTGGATCCAGACGTCCTCCACGCCGGCGACATGTTCTTGCGGCGACGCCATTTTGGATCGGCGAAATCCCGCGATACTCAAGATGGCGTCGCCGCAAGAACATGTCGCCGGCGTGGAGGACGTCGGGATCCAAAATGGCGTCAGCGAAATCTCACGAGATTTCGCCGACGCCATTTTGGATCCCGATGGCATCCACGCCGGCGACATGTTCCTGCGGCGACGCTATTTTGGATCGGCGAAATCCCGCGATACTCAAGATGGCGTCGCCGCAAGAACATGTCGCCGGCGAGGACGACGTCGGGATCCAAAATGGCGTCGGCGAAAACTCGCAAGATTTCTCCGATGCCATTTTGGATCCCGACGTCGTCCACGCCGGCGACGCCATCTTGAGTATCGCAGGATTTCACGATACTCAAGATGGCGTCGCCGCAAGAACATGTCGCTGGCGTGGACGTCTGGATCCAGGATGGCGCCGGCGGAAGAAGATGTCGGGGATCGTGGAGCAGTGGCGATGACGGCGTGAGTATGAGAGACGGAGTGAGAGAAAGGGTCGTATGTGGAGTGAAAGAGTGAGTGGAGATGGTGAAAGGTGAGAGGAGTGTGTCTGTTGAGGGTTAACATGGCAAGAGGTGTGATGCTATCGCATCCTCCCGATGCGATAGCATCGGGCCACAATCTAGTACTATATATTGGGATAGGATCTTGGAGATGGGAACGCCTGTTTAAGGATAATAGCTAGATGTGAGAATGAGGCTCCTATAGACTTGCATTAAACACTTGTGACCGTTACTTCTGACTTGGTATTCCGTCAGATGATGGCGGCAGTCTCCTACATCGCTTAGACCGACAAGCAAATATTGTTTCTGTGCAGGTGAAAGGCGGATCTGTGTGTGCGCAATTCACTTTCTCTTGCTTAAAGAGCTTTTCTGTTCATGCAACCTGGTATTAGAACACATGCAACACATTTATTTCTCATCAATCATAAATTGCCTAATTGTAAAGAAATTCACTTTTACAGTATCTTACATTTTCAGATATAAACCATTGACTTATTTTTGTATTGCGGGGGCATAATCCGTTATGTCTATATGAAAAAAGAGCTATTTATGAAATTTACAAATGTGTTAGTGAAGTCTGACCACAAATGTAACCACTCTTTAGACACACAGTGGATTAATTGTACCAATATGTAGCCAGTGGTGACAACACTTCCTGATCCTTCTGTAAGACACTAGATAAGGGAGAAAGTGTTGCCCTCCCATTCCTTGCTGCTGCCAAGTGACATCCCTCACGCTCAGCAGGAAATAAGTGCAGACATTCTTAGCCTTTCTTATGACATGTAAATCTTATTGTATTAACTCCATATCTTTAGCTTTGGGCATTAAATTTAAAGTGAAATTAATATGTAGTACTAATGTAAGGATCCCTTAATTGTCTGTTAAGTGAGCATCCCAGCAAACAGATGGAGCTATGGAACATCTGTTATACAGAATGAATGACCCATTCCCAGCATCTTGAACGAGACAGCAGAGATGAGAAGTGTGTATTTTCATATAGCCTTCCTATATCCTGGATTCTTACCAGAAATAGCCTAGCAGATGTTTAATGCATGCTGGGTGTTTTCCCCGAGAAGACCTTAAAAGACCATTTTGTGTTTCACTCTGGGTGGTATTTAAAATGGGGCTGTTATATTTCCTGTTCATACATTATTCAATATTAGCATACATAAACTATTTGTGCTAACAAGATAAACCGGGGAGAAAGTCTGCACATAAAAGTACGTATATATGGAGAATACACCCTCCCCTTCTTTAATCTCAATGCACACAAAGCGGTACCTTCATTGCAGCAGAGTGTAGGGTAGTGAAGAAATCGTAGCTCCTAGCTCCCTATTGCGTCTAATAGCGGCTGCCACGCGGTTAGGTGGACGTCTGTCACTGGCCGGGACAGCGTCCAATATTCACGGTATCAACCTGTTCTCCAAGGACAAGGAATCTTGTATCTTTATCGAGGGTGTCATCTGAACTCTTGCCTCTATACTGGGACCTTTTGGAGCTAGGATTTCTTCACTACCCTATACTCTGCTGGAATGAAGGTACCGCTTTGTGTGCATTGAGATTAACTTTATCGCTACTGTTTCTAATTACTTGCTGGTGGGCAACTTTTTTCTGTAAGAAGGGGAGGGCGTATTCACCATATATACATACTTTTATGTGCAGACTTTCTCCCCGGTTTATCTTGCTAGCGCAAATAGTTTATGTATGCTAATTGACTTTTACTATAGGACAAATTAGGTGGTTTTGTCCATATTTGCTGCTGCAGGTACCGGTATTCAGCACTTTGCGCCTCTGTAAATTTGTTTTTATTATTAAATATTAGTTTATTAAATTTTTTTTATCCTGGAGAGAAGTAGCTGAATATTACAAAATCATAATACGGTTCAAGTGAACCTGTCATGGCTGTTAAAGTTTATCTGCAGGTTAATAAAATTATGTAGGTAAAAAAAAAGAGCATGATCCGCACCTCCAAAAATCATAAGTTGATCTAATGACTCTTGGCAAAAATTTATATAACTGAACATGAGGTTCTTAGTTTAACATTCTGATCAGACTGTATAAAGCCCACTGCCACGTCACGGCAAAACTCATAGTGGGTCCTACCGCTTTAACGGAGCAGAGCCGTGTGTGGACCACCGCCACAGTGGCAATGCACCAGCAGAGCAGATGGCCCAGGGGCACCAGACCGTGCCGCTCCACCAACACAAAACCACAGCAACAATGGCCGTCACACAGCACCAACACTAAATGAAAGGAGTCCCCACCACCGTGCGCCAACCACTGCCACAGTGGAAATGCAGCGGCATGGCAGACGGCTTGGTGCCTCACAGCACCCATGCTGCAAGACAGGGTCCCCATGACTCCAGACCGTGGTTTGCCGTGACGTGGCAGTGGGCTTCATACAGTCTGATCGGAATGTTGGACTAAGAACCTCATGTTCAGTTATACAATTTTGCCGAGAGGCAATGGATCATTGTATGATTTTTGGAGGTGCTGTCCTCTCTCTTTTTTCAGCATACTGCATGATCTGTTGTTTTTTTTTCTTTGGATGTACACTCCTCCCATTTGGCACAGGTGATTTTAATTAGCAGGAGAATGCAAAGTAAGGGGTCTAGTCCATTTCTGCTCTCACTGAAGAGCTTAATGGAGGTGAGTTTCTTTGCTCCTTACATTTGGTGTGGTGCTGTGTGGCAACCATTGTTGCTGTGGTTCCGTGCTGGTTGGTAGAAGCGGTCTGGAGTCATGGGGACTCTGTCTTGCTGCATGGGTGCTGTGAGACACCGGCTGTCTGCCCTGCTGCAGCATTGCCGCTGTAGCTGTGGTCGGCGTGTGGCTCTGCTCCGTGGGGGCGGTGGGGACTCTTTTCATTTGGTGTTGGTGCTGTGTGGCGGCCTTTGTTGCTGTGGTTTTTTGCTGGTGGAGCTGTGTAATTTGGTGATACCGGGCCATCTGCTCTGGTGGTGCATTGACGCTGTGGTGGTGGATGGCGCACGGCTCTGCTCCGTTAGGGCGGGGTAGGACCCACTGCGAGGTTTGCCGTGACGTGGCAGTGGGCTTCATACAGTCTGATCGGAATACTGGACTAAGAATCTCATGTTCAGTTATACAATTTTGCCGAGAGGCATTGGATCATTGTGTGATTTTTGGAGGTGCTGTCCTCTCTCTTTTTTCAGCAGAATTATGTAGGTGCCTGACTTTTCTACTGAAAGTACGGCACCTTTGAGAAAATGAACCTTATTTCTTTTTGCAGCTGCTGGATTTCAGTCGTTGCTTCAGTTATCACTTACTATATGCTATATAAGTTTATTTTCTCACAGGTGCTGCAGTTTCAGTACAATGGCCAGGCACCTTTCTGACACCATTAACCTGCAGACTGACCCAATATCTGCAGGTTAGTACCATTATCAGCCATGACAGGTTCCCCTTAAATGGGTCTTGTATTTATTGTGTTGTTTTGTATGTAGTGACTGATCGTCCATAACATTAAAACCATCTATGTAATATTGTCTTTCCATGCAAGGACTCCACATTTTAAAAAAGACATCAACAAACTGGAGCAAGTTCAGAAAAGAGCAACCAGGATGGTGACCGGTCTGCAAACCCTGTCTTATGAGGAAAGGTTGCAGGATTTGGGAATGTTTAGTTTGCAAAAGAGAAGACTGAGAGGAGACTTAATAGCTGTCTACAAATATCTCAAGGGCTGTCACATTGTAGAAGGATCATCTTTATTCTCATTTGCACAAGGAAAGACTAGAAGCAATGGGATGAAACTGAATGGGAGGAGACACAGATTAGATATTAGAAAAAACTTTTTGACAGTTAAAGTGATCAATGAGTGGAACAGGCTGCCACGAGAAGTGGTGAGTTCTCCTTCAATGGAAGTCTTCAAACAGAGGCTGGACAGACATCTGACTGGGATGATTTAGCGAATCCTGCTTTGAGCAGGGGGTTGGACCAGATGGCCCAGGAGGTCCATTCCAACTCTACGATTCTATGATTCTTTGATTCCACTTAAAATCTTGCAAGCTTCGAGGTACAGATGCTCAACGGCATTGAGATCTGGTAAATCTGAGGCGAAGTCAACACACCAAAGTATATGCAATGTTCCTCAAATAATTCTTAAAAAATTTCTATAGTGTGAGATTCCACATTTTACTGATGAAAGAGGCCTTTGTCATTAGGGAACACCAAAGGGGTCTAGTTTCTCTGCAACAATCTTATGATAGTGTCAAATTAACCTATGCATGAAACCCAGGACTTCTCTCTTGGCTTGACTAAGTTTGCTGGAATATGGTGCTTGAAGAGAAATCTTGGGTTCTATGTCAGGAATTTAAGGATTACGCTCACGTGTTATCGATGTACTATGGTTTTTAAACCCACATGTGCAATTGAGGTCTTCAAAAAATAAAAAGGCTTGAAAGTCAAGATCATGAATTGTACGTTTTGATGGTTAAATGCAGGGATATATTGTTTGGAAAATCGAATGCTTAATGATGACAAAAATATGGCCATCTTATTATGCCATCACCCCATAAGATGGGAATGACCAATTAAATCTGTGTCTTGTAGTACATCGAGGATTGCACTGTATATGTCAGTTTACATGTCAACAGTTAATGCTCTTCTACAGCAGTGACATATTTAATATCGGTAGTAAAACATCCATTGTCAGTTTATGAAACATGTCAATGTGTTTCAGCACCAAATAAACCTTGCACTGTATAGCTATTGTGGCTCCCTAGAATCGGACCTGTGTAATGAGGCCGACATTCTTGTGGAGCGCTGCATCTAAATTGATGCGAAATTGAGGAAGAGAGAACCCTTCCAGAATTAGCCTGGCACACGTCCTTTTCATTCAATCTAGTTGGCTACAATGTTCCAGCAAGGCAGAAAGTTTTATGAGTTTCATGAATTAACCATAATATGTTTTTCCAGCTTAGGCAGCAGTCTGAGACACCGCTGATAATTTTTCCACTCATCATTATACCTCTCTTCCAAAAATGTAAATATTTCGTAGACAGAACGGAAGAAGTAGAAATGTCAGTGGAATATCTGCAACATGAAACTCGAGCTTTTCAACTATGACATCACTTTTTAGAAATGCCATTGACTTGATACAGGGGATGCAGAGCTCGGGGGATTTGCATTTGTCATCATTGCCTTTAGTTGGTATTATTATTTTGCTGTTAAAGTTAAAGGGAACCTATCACCATTTTTTTGCCTTGTAAACCATGCCCGTTACCTTTAAAATCATGTAAAAGGGGTTCCTATAACAACTTTATACTCTCTGTGTTTATACGGCAAAAAACTGTTGACAGGTTCTCTTTAAAGGAGTTTTTGAGATTAAAAAAAACTTTCTTCCAACAACAGCATCACACTTGGCCATAAGCCAAGTGTGGGCCGAGCTGCAATACCACTTGCTCCGGTGTCGTAATCTTACATCTACAGTATATGATGATCCCATGTAAGAACATGCCCTGAACTACCCATTCTGATTTTCATTTTTTTTCACGTGCAGAAACACCTGTGCTATAATTACATCACATGCGGCATATATTACAATTGTGCCAACAACGTTTCTTGTTTTTCACATAAAATTTAAATAAGGCTACTCAACTTCTTACATTTTTAGAAGGTTCGAGTTTTCCATAACCATTCCTGAGTTTCCAGTTACTTCGTCAAGACACATTTTCTGAAAATTTCTTTCTCATATCAGACATTCTTCATCTCAAATATTCACAGAATTTTAATGACTTTTATCGTTGTCTCTAAAATCTTATCTGAACATACCTCCATTATACCTGTCCTCCTTTGCTTAATGTATCAGACTTGGGGCTCCCCACTTTAATGTTTTTTTACACGTTTCCACTTGGCTTATCTCATCATTTCTACTGAGGTTTACATTTCAAGTGTTCCTTGTTAGTATTAGTAATATATACTTTGTACGATGCTTCAAGAGATATTGGTACTGTGTAAATCATATTAATAAATGATAAAACAATATTTGATAACTGTCAAAGAAAAACAAAACCTGTGTAATGTTCTTCATACTGTATTTGTTTGTATTTAGCATTCTATTACCTAAAAGTATTTTAGAAGAATATATTATAAGAGTTCTTCACTTTGAACAATACCGTCTTGTTAGAAAGGTCTCTGAACTATACACATATGACAAAGTGTCCCCCTGCTTGGACTTCTAGTGTTGAGTTCTTATTTATGGCAATAAGAATATATTTTCCCTGCAGTGCTATCACAGGAGGAATTAAATGGGAACTATAGTTACAAGTAACTTTTGATAATAAACTGACATGTACAGTATGTGTACATAGAGAAAAATACAATTTTTGGCCATTATATGAC
The DNA here is from genome assembly GCF_039654945.1 of Dendrobates tinctorius. NCBI lineage: Eukaryota > Metazoa > Chordata > Amphibia > Anura > Dendrobatidae > Dendrobates > Dendrobates tinctorius. The sequence goes on from NW_027361908.1 coordinate 11,379,874, forward strand.
TCCTATCCTGCATTTTTTTCACATTTTTCCACTGCAGGCTCTATCTCTTAATTTGAAACTGGCTTTGATCTCTTGGGTGAATACTAAATGTTATGATATCTTCCATACAGTAAAGACAGAAAATGTAATCCTGCTCTTTTTTTTCCATTGGTAGCACACAGACAAAAGCAGCAGATACATGTAGGACTCTATACCGCAGTATAGAGTAGTGTAGCTGTGAATCTAGCTCGGGGATAAGCTAGCTAGAATCTGTACATCTGTTCAACTGTTTCTCTGCCTCTTACTCTGCTTTTCACTCTGGTCCTGTCTCCTTCCCTCTGTGAAGACTTCAGTTTTCTATGTAACCTAATACCTCACTGTGTTTTCAGTCCTTTTTATGGAAGTGGTATTTAAACTGTATTTTAAATGCAAATCATGAGTACAGGAGGCAGGCAATAGGGGGAAAAGTGGCTCATAATTGGAAAAAGAAGCATATTTCTCTGCTAAATTGTATGACAAATTTTCTTATATTTGTTTTTATTATTTATGTTCAAAGTCCAGTTCACATTTAGGCATTACATAGTACCCATCCATATCAGAACAGGACAGATCGTCTAGATCAGTGATTCCCAAACTCCAGTCCTAATGGCCCCCAACACGTCATGTTTTCAGGATTTCTTTAGTATTGCACGGGTAATGAAAATATTATTCAGGCGTCAGAAATAACCAGAGGTTCTGTCACCTGTGCAATACTAAGAAAATGCTGAAAACATGATGTGTTGGGGCCGTGAGGAAGGGGTTTGGGAAATACTACTCTAGATAGAGAATTGCTCTTTATAACTACTCTTTGCTCTGGTCAAGTGATGAGCCTTGTGAACAGAGGACCTCTATATTTCCTAACTTGGGTATATGAAAACAGCTTTCTAAACTGGAGAACCCCTTTATTTTTGCTATCATACTTATTGATCTCATTCTTTGTCATACACACAACTACAGTTTTCTTAGAGCATTGCTATCAGAAGACAGCAAGAATGTGGAGGTGGAACGCTAAGATGTGAGTTGAACATTTGATGAATGTGATTGAAAGAGAGATGCTGTGAAAAATAGATACTAACTAGGAAGATATAGAGATGCTGTATACAATCAGAGACAATGTAGACTTGTACAGAGTTTTAGCAGTTAACTTTGTGTATCATGAAACATTACCCCTTGGATCCCGGTCAGAAGCCTCTCACCCAGCTAAACTAGATCTCACACTTTGCACTGATGACAGGCAGCACCTTGAAACACTGTGTCTGCAAATTGAGATTTGGGTTTTTGCCTTTATCCTAAGTCATGTGACAAGGCTCGTTAAAGGGTCGATCTTGACTTTTAAGATTGCTACTTCCTATAGGTGGCACTAGAGTTCTAGTCCTGTTCCTAACTGAAGAGACAATTTGCTTCTTGAGTAATTGAATGGCACAATTCAGGTCTTTGTTATGGGTATGTCAATGTAAACCCCCTCATATCAACTTCGGCATTTACGGTAGGAAATGCAGCCAAGCGCGTGGCTCATGAGAGGGCTCTTGCTAGGCAGCATGAACTTTCTTCATGACACAGCCTCATAGTTGCTATAATCTAAAAGTCCTATTGTTGGATGCTTGATTGAAAATCTTTATTAAAGTAAAACAATTTCTTCAGTGGCTCAGTCTCATGCAGAATACTCACATTACTCCTTAGTTGAACCCCAGCATTATCAACAGTGAACAGTTATAGTATAATAATATACTGTATGAAGGATTTGTGATCTACATGACTTTAATAACTTTATACAAAAGAGAATCTAATCATATCCTTCTGGTTTAAGGCTGTAGACAGGGCAGTCTGACCTGGGACACCGTAAGATTTTCAAGGGGTTTCATTATGGGTCTTCAATGGCAAGTATTGCTGATAGTTACACATTTATTACACTACTTGTGTCATGTGTTACACTTTTATAGCTTTTAGTCTGCCTTCTTATCCAGTGATTGATTGCGTAACTTGCATTTAACAGCCATCGTAAAAATATTTTAATGCTAAAGTCTTGTAGCTTTAATGTAAACTATATATTACATGTAAAATACATTTATTTTTATAAAAGAATGGGAACAGCAATTATGACATTCTGTGTTTTTTTGGTGAAGTACATCTCCCAACATTCACTGTCTGCGGTGCATGTGCATTGTAGTACATAGTTTCCCCATTTTGTAGATTTTTTGTATATAACAGCATATAATAATTATGTAAACACAACTGAATTGATTATTTGAATCTCATAAAGAAAGAGTGTCAATAGCAACATTTTCAAATTAGAGATGAGGAAATCTACCCTATTTTAATTCAAATTCACCTTCAACAAATTTTTCACCAAAATTTAATTTGCAACAAATTTTTCACCAAAATTTAATTTGCAACAAATTGATAAACCATAAATTACAAATACTGCAAAGCCTTCAATTTCCCTGAAAAGATGCATGTAATACTCTGACATCTCCTAGGACTGTATTCAACCCCTTTTGAGCTATTTAATACAAACGCAGTCTTAGTAATTTCAAAGTGACCTCAGCATATTAACAAATGGCAATCAGTAGTACACAATATCCTGTTTAATAACACAGCTTAAAGACAGACTTTCATGTTGTTGTTTTTATGTCACTATTATTATAAAAAAGGTCAAAAAATTATCCCTCCTAGTCTTCTCTGATCAGACAAACCGTTGTGTCGCTGCATGTATGTTCAAGAGAACTACTGAAATTTCCAGCTAAGAGACCTCCTAAATATTCCTAGGCCATCAAACCTGGTTTGACCTTGTATTTTATTAACAAGACATGCATGGGCCTGGACTTGAGTATAACCATCAATTTTTGTGTCAAAGTCCTATCAACTTTATGTGCTGCTTTCTTTGTCCATGGTAAAACATCGCAAAGTATAAATTCAGGGTTCACTTCCTGGTTTGATTACCCTCTCTAACTGCGTGAGTTAGTGATGAAAAATAATACTGCATCAGCCTTTTATGGACCAAGTCCTAGGCTTGGTGAGGCTCATGCTGTGCAGGGGCCTACCAGAAATCACACTAGTCAAGGCACCAAAAATCCTCATTTTAGCCCATGAAGTTTTGTTTAACACAAACATTTGCCTTTTTTGTCCAGTCGATTCTCACAAGATGCTAAATTTTGCAAAAAAAAAAAGAAAAATTAAATGTTGGTAAAGAAAATTGTACTTTTAGTTTGATATTGTTGTTTGCCTTTTGTTTACAATCAAATTGAGGATGCTGTAAGAAAGCAGGAGTTAATGGCTTAGATGACAGGCAATGTCACTGAGGCGGCTAGCCTCGGTAATGTAAAGTCCGTGCCAGAAAAGACCGTGGGTGGGAACGGTCAGTCCCATATTCCTGTCCTGGTTTTACAGGCATAATAAAAGGCAGTTGTGGTAGCTTACAGAGTGTGTTGTGTTGGACCTGAAGAAAGACAGTTAATGATGGACAGTATATGCTAGATACTGAGAAATGCCTGTAATGCCAAGTTGGTGAGACCGTTTTGATCTACTTTGCCTTACACAGAGCAAGGACTGTTTTGTTTTTCATTTGTGCTAAAGAAAGGAACGTTTGTTCTTCATTTGTGCTGATGAAAGGCTGTTTTCAACTTTCTTCTGTGTTTATATAAACACCCTATGCCTGTGCGTATCCAAAAGGCTACCAGAGAGCAGAAACACCTACAATGCGTATCTTCCAGTGAGCATATGTTACTTTGCCATGATATTTTTGGCATTGTTGCCTACTAAGTTGCCTAGTTGTAGTTGACAAAGCCACTTAGTGTGACATTTGATACAGCATTCTTCCCGTTTGCGTTTGGATACGGGAAAATGTTAATTGAGGATGTGACATACACTAGGTGAGGAAGTGTGTTAAGAAAAATCTGATCCACTTGCAGTAGGTCATTGTCATTGTTCAAAGCATTGACTCAATGACCATGAAAGTAATTTAAAGAGGTTGTCTGATCAAAATCGATAAGTCTGCAGCCACTCTGTGTGACTGCAGACTTATGAATCCTCCCCAGCGCATGCACTGCAGAGATTCGCCTGTTTCTGAGTCGGGACTGGAGAGTATGTATGAGTTATACATACTCACACCCACTGGATGGCCATGTCTCTGGATGGGGCGTGGCCTCATTTAATACAAGTGTATGGAGCACAGGCATGCCCACTAGACGGGCTCTGGGTGGGAATGTCTGCAGATTTGTAGATTTGGACCAAACAAACCCTTTAAATTCCCTGGCCTTAATTGCTGATGTCATTGGTGCTTTGGACCATGCAGCACAACATCAATTCCAGAAAGCAGCTTACGGTCTCTACTATATGAGATTACAAAATACAGATTTATTTCTTCAAGAAATAGTGGCAGATAAGAGTTTCATAACAATGCTATGCATATGCGTTCGTTTTGCAAAAGGCAGTACAATCTACGTGGTACGACCGTGGTTGTGATGAACTTAAACATTTAGGACTTGAGTTTCCACAGAAGTGGATGGATATACGCTTCTCTTCTGGGCACACACGTAGATGAGAATGCAACAGAAAAAGAGTGTGGAAAGCAATAGATGAGGAAAATGATAATAATGATGACACTACCAGTCAATATTTGAGGAAGCGACCTGGCTAAAAGAGAGATAAGCCTTGCTCTTCTTGTGGATGAGCTTGCTTTTCCCATGTGATGTCGCTTCGTGTGCTGATGGCATGCCATAGTGTCTAGTCTATTCGAGCCTAGACTTCCAGAGTATTACATAAATACCAAAATAATATAAAGGTAGATAGCTCTAAAGATATTATAAATTATAAGGTAAAATGAGCTTAATACCAAGTAAAAATAAAAATAAATCTTTATTAATACAAAAAATAAGTAAAAAAAAAAAAAAGTGCTTAAGCCTAGAACAGAGGCCGCAAATCCAATAACAGTCCAGAGAGACCTTAATACATCATTAGCTCACATGAAAATTCATGATAAAAAATGCTTAATAAATATAAAAGTAATTCATTTTGCTTATTCACAAAAATGTTCAAAAAAACTTGTAAACAAAAATCACTCCTAAAAAGTGTTTTGTGACAAATAAAGTGCTACAGATTACATGTGTATAATAGAAGCCAATTCACTATAGTTAATCATAAATTGCATAAAGTGTTAATTGCTGCTAAAAATAGCATAGATAAAATTTATGCCTATAAATGGTCTATAATACAATAGTGAAAAGGATACTCTGATTTTATAATGCTTAGTAAATAAATGCAAATGCACTATTATTTTAGAAAAACATATTTTTTCAAGATATCAATTGCTGCTAAATAGCATGCGATATAGTTAGTATCAAAGACCGCAAGGGTATATAGTGCTTATTTGCAAGTATAGCATATAGAACACAATGATATACAAATCAGGTATACATAATCAAAAAACAAAATTAAAATGAAACTTACAAATGTGAGCAAGGTCTAATGAAGGTACTCCCGCCGCCCCAACGCGTGTTTCGTGATAGTCACTTCCTCAGGAGGCGCCTTTGACTTCCAAGGAGTATTTAGACTTCCAGAGTGTTTTTCTCTCTTGCAGAGACTGTACACTGTCATAAACGTGGAAAAGAATTCCCAAACCCAAGATGTCTACAGATGGGACTCTCCACAATCTGCTTTCCGGCAATGTTGAGCCCCCTCTCCCAGCAGCAGTTGTTGCATCACCTGCTCCTGAGCTGACTGCAGAAAAAGCCCCCAGAAGATTTTTTTATTTTTTACAAACATTGACTTCTCTCTTTCTTTTCAATACCATCACTCTCCTCCTCCAGTGGCTTCTTTATCACCCCAATCTGATTCTCAGGTCTTGTCTACCACACAATCATCATCATCGCTTACTCGACTGACCGCTGCTTCAGTATAGGAAATGTCCAGAGCTCTCAGCACCCCACCTGCTTTCCACTTTTAGATTTGCCCTGACTGAGAGTTCTACTGCCACCTTGGCAGCCAAAGCCACTGCCCCTAGCGCCACAGCTGACAACCATCAACAAAGCTAGACATTTGAATTGTGTTCTTCACCTTCTCTGACTCCAAGTCTTCTGAGTGTAATGGCTGGCTGTTCAACTCTGGAATATTTTCCTTAGCTCCTTCAGCACCACCCTCCCCCTGAAGTGTTGGGATTTAGGGGATTAAGATGCTGTCACGTTGTGACGGTCTTTGATAAGGAAGGGGTGCCTCAAACTGTCCATGGAACTGAGACCCTAACTATCCCTGTCTCGGGGGAACTCGTTAAAGTAGATAAGCCCGAGTCTATGACCTTTCTATGCTCCTGTTAAACCCTGATCAGTTTTCTCCCCCAACCCATGAGGCATGGGACAGAAATGTAATGTAAACAAGACACAAAGACAAAACAGGGATAATAGAAAACCTCTTTCATACAAAAAGCACTAACCAACAAAAGGGAGGAGAATAGGGACAGGGAGGAATAAACTACATGGCAACAGGTACCAGGAGATAAATGCACACGTAATACAGCAAACCACAGAACATATCAACAACAACTCTACTTCAACCACTTAGCTTTATCACACAGCACAGGAAGATGAATCTTTCACCAGCAGGGACAAGAAGGTCTGACGAGTTTATATAGGAAGAGGTAATGAAATGGAGCTGTATGGTTCTGACCAGCATAGGAAGGGTCATTAATCTCTTCAGCACCAGAAGAAACTAAATCCATTTACTATGGGACACAAATCACACCATTTCTAAAAAAGACTTGCGATTCCTTACCCGACATGACAGTCTAATTTCAGATCTTCCAGGCGGGATGTGACACCCTTGTGACAGATGCAGAACAGATAAAGATGACATGATGGAAAGTCTGCAGTGTGAAAGATTGCATGAACATTTCCAGTGCACTGTTGCCTGACATCAATTAAAAACTTGCTCTTTTTTTTAATACCAATTGGTTATAAAAGCAGCTCTTGCAGCAAAGCATTTCGAACACAAGGTTTTTTCAAAGCATGAGGGAGAGACTTTTATGAGAAAATAGGGGGGGAAGCCAGCACTGCTTAAGGTTAGAACGCATAAATTGGAGTGCATATGCACATAATATCTAGCTGTATTCAAAAATGAGATATTTAGCAAAAAAATTGATCAATTCAATTGAGCCACCCCGCCGCGCCAAGGCAATCTCATGTGGGGGGTCCTACTCTACATTTTTAATAAATGCTGTGCCATTACGGCCTCCTAAATACATTTAGAGCATGACCACATCAAGTGCAATCTGTACCTGGACATTACTGGATCGCTCCCATGAAGCCAGATGAAGCAAGTGCAGATGAAGGCCAAAAAGGTCTGAACATAGACATATCAGGATTGGCCTCCACACATTGCCCGACCAGCAAACATAGATGAAGGGCGATGTTGGCCCAGACACAGGTGCACAATTGGTTATAAAAGCAGCTCTTGCAGCAAAGCATTTCGAACACAAGGTTTTTTCAAAGCATGAGGGAGAGACTTTTATGACCTGTTGGAATTAAGTAAACAACAATTTTTAATTGATATTAGACAGCTGAATTCTAGCGATTTTTATATTTTCCTTTTCCTTTGTTGGATAAGTGTTCCCACATAGCTATGTACCGTAGAAACGAATTTATGCAAACATTTTTCATCTTAGTAAAAGGTTAAGTGTTATGGCAGTGGAGGAGAACTGTGCAGAACACAGACTGAAACTGGCAGTGTCACTGTCAGAGGTGACATCATCCTACAGTGACAGAGGCGAGTGATGTACTCTATACTCCATAATGCCCTCTGCCTCCTTTACTCTTGCTGCAGGCAATGAGGCCATTTGAGTCCTGCATTTGGCAATACTACTGCTATTACTGCTGCTTCAGGCTGCCACATTATTAGTCATTAAATTTATTTTCTCTTTTTTATTACCCCATCTTTTGCAATTGCTACTTTTTCTTTTACCGGTTTTACAACTGTGCAAGGGGGCGGTGTGTGGGGACATCATACTGAATGGGGGGCTGTTTGGGGACATAACACTGTTCAAAGGACCTGTCTGGAGACATAATACTGTTTAAGGGGGTTTGCTGGGGAGATTATACTGTTCAAGGGGGTTATGTGGAGGCATAATACTGTGAAAGAGGGCTGTGTGGGGACATAATATTTTGCAAGCTGCTTGTATGGGGAAATAGCACTGTATGGGGAGGCTGTGTAGGGACATTATACTACATGGGGACTGTTGAGGGACATAATACTTTGCAAGGGGGCTGTGTGGAGGCATTATATTATGCAAGGGAGCTGTGTTGGGCCACAATGCTGTGCAAGGGGGCTGTGTGGGGAAATTATACTATATAATAGAGCTGTGTGGGGAAAGCATACTGCACAAGAGAGCTGTGTGGGCACATAATATTGTACATGGACAGCTGTGAGGGGGCATAATACTGTGCAAGGGGTCTGTGTAGGGGCATTATACTGGCAAGGGGGCTGACTGCGTACATAATACTGTGCAAAGGGGGTTCTGTGTGGAAATAGTACTTTGTAAGGGGGCTTTGTGGGTGGGGACATCATATTGTGTAGGTTGGTCTTGTGTGGACATTATCCTGTGTAGGGGTGTGTGTGAGGACATTATACTGTGTAGGGGGCTGTGTGGAGATGTCAAACTATGTAAGGGAGCTGTGTGGGCACATCATATTGCATGGGGGGCTCTGTGGTGACCTGCTGTGTGGGGACATCATAATTTGTGGAGACAAGAGGCATCATAATATACTGAAAGCTGTTGATCAAGGTACAATGGCTGAATAAAATGAGCGGGATGATTTACTGTTTTTTATAAAATTTATATGGTTATATGGTAAATTATATGGTTTTGATTAGCTGATACTGATATGAATACACATTACAATAAGCCCTATCGTAACATGTATTAACAGTAGCAACGACTCAACAGACTTAATTTGTTCAATATTAAGTGATAAAAATGAATATAAGAAATAATAATATGCAGAATTAAATTGCACCTGATTGGTTCAACTCCACAACAGTTGCAGTCTTTTATGTGACCCCTTGGGAAAATTAATTGCCCACACCTGCCATAGAGAATGCTAATTTTGCCAATATACGGCCCCTGGAAGGCCCCATGGTGAGGTCCCTCTCATTGCGAGTCCCAATAGTCAGACCTGCAATCAGAAAATTAACTTCTGGCAAATGGATCAGGGATAACTTGTTTTTGGGGGAATAACCCTGTAATTCTTATGGGTTTTCAGCAGAAGAATATTTCTACCTTCTAAAGCCTGTAAGTCATTATTTTTGCTTAGTGCTGAGATCTTTAGAAATTCCTCTGAATGACTTTTGTTCTCATTTTTTAATGTTCTTTTGTTTACTAGAGACAGAGATGCATTTGATGTTGTTTTAACAACATGAGAGTAAGCCTAACACATAACAGTATTCACACTCTATATATATCCTGAGGAGCTCATTGCCAGACATGATACTGGCTCTCCTTTCCAGAGTCTAGCTATCTAGACATGTTTTGACATTGGAGTGGAACAGAGTCGTTGTTTCTCATTTTATTCAGCATATATTACAGCCAAGATTATTTTGCCTGTATGGAAAGTGGAATCTTATAGAATATTTGTATATGCTTTTATGTGCATTTCCTCAGCTAGCAAAGTCATGCACATAAACAAATGAAGAATACAACACAGACATTTTCACATAAAAATCTAAATAGTGTAGCACTCTGATGGGTAATAATAGGATAAAATTTTACTTGGAGAGAAGATATATTCTGCAAATTTTATGTAAATGAAGCATTGTCTCAGACATCTCACTAGTCTGGGATATAGCTCAAATCCTACTAATAGTATATAGTTTATAAAGTTTTAGACTGTGTACCTCATGCACACTGTACCTCTGAAAGAGGCTTTTGTGCTATCCTAAAAACGCTGCCGGAACACAGGACCGAGAGAGCACAAAGTGACTATAGTGAATCATAGTGAATGGCTCGTTTGGGGGTTTCATCCAGATCCTGTGTCTCAGATCTTCAGACTGAAGCTCCAACTAAGCTACGAGTGTGGCCAAAATGTAATGTGAGCATAGCCTAAGCAAGACAGATCTGACACCAGCTTTTCTCTTCCTGTTGAGAAATCGGACATGTTTGGCAAAATAACTCATGCATGTGTATGTCTACAGAAGAAATAGCTCTTGAGCCTACCGTCCAGTGATTTTTCTAATTTTCTTTTGACACCTATGCCTGCAAACAGGGCTGCCACTAGCAATTTCAGGGCCCCTTACTGGCAACATTTTTGGAGCCCCCTTGAGACTCTGCCATGGCTCCTCCCCTTGAACTATCCACAGCCCCACCGCTCTCTTGGAAAAACTCCACTTCTCACTAATCATACATTAACAGTTCCCATCACCAGATCACACATATAACCAGCAGCATTTGTTTTGGCCAAAAGATTTTTTAAGCCGCTACCATGACAAGGTAAACTCTTTTGGCCAAGCTCTACTCTATCCTATTAATCATTTGTTAAATATCCAATGCAATTTTGGTATATTTTTTACTTATTTTTCAATTTTTTTAAATGATCAATAATATCACATACAAGGAACAAATACCACCACACCATGTCCAAACCACATATTACCACCACACAGTGACCAAATAATAGCACAACAAAGAAGAAATGCCACCACACCGTGACCAGACCACATATTACCACCACATAGTGACCAAATAACAGCACATACAAGGAACAAATACCGCCACACCATGGCTAGACAGCATATTACCACCACATAGTGACTGAATATTACAATACTGATCATTAATAAAAAAAATACTAATATCACCAGAAGTGCAATTATACACATGAGATCTGTAATTAGTATGCAGCGTCTGTGTACACCATTGACATTATACACAGCTCTTTATACAGTATCAGTGTACAGGTAATACAGTGATCAGCAGTGACATTATACACACGAGCGTTGAATATATTTTACAGATTATACAGTTATCAATGACATTATACACAGCAGCTCTGTATATAGTGTCCGTGTAAAGGTAATACAGTGGTCACTGGTGACATTGTACACAGGACCGCTGCATATAGTATACAGTGTATAGTGTTGGTATACATGTAACACACTGACTCACCAGTGACATCTCTAGGTGAAGTCCTTCATCTTTGCTTTTCATCTTCATCCAGCACAGACCGCCATCACTTCTCCCAGCAAGGGCTCGTCTTTGCAGTAAATAAGTAATCTAGAGCAACGCTTGCAGAACACATTATTTCATTTTTTCCTAACTTCTACACTACATCAGATGAAGAAAAAAATACAACATAGTGTTGCTCTGCACAATAACAGGGCCCCCCCATTTAAAACAATAACCTCAAAAAATAAAAAATTCATGACTGCTGTAATAATGTGCCTTAATTAGCCCTATACTTGCTGTTGGAGAAAAAAAGCACAGAATAGGGTCTTATCCAAGATATTTTGGGTTAATACCATCAAATTGCACTCACCAGACGGAGCTACAATTATACCATGTAAGATTATCCACTGCAGCAGATCCACCAGTCATGACAGAACTGTGGAAATTGATGGGAAAGCGTGGATTTAATCTGTGCCGCCGAATAACTGAAAGTCTGAAATTGATCACATACAAAGTGTGGTTTATTTAACGCATTTCAAAGTACTATGCCTTCTTCATCAGGAATTTATTCGGCAGCACAGATTAAATCCACGCTTTCCCATTAATTAGCCCCTATAGTAATAATATCCCCCATCCTGGCCCCCATGTGTCTCATTCCTGGCTCCAGCCATATGTTCTTCCATCCTGCCCCCATGTGATGTCCCGTGATCCTGCCCCATCTGTCCTGTGATCCTACCCCATCTGTCCCGTGATCCTGCCCCGTGATCCTGCCCCATCCCATGATCCTGCCCCATCTGCTTTGTGATCCTTCCCTATCTGCCCCATTCTGCCCCACCCTGTGATCCTGCCCTATCTGCCCCATGATCTTGTCCCATCTGTCTCCATTGTTTCCATCCTGCCCCATGATCCTGCACCATGTGTCTCCATACTGCCGCATGATCCTGCCCCATGTCTCCATCCTGCCCCATGATCCTTCCCCCAGTGTCTCCATCCAACCCCTGTGTTTCCATTCTTCCTCCTATGTCTCCAATCTTCCTCCTGTGTCTCCATTCTTTCTCCTGTGTCTTAATTCTGGCCCCCCGTGTCTCCATTCTCCCCTCTCCGTTCTTCCTCCTGTGTCTCCATTCTTGCCCCTGTGTCTCCATTCTTGCCCCTGTGTCTCCATTCTTGCCCCTGTGTCTCCATTCTTGCCCCCTGTGTTTCCATTCTTGCCCCGTGTCTCCATTCTTGCCCCCTGTGTCTCTGTTCTTGCCCCCTGTGTATCTATTCTTGCCCCCTGTTTCTCCAATCTTCCCCCTGTGTCTCCCATCCTGCCCCCATGCCACTTTCATTGAAAAAAAAAATATTTCTCCTTACCTTGTCGTGCTCCTGCGGTAATGCTCCTTCTGTGTAGTTCAAGCGGGCACTCGCTGGCGAATGACAATGACATACGCCAGCAACATATGCACTGACATCAGCTGCTAGCCTCCGATTGGCTAACGGGTTTTAGCTATAGCCGTGCGGGCCCGCACGGTAATAGAGTTTAACTGAACCTGCGTCTCAGACACAGGTTAAATTTCTGCATCAGCAGAGTCCTGCAGCTGCGGCCCAATGACCAGAAGAGACAGGGCCCAATGCGGGCCCTCTTCGCTGATCGGGCCCCATACGCCAGTCAGGGCAGTAATGCCCTTATGGCGGCCCTGCCTGCAACGATGACAAGTGAGACCCTCCATGTTCAGAGGAAAGAATCGTCATTATCACAGGTGGTGATTCTTTACTATAAAAGCAGTGAAATTTTAGAACACTCTGCTGCATAATATTTTAATGGTTGATTCACTTTACCCCTTAGTGACAGAGCCAATTTTGTACTTAATGACCAAGCCAATTTTTACATTTCTGACCACTGTCACTTTATGTGGTTATAACTCTGGAACGCTTTAACGGATCCGACTGATTCTGAGATTGTTTTTTCAGGAGATATTGTAACTCAAGATAGTGGTAAAATTTCTTTGATGTGACTTCCATTTATTTGTGTAAAAAATGGAAATTTGGCAAAAATGTTGCAATTTTCAAAGTTTGAATTTTTATGCTCTTAAATCAGAGAGATATGTCACACAAAATACTTAATAAATAACATTTCCCACATGTGTACTTTATTTTACATCAGCACAATTTTTTAAACAATTTTTTTGTTAGGTAGTTATAAGGGTTAAAAGTTGACTAAATATTTCTAATTTTTACAACAAAATTTACAAAACCAATTTTTTTAGGGACCACCTCACATTTGAAGTGAGTTTGAGTGGTCAATATAACAGAAAATACCCAAAAGTGACACCATTCTAAAAATTGCACCCCTCAAGGTGCGCAAAACCACATTCAAGAAGTTTATTAACCCTTCAGGTGCTTCATGAGAAATAAAGCAATGTGGAAGGAAAAAAATGAACATTTTACTTTTTTCACACAAAAATTACTTTGGAGCCAAACTTTTTTTATTTTCACAAGGGTACCAGGAGAAAATGGACCACAAAATTTGTTGTGCAATTTCTCTTGAGTATGACGATACCCCGTATGTGGGGGAAAGCCACTTTTTGGGCGCATGGCAGGGCTCAGAATGGAGGGAACACCTTTTGACTTTTTGAACTCAAAATTGGCTGGAATTAATGACGAATTCCATGTCGCGTTTGGAGACTCCCTGATGTACCTAAACAATGGAAACCCCCAATTCTAACTCCAAACCTAACATAGCCCTAACAGCAACCCTAACCCCAACACACCCCTAACCCCAACACACCCCTAACCCCAACACAACCCTAACCCAAACACAACCCTAACCCTAGCCCCAACCCTAACCATAGTCCAACCCTAACCCTAGCTCTAACCCTAATCCTAGCCCCAACCCTAGCCCAACTCTAACCCTAGCCTTACCCTAACCCTATCCCAACCCTAACCCTAGCTCTAACTGTAACCCTAGCCCCAACCCTAACCCAAACCTTAACCCTAGCTCTAACCCCAACTCTAACTGCACAGAATGGAAAAAAATACATTTTTTTTAAATTATTTTTACCTAAGGGGATGTGAAAGAGGGGTTTGATTTACTATTTTCTTTATTTTGATCACTGCGATAGGGTCTATTTTGATTTCCATGTGAACAGTCAGTTTCTTTAGCAATGAGCTTTTGTGTCTAACCCTCCTTGTGGAGTGTGTCAATGACTGCCTTCTGGACATCTGTCAAGTCAGCAGTCTTCTCCATGAGTGTGGAGCCTACTGAAACAGACTAAGGGACCTTTTAAAATGCTTAGGAAGCCTTTGCAGATGTTTTTTGTTAATTAGTCTAAATTATTGAGATAATGACTTTTGGGTTTTCATCGACTGTAAGCAATAATCATCAGCACTAACAGAAATAAACACTTAAAATAGATCACTCTGTTTGTAATGACTCTATATAATATGAGTTTCACTTTTTGTATTGAAAAACTGAAGTAAATTAACTTTTTGATGATATTCTAGTTTAGTGAGAAGCACTTGTACATGTAAACTGCTAGGCACATATGTTGTTAGAGAAGAACATAGAGGACTTAACTGAGGTGCTGAAAGAACTCTGTGATGTTAAACAAATGATTACTGTATATACCCGAGTATAAGCCGACCCCCCTAATTTTGACACAAAAAACTAGGAAAACTTATTGACTCGTGTATAAGCCGAGGGTGCACAGTGAGTGGCCTCAGTTATCTACACAGTATGTGGCCCCAGATAATGCTGCACAGTGAGTGGCCCCTGTTATGCTGCACAGTGAGTGGCCCCTGTTATGCTGCACAGTGAGTGGCCCCTGTTATGCTGCACAGTGAGTGGCCCCTGTTATGCTGCACAGTGAGTGGCCCCTGTTATGCTGCACAGTGAGTGGCCCCTGTTATGCTGCTGCTGCCCCTGACTCCCTTACAAAAAAAAACAAAAAAACTGTATACTCACCTCCGTCGCTGCCCCATGCTCATCAGCGTTGCACTATGCAGTGATTGTGCAGGCAGAGAGTGCGATAGCTCTCTCTGACCTGAATGTCACTGCAGAGGACGCAAGACAGCAGAGCGCAGGGACAGGTGAATATGCCTCCCCCCCCCGTTCATACTCACCGGGTCCTGGCGCTTGTCTCTGCAGCTCCTCTGCTTGTTCCATGTATGTCGGCGCTGCTCTCTTCCTGGTTCAGCGGTCACGTGGTACCCGCTCATTAAATATGCGCATATTTAATGAGCGGGTGCCATTTGACAGCTGAAGCAGGAAGAGAGCAGCGCCGACAAACATTGAACAAGCAGGGGAGCTGCAGAGAAGGGTGAGTATGATCTGACACCCCCGCTCTCCCTTCCCCGGCTGACCCCCGGTATATGACTCGTGTATAAGCCGAGAGGGGGACTTTCAGCCCCAAAAAATGGGCTGAAAATCTCGGCTTATACACGAGTATATACGGTAACTTGATGACATGTTTGATCGATGGACTTCGGCAGCTATAACCCCCTGATGTTACAAAGAAGAAGATGCCATTGCTTATGAAGAACTAGCTCTACTTAGTGACTCTTCATTGGCTTGATTAGGAGTTATAGAAACCTCCATGTGAGAGGTTGAGTAGGAAGTTATAACTTTCATTTACTTTACTGTGTGTGTCTGCATTGTTTTATGACGATTATATTTTATATTGATTAGTCTTTTTTGTGTATATCTAGATAAGTGTATTCAATTGATAATCCAGTTCCTTGTTATGATAGTTATCTGATTTGTGGACAAACCAGTGAGTATTGAGTAGACTAGGGCATGCCTATGTATTCTCTTCTGCCGGCACGACAATTAGAAATGCTTAGCATGCCTGCATTTTTTTAGGTAATAAATGACCTTGTATTTGGGGAAGACAGTGTCCCATTATTGAAACAAACATTTTCCAAACACTGAACAGCTAAAACAGTAGAAAAAAAATACACCATGTATGAACTTGTCCATTTTCTACTGTGAGCATAAATGCTTGATAGGGTTCCCATCTCTGGGATGTGTATGTCTGCGTCTCTCTCCAGTTTTGGTAATGGAAGTAATAGAAACTGCTGAGCTAGTTTGCAAAAGTCCCTCCCAAGTTCATATACTAGTACTTACCTGATCTTTTATTTTTTCTCACGGTGATCTAATTGCTTTTCATAATTAACATTTTTTTTTTAAATAGTAAAGTGGTCATTCAGAAATAATGTATAGCTTGGTTTTCTACACAATATTTTAGGAAACTTCTGACAATCTTGCCCAAAATCTATGTCATCATATGCTACACAAAATGCTAAAGTGGTCTCTTAGAAATCCAGCAGGATTGTTAGGCTTCAGTTTGCAGTTCATAACAAGACCGCATTCACTATGATTAGTTACAATGTAGTAAAACAAGATTGTGATCTTATGTCTTCTGTGACTACAAGTCATGGTGTGCCCTAGCCAAAGGACATTTTTCCAATGCACTGTATTTACACAAGAAAATCCCATGACAGGCGGAAATTCCCCATTAAATGTCACTTGCATAAAGAGGTTGTCCGACCGTGAAATCTAATATTTTTTTTCAAACTTATCTGAGTTGTATTGTGATATACAACATTCTTATAAATTTAGTTTTTTGTTTCTGCCTTTCATTCCTCCTGAATTTCACCTCACTTCCTGTACCCACTTTGTGTACCTGTAGCTCTACCAAACTTGACAGCTTCCTGTTCTTTATTGTTTAACCTCACAGCCAAAGCTGGCGCCGCCCGGCCTCAGTTTCCAGCACCGCCCTCTGCCCGCCCACTGCACACTCATTGGCTGACAGTATTCTGCCCCTGCGCTGACCTCTGTCATCACTTCAGTATTCAAACTTACAAAGCTGTGTCCTCACATGTGGAAAGCAGCACAATCACAGCACTCTACACCAAATCCACAGTGGTGATAGAGCTTCACATGTCAACACATCATATTCACAGTGGTGACAGAGCTTTACAAGTCCCCACATAACATCCACAGTGATCTGACTCTGGACCTTTTCTCGCTCGACGTGGTCTCTTACTTTCTCTTTAAACACCTAAATTTTGTGATCCTTTTCCCTTTTCGCTAACACTTGTTGTACCATAAACTTTAATTTTATTTTCAGATGGGACAGCTTGCCCACCCACTTTCTGCCGCTTCAGAGTACTACCTGTTGCTTCATCAGCAGGTTCAGCTATCTCTTGGATCTTCCCTCCAGTACCTTCAACCGCCTCTAGGGTCTCTGCTGGTCTCTCTGAAGAGTCACTGTTCTCACTCCACATCACTCCAGCCTCAGGTTCTCTGGAGTTCTCACCCCCTTCCAGAGTTTTGGCGCGGTTGTCATTTTCCGCCACCTAGGAGGCAAATGAACCACTAGTCTGCTCTCCATGACCTTTGTGGGTTTTCACTCCACCTGCGCTTTCTGGGCTTTCGCCTCCTACCGCGATCTTTACTGATGAATCTCCACCGTCACAATGTGTCATTTTTTTTTTTTCAGGACATCAGCGGCTACCTCTGTGCTGGGGTAAGTCAGCAGTATTGCGACCTCCTTATCTAGGACATTAAAATTGTTTGCACCTGACCCCGTCTCTTCTTCAGAAGGTTCAACCTAGCCTGCCTTTCTGTGGTCGCCGTGTCCCCGGCAATGAGGGGAACTCTTGCCATTTTTACTCGGATCCACCTTACTGCACTCTCTTTCCCTTGCGTTAGCGTCACAGTCCGAATTTGAGTCATCACTACTCACCCTGTCACCCTGGAACAACAAGTCCCCACTTAAATAGGTGTCGGACTCCTTTCCTGGAGCTACCCGGTTTTTAACAGTCACACTGTTTGTCACCTCTGCTAAGTCCCAGAGTTGGTCAGACCCACACTTTTCCCCGGTCACCCCTAACTCTTGACCTTAGGGGGCTCTACCTCCTCCCCCACAAGTCCCCTAACCATTTAAAGTCACGGCCTATTACAATAGGGAATGGCAAGTCTAGGACTACAGGGACGTCATGGTTGGTAATAATCGTGGTTCTCTCAATGATTACCCTGGACACTGGATAATCCCTAGGGACCCCATGGATGCTGTGGACTTCCATCTTCCTTCCGGGAATCAGGCTCTGCCTGGCTCTGTCTGTTCGTTAGTGGCATTTAACTGGTTAACAGTAGAGTTTAGCGAAATGAGTCAGTCAAATTCAAAATTCACCGACTTTAGCTAAAGTCGGGTTTTGCCGATCGAAACCCGACCATAGCGTGAGGTCGGCCATAAGGTCGCTGTGCCGAGCGCCAGAGTCGCGTTTCAAATAATGCTTCCAGCGCCTTTTCTCAGCAAATGATGGAGGATGCACACTGTGGGCAATGCGATGACATGGGCAGCGGCCACCACCATCTTAGAGAAGGGCATTGATGTGATTGGCTGGCATTGTGTGGCGTCACAGTGGCTATAAAAGGCCGTGACCGCCGACCGCCATCTTACTTCTGCCGATCTTAGAATAGGGAGAGGTGCTGCTGTTGATTCTGAATAGGTAGAGCGTTAGGCAGGGAAGAAGAAGAAAAAAAATTGCTTCTGCTGATAGCGCTTTTCACTGTACAGTTAGTGTGCAGTGAAAGGGGAGGATTTTTGTTGTGTGCAGCAGCGCTGGTGGTGATTAGGCTGCCTTTTAAGGCTACCTGATAGCTGCATTGCTGTGCGCACACTGCTGTTCAAACTGCTTTTTTCAAAGCACTCCAACTTTTATTATTTTGTTCTGGTGAGTTACCAAGCGTTCATTTTTTCACACACCGTATAGCGGTGTATGCTCCTCACACACTATCGTGTACCGGCTGGTATCACGGACAAATAGAAGCTATCTGTGTGTGACTCTGGAAAAACAAGCCAAGGAGATTTTCCATTTTTCCAGACCTACAGTTTATAGAGCTGACCACTTTTAAACAGTTTCGTATATCTGCTGTTTGATCACGGTCAAAACTTGACAGAGACAGCATGTGTCACTCCGTATAAAAATAGACGATGATTGACAATTTTCCATACAGACACTGTATAGCGGTGTACGCTCCTCACACACTACCGTGTTCCGCCTAGTATCACGGACAAATAGAAGCTATCTGTGTGTGACTCTGGAAAAACAAGCCGAGGAGATTTTCTATTTTTCCAGACCTACACCTTATAGAGCTGTCCACTTTTCAAACAGTTTCGTATATCTGCTGTTTGATTACGGTCAAAACTAGCTAGAGACAGCGTGTGTCAGTCCGTATAAAAATAGACGGAGATTGACAATTTTCCATACAGACACCATATAGAGCTGTCCGATTCTCAAACAGTATTGTATATCTGCCATTCGCATTACAGTCACATCTATACAGAGTCAGCGTGTGTGTGACACTCCGTAAATAAATATACGGAGATTGTGTTAGTTACACAAAAAACGTATACAGCTGTACACTTCTGATATAGTTCCGTATATCTGCTTGTGGGATTATGGTCAAATACATACTGGGAGAGCGTCTGAGACTAACAAAATATATACGTAGATTTAATTTTTTTAATACACCTTACACAGCTGGACGCTCCTCATACAGTACCATCTCTCTGCTGGTATTTTTGGTACATTTTCCCAAACATGAGGAAGTATGGTGGAAGAGGTCGCGGACGTGGGTAGGGGGGCGCAGCTGGTACTGATGGTGGTGGTGCATCGGCTGGTTCTAGCAAAAGCACAATAGCAGCTAAGGCAGGAGGTGTTGAGCCAGCGTCATCGTCTGGCCCAAGAAGGCCTGTAAGGTTCCCTTTTCTTGGAGTAGGAAAACCGCTTTTAAAGCCGGAGCATCAGGAACAGGTTTTGGCGTACATTGCCGAAACAGCCACCAGCTCTATTGCCTCCTCTTCTGAAAGTTCGAAACCTGCAAGCACGGAGTTGTCAGTGCAGGGTTCTGGTCAGGAAAAACACCTTTCCTTGTGTCCTTCACCCCCACCAAAAGTTAAGAATGCGGCAGCCCACACTTCAGATTACTCTATGGAGCTCTTTTCACATACCATGCCTGGGTTATCTAGTCAAATCCTGAATTCCCCAGTCCAAGATGAATCTGACATGGAGTGCCCTGATGCACAGCCACTGCTAGTTGATTCTGCTGGTACATTAACCCAGAGCACTACATTGTCCTCGCAGTTTACTGAGCCAGAATCTGACCCTGATGAAACTCAGGTGCCCCTTCCCGCATACTATACCACCTTACACCGTGACACAGAGGACGGTAAAGAGGAAGGTACAGATGACTTTGAAGAGGAGGTGATGGATGACCCAGTTCTTGACCCGGATTGGCATCCATTGGGGGAGGAGGGTGGCGCTGGCAATAGTTCAGATAAGGAGAAGGATCCGCAGCAGGCATTGACATCGCAGCAGCGGTTATCTGGCAGGCCCGTAGCTGTCCAAAAACGTGGACCAAAAACTAAAAGAGTTGCAGGACAGCTTGGCCAAATGGTTAACTTAGCACAGCGTGCAAGGCCAGAAAATGTATACCATAGCAAGAAGAGTGCAATGTGGCACTTCTTTGTCCAAAATCCTACTGATGAGGCAAAGGTTACCTGTAAGAAGTGCGGAAGGACCTTTAGCCGAGGTAAACACCTCCGAAATTTGAATACCAGTTGCATGCTTAGACATTTAATCAACATGCACTTGCAAGCGTGGATGGACTACAAAACCTCAGGTAGCACATGTGCACCTGCTCCAACTTAAGGTAGCCAGCAACGCTTCGTTGCTTCCCCCACTGTAAGACCATCGCCACCGTTAAGCACACCACCAGCACTAAATGTGGAGGTGTCCTCGCAAGGCCAAAGCACTCACGGAATCACAATGGTTTTGCAACACAACACTGAATCTAGGCCATCACCACCAATACCATCACCAACCCCCTCTCACTCCGTCCGGCCCACCGCTACTTCCCTCATATGCAGCTCTCCAGTCCAGCTCACCCTACCAGACACTCTGAGTAGGACAAGAAAGTACTCATCCTCTCATCCACGTACACTGTGTTTGCACACCAAATTGCCAAACTAATCTCATTAGAGATGATGCCCTACTGTTTGGTTGAAAGCGAAGCTTTCCGCGAGCTCATGGCCTATGCTGTCCCACGCTATGACCTACCCAGTTGGCACTTCTTTTCTCGAAAAGCCATCCTTGCCCTCCATCGGCATGTGAAAGACCGCATTGTCCATGCACTAAAACAGTCAGTGAGTGGAAAGGTGCACCTCACAACAGATGCATGGACCAGTAGGCATGGCCAGGGCCGTTACGTGTCCATCACTGCGCACTGGGTTAATGTGGTGGATGCAGGCTCCACAGGGGACAGCGGCGGTGGAACAGTACTGCCTAGCCCACGGTATAGGAAACAGTTGGCTGTAGGCTTTCGACCCTCCTCCTCCTCCCCCTCCGTAAGCGAAAGCTCGTCCACAGAGTGCAGTCGCACGAGCACTCCATCCGCAGCTGGCAGTGTTGCACATGAGGTGTCCTACTATCGAACAGCTAGTGGTAAGCATCAGCAGGCTGTGTTAAAGATGATGTCTTTGGGTGACAACAGACACACTGCGGAGGTTCTGGCCGACTATTTGCAGCGATAAACTGAATCATGGCTGGGCAGTCTACATCTTGAGGCAGGCAAGGTAGTCAGTGATAACGGCTGTAATTTTGTGACAGCCATAGCCCGTGCAAAACTCATACACATACCTTGCCTGGCTCACACTTTGAACCTGGTGGTGCAGTGCTTCCTTAATAATTATCCGGAGTTAACATCCCTGCTACATAAGGTGCGAAGACTGTGCTCGCACATCCATCGCTCACACGTCCACTCCACTCGTATGCAGAAGCTGCAGCGATTGCTCCACCTCCCCAAGCACCGCCTAATTACAGATGTTGCAACAAGGTGGAACTCCACCCTGCGCATGGTTGAGAGGCTGTGCAAACAGAGGCAGGCTGTAATGTATTTGTGGGAGGATACACGGGCAGGCAGTTTGAGGGAAGACATGGAATTGTCGGGTGTGCAGTGGTCAAAGCTGAAAGACCTCTGTTAAGTCCTTCAGTGTTTTGAGGAATGCACACGGCTTTTAAGCGCAGACGATGCCATCATAAGCATGAGCATCCCACTTATGCGTCTGCTCATGCAAAGTTTGACTCACATTAAGGATCTGGCATCTGCAGCGGAGGAGGAACAGGAGGAGGAGGGAAGCCTTGCTGACAGCCATTGTCTCGTCAGGGAACTGTCCTGGACGAGGTGGAGGAAGAAGAGGAGGGGGATGATTATTTTGGGCAGGAGGATGCTTCTCAGGGGGCAAGAGAAAATGTTGGCATTCCAAGGTCAGGTACAGTGTTTATGCGTGACTGTAGGGATGTGGATTTGCCAGAAAGTGCTCCTCCACCCAGCAGTGGCAGTGCATTATTGACACCTGGAACATTGGCCCACATGTGCGATTATGCCTTGCGGATCCTAAAAAGGGACCCCCGCATTGCCAAAATGATGAAGGATGATGACTACTGGCTGGCCAGCATCCTTGATCCACGCTACAAAGGCAAATTACACAACATCATGCAACAGGAGAACCTAGAGATAATATTGGCTAGAAAACAAACAAGCAACTCTGGTAAACCGTTTGAGGCTTTCCCAGCACACAGCAGCGGTGCTGGTTCTCCCACGAGCCGTAGTGGGCACAATGGAAGAGGTGTTCGTGGTGCACACAGCCGAAGTGGCGTTGGAGTCAGGGGTTTAATGATCATGTTGTAGAATGATTTCTCAAGTACCACTCACACGACTGCTAATACTGCATCGATTAAAAGTGACAGGAGACAGCAGTTGTCAACTATGGTTACAAACTACTTCTCCCATATCGATGTTCTCCCTCACAGGTCATTCCCCTTTGACTATTGGGCCTGTAAACTGGACACCTGGCCTGAATTGGCACACTATGCCTTACAGGAGCTCGCTTGTCCTGCTGCTAGTGTGTTATCTGAAAGAGTCTTCATGCTGCTGGATCAAACCTGACAGAAAAAAGGACCTGTCTGTTGACCCAAAATGTTGATGATCTAACCTTCATTAAAATGAACCATGCATGGGTTTCAAAGGATTTTGTCCCACCTTCCCCTGATGACATATAGTTTGCCAGAAAACTGCCTCGCTTTTGTCCTCCTCTTCCTCGGACTTGCCCAATTCCGCCATTTGCAGCAGCTGAATGTCCAGCCTACACATCAACATATGCCATTTTTTCAACCTCCCTAACTGGGCTGCCCACCCCCCCAAGGGCTGGGGTCAACACCTGGCACACCCGGGCAAGTGCCATTGCTCTGAACCGGTGGATGGGCCCACTGATGGCCGACAGCACTGGCACAGGGCCCCTCATAGTACAATACAGTGTCTCTGATGGTGGGGGGCCCACTCACCGTCAGACACACCAGCGTACTATGAGTGGCCCAGTGCCAGTACCGTCGACCACAAGTGTGCCCCCTCTGCTCGGTCATGGCCACAGCACTTGCAAGTTACAATACTTACCTCTCCCTGCTCCACCCCTGTGTAGTCTGGACAGTTAAATCCTTCACAGGGACGGCCACTAGAAATTTGGTGTATTCATCAATGATGGTTAAGATGTAGCTATGGCCTGTCTTGCTGGCCTCTACCTTCAGATGGTCAATGGCTACCATTATGATCACCTTTCACAGTTCTGATAGTCACAGACGTGTGACATTCCTGCCACCATTTTTAAATGTCTCCTCTCATGCCAATCCAATAGAATCGCCTACGGCCTGTGGCTTCTGTCTTTTGCACTCCAAAATGACCAGACACATCATGATAGGCAGTGAGGACCATGTCTATATCTCTCCCTGTGGTCACAATTTGATGGAGACGAGTAACAGTGATGTGATCCATGCTACTGTGATAAAGCAATCCTTTCTTCACAAAGAACCATTTTCGCTGTCTCCACAGACACAGTAATTGAGGGTCTGCATCGCCTCTGCAATATCTACCGGGAGGTTTTCACGTGAAGACTAATTCCCAAATTTCTGCTAACACTCCACTTTCCGTCTGTACTTGTATCCATGTAGTTTCCAGTAGCGGAGAGTCTGGACTGGCTTACTGAGATTGAAATATAAACGAAGATTTAAAAGTACCACAACACTGTATACTGTTGTACGCTTCGAATACCTTTCCCTTTTTCTACTTTTTAAATTCTGGTGTAATACATAGTGAGCCTGTGAGTGTCTGTGTCTGACTCCGGAAGTATACACGGAAATTTACAATTACCCCTAGACTGGATACACCTGGTATGTGCTGATACAGTACCTTTGTTCAAAAATTTTTATTACGGTATCATCCATCGTTCGACCCGACTTTTGCGAAAGTCGGGTTTCATGAAACTCGACTCGACCCTAAAAAAGGCAAAGTCGCTCATCTCTAGATTGCCATTCCACCCGCGGCTATTGCAGGCACATGTCAGCTGTTCAAAACAGCTGACATATCCCGGGAAAGTTGTGGGCTCACCGCCAGAGGCCACATCGAAGGGATGGAGTCCGACATAAGTGTAAATCTACGTCCGATGTCGGAAAGGGGTTAAGCCCTTACACCACTCTTTGCTCGCGCTTATGCAGGAGTTGTGTGCCTTTGCCCGCTGATGAGTGCTTTTTTTGAGCAAAAAAAAAGGTATCTTTTAAGTGTGTTTCTGGCATTTTTCTAGTCTTCTGAATAGGAATTAAAAAGAGCAAAAAAATACTGTATATACAGTCATAGCCGAAAGTGTTGGAACCCGTGAAATTGTTCTAGTAAATGAAGTATTTATCCCAGAAAATTATTGCAAGTATTGTTTTGCTATATACATGTTTATTTTCTCTGTCTGTATATTGGAACAGCACAAAACAGCAGGGAACAAAGAGCAAACTGGACATAATTTTAAACAAAACCCCAAAAATGGGCTGGACAAAATTGTTGACACCATCAACTTAATATTTGGTTGCACACCCTTTTGAACAAATAACTGCGATTATTTGCTTCCTATAACCATCAACATGCTTCTTACACCTCTCAGCTAGAATTTTGGACCATTCTTCTTTTGCAAAGTACTCAAGGTTTCTCATATTTGAAAGGTGCCTTTTCCCAACAGCAATTTTAAGATCTTTCCACAGGTGTTCAATGGGATTTAGATAAGATTCATTGCTGGTCAATTCAGAACTCTCCAGCACTTTGTTTCCATCCATTTCTGGATGCTTCTTGAAGTATGTTTGGGGTCATTATCCTGCTGGAAGACCCATGACCTAGGACACAAACCCAGCTTTCTGACACTAGGCACTACATAGAGACCTAAAATCCATTGGTAATCTTCAGATTTCATGATGCTTTGCACACAGTGAAGGCACCCAGTGCCATAGGCAGCAAAACAACCCCAAAAATAATATTTGAACCTCCACCATATTTGACTGTAGGTACTGTGTTCTTTTCTTTGTAGGCCTCATCAGTATTTGTTAAATAGTAGGATGATATGTTTTACCGAAAAGCTCTATCTTGGTCTAAACTGTCCACAAGACGCTTTCCCAGAAGGATTTTAGCTTACTAATGTACATTTTGGCAAACTGCAGAATAGCTTTTTATGTCTCTGTGTCAGCAATGTGGTACTCTTGGATCTCCTGCCATAGCATTTAATTTCATTAAAATGTTGACAGATGTTCGCGCTGACACTAATGCACTCTGTGCCTGAAGTAAAGCTTGATTAGGTCTGCTTATCCACCATCCGGACTATCCTTCGTTGCAACATTTCATCAATTTTTATCTGCCGTCCATGTCAAGGGAGATCAGCTACAGTGCCATGGGTTGTAAACTTCTTGATTATGTTGCATACTGTGGACAAAAGAACATGAAGGTCTCTAAAGATGGACTTGCAACCTTGAGATTGTTGATATTTTTTAACAATTTTGGTTCTCAAGTGGTCAGAAAATTCTCTTCTCTTTCTGTTCTCCATGCTTAGTGCGGTGCACACATACACACAATTAAAAGATTGAGTCAACTTCTCCCCTTTTTATCTGGTCTCAGGTGTGATTTCTATGTTGCCCACACCTGTTACTTGCTGTAGGTGAGTATGAATGTGCAGCACATGCTTGAAACAAAATTGTTTGCCTAAAATTTTGGAAAGGTGCCAACAATTTTGTCCCACCGACTTTGGGGCTTTTGTGTGAAACTGTGCGCAATTTGCCTTTTTTCTGTTTTTGTTTTTTTTTTGTATTTTTCCAATTTCCAATACACACAAATGTAATAAACATGTTCATAACAAAATATTTAAAATTGCAATAATTTTCTGTGAGAAATACTTCCATTTTCTGGAACAATTTTAAGGGTGCCAACACTTTCGGCCATGACTATATATATATATATATATATATATAAAGATGTGGCAGTATAATCCTTATATATTTTTCAACATAGGTGTCAGTGTCAGAGTTGGTCGTAACATAGGTCTTGCCTTGTCAAGCCGTCATGTCCAATTTCGTGTTTGAATCTTTGAAATAAAAAAAAATGTGTCCCTCTTTGGAATTGCCTTTCCTTAGGAGATCAGATACTTTATGAGCTGTCGTTCCAATAAAAGAGCATAAATCCTTAAGAGATCATAAATCAAGAAATACCTTTTCATTTACACTTAGTGTTTTATCTCCTAGCAGATGGGGGATATGTAAGGAAATTGTACTCAAATGTCTAAATACTTTCAGCTGAACTTATTATTTTTTTTTTTTTTTTAGTGGAAAGAGAATATATTTTTGTTCTTAATGTGTGTAGTTAACATCTGGCAAACGTTTGCTTTTTGTATGCATGAATAGAAAGGAAATCTCATCTTCAATTTAGCTGGGATGTGGTCAGGAATATGACAGTGTTTAAAGGATATGTCTTGTGATGTACTGCCATAAGAAGCCTGTACAAACTTGGATGATTATTTGTTGCAATGTTTCTCCCCACTCCTCCCTTTGTCTGCCCAGCATCTCTCATTAAAATACTCTAATGGCTTTGAAGCCCACTTCGGAACTGGCACACTCTTTAGGTTTCACCCTCAAGCCAAATATACCCTTGTATATCTTGAAAGTAAACATGTTTGAAAGTAAGAGTACCGCCCTCCGTAACAAGACTAAAACATAACATTAATTATAATTTTCTTCTGTGGATATCTGACAGGTTTACAAGGTATATGGAAAAGTTTCCGTATTTCAGTACACTATATACCGTGTGTTAGAAGTGCCCTCCTTTGTGGCCAGTTTATTTATTAAATTGCTTTTTAATTTGGATGTATATCTACAGTATCGGACTCTTGGGGCAAGTGCCTATCAGTAACATTGACTCTAGGGGCTCACTACTCAGCTACATGCCAATATTACATTGCCCTCTATAAAATGATAATATACTGTATTAGGTAGTTCTTTACATGAATGATGAGATACTGCTTTTGTCTGTACATCAAGAATCAAATGCATTGGTATAACTACTGCTCATATTGGGGGATAAGTGGCTTAGTCTATCGGAGGGGTTCACTAGGAGATTCACCTGTTCCTCCATGGGCCAGGCCGATCTTGTGTGTCTATTACTGCTATCGAAAAGTCAGCATTCTTGGAAGAGGAAGTAACATGTTAGTGACCACTAACAGATGGCTGTCATTCACACTCCCCACACACATCACGGGTTGCACCAGACTGTCACAAGTTCAATGCTATTCCATCCTTGAAACCCTTTTCGGAGGTGCTTTTGGCATACCTAGAACATCCCATGAGACATGCCATTTTGGGGAAGTTCTCACCCAGTACAAACATTTGGCATTATATTTTTTTGTAACCTTAACAAGTTATACAATGTGGTTGATCTGGTCACTCGGCTGCACATGGAGGTAGACACGGGTACACTGCGGCTTTAAGAACTTCCCTTTGGTTTATTGTAGGCAGCATAAACCAAGGTGTAGTAAAAAAAAATACAGTCCTCTGGGCAAAACAGGAAAATATAACAAAATGGTGGCAGAACAAGCACAGTCCTTCTGTGAGCGGGGTTCCTCCCGCTCACAGCTGGCAGAACACACACTGTTCAGGTTCACTAGTCCAAACAACACTGTCCTGGAGTGTTCTCTCTTGAGGCTCACACGCCGGACACTGAAAGCTCTTTCTTTAAGCCATTTAAGCCCAGACCATGTGACTCCTCAACCACATGACTCTGACATCACCAAGGTCCTGTCAGCACACAGTGGTACTGGCTCTGTAGGTGGAGATATGGGGGGGACACGCTCCCACCCACTCTATGAGTGTCCCCCTAAAAACCAGCCCATAACATATGTTAAATTAACCCTTGCAACACTTCCTGTGCTGGAGGAAATAAAACTCTGGATTTTATATCACTGACGCCATTAGGCGTAGTGAAACATTTCTCCCCTATATTACATTACCAGGGACTCTGTCACATATTCCCCCCTCTGCCCAAAGCTGGGGGTTTTGGCACATTCACTCCCTAAGCAGGGGAGTCTGGACAGGGCATTTGCTTTCCCATGCAGCTTCCCTGGCTGGCTTCTACTGTTTAGGCACATCAGGGGCTCTGCAAATGCAACATGACGCTCGCAGAACATTCCATCAAAGTCTGCATTGCAAAATGGCGCTCCTTCCCTTCCGATCTCTCCCATGCACCTAAACAGGGGTTACCCCCCACATATGGGGTATAAGCGTACTCAGGACAAATTGCACAACAACTTTTGTGGTCCAAATTCTCCTGTTAGCCTTGTGAAAATAAAAAATAGCAGGCTAAAAAATCATTTTTGAGGAAAAAAAATTATTTTTTATTTTCACTGCTCTGCATTATAAACTTCTGTGAAGCAATTGGGGGTTCAAAGTGCTCACCACACATCTAGATAAGTTCCTTAAGGGGTCTGGTTTCCAAAATGGGGTCACTTGTTGGGGGTTTCCCCTGTTTAGGCACATCAGGGGCTCTCCAAACGCAATATGGCGTTCGATCTCAATTCCTGCCAGTTCTGCATTGAAAAAGTCAAATGGCGCTCCTTCCCTTGCGAGCTCTGCTGTGCACCCAAAAAGTGGTTTAGCCCCACATATGTGGTATCAGCGTATTCAGAACAAATTAGAAAACAAATTTTGTGGTTCATTTTCTCTTTTAACACTTGTGAAAATAAAAACATTTGTTCTGAAGTAAATTTTTTGCCTTCCACATTGCTTCAGTTCCTGTGAAGCATGTAAAGGGTTAATAAACTTCTTGAATATGGTTTTGAGCACTTTGAGGGGTCCAGTTTTTTGAATGGTGTCGCTTTTGGGTATTTTCTGTCATGTACAACCCTCAAAATGACTTTAAATATGATGTGGTCCCTAAAAAAATGGTTTTGTAAATTTTGTTGTAAAAATGAGAAATCACTGGTCAAATTTGAACCCTTATAAGTTCCTATAAAAAAAAAAATTGTTTCCAAAATTGTGCTGATGTAAAGTAGACATATGGGAAATGTTATTTAATAAGAAATTTGTGTGACATATCTCTCTGATTTAAGGGCATAGTGAAACATATCTCCCCTCTATTACATTACCAGGGACTCTGTCACAACAAGAACTGCACTTACATAAATAATACATTTACAGATTAACCTACCTAAGGCTGGGGTCACACTGCGTTTTTGGCATAGTGTTGACGGACTGCGGTGTAACGTAGTCCGTTAAAGCTGCCATTCAGCCCCATATGTGGCGCATCGCGACGTATGGCATAAAGCGTGTGCCGTCAAGCACTGACAGAGCCTCGGACGCGGCCTGAATCATCAGCGCTAGCGGTACAGCATAAAGCATATCGCGTTGCGTTATGCTATAGCGTTAACGCAGCCCATCAACGCTATATGTTAAACGGGCTGTGTTAACGCTATGTGAACCTGACCTAAGACTAGTCCATCTTAAAAGTATGAACACAGAGTTTTCAACAAAGCTGGGCATTCAGGATAATAACTAAGAATAGATTAATGTGGGGGGATCTCGGCTTATGATATGTGCCTGGAAATAATGAATACTGTCCTCCAAATGCTTGATACACAGGTTGGCGAGGCCTTATAGCGTAATTGAATCTTCACCTCTACAGTTACACACAGAAGTTGACGCAAGCCATGTGTCAGTTAAAGATGGTCTTTCCAGGGGGCGTGGCCTATGTCCTGGCACATGTAGGACACAGGATTTGGGAGCTCTGAGGGAAAACCTCCCAATCCTACTTATATCTCAACAAAAATCAAGCACCCAAGCCCAAAACCTTCTGGGACAAGTCCCTAAAAACAAAGGGACCATTTTGATGCAAAAATGTGCGACCTGGACCCACCAGAAGCGATTCTACAAATGGAGGCCTACACCACTAGGCCGCACCTTGCAGCCCAGCAGCAGTGTTAACGACTGTGTCTGCACAGAGGTCATCGCCGCAGGAGAGGCGCACTATCACCGGACCCAAGCCACCATGACAACACCGCAGCACCACCAACGAGCCCGACTCATCGAAAGAACTAGAGGGAGCGACAGGTGGCTGGCGGTGATCCAGAGCTGCAGCAGCGTCATCGGTGGCTCTCAAGAGGGAGGCAGCGACGCCGGAGTGGCACACCGCCGCCGTACACCCAGGCACACAGCTGAGGAGACCAGTTCACGGAGGGTAAGAGGCGTGCTCCTATAGATACACCGCTCTCCCCCCTATTACCGGCGCTGAATCCTTGGCGGCACGCAAAGCGGCCACCCCCCCTGGCCTACCTAAACAGAGGCGCAGCTCCCGCGTCGTCCCTGCGTTCTGGACACCAGCGGCCCCAGAGTTCTGCTTCAGCCGGCTCCCACACGTCATAGTAACAGCAACACAGAAAGTGAGAGGCGGCACTCAGGCAATCTGGCCGCAAACAGCTGAGGCTCCGTTCCATAGTACCACTTAGCTCCTCAGCAGCAGAGCAGCCTGAAGGTGAAGCAACACACTGCAATAACCGCTGGCAGCAACAACTGATAGGGGCTGCAAAAAAAAAGAGACTCACTTATAACTCGTGTCCCCTCCTGAGGCGACATAATAAGGCAGACACCTGAACCTAATTACACTAGCTGCGTTGTGCTGCAGCTTCGGCACTTTGTTTCAGTGGCTTTGTCTCCTACAAGAAACGGGGAGGCGGGCCACCTCTCCACCGTAGCATTCAGACAGGCACAGATTGCCTGAGGAGATTAACAGAGGATCCTACTTGCCTCCTCCCTACTACTCCTACTCCCTTTTCCCCCTGTGCGACCTCACATCACATCGCAAGAAGCCATTAGAGCAGCCCCACAACACTGATAATTTCAAGTCACTCGGGGATTATTTGCATAGGGGGAGCCCCCCCACCCCCCCTTTTCTATATCAGACACTGCATCGACTATTACACCATATAGACCCTCCTTAACAGATCTATCATTATTCAAGCTTCCCCTTATAGGAAGACACATCTGAACTGGAATCATGAGTAACCAAAAATTTAAGGGGAAAACTAACCCTACAACACCGTCCAAACCACAAGTTGGTCAAAAACAAGATAAATCCTTCGGACATCGAAACCAAACCAGAGACCGGGTCAATAGAGTCTTGAGGAGATCATTTGCATATTCCCAGTGCCTTCTGGGATAAGTGAAGAGTCTCCGCGAGCTCAACGATCACTGGGTTTTGGCCGTTGCAGCTGAAAAGAGGAAATCTGAAAAACTGCGCGCCGATTTTGGCTCATCTTTCATCGTTTTTAAGAAATCTCAAGATGGAAGAGGCCAGGAGCCATTTGGTGAGCTGCATTTCTTGCTACATGTTCACAGATTTACCAGTGGAAAAGCCAAACTTCACATGCCACAAATGCAAGCTTGTGACCCTGTTGGAGGAAAAGTTGCAAAATCTCGAAGAGAGGTTAGCTACGTTGAAGATCATTAAGGAAGGTGAAGAGTTCTTGGACAGAGCAGAGCAGAATTATCTCTTCAAGTTACAGAAAGAGAAGAAATTCGAAGTGCACCTGAAGAAACAGAGGAATGGAGACATGTGACCCAGAGAAGCAGGAGGATCAGGAGGCAGTCAGCACCCATACTGCTCAGAAACCAGTACCAGGCTCTCACGCAGGAAAACGATGAAGAAATACATCAGGATAAGACTTTGCCAACAAACAGCAACCTTGTACGCCTTCAGAGTCCTCCTGGATGGAGAAAGAAAAATGTTGTGAAGAAGAAACGGAGAGTGGTGGTCATGGGGGATTCCCTGTTGAGAGGAACAGAGGCCGCTATCTGCAGACCGGATATAACTTCAAGAGAAATGTGCTGTCTTCCAGGTGCAAAAATTAAAGATGTGTCTGACAGGATATCAGGACTCTTCAGACCTACAGATGACTACCCATTCCTGCTACTAAATGTGGGGACAAATGACACCGCAAGAAATGACCTGGAAACCATCTGCAGAGACTTTGAAGACTTAGGCAAGAAAGTGAAAGAACTGGGAGCGCAGGTGGTCTTCTCTTCCATCCTCCCAGTGGATGGCCATGGAACAAGGAGGTGGAATAAGATTCTGCAGGTGAACAACTGGCTACGTCGATGGTGCCGTCAGCAACGATTTGGATTTCTGGATCACGGAGTGAACTACTTATACGATGGACTACTTGCTAGAGATGGGGTGCACCTTACGAAGACTGGAAAGCAGGTATTTGGAAGTCGCCTTGCTACACTTGTAAGGAGAGCTTTAAACTAGAACAACATGGGAAGGGAAGCAAAAGACCAGAAAAAGCCATACACCTGACAAATGCTATTGAGAACTCTGCTATTAGAAGTGGAAAGGAAGAACAAAGACGAAAGAATCTAATTAATAAAAATATTGGAGAAAGAGAAACCAATCACAAACTAAAATGTTTCTATACTAATGCACAAAGCATGGGCAACAAACAAGGAGAATTGGAACTACTAACACAGGAAAAGAAATATGATGTCATTGGAATCACTGAAACTTGGTGGGACAATACACATGATTGGAATACAAGACTAGAAGGATACAACTTATTTGCAAGAAACAGACTTGATAAACGAGGAGGGGGTGTCGCATTGTATGTTAGAAATGCGTATATCTGCACAGAGATTGAAGCTTCAGAGACTGGGAGTTCTGTGGAAACTGTTTGGGTAAGAATACAAGGACAGAACAATGGAAAGGACACCATTGTAGGCATTTACTACAGGCCGCCTGTGCAAGCTGGAGATATGGATGAACTCTTTAAGCATCAAATGGCCAAGTTCTCCAAAAAATATGACAGTTGTCATGGGAGATTTCAACTATCCAGACATTTGTTGGGAATCTCTCTCAGGCAAAACTAACAGGTCAAGGAAATTCTTATCCTCTCTTGCTGACAACTTTATCTTCCAAAAGGTAAAGGAGAAAACAAGGGGAACTGCTACCTTGGATCTAATCCTTATAAACAGGGAGGAAATGGTTGAGGAGGTAAAAGTGGCTGGGACCCTAGGAGGTAGCGACCATGCTATTTTAGAATTTTGGATAACTAGAGGCGGAAGACCTGTGAAGACTCAGACGTCAAGGTTAGATTTCAGAAAGGCAGATTTTAAGGGATTCAGAAAGAGAATTGGAGGGATCCAATGGCTGGATATCCTTAAAGACAAAAATGTCCAGGAAGGATGGGAAATCTTGAAAAATGAAATTCTCAAAGCACAGTTGTTAACAATTCCGAAAAGAGGGAAGAATAGGAAGCATTTAAGGAAACCAGGATGGATGAACACAGAACTTAAGCACATGCTAAAAAGGAAGAAAAAAATGTTTATAAAATGGAAAGAGGGAGGCATATCTAAAGAAGAATATAATGCTGTCTGCAGAACCTGCAGGGCACAAATCAGATTATCTAAAGCTGAAAATGAATTGAGGCTTGCAAGAGATGTCAAAAGCAATAATAAAGGATTTTGGGGATATGTCGAAAGTAAAAGAAAAGTCAAAGATGCTATAGGATTTTTACAGGATGAAAATGATGAAATGGTAAGACAGGATGTTGAGAAGGCTGAACTTTTAAATTCCTATTTTGCATCTGTTTTCTCTCAGAAAGGAAATGTAACATCAACTGTTATTCACTGTCCTATTAAGGGAATAGAAGAATCCAGGATATCTATAAACAGAAAGATAGTGAGGAAACACTTAGCTAACCTAAATGAATTCAAGTCTCCAGGTCCAGATGAATTACACCCCAGAGTACTGAAGGAGATAGCAGAAGAAATTTTTGAACCCCTCTCCATAATCTTTGAAAATTCTTGGAGAACAGGAGAAGTGCCAGAAGACTGGAGAAGAGCAAATGTTGTTCCTATCTTCAAAAAGGGGAAGAAGGTGGACCCAGGCAACTATAGGCCGGTGAGTCTGACTTCTATACCAGGAAAGATCTTTGAACAAATTATTAAACAACATGTATGTCAATACCTGGATAAGAATGAAGTGATTAAACAGAGTCAGCATGGGTTTGTAACTAATAAGTCATGTCAGACTAATTTAATTTCCTTCTATGACGGTATTACTGATTGGGTGGATCAAGGAAATGCTGTAGATATAGTATATCTTGACTTCAGCAAAGCATTTGACAAAGTCTCTCATACAATCCTTATTGAAAAAATGACTAAGTATGGAATGGACAAGGCAACTGTTAGGTGGATTCATAACTGGCTTAGTGATCGGACCCAAAGAGTGGTCGTAAATGGCTGCACATCCAGTTGGAAGAATGTCTCAAGTGGGGTACCACAGGGCTCTGTCCTGGGCCCTGTATTGTTCAACATCTTTATCAACGATTTAGATGAAGGAATTGAGGGTAAACTGATTAAATTTGCTGATGACACAAAGCTAGGAGGGATAGCTAATACTAGAGAAGAGAGAGAGAGGATTCAAAAAGATTTAAATAAACTGGAGAAGTGGGCAGCAACTAACAGAATGGTTTTTAACAGGGAGAAATGCAAAGTACTACATCTGGGCAATAAAAATGAAAAAAGCATATATAGAATGGGAGGAATAGGGCTAAGTGACAGCACATGTGAAAAAGACTTGGGTATACTAATAGATCACAGACTGAATATGAGTCAACAGTGTGATGCAGCAGCAAAAAAGGCAAATGCAATTCTAGGATGTATTAACAGAAGCATACAGTCTAGATCACGTGAAGTAATTATTTCCCTCTACTCCTCTTTGGTCAGACCTCATCTGGAATATTGTGTCCAATTTTGGGCACCACATTTTAAAAAAGACATCAACAAACTGGAGCAAGTTCAGAAAAGAGCGACCAGAATGGTGACCGGTCTGCAAACCCTGTCTTATGAGGAAAGGTTGCAGGATTTGGGAATGTTTAGTTTGCAAAAGAGAAGACTGAGAGGAGACTTAATAGCTGTCTACAAATATCTAAAGGGCTGTCACATTGTAGAAGGATCAACTTTATTCTCATTTGCACAAGGAAAGACTAGAAGCAATGGGATGAAGCTGAATGGGAGGAGACACAGATTAGATATTAGAAAAAACTTTTTGACAGTTAGAGTGATCAATGAGTGGAACAGGCTGCCACGAGAAGTGGTGAGTTCTCCTTCAATGGAAGTCTTCAAACAGAGGCTGGACAGACATCTAACTGGGATGATTTAGCGAATCCTGCTTTGAGCAGGGGGTTGGACCAGATGGCCCAGGAGGTCCCTTCCAACTCTACGATTCTATGATTCTATGATTCTATGAAAGTGTCATCCAAGAGGATCTATCAAACCACATCAAAACTATTTTCAAGCAGGCCCTACCTGACCTCTCAGAGGCGGATTTAATAATTGATAGAGCCCACAGGTTGCCGAGACCTCCTAAACTCTCTACTGATCTTCCGAGAGACACTATTCTCAGAGTACATTTCTTCCAAACGAAAGAAGGGATCCTCAACTATTTGAAAGACCAAAAAACATTCCCCGAACCACACAAGGACCTAAAGGTTTTTCCCGATCTCTCCAAGGACACACTGGAGGCACGGAAGAACTTTAGAAATATTACTACAGCCCTTCGTGACAAGGGGATTTCTTACAAGTGGGGCTTCCCGCTGAAACTCTTAATCCTTTAGAGGGGAAGAACAATTCCTATCTTTACTCCAGACGAAGGATTTAACTTCCTCAGTTCTTTAGATACTGCTCAACTCGGCAATGGTTGAGATTTCCTCATTCTGGGAACACTTTTTATGTGGCAGGGGCCTCTTCTACATTCATTGCATTGAGGTTTTCCCTCTATTCCCACCCACATTCATTACCCCCGCTTTATTGAGGTAGTTCTGCTTGAGCATCCTACCTGAGCAGTGTTTTCTTTATTAATCCTATAGTCATTTTCACTGACTGTTAGTACATATTTCTGATTAGTTATATTGTAAATTGCTATATCTTCAGTCTACAAACCTAAAGGTTAATTGTTAAATTATTATTGTTGCTATCTTGTCCTTTTGGACTTTTTTGTCTTTTAGGTCTCCAACCAGTCTACTGACCAGCACTCTCCATATATTTTTATTATCGTAATTACTAATATTGCTGATATGAGTTTCAAAATTCTGTCCTATAATATTAGAGGTTTGAATAGCCCACAGAAGATACACACTTTATGGAGGGAACTGATTAGCTCACAGGTCGATATCGCACGTATACAAGAAACAAAGTTTTTAGACGGAAACCACCCTTATTTTAATCATCGCAGTTTCCCCAACATCTTTGAGGCCTGCAATTCCAGTAAAAAGGCTGGAGTGATTACCGTGATCAAGAACTCTGTCCCCTTTAAGCCCTAGAGGAATACGGGGACGAAGGGGGCAGATTTCATATTTTGGTATGTGAAATTAATGGTCAAACATATACTTTGGTAAATGTTTATGCATCCAACAAAAATCAAACCAGGTTTCTTTCAAAGCTTATGAAGAAGGTAATAGAGGTGAGAAAGGGTAATCTTCTAATACTAGGAGATTTTAATCTCACTCCTGACAATGTCTTTGATTCCTCCTCTGCCTCTAGACCGGCATCGGACAACTTAAATTGGTGGTTGGACAGAAATGAGCTGTATGACACGTTTAGATGTCTGAATTCCACTTCCAAGGAGTACACTCATTTCACCACAGCTCACCAATCGGCATCTAGAATAGACCTGATTGTGATGGACATTTTTTTTCTCACAAAAATCAGTAAGGTGTATATTGGAAACAGGACGATTTCAGATCATTCCCCGGTCATTGGAGAAATACTAATAGGCCCTACCCTAAAAAATGCCAGACTGTGGAAGTGTAATGCCAGCATTATGCACGATCCGATTCATAGGGCAACAATCCAGAAAGCATTGGAAAACTTTTTTCTTGAAAACAACCCAGACTCCACTAATCCTTCTCTCAACTGGTGTGCTCATAAGGCGGTCATCAGGGGCATTATTATGAGTATAGCTTCTAAAGTAAAAAGAGAAAGCAGGGAAAAAATAAAATAAACAAGGTTCAATCAGCAATACGTGAGATGGAAAAGAGTCTACTAGGCCTATCTTCTTCTTCCCCTCAAAAACAATCTGATCTAACCCGTCTAAGACAGGAACTTAGGACACTGCTTTATTCCCTATATGAAGCACCCATCAATTCTTCTATGTATAAATTCTACACATCTTTGAATAAACCTACACGCTACATGGCCAACAGGATTAAAAAGAAAATAATTCATAATCAAATGCACAGAATAAACTCTATAGAGGGTAATACTAAACTATCCCACCCTCAAGACATCACAAATGAGTTCGCAAAATATTACAGTAAACTCTACAATCTCAACTCAGATCTTGCATCCCCTTTGCCTAACCAACTTGATATTAAAAAATATCTTTCAGACATTAACTTACCATCCCTCATTTGCGACGATTTGATGTCTTTATCATTGCCTTTCAATACTCAAGAAGTAGAAGATACCATTAAAAACCTTGACTTGCATAAATCACCCGGACCAGATGGTTTTTAACTACTACAAAGTTTTCGATAAAACCTTGTCCCCCCACCTGGTGGGGATGTTTAACTACACTTCCACAAAGGGTTCATTTCCCCCCGAGATGCTGGAAGCATCAATCTCCCTGATCCCGAAGCAAACTGGGAATCCTGAGTCACTAGGTAGCTATAGACCTATTTCTCTCATTAACACCGATATAAAAATATTCTCCAAGATTCTCGCCAACAGGTTGAGTTATATAATACCCAGTCTGATAGGTAACGACCAAATGGGGTTCACAAAGGGGAGGCAAGCGGCCGACGCCACCAGAAGAGTACTCGACTCAATCAAATTAGCTAACTCAACTAGAACACTAACAGTCCTTATCTCGTTAGACACTGAGAAGGCGTTCGATCATATCGATTGGTGCTTTCTCAGACATACATTGAGTAAATTCGGATTCAATGAAACATTGATTACCACCTTCATGGCCTTATACGTGGGTCCCAAGGCAAAGATCGTGTGCAATAGCCATGTTTCCGAAGCCTTTCCTATTAGAAATGGCACTAGGCAAGGTTGCCCACTCTCTCCCTTGCTCTTTAATTTAGCTTTGGAACCACTTGTAGAACACATAAGATGCAACTCGAAAATAATCGGATTATCTACAAAAAATCGTCAGCATAAGCTCAGCTTATTCGCAGATAATATTATTTTGACTCTAACAAATCCCGTAACCTCGACTTTAGAAGCCTTTACAGAATTAAATAGGTTTAGATCGCTCTCAAATTTTAAAATAAATAATTCAAAGTCAAATATCCTTCCTATCCATGTCAAACTAGAAGAAATTGGCCATATTAAGGCATTCACTACCCTCAATTGGTGCGAGGAAGAAATATCTTATCTAGGTGTTATCATCAATAAAGATCTCTCAAAGACGGTTAAGTCCAATCTGAAGAAATTAACAGATCTAATTCATAAGGACAGCATTATTTTTCGGGATAGGGACCTAACATGGTGGGGGAGAAATCTGGCGGTGAAAACGTTTACCTTACCTAAGATCCTCTATATATTGCGGTGTATCCCTCTCCCTATTTCCACTATTCTCTTGGCCAATATTCAGTCTCAGTTAAATGCCATTATTTGAGGGTAATAAGAAACCTAGAACTGACACTAGATCCCGTATAAAAAAAAGAATACATGGGGGATTGAGTTTCCCAAACGTTGCCGCTCACTATCACACGCTGCTTCTCAAGCAGAGCGCACTGTGGATTTCGGATTTAGATGTCCCCGCATGGATGGACCTTGAAATATCAATTAATGTTGGTAAACACCCCAGAACACTAGTGTTCAATTGTATATCAGGCTCTCTCCCCGGTCAGTTAGCGCACCCAATATTCTAGGCAATTGCCTTTGCTTGGT
Source organism: Dendrobates tinctorius (assembly GCF_039654945.1). Lineage (NCBI taxonomy): Eukaryota > Metazoa > Chordata > Amphibia > Anura > Dendrobatidae > Dendrobates > Dendrobates tinctorius. The sequence goes on from NW_027361908.1 coordinate 11,419,379, forward strand.
ATAAAATCTCGAGAGTTGATGGCCGAGTTCAAAGCCTAACCACGCTACACAAATTACCTTTGGCTTTTGTATTTTCATTCATAGGTCACTTCCCCCCCCAGTGGGCAGATTTGAAGATTTGCAAATTGGGTGACATCTCAGATGGGTCAGATCTTTTGAATTTCAGCATTTTTAAAAACAAATTCAATGTACCCTCATATCTTTTGCTGGATTTTCTGTCGTTGAAAGAGAGTATTAGACAGTTCCTTAGTCGTAAACCCAACTTTTCCGAAGCTTCCCTAAAAATTTTAAATAACCCCAATCATCGCATTTTTTAGAGTCACAGATTTCTCTACGATAGTTTCAACAAAGACTCATCAATCTCTAAGTCCCCCTATATGCTCAACTGGGAAAAGACCCTTAATCATACTTTCCCTTCAGATAACTGGGAAGAGGCTTTTTCTCTGTCCTACAGCTCTACACTATCCACGTCCCTACAGGAGTCACATTTTAAAGTATGCTCCAGATGGTACTATACTCCAGCCAGATTGGCACACATGGGTACCCTTAACTCTCCACTGTGCTGGAGGAACTGTGGACAAAAAGGTGATATATTTCATTTATTCTAGAATTGCCCCTCAGTTGTTGTCTTTTGGTCTCAGATCACTTCTATAATCACCAAATTGTCAGGAACCAAATTTTCTCTCACCCCGCATTTAGCTTTGCTCTCCTTAAGTGAGCTTTTGAGCTCCTGCATATTTGCTTACTCGCAAAAAATTTGATTGCCTTCCACTGGAAGAGTGAAACATTACCTAATTCTATCGAAATTATCAAATTAATCTCCCAACACAGAATAATCTAACTTAAATTTGCATTGTCTAATAACCAATTTGGTAAGTTTTACAAGAAGTGGTATAAGTGGGATCAGTCCTTTCCGCCTCCCTTGACATGATAAGTCAACAGATTTTTGAGCTAATTGGCGATCTGTCTCACCAGCTTTCTTGCTTAATTCTCTTGATGGAGTCTCTTATTTCTTGATTTTCAGATATGTTATGCTACTGCTTTCATGGTACTTTAAATGTGCAATATGTATCGCTTATTTGCAATGTCATTGTACTTAAGGGTTGCATCCCTTCCTATATTTTGGCTATTATGTTGCTAGCCATTCTTCTTGTATTGTTATGTTTGTTACCTTGCCCTTCCCCCTACTTACCTTGCTTATCCCCCCTCACCCCCCCTCTCCCTCACTCCCTCCTCCCTTTTTACCCTTGTTAAAACCCAATAAAAATATTGAAAAAGAAAAGATGGTCTTTCCAGTTTTTTTTATATTGATGCCCTTTAAATGGTTAGACAGTATCAGTTTAGTGGGGGCATGATGCCTAGCACCCAAACTAATGAGCTGTTTTTTTCTTCGGCAATGGCCGATGTAAACAGTATTGAATGTGAATAGGAGCTGAGCTGCAGTACCCAGGAACGGCCACTATACTGTGAACACAGTTGTGCTATTTGACTCTGCTCACGCTTTCCAGCCTAAAACAGCTAATAATGGGGGGCTGGGTTCCGGTCCCTACCAATCTGATATGTATCCCACAGACAAGTCATCAGTATAATAAACCTGGGGAAAGCCCTTATAAATACATGCAGCAAATGACTCATTGCCTGGGCCCTTAAATCCAGATGCATGATTTCTTATGCTTTTTTATGCATCTTTCTAGAAAGAAGTAATAAACATAGCAACTGATGTACCTCAATTGACTTGCACATTTAATAGAGGAAAGATTGAAATTCAACCAGGACGTTAGAAAAAACTATGGTCATACATCAATACTGAGAAGAACAAGCTTCTTCAAAATATTTACTTGTCTCTATATACTTTGTATACTTTCTACTGTGTGCCTTAGACTTGCTTTTGTGATTTTCCTTTTTCTTTTGATGGCTGATAAGCCAAATAAATAATTAACTCCTGTATAGGTTTTCTGAACGTGTACCTGCTTGCCCAGCCGTACATGTTGGTGCAGCTGTAGGTTTGGGAACATCATCATTTGTCTTGGAAAACATTCCATTATTGACATATATAAACACATATTTTAAAAAGAAACTTAAATCCGATAAGACTTATCTTGGCAGTGCCCCAGCAGATTGTGATCAGGAGGTAGCCCATTCTAGCTCCATTATTTCTAATTAAATGTCGCTAAAGGCCCCGTCACACTAAGCGATCTCGGTAGCGAGATCGCTGCTGAGTCACAACTGTGTGTGACAGCGATCAGCGAGCGGCTCCCCTGCCGGTATCGCTGATCGCTGGAAGAAACCTCTGGACATTTCTTTGGTCGCTGGTCTCCCGCTGGCCAGCACGCATCGCTGTGTGTGACAGGTGGGAGACCAGTGATCAGGTGTAAAAAATATAAAAAAAATAAAAAATATTGTTATTCTCACCTTCCGATGTCCCGCGCAGCATTCCCGCCTCTCTCCACGCTCCGGTCCCAGTGATCCTTTGCACAAATGACCGCGAGACTTTGTTATCCTTCGAGACCGTGACGTCTCGCAGTCATTCTCGCAAAGGATCACTGGGACCGGAGCGTGGAGAGAGGCAGGATGGCTGAACGCGACGTCGGAAGGTGAGAATAACTATATTTTTTATTTTGATTCTATTTTTTACAGCGATAGCCAGCGATGCCGGGCGCTCGGCATCGCTGTGCTGATCGCTGGTGAAGCTGTCTATGTGACAGCTCACCAGCGATCACATAGCGACTTACCAGCGATCCTGACACCTTGATATCGGTGTTGGGATCGCTGGTAAGTCGCTTAGTGTGACGGGGCCTTAACTCTGTAAGGTGATAAATTACACATAATAATAGCTGATTCATTACATATGGAAGTACTGTATATAAACTCTTTCTTTGCCCATCCCTATGTTAATGACCTACTGTTTTCATTATGATTTAGCAGTGCAGCAGTGGAGAACAACTCTTTGTTGCAGGATCTGCTATGAGAGCTGTTAGAGAAGCACTTTTTAAAGGTTCATCCGTTCTTCGTGAACAAGTGCTATCCCTGTTTTTCCTGGAAAGCACTTGCACCTAAAATAGTGAATGGGGTGATTTGCATGTCCGTGTGGTCCACAGAAAATCGCACACACATGCCCAATTTTGATCCAAGTGTCGGATCAAAATCGGTAATGAAAGTCTATGCGTCCATGAAAAAACTGGAAAGCACTCTGCTGCCATCACGACTTTTAGATAGGAGAAGGTAGTGAAACTTTTTTTTTTGTGAAACTCTTACTGAAATCTCTTATGAAACTGTCAGTTTTTATTGTACGTGAAAAACATGTGAATGAGCCCTTACCTTAGAATCTCCAGTCTAGTATTAAATGTCTGTTCTACAAGATTCTTGCTCATTTGTCAATACACTCATTTTTTCCATATCGCAATCAGTATTTAAAGGGAAACTGTCACCTCATTTCTCGCATATAAGCTGTGGCCACCGCCATTAGAGGCTTATCTGCAGCATTCTGTAATGCTGTAGATAAGCCCCTGATGTAACCTGAAAGATAAGAAAAACGAGTTAGATTATACTCACCCGGGGCGATCTGGTCCTATGGGTGTCGTGGTCCGGTCCAGCGCCTCCCATCTTCATGCGATGATGTCCTCTTCCTTGCTTCTGCCGCGGCTCCTGCACAGGCGTAATGATTTGCCCTGTTGGGGGCAGAGTAAAGTACTACAGTGCGCAGGCGCCGGACCTCTCTGACCTTTCCCGGCGGCTGCGCACTGCAGTACTTTGCTTTGCCCTCATCAGGGCTGTGACAGAAGCAAGGAAGAGGACGTCATCACATGAAGATGGGAGGCGCTGGACCTGGACCGCCCTCTGGGTGAGTACAACCCCTGGCAAAAATTATGTAATCACCGGCCTTGGAGGATGTTCATTCAGTTGTTTAATTTTGTAGAGAAAAAGCAGATCACAGACATGGCACAAAAACAAAATTAATTCAAATGGCAACTTTCTGGCTTTAAGGAACACTAAAAGAAATCAGCAACAAAAAATGTGATAGTCAGTAATGGTTACCTTTATAAACCAAGCAGAGGGGAAAAATTATGGAAAAATTAAACAACTGAATGAACATCCTCCAAGGCCGGTGATTCCATAATTTTTGTCAGGGGTTGTATGCGAAAAATGAGGTGACAGGTTCCCTTTAAATATAAATGGAAAATCATTCAATTTTCACATTAGTAACTAGGGCTGTTTTACATTCATAGTTCATGTTCTTTACAGATGACTTCTCAGTAGTTTTATTATCATGAGAGGTAGGATTCCAATTCCAGATGACATCTATATACATAGCTGATAACACAGGACCCACTATTCACAATTTCCTTGACCTCCACTCCCTTTACAGTGACTTTTGCACCTGCACATTAGATGCTTTAATGCAAAAGATGGGTCTGAGTTAGTCTATTGCTGCTAATGTATATGTGCATTTTCTGAAAAATCGGAAAGTAGGAGTCTTGAATGGCCCCAGTGGCTAGTGTGAAAATTGCAAATTACAGACTGTTGCATAAAAAATAAAAAAAAGTTGCAAAAAATGTTTTAAAAGCACAATTATCCCAAAAATATATAAAGACCCTTACTGTACTCTCTGGGAATCCGGCGTATATAGACAAGGGTATCTCCAAATACCGTAGACACAGACATTTTTTTACTTGATTCACAGTATTACTACAAGATGACATTTTGCAGCCCTTAGACAAAAATGGTTCGAGTAGGTCTTACAGATAATGTTTAATTTTTACTAATGTCAGAAAGTCGTTTTAGCAAGGGTCGTGCTGCCTTTGGCTTCATTCTCACCTCAGGGAGCTTGAGTTATTACAGTCTGCACCATCTGTTTCTCGGGCTTTCAACTAGAGCATGTAATTTTCTAAGAGTGGTAAAATGGGATATTCAGCTTTGATTTGTGGAGCTACATAGTTCATCTTTTATAATTCAATGGTTCTTGCATTTCACCTTTTGTTCAATTGATGCCTATTATTTAATTTCCTAGTGTGTCATCCTTACATTGTATCACTAGAACATAGTGGTAGTATTTTAGCAAAGTGACAAAACCGTTTGGCCATTCTTTACTTACTATAAAGGTCAGAGAAATGCAAACACTTTCAACAAACATTCACAGAGGAGCTGGAAAGGGTTCTGGAATGCCTTTTAATCTTTTTTATGGCCTTGAAACCAGGAGCTTTTATGTGAAAAGTTGCATTTAAGGTTTGTTCGCTACTAGAAAATGAATTTAGCAATGTCTCAGTTGCCTGTTCTGTCAATGGGAGGTTGATTGCCACCATATGTATGAAATTTTAACTTACTATTCCATGGATGTGAGTGCCTTGCCTCGTACCTTATTTTACCTCTATTCTCCTTTGTAACTTATAGTTGAGGAAACTTGAGCTATTCACATTATACACTGCCTACAAGTAGTATTCAACCCCCTGCAGATTTAGCAGGTTTGATAAGATGCAAATAAGTTAGAGCCTTCAAACTTCACACAAGAGCAGGATTTATTAACAGATGCATAAATCTTACAAACCAAAAAGTTATGTTGCTCAGTTAAATTTTAATAAATTTTAAACATACAAGTGTGGGTCAATTATTATTCAACCCCTAGGTTTAATATTTTGTGGAATAACCCTTGTTTGCAATTACAGCTAATAATCGTCTTTTATAAGACCTGATCAGGCCGGCACAGGTCTCTGGAGTTATCTTGGCCCACTCCTCCATGCAGATCTTCTCCAAGTTATCTAGGTTCTTTGGGTGTCTCATGTGGACTTTAATCTTGAGCTCCTTCCACAAGTTTCAATTGGGTTAAGGTCAGGAGACTGACTAGGCCACTCCAACACCTTGATTTTTTGCCTCTTGAACCAGGCCTTGGTTTTCTTGGCTGTGTGCTTTGGGTCGTTGTCTTGTTGGAAGATGAAATGACGACCCATCTTAAGATCCTTGATGGAGGAGCAGAGGTTCTTGGCCAAAATCTCCAGGTAGGCCGTGCTATCCATCTTCCCATGGATGCGGACCAGATGGCCAGGCCCCTTGGCTGAGAAACAGCCCCACAGCATGATGCTGCCACCACCATGCTTGACTGTAGGGATGGTATTCTTGGGGTCGTATGCAGTGCCATCCAGTCTCCAAACGTCACGTGTGTGGTTGGCACCAAAGATCTCGATCTTGGTCTCATCAGACCAGAGAACCTTGAACCAGTCTGTCTCAGAGTCCTCCAAGTGATCATGAGCAAACTGTAGACGAGCCTTGACATGACGCTTTGAAAGTAAAGGTACCTTACGGGCTCGTCTGGAACGGAGACCATTGCGGTGGAGTACATTACTTATGGTATTGACTGAAACCAATGTCCCCACTGCCATGAGATCTTCCTGGAGCTCCTTCCTTGTTGTCCTTGGGTTAGCCTTGACTCTTCGGACAAGCCTGGCCTCGGCACGGGAGGAAACTTTCAAAGGCTGTCCAGGCCGTGGAAGGCTAACAGTAGTTCCATAAGCCTTCCACTTCCGGATGATGCTCCCAACAGTGGAGACAGGTAGGCCCAACTCCTTGGAAAGGGTTTTGTACCCCTTGCCAGCCTTGTGACCCTCCACGATCTTGTCTCTGATGGCCTTGGAATGCTCCTTTGTCTTTCCCATGTTGACCATGTATGAGTGCTGTTCACAAGTTTGGGGAGGGTCTTAAATAGTCAGAAAAGGCTGGAAAAAGAGATAATTAATCCAAACATGTGAAGCTCATTGTTCTTTGTGCCTGAAATACTTCTTAATACTTTAGGGGAACCAAACAGAATTCTGGTGGTTTGAGGGGTTGAATAATAAATGACCCTCTGAATAAACTTTTCACAATTTAAAAAAAAATTAAACAAAGAAATAACATTCTTTTTTGCTGCAGTGCATTTCACACTTCCAGGCTGATCTACAGTCCAAATGTCACAATGCCAAGTTAATTCCGAATGTGTAAACCTGCTAAATCTGCAGGGGGTTGAATACTACTTGTAGGCACTGTATATCGCTATCAGCCTGGTTCTGAACTTTTAGGTGTTCACCCCAAATCAGCTAGACACCCAGCTGCAGGACTGTTACCCATTCTGAATAATGAAGGCACTTTAACCTAGTGTGACAGCATCAATGGTGACGTAATACCTGCTCCCCACAATTGGCCAAATAATATGGCCTCAACGTGGCCTCACATCTGAGCCAACAGTCATGGATCAGCCAAACGTTTTACAAATCCTCACCTCCAACTTAAGGGATTCTACACATACTGTAGTTGTTTCCATCAGTACTGTAGACTTTGAATGAAGTGCAAGGCTCATGCTTGACTGCTGCTCCATTTCATATCCTTTTAGCTTGGTCTTACTGTTGGGGGAGTGGTGGATCAGGGCCACCTGTTCTACTAATAGATGGGTGTCCCATAGGTCAGTCCACTACTAATCTAACATTCTTCTTGTATTCAGTACATAAGTAATAAATGCTTCTGTCTGGAATAGTTCTTAAAGGTGTTGTTCAGTGAAAACAAGCATAGGTGATGGCATTGTGATCAGTGGGTGTGCCATCGTCGGGACCCCCATCGATTGACAGTTCATGCAGTTTTTCATCCTCAACAGGAAACAGTTATAAAATGGTGCGTCAACTTGGATCGCACTACTCATTCTCTTTGGAGTTGCTGGAAAAAAACAAGTACAACATTCAGCATGAATGAATGGCGTGCAGGTTGAGCAAGCACACTGCTGCTTCATTCTAATGGGGATAAAAGGTCCTTATTCTCCCAATCGGTGCAGATCAGAGCAGAAGGACCCCCACTAATTAACAAGTGATAACCTATACTGTGAATCAGAAAATACTGTCTGTTGCTAACACAAAGAGGTCACAATGTGCAGGTCACAGAACATATTTGGCACATGTGGAATGCAAACCAAAGGCCATTACCGAAAATCAATGTGCAAAACACCAGAAATTGCACCAGGGTGAAATAGTGCAGTAGATGATTGGCCCACCATAATCATTAGATTCATCTGACTTGTATGGTCAAGTTTAGAATGCAGACAGCAATGGTGGCTTCTTAAGGGGGCTTTACACATAGCGATATCACTAGCAATATCACTAAAGCGTCACCGATTTTGTGACGCAGCAGCGATATTGCTAGCGATATCGCTACATGTGATACTTAGGGCCCCGTCACACATAGCGACTCACTAGCGATCCCGACAACGATATCAACTTGTCAGGATCGCTGGTGAGTCGCTACATGATCGCTGGTGAGCTGTCAAACAAACAGCTTCACCAGTGATCAGCACCAGCGACGCCGAGCGCCCGGCGTCACTGTGTACGTTAGTTACCAGCGCGCTGATGCAGGGAGCTGGTAACTGAGGTACACATCGGGTTTCTAAGCAGTGCGCATCACTTAGAAACTCGATGTGTACCTTGGTTACCAGCGCCCTGCATCAGCGCGCTGGTAACAAAGGTACACATCTGGTTTCTAAGTGACGCGCACTGCTTAGATACCTGACGTTTACCCTAGTTACCAGCATGCTGATCGCTGGTCTCCCGCCTGTCACACGCAGCGATGCGTGCTGGCCAGCGGGAGACCAGCGATCAAAAAAATGTTCTGGCTATTCCAGGACGATCAGCGATAACCGGCAGGGGGGCCAGTCGCTGGTCAGTGTCACACACAGCGATCTCGCTGGTGAGATCGCTGTTGCATCACAAAAATTGTGACTCAGCATAGATCTTGCTAGCGAGATCGCTATGTGTGACGGGGGCTTTACCTCCGACTGGCTCCCCTGCTGGCTATCGCTGATCGCGCGAGATCGGCCTGGTCCATTTCTCGTCGTCGGCTTCCTACTGGCACCGACGAGCGAGCCATGGATGCAGGCGGAAGATGGACACCCTCGCCGCGTCTGAAAGGTAAGTACAACCGCCGACCGCTGCTGCATCGCTAGTGAGATCTGCCTGTTTGGCAGCTCACTAGCGACCATTTAGCGATGCACCAGCGATCCTGACCAGGTCGTATCGTTGTCGGGATCGCTGGTGCATCGCTAAATGTAAAGGGGCCTTAACGCTGGATCTCCGTTCACAAATACTCTGCATGTTAGAATGTTAAGTGAGTGCTGTAGCTTTAGTAGTGGTTTGTACCACTGCTGCAAGAGTTTATTACGTTAACACGCCCATCTCTATGCTTTTTAGGCTGCCTTCACATGTCTGTGTATGGACTGAGGTTTTCTGACCAACCGAGGTTTCCTGACCCGAACTCAGCTGCCTCATATATAATGTGTACTAGAGCCATATGTCAGACATCTGAATTCAGCCTTACCGTGAACAAATAGAGGTCAATGGGTGTGGTTGCTCCATTTATACCTTTGATATACTGCTTGTCTATGGACATTATCATGGCAGACTATATCACCAGATAGCCTCAGACATGGATGACTACCAAACAGAATATAACCTTATGATTTGAATTCTTCCATCTCTTTCATGATGTATGTTTAGATGTGGTTTTGTCAGTATAAAATGTGGTATCATTTCTTGGTAATATTCACATTTGAGGAATATTCTTAGAGGAGGTCTTGAAGGTTTGGTCTGATCCATTTGCTGTGTATTTATTGCCAGCAAACAACATCTGTGTTGATTTTTCAGCAGTTCTAATTGTTGCCTAACATCTGTTTCTGTTCCCAAAGTAACGCTTAGTCTTTTAAATATTCTAGGTTGCCATAAAATCTATCCGTAAGGACAAAATAAGAGATGAACAAGATATGGTTCACATCAGACGAGAGATTGAAATAATGTCATCACTCAGCCATCCGCATATCATAAGTATCTATGAAGGTAATATTGTCTCATAAATTCTGTGAATTTTGTGTGGTCCATTGTTTCAGTTCACCCCAATTGCTTGTCGGCCTTTCTTGTGCTTGCGTGGGTTGCACATTGTTATACTGTTCAAATACTGCTGTTTAGTATTGTAGGACATGATCATGCAAAGTGCACAGGTCACACTCAGTACACTCAGTGCAACGTTGTGTGAGTGCAAATGCAAATCTTACCCAGATCATAAGTGTGAACTTTGCAAGTAAGTGTTCTAAACATGACATTCTCAAAATTACCATTTTAGCAATTTGCCTAAAAAGTATGAAGAATTCACAAACAATCCAGGGGCATCCAGTGGAGCCAAGGCCAGTACACATCACATTTGCCATATGTCCTGGACTCACCCAGGACTCTTCTCCTGTAGCTTTCACATAGAAAACTGTTGTGAATTCACTTTCTGGCCTACCTCTGGTTGCAAGTGAAGGTAGTGGAGCTGGTTGTATTGACAGAGGAGTTGTGAGTTCTCTTTCCGGGCTTCCTCTGGTGGTTACAGGAGGTAATGGAGCTGATCTAATTGACAGAGGCCTGCCACCTGATAATGAGGATGACGATTGGACATCTGGAGTCTCTGACTGGATTTAAAACAGCCGACTCCCTCTATCCCTGCTGGTTATTTTTCCTCCCTCCTGAGGGCTTAGTTTCCAGTTCATTCCCTGCATGCTCAAGCTAAGTGTTCTTTGCTATTGTTCACATTTGATTTGGTTTTGTCTATTCAGCTTTGTGTGGTCAGCCAGCCCCGGCTGGGGCTGTGCTGAATTTCCATCCTTATGTTACTGTTTGTGCCAGTTTGTTTTTTGTCCCTTATTAGCTTGGCCTCTTTTTGCTCTGCTTTCACAATATGCCAGAGTGCTGATATAGTGGGTGAAGTCTAGTGACTTCAGAGTTTTTTGCTATCAGAAGTGTTGGACATTTTTGCAGGGTTTTTTGCGTGATTGCAGACAGTGTCTTTCCTTTCCTGTCCTGTCTAGTTAGTGTGGTCCCCATTGTTTGCGCAGCCTATTTTCTTATCTGCGTTTGCGTTTTCATCTTGTCTCACCGACAATATATGTTTGGGGGCTATCTATTCCTTTGGGGTCTGCTCTGGGGCAGTTTAGATCTCACCTTTCTTGCTTTAGGCTTATTTAGTTCTCCGGCTGTGTCGAGGCATCTAGAATCATTGTAGGTACGCTCCAGGGCTACTGCTAGTTGTGTGGATAGGATCAGGGGTCTGCAATCCGCTTAGTTACCAACCTCTCTGGTTTTCTGTGGCTTAGCTTGGTCTTGTTTTCCTCCTCGGTGACCCAATCATAACAGAAAACACTATAATATACCTTCGTCTTAGACATTATGTTAAAGCAGATAGTTTTAAGAAGGGCACGTTTGGAAACTAAACCCCACCAGTATAACAACATGTTTCTATTTTAGTGCTTTTAAATCTAGTGACAGGTAAATAACTGTCCATGACTGTTTCCCTACTGGAATGGACTTGGGGATGATATTCCTTACTCATGGCTTTAAGTCATATTTGCATGCGCTGTTCAATTTTCAGCTCATAATTCCCATTCTCATCTCCAATTGTTGTATCCCACTAAGACTATGGCTAGTCTCTTTTATCTGCAGCTCACATCAATATAGAAGTGAAATACCTGCCTCTCAAACCTAAAAAACAGAAATCAGCTTTCACTATAGTATATCCCAGTTCATCATCACCTTACCAAATAATACTCACAAGGATTCAGTAGAGGTGTAGGGTATGAAATACAGGGAATTCTCACAGTTTATACGGTTTACAGATAATCCCAAAATCTATTTATTCTGGTGGAGACAATGGGGATGAGGTCTCCCATGATATGGGCTTCAGTGCACCAGAGCGAAGAATCACTACAAAGAACGTCTCGGTGCTTTAGTATGTGGCATGTCTTTCCATTACGTGGGTCACACATTCATTTTGATGAATGCATGTAATTAATTACTCATAATGCGATTATTGAAAATGCATGGTCATTACTTTATTAAACCTGCTGCAAAGTAACCAGGGATTTAGCATTTCCAAATGCTCATCTACAGAAGCAATGAGGAGAATATAGGTATGATTTATGGTAGTCTGTATTCTCCAGGCAGAGGCTGGGATAATGTGCTGAGTTGTCCTGTGAGGCCATAACATTTTTGGGATAATAATAATAAATAGTAATAATTTTATTTCCATAGCGCCAACATATTCTGCAGCACTTTACATTTTAGAGGGGACTTGTACAGACAAAAGACATTACAGATTAACAATAATCACATAAATCATCAGATACCAAGAGGAGTGAGGGCCCTGCTCGCAAGCTTACAATCTATGAGGAAATAGGGGAGACGCGAAAGGTAAATGGTAACAATTGATTTCTTTGTTCTGATCAGCCATGATGTAAGAATCGGTTGTTCATGTAATGCTGCATGAACCGGGTATCAGCCAGAATATGTAACAGTACAGACACAGAAGGCTATTAAATGCATAAAGCATGTGAGAACATGATATGAGGAACCTGGTTATGAAGAAAATTTTGAATGGGCAACATATAGGGGTAGTTAGATAAGTATGTTGAGGCGGTAGGCCAGTCTGAAGAAATGCATTTTGGGCCACTCTTAAAACTGTGGGTTTTGGGATTAATCAAATTATCCTGGGAAGTGCATTCTAAAGAATTGGCGCAGCATGTGAGAAATCTTGGAGATGGGAGTGGGAGGTTCTGATTATTGAGGATGTTAACCTCAGGTCATTAGCAGAATGGAGGGCACGGGTAGGGTGGTATACTGAGACGAGGGAGGAGATGTAGAGTGGTGCTGAACCGTGAGCGCTTTTTAGGTGAGAGTGAATAAAAGCTGTTGTAAACTGTGTCAGCAAGAAATGCATTTTACAGTTAGAAAATGGACTTAACTATCCCAAAGTAACCTGAAATGTTACTGCCAAAAAATGAGCTTGCTGCTCTTGATGGGAAAGTGAAAGGATCACAGTAATTCATCCAGAAGACTCCTGATAGTTTATATGAGGCTAGCCCATACCAGTTCAGGAAAGCATCAGCCAAGATGAGGTGACAGGGGCGAGTTGTGTGTTGTGTCACAAGAAGCCAAGTTTATAAGGGTCAGGCAAAGGAGGTCACTTCAGTCAGTGAAGTTACAGAAAAGTGTCATAGGCACAAAAAAAGGGAAGTGTAGAAGCAAGCAGTGCGCACAATGGTCTCTTGAAAAATGATGATTGAAGTACTGCACACACCCTAATCCAGGGACAGCACTTGCCAAGTGCGCCAAGCCAAGTAGAAACACCTAATGGGGATTTCCTTTCACTCTGGAGGAAAACCAGAATCAGCTGAATAGACCGATGAAATACAAATTCATACAGAATTGTAGAAAATGAGATTTTATTTCTTGATGACAGGTCCATAGGGAGAAATACTGAGTTGCTGCCAGATAATTAACCGCTGACCTCACATTGTCTCGGGGTTAAAAGCATAGGGGCTAGTCGCTGGCATTTCACACATGCTAAACTCACTGGATCTGATGGATTATTTATTATTGCTAACATCGCACTTTGGTTCTGTAGGATTCCAGCAATGATAATCATCTGCATTTCAGCTTGCCTTTTTAGAAATCAGACATCAGAGATCAAAACGGCCTATGCATGCATACAAGTGACATCAAGTGAAAAAAGTAGTTGCTTCATGTATACAGACCAGTATCCTCATGTAGAATTGTTGTCTCAGCCTTTCAAATACTCATTTGAATATTAAAACATTTTTTACCCTCTTTTTCGTGATGCATTAGGCTTATTTTTTATGTCATTTTTATCTTCCTTTTTTCCTGTGGCTGCAAAGCAGAGAAAATATATATAAAAAAAAAATATGTGGCTATTTTTCACGTTTTTCATATTTTTTAACATCGACAATGGATCACAAAAAATATTTTAAGTTGGGTTCCTTTTTCTGCAAAAATTATTTTTATATATTAGACTTTTTTTTGATGGGGCACGATTAGAAACAGCAGTTTTGCTGTATTTATTTTTTAGTATGCTATTCATTCATTCATTCATTTATTTAATTCTACACACTGTGCCCACCATAAGATTTTATAAGATCTAATGGATGCGCCATTTCTGGGGCGGCTGAGGGCTGATGTTAGTAGTCTGCAAGGTGGCCAATATCCATGGTGCATTCCCAGCCTATCAATATCAGCCCACAGCTGTCTGCTTAGCCTTTGCTGGTTATTAAAAATATGGGGTACCCCACATTATTTTCTTTTTAATGACCAGTAAAGACTAAGCAGACAGCTGTGAGCTGATATTAGTAACATGGAAGCTCCATGTTTGTTGCCCCCTTCCCAGAATAATAACACCAGCCCCCAGCTGTCCTCATTCTCTCAGCTGGGTATTAAAAATAAGGGGGAGCCCAAACCATTTTTTTTCTTTTATTTCTTTATTAGTTAAATACATGTACAGGAAGCTACACACGCAGGGCACTAATTATATATCTCACTGACATATTTCTTACTATGCACAGATGCTGGCTGGTGTATACTCTCATCAGTGTCACCTGCTCTTACTGCTATCAGCGATACCAGGCTCACGATGATGAGAGTAGTAGTTATCAGCTGATGCTTGACCAGTTACCCTTGAGCAAATAAAAAATTTGGGGCTAAAAGAAAAATGTTGTTGGAAAAATGTGATTTTTTTTATTTTCTTAGCTCTATGTTGTAAAATTTTGTGAAGCACCTGGGGGTTCAAGGTGCTCACCACACATCTAGATAAGATCCTTGAGGGGTCTAGTTTCCAAAATGTGTTCACTTGTGGTGGGTTTCTTTCAATTCCAGCCAATTGTTTTGTTCAGTCAAATGAAGCTCATTCCCTTCCAAGCCTTGCTGTGCACCCAAACAGTGGTTTTCCTCCAAACGTAGGGTATCTGCGTACTCAGGAGAAATTGTAAAACAATTTTTGGGGTCCATTTTCTCCTGTTACCCTTGTTAAAATAAACAATTAGGGGCTTAAAGATGATTTTTGTGGAAAAAATGTGATTTTTAATTTTCACGGCTCTACATTATAACTATGTAAAACATCTGGGGGTTCAAGGTGCTCACCAAACATCTGTATAAGTTCCTTTAGAGGTCTAGTTCCCAAAATGGGATCACTTGTGGGGGGTTTCGACTGTTTAGGTACATCAGGGGCTCTCCAAACGCGACATGGCGTCCGTTCTCGATTCCAGACAATTTCACGTTCAAAAATTCAAATTGTGCTCCTTCCCTCTTGTGCCCTGTCATGCGCCCAAACAATGGTTTTCCTCCACACATGAGGTATCAGCGTACTTAGGAGAAATTGCACAAAATATTGAGGATCAATTTACTCGTTACCCATGTGAAAATAAAAAAAATTGGTGCTAGAAGATCATTTTTGTGGAAAAATTTAGATTTTTTTTATTTTCTCAGCTCTACGGGGATTCAAGGTGCTCACCACACATCTGAATAATTTCCTTGCGGGGTCTAGTTTTCAAAATTGGTTCACATGTTGGGGGGTTTCTACTGCTAAGGCACATCAGGCGCTCTCCAAACGTGGCGTCTTCTCTTGATTCCATCCAATTTTACATTCAAAAAGTCAAATGGTGCTCCTTTGCTTGCAAGCCCTGCCATGTGAGCAGTGGTTTTTCCCCATATGGGGTATCGGCACACTCAGGAGAAATTGTACAACAAATATTGGGGTATATTTTCTCCTGATACACTTGTGAAAATAACATGGGTCTTAAGTAACATTTTTGTGAAAATAAGTTATATGTTCATTTTTTCCTCCCATTCCATCCATTTTCTGTGAAGTGTCTAAAGGATTAGTAAACTTCTTGAATGGGGCGCAGTTTTTAGAATGGTGTCACTTTTGGATATTTTCTGTCATAATCCATTTCAAACAAACTTTACCACTATCATGAAGTACAATATGTCATGAAAAAAAATTTCAGAATCAGTGGGATCCATTGAAGCGTTCCAGAGTGATATCCTCATAAATTAACACTGGTCAGATTTCAAAATTTAGACTTGGTCATTAACCTACAAAATCGCTTGGTACTTAAGTGGTTAAGTGGGGATATTTTGATCACTGGAGCTCTGCAGCACCCTTTAAACATCTGACTGGTGCAAATACAGAGAATCTCCACCAGTGTTTTATTCTAAGAAGTAGGCCATTAATTTTAACGATATGGATTATTCCTCAAACAAAAAAAAGGAAGACCATAACACTGCACCCTTATGTCAATACTTTTCATCCACTCATGACATCCGCTATACATGTACGATGCAATTTGGAAGCGGGTGCATGGAGCGAGCTCACAGGGTGAACCCACCCCATACCCAGCAGGTCATGGCTGTCTGTTACAGCCAGGAAATGCCTCTAACAATAATGGCTGGAGCAGAGCTCTGCCCACAATTCTTAACCTGTTAAATGCCTCTGTCAATCACTGACAGAGGCATATAACACGCATCAGCATTGGGGGGGTATCATTCAATGAGCCCATCAGCGCTGCCATGATGTGATCACGAGGTTTGCTATGACAGATGGAGGTCTATTGAAGACTGTGCTTGTCATTGTGGAGCTTCTTTAAAACCCTGCTTATGGCTGGGCTTCAAAGGAGACAGTGATTTCTGCTATATACAGTGATGCTGTGGTATTTGCTGTATATAGCACAAGCGATCAGACTGTTGTAGGTTAAAGTCTCCCAAGGGGACTATCAAGAAATGTGAAGAGTAAAAAAGAAATGTTTTAAAAATATTAAAGTGAACCTGTCAGCAGGATTTTGCTAAATAAACTACAGACACTGTCAGGTTGTCGCTGCTATACTGATTAAAATGATACCTTGGTTGATGAAATCTGTCTTGCGGTTGTTGTTTAATCTGTATTTGCAATTCTCAGATAGGGCTTATACTCACTTGCGAGAGACTCGCACGAATCTTGTGCGAGTCTCTCGCATGAAAACCTGGCACTGCCGCCGGCACTGGGATCGGAGCATGCGGCTGCATAGAAATACATGTATCCGCATGCTCCGGTCCAAGTACCGGGGGCAGTGCCAGGTTTTCATGCGAGAGAATCGAGCGAGTCTCTCGCAACTGAGTATGAGCCCTTAATGAGAATCTCGTGCTTCGGTGTGGGCCTGTGGGGGGTCTTTATGTGGTGCTCTGCTTACATATTCATCCTTATGGCTGGTCATTGATCCTTCAGAGACCTGCCCCCTATTTTACATACTGCATGCATATGGTTTAAAAAAAGAAATTAACATTCATTAGAAAGGTGCTGTAGCATGATACTGTGGATAATATGCCTGTTTTCTTTTTATTTAGACATATAGTTTTTTCATTAAAAAAAATATCCTAAATGGCACTGGGCAGCACGGTGGCTCAGTGATTAGCAGTGTTGTTTTGCAGCGCTGAAGTCCTGGGTTCAAATCCCACCAAGGACAACATCTGCAAGGAGTTTGTATGTTCTCCCGGTGTTTGCATGGGTTTCCTCTGAGTATACTCCAGTTTCCTCCCACATTCCAGACATTCTGATAGTGAATTTAGATTGTGAGCCCCATCAGGGGCAGTGATGATAATGTGTGCATCTGTAAAGCGCTGCGGAATATGTTAGCGCTATAAAGATTATTATTACCAGCGGCCGATAGATGCTACTGCGCAGCCGCCGGTGCCATTTTGGTAGAGAAAAGAAAATTAGGCTCCATCAACTGTGCAATAGCATTGTTCGCCAGCGCCATTTTGAAAAACATTTTTTTCACTACCAAAATGGCGCCGGCCATTTTTAATATGATTTTTTTTTTACAAATTGAAAGAGGTAGTATACCAAAGTTTTCAGAAAATAATAAAACATGGAAAAGACACAAGTAACTTAGTTTCCATTTTAATGTTCAGTCATTGATATATATGAATAAGCATATGTTCGACTTACTTAGTTCAGTCTGTTATTAAATTGTTATTGGATAAAGATTATCTAGAGTAACTCATAAGAACAACACAGGTCCTGTTATATAAGTTCCCTAATAACAATGATTTTTTGGTGACTTTTTCATAACTTACTGACGTGATGTTATAATACATCAAGCGTTGGTTGCCGCTGTAGGGAACTGGCTCAGGAGCTGAGACTGCACCATACCCAGAAGATACCAACTGTGATTCACAGCTAGCTGTTAGCTGTAACAGGAACAACTGGAGCATGTTCCAATCACTGCTGTTCAACCATTGACATGCTCCTGTTATGTCGTGTCATGATTGTAGGGGCCAATGGATTGTTATGGCAGCCAGTTACCATCTTTGTAGTATATCATATAGTATATCACATAGTAGATCACATGTCGAATACTGGCTCAGTAGCTGAGACGGCACCATACCCATGCCGACTGTGATATACATTTAGCTACTTGTAGCAGCAGAGACTGAATCTTCTTCCAATCCTTGCTGTTTATCCTTATCAATGCCGCTGTTAAAGGGAATCTGTCACCCATTTTTAGTGATATCATGTAAAGATATCATTCAATTCCGTGTCACAAAAGGATTATATTAGTACTTTTGATTCCCCCTGACCGCACACCTTTGATGCATAAAAACTTTTTTTATCAGGGTTGAGATGTATGTAAATCACCACTGTCCGGTCCAATGGCTTATCCCCCCCCCCCTTGGCTTGCTGGATGTAATTTCATCTGTGAATATCACAGATGCCGTTGTGTATTTGTGCCTGCACATTGAAAAGACTTCCAGGTCATAGACGGCAGGGAAAAATACCGGCGCATGCGCAGTAGTGATTATATACTTTGCCCACAGTTGGGCAAAGCATACTGCGCAAGCGCGAGCGGCCTTTTCAATGCGCAGGCGCTGAAACACTACGTGAACGCAAGACTAACAATAACAAAATACGAAGAGCAAGACAGGAGTGGAGGGGGTAGGAGAATAAGCCAAGCCCATCGGACCGAACCGCGGCAATTTACATGCATCTCAACGCTGATAAAAATGGTATTTATGCATCAAAGGTGCGGGGTCAGGGGGAATCAAAAGTACTAATATAATCCTTTTGTGACACTGAATTGAATGATATTTTTACATGATATCACTAAAAATTGGTGACAGATTCCCTTTAATCATTGTCGTGATGCATTCTTAGGATGCTAATGAGATGTCATGGCAGGCAACAGCCATATTTATCCTCTGAAGAAGCACAACCTCTGGTATTTTCCTATATCTCAAAACACTGTGGTATAGCAGTACATAGAACAATTGACTAGATTACTACAGATTCAAGTCTCCCAAGGGAACTAAAAAGTGAAGTAAAAAAATAAAGAAAAGTTTTAAAAAATATGAAAGAAAAATTAAAACTTGCATTAACCTGTTCTCTTGTGCTAATAGCAAAGAAATAAAAACAATAAAAAAGCATACATTATTTGGTATCGCTACGTCTGTAAAATTCCAATCGTCCAAAAAAAATCAAATAAAGTCAATTAACTTGAACAGTAAATGGCACAGAGAAAATAAATATATTGGAATGCCAGAATTAAGCGGGAGTCACACATAGCAATCTCGCTAGCGAGATCGCTGCTGAGTCACAACTTTTGTGACACAACAGCGATCTCACCAGCGAGATCGCTGTGTGTGACAGCGATCAGCGACCGGCCCCCCTGCCGGTATCGCTGATCGCTGCAAGAAACCTCTGGACATATTTTGCGTCGGAGATCAGCGATCAGCTGTAAAAAATAATGAAAAAAATAAAAAATATTGTTATTCTCACCTTCCGACGTCCTGCGCAGCCATCCCGCCTTTCTCCACGCTCCCAGTCCCAATGATCCTTTGCACGAATGACCGCGAGACGTCGCGCTGCCGCGAGACCGTGACATTCTCGCGGTCATTCTCGCAAAGGATTACTGGGACCGGAGCGTGGAGAGAGGCAGGATGGCTGCGCGGGACGTCGGAAGGTGAGAATAACAATATTTTTTATTTTAATTCTATTTTTTTACAGGGATATGGCATCAGCACTAATGAACACAGCGATGCCGGGCGCTCGGCATCGCTGTGCTGATCGCTGGTGAAGCTGTCTGTTTGACAGCTCACCAGCGATCACATAGCGACTTACCAGTGATCCTGACACGTTGATATCGTTGTCAGGATCGCTGGTAAGTCGCTATGTGTGACTCCAGCTTTACATTTTAATACTCACCTCACCGCCATAAAGAACGAAACATTGTATCTCCGCCAAAATAGTATCAATAACAATGTCATGTCACTATGCAAAAAATAAGCCCTTAATCGAGTGAAAGTCAAAAAGTTGCTGTTCCCAGAAATGACTACACAAACCAAAATTTTTGTGGTTTTTTTTTTTAAACTTTAATTTTTTTTCACCACTTAAAAGAAGAAAAAAAATATACATGTTTTGCATCACAGGAAAAGAAATATGATGTCATTGTAATCACTGAAACTTGGTGGGACGATACACATGATTGGAATACAAGGCTAGAAGGATACAACTTATTTGCAAGAAGCAGACTTGATAAACGAGGAGGAGGTGTCGCATTGTATGTTAGAAACGCGTATATCTGCACAGAGATTGAAGCTTCAGAGACTGGGAGTTCTGTGGAAACTGTTTGGGTAAGAATACAAGGACAGAACAATGGAAAGGACACCATTGTAGGCATTTACTACAGGACGCCTGTGCAAGCTGAAGTTATGGATGAACTCTTTATGCATCAAATGGCCGAGTTCTCCAAAAAATATGACATAGTTGTCATGGGAGATTTCAACTATCCAGACATTTATTGGGAATCTCTCTCAGGCAAAACTAACAGGTCAAGGAAATTCTTATCCTCTCTTGCTGACAACTTTATCTTCCAAAAAGTAGGTGAGAAAACAAGGGGATCTGCTACCTTGGATCTAATCCTTATAAACAGGGAGGAAATGGTTGAGGAGGTAAAAGTGGCTGGGACCCTAGGAGGTAGCGACCATGCTATTTTAGAATATCGGATAACTAGAGGAGGAAGAGCTGTGAAGACTCAGACGTCATGGTTAGATTTCAGAAAGGCAGATTTTGAGGGATTCAGAAAGAGAATTGGAGGGATCCAATGGCTGGATATCCTTAAGGACAAAAATGTCCAGGAAGGATGGGAAATCTTGAAAAATGAAATTCTCAAAGCACAATTGTTAACAATTCCGAAAAGAGGGAAGAATAAGAAGCATTTAAGGAAACCAGGATGGATGAACACAGAACTTAAGCACATGCTAAAAAGGAAGAAAGAAATGTTTATAAAATGGAAAGAGGGAGGCATATCTAAAGAAGAATATAATGCTGTCTGCAGAACTTGCAGGGCACAAATCAGATTAGCTAAAGCTGACAATGAATTGAGGCTTGCAAGAGATGTCAAAAGCAATAATAAAGGATTTTGGGGATATGTCAAAAGTAAAAGAAAAGTCAAAGATACTATAGGATTTTTACAGGATGAAAATGATGAAATGGTAAGACAGGGTGTTGAGAAGGCCGAACTTTTAAATTCCTATTTTGCATCTGTTTTCTCTCAGAAAGCGGTTCTTTATTCTTTATTCTACCAGAAGCAAGCGCAGTCCTTATTGCACTTCCACGTCATTTCTGCAATTCTGTCCTAGGACCCTGTGCAGACTTGCTGCTGCTTCTTAAGCGTTCATGGGTGTTGTGACTTCCTCACAACCCCAATAGGTGAGCACCTTCCTTACTGTTCCACAATTTTAATTGTTTTATACGGATTTCACACAGTGGATGCGCCCTGTATCTCTCCTTTTTTCTCTCAGAAAGGAAATGTAACATCAACTGTTCTTCACTGTCCTATTAATGGAATAGAAGAATCCAGGATATCTATAAACAGAAATATAGTGAGGAAACACTTGGCTAACCTAAATAAATTCAAGTCTCCACGTCCAGATGAATTACACCCCAGAGTACTTAAGGAGATAGCAGAAGAAATTTTTGAACCCCTCTCCATAATCTTTGAAAATTCTTGGAGAACAGGAGAAGTCCCAGAAGACTGGAGAAGAGCAAATGTTGTTCCTATCTTCAAAAAGGGGAAGAAGGTGGACCGAGGCAACTATAGGCCGGTGAGGCTGACTTCTATACCAGGAAAGATCTTTGAACAAATGATTAAACAACATGTATGTAAGTACCTGTATAAGAATAAAGTGGCTAAACAGAGTCAGCATGGGTTTGTAACTAATAAGTCATGTCAGACTAACTTAATTTCCTTCTATGACAGAATCACTGATTGGGTGGATCAGGGAAATGCTGTAGATATAGTATATCTTGACTTCAGCAAAGCATTTGACAAAGTATCTCACACAATCCTTATTGAAAAAAATGGCTAAGTATGGAATGGGCAAGGCAACTGTTAGGTGGATTCATAACTGGCTTAGTGATCGGACCCAAAGAGTGGTCGTAAATGGCTGCACATCCAGTTGGATGAATGTCTCAAGTGGTGTACCACGGGGCTCTGTCCTGGGCCCTGCATTGTTCAACATCTTTATCAACGATTTAGATGAAGGAATTGAGGGTAAACTGATTAAATTTGCTGATGACACAAAGCTTGGAGGGATAGCTAATACTAGAGAAGAGAGAGAAGACTCAAATGATATAAATAAACTGGAGCAGTGGGCAGCAACTAACAGAATGGTTTTTAACAGGGAAAAATGCAAAGTACTACATCTGGGCAATAAAAATGAAAAAAGCATATACAGAATGGGAGGAATAGGGCTAAGCAACAGCACATGTGAAAAAAGACTTGGGTATACTAATAGATCACAGACTGAATATGAGTCAACAGTGTGATGCAGCAGCAAAAAAGGCAAATGCAATTCTAGGATGTATTAACAGAAGCATACAGTCTAGATCACGTGAAGTCATTATTGCCCTCTACTCCTCTTTGGTCAGACCTCATCTGGAATATTGTGTCCAGTTTTGGGCACCACATTTTAAAAAAGACATCAACAAACTGGAGCAAGTTCCGAAAAGAGCGACCAGAATGGTGATGATGGGTCTGCAAACCCTGGGAAAGGTTGCAGGACTTGGGAATGTTTAGTTTGCAAAAGAGAAGACTGAGAGGAGACTTAATAGCTGTCTACAAATATCTAAAGGGCTGTCACATTGTAGAAGGATCAACTTTATTCTCATTTGCACAAGGAAAGACTAGAAGCAATGGGATGAAGCTGAATGGGAGGAGACACAGATTAGATATTAGAAAAAACTTTTTGACAGTTAGAGTGATCAATGAGTGGAACATGCTGCCACGAGAAGTGGTGAGTTCTCCTTCAATGGAAGTCTTCAAACAGAGGTTGGACAGACATCTGTCTTGGATGATTTAGCGAATCCTGCTTTGAGCAGGGGGTTGGACCAGATGGCCCAGGAGGTCCCTTCCAACTCTACGATTCTATGATTCTATGATTCTGTATTGTACTGATGTGGACGATCATATTCCCAATTTATTTTTCCCACTTTCTTCCTCTTCTTGTTGTGACAGCCCTGTGAATGCTGCAGTCAGTCACTTGCTGTAGCGGTGATGCCTTGGTCTGCAATATACCGTATACCCTCTATTTGCCAATGGCCATATTCCTCTGGATGGTTAGGTAAATATGTATGGCACAGTTATGGTTATTAACAACATTTTTCGTTCCAATTACACAGTTCTTTAAAAGGAGAATAAAGCTTTCTCTATTAGCAATCGCATTCTGTAACCCAATCACAGCTCATTTATTTCCAGAAGTAACTGGAAGAAGTAAACCCTCATTCTCAGTCTGGAGAAATTCCATCCGCTCAGCAAGACAGAAGTTGGCAATTGGCTCTCTACAGCTGGGAGGAAAATACTCTTGAAGTGACTTAAAACATCTTGAATAGTAGTGAACAGCTAGGCCTGCACTTGCCAGAATCTTTACTTCTGAGAGTATAAATTTAATCTGTGAAAAGCTTGGTTCTTTCCTGAAAATCCTGTGCGCTACATGTCGAGTACGAAAACCAAGGACAATGTATGCTTGGTCTAGCAAGCCAAAGTCATGATATACTATTGTTTTAATTGTCCTCATTATTTTCGTTATATTTTTAAGATTAGCTTTGTTTTTGTCAAAATATATAAGAAAAAATTGCAAGCAGCACCAACTATTCAAAATTGTTTCTGGATACATGTGGCGACTTTTCGGTTCATAGTATGAACCTTTCTCAAGCGGCATAACAAATGTTTGCCGCCTTCTTCATCATTTTCCAACATTGCTCCCATCAGCCTCCAGCGGCCATTCAAACCCATTTGTGTCAACTTCTGTGCATGTTATCAGGTCACAATCACCAGGGTATGAGAACTTTTGATCAGGGTCATTTGGATGTTTTGGGTTGTCGTTAAGATTTAAAAAGAGAAAATACAGTAGTTTGACAATAAATGGCTTTACCCAACCACTAACCATGAGTGGAGAAAAAGGTTTAGTGTTATCATTCATATTCTCTGAAAAAAGGGCCAAGAAAGCAAAAATTCTGCCGGGGTATGTAAACTTCTGAGCACAACTGTAGCTGAAAAGCAAACCGCTCTTTAGGAGTTCCATGCAGTTCAGTTTCTTCTTTGTCCTTTTCATCCTCCATTCTTAATCCTTATATTTCACCCTGTGTTGTATTCCTCTGTGCTCTGCTATAAACCCCATAATGCATCAGCATAGCATCAAATAAGCAGCTTCAGCCAGTACCATCTCTGCCTGTTGTCCGGACCCATATCTTTATCTTTCCCTCTATATTTTAGTAAATAAACCGGTAGATTATACAGTGGCATGTGATATTTTGAGCACCCCCTAGTCAAAATTACTGTTATTATGAACAGTTAGGCCAGTTGAAGATTAACCCTCCGTCAGGAACAATATTCGCACTAACTTGTAATGGAACAATGTGCCTGTCAAGCGCAGGCTAGAAAAATGCCTAGAATATCTAATTTTCTCAATTTCAGTGATCTAAAAGTGATCAGAGACCTTCATAGGGATGTAATAAAAGAGACTACACATTATCAGGTGCAAAACAAACCCATTTACTCAACATAAAAGTAATAACTTTGATATACACAAATTTCAAAACTCCTGAGAAGTACACTTTCATTTGTAAGAAAATCTGCCTTATTTATATGAAATATCCACAAACCTTTCTCTATCAATTCATAAAACAAGCTAAATAAACACTAGTAATGACTAAAAACTAGAGTTGAGCGAAACGGGTCGAAAAAATTCAAAAGTCGCCGACTTTTGGCAAAGTCGGGTTTCATGAAACGAAACCCGACCCTAGGATGAGGTCGGCCACGAGGTCGGCGACTTACGCGCCAAAGTCGCGTTTCAAAAGTTTGTTTTGCGCTCTTTTTCAGCCAATAAGGATCCACGGACACTGTGGGCAATGTGATGACATAGGCACGGGTCACCACCATCTTTCAGAAGGGCATGCAAGTGATTGGCTTGCTTTGGTGGGCGTCACAGGGGGTATAAAAGGGCGTGCACGCCGACCGCCATCTTCTGCCGATCTTAGTGTATAGGGAGAGGTTGCTGCTGATTCTGTAGGGAGAGCGTTAGGCAGGGAAGAAGACAAAAAAACTGCTTCTGCTGCTAGCGATTTGGCCTGCACAACACACCAGTCACTGTGTGTGCAGTGCAAGGGGAGGCTATATAGTGGTGTATCAGTGGTGTTGGTTGTTGGGCTGCCTTTTAAGGCTTCCTGACAGGCTGGCATTGCTGTTTACCCACTGCTCCGCAAACTGCTTTTTTAAAAGCAATCCCAATTTTTTTTTTTGTCCTGCTGAGAAGAAAAAAAAACTGCTTCTGCTGCTAGCAATTTGGCCTGCACAACACACCAGTCACTGTGTGTGCAGTGCAAGGGGAGGCTATATAGTGGTGTATCAGTGGTGTTGGTTGTTGGGCTGCCTTCTATGGCTTCCTGACAGGCTGGCATTGCTGTTTACCCACTGCTCCGCAAACTGCTTTTTTAAAAGCAATCCAATCTCCCTTATCCTCTAGTCACTTTTGTCACAGCTGTGCCATCGAGCCTGTCACATAGCGCTCAGATATTCATTGGGCCTCACACAATCCAAAAGTGTCCAGTGTCCAAAAGTGTGTGCAGAGATTCAAAATCTCCCTTATCCTCTAGTCACTTTTGTCACAGCAGTGCCATCGAGCCTGTCACATAGCGCTCAGATATCAGTGGGCCTCACACAATCCAAAAGTGTCCAGTGTCCAAAAGTGTGTGCAGATATTCAAAATCTCCCTTATCCTCTAGTCACTTTTGTCACAGCAGTGCCATCGAGCCTGTCACATAGCGCTCAGATATCAGTGGGCCTCACACAATCCAAAAGTGTCCAGTGTCCAAAAGTGTGTGCAGATATTCAAAATCTCCCTTATCCTCTAGTCACTTTTGTCACAGCAGTGCCATCGAGCCTGTCACATAGCGCTCAGATATCAGTGGGCCTCACACAATCCAAAAGTGTCCAGTGTCCAAAAGTGTGTGCAGATATTCAAAATCTCCCTTATCCTCTAGTCACTTTTGTCACAGCAGTGCCATCGAGCCTGTCACATAGCGCTCAGATATCAGTGGGCCTCACACAATCCAAAAGTGTCCACTGTCCACAAGTGTGTGCAGAAATTCAAAATCTCCCTTATCCTCTAGTCACTTTTGTCACAGCTGTGCCATCGAGCCTGTCACATAGCGCTCAGATATCAGTGGGCCTCACACAATCCAAAAGTGTCCAGTGTCCAAAAGTGTGTGCAGATATTCAAAATCTCCCTTATCCTCTAGTCACTTTTGTCACAGCAGTGCCATCGAGCCTGTCACATAGCGCTCAGATATCAGTGGGCCTCACACAATCCAAAAGTGTCCAGTGTCCAAAAGTGTGTGCAGATATTCAAAATCTCCCTTATCCTCTAGTCACTTTTGTCACAGCAGTGTCATCGAGCCTGTCACATAGCGCTCAGATATCAGTGGGCCTCACACAATCCAAAAGTGTCCAGTGTCCAAAAGTGTGTGCAGATATTCAAAATCTCCCTTATCCTCTAGTCACTTTTGTCACAGCAGTGCCATCGAGCCTGTCACATAGCGCTCAGATATCAGTGGGCCTCACACAATCCAAAAGTGTCCAGTGTCCAAAAGTGTGTGCAGATATTCAAAATCTCCCTTATCCTCTAGTCACTTTTGTCACAGCAGTGCCATCGAGCCTGTCACATAGCGCTCAGATATCAGTGGGCCTCACACAATCCAAAAGTGTCCACTGTCCACAAGTGTGTGCAGAAATTCAAAATCTCCCTTATCCTCTAGTCACTTTTGTCACAGCTGTGCCATCGAGCCTGTCACATAGCGCTCAGATATCAGTGGGCCTCACACAATCCAAAAGTATCCAGTGTCCAAAAGTATGTGCAGATATTCAAAATCTCCCTTATCCTCTAGTCACTTTTGTCACAGCAGTGCCATCGAGCCTGTCACATAGCGCTCAGATATCAGTGGGCCTCACACAATCCAAAAGTGTCCACTGTCCACAAGTGTGTGCAGAAATTCAAAATCTCCCTTATCCTCTAGTCACTTTTGTCACAGCTGTGCCATCGAGCCTGTCACATAGCGCTCAGATATCAGTGGCCCTCACACAATCCAAAAGTGTCCAGTGTCCAAAAGTGTGTGCAGATATTCAAAATCTCCCTTATCCTCTAGTCACTTTTGTCACAGCAGTGCCATCGAGCCTGTCACATAGCGCTCAGATATCAGTGGGCCTCACACAATCCAAAAGTGTCCAGTGTCCAAAAGTGTGTGCAGATATTCAAAATCTCCCTTATCCTCTAGTCACTTTTGTCACAGCAGTGCCATCGAGCCTGTCACATAGCGCTCAGATATCAGTGGGCCTCACACAATCCAAAAGTGTCCAGTGTCCAAAAGTGTGTGCAGATATTCAAAATCTCCCTTATCCTCTAGTCACTTTTGTCACAGCAGTGCCATCGAGCCTGTCACATAGCGCTCAGATATCAGTGGGCCTCACACAATCCAAAAGTGTCCACTGTCCACAAGTGTGTGCAGAAATTCAAAATCTCCCTTATCCTCTAGTCACTTTTGTCACAGCTGTGCCATCGAGCCTGTCACATAGCGCTCAGATATCAGTGGGCCTCACACAATCCAAAAGTGTCCAGTGTCCAAAAGTGTGAGCAGATATTCAAAATCTCCCTTATCCTCTAGTCACTTTTGTCACAGCAGTGCCATCGAGCCTGTCACATAGCGCTCAGATATCAGTGGGCCTCACACAATCCAAAAGTATCCAGTGTCCAAAAGTGTGTGCAGATATTCAAAATCTCCCTTATCCTCTAGTCACTTTTGTCACAGCAGTGCCATCGAGCCTGTCACATAGCGCTCAGTTATCAGTGGGCCTCACACAATCCAAAAGTGTCCAGTGTCCAAAAGTGTGTGCAGATATTCAAAATCTCCCTTATCCTCTAGTCACTTTTGTCACAGCAGTGCCATCGAGCCTGTCACATAGCGCTCAGATATCAGTGGGCCTCACACAATCCAAAAGTGTCCACTGTCCACAAGTGTGTGCAGAAATTCAAAATCTCCCCTGCCCTATAGACACCTTGTACCTTGTTTTACATTACTATATAGTTTGTTGGATTTTGTCTACATTTCTACCAAAAATGAGGAAGGCTGGTGGAAGAGGCCGTGGAATTGGGCGGGGGTTGGCAGCTGGTAATGATGGTGTTGGTGGTGGATCTGATGGTAGTGGCAAAATAGGACCGAATGCAGGAGGTGCTGACCCTGCATCATCGTCTGGCTACATAAGGCCTCGAACGCTTAGTTTTCTAGGAGTTGGCAAACCGCTTTTAAAGCCAGAGCATCAGGAAAAAGTTTTGTCTTACATTGCTGACTCAGCCTCCAGCTCTATCGCCTCCTCTTCTTCAGTTGTAAAAAGTAAAAGCACTGAGTCGTCATTGGAGGCTCATGTTCATGAACCACACCTTTCCTTGTGTCCTTCACCCCAACCAAGATTGAAGGATGACGCAGGCCATACTACTGATTACTCCATGGAGCTGTTTTCACATACCATGCCTGGATTATCAAGTCAAATGGTGAATTACCCAGGCCAAGATGAATCTGACATGGAGTGCACTGATGCACAGCCGCTGATGGATGATTCTGCTGGTACATTCACTCAGAGCACTACATTGTCCTCGCAGTGTACAGAGCCAGATTCTGACCCTGATGAGACTCAGGTGCCCCTTCCCGCATACTATACCACCATACACGGTGACACAGAGGAAGGTGCACATGACATAGAAGAGGAGGTGATGGATGACCCAGTTGTTGACCCAGATTGGCATCCATTGGGGGAAGAGGGTGCTGCTTCCAATAGCTCAGATGAGGAGCATCCACAGCAGACATCGACATCGCAACAGCTGTTATCTGGCAGGCCCGGAGCACTCCAAAGACAGGTTCCAAACATCAAAAGAGTTGCTGGACAGCTTGTCCAGAGGGTCAAAAGATCACAGCGTGCTAGGCCGCAAAATGTCTGCCAAAGTAGGAAGAGTGCAGTGTGGCACTTTTTTGAACAAAATCCTCATGATCAGGCCAAGGTTATCTGTAAGAAGTGCGCAAAGACCTTTAGCCGAGGGAAAAATCTGAAAAATTTGAATACCAGTTGCATGCTTAGACATTTAACCAGCATGCACTTGCAAGCATGGACACAACACCAAACCTCAAGTGCCACATGTGCAACTGATCACAACGAAGGTAGTCAGCAACGCTACATTGTTTCCCCCACTGTAAGCCCACCGGTTAGCACAGCAGCAAATGTTGAGGTGTCGTTGCAAGACCACAGCAGTCAGGGAATCCCACTGTTATATCAACGAAATACTGATTCTAGGCCATCAGAAAGAACACCAACTCCATCACCATCATCAACCCTCTCTCAGTCCGCCCTGTCCACCGCTACTTCCACCATATGCAGCTCTCAAGTCCAGCTCACCCTCCCAGACACTATGAGTAGGTCAAGAAAGTACTCAGTCTCTCATCCGCGTACACTGGGTTTGAACGCCCACATTGCCAAACTAATCTCGTTTGAGATGATGCCCTTTCGGTTGGTGGAAAGCACAGCTTTCCGCGAACTCATGGCCTATGCAGTACCACGCTATGACCTACCCAGTCGCCACTTCTTCTCTCGCAAAGCCATCCCAGCCCTCCACCATCATGTGAAAGACCGCATTGTCCATGCACTCAAGCAGTCAGTGAGCGGAAAGGTGCACCTCACAACTGATGCATGGTCCAGTCGGCATGGCCAGGGCCGTTACGTGTCCATCACTGCGCACTGGGTTAATGTGGTGGATGCAGGGTCCACAGGGGACAGCGGTGGTGGGACAGTGCTGCCTAGCCCACGGTATAGGAAACAGTTGGCTGTAGGCGTTCGACCCTCCTCCTCCTCCACCTCCTCCAGAAGCGAAAGCTCGTCCACAGAGCACAGTCGTACGAGCACTCCATCTGCAGCTGCCACTGTTGCACACGATGTGTCCCCCTATCGAGCAGCTAGTGGAAAGCGTCAGCAGGCTGTGTTGCAGATGATGTGTTTGGGCGACAGACACACAGCCGAGGTGCTGGCCGAGTACTTGAAGCGACAAACTGAGTCATGGCTGGGCAGGGTACATCTTGAGGCAGGCAAGGTAGTTAGTGATAACGGCCGTAATTTTGTGGCAGCCATAGCCCTTTCAAAACTCAGCCACATACCTTGCTTGGCTCACACCTTGAACCTGGTGGTGCAGTGCTTCCTCAAAAATTATCCGGAGTTAACAGCCCTGCTCCAGAAGGTGCGAAGACTGTGCGCGCACATCCGCCAGTCGCCTGTACACTCCATTCGTATGCAGAAGCTGCAGCGATTGCTCCACCTTCCCAACCACCGCCTCATTATCGACATTGCAACAAGGTGGAACTCCACCCTGCACATGGTGGAGCGGCTGTGCGAGCAGAGGCAGGCCATAATGCATTTGTGGGAGGATACACGGCCAGGCACTTTGAGAGCAGACATGGAGTTGACAGGTGTGCAGTGGTCGAAGCTGAAAGACCTTTGTAAAGTCCTTCAGTGTTTTGAGGAATGCACACGGCTGGTAAGCGCAGACGACGCCATCCTAAGCATGAGCATCCCACTTATGCGTCTGCTCATGCAAACTTTGACGCACCTTAAGGAGCAGGCGTCTGCAGCCAATGTTGATGAGGAGGAAGAGGAGGAGGGAATCCTTGATGACATTCAGCCATTGTCTGCTCAGGGACCTCTCCTGGACGAGGTGGAGGAAGAAGAGGAGGAGGAGGAGGATGATGGGGATGATTACTTAGGGGAGGAGGATGCATCTCGTGGGGCAAGTGAAAATGTTGGCGTGGCAAGGTCTGGTACAGGGTTTGTGCGTGACTGGAGGGATGTGGATTTGCCAGAAAGTGCTCCTCCACCCAGCACTCGCAGTGCATCATTGACACCGGGAACATTGGCCCACATGTCAGATTATGCCTTGCGGATCCTAAAAAGGGACCCCCGCATTGCCAAAATGATGAACGATGACGACTACTGGTTGGCCAGCATCCTGGATCCACGCTATAAAGGCAAATTACAAAACATCATGCCACAGGAGAACCTTGACCTAATATTGGCTAATAAACAAGCAACTCTGGTAAATCGGTTGCTTGAGGCATTCCCAGCACACAGCAGCGGTGATGGTTCTCACACGAGCCGTACGGGCCGGGGGCAGCTTGGCAGAGGTGTTCGTGGTGCACACAGCAGAAGTGGCGTTGGAGACAGGGGTTTCATGACAATGTTGTGGACTGATTTTTCAAATACCGCTCACACAACTGGTAATACTGCATCGATGGAAAGTGACAGGAGACAGCAGTTGTCAACTATGGTAACAAACTACTTTTCCTCCCATATCGATGTTCTCCCACACAGGTCATTCCCCTTTGACTATTGGGCCGCTAAACTGGACACCTGGCCTGAATTGGCCCAATATGCCTTACAGGAGCTCGCTTGCCCAGCTGCAAGTGTGCTATCGGAAAGAGTCTTCAGTGCAGCTGGATCAATCCTGACAGAAAAAAGGACCCGTCTGTCAACCCAAAATGTGGATGATCTAACCTTCATTAAAATGAACCACGCATGGGTTTCCAAGGATTTTGTCCCACCTTCCCCTGATGACACATAGGGTGACAGAAAAATGGCTTGCTTTGGTCCACCTCTTCCTGGTACTTCACCTATTTCGCCTTTTGCATCAGCTGAATGTCCAACATCAACATATGCCACTTTCTAAAACTCCCTAACTGTGCTGCCTCCCCCCCCATGGCCGAGGTCACCACCTACCGCACGACACCGTGCGAGTGCCGTTGCCCTGGACAGGTGGGTAGGCCGACTCTTGGGCGCGGGCACTGGCACAGGGTCCCTCATAGTGCAATCAAGTGTCTCTGACGGTGGTGGTGCACACCCGCCGTCAGACACACCGCTGTACTATGAGGGGCCCAGTGCCAGTACCGACGCCCACGAGTGGGCCCCCCTTGCTTGGGCAGGGCCCCAGCATTTGCAATCTTTACCTCTCCCTGCTCCTCCGCTGTGTAATCTGGGCCGTCAAATCCATACTGTGCCTGACACCGTCTGAGCCTGCCTCCTGAGCCATATATTTTGAATGTGTACGCTATCCATACATGTTATCCAGGGATACGGTACCCTTTCTAACCTTTGTGCAATCACGTGCAATCCATACTGGGCCTAACACCGTCTGAGCCTGCCTCATGCTGTATAGACATATATTTTGAATGTGTACGCTATCCATACATGTTATCCAGGGATACGGTACCCTTTCTAACCTTTGTGCAATCACGTGCAATCCATACTGGGCCTAACACCGTCTGAGCCTGCCTCATGCTCTATAGACATATATTTTGAATGTGTACGCTATCCATACATGTTATCCGGGGATACGGTACCCTTTCTAACCTTTGTGCAATCATGTACAATCCATACTGGGCCTAACACCGTCTGAGCCTGCCTCCTGAGACATATATTTTGAATGTGTACGCTATCCATACATGTTATCCAGGGATACGGTACCCTTTCTAACCTTTGTGCAATCACGTGCAATCCATACTGGGCCTAACACCGTCTGAGCCTGCCTCATGCTGTATAGACATATATTTTGAATGTGTACGCTATCCATACATGTTATCCAGGGATACGGTACCCTTTCTAACCTTTGTGCAATCACGTGCAATCCATACTGGGCCTAACACTGTCTGAGCCTACCTCATGCTGTATAGACATATATTTTGAATGTGTACGCTATCCATACATGTTATCCAGGGATACGGTACCCTTTCTAACCTTTGTGCAATCACGTGCAATCCATACTGGGCCTAACACCGTCTGAGCCTGCCTCATGCTGTATAGACATATATTTTGAATGTGTACGCTATCCATACATGTTATCCGGGGATACGGTACCCTTTCTAACCTTTGTGCAATCACGTGCAATCCATACTGGGCCTAACACCGTCTGAGCCTGCCTCCTGAGACATATATTTT
Organism: Dendrobates tinctorius; assembly: GCF_039654945.1. Taxonomy (NCBI): domain Eukaryota; kingdom Metazoa; phylum Chordata; class Amphibia; order Anura; family Dendrobatidae; genus Dendrobates; species Dendrobates tinctorius. The sequence continues at coordinate 11,452,803 of NW_027361908.1, forward strand.
GAATGTGTACACTATCCATACATGTTATCCAGGGATACGGTACCCTTTCTAACCTTTGTGCAATCACGTGCAATCCATACTGGGCCTAACACCGTCTGAGCCTGCCTCATGCTGTATAGACATATATTTTGAATGTGTACGCTATCCATACATGTTATCCAGGGATACGGTACCCTTTCTAACCTTTGTGCAATCACGTGTAATCCATACTGGGCGTGAGAACGGCTGGCGAGCTGTTAAGCAAGCTACAGCACCTGTCCAGACAAGTACAGGGATTCCCTAGCGAGGAGACTTATTTGATTGTTTTCAATGTTGGGACAGCAATTTTTGGGGAGCACTATACTCTGGAGAATGATAGATGGGGCCCACCATACACTGGAACATTCCAAAGGTGGACATCAGACACTGCAGCAGCATTTACAGGGCCCATTATACACTAGAGCATTAGAAATGGGGCCCATTATGTTTGGAGCATTATTTGGGCCCATAAGACAGTGGAGCTTCATCCATGGGGACCAACATATACTGTAGCATTATGTGGAGCTCATCACATACTGTTTCAAACATTATATGGGACCAATGATTCTGTATGGAGAAATAGATGGGCCTCGTCATGAGATGTAAAAAGTGAGGTATTTTTCATTGTACTATACCGCTATTTCTCTGCCGTATCGGAGCATGATGAGTTGTGGTATGTGTTAAAGGGGCGCTCTTTCGCCCAGGGCACATGAAAACCTGGAGCCAGCCCTCCCCCCCACAGTTTGTAGCCAAATAACCCCCATTTTTCAGTGCGTAACTTGTATTATGAAGTTAATTAAGGTTGACAAGCTTAAGAAAGAAGAATTGATGCTTTTGGCATTCAAATGGGCACTGTAGGTGTGTTTCCTGTCCTCCTCTCACTGCCGACTTTTATTCCCCATTGACTTACATTGGGTTTCGTGTTTCGGGACGACCCCGACTTTTCCCTATAATCGGACGATCTTGCTCGACCCGACTTTTGGAAAAGTCAGGTTTCACGAAACGAAACGCGACCCTAAAAAAAACAAAAGTCGATCAACTCTACTAAAAACATTACATACCATCCTTATAAAGTGTGATGTGTTCGGGACCAATGAGCCTGAGAAGCCAGCACAGCTATATCTTCCTTCCTGAAGCTCTGCAGACCAACTGTGGTATCAGGTTTCACACAGCAGCTAGAGCCAGGAGACTATCTAGAGGGCGGGGGTTTCCTGAAAATCTGGTGAGAAGGGAGAAATGAAAGCAGAAGAGCTGCGCCTGTCAGATCCATTGTTCCTGACGGAGGGTTAAATGATGTCTAAAAGGCCTAAAGTTAAACATGACACATTTCCTTTGTATTTTAGGCAACAAAAAATATTTTCATCTTAAAAATTACAAGAAGGAAAGTGGGCTAATGCAAAAGTTTGCACACCCTTGAAGATTTCTGTGCTCAGATAACTTTAACCAAGGTTTCAGACCTTAATTAGCCTGTTAGGGTTATGACTTGTTCACTATCATCATTAGGAAAGGCCAGGTGATGCAAATTTTCCAGCTTTATAAAATCCCAGAAAAAAACACAAAATTTGAGCTTGACTTGAGTTGGTACACATGCAGCACATAAACGCATAAACGTTTTTAGTAATACTTTTTTTAATCAAAAATAGCATAAAAGCCATCCCACGACGACAAGGTAACTGTTTGGGACAGTCCTACACTGTCTAACATTGAAAACCTTAACATGTGTCAAAATTGACTTCAGTCTGTGAATAAGGGCAGACAAAAGAACCGGGTCCCGACCAGTGGAACACCAGTCTGGGGAAGACTTATATGCAATTTTCAGCTCAGGAGAGGGAGGCCACACCCCGGCTTGCACAGAATGCAATAATACAAAGAAAAAACACCAAAATTGAGCTTGACTTGAGTTGGTACACATAAAAACCAAGCTTCCTCTAACCTTGTGCCAAAATATAGCAGCCATGGGTTTTTCTAAGCAGAAGAAGGTTATGAGAGGATTGCAAAGCATTTACAAGATGTGCTTTCCTTAGGTTGAAATGTAATTAAAGGGAACCTGTCACCAGTTTTGTGAAATAGTAGCTAAAAATATCACCTTATTTAGCTTCTGCTATGCATTACCTAAATCCTTATAGAACCCCCAGACTCTCCTTGTATACTCCCGAAAACCTTTTTTAATATCTCCGGCGCTGTATGGTAAGCTTCTCTGTCCAGTCCGATGGGCGTGGTTTCGGGCCTCTGCATCCATCGCCCCGGATGAACCACATCGCCATGCGACATATCGCGCCTGCTCAGAAATATTGCGATTTGCACCTGCGCAGCATGCTCTGCTCAACTGCTGGCAAATCCGAAAAATAGAAGTGTGCAAATGTAGTTCCAGTACATGAGGCAGAAGTACGTGTGTCAGCGCATGACACTTCTGTTTTTGACTTTGCCCTCAGTTAGGCAAGGAATACTGCGCAGGTGCAAAATGCAATATTTCTGAGCAGGCGTGAGATGTCGCACGGTGCAAGAGGCGTCATCCATGAAGTAGGACAGCGAGCAACAGCCGATGTGAGTGATGTAGATGCCTGAAACCACGCCCATCGGACCGGTCTGAGAAGATTACCATACAGCGTGGGAGAAATTAAAAAGGTTTTTCTGGAGTATACAAAAGGAGTCATAGGGTTATATAAGGATTTAGGGAATGCATAGCAGACGCTGAATAAGGTGATATTTTTAGCTGCTATGTCACAAAACTGGTGACAGGTTCCCTTTAGAAAATTGCAGATATCAGGAACAGTAGACGATAAGGTCTGGAAGACCAAGCAAAATTTCATTGAGAGCTGCTCATAGGATTGCTAAAGAGGCAAATCAGAGCCCTCACTTGACTGTAAAAGACCTTCTGAAAACTTTAACAGACTCTGGAGTTGTGGCACATTATTCTACAGTTCAGAGACACCTGCACAAATATGGCCTTCATGGAAGAGTCATCAGAAGAAAACCTCCTGCATCTCCACCATAAACGTCAGTGTCAGAAGTATGCAAAAGAACATCTAAACAAGCCTGATTCATTTTGGAAACAAGTCCTCTGGACCGATGAGGTTAAAATAGAAGTCTTTGGCCACAGCGATCAAAGGTATGTGTGGAGAAAAAAGGACACAGAATATCTCGCCAACCATTAAACATGGTGGTGGATCAATCTTATTTTGGGGTTGTGTTGCAGTCAATGGCACGGGGAACATTTCATAAGTAGAGGGAAGAATGGATTCAATGAAATTTCAACAAATTATCCTACAAATGGATAATGATCCTAAACACATGTTAAAATCCACAATAGACTACCTCAAAAGGTGCAATATGAAGGTTTTACAGTGACCCTCATAGTCCCATGATCTGAACATCATTGAAAATCTGTAGCTAGACCTAAAAATAGTAGTACATGCAACACAACCCAAGAATCTCACAGAACTGGAAGAATTTTCCAAGGACTTTTGTCTGGCTATGAAAAGTGTTTACAAGATGTGATACTTGAAGTTGGGTCGCCCTCCCAGGGCTGTGGGGTACTCTGTACCGGGCCGGTCTCTCAGATGGGAATGTCACAGCAGCGGTGACCCGGTCCGTGGCCCTGGGCGCCCAAGTAAAAAGGGGAGATTTGAATGATGGAATAAAGTTGAATGGTTCGTGACACCACCTGTGGTGTTCGGCAAGGGAAGTGTTAAGCCGACGCTGCGTGCAGATCCTCTGGGACTGATGGTATGGCGCAGCAAAGATGTTATAGCTCCCCACAGGTGAAGCTGTACTCCCAGGGCAGTGTAGATAAGAGTTGCAGGAATGGTGCAGTGTAGGCACAGAGATGTAGCGGTGCCAGGTGTGTGGCGCTGGAATGTGTGGAGGACACCAGGGCATGTAGTTCCAAAGCTTTACTCACAGTCTGTTGTACAAACAGGTACCTGCCTCCGTGCCGTGTCCTCCGGGTCAGGGACTCAGTCAACGTCCAGCCCAGATGGAATACTCCTTTCCAACACTCTGTCAACATGTGCCTTTCTGAACGTCTCCTGTTATAGCACCTTTAAGTGAAGTACTTCTAGTACTGAGTTACACTGGAGTTCCTCCTGTCCGATGTTCTTATGAACTCTACTTGTATGGCAGACAGCTGTAGCCTGCTTCGGGGACTCCTTGCTACTAAGTCCCGGCTCACTATCCAGTTGCTGTTGTGCCCCCAAGTCTTGTGTGGGAATAAAGCGGTCACTACTTCTATTCCTCCGGTGTCTGCTGCAGGACCATTAGTATCCATACAACCTTGGGGACCGGGCCCCGGCCTTGCGCCTAGAACTTCTAAGAAGGGTTCTCTTCTAACCCACGTCCTCTGTTCTCTTTTACTCCTCACGTTCCGTACTAATCTTTCTTTCTATGGAAAATCAGGCTCTCAGTCTATGTCGCTCTCTCCCTCTTCCTTTCCTGTGCCAGCAGACTCAGGTCACTGGGATCTGCTGCAGCACTTCCATCCATCTATCCCTCTCTCTGGGGATCTTCTTCTCACTGCTTACTGACTGACCAACTCAACAACTGACTGATTAACCCTAAACTCTTCCCGCTCTCTTTAATGTAAAACTAAGCTCCACCCACCACCCAGCATGTTTCGTGTTCCAAGCAGGGAGCCACCAATGGGTGCTTTGCTACACTCCAAGCAGGGAGTCGCCGAAGGTGCTTTGCTACACTACTTTGTGGTGTGGGGTGCAGGTGTTGGAGTGTGGTCAGGAGTCTCCACCTTACCTCTATGGTGGGGCACCACACCTCAGGAGGAGGTGCAGTACCTCTGTGGCGACTGAGCCTCAGGGGCGCCACATAAACATGGGTGCTAATAGGTACTAATCATTCAGGGTGCCCAAGCGGTCAGGATCGCTGGTACATCGCTAAGTGGTCGCTAGTGAGCTGCCACACAGGCAGATCTCACCAGCGACATCGTAGCGGTCGGGGGTCGCTACTTACCTGTCACACTTGGCGATCCTGCGTCCTCCCGCCCAGCTCCACGCTCGTCGCTCGTCTCTCCAAAGGAAGCGCCGCAGGAAGCTGACGACGAGAAACAGTCTAGGACGTTCTCGCGCGATCAGCGATAACCAGCGGGGGAGCGGGTCGTAGGTAAGTATCAGACACAGCGATGTCGCTAGCAGTATCGCTATAACGTCACAAGTTATAGCGATATTGCTAGCGATATCGCTTAGTGTGACAGTACCTTAAAACTGAGCCTAATGGCATTAACCACGGTGGCGCTAACCACCCAGAGCCACTGAGCTCATTGATTGTTTTCCTTGCTGTTGACTTAGACATTAACAGATACCGGGACAACGTCAGAGACTCAAAACTGGACCCAGGGATGGGGAGTAAAGCACAGTTTTGTTTTTCAAAAAACAACTGCAGGCAGAGAATAAGGATTTCCCCAGACTGGAAAACCACTTTAACACTCATTTGGTTGTTGCTGATATCACTGCCTACACTAATATTCTAGCGCAAGAACTGAGTCAACAGACATAGTCGAAGGCTTATTAACATTATCTCAGCAGATTTGTGCATATGCTAGCCGAGTATACATGCATTGAACAGCATAGGATGTGAGAAACTTTCAGAGATGCTCAAATTTATTAGTTTTTCTTGGCTCTCCTCCAATTAGAAAAGCAGTGGCAAAACAGTGCGAGATTTGATCTTATGTCATTTTAGGATTGTGCGCCATTCATCTGTATCATGTGCACGCTGCTCATGAACGTGGGACACACTGTCTACACCTCTAAACACTGCTATTCTTTGTAATGCATGATATTTATCGCCATCAAGAAATTGCGCATAAATCCTCGCCATCCACTATTAGACTTATGCATAAAGGAGTTCATGGCATCATCATCTCCTCCTTTTCTAGGTTTTAATGAGTATGGTGGTGATGACCATCACCGGAAGGGATGTCATGTTAATGTTGACTCTTACCCCCTTACATCCATGAACTATAATCTGGTCATTGCACAAAGCTAGTGATTAACTAACTCTCCATGTGGGGTAGATTCACACGTTTAGTATTTGGTCAATATTTTACAGCGATATTTCTAAGCCAAAACCAGGAGTGGGTGATAAATCCAGAAGTGGTGACGTGTTTCTATTATACTTTCCCTGATTGCTCCACTCCTGGTTTTGGCTTACAAATACTGACCGAATACTGAATGTGTGCACATGGCCCGAATATAAGGTATAGCCGCAGACACCATGGTTGGGACAAGTCATTTAATCTTTAATACTGTAATTTTCTGTCTTCTAGTTAGTGATTTCTAATGAATACTGAAAAGTGGTGCATTTGCTCAGGCATTCAGTTTCTTTTCAATTTCTTTTTTGCGCAATTTCTTTTTTATACATAAGGAAGTATTTTAAAAAAAAAGTGCATCCCATTTTTATGTCACACGTTCCTTTTTTTTCTCCTTTCATGTTATAAAAAGTATTTGACTGGTTTTACAAATTATGAGAACCATTCTATATTCCCACCGAGTATTCTGGAATGAGGTGACCTTACGCGAGGAAGAAAATGAGCTGAAAAACAAATAATGAAATGATCAGCGGACTCCTAACATAGAAGCAGGATAATAAATCCGGCTTCATTTTACCTCTCAATTAGACCGTGCTTCTAATTAATTTCCTGTCTGGCTGAGCAGTGACGTCAGAGTGCTAAATTTCTCATTGTTTTCCGTTGATAGCACCCTGAACCTTGTCATCTCAGACCATAATGGCTTTAAATCAAGAACTTAATCCCTCTGTTACATTCCACCTGTCTTGGATTTCCTTACATAATTATTCTACACCTCTGTGAACAGTTCAGAAAGGAGACTTTCTAAAATAACAGTTAAAGAGAACTTTGTGGAGAGCAGATTTTCACTGTAACCTGCACAGAATTTGAAAGCTATAAAACAAAAATTGTTGCATAACTATTAGCATCATATATTTACTTCTGAAGATTATTAGTCCGATTCATCAACACTGACATTTTTCACGCCTGTCTTGATGCAGGAGAAGTATTAGGCCGGGGTCACACTAACCAACGCAAAATACGGTCCGTAGTTTACATGCGTAATACGGATGAATGACCCCTAAATAGTGCTCCGTATGTCATCCGTAAGCAAGGAGTGGTTGCGTATTTTGCGCATGTCTGCATCCGTATGTAATCCGTATGGCATCCGTATGCAATCCGTATGGCGAGATTTTCGCGCCGCCTTCAAAATGGACATATAATGGAGCCCTATGACAGGGTTTCTAACAGAAACGAAATAATAGATATAGACACATAGAATGCATATATATATATACTGTATATATATATATATATATTTATATATACACACACAAAAGTCATTGAGAAAAACATATATATATTTGTATTTCACAGAGTTCTTCATAGCAGAATTGCCGCTAATTAAATTGCCGGCTTCTATCAAATAATTCCCCAACCCAACATGAAATGACACCTGGTTTACATTCAGTAAAGCATTTCATTTCATGTTTTTTTATATGTCCTTACCTAATAATTAGATGTGGGTTTGTGTGCAAAATTTGGGAGTTGTAGTGGTGAATGGGTTAATCTAACAAAGGGTTAATGTCACCTTACAATCGAATGGTGACATTAACCCTTTGTTAGATTAACCCACTCGCCACCAATATAGGGCAATGGGAAGCCCACGCATTTTTTAACAAAGAATTAACCCCTTAAAATAACAACTACAACTCCCAAATTTTGCACACAATCCCTCATCTAATTATTAGTCAGGGACATATAAAAAAACATGAAATTAAATGCTTTACTGAATGTAAACCATGTGTCATTTCATGTCGGGTTGGGGAATCATTTGATAGAAGCCGGCAATTTAATTAGCTGCTATTCTGCTATGAAGAACTCTGTGAAATATAAATATATATATATGTGTTTGTCACAATGACATGTATGTATATATATATATATATATATATATATATATGTATTCTATGTGTCTATATCTATTCTTTCTTTCTTTATTAAACCTGTCAGTGTGAGTTTACTGTATAGCGCACTGAATTGCCGGCTTTTGTAAAAGACACCGGGTGCGTATTTCTCGCAAGTCACATGTGTGGTCCGTGTGTAATGCGTATTATTAGCGCACCCATAGACTTGCATTGGCGTATTACGGGCGTAGAACGCTGACAATCGCAGCATGCTGCGATTGGCACGGACCGTAGAATACGCCCGAGAAATATACGGCTGTTGGGAGCAAACCCATAGAGAATAATTTGTCCGTGTGTAATGCGTGCTTTTAACGCCTCTCACTCATCCGTATTCCTCGCCAGTGTGACCCCGGCCTTAGTCTCCTGATTCATTAGGAGGCGTATGCACAAAGTGGCATGGTCTTCACTACAATTCTTACTCCAGTCTCTGCTGGAGTAAGATTTGTGGTGTAGCAAATGCCGCCACTTGTCAGGAATTTGTCGAGCTGGGGTTACCATGCTTCGTTCCACCCTAAAACGCTGCCACTTGTCAAGATTTTGTCTAGCGGGTGTCACCACGCTTTGTTACACTCTAAATCTTGCTGGGCAAAAATGTTGTGAATACGTCAAATATAATAGAATACGTAAAATATTCATCATTTCCGTTTTTATTCCAAGTAATTTTTTTATTTTCTTTTGCTTCAAGCACTGGCAGAGTTTGCACCAGAATGATAAAAATGCACACACAATTTTGATGATTTAGCATAAATTCAAAGATACTTATTTTCTCAGCTATTTTGCTGTTTTAGGCCTGTTTCACACTTCAGTTTTTCCTGTCAGTCCGAATCCGCCAAAATAGCGGAAAACGGATCCGCAGGCGGACTGACAGGAACGTGTGGCATCGGATCGGCGGATGTACGGATCCGCCGAAGTTGAAAAATTAAAGGAACCGCGCCTGTGAAAAAAAAAAAGTAAAAATACCGGCGATGTAGCGTTGTCCGGGAGCGGGCATGGTGACGCGGGAGCTGTGGGCACGGCGGGATCAGCAGCGGTGAAGTAGCGGGAGCAGCAGCATGGAGAATGCCGTAAAGGAGCGGCGATGTGGAGGAGTATGTCGTGGAGGAGAGAGATCAGCAGCGGCGATGTGGAGGGGTATGTCGTGGAAGAGAGAGAGAGAATGAATATTTTATCCAGCAGCCACACAGAAATGCGGGTTAATTTAGTAAATAGCGGATCCGGAGAACAAAATAACGTTACATGCTCCATCCAGGCCGCAGAGCGGACGCCAAAATTTTTTCGGATCCGTACAAAAGCGGATCGAACGGACGACCATCCATCAAGATCCGCCGATAATGCAGGTCTATGAGGAAAAAAACGGATCCGCCAAGAAAAATGGCGGATCCGTTTTTTTTTTCAAATCGGCGGATCTTGACTGATGGTCACAAACGGAAGTGTGAAACAGGCCTTACACCTTTTGCAAAAGTCTTTTAAAAAGATTTATTATGTCTTACGTTAATCTTCAGTTGTGCACAAAAATAGGATGCTAGAGTATAATTGAGCAAAAATTTGGTGATATTTTTTTCGTAAAGTACAGCCAAATAACCAAAACCACATCCATGATAACGAAGAAAACAGATAAATCAAGAAAAATTCAACTAAAAGGCGCAAATAAAATAATGTGTAAGGTTCAAGTTAAAGAGTTTTTTAAAAGGACTCGCTCACAGTGCTCACTATAATTCGGACCAATGTTATTCTGTTACATTTGTTCTTCGTATTTGTTTGAGTATTGGATCAAACTCGGACATGTTGTGATTTTTTTTTACCCGGGTGTGTTCTGTACAAGGGAAAAATCATCGGACTTGTGCATGGCACATAGACTAATATGTGAATGAGCACTATCTGTCAAAACGACAGATAGTATTCACCCGATTATTACGGTCATCTGCACAAGCCCTCTTCATGTGATCTGTCTAAGGGTACCGTTACACTTAGCGACACACCAGCAATTCCGGCAACGATATGAACTGGTAAAGATTGCTGATGCGTCGCTAAATGGTCGCTAGTAAGCTGTCAAACAGTCAGATTTACCCAACGATGCAGCAACGATCCAGCGATCTGTATAACGACCTCAGCGGTCGTTGGGACCTTGTCACACTGCAGCGATTCTGACGACTCCCGCCTGTGTCCATGATTTCTGAGTCGCTAGCGAGGTCGCTCGTTGGTGTCAAACACAGCGATGTGCGCTGGCCAGTGGGACACCAGCGATCAAAAAATGGCCTAGGACATTCGAGCACGATCAGCGACATTGCAGAGTGGGCCTGGTTGCTGCTAAGTGTCACACGTAACGAGATCGCTGGCGAGGTCACTGTTGTGTCACAAAATCGGTGACACTTTAGCGATCTCGCTATGTGAGACTGGGCCTTAAGGCCCCTTTCACACATCCTTGTATCCGGTAGGTGTAGTGACAGATTTCACATGTATACATGTAGAGCCATTCAAATGAATGGTCTGTGCACATGTCAGTGTGTTGCCACGGATCATGTGTCTGTGTGCACCACACGTAGACATGTCCGTTTTTTACCGTCAGCACAGGCTGCAAAATGTCCCGCACACGTGCACATGGAGATCACACATTGATGTCATCTGTGTGACACGCATCGGCACCAGGGAAGAAGGGCTACAGTAAGAGCTGTTCCCCGGCGCTGGGTGCGCAAGACGGCTCTCATCATTCTTCCCTGCTCTGCTAGCGATCGGCGCAAGCAGAAGAGAATGATGAGAGATATTAAAGTCAGAATGATGGCAGCAGGTGGGGGCTTTTGGGACTATTACTCTCATCAACCGACACCTGCTGCCACTAATAACAGTGACAGCAGGAGCGGATGATCTGGGTATACCTCACGCGCCGCCTGCGATCTAACTAAATAAATGAATGAAAAACCCGGCGTGGGTTGCCCCCTATTTTCTTTAACCAACCAAGCAAAACTCACAGCTGGGGGCTGCAATCCTCAGCTGTCAGCTTCAGCAAGGTCAGTTATCAAAAATAGAAGGGTTCCCACGCTGTTTTCTTAATTATTTAAATAAACCCACAGCTGCTAAATTAAAGGATTTTATTCTGGCTGTGTCTTTATTTACCATATAACTATAGGATTAATAATGGAGAGGTGTCTGTAAGACACCTCTCCATTACTACGCCGTGGGCTTGATGTCACCTGACTATACAAAGGTGACATCAACCCCACAAATATTACCTCACTTGCCACCGCTACAGGGCAAGTGGAAAGAGCCCTAGGGCAAAGCGCCAGAATTGGCTCATCTAATAGTTGCGTCTTTTCTGGGCAGCTGTGGTTTATTTAAATAATTTTAAAAAACAGCATGGGACCCCTCTATTTTTGATAACCAGCCTTGCTGAAGCTGAGAGTTGCAGCCCACAGCTGTGAGTTTTGCCTGGTTGGTTAAAGAAAATAGGGTGAACCCATGTCAGGATTTTCATTAATTTATTTAGTTAGATTGCAGGCGGCGGGTGAGGAAAACCCCGATCATCCGCTCCTCCTGTCACTGTTATTACTGTAGCACTTCTTCCCCGGCGGCCATCCGTGTGGTACTGGGGCGGCACACAGTTGACATGTGTGCCGCAAGTATTACGCACACGGACACACAGACACGGATATCTCTGGTACCATTTTTTCCAGTACTGGAAATAAACAGACGTGTGAAACCGGCCTAAAAATTGGTGGCAATCACTAAAAGTGATTATCATAATATATTGACCTCTGGATGCACCAGGCAAATGTAGGCTTCTTTCATGCCGCTTTCATCACATGTAGTTTTTTGGATGCTGTGTTCTTTACAAAGTGCAGGCAGCAAGAACAATTTATCGGTTGTTACTTTAAGAAAGTAATGGGGTATTAGTCAGTTTTATTGGCTATATGGCTATTTTAGCTCTATACAGTTAAAATTAAACACATGTAGGCCTGTACTGTTTGATTGGCGACTCTTTAATAAAGAACCACTTTGTAACTGTGGAAAGGTACTGCTGTCTGCGGTTGCTAGAATAGTAATAAAAATACCAATGCATGGAAAGACCCCAGATGGAAGGAATGTCAACATACTGGAACTAATTTAGGTAGATTACTCACATTGAGACAGAAAGCATAGGGAGAATTCCCGCAGATTCATTGCAAGACCTGAGCTGTCCCTTTGAACCAACAAACTGAATTTTTCCCTTATGGTCACAAGCAAGCCAAAGAATAAGCAGAGACTGAGGGATTCTATTGTCAGCTACAGACGGCATTTGCTTTAGCCTTATCGAACTGCATACATCAAGCCAACAATAACTTTAGCTACATATTTTCCGAGATGTAGCAAAGCAAACACAGTTCTTTCTTTAAAGAGCCATGGAAGTAGTAGTCCTGCAGACTCAGCTGGTGGCTTTTTTTCTGATTCATAGATTGTGTCTTTCATTAAAATACATGATTACTGTCTTCTTAATTTTCTTACTTTTTAATGTGTTTTCCTCCTCCCCTTAGGTTGTGTTTATATTAGAATAATATCTTATTAATAAGAAAATGACATTATAAATTCATCTGTGTCTTCATCATTGAGATTTTTTATGTGATATTATCATATCTTTGATTAACTAGACTACATAGCCTTCAATGAGATGACATTGTTGTAATGTAAATGTAGTCTTTTACATTTGTCAAGAACTTTTTTTATGTTTAACAATGGAAAGAGTGGACATACAGAGGGTTTCAAAATTAGAAAAAGATCAGCATGACCAGATCATGCTTATGGATAAAAGAAATATTGAGCAATCTACCCGGGACACGTACATGAAATTTTATGATAGCACATATCCAATCTACATGTAATGTTATGGCGTTTGAGCCCTCTTTGTAGAAAAAAACAGCTACTTCTTCTGGGACGGTTTTCTACAAGATTTTGGAGTGTCTGTGAGAATAGTGGCTCATTCACCCAGAATAGCATTTGCAAGGTCAGACACTGATGTTGGAGTAGAAGGCCTGGCTTGCAATCTCTGTTCTAGGCATTTGATGGAGTTGAGGTCATTGCTTTGTGTGGACTAGTCAAGTAATTCCACACTCACCCAACCAAGTCTTTATAGGCCTTGTGCACTGGGGCACAGTCATGCTGGAGGAGAAAAAGGGCCTTCCCAACACTGTTGCCACAAAGGTGGAAGCTACAATTGTCCAAGATATCTTGGAAAGCTATAGCATTCTTGGGGCTAGTTACTATACCTGTTTATAAAACTGAATAGCAAATATGACTTCCTAAGTAAGTTTTACTCACTACTGTAAGAAAGCTTTAAGGTGCAGGAAGCAGTACCAGTTGACTGGAATTTTAACGATAGAGAGCAAATTGCCTCTTCAGCGAAAAAGTGGACTTGAACTCTATAGCGCCACCTGTTGGTAGTAGCGATCCTACAAGTCACAGTCAACACTTTAACGAGTCTTGTAATATGACTTAGGATAAAAGCCAAATCAGAATCTCAAATTGCAGACACTGTGTTTCGGGCTATTGGCCCTCGTCAGTGCAAAGTATGAGAACTGATTTGGCTAGGTGAGAGGCTTTGGACTGAGGTCTAAGGGTGTGTGCACACGTTGCGGATTCTGCTGCAGATTTTTCCGCGCGGATTTGTCAAAAACCGCAGGTTTATCTGCAGTTTTTCTACAGTTTAGCCTGCGGTTTTCCCCTGTGGTTTGACACCTGTCATTGATCAGGTGCTAAACTGCTGTGGAATCCGCACAAAGAATTGACATGCTGCGGTTTTGAAACCGCAGCAAATCCACGCGGAAAAATCCGCACTGTCTGCACTGCGGTTTTCATTTGCCATTAATTTTAATGGTACTGTACACCGCAGCAGAAACTGCTGCGGATCCGCAGGACCAAAACCACTGCGGATCCGCAGCAGAATCCGCAGTGTGTGCACATACCCTAAGGGGTAAGGTTTCTTCTTGTAGAGAGTGACATAACAGGTGAATAAGCCTCCTTACCTTGACAAGCCCGAGCTGGTATGTCACTCTCCACAAGGAAAAATGTTAGAGAGGAAGCACCCATAAGGCCTTTCTGTCATTGTATGGGCAAACGCACCCCCGAATACAGACCTTCTTTCTAGTTCAAGCATATGGTTGCCATACACTGGTATGCAGTTCTTGCAGCAGCCTTGCTTTTTTGTTCGTAGTGGTGTTTTTATTGCGAGCCCGGCGTTCCACTTATTTTCTTTTTATTGGATTTATTTTCTTTTCCTGTTAGAACATGGAAAATGAAAGCATTGCATTTGTGAACCCTGGCTCGGAATATGCACTACCTTAGCTCATGTGTGTGCTTATGATTAAAACATGTGGAACATAAAGCATAATCCGTTATCTGCAAAGCCACATTGTTGTCCATAATAAAATACATGGAAAAAAACATGAGCATTGTATTACAGAAGTTTCCATTTGGACACATAAAGCTGCTCAAAAAGGAACTAATTACATGCGGTTCTTTCTAAACATTTTACCATTGACTGTAGATTGTAAACTTATGAAAGAAAACTGGCTGACATTCCTTCCGACCATCATTTTATAAATAGTTCTTTGGATCATGCAATTTCTTTCGACGCCGTAATTAATATTTTATTGGAAAGGTGTCTTGACCTGGTAATAATGTACTAAGCATAGTACTGCGATTTACCATACTTTATGCAATGACCAGCGTTTTGCTGAGAAAAACCATGTTATTTCCTGGCCCCTCACCAATAACAAACAAAATTAGAAGACATACGCCTGTGAAACTCATTATCCCTGCTGCAAAAAAAAAAAAAATAATAATGTGCTCATTTTTGGGGAACATTATGGATCAAGTAATCCTTCCAGAGACATCTCCTTCTGGTTTTAGAAGTCTTTGCTATAATAAGGATTGCACAGTTGGGAATCTCTGACAGGAGAGGACAAGCTGGGCCTTCAGGGCAGGGAACACGCATGCCTCAGCTTCCTTTCTTTATCAGATCTTCTTGGCTGGTCACAGAAGGGTGGGAGCGTGAAACACATTTTGGCATGCAGTTCCAAGACAAATAATGGGGAAGAGGAGGGTAAATTAGAACTTGAAAGATCACATCTCTACACCTAAGATTGTGCATTGATTCATGGTTGGCTGATCTTGAAGATTGCATTACTGCATGCTGCAAATGCTGTATGCATATAAATAGTAAGTGCATTACTTTGTGCTTATATCAGTGGTCCCCAAGCTTTCTGACCTTGAGAGCCACATCCAGCTCTGAGAGATGGTCGTGAGCCACATCCAGCTTTGAGAGAGGGTCGCAAGCCATGTTCAGCTTTGAGAGATGGTCGCGAGCCACATCCGACTCCCACACTCCCTCACATTAGTGGCAACCAAAGCCTCTATTACGGTTATAATGACAGCCAAAGCAGCTTTTTCACAGAAGCAGTATACCAAGATCTAAGAGTTCCCACAATTCCCCCTTCAGTATTCTCCCATCAAGCACGCCCACCACACTGTCATATCCAGCGTCAAGCACCACCCTGACCGGTAGTATCATTCTGTCTCCAGCATACCATCCTTAACTTATCTCTGAACCCCTAAGACCAGTATATGTGCATCCAGACCAGCTCTTCTGTGCCGGACTACTCACAAAATTCACCATTTTGAGATGCGTTCTTCATATCTCTTTGGTAGACCTGGAGCTAATGCACCCAGCAGGCAGACAGCCGCGGCGAACAATTCATGGGACCGTGAGCCACATGTGGCTCCCGAGCTACAGGTTCGGGATCCCTTGCTTATATAGTGGCAGCATATTCCATAGCGCTTTACAGAGGCTGAGATTAGTCTCTGTCACTATCTCTTGTAAACATGCACACTAGGCCAGAAGTGTGGGGAGAAAAACTGGAGAATATTCACACAAACACAGGGAGAACATGGATATTTCATGCAGATGTTGCCGTATATGTTTTGTACATGGAAAATTTAAACAGTATAGTGGACATCAGTCGTTAAAGGGGTTGTTCTGTTTCAATTAAATTTCTCTCCTGGCTGCAATAAATAAGGCAAAAACTTAACTGTGCTCACTTTCCTTGAGACCATCGGCAAGTCTCCCCTGCTGTTCCCTGTGTCTTGCATTGGCTTTGGCGCGTACATCATGTCAATAGCAGAGCTTTGCAGCTATAAACATCACGAAGCAATCACTGATCTCAGGGAGACCAGTCCAATAAAACACTGTGGCAGCCGGCAAAGGCGCTCAATCAGTGAAATCCTAGGTGCATTGCTCCCTGGGAAATACGAATATGCAAATAAAGTCCGTGAAGCCTCATTTAAGAGTCTCAAACACGGGACTAGCCAGATCTTCCTCCAGGGAAGGACCCAGCCAAGGAGTGGCTCCTTTCGGATACCACCATTACCACCATATTAAGTGGCCCTTTAAGTCAATATCCAGCTCTTTACGAGTTTACAGATATGACAAGGGAAATACCAAGGCCAGGTATCCATCCACAGACAGCTGTTTCGGGGTGTTGCCCCTCATCAGTGTGGAGTACGATTCTGGCTAGGTGGGAGCAATGCCTAGTAGACCAACATCACGAAGGAATCACTGACCTCAGGGAGACCATTCTTTGACTGGTCTCCCTGAGGTCAGTGATTGTTTCGTGATGTTGGTCTACTAGGCATTGCTCCCACCTAGCCAGAATCCTACTCCACACTGATGAGTGGCAACACCCCGAAACAGCTGTCGGTGGATGGATACCTGGCCTTGGTATTTCCCTTGTCATATCTGTAAACTCGTAAAGAGCTGGATATTGACTTAAAGGGCCACTTAATATGGTGTTAATGGTGGTTTCCGAAAGGAGCCACTCCTTGGCTGGGTCCTTCCCTGGAGGAAGATCTGGCTAGTCCCGTGTTCGAGACTCTTAAGTGAGGCTCCACGGACTTTATTTGCATATTCTTATTTCCCAGGGAGCAATGCACCTAGGATTTCACTGATTGAGCGCCTTTGCCGGCTGCCGCAGTGTTTTCTTTGGCTGGTCTCCCTGAGGTCAGTGATTGTTTCGTGATGTTGGTCTACTAGGCAATGCTCCCACCCAGCCAGAATCCTACTCCACACTGATGAGGGGCAACACCCCGAAACAGCTGTCTGTGGATGGATACCTGGCCTTGGTATTTCCCTTGTCATATCTGTAAACTCGTAAAGAGATGGATATTGACTTAAAGGGCCACTTAATTTGGTGGTAATGGTGGTTTCCGAAAGGAGCCACTCCTTGGCTGGGTCCTTCCCTGGAGGAAGATCTGGCTAGTCCCGTGTTTGAGACTCTTAAATGAGGCTCCACGGACTTTATTTGCATACAGCTATAAATGTGGCATTCTGTCTACCTGGGAACCCCCACCTAGTGCCACTGTGCTTATTAAATGGCTGCTGCTCTTTCAAGGTGACTTGAGGACTGCAACCAGGGCGAGATACCTGAAACAGTGGCGGAGATTTGACGGTGAACCTGGAGAAAGTGAATGCAGCCCAGTCTGGGTTTTTTTTATATAACAATCTGCAGCCTGCGGAGAAATTTAATTATATGGGAAGAACCCCATTAAAAGGGAGTTTGGGGGTACAATAAGAATATTCAAACTATGCACAGGTGCTCAAGGCATCCTTAACATGACCAAACAATTCAGTGCACCTTCCCATCTACTTGTTTTGTATCTATCCTTAGGCTAGGTTTACATTGAGTTAGGACAATCCGTTTTAAGGATCGGTTAAACAGATGCACTAAAAATGAGCCCCAAATTGTCTTTTTGTGGTGTATTTTTGCCATCGCGTTAACGCATGTGGCTGCATTAGGTTGAATTGCGTCTGCCTGCATTTGCAGTAGAGTTCTATGGCAGAACGAACGCTTCCATTCACTGTGCGTTAACCGTACCGGACCCGAAAACGTGATAGTTCGCGTTGGAAGGTGCGTCACAAATTAACGGACCATTGCAAACGCATGCCGGTTTTGACATGCGTTAGGATCCGTTACACTAATGGAAGTCTATGGGTGCGTTAACATGTCTGTTACATTGCGTTAGTGCCGCTTACAAACGGATCCGTTAAACGGATTGCCCTAACGTAATGTGAACCTAGCCTTAACGCCCTCTTCATTTATTAACCGCTCTGGCTCTGTAGAAACGAGAAGAGGATGCAAGTAGATGGAAAATAAGTTGTTGGGAAGGTGCCCTGAATTGAATTGCTTGGCCACGGCACAGGTGTACTGAGCACCTGTGCTTGGCTTGAGCAGTCATTTTGCGGTGACAGAGTCTAGTACTATACATGGACAATGTTGAGATCGTGATTGCGATTTTCTTCCCCCTCATTTCAATAATAGCACATTTCCTTTCTGTAGCCTTTGTGCTATGAATAGAAAAAAAACTTGCAATTTTCATTTTTAGCAAAAATCGCTTAACATGTGAGGCAATAACTACATTTTTGCTTTCTTATTTCAGAATTGTTTAAACTTATCAGTTGGGCATTTATTTATTTATTTTTTTAAGAAAATGGAAAGGGAAATTTTTTAACCTAAGAACAGGTCCAAACCACGTCCTATGCAGGCTTTCATTGTAGATATAAGAGAAATGAAATGTTTGCCAGCTTTACAGTGTCAGGAATGAGCATTTGTGTCTACTTCTCACACACAAGTGAGATATTTTGCACTAGCATTTTAGTAACTGTGACATAGTTGCAACATTTTACACACATGGTCCAGACATGATTACATTGTATTGCTTCCTGCACCTTAAAGCTTCCTTACAGTAGTGAGTAAAACTTACCGTACTTAGGAAGTCATATTTTGCTATTCAGTTTTATAAACAACATAGTATTAGGCATTGTTTATATAGCACCCTCATATTCCGCAGCGCTTTACAGATATTATCATCGCTGTGCACATTGGGGCTCACATTCTAGATTCCCTAAAAGTCTTTGGAGTGTGGGAGGAAACCTACGCAAACATGGGGAGAACATACAAACGCCTTGCAGATGTTTGTCCTTGGTGGGATTTGAACCCAAGAACCCGGCACCGGAAAGCAACAGTGCTAACCACTGAGCCACCGTGTTTTAGACTATTGTGTTACTTTTCTCTCCATCTTGTATAATAGTAATAATAATAATAGAAATAAAATTACTAACTGTAGTTAAGGACCTTTCACATGGAGCAAATTGGGTAAAATATTGTAAGAGTATAATTGTGGGCACAGTTAGCTCTGATGCCTTGCAGTGCTTGCAGCCCTGGGATCAAATCTGCAAGGAGTCTGAATATCCTCTCTGTGTGTACATGGGTTTCCTCCGGGTTGCCCAGTTAGGAAATTTAGATACAGAATTTAAATTGTGAGCCCAAAGTTGATTTCCTTGATGATGTCTGTAAAGCGCTGTGGAGTTAATGGCGCTATATAAAACCTCCCCAAGACCTCCTTCTCTCCTCCACACTTATTCGCTCTTCACCCAACCGCCTCCAAGACTTCTCCCGAATAGCCCCCATCCTCTGGAATTCTTTGCCCCAACACGTCCGGCTATCAACCACACTCGGATCCTTCAGATGGAACCTGAAAACCCACCTCTTCAGGAAAGCCTACAGCCTGCAATGACCCCGCTACCTCCTCACCACTACTGGAGCTACCGCCTCACCATCACTGGAGCTGCTGCAACCCCCCAACCTGTCTCCTTCCCCACCATCCTGTAGAGTTTAAGCCCGAATGGGCAGGGTCATCTACCCTCTGTATCAGTCTGTGATTGTTAGTTTGTTTACTGTAAGTGATATCAGTATTTTGTATGTAACCCCTTCTCATGTACAGCACAAAGGAATCAATGGCGCTATATAAATAAATAATAATAATATAAGTGAGTAAAATAAATAAATTATTGTCTAGTGTAAACATGTACAGCGAGAAATTGCTTATCGTTGATGAAATCTTTAATTGCTTGTAAATCACCCATAGACTGTAACTGTCCAGGAGATCCTACTCCTACGGCCTCTTTCACACTTCAGTTTTTTTGCGTCAGTCATAATCCGCCAATTTTTGAAAAAAAACGGATCCGCCAAAAAAGGGGCGAATCCGTTTTTTTACCCCATAGACTTACATTATTGGCGGATCTTGACTCTCTCGTTTTTCCGGGCTCAGGTTCCTTTAAAATTCAACCTTTGCCGGACCCGTCAAATCCGCCGACGGATCCGTTTTCCGCCATTTTCGCGGCTTTCAACTGATCTGAAAAACGTACGTGTGAAACAGGCCTACTCTGCAGTGTAGCGCAGTTACATGCGATTGTGTAGCTGCTTGTGCGTTGGGTCTGGCTGTCAGAGGCAGAGAGGGGACTAACGTAGCGCCATGTATGATTAAGAGGAAGTGCTGACTGCCCTTCCTTCTCCATACTCCATGTGATCACTGCGTATAGGGAGGATTTGCTGGGTCTTATGAGACCCAAACAGCTCTACTAAGCAGCGAGGAGGCTGCATTTCCTTTGTTACTGGGGCTCATATACAAGGGAAACAGGATGAAAATAAAAAAACTTAAATATTGAATCGTGTTCCCAAGGGTCTTTTATGACCTTATGAGGTGCACAATGTTAAAAAATAATGGAAAAATAAAATTAATAAACAAGTACAAAAAAGAATAAAAATGCCACATTCAATCCATCTGCTGCTACAAGCCCAACCCCTAAATAAAATGTGTCTGATATATAAAATAATTGCTAAAGAATGACACAAATTGCTAGAATGTATTTTAGTGTGGTCCTTTATAGCCATAAAAATAATTTTAAAAAATCACTTATTTCCCTATTGGTTGCACCCTATATCATCAAAAAAAGAGAATGTGACAGGGACACAAAAATGAAGACCCATGTAGCATGAAAAAATTACATGACCATCCGAACGAGAGAGAAATGTTACAGCTCTTTAAATTGCATGGACGAAAAAAAAAAAATGTGCCTGGTTGGAAATGGTGAGTAAATGACCTGATCTTGAACTGGTGAAAAAAATACTTCCAGCTATTTTTTTATTTCCTAATCTCTTCCAAGTATGGTTTCAATGCAGTGTAATTGCATCAAAATAGTTAGGGATTACCATCTTCTCCGGAATCCAAGCCGCTCCATTCCTCTTCTGGATTTCCATTCTATGGTGGCTCACACACAGTCTTATGTGTGGGGTGGTGCTGCTTTCCCAATGTATGTCTATGAGACTCAGAGCATGACTCCATAGGCTTACATAAAGAATGCACATATAAAGCTGTCACGTTTGATATGAGGTCACGTGACCTAGGAGAGGATCGTTTTGGTGCTGTAAACCATAGAAGAATGTGATCAGTAAGAATTATAATGCACTTATCCTAGAATGTCATCAAAAAGTTTATTTCAGTTCTTCAATGCAAAAAGTGAAGCTCATATATTAGATAGAGTTGGCCTACTGAAATGTACCGTATGTTCAATAAATGCACTCAATACTTGGTCAGGGCTCCTTTGGCATCATTTACTGCATCAATGCGGCGTGGCATGGAGGCGATCAGCCTGTGGCACTGCTGAGGTGTTATGGAAGCCCAGGTTGCTTTGATAGCAGCCTTCAGCTTGTCCGCATTGTTGGGTCTAGTGTCTCTCATCTTCCTCTTGGCAATAGCCCATAGATTCTCTATGGGGTTAAGGTCAGGCGAGTTTGCTGGCCAATCAGGCACAGTGATACTGTTGTTTTTAAACCAGGTATTGGTACTTTTGGCAGTGTGGACAGGTGCCAAGTCCTGCTGGAAAATGAAATTTCCATCTCCAAAAAGCTTGTAGGCAGAGGGAAGCATGAAGTGCTCTAAAATTTCCTGGTAGACGGCTGCGCTGACTTTGGTCTTGATAAAACACAGTGGACCTACACCAGCAGATGACATGGCTCCCCAAACCACCACTGATTATGGAAACTTCACACTAGACCTCAAGCAGCTTGGATTGTGTGTCTCTCCACTCTTCCTCCAGTCTCTGGGACCTTGATTTCCAAGGTCCAGTGTGAAGTATCCACAAATATCTGCTGGTGTAGGTCCACTGTTTAAAAACAACAGTATCAGTGCCACTCAAGCCAAGCAAAGAAGTTAAAGGTTCGGTTTCAGGTTGCGTGGACTGATCTATCACAAAGAGACTTATATTTGCAGTGAACATTGGCCGCAGACTAAAATTATCTGGGATCACTGGGTATTGAGGTATAAAGGAAATCTGTCACCAGTTTTTTTTCTCTATAAATGTGTGAATAGCACAATGTAGGGGCAGAGACCCTGATTCCAGCGATGTATCACTTACTAGGCTGCCTGCTATCTTTTTGATAAAATAACAGTTTTCTCTGCTGTAGATCTACAGTTCTCTGAATGCAGAGCTCTGTATAAGCCCATCGCCACTACTGATTGTGTACACAAAAAGCTGCCAATCAATGTTGGGGTGGGGTTATACAGAGTTATGCAGCAGGCTTGCAGGCTTACTAGTCCTCTTGTGATAATCTCCTGCCGATAAAACAGTGATTTTATCAAAACTATATCAAGCAGCCTAGTAAGTGTCACATTGCTTAATCGGGTTCTTTGTTTCTTCATTATTTTGCTCTCAGATTAGGAGGCAAAATCCTGGTGAAAGATTTATTCAATGGTATGTTCAAATATAATCTCATCAAATCTGATTACTGGATAATGTTGGCCATTTTGAAGGTCATTCTCCTGTGTTCCGCTGGGTGATCATAACTGCTCTAAATGGGAAAATTGCTCGCCTATTGCCAAGGTAGCTAGAGTGTCTGACCTGCTTATCCAAGAAATGAATATTCATGGAGACGGAATAGGTTTTAGCCTTCTTTATGTAATTTAAAGACTGTGTCTATAAATGTTATTATACAGGGTGGGCCATTTATATCGATAAACCTAAATAAAATGGGAATGGTTGGTGATATCAACTTCCTGTTTGTGGCACATTAGTATATGAGAGGGGGAAAACTTTTCAAGATGGGTGGTGACCAAGGTGGCACAGGCTTCCAGTATCCATTGTCTCAGATACTGCACATCTCGTATCTTCACAGCATAGACAATTGCCTTCAGATGACCCCAAAGATAAAAGTCTAAGGGGGTCAGATCTGGAGACCTTGGTGGCCATTCAACTTGTCCTCTATGACTGTTACGGTTCTGCAGCACAGGACTAGGGTAGGAGGGGGAAAACTGACCCTGCACCGCGACTAGGCTGATACCCTATGATGGAGTGGGCAGCCCATTCCTTGCGAATAGACCCACCGACGATCCTAGGCTAATCTCAAGCGAAGACCTATAGATAGGGGGAAGGGGGTCCCTGAAAGATATACGGACTGGGTACAAAAACGGATCACCTCCAAACAGAAAACACAAATAAGGCTGCAGAAACAAACTGAAAACAGAAACTAAGACTAGCAGAACCAGAGGTCCCAGAACAAGCCAGGCTTCAAGCGGATTAACACTGTTGTCCAGCAAGGAATGGGAGACAGGTGCAGGTTAATAAAGGGTGGTACAATCACCTGACCAAAGGCAAACCCAGCACCAGGGGGAAAAGAGCAGCAGCCAAAACACTACAAGAAAATGGCGGATAGTCACAAGCAGAGCAGACTCTAACAACGACCAATCCACTTTCCAGGAAACTGTTCATGTAGGAATGCTCAGACCTGACACCTATAATTGATGGTATAGTGTGGTATATGGGGTACAGAGATAGTGGGGCAATTCTTCATCAGTGCAAACCTCAATGCCACTGGATATCTGAAATTGCTACATGATGATGTGTTGCCCTCTTTATGCACTGAAGACGGCACGTTCCCTGAGTTTTTCCAGCAAGATGGTGCACCACCACATTATAGGTGTCAGGTCCGAGCATTCCTACAAGGAATCTGACTCCCTTAGACTAGCATTTCTTATGTGGTGTTGCTATCAGTGTGTCAAGAGTGGGAGAAGAGGGTTGCATTGACAATCCAACACAATGGGCAGCACTTTGAACACATTTTATAAGTGGTCATAAACTTGTAAATAACTCATGAAAGAATAAAATTATGTTAAAACCAAGCACACCATTGTTTTTCTAGTGAAATTCTCAATAAGTTTGATGTGTCACATGACCCTCGTCCCATTGGAAAAAATAAAGTTGGATCCAAAATGGCGACTTCAAAATCGCCGCCATGGTCACCACCCATCTTGAAAAGTTCCCCCCCTCCCATATACTAATGTGCCACAAACAGGAAGTTGATATCACCAACCATTCCCATTTTATTTCGGTGTATCCCTATAAATGGCCCACCCTGTATGTCTGGACATATTCTACACTTTTCTCTATATTTTAATAACATTGTTATCTCTGCCAGACATTTCCACATATAGATAGGATGAAAAAAGCTACAGAGAATGCATCCTAAGCATCCTTGAATTATAGGAACGTTTTACAGGAAATACCTAAGGGTTTTATAGATTTTATTTCCATTAAATTATCATATTCTACATGAACAACATGCTGGGACATTAAAGGGGTTGTTCACTTTTGGGGATGATTTTTATTTTACTTGAATCTGTGTATTTGGGGCTGAAAATAATTTCTGCAATTGTCTTTCACTCAAATTCTAATGGCTTATTGTTTCCCTGCACATTTGACTTTGATGTGGTCTGTGGTCATACATCTCTTGGAAGGAGCGCAGAAAAAGACTGCTAGAAAGGAGTCTCAATCTCCCTGTCAGACCATTATATCAGGCCGACAGATGGATTCTCAGTTACGCCAGCAATAGACAGCACAACGCAGACGCTACAGAAAGCAGATAGCTCAACCCTTTTGGAATTCCCATTTGCCAAGTTTAATGAATGTGTCTAGAAAATTTGATTTAAAGCAAATGTATTTGCTGTGAATCTCAAGTAGTCTAATGGCCTTGGAATGGTATTTAGTACATTTTGCCACCAATACTGTATCTGATCTGATTTATTATTAATATAACCTAAAGGTTAGAGGAGAAGGGAGAGAGGGTGGAAGCATTAATCATTACACTGGCACTGCTGCCTCTCCCTATTGATCGAACTTAATCTTCTTGAATGGACCAATGTTTTTCAAGAAATTAGACTTGAATTCGATCCGATCATAGCTGGAAATTATGCAAAATCATTAATGAAACCCAATTACAAACATTATGTTTAACCTCAATTATAAGCAATTGAGTAAGAATAAAAACCCCCAATGGTGAATAAACGCCCTTAAGTGTGTTAACATTTGGGTTAGATTGTGTTGATGTATTTGTGGGTATGTAACGTATGGATTTGCATGTGTTCTTGAGCTTGACCTGGAGTTAGAACTTGCATGGTGACTTCATTCTGTTCTTCTTCCAGTGTTCGAAAATAAAGATAAGATAGTGATCATCATGGAATATGCAAGCAAAGGAGAACTCTATGATTACATCAGCGAGAGGCGAAGACTGAGTGAAAGGGAAACGAGGCATTTCTTTCGTCAGATTGTTTCCGCTGTGCACTACTGTCATAAGGTAAGAAGGCAACATGTTTGGATTTGCTAGGCTCACTCTTTGGCTGAAGATTTGGTGGTTTTGGATTCACATCTCCTTTGTTGTAAAAGGTGATTTATTCCTCAGTCCTTCAGCATGAGGTTATGCCGCCATATTTCACATATCATATTGCTCGCCATATGCTGTGTATTTTTTCTCTTTAGTCAAGCCTCTGTTTTTGCTAAGGGGGTCAGTAAAGTGTTGTTCTGCTATAAACTGCAGACCCCTGCAACATATAAAAAAGTGAATACAGATTTAGCCCTTAGCAGATAGAACAAGACAGGGGCTGCTGCAGAAATCCAGGCTAAGTGTATTTTTAGTTTTCCGACAGTCAGCCCAGACACTGAAAATATCACACACACACAAAATTCATGGATGCTTTCACTGTGCAAATATTTGTGCAGATAAGAAGCCTTTCAGATCCTGCTGACCTTTCAGGAACAGTACTGGAGTATACAAAGCTTTAGTATTTTATGGCCGTGAAGTATGAAGATAACTGCATTTGCAGAAACCCATTTCATGGTGCTGAAAATACAATTTATGGCGAGAAAGTAGAAAATAGGCGGACAGCTATGTTTTTCTTATGACTTCTTTCTTTCTTTCTATGTAAGATGGAAAGCTCGCATGTGCTGTGAATACGGCCTAAAGATCTGGGCATAACACATCAGATAACTTTTAGTTATTATCATTTATTATTTTAGCACCATATATTCCATGATTCTTTACATGTGAAAAGGGGTATAAATAATAAAAACAAGTACAGTAATTTTAACCAATAAAAGTCCCGACTGGTACAGGAGGAGAGAGGATCCTGCCTGCGAGGGCTCACAATCTACAAGGAATGGGTGAGGATACAGTAGGTGAGGGGAGAGCTGGTTGTGAAGTGGTTTGGTGGATCGGTGGTTAATGCAGGTTGTAGACTTGTCAGAAGAGGTAGGTCTTTAGGTTCTTTTTGAAGATTTCAGATGAGAGTCTGATATGTTGCGGTAGAGAGTTCCAGAGTAGGGGGATGCGCGGGAGAAATCTTGTATGCGATTGTGGGAAGAGGAAATAAAAGGGGAGAAGAGAAGGAGATCTTGTGAGGTTCGGAGGTTGCATACAAGTAAGTACCGGGAGACGAGGTCACAAATGTATGGAGGACATAGATTCTGGATGGCTTTGTATGCCATGGTTAGGTTTTGAACTGGAGTCTCTGAGTTAGCTAAAACACATTATTGCTAACAAGTAACGGGTTTGTATGACACTATAAAACAGGGTTACAGCTTCCACCCTTTCCCATGTCCAGTATGACAGCTTGCACACATTCACTTGAATGGGGCTGAACTTTTTTCTAATCTCATACAGCCCCTTTAATCCTCCAACTCCTTAACATTTAGATGTGTCTTGTTACCACATATTTGGACATGGAGATATCATTATCTTATGAGTTCAAAATACAAATATATGATCACATAATGATTCTGCTTTATGTTTGGCACGTATGGCAGGAAAATCTCCCAAAATGTGCGCAAATGACATTTTCAAACCCACAGGGTACCGTGCACAAGGAAGGAACACCACACAGTATACACTTTGAGATGCCTTGGTATCGTAGACTATAACTACAGTTTTTAATATAGCTGACAAAAAGTTAAATTTACACATATACTCACCTGCCTGTGTGCCAGAAGAATACTGTTAGACCCTTTTAAACCACCATTTTTTCCCTTGAGCATGGCAGGAAAATGCTGTAGCCAAAATAATGCAAGAACCAGTCCCATAATTTGCTGTAGGATTGTTCACACTCATCCAGTGTTTGAGCTGCTACACTAGTACCTTGAAAGAGAGAAGCAGATTAGAAAACTCTGCGACCTTGTTTCATTATTGGGAGTTTTTTTAAGTCCCTTTCCTTTTTTCTTTTGTGGTATTAGCTGCTGTTTTGGTGCTAAAGCTTTCAAAATGAAGCACGCGATTCATGATTTTGGCACAAAGTCAAAACTGGTCTTTTTTTCCTGTCTTGAACTGCTTTTTTTGTGAGTTTTCGGTTAAAAAAAGTTGCACATTTTGAAAAACTTGGTGGCAAAATTGCCACCAATTTCTGGCGGATTCAAAAATATACCAGGAGGGTTGACTTAAGTGAGCTGTGACAAATTTTGCAAGTTTTTAAAAAGTGGCAATTGATGAATCAGGTAAAAATATCTGGAAAAGCTAAACTACTCCCACAATCTGAGCGGAACAAAAGAAAACAGGTGAGCACATATAAAATAGACAGCAAAGAAGGAGCAAATAGAAGAATGAATTGGGTGCAAGTGAAAACAAGGCACTAAACACACAAAGCTGGACAAAAAACAAGCACAAGACAAAGATGAATCAGGGGGCCTTCAACTTGGGTCCTTTTTATCCAGCTCACACGTATTGAGCAGCAACTGGTGTAAAAAGACTGATGACAACTAATGCCGTTTTAACATCAGTTAGACATAAAAAACAGATCAGGATGGCACAGGTGTGTTGGACCTCAATGGATGTATTCATCATGTGGAAGCATTCCCATCTCATATGCTAAACCAGTGGTACCGAATGTCTCTGACCTTGAGAGCCACATTCAACTTTGAGAGGGTTGCAAACCGCATTTGCGTCTAAGGGAGAGTTGCGAGCCACATCCAGCTCCTGCTCCTCTCACAGTAGTGACACACAGATCCCCCATTACAGGTATAATGACAAAGTGTTTCCACAGAAATCACACTGAGGGAGTATACCAAGATCCAGAGGTTCCCACAATACTCCCATTCAGTATTCTCACATTAATCAATCCCACCACGCTGTTACAACCAGCTTCAAACACCTCCTCTGACAGTTAGCATCAGCCCGCCTCCAGCTAGATACTTAAATTATCTCCAACCACCCAAGGCCAGAATATGCACATTCAGTTCTGCTCTTTTGTGCAGGGCTACTCACAGAATTCACTATCTGGAGACCTGCTCTTCATAGTTGTTTGCTGGACCTGGTGCTAACACAACAAGCTGGTAGGCAGCCATGAGCCACACATCATGACCCGCCAGCCACACATCATGGCACGAGAGACACACTTCATGGCTCGCGAGTTACACATCATGGCTAGAGAGCCACACACCATGGCCCATTGGCCAGACATCATGGCTCGTGAGCCCACACCATGGACCGCGAACCAGACATCATGGCCCGCAAACCAGACATCATGGCTCGCGAGCCACACATCATGGACCTTGAGCCACAGGTTGGGAACTTCTCTGCTAAATGCATAACTAAAAAACATCATGAAATGTATATTTGCTAGTTTGAAAAGCATCAAATAGGTAACTAAAATGCATAATGTCTTGCTGTTTGTCCACGTATCTGAATAAGTTTACACTCAAGTCTATGGAAACATGAAAGAGTCGGAGAGCACACTGATGGCGTCTTGGTTGCATCCTAGTGCTGTCCGTTTTTCTGTGTTTCATTGGAGAATCTTCATCAGTTTTTTCTTAATAAGAGAAACACTGAACTGACATTCGGACCAAACACTAATGAAAATTGGTCTGTTTTTTTATGTATGAGAAAACAAGTGTCCTAAGTGTCACTTTTCCTATCTCAAATGAGAAAGGGAAAGTAATGCTGAGCAATGCATACATGTCCTAGGTCCATCCTCTCCTTTATTATTCATTTAGGTCAGTGGTTTGCATTCTGCATATTATGTTTCCAAGGAACCAAGTGACAAAGTTGTATTTGCATTATCTCCCTGTTTACATGACTATCTGCCGGCTATTCTTTTTATAGAGGATCCTTCCTGCTGTCTCGCTCACAGACTAAACACCACAAGACACTTTTCCTCGCGGGGCTAAGATTCTTATGTGCCAACTGAAAATGTTAAAGCTTGGATAATCTTAACTCTCCACTATAACACATTTTTCCTCCATAATCAAAGCATATCTTTGTGAAATGTTTATCGCATATCTGAGAGGCACCCAAATGGAATTAGACTTGCACTTCCAGATCTTGGCACTAAGCTGCAGATTATATTACTCCTGCACACTACAGACCAAGGGAGTTGAAATAAGGTACTAGAAGAATCTTCTGTTTCATATACTTTGTAGGAGGATGGATTCCACTCATTCTTGTCTTAACCGCATAGCACGTGACTAATAGATAGCCTGCTCATAGACGTCAGGTTGGTAACAGCATAGTGAAGGGATTACTAAAGCCATTATTTTTCTATATTATTTCATTCACCGTATTCATTTTTTATTTATCCAGAATGGTGTTGTACACAGAGATCTCAAGCTGGAAAACATTCTTCTAGATGAAAATGGTAACATTAAGGTAAGGAAGATTTGTTTCTATGGAAGTTTTAATAATGTTATAAAAGAAAGTAGCACTTTAAAGGGAATTTATCATCAAGTTTTTGTAATGCAATCTGAGAGCAGCAGGGACAGAGACACCGATTCCAGCGATGTTACTCCTACTGGTCTAAACGCTTTCATTTTAATAAAATCACTGTTTTCTCTGCTGCAGATGTAGCAGTTCTCTGAATGCTGAGCTTTCTATAACCCTGTCCACATCACTGATTGGCAACTGAATGCAAATCAGGGGTGGGGAGGGGTTATACAGAGCAGGAAGACTGCATGGCACCAGACAACTAGTACTCTATTGGTAATCTCCTGCTAATAAAACAATGATTCTATTGAAGCTACAATAAGCAGCCCAGTAAGATTCCTGGAATCAGGGTCTCTGCCCCTACATCATGTTGCTCTCAGATTATATAGCAAAAACCTGCTGATAGATGTAGAGCAAGTGATTTTAATAATCTTTCAAATATACCGTAAACATGAAATCCAAAGGAAAACCTTTAAAAATAGAAAATCCCTCTATGCTGTTTCTGAAGGAATTGTGTATTCAGTTCCACAGATACTGAATACACCTTTCTAAAGGTGGGGGTGGAAGGCTGCACAGCATGCATGCTCCTGACTGAATCCCATGCCCTGTATGTCAGTGTAGTTAGTAAGTCGTTAGAAATTTTGGTTAGGACAGTTTCAGTGGAGTGGTGGGAATGGAATCCACATTGTAGGTTGCTGAAGAGTGAGTTGGATGAAAGGTAGGATGAATGTTCAATGTGGACGTGAAGTGAAAGAGAGTAGCTATATGGGTTAATGGCTTGACGTAAAGGTTGGGTCAATGTATGGCTTCTTCAGGATAAGTCTGATTATTGCATTATATAAAGCAGAAGAGAAGACACCAGAGGTTAAAGAGGTTGCCCACTACTCGGACAACCCCTTCTGAATCCATATGTTTTTCCCCTGTAAACTAATAACATTTATACTCCCCTCCGGTGCCGGCACTGTTCCAGCAGTGTCGGCACTGGCTTTCCCAGGGATTGCGTGACATTATGTCATGCAATCCCTGTGGCAGATCAGCACTGTCTTCACTCTCCCTCCTTTGGAAATATCAGATATCTGGTGGAAGTGAGAGCTTGATTTATCTGAAAGAGAGTAAAGCCAGTGCTGAATAGCTGAAAGGATCACAGTGTCTATAGTGTGTCCATCTGCATGAGTGACTGTGGAGAACGATTGTAGGATCAAAGGATGAAGCAAGTGACAAGATTTTGGAGGCTGCTTAGTTTTGGGTGTCATTGGGTTTGTTGAAATCACCGTCGATGACAGTGAGAATGTCAGTAGAGTGAAAGTGTAGAAGCCAGATGGAGAAATGATAGGTAAAGGAGGTAGCAGCGCACTGGGGTCGGTATATGTTGACCACTTGAATGGAAGTCATCTGCAGCTAATTAGTGGGTCCTGTTAAGCTATGTACCCACGATCCTAAAGTAGAAGCGCTTTGGATGCAGCATATGTTCGCTTCTCCCAAAGCGCTGCCTTCTATTGAACACATGTGAATCCACATGTGTTTACTGAACCGTGCGCATTCACCGTGTCCAATACATTCTATCGATTAAATTTCTGTTGCGGAGACTGGCGTCTACGCAAGAAAGATTGATATGCTGCGGTCTGGAAAGATGCCCCACATGTCAGTTTCTGTTAGTAATCCGCTGGCGCATAGTGGACATGGGATTTCTAGAAAATATGCGGCGTCAACCCTGTAGCAATTCCTAATCGTGGGAACTTACCCTTATAGTTTTGTACTGTGTTTATGCTTCTTGTCGATTTCTAAAAAAATCCAATAGTACCACGGTTATTGTGTAGAAATCTTTTGTCACATATAAATTACTCCTTCTGTTTAATAACAAGTATTACATTTATACCCATAAATCACTCAAAACTAACAGTTCACTACTGGCACCCATATGTAGTCATGTAGAAACGTGCAGTATTCATCCTGAATCTCACACTCCCATGCCAGCAGCCAAGTACAAATGTGCCACCCACAGCACTTGCACACATCATGTTCTGTACACACCTCATCTCTTCCTTCTCATCCCACCTCCAGTTGATTACAAAGCGTTGTTATCGCTCATGTATCACATTCTGCCCCAGTGCAGCCTGCCAGCCCTGTCCAGCACGCTCTCCACTTTTTTGGATACAATCATTATTTCAGTGGATACGCTCTTCGTGTGGTAACCTGAAGTGACCTTGGCTCTCATAATGTGATTCATTATTTTAATGTCATCTTAATAGACTTACAAATCGCTGTCCAGCAAACAGACTGCTTTGCATAATTTTCAACATAATATTTAAAAATGCAGAATGAAAGCTTTTCTGACTAGCACATGTCGAAGATCTAGTTGTTGTTGCAAATTCCTGAGTCAGAAATGACAAAAATAGTGCAATAGTTTGTACTGTGCGTAATGCTAAGTATGCAAATATCTCCTTTTTTAATCGGGGACAAGGTCAAGTCAACCACTGTGACAGAGTAAGAAAACAACTGCACCTTGTACATTCAATGAATGGTGAACGTGCATGAACACTTTTGTAATAATTAATCCTAATTGCATTTTTCCAATAACATTGCCAAATTAAACATTTACCTGAAATAGTTTTCTCTAAAATAGAAGTAAAGTTTATCAGACGTAGAAAATATAAGCTTTTCCCTAAGGGCTTATTCACACTACCATATTTTGGCGTTGTCTCATTTCCGATTTACAAATGTACGTCCATATTCCTATATTGTACGTCCATATTCCTAGATTGTACAGAGGTTTTTTTTTATCATATTCTCTATGAACTCGAACAGGGGATGCTAAAATCATTGATAATGTTAACATAAGTTACCATATACTACTCATGTAACACTGTTATGATGAGTCACCGAAGGAGGAAAAAACAAAATACCAACTAAGTCCAGAAAAACCAGAGAGGTTGGCAGCTATCGGATTGCAGACCCCTGAACCTATCCACATTAACTAGCAGTAGCCGTGGGGGGTTCCTACGGTGCCCTAGACCCCTCGATCATAGCCGGAGAACTACATAGCCTAAAGACAGAAAGGGGAAAACTAAACTGCCCCAGAGCAGACCCCAAAGCAATAGGCAGCCCCCAACATATAATGACGGTGAAGCAAGATGAAAACACTAACACAGATAGAAAGATAGGTTGAGCAAATGATGGGGCCCAAGCTAACTACATAGGACAGGATAGGAAAGCTGCTGTCTGCCATCCGCAAAAACCCTATCAAAATGAGCCAACCGACTGATAGGAAAAACAGGCCCTGAAAACGCTAGGCTTCAAAAGACTATATCAGCACTAAAGTATATTCTGAAGACAGAGCAAAAGATCAACAGATCAGAGACAAAAATGGAATTCAGCTCACCCCCGGCCGGGGATGGCAGAACTCCCAAAAAACAAGGCAAAACAAAAACAAAACTGAAGAGTACAAAGCAGAGCAGAAAAACTTAGCTTTGAGATGCAGGAATCAGACTGGTCTCCAAGAATCCAGAAGGAAAATCACCAGCCAGGAAGAAGGGCGTCGGCAGCCTTATATCCAGTCCTCAATTCCAGCCACCCAGTCATCATCTAGCTGCCCATGTGTTTGGTAATCAGCCTCACTACCTTCCTTCACCAGAGGAGGGAGTTCATCAGACCTCAATGGTGAAGGGAAAAATGAACTCACAACAGTACCTCCCCCTTGAGGAGGGGTCACCAAACCCTCATCCATGCCACCAGGGCGATCCGGGTCAGCCCGATGAAAGGCACGCACCAATCTTTCGGCATGAATATCAGAGGCAGAGACCCAGGAATTATCCTCCTGACCATAACCCTTCCACTTAACCAAATACTGGAGTCTCCTTCTAGCCAGACGGGAATCCAGTATCTTCTCTACCTCATATTCCATGTTACCTTCAACCAATATAGGGTCAGGAGGTGCCACCACAGGAACTACTGGTTCAACAAACCTCTTCAACAAGGACTTATGAAACACATTATGAATTTTAAATGTGACAGGAAGAGCCAACCGAAAAGAGACCGGATTAATAATCTCCAAACTCTTGTAAGGTCCAATAAATCTAGGCTTAAACTTAGGAGAAGCCACCTTCATAGCGATATTTTTTGATGACAACCAAACCATATCACCCACCTTAAACTGGGGACCAACGGTCCTACGCCGGTTGGAAAACCGCTGGGCCTTTTCCTGGGAGAGAGACAACTTATCCACTACTTGGTCCCAGATCTGGTGCATTCTCTCCACCACAGTCTCAGCACCTGGGCAGGCAGAAGGCTCCACCTGCCCTGAAGAAAATCGAGGGTGAAAACCAAAGTTACAAAAAAAAGGTGACATCAAAGTGGCAGAACTAGCTCTATTATTTAAAGCAAATTTGGCCAAGGGCAAAAATGAAACCCAATCATCCTGATCGGCAGAAATAAAACATCTCAAATACGACTCCAAAGTCTGGTTTGTTCTCTCCGTCTGCCCATTGGTCTGAGGGTGAAACGCAGAGGAGAAGGACAACTGAATTCCCAGGTTGGAACAGAAAGTCCTCCAAAATCTAGACACAAACTGAACTCCTCTGTCAGATACAATGTTCTCAGGAATCCCGTGCAAGCGAACCACCTGTTGCAAAAACAAGGGCACCAACTCAGAGGAAGATGGCAACTTAGGGAGTGGTACAAGATGGACCATCTTAGAGAATCTATCACAAATCACCCAAATAACAGTCATTCTCTGAGAGACAGGCATATCAGAGATAAAATCCATTAAAATATGGGTCCATGGCCTCCTGGGCACCGGCAAAGGCATCAACAAGCCACTAGAGCGAGAACAAGGTTTAGACCGGGAGCAAGTCCCACAGGATTGCACAAAATTCCTGACATCATGAGACAAGGCGGGCCACCAAAAAGACCGACTCACCAGATCTCTAGTACCAAAAATACCTGGATGACCAGCCAATGCAGAGCAATGAACTTCAGACATCACTCTCTTCCTCCACTGGTCAGGAACATACAACTTTCCACTGGGACAACGCTCAGGTTTGTCCTCCTGAAACTCTTCCAGAGCACGTCTCAAATCGGGCGAGATGGCAGAAAGAACTACCCCCTCGCCTAAGATGGTAGCAGGCTTAGTCACAACAGGAGAATCAGCAAGGAAACTCCTAGAGAGGGCGTCTGCCTTGACATTCTTAGTGCCCGGAAGAAAAGAGACCACAAAATCAAAACGTGTGAAAAACAAGGCCCACCTACCCTGTCTAGGATTCAAGCGCTTGGCCGACTCCAGGTAAATCAAATTCTTGTGGTCAGTAAGGACCACGACTTGGTGTTTGGCTCCCTCCAACCAATGTCTCCACTCCTCAAATGCCCATTTCTAGCCAACAGTTCCCGATTCCCCACATCATAGTTACGTTTGGATGGGGAGAACTTTCGCGAAAAGAAAGCACAAGGATTCATTTTAGATGTCACAGGATCTTTTTGGGACAACACCGCTCCTGCACCAATCTCAGAAGCGTCCACCTGAAACGGGAGTGAGACATCAGGTTGCCGCAAAACCGGAGCAGAAGTGAATCTTCGCTTCAGCTCCTGAAAGGAAGAAACAGCCTCCGGAGTCCAATTCAGCACATCAGCACCCTTCCTAGTCAAATCCGTCAATGGCTTGGCAATACCAGAAAAATTAGCTATAAATTTCCGATAAAAATTAGCAAAACCCAAAAACTTCTGGAGGGCCTTCAAAGAAGTGGGCTGAACCCAATCATAAATGGCCTGTACCTTGGCCGGGTCCATTTCAATAGTTGACGGAGACAAAATAAATCCCAAAAATGAAATCCTCTGTACACCAAAAAGGCATTTCGATCCATTGACATACAGGGAATTCTCCCTCAAAATCCGGAACACAGTCCGAACATGTTCCACATGAGAGTCCCAATTCTTGGAGAAGATCAAAATATCATCCAGATAGATAATCAAAAATGTATTCACAAAGTCTCGGAATATATCGTTCATGAAGCACTGGAAGACAGAAGGGGCATTAGTGAGCCCAAAAGGCATCACCAGGTACTCAAAATGTCCCTCCGGAGTATTAAACGCCGTCTTCCATTCATCCCCATGCTTAATGCGAATAAGATTATACGCCCCCCTGAGGTCAAGCTTGGTAAACCAGCAAGCACCTTTAACTCTGGAGAATAGATCAGAAATCAGGGGTAACGGATACTGATATTTAACAGTAATTTTGTTGAGGGCACGATAGTCAATACAAGGCCTTAATGAACCATCCTTTTTAGCCACGAAAAAAAACCCAGCACCTAAGGGTGAAGAGGATGGTCTAATATGACCCTTCTCCAATGCCTCCTTAATATAGGATCGCATAGCCTCGTGCTCGGGTACAGATAAATTGAAAAGCCGACCCTTGGGGAATTTACACCCCGGGTTCAGCTCAATTGCACAGTCATAACTCCTATGAGGAGGCAAAGACGCAGACTCATTCTCACTAAATACATCATAAAAGTCAGCCAAATAGTCAGGAACATCATGCGACTGGGGAGAGGTGGAGAAAACAGGAGCATCACTAAGGGCACACCGACAACCCCAACTCACCACAGACAAAGATTTCCAATCCAGAACTGGATTATGAATTTGCAACCAGGGAAACCCCAGAACAATGGTATCATGCAAATTATGCAACACCAAAAATCTGCAATTTTCTTGATGGTCTGGGGCGACCCGCATTACCACCTGGGTCCAAAACTGAGGTTTATTCTTCGCCAAAGGAGTAGCATCAATACCCCTCAAAGGGATAGGCGTCCGCAGAGGTGTCATAGGAAATCCACAACGTTTAGCAAAATCCAAGTCCATCAGGTTAAGAGCTGCTCCTGAATCCACAAAAAGCCTTGGCGGAAAATGTGGACAGGGAGCAGATCAGAGTAATTGCCAGAAGAAACTTGGGTTGAACACCACCCACAGAAAACGTGTGTGCACAACGTTTCTCTCGTTTAGGGCAGACAGAAATAATATGCGAGGCATCTCCACAAAAAAAACACAGCTTATTACGCCTTCTGAACTCCTGACGTTGCGCCCTATACAAAACTCTATCACATTGCATAGGTTCAGACATTTGTTCAACAGGTGGCAACATCTCTCGTGTAGTTTTGCGTTCACGTAAACGCCGATCCACCTGAATGGCTAATGACATAGAATCGTCAAGACCAGAGGGAACAGGAAATCCCACCATAGTATCTTTTACAGTTTCTGACAAACCCTTCCGAAAGAGGGCTGCCAAGGCACCATCATTCCAGGTAGTAAGGACTGTCCACTTTCGGAATTTTTGACAGTACAACTCTGCCGAATCCCGACCCTGGCTTAATGCCAACAGGGTCTTTTCAGCCTGATCAATAGCATTAGGTTCATCATACAACAACCCCAAGGCTTGAAAAAATGCGTTCACATTATTCAGAATAGGATCATCAGGTTTCAAAGAAAACGCCCAATCCTGGGGATCGCCGCGCAGCAAAGAGATGACAATTTTAACCTGCTGCGCGGAGTTCCCCGACGAGTTAGGCTTCAAGGCAAAAAATAATTTACAATTATTCTTGAAATTCAAGAATTTAGACCGATCCCCCAAAAATACATCAGGAGTAGGAATCTTTGGTTCAGCAGCATGTGAATGAGCAAGATAGGCGGAAATTCCCCGCACTTCGGCAGCGAGCTGCTCCACACGATCAGACAATTGCTTCATCTCCATTGAGAGAAAAATTTCCCCTACGGCCTCAGAGATATAGAGGAAAAAATATGCACACAAAAAAAAAAAAAAATTCTGACACTTTTTTTTTTTTCTTTTACAATTCTCTCCTGCTATTGAGTACCCTAGGATCTGCGGTATGGCTGGTGATTCTGTTATGATGAGTCACCGAAGGAGGAAAAAACAAAATACCAGATAAATCCAGAAAAACCAGAGAGGTTGGCAGCTATCGGATTGCAGACCCCTGAACCTATCCACAACAACTAGCAGTAGCCGTGGGGGGTTCCTACGGTGCCCTAGACCCCTCGATCACAGCCGGAGAACTACATAGCCTAAAGACAGAATGGGGAAAAAACTAAACTGCCCCAGAGCAGACCCCAAAGCAATAGGCAGCCCCCAACATATAATGACGGTGAAGCAAGATGAAAACACTAACACAGATAGAAAGATAGGTTGAGCAAATGATGGGGCCCAAGCTAACTACATAGGACAGGATAGGAAAGCTGCTGTCTGCCATCCGCAAAAACCCTATCAAAATGAGCCAACCGACTGATAGGAAAAACAGGCCCTGAAGTCGCTAGGCTTCAAAAGACTATATCAGCACTAAGGTATATTCTGAAGACAGAGCAAAAGATCAACAGATCAGAGACAAAAATGGAATTCAGCTCACCCCCGGCCGGGGATGGCAGAACTCTCAAAAAACAAGGCAAAACAAAAACAAAACTGAAGAGTACAAAGCAGAGCAGAAAAACTTAGCTTTGAGATGCAGGAATCAGACTGGTCTCCAAGAATCCAGCAGGAAAATCACCAGCCAGGAAGAAGGGCGTCGGCAGCCTTATATCCAGTCCTCAATTCCAGCCACCCAGTCATCATCTAGCTGCCCATGTGTTTGGTAATCAGCCTCACTACCTTCCTTCACCAGAGGAGGGAGTTCATCAGACCTCAATGGTGAAGGGAAAAATGAACTCGCAACATAACACTTACTTAGAGGGAATCTGTCACCCTTTATTTGCCCTATTAGCTGCTGGCATAGACATCGGGGGCTTATCTACAGCATTCTGTAATGCTGTAGATAAGCCCCCGATGTAACCTGAAAGAGAAGAGAAACACGTTATATTATACTCACTGAGGTGGGCGGTCTGGTCCGATGGGTGTTGCTGTCCGGTCCGACGCCTCCCTTCTTCATGCGATGACGTCCTCTTCTCCCATCCTGAAATGGCTTCGGCGCAGGCGCATTGCTCTGCCCTGTTGAGGGCAGAGCAGAATTCTGCAGTGCGCAGGCGCCAGACCTCTCCCGACGCCCGCACACTGCAGGACTCTGCTCTGCCCTCAACAGGGCAGAGCAGTGCGCTTGCGCCGGAGCCATTACAGGACGGGAGAAGAGGACATCATCGCATGAAGAAGGGAGGCGCCGGACGGGCCGGCGACACCCATCAGACCAGACCGCCCACCTTCGTGAGTATAATATAACGTGTATTTCTTCTCTTTCAGGTTACATCGGAGGCTTATCTACAGCATTACAGAATGCTGTAGATAAGCCCCCGATGTCTATGCCGGCAGCTGAAAGGCCAAAAAAAGGGTGACAGATTCCCTTTAAAGGGGTTGGCCATTTTTGGGGACAATTTCTTTTACTTAAATACTTGTATTTTGGGGGTAAAAAAATGTTACAATTAGGATTCATTACAAATTTTGCACCATTTAGCTTTTACAGGCTCTTTGTTTCCTTGCACATTCAACTTTAATATGTAACCTAAAGATGGATACAAAATATCCATAAACCACTATTGCTCAAAGATAAAATCAATAAAGTTTATTGAACATATATTTAAAAGACATATATCACAAGCAAAAAATGACATATGCATGAGGTTTTTATGCAAAGAGGATGTGCCAAGCAACAGGAAAGCAATGGTGATATGTCAAAAAGGTCACACAGGACAAAAGGATCGCATTAGACCCCAGTACGAGTCAACCAATCATCCTGAGATTATAAACAACCATTTCAAGGAATTCTCCCTGCTGGGCTTCCTGTGGCGCCGACGAGCGACACGTGGACGCGGGCGGGAGGACGTCAGGATCGCCGCGTCTGACAGGTAAGTAGCGACCCCCGACCGCTGCTATGTCGCTGGTGAGATCTGCCTGTGTGGCAGCTCACTAGCGACCATTTAGCAATGCACCAGCGATCCATATCGTTGTCGGGGTTGCTGGTGCATCGCTAAGTGTAACGGTACCCTTAGTATAGTGAAAGGATTGATCGCTCAAGCCACACATGTGGCGCTAATACCAGTTCAGTGCTTACCCATGATGCAGTCAGCCAAGTTACAGACACCACCACAAAACGTCCCATGGCACATTTCGCCCACGTGCTTTCTCAAGTGTCACTTCCCTAATCAACTGTTAGGTGGATTCATAACTGGTTTAGTGATCGGACCCAAAGAGTGGTCATAAATGGCTGCACATCCAGTTGGAAGAATGTCTCAAGTGGAGTTCCACAGGGTTCTTTCCTGTGCCCTGTATTGTTCAACATCTTTACCAATGATTTAGATGAAGGAATTGAGGGTAAACTGATTAAATTTGCTGATGACACAGAGCAAGGAGGGATAGCTAGTACTAGAGAAGAAGATGCAGGATAGGAAAAAAGTGGTCAGATAATCCGCGCTGCGAATCACTATGAACAATTATTATTACAGTGGTCTTTATTCGACGCGTTTCAAAGTTTCACAGAACTCCTTCCTCAGGAAAAAACCACCAGGTCTTGTCGAATAAAGACCACTGTAATAATAATTGTTCATAGTGATTCACAGCGTGGATTGTCTGACCACTTTTTTCCTATCCTGCATCTTCTACGTCGGTCCCTCGTGGATCTGTGGTTTCTGCAGCAGTGAATCCTCCATGCTTATTACAACTACTTCTGGTGAGAGTATTATTTTTAAATTGATATACCTACACTGGATAATGCACTATTGCGCTATTTCTCTTCAATAGTATCCCTAGTACTAGAGAATAGAAAGAGAGAGGATTCAAGAAAAGATATAAACTGGAGCAGTGAGCAGCAACTTACTGTATGGTTTTTAACAGGGAAAAATGCAAAGTACTACATCTGAGCAAAAAAAATGAAAAAAGTATATACAGAATGGGAGGAGTAGGGCTAAGCAACAGCACATGTGAAAAAGACTTGGGTATACTAATAGATCACAGACTGAATATGAGTCAACAGTGTGATGCAGCAACAAAACAGGCAAATGCAATTATGGGATGTATTAACAAAAGCCTACAGTCTACAGTAGATCACGTGAAGTCATTATTGCCCTCTACTCCTCTTTGGTCAGACCTCATCTGGAATACTGTGTCCAGTTTTTGGCACCACATTTTAAAAAAGACATCAACAAACTGGAGCAAATTCAGAGAAAAGCGGTCTGCAAACAATGTCCTATGAGGAACAGTTACAGGATTTAGGAATGTTTAGCTTTCAAAAAAGAAGACTGAAAGGAGACTTAATAGCTGTCTCCAAATATCTCAAGGGCTGTCACATTGTAGAAGGATCATCTTTATTCTCATTTGCACAAGGAAAGACTAGAAGCAATTGGATGAAACTGAATGGGAGGAGACACAGATTAGATATTAGAAAAAACTTTTTGACAGTTAGGGTGATCAATGAGTGGAACAGGCTGCCACAAGATGTGGTGAGTTCTCCTTCAATAGAAGTCTTCAAACAGAGGCTGGACAGACATCTGACTGGGATGATTTAGTGAATCCAGCTTTGAGCGTGAGGTTATACCAGATGACCCAGGAGGTCCCTTCCAACGCTACCATTCTATGATTCTATGATTCAATAGCTGTTTATGTTTACTTTGTATCCATCTTTAGGTTATATACAATTTAATCCATTATAAGTATACATATATATACGTGTAAATGGAGAGACAAGTATAGATATTTCTCTAGCCAACATTACTATTTTTCTATGCTTTATGAATTTGTTTCTACATTCAACTTTAGTGTAGTCTGTGACAATCAATTCAGCTGAGGAGATCTCAGAAAAAGGCAGATAAAAGCTACAGACTTTTCTTTTAGACAGTCACAGCGATCTTGCAGACAGATTCCCAGGTAAAGACGGCGGCCATCTTCTCTTGTTAGTGCAGCTTTCCTCACAGACTACACAGCACTTCTGTCCATGGAATGACTGCTGGTGGAGGACCATATGACCAGATCACTTATCAATTCCTCCAATAGTAAAGCAGCTTTCCCATATGAGGTGTTTTACAATTGGAGTAGACTGATAGATTGTTCTGGTCACATGGTCCGCTACCAGCAGCCATTTTATGGACAGAAGTGCTGAGTAGTCTGTGAGAAAAACTGCACCAACAAGGGAAAGTGGCCAACTTCTTTACCTGAGAATCCGTCACTGAGCTCATTCTGACGGTCTGTCAGGAAACTCTGTAACTCTTCTGTCTTTTTCTGAGCCCCTGTCAGCTGATTTATGGCCATTAAAGTTGAATGTACAGGGAAAATGCCAAAAAAGCCAAGCTTTTCCTTTGTACCGGTTAGACAAAAATATATGCATTTAAAGGGAAGGTGCCATCCAAACAATTTTTTTTTGCAATTGAAAAAATGTAAACAATTAATGTTTACATTTTCTTGAAAAATATTATCATTTGTTTTTAATTTTGTAAAATATGAAAAATAATTTTAAACAGTTTGGCATTTCCACTTGTTAGCACTAGAGGGAGCAGCTACTGAAATTTGGCACAAAAACCTAGTGTACAACTAGCTCACATTACTGCCCTGCAGTAATTATGGGCAGAATCTGCTGACATGGGTGTGGTGTCACTCCTCTCCTCCCCTTCTGGGTGTTTGCTAAGGGAAAAGAGAGGATGACATCTAGGAACACAGTGAGCAGCCATTTTGATGGGGCCTGCAAAGTTACTGACTGTCTTTGCATGTAAAGTCTGGATCAGAACAGGCCATCAATCAGCAGAAATGTTTCCTGGATTTCTGTGGAGCAGACAAGCAGACATCCATGTGTATAAAACACAGTGCTCTATGTACAATCCCTGGCACCGAACAGGCTACCCCCCATAGACAAGCACACTGCTCTCCTGAAATACTCTGTGCTGCTGTCACCCTGCTCCTTCCACCATATATCAGGCCCCTGTCGCCTCACTTTCACACATCACCAGGACAGGATCTGAGGAGAGGAATGGGGTCTTGGGTCACCAAGGATGGCAGGCAGCAAGGATTCTGGGAGCAGGGTGACAGCAGCACAGAGTATTTCAGGAGAGCAGTGTGCTGGTCTATGGGGTGGCACAGA
Organism: Dendrobates tinctorius; assembly: GCF_039654945.1. NCBI lineage: Eukaryota > Metazoa > Chordata > Amphibia > Anura > Dendrobatidae > Dendrobates > Dendrobates tinctorius. The sequence goes on from NW_027361908.1 coordinate 11,495,713, forward strand.
GGGAGATATATGGGGGAGACGCAGGGTGACAGCACCACAGAAATCCAGGAAACATTTCTGCTGATTGATGGCCTGTTCTGATCCAGACTTTGCATGCAAAGACCCCATTCCCCTCCTCAGATCCTGTCCTGGTGATGTGTGAAAGCGAGGTGACAGGCACAGTCCGGGGTGACGCTGGGAAGCAGGATGGGGGGAAAAGTAGCCATACAGTAGCGCTCCCCTGACTGCACCTAACTATTACCCCTGACCCGTGTGCAGGTGCTCACGGACCCTAGAATGGGTCCCCTTTTAGCAGATAATACTGCCATAGTGTTCACACATAATGCCGCCATATAGTTCACACATAATACCGCCATATAGATCATACACAATACCACCATGTAGATCACACATAAAACCTGCAGGGTGACAGCAGCACAGAGTATTTCAGGAGAGCAGTATCACACGGGATAGGATTAAATATGTGGCTCAGCAGGCAGTATCACACGGGATAGGATTAGATACATGGCTCAGGAGACAGTATCACACAGGAGAGGATTAGATACACAGCTCAGCAGACGGTATCACACAGGATAAGATTAGATACACAGCTGAGCAGTCAGCATCACAGAGGATAGGATCAGATGCACAGCTCAGCAGTCAGTATCACACAGGAGATAATTAGATACAAAGCTCAGCAGTCAATATCACACAGAATAGTATTAGATAGACGGTTCAGCAGACAGTATCACACAGGATAGGGTTAGATACACAGCTCAGCAGTCAGTATCACACAGGAGAGGATACACAGCTCAGCAGTCAGTATCACACAGGATAGGATTAGATACACGGCTTAGCAGTCAGTATCACACAGGATAGGATTAGATACACAGCTCAGCAGACAGTATCACACAGGATAGGATTAGCTACACGGCTCAGCAGACAGTATCACACAGGATAGGATTAGATACACGGATCAGCAGACTGTATCAAACAGGATAGGATTAGATACATGGATCAGCAGACTGTATCAAACAGGATAGGGTTAGATACACAGCTCAGCAGTCAGTATCACACAGGAGAGGATACACAGCTCAGCAGTCAGTATCACACAGGATAGGATCAGATACACAGCTCAGCAGTCAGTATCACACAGGAGATAATTAGATACAAAGCTCAGCAGTCAATATCACACAGAATAGTATTAGATAGACGGCTCAGCAGACAGTATCACACAGGATAGGGTTAGATACTCAGCTCAGCTGTCAGTATCACACAGGAGAGGATACACAGCTCAGCAGTCAGTATCACACAGGATAGGATTAGATACACGGCTCAGCAGTCAGTATCACACAGGATAGGATTAGATACACAGCTCAGCAGACAGTATCACACAGGATAGGATTAGCTACACGGCTCAGCAGACAGTATCACAGAGGATAGGATTAGATACACGGATCAGCAGACTGTATCACAGAGGATAGGATTAGATACACGGATCAGCAGACTGTATCAAACAGGATAGGATTAGATACATGGCTCAGCAGTCAGTATCACACAGGATTGGATTAGATACACAGCTCAGCAGTCAGTATCACACAGGAGATAATTAGATACAAAGCTCAGCAGTCAATATCACACAGAATAGTATTAGATACACGGCCCCGCAGACAGTATCACACAGGAGAGGATTAGATACACAGCTCAGCAGTCAGTATCACACAGGATAGGATTAGATACACGGCTCAGTAGACAGTATCACACAGGAGAGGATTAGGCTGTGTGCACACGCTGCGGATTTTGCTGCGGTTCCGCAGAGGTTTTGGCCGCTGCGGACCCGCAGCAGTTTCTGCTGCGGTGTACAGTACAATGATTCCCTATGGGAATCAAAAACCGCAGTGCAGACGGTGCGGAATTTTCCGCGCGGATTATCTGCGGTTTTCAATCCGCAGAAAGAATTGACATGTCAATTCTTTCTGCGGATTCTCCTGCGGTTTGCCATCTCCTCCATTGAGGAGATGAAAAACCGCAGGGCAAAACCGCAGAGCAATCCGCAGGTAAAACCGCAGGTCTTTTGACCTGCGGTTTCACCTGCGGATTGTACAAAATCCACGCGGATGAATCCGCACCTTTTCCGCAGCGTGTGCACACAGCCTTAGATACATGGCTCATCAGTCAGTATCACACACGGAGAGGATTAGATACACGGCTCCGCAGTCAGTATCACACAGGATAGGATTAGATGTCCATCAGATGGCCAAGTGTTTTGAAAGCGCAGGGAGCAGCTCCTCCTATGTTTTGAAAGTGCAGGGGCTGCAGCTGGTCGGGTGTTTTGGAAAGAGCAGCTTGGTCTCCAGGAGCTCATCCTGTATCCCTCTCCTGCAGCTGGTGTGTGCAGAGCGAACATCCAAGCCCTGTTATACTGGAACAGTACAGCATCCTGGGCTTGCAATAGAGTGTAAATGTAGCTAAAAGGAAAGCACTGAGCTCTAATAAGATGGCGCCTGGCCACACCTACAGCTGTGAATTGAGCTGCCCACAGAGGTGTGCCCAGTTCACAGCTGATGCTGCTGCAGTGATACAGATAGGGTCGGCAGCCGACTCTTGAGTCTTATGCCCAGAGACTGCCGTAAATGAGCATGGAAAGTGTCGTTCAGCAGCCAGAGAGGTAAGATGGCAGCCCCCAGTGGCTGCATTAATATAGTTAAAAAAAAAAACCATACACACCACTGAGTCAAGCTTAGGGGACAATATCTTTTTATACTATTTTCTTTTTTACATTAAATTATGAAAAAACACGGCACCTTCCCTTTAAGAAAAAAAATAGTCCCCAAATTTGGACAACCCTTTTAACCTCAGTTTAGCTTGATAACTGATACAGAGATTTACATGCCTGATTTTGGCTTTCACATAGTAATGTGAAATAATGACCCAAATACTGAAATGTGAAATTGGTTTTTGGCCATCCACATTTTCACTTCCATATTACGGCCAGAGCTTTCTCCTCAGTGGTTTTATTGAACCAGACTAAGATCACCAAACTTTTTTTTTTTTTTTGGTGGGCTACTGTGTTAGGTCGAGGTAAGGTAAAGGTGTTACCACTACGAGGATCTGTCTACATACCAACTTTGGTCACACAACATCAAATGTCAGACACGTGGCATGACCAAAATACCTGCGGATTTATATGGGCCTGTCTAAAACATGCTGCCAATCATCCAATGAATGAGCAAAACGCTTGATCGTCGGATGAAATGATTTTTAAGGTTGCTTAAAACTTGTAATTCTCGACAAAACATCATCCTGTGTAAACAGAATATGTGCTGCAGATAATAGTGATACACTATGGCTACAGAAGGATCAGATTATAGTTGGAAATCAGTCAGTCTAAACATGCTATTAAAAGACCACTGATCGGCTTGTATGTAGCCAGTCAGCCATAGTTTGTTCGCTGTAGGCCGGCTAGTGTAAACCCACCCTTTCCCCTTGTCTTCATCTTCTTCAATCACTCAATTGAACTTGATGGTCATGTGTCTTTTTGCAAGTAGGCGATATAGCTATGTAACGTGCTGTCTCACAACCTTCTTAACCTTTTAGAAAGCATTTTCTCTTTATTTATTGTACTCACTTATGTAACGCCATTAATTCCACAGCGCTTTACAGACAGTATCATCACTTTCCCTATTGGGCCTCATAATCTAGATTCCCTATCAGTATGTCTTTGTAGTATGGGAGGGATCAGTCACAGAATAATAGAATCATAGACATACACACAAACATGGGGAGAACATACAAACTCCTTGTAGATGTTTCCCTTGGTGGAATTTGAACCCAGGACCCCAGCGCTGCAAAGAAACAGTGCTGACCACTGAGCCGACAAAGCTACCGAATAGTAGCAAAATCCTAAGCAAGTCATAGCCGTTTGCAACTTGCATTGTGATCTATAATGGGAAGGTCATGTACAATTTGCAAAGGGTGACTAAAAATCAAAACAAGCTTGAAATTTTGTTGACAGTCGCAATTAGTGATGAGCAAGTATACTCGTTGCTCGGGTTTTCTCAAGCATGCTCGCGTGTCCTCCTGAATACATGTGACGAATGCCTGTTTGTTAGGGAATCCCCACATGTATTCTGCCTGTCTAGCTGCCGCAACTCATGCAGCTGCGTGGACACAAACTAAATCTCCGAGCACGCCAAAATACTCGGAGGACACCCAAGCAAAGAGTATACTCGCTCATCACTAGTCGCAATCAATTTCTGCTGTGTGTCAGTGCGGCTGCATTGACATTATTAAGGTGTGATGTTCCAATGCACCACTGCAATCTTCATAGCACACCAACAAAGTTACCCAAGCCAAAAACAGAAACTAAATAATGGCCCATCATGTCACTCACACTGCATTGGTTGAGAAAGTGTGTTGTTAGTTATAGTACAGTTTTCTACCATGTTCCTGAATATCAATGGAAATGTGGACATGTTCTAAAAATAGAGTTAAACCTATAATATTTCTCTAAAGTCCTAACCTGTTTTTGACTCTTTTTAAATAACTAAATTGCTGGGTTTTAAGTGCCAGACCTTAAAGTAATCTGAAATCCTATTAATCTTGTTTCAAGGAGTCTGACAAGTTTAATGGGAAAAGCCGATAAGCATCAGTCTGCGAGGATGGGAGTGGACTTTAATGTAAATACTTTTTTCCTGAATAGCCATAATGAAAACATGGCTGCAGAAACCGCTCCTTCATGAGAAAACAAATATATTATGCCTCGCATTTCATGTTTCATACATTCCAAGCCATTAAGAACTATGTGTTTTTGTAAGGAAAGCATAGAGCGCAACTTTAAGGGAAAATGTTCGGAATATTGAGAGTCTGGACAAAGGTCAGGGTCTAGCATAGATTCATTAGTAGTGTCAATGTTTCATTATTTTCTTCTTGACTGGCAGGACACACGTCTAAAGGCTTAAGAGCAACTTCCTGCAGCCAGTGAGAAATGATAAGAGGAATTCAGAGAAATGTGTGTGTCTGAGAATTAGGTCTGAACACAGGCCAAATGCTTATTTTTTAGATATAAATGTATATTAAATGTATAATAGTTTTTAAAGCAGCACCAGTATTGAGTGTATGTACAGTATCAGTATTGTTTTTTTAGAGATGGGCGAACCTGAACAGTAAAGTTCGGCGTCCGTACCGAACACCTGCTGTTCGGGGAAAGACACCGAACACGGACTTCACCAGGAAGTCCGTGTTACTGTTCAGGCTTGGCTGCCCAAACACCAGGTGTTTGCCACGCTGTCATGTGCATAGCAGAGCTGCAAACATCACTTCTTATCAGCGGTGAAATCATCCCCGCCAGTCAGAGAGCCACTGTTCTCAGGCTGTCAAAAGACAGCATGAGTGCTCAGCTGTGATCGGAGGTATAAAGTTTACCTCCGGTCACTGGTGTCAGCTGATGGGATTACTGATCCCATCATCCAACACTTGCTGCCGCTAATTACAGTGGAGAGCAGGAGCGGTGGATGGGAGTATTCATCAGCCGCTCCAGCTCTGTAAATAAATCATTTTTTTTAAAAACGGCGTGGGTTCCCCTGTATTTTTGCTAACCAGCCAGGCAAAACTCACTGCTGGGGGATGCAACCTCAGCTGTCAGCTTCAGCAAGGCTAGTTATCAAGAATAGAGAGGTCCCCACGCTGTTTTTTTAATTATTTAGAAAAACTATCTCTAGTTTTTTTGCACACTAATGACACAATTGTAGTTGCATACTATTGTCTAATTCAATACATTGCTTTACTGTTAAGACATTCATCAACCATTGGTGTTATTTTTCTCCCTGATTTACCTTTAGGACCATATTTTGTATAGTAGAATGGTGCAATTACTATACGTACAATAGAAATTATAGGGGAATTAGGCTGACAGAAGGGTTTTTCATCTGCACGGAAGACAATAGATAAAGCTAATAGTTCAAAAAATAAATCAGTTGCTTGTTATTGTTTTATGGTGAAATCTGTGTATTAAGAACTTGATTGCATTGGCTTTGGATATATAGTCAAAGCTTGTTAAAATGTATACAATAAGTGTTTTCACCTTGTCTTACAGATTGCAGATTTTGGCCTGTCAAATCTCTACCAAAAAGACAAATTTTTGCAGACATTTTGTGGCAGTCCTCTTTATGCATCCCCTGAAATTGTAAATGGAAAGCCCTATCGAGGCCCAGAGGTAAGTGGTGCCTGGTATTTTCAGAGATCGAGATAGGCTGCAGATAAACCTACAGTGGACTGGCACATCAGTCCATAAGGCTGCACATCCACATGTTCTTCTGTTGAAATTGATGGCAAATAAATTGTTGTAAATATTAGAAGGGTTGTCAGGGCTAATGTTATTGATGACGCATCCATTGGATAGGTCATTATTATCAGATTGATGGGCGTCTAAATACAGTGAACAGAGGTGTACAGTACAGCTTCATTCACTGTGTAGTGGCTGAGAATTGGTGCTTACAGCAAATGTCTTTAATCTGTATTTAACAATAGTGTCAAAAGACTTGTGTACTAGTGTATTCTAGACAGGTCCGGACAGGCCATCTGGCAATTCTGGCAAATGCCAGAAGGGCCTGTCTGGTTGTGGGCTGCCTTGTCTGCTACGTTGTTAACAGAATCGGTGTTCTCAAGACACCCATACTGATAAGAGTTGTGACGGAGCACAATGTTACTTACCCCAGCAGGCCACGGGTGTCATTAGAAATATTGGTCTTGTAGTAAATCCTCCTTTCTTCAATCCAGGGTAATATATCCCATCTGGTACATGGGGGCAGGGACAGCATGGGTCTGTGTCATTTCAAATGCCAGGGCTGAATTTCAGCCCCAGTCCGTACCTGATTCTAGACATGCTCTGATCTCTGCAAAGATCATTCTGTAAGGAGGGAGAGAAGGCGAGCCTTGATCATGACCTATTGTAATTGAACAACACTGTGTTAGCAACTGTGTATACAGGTGTTACCTTTCATGGTAATCCTAGCTGATGATAATGAGACTGCTGAAAAGTCTACAGCAATGACCAGAAAGTGTGAGTGTGGTGCAAGTAGTCATTGTGAAACTTGCAAAATTTCAGATTCTATTTTTAGTATATATAGTGATTTGAAAAATTTTAAGAAAACAAAGGAAAAAAAATTGAAAAAGAATGCAGTCAATTTAGAATAAAAAACAAATTTAAAGAGTTTAGACAAAATGTTATTTCCTGATGACATACCATATTCCCTTTAAAGATCACACTGCTTCTGATAATTCGGAAATGCAAATTTAACATGACAGTATATAATACTAAAACTCAAAAATGTTCCTTTTTGTTTCAGGTTGACAGTTGGGCACTTGGGGTACTTCTCTATACTCTGGTGTATGGCACCATGCCATTTGATGGGTTTGATCATAAAAATCTAATTCGACAAATAAGCAGTGGAGAATATAGAGAGCCAACCCAGCCATCAGGTAGGTACTTCATGGTGATAATGAGAATAATAATTTTAGTTGGAACTGTATGAACCTGTTTCAGTTGAAAGACTAATTTTTTTTATAGCATGCACTCAGTAAAAAAATAACTGTAAATATAAGATGTGCCTTATGACACAAAGGATTTAGCATTTTAATATTATTTTTCTCTGCAGATGCTCGTGGACTAATCAGATGGATGCTAATGGTTAATCCTGAGCGTCGAGCAACCATTGAGGATATTGCAAACCATTGGTGGGTTAACTGGAGCTATAAGACAAGTGTGTGTGACTGTGATGTCTTAAAGGACTCAGAATCTCCATTGCTTGCCAGGTTCATTGACTGGCATAATCGCTCCACTAATCGGCAGATGGAATCAGAGAACAAAACCAAGTGCCTTTCAAAACCATCTGAAGCATCTCTTGATCGACAGAGGTCTTTGAAGAAATCCAAAAAGGACAATGACATTGCTCAGGCATTACAAGAAGAAACAACCATATCAAAGAGGCCTAAGAGCATCTTGAAAAAGAGGAGTAACAGTGAACACCGCTGCCACAGTGCTGGTTACATAGAAGGGGTCATCAGCCCAGTATTGTCTCCTACATGTAAACCTGCCACTGAGAAAGTGCTCACAAGTCCATCTTCTAACAGTACAAGGGAGCTTGAGAAATCAATACTATATAGTTCAAAGCAGTCTACACCAATGCCAAAGAAAGGCATTTTAAAAAAGACTCAGCAAAGGGAATCTGGCTACTATTCATCACCAGAGAGAAGTGAGTCTTCAGAATTATTAGACAATGATGAAACGGAGAGCAATGAGACATCTCAAGTTGTTACAGAAACAAAACGAACAGTTTCTCACAGTCTATCATACAGGCGGAAAGGAATTTTAAAGCACAACAGTAAATATTCTAATAGCAACACAGACTCCTCAGTGGCTGGACCTGCCACAACATCACTGGAATCAATGGAGCAAGGTCTTGCACCAGGAGAAGGTCTTTCTCGAAGCTACAGTCGTCCATCTAGTGTCATAAGTGATGACAGCATTTTGTCTAATGACTCTTTTGAATTGCTTGAATTAACAGCCGGAAGACCAAACAGACAAAGAATACGTAGTTGTGTTTCAGCTGAAAATATCCTCTTTATTAAAGATTTTGAAGGACTTCCTAAAAGTCCTCGGCCTCAGAATTTGAAACGATACCGCAATCGCTTTGCTGACAGCAGTTTTTCTTTGCTTTCAGATATGGATGACGTCACTCAGGTTTACAAAAAAGCTTTAGAGATCTGCAACAAGCTTAAATAGTTACTGAGGGACTATAAGCTTTTATGGCACAGAAGTTACTTTGCTGACAGTGATAGTGGAGAGTGTCACATACTGTTAAACACGCCAAAACAATAGGAGTATTGGGAAACAATTCTTTCCATTAAAAGTGTGATGTTACCTGTGGAATACAGTGTTGACAACATTTGAGGAAACTGCTAAATTATGGGAGAAATATATAAAATACTCAAGTAGCATGACTTACACAAATCGGTAATAAGTTAGCCCGTTTTGACTGATTTTCTTTAGCCACTTTTTAGTTTAGAATGAACTGTTAGCATGCGATTAGCTCAAAATAGATTTGATCAAACAACAAAATAATCATTTATACCTTTTCCAAGAATAATAACATAATATACTCTCCTAAAGAGAGTACCATAAATTAAAGTCCCTTTGGCATGTTATAAATATATTAAAATGATCATTAAATCTTAGTTTCTTGTGCTGAACTATCAGAAGATGAGAACACTCTTGCATGTGTCCCTACAGTACTTTTTACCCTGTTTGTGGCAGTTCAGTGACGTATTGAATGTCTTACTGTTACCGTACATACAAAGCGAGTTTGTAAGTGACGTCTATGACATCCAGTGTCTCTTTATAGACACTGAGCTGCCACAATGCAAGTGCTGTAAATGTTGTCACCAGGATACAAGCATAAAAGCTTTTCTCTGGTCACATTTTGTACTTTATTAACAACTGAACATAAGAATAAGATCAATATGTTTGGGGTAAATGCACACTTATGGAAAGCTGCAGTGTAATATAGTACAGCTAAATAGATGAGATTTTAAAAATATTGACGTTTTCTACAGAAATTGCGTTGGAATGCGGATTTTGACATCTGCAGCATTTCATCTGTTTTGATGATTTTCTTTCAAGAATTTACCCTTTGCAAAGCGAATGTGGAATCCTCAGCAAATGAATGACAAAATTCCCATATTGCAGACTAACTGCAGAAAATTGGAAGGAAATTTGTTTTGCATTCAAAAGTAGGCTTAGTTTTAATACAATCTCTAAACAGCACTTTCATACAGCGCTTGTTGGAAGCGTGTGTATGGAACAGGCTCACGCAGCAAGCCCGACCCATACCCAACAGGTGGTGGCTGTGTATTACAGCCAGGACCTGCCACTAACAATTATGGGTGGAGCAGTGCTCCGACCGCGATTGTTAAGTTGTTAAATGCCGCTGTTAATCTCTGATGGTGGCATTTAGCGTGCGCCAATGTGTGCGCATTTCATTTTCTGCACCCATTGGCACGTCCGTGACTCGACCACGGGTTGCCGATGGGTTGTCATGATAGACGGGTCAGCTGATAACCCTTGTGCTTGTCATTACAGAGCTCCTTTGAAACCCTGCCTGTGGCCAGGCTTTAAAGGAGACCGTGATTTCTGCTAAATTCAGAGATGCTCTCTCATCGCTGTATACAGTACAAGAGATCGGACCATCACATCCCCTAAGGGGGCTAACAATAACGGTAACAAAAAAAGAGAAAAAATTTAAAAAAAATTAAAATTTCACCCTTTTTCCCACTCTTTTGAAAATAAAAATATTTTTAAAAAATGCACATGCGGTATCGCCACTTTTCAGAAAAGTCAGATCTATCAAAATATAAAAACAATTAACCCGATCAGTAAACACTGTAAATGTAAAAAAATGTAAGAACGCCAAAGTTTTTTTGGTCTCCGCAATTCCACAAAAAAAGGCTGTAACAAGCAAACAAAAATTCACATCTATCCCAAAATGGTTCTAATATAAACGTTGTATTGCCCGGCAAAAAAATAAACCATTATTATGGCTCTATTGGTCGAAAAATAAAAATGTTACTTGTCTTGGAAAATGGCAAAACAACCCCAATCCCCAAATTTTTTTTCGAAACCTCAGATTTTTCATTACTAAAATATTGCAAAAACTGGACATGTTGGGTATCGCCGTAATCGTTTTAACAAGAAGAATCACATCGCATAGTCATTTTTACCTTAACTATTCTCAAAAAACAATGTCAGAATTGTGTTTTATCACATGCTACGTAAGAGCTTATAAACATGATGCAGGGGTTATCACTACTTTTACATTGTTGTTACCTCTTTGTGGTTTTATTCACCTTGTAGAGCATATATGCTTTGTAGTAGCAGATTATCAGAGGCGGATTGCATATTAAAGGCGACATAAATCTATGTTTTATGGCTCTGAGTGTAAGAGCAGACGTTAAGAAAAAGCAGACGGTCTTAGATTTATAGGACCCATTATGACTTTTCATTAAAAGTTTAAAATATAGCTGGAACCTGCCAAATATTTCACTGCCACAGTTGGTGTTTTTTTATCATGTCTGTTTTCAGAATTTATGGGATTCTTAAAAAAAAAACCCAATCCATTAGAAAATGTAGTGACAGGTGCCCAACCATTTTGGTATGGGTGTTCCCTTCTTTTATGTTTTCCTTAGGATCTAAAGCATATTTGCAAATATATGCCAAATAAAATTTGAGAACGCCTAGCTAAAAATGAAAGCGGCACTCTCCTTGGTTGAGTTGTAGCTGAGACACACTTCCAGATGTATTTCACATGAAGAACCCATTACAACCATTTTTGTTGGCAAATACTCAGTGGAGCATACAGTTCACATTTCTTTGCTCTCACTGTCAGCAAATAAAAGATCTGAAATATTTATGGGTTCAGAGTAGGATATGTGACCTTGGATCAGGCTGTTTATAAAATGTTGATGGAAGGGGCTCATGGCAAGTAGAAAAGCTGCATATGTGGAATGTAACGGGATGTCTGTTCAGAAATGGGATTGAAATGGTAAGTGGAAAGCATAAAGATGGGACCGGAAGACAGAATACGTAGTACAATTATGGTGGGTCTATGACAGGTATTAGTTCTGAGAAAGTGATTAAAGTAACTTCTGCCATAAAAGTGCTCAGTGGCCAACTGGATCTCTTGAAAACATGCGCGCTTTGGATAACAGGCCTGGGCAAACGATATGCGGAAACTTGTATTGCACATACTAATAAGAATCTATTCACATTAGTGCCATGGTGTCTGCTATTAATGCGGTGATCTGGGACTTTGGGATTCATGGTTATGGGGCTAGGAACTTATCGCAAGTAGTTATTAACTACCTGCCTTTTTTGATCTGCGATTTTCCATTCCAGCTTGAAGATTCTCCTGCTTCTTGTTGCATTACGTTGTCAGAGTAGTGTTTTTTCTTCCGTCCTGTGCTGTCGATGGGCATCACTGCCGATGCCATGCTGATTGACAGCCAACTCCCTGCTCCGTTCATGGAACCGACTGTCGATGAGCATGGTATTCGCAGTGACTCTCTGTTCACTGAGCAGACCAGAAGTGAAAGAGGTGCTCTGTTGACGGTAGGTAAATTGAAGCCTGACAATCTCCGCCTGCGCCGGGATACATCATCACAGGGCACAACAGGCAGATATCTGTTTTGCCTCATAGCTAAAAAAGTAATAACAAAGTCCTTTATGACTCCTTAAACAGCTATGACAGATTTATATTGAAACGGACACTGGCAAAAACAATGCTGTGGTCTACGCTGTCCACTGTAAAGGAAGAGGAAACCAATGAAATGGAGACTAGCTCTCGAATATAAGATTTAAGTGATTATTAATTCTTCCTGAGTAAAATAACTAGAAAATCTTGCACAGGTGGATCTTTGATAATGTTTAAAATATGTATAAATCTGGTTACATAGCTGTATATGTCATAGTTGAGCCATCTTTATTGTCTGGAAATGTAGTATAAAAGTATCTTGGCTAACAAAAAATATCCACTGCCCTGTCACTCAAAAAAGGGTGCTTTTTTGAAATATATTACCACCATTTATGTTAGATCACAACATATGATGTCTGAGGCCTGTGGGTTACAATTGGCCCCAAGTTATTTTGGGGCAATCACGTTTTTTATTAATATTGGCACTTAAGAAAATTTTTATAGCCCCATAACATAGTAAATGATAAATTTACGGCAACAACTAGCATCCGTTTTTTATTGATGATACAGGAACAACTTTTCATGGTCTACTTAAGACCTTTGATTTTACATGACAGCTAGAGACAACAGATGTGTGACAAACCATTATTCTTAATCAAATATATGGAGTAACCTTATTTTCTTGTAGTCATGTTTACGATAATTTTATAATTAAGATGTACTTAAAAGTATTTTATAATTGGTTTTAACTTTTGTATTCTGCGCATATTGTGCCCTTTCACTGTGTTTTTTGATGTTCGGTCAACTGGGCATATTTATGGTATTTATTGTGTTTGCTGTTTTGTATGGTTTATGTCATTCTCGTGTTCGTCGGCATAATAAAATGAACAATTCTAAAGCAATATATAGTACTTTGAGGGCGGGATCGAGTGTTGCATATTTGTGGACCTTATGTCCATCGATTTCTTGAATGAAATTCACAGCATTTCTGCATTTAAAATCTGTGCATAATTTCTGCACTTAATCGCGCAGTTTTACGTGCATTTTGTTACCGCGGAGAGAGAAGTTAGCACGCTATACATTTTTACAAAAGCAACTCGTAAAGCCAATTTACACACGGATTATGCACAGAAAAAAATGCATCGTGTAGATGAGGTTAAGTTAAAACTCATCACTTTGTCAATAATATAAAATGCTGCAGAATTTACGTGCAGAGAATCTGCGCTTAAAATGAATGTGTCACCAGGTTTTTGCTATGTGATCTGTGATCACCATAGTTTAGGAGCAGAGACCCTAACTCCAGCGATGTGTCACTTGCCGGTCTGTGTTTTGCTGAATCAAAACAATCAGTGTTTTATCAACAGGAGATTATGGCTGCAGGACAGCTGGCCTCGTGCATCCTAGTCCAACCACATCCCCACCAGTGATTACCAATATCACTCTAAATTCCACACAGGAAGCTGCCAATTAGCGGTTTGGGTGGGGTTATACAGGGCTCTGCATTCCAAGCTCTGCAGCGGAGAAAACTGTGACTCTATCACAACTGCTGCACCCAGTAAACTAAGTGATACATCACTGGAATTAGTCTATGTCCCAATGCTGCTGTCAGATTACATAGCAAAAACCTGGTTACAGATTCCTTTTAAAGGTCTCGCCAAGTATGCAACGTGTGAGTATAGCCTCAAAGGTTTCTGATGAAGATCCCTATGAGAGCATATGGATGTGATAGAGAAATCCCCTGCTCAGGACCCTTGTTTATGAGCTAGAATAGAGAGCGTCACACAAAGAGTGGCTCTCACACGGGCAGACCAAGCACGTCCATATAGTCCATGGCTAGATACGCTTTTGACTGACTTACATGCAATACTACATTTTCCCCTGCTGCCTTGCTGGGGATAAAAGCTGACTATTGGACTTGCTTAAATCCAAAAAGGCGTCTTCATGAGAAGTCCTTTAACTTGACGAGATCTTGGATTTATTAGTACAGTACTACTATATTTAAAACTGCACTAGTTTGGGACAACTGTTGTGGTTGTTAATGGACTTTACAGCGACAGTGTAAGAATTTATTCATAGATATAGATTTTGTTTGCTTAGATGCCTATAAGTGTAACGTGTAATAAGTGGATACTATTTTCTATATGCTATTAAAATTCTCTAGGATTTTCTATATACTTGTAGAATACATGGGGAGAACTATACAGTAACTAGAGGCCATATTTCCCCGATGAATGTATTCTTTGTAATGTATTTCTGAAAGGTGCATGCTACCAAAGAATTGGTACTCTGTACAGACGGCGTTTGCCCAGGCCTTTTGTTTTTTTTTTGGTAAGTGGATTTTTGTGAATGAGCAGCAATTTAAGTGCTTATTGCCTAACTGGAAATGTTATTTAGAGACGTACTGGCATGTTTTCATTCCTAGAAGACATAAAAAAAAAAAAAACTTGACTGCACATTACTAGCATTTGTTATTTTATTTAATATTTTTGTAATGCAATTGTGATTTTTTTTTTAATTTGAGTCTGCCTTTTATTTATTGCTCTTAAATCAGTTTCAAAAGTATAATATATTTGGTATAATTTAATTGGTGCAACGTTCTGCCAATTTTTGGTTTATTAATTAAAGTGGAATTTGTACTCAAGGATGTTGCCTAGGAAGTGTTAACCGCATAAATGTTGGTATTTTTTATCTGATTTTTATATTGAATAAAATACCACGATTACTGTCTTCGTTTGTCTAAGATATTATTTATGCAATAAGTGCAATAGCATTAATCTGTATTTAAGATGCACATACAATTTTGGAAACTGATAATAACTTGGTCATTAGTACTAGATCATGTTTTATACAAGTAGATGTTTCATGGAGTATGTGTGAAAAAATAAAAACTGGACACTTTTTTTGTGTACTTGGCTACCAAAAAAATCCAGAGAGAGAGATTGACCACCTCCTAGAGGAATTGGTAACATACGGTTCAGCCTCTTAAGGTTTGATAAAAGTTGCATTTCATGGTGTTGGCATGTAGCTCAAATTGTGTTCTACTTTTATAAACCTACGACACAAAGTACAATTGCAATCAAAATTATTCATTAACCACCGCAAAGTAGGTTTATAAGAACAATTTACAAACTTTCTGCTGTTTGCAATAAACCAAGAACAAAAAAATTTCCAGCTCAACACAACTAATATAACAAGTGGTTTCTCCAAATTCAACACCAAATGCTGTTTTTAATGGCAACTACAGTCTCTGAATTATTCATCCCCTGATCAGAATACCTCATAAGGGCACACAGTGGCTAATCAGATCTTGCCTCAAGCACATCTATCGCTAATAAATAAGGGCTTCAATAGTTATATCAGGTGTGCTTGAATTAAACAGAATCATAGATCCCAAAGTATTCAAGATTTTACCCCAGAATTCTGGGGTAAAAAGTTTTGAAACGTCACACAATTTTGATGCAACGCGAGGCTGTGTTTAAAATTTTTCACCTTTTGGCATTCCCACTCCATTTTTGCACAGCTAACTCAAAATGGGCAGAGCTGTAGTGGAATGTGGCAATGGCTACCCTCATTTAAATTAATGAACAACAGTAGTGTTCACTACACCACAAATCTTACTCCATTCACAGACTGGAGTAAGATTTGTAGGGCCTTTTAATGAATCAGGAGTGTCTGACTCCAGCATGCACTTTCATCAAAACTGCCATAAAAAATTACTGTAAATCACATGTTCTTAGTTCAAGAACACTGGATACACTAGACGTGGCTGAAAACAGAAGCTAATACCGGCTGCCATTATGCCATTATAGATTCCTGGAAGGCAAGTGGTCAAAAATACTTGAGTGACTTCAGAAGACCTATATCAAGATTTGCTGACAATATGATTTTATTTTTTGACAGGGAGGATTTGATGTGCCAAATTTTTTAACAGGTATCATGCTTTTAACACCAGTATGTTTTTTTTTATTAAGATCAGCATAAAGTACACTACCCAACATCCCTACAGTCCCTATCCCTATTCCCTTTTGCACACTTGCTTTGGCAAAACTAATGTGTTTTTAGTCCTGCCAATAAAGCTTCTTTGAATTTGAATTTGAAAAGTACACCGGTCTAAATAAATGTCTCCCACTGTATGACCTCATCATTGGTTCTGTTGACATATCACTGACAAATAAGGTTTAGTTGCTGCAAATTAATTGGAGACAATCCGAAAAAATCAATATAACATTTAGCACGTCAAAAAAAATGTATGTTTTGCTAGAGCTTTGTTGGAGTAGGTAGTTGGATGCTCAATTGGCAATGGCATTAAAACAAAAAGTGAAAATATGGAAACAAAAGCAAGGTGAATAGAAGGAAACAATGCAGGAGAAAACACATGATGTTAACCCCTTAGCAACCACTGATACACGTTTTAACGGCGGCAGTTAAGGGTACTTATTCCTCAGTGGCCCTTTTATTGGTGCTGAGAAATAGGGATATAGCGCCCCCCAGCGTCGAAAAAAATCTCCGGGGTCTCAGCTACCATGATTTCGGTCGGTTTTTACCGACTCCAGTGCCTGCGACTGCAAACAAAAAAAAAGCCTGGCATCCTATTTATTTCTCTCTCCTCTGATATGATCTGGCACATCAGAGGATAGAGAAATGGGGTCCCCCAAGCCCCTCAGTACCTTTGGTGTCTCCCGGACCCTCCGGCTGTGTCCCCCATCCCTCTGCATCGTCTTCCGTGAAGAAAATAGCGGGTGCATGCGCAGTGTGCCCGCTGAGATCTGCCGGTCGACACCGGGCAACAATAGGAGATTTCTCCTATTGGTTCATTTTGATCACTGTGATAGACCTTATCAAGGTGAACAAATTAAAAAAAAAATAGTAAATCAAACCCCCCTTTATCACCCCCTTAGTTAGGTAAAAACAATAAAATAAAAAAAATGTATTTACTAACATTTTTCCATTAGGGTTAGGGTTATGATTGAGGTTATAGTAGGTGGTTACAGCTAGGGATAGGGATGGGGCTAGTGTTATGAATGGGTCACCGAGGAGGATAGCAGGCCCAGGCTAAGCCACAGAAAATCAAAGAGGTTGGTAACTAAGTGGATTGCAGACCCCTGATCCTATCCACACAACTAGCAGCCGTGGAACGTACCTACGATGATCCTAGACGCCTTGGCAGAGCCAGAGAGCTAACAGCCTAAAGCAAGAAAGGGGAAATCTAAACTGCCCCGGAGCAGACCCCAAAGGAATAGATAGCCCCCAAACATATATTGTCGGTGAGACAAGATAAAAACACAAACGCAAGCAGGAAAATAGACTGAGTAAATGATGGGGTCCACACTGACTAGACAGGACAGGAAAGGAAAGACACTGTCTGCAATAACGCATAAAACCCTGCAAAAAGTCCAACACATCTGATGCACAAAAAACACTGAAGTCGCACGACTTCGCCCCCACTATATCAGCACTCTGGTATATTCTGAAAGCAAAGCAAAAAGAGACCAATATAACAGGGGATAAAACAAACTGGCACAAGCAGTAACATATGGGTGTTGATTCAGCACAGCCCCAGCCGGAGCTGGCTGACCCGCACAAAGCAGAGATAGACAAAACCAGATCAAATGCAAACAGAATAGCAAATGAACCACTTAGCTGAACCATGCAGAGACAGAGCAGGAGACATCAGACCTCAGAAGGCACAGGAAGAAAATCAGCAGGGATAGAGAGAGTCAGCAGTCTTAAATCCCAATCTGAAACCCCAGATCTCCAATCGTCATCCTCATAAGGTGGCCAGCCTCTGTCAATCAGATCAGCTCCACTACCTCCAGTAACCACCAGAGGGAGCCCAGAAAGAGAACTCGCAACCCCTCTGTCAATGTGACCAGCTCCACTACCTTCAGTAATAACCAGAGGGAGGCCAGAAAGCGAATTCACAGCAAGCTAGGGTTAGGGGTTGAGCTAGGGTTAGGGTTGATATTAGAGCTCAGGTTACAGTTGGGGCTAGGGTTAGAGCTAGGGTTAGGGTTTGGGCTAGGGTTGTGTTGGGGCTAGGGTTGTGTTGATGGGGTTAGGGTTATGGTTAGAGTTGGGATTAGGGTTAGGGGTGTGTTGGGGTTAGGGCTTTGTTAGTGTTGGAGTTAGAATTGGGGAGGTTCCACTGTTTAGGTACATCAGGGGGTCTCCAAACGCGACATGGCGCCTGTCATTGATTCCAGCCAATTTTTCGTTCAAAAAGTCAAATGGTGCTCCCTCCCTTCTGAGCGCTGCCATGTGCCCAAACAGTGGCTTTCCCCACATACGGGTTATCGACATACTCAGGAGAAATTGCACAACAAATTTTGTGGTCTATTTTCTCCTGATACACTGGTGAAAATAAAAAAGTTTGGTTCCAAAGTAAATTTTTTGTGGAAAAAGTAAAATGTAAATTTTTTCCTTCAACATTGCTTTAACTCTTGTGAAGCACCTGAAGGGTTAATAAACTTCTTGAATGTGGTTTTGCACTCGTTGATGGGTGCAATTTTTAGAAAGGTGTCACTTTTGGGTATTTTCTGTTATATTGACCCCTCAAACTCACTTCGAATGTGAGGTGGTCCCTAAAAAAATGGTTTTGTAAATTTAGTTGGAAAAATTATAAATAGCTCATCAACTTTTAACCTCTTATAACGTCCTAACAAAAAAAATTGTTTAGAAAATTGTGCTGATGTAAAGTAGACATGTGGGAAATGTTATTTTTTAACTATTTTGTGTGACATCACTCTCTGATTTAAGGACACAAAAATCAAAAGCTTAAAAATTGCAAAATTTTCAAAAAGTTTGCCAAATTTCCAATTTTTTCATAAATAAATGCAAGTCATATTGAACAAATTTTACCACTAACATGAAGTATATGTCACCAAAAAACAATCTCAGAATCAGTTGGATACGTTGAAGCGTTCCAGAGCTAAAACCTCATAAAGTGACAGTGTTCAGAAATGTAAAAATTGGCTTGATCATTACGTATCGAATTGGATCTGTCACAAAGGGTTCATCCCCCTATGACCGGGAATGGGATAGTACATCATCGCGATCAGCGGCGCTCCCCAGGGGGGGTGCCGCTGATCGCGTCCGGGTGTCAGCTGATTATCACAGCTGACACCCGGCACTATGTGTCAGGGGCGGTCACCGACCGCCCCGGCACATTAACCCCTGGCACACTGCGATCAAACACGATCGCAGTGTACCGGGGGTTCAGAGAAAAATCGGCAGGGAGGGGGCTCCCTCCGTGCTTCCCTGAAACCCCTGCTGCAGCGCGATGTGCTGCGCTGCTGTGGTGGCCTCCTTCCTTGCAGGTCCCCGGATACAATATGGCCGCGGGGGCCTTTGGAGGCCTGCAGGGAGACGGCTACCGCAATGCCTGCAGAGCGCAGGCACGAAGAAGCCTGCTTCACTGCCTGTCAGATCACTGATCTGTCACGGCGCTGTGTGACGTGTCAGATCAGTGATCTGACACATGACAGCGATGTCCCCCCTGGGACAATGTAATAAAGTAAAAAAGAATAAAGAAAGTGTCAAAATAATTTATAAAAAAATCGCTAAATAAAAAAAAAAAATTCCATAATAAATTCATTTTTTGGAAATAAAAAAAGCAAAAAAAGTGCACATATTTAGTATCGGCGCGTCCGTAACGACCCGCCCTATAAAACTGTCCTATTAGTTAACCCTTTTAGCCAACCCCTTAAAAAAAAATAAAAAACAAAGCAAAAAAACAACACTTTATTATCATACCGCCGAACAAAAAGTGCAATAACGCGCGATCAAAAAGACTTATATAAATAACCATGGTACCGCTGAAAAGTCATCTTGTCCCTCAAAAAAAATGAGCTGCCATACAGCATCATCAACGAAAAAATAAAAAAGTTATAGCTCACAGAATAAAGCGATGCAAAAATATTTTTTATATAAAATTGTTTTCATTGCATAGAAGCGCCAAAACATAAAAAAAGACATAAATGAGGTATCGCTGTAATCATACAGACCCGAAGAATAAAACCACTTCATCAATTTTACCACACACGGAACGGTGTAAACACACCCCCCAAAAGAAATTAATGAAACGCTGGTTTTTGTTCATTCTGCGCCCCAAAAATTGGAACAAAAAGCGATCAAAAAAGTCACGTGCCCGAAAATGGTACCAATAAAAACGTCAATTTGTCCTGCAAAAACTAAGAGCTCGCATGACTCGGTGGGTCAAAATATGGAAAAATTATAGCTCTCAAAATGTGGTGATGCAAAAACTATTTTTACAATAAAAAGTGTGTTTTAGCATGCGACAGCTGCCAAACATAAAAACCTGCCATAAATAGTAAATCAAACCCCCTTTTATCACCCCCTTAGTTAGGGAAAAATAATAAAATTTAAAAAAAAATGTATTTATTTCCATTTTCCCATTAGGGTTAGGGCTAGGTCTAGGGTTAGGGCTAGGGTTAGGGCTGAGATTAGGGTTGAGACTAGGGTTAGGGGTGTGTTTGGGTTAGTGTTGGAGTTAGAATTGGGGGGTTTCCACTGTTTAGGCACATAAGGTGCTCTCCAAACGCAACATGGCGTCTGATCTCAATTCCAGCCAATTCTGCATTGAAAAAGTCAAACGGTGCTCCTTCCCTTCCAAGCTCTGCCATGCGTCCAAACAGTGTTGTACCCCCACTTATGGGCTATCAGCCTATTCAGGACAAATTGCAAAACAACTTTTGTGGTCCAGTTTATCTTGTTACCCTTAGGAAAATAAAAAATTGGGGACTAAAAGATCATGTTTGTGGAAAAAATATGATTTTGTTCTTTTCACGCCCGGGCGTTATAAACTTCTGTGAAGCCCTTGGGGGTTCAAAGTGCTCACCACACATCTAAATAAGTTCCTTGGGGGGTTTAGTTTCCAAACTGGTGTCATTTGTGGGGTTTTCCACTGTTTAGGCACATCAGGGGCTTTCCAAACACGGCATGGCGTCCGATCCAAATTCCAGCCAAAAAAGTCAAATGGCACTGCTTCCCTTCCAAGCTCTGCCATGTGCCCAAATAGTGGTTTACCCCCACATGTGGGGTATCAGCGTACTCAGGACAAATTGCACAATAACTTTTGGGGTCCTGTTACCCTTGGGAAAATAAAATTTGGGGGTGAAAAGATCATCTTTGTGCAAAAATATGATTTTTTAATTGTACGGCTGTACGTTATAAACTTCTGTGAAGCCCTTGGGGGTTCAAAGTACTCACCACATATCTAGATAAGTTCCTTGGGGGGGTCTAGTTTCCAAAATAGGGTCACTTGTGGGTTTCCACAGTTTAGTTACATCAGGGGCTCTCCAAACGTGACATGGCGTCCGATTTGAATTCCAGCCAATTTTGCATTGAAAAAGTCAAACGACGCTCCTTCTCTTCTGAGCTCTGCCATACGCCGAAACAGTGGTTCCCCCCCACATATCAGATATCAGCATACTCAGGACATATTGCACAATAACTTTTGCAGTCCAATTTCTCCTGTTACCCTTGGTAAAATAAAAAAATTGGACCTGAAATAATTTTTTTGTGAAAAAAAGTTAAATGTTCATTTTTTTTAAACATTCAAAAAATTCCTGTGAAGCACCTGAAGGGTTAATAATCTTCTTGAATGTGGTTTTGAGCACCTTGAGGGGTGCAGTTTTTAGAATGGTATCACTTTTGGGTATTTTCTATCATCTAGACCCCGCAAAGTTACTTCAAATGTGATGTGGTGCGTAAAAATAAAATGGTGTTGCAAAAATGAGAAATCGCTGGTCAACTTTTAACCCTTATAACTTCTTAACAAAATAAAATTTTGGTTCCATAATTGTACTGATGTAAAGTAAACATATGGGAAATGTTATTTATTACGTTTTTGTGTGCCATATCTCTGTGATTTAAGGGCATAAAAATTCAAATTTGGAAAATTGCGAAATTTTCGCCAAATTTCCGTTTTTTTCACAAATAAACTTAAGTTATATCAATTAAATTTTACCACTATCATGAAGTACAATATGTCACAAGAAAACAAGGTTAAAGTCACCTGGATCCATGGAAGTGTTTCAGAGTTATTACCTCATAAAGGGACAGTGGTCAGAATTGTAAAAATTGGCCCGATCTTGAACGTGCAAAGCACCCTTGGGGGTAAAGGAGCTAAAAAGGAAACGTGTGATGGAAATATATACATTTCATATAGATCTCACTTGCATATATTCTTATATACTGATATACATATGTATACATATATATATATGATCACAACTAACATGAACTTTATAATCAATTGTTGAAAATGACCTACTAACCCTATGCGCCAGTCTGGAGAACTAGCATTGTCTCGTGGTAGCATTGTCTTGTGATATATCTGCCAGACACAGGAAAAGAGGAAGCTGGACCAGATGCACCAGCCGATATCGGAGTTTGCTGACATTGCAGAAGAATGGATGCAGTAAATTATATTGCTAGAATCAGCTCTTTGTTAAACACTTCCATATATGTTCATGTATTCAAAACAGCCAATTAGATAAGAAGTTCAGCCTCATGTTAATTGGATAACCACCCCTTTCTGTACCTAATGATAAAACCATGTATGTGCAATAAACTTCCAGAGTCCTGCTGGAAAGAGATGCTGCTAACATGGTGTTTAGCGTGTCTTTTTTTCCGTTGAGCGCTCAATGAGACTCTGTTCTAATTAGGACAGGCCACAGCACAGATATACATATATCTATGCAAATTTCCAGAACAATCTGGCACCCAACATGGGGCTGTGGACGAAACGCACGGGGACCCTGCTGACCAGAGAGACGTAGGTGCTGACTAAGGCCTTGACTCATGGGGATGGAGATTTGCGCAACTCCATAAGTAAGGTAAGAAAATCTGGTTATCTTACCTGAATGTCCCCTGTGCCCAGTCCGGGTCTGTACCTCTAGCCGGTCAGGTGTGGTCACCACCGCATTCCCAGGTAGTGTAAAAGTTCACGCTCTTATCCAAACCCTGGGATATAAGCCAAGGTGTCTGCTGCGGTTCCTGTGTGTGTCTAGATCCGGGAGAGAGCTGGTGGAACTATGACTGATTTGTGCTTATGGTCTCCTATCAACCTATCACATATACACCCGTGCATCGGAAGGGACAGGAGCACCCAGATCGCCAGGCAAGTGGTGGTGTTTAGCTTGGGGGAGATATCGCTAGCCAAATCACTTGACAAGTTGCCACAGATTCACCTGTACATCAGGAGGCCAGTCAGGGACAGGTAGTGGCAATTTTGTGGGAGTTATCACTGATTCCTGTTACCAGCGGGCCAGGCGGGATGACCAGTACAGGGTGTTAACATTCCCGGGTGACCGATCGCAGTACACCCAGTGTGATTGGCAGTTATCGGTTACCAGCAGCTGTTTGACATACGTGTCACAAAAAAAAAAAAGGACCTTGATTTCTCCCCGGACGTCCATATGTGCATCAACCTGTGAATTCACCGTTGTTCTCCATGAAGATCTGAAGCAGAAAAAGAGTTATTTTTCCCTTTTCTTTTACACTTCCTCTTTTGCCCGTAGAGTGCGTCTCTGATATTTTTCATATTGTCACATCTGTTTTTGTGTTGTGTTTTTTGTGCTGTGTTTTCCACTGATCATTATTTTTGTTTTTTGGTGGAGGTTTTAACTACAGTTATTTGAGCTATATGTATATGCTATTGTTCAGCATGCCCTTTGTTTTCAGAGACACCACTTAACTGAGAGACGGGGCAGAGGAAAGGGGAAGTGTCTGCCTTTCATCTGTGCACGGACAAAACAAAAAAAATATATATATACATTGTTGTAAGTTGTACAGATTTTTTTGATTTCTTTTCCCAAGTTTTACCAACTTCTTGATTATTCTTTTTGTTTTCTTTATGTCCATTTTCTGAGTTTTTATTAGTTTTTCATTTTCTTTTGAAGCTTTTTATAAATATTTTGGTTTTGTTTTTTGCTTTTTTATTTCCTTTTTAAGCAAGTTTAAGAAAGGGGTTGTAAAGTTTTTGAAGTTTTAATCACCTTTTTTTGTTGAAGGTTTTGGAATAGACACAGTAGGTGTGATTCAGAAAGTTACGTATGTGGATTTGCAGGGGCAGCTTCTGAAGCTGCAGCATGGCATAATGTATTGAGAGGACAAAGGGA
The DNA here is from genome assembly GCF_039654945.1 of Dendrobates tinctorius. NCBI lineage: Eukaryota > Metazoa > Chordata > Amphibia > Anura > Dendrobatidae > Dendrobates > Dendrobates tinctorius. The sequence continues at coordinate 11,520,080 of NW_027361908.1, forward strand.
AGTTAGTTAGTTGAGCTGAATTGCTGTCTGCGTTTTATAAAGTGGCAGCGGACTTACAGCATAGAAGGTACTAAGAGTTATGTGAACAGGAAAAGGATTATTTTCACGTGTACAAGATAGGAAAAGGTGTTTTCAGCGGAATTCTAACCTGTGCCGCCTCTGAGGCACCCCGTTTCCCCCCTGGGAGAAGGCACCACAAGTCCAAGTATGCCTTCTCTGACTGCAGAAATGGGGAAGGAGTCCGCTCCTCCCTCCCTCTCCTCTCTCCCCTCTCTTCCCTCTCTTTTCCCCTCCAATCTCTCTCTCTCCTCCCTCCATCGCCACTCCTCCCTCTCACCTCTCTTTCTCTTCCCTCCTCCCATCTCCACTCCTCCCTCTCTTACCTCTCCTCCCTCTCTATCTTTTCCACCCTCGCCCACCTCTCATCCTCCCTCATCCCCCTCTTCTCTCTCCCCTCCTCTTCTGTCACCTTCCTCCTCTCCTCCCTCATCATTTCTCTTTCCTCCTCATGTTTCCAATCTGTCCTCCACCCCTCCCTGCTCCTCACCCTCTCTCTCTCTCCCATCTCTCAGTTCATTGTCACCAGCTGGGCCAGTGCCAAATCCAGACAATGAGGTGTCCCTATCTCCACAGGGCACCCTCTCACACGAGCCAGCTATGATACCGGGAGAAGAAAGTGAAAATCACAAGACACCACAGGTGCCCCCCGATACACCAGCCAGCAAAGCCCACAGCTCCATCAGTGTCTGCAGCTGCTGGGTCTAAGAATGAGGAACCTATGTGCCAGACAGAGCTGCAGCCTCAGAAGGGGGGAGCACCCACACACAAAAAGGCAAACACACAATGTCACAGTTTCTCCTCTGATGCATACATGCTGCCCAGTACTAGGGGAAGAAACCCACAGGCACCAAGTAGGCAGGGGCAGATAGAGCCAGAACTTTTACACTATGTGCCCTTCACCCCTAGTCAGGTGTACAGTATTCTGAAAAATCTGCCAGACCCAGATATGGACCCCATGCCATTTTGCCAAAGAATGCAGCAGAGCCAGCGAACATATGCTGCAACCTGGATTGATCTCTGGTCCATAATGGAAATAAAAGCAGGTGAAACACTCTAGCCAATCTTGAAGGAACACTTCAAGCTTCCATCAGAATTAGATGTGCACTCCTGGGAGTCAGGATCAAAGCTAATTGAGCAGCTCAGAGAGTGGGCCAAAGCCAGACAAGCAGGGCAAGCCCTCAGCCTACATGAGATGAGCCAAGACAAGACAGAATCTGTAGACGAGTTTCATGGCAGAGTGATGCAAGTATTCCAAGTTTTAGACTTCACTATTCATGATCAGATACACAGAAAAATGTTGGCACAGGCCTTTGTGCATGGACTAAGAGAACAAATCAAGAAACTGCTGGTAGTGGCCAGGCCTGAGTACAGGTCAATAGCAGTAGATGCCATGCTCACAGTAGCCAGAAGAATAGAGTCCCACCCAGGAGTGCAGAAGGCAGCCCCTCTTATGGTTGCCACCAATGTGGAGGAGCAACCACCCTGCAGGGACAGGAGACCTGCAAGGTGTTACAACTGTGGCAAACTTGGCCATTTCCAGAACCAGTGCACAGCACATCGGCAGCCCAGGACATCACGCAGGGGAATGGGCCAAGCAAGAAACACTGGAAGGAGTGAAGAATCCAGTCCATAGGACAGAAGCAAGCCAGGTCCGCAAGACGTCATGTCCCTGATATGTAAGACCCCATCAGCGGACCTAATACCTCAAATCACTGGGGGTTGTCATATTTTTCCTTGTGGACACTGGTGCAGTCAGAAGTGTGATGAGGCATGTGGAACTCCCTGACCCCACCTGCCTATCAGAACACTCTGTGTCTTGTGTGGGGACTGAAGGTCAAGCAGACATTCCCAGCTTACAAGCCCCTGAGCGTGTGGACACAGCCAGGACACTCCATCCTGTTTCAGTTTATGGTGGAGACCTGCCCACCCAACCTGATGAGAGCAGATCTACTGCAGGAGCTGAAGGTGACCAAAGTGTTCACTGAAGATGTGACCATGACATTTTCTCCACCTCTGACCCAAGAAGAATCAATCAGGCTGGTGGCCCTACAAGAGCCTCAAACTACCGGTGCAAGCCTACCCAAGGAGGTGCTGGACATAGTACCCGGAAGCCTATCGTCCAAGGGAGACTTCAAGTTGCGCCACTGCGGGTGTCACTCAAGTCTGGAATCCCTTACCCTCACAATGCCCAGCATCCCCTGTCCATCACCCAGAGTCAATGACCATCTGGAGCTCTAAGTGGAACCGCTGTTCAAGAAATGGCTTAAGAACTTTGGCATGGGCCAGGAAATTTTTCAACCCAAAAGGACCATACCCGCTTCGTGAAATGGCTGCGCTGCTTCCGGCTCCAGAGCCAGAGGATCATCTCGGACAAGATTCTGAAGGCGCTCCCTGAAGTTTATCCAGGCTCTGGACCAGAAGACAGCCACTCAGCTTTACAAACTGGTACACAAATGCTGACCAGCTGGGTGAAAGGAACAGCTGCTGGCTGGTAAAGAAGACGTCCCAGCAAATCGACTGCCTTGGTGGGGAGCAAGAAAGCTCAGCTGGACGTCACCTCTGATGAAGAGGACCCCAGTAAACCACTTGTTTTCCTGCCTTCCCTGTGCCAGAAAATGGGAGTCCCTCATGGCATTTTTGAAGAGCAAGGCCAGACTGGACCGCCTCGTCCATAGGAATCATCATGCAGTCCCAGCCTTTCTCGATCAAGGGGAAGACGGTGAAAGGAGAAGCAGCCAGGTTCAGAATGATGCATGACCTGAGAGCTGTGAACGAAGCAACCGTGTTTGAAACCCCAGTTGTGCCAGATCTGCACACTCTGCTGTCAAATGTGCCAGCCACAGCAACAGTGCTCACAGTGATGGATCTGTCCAATGCTTCCCTCAAGCAGAACACATGGACAGTGATGCCCAAGAGGGCCCAGGACAACCTTTCACAGCTCACCAAAGCTTTGTCCTCCATCCTCGTCAACTGGATTGCAGACCATGCAGGAATCATCGACGTTTCTACCTACACAGCCTTTTCCTTGTCTCCTCTACTCTACCTGGTGGAGCAGCAACGCAAGTTCTGGAAAAACAGAGTCCAGTGGTGTCAAAAGCAAGTTACATTCCTGAAGACACATATTGCCCTTCAGACGAAACACTTGACGGATGACCGGAAGACCGCTGAGGAGAAGCTGGCTCCCCCAAAGACTCCAAAGATGCTGCAGGCCTTCCTTGGTCTAGTTTTGTACTGCAGAACTTGGATCCCTGGTGCTCCAATCTTAATACAGCCTCTGTACGATTGCATCAACGCAACCCTGTTCCTCCTGTTCAAACCAAAGAAAAAATGGAATCAAGAGCAATAAAATATAAGATTTTTATTATACTCAATAGGGTAAAATACAATATCTAAAAAATGGGGGTGTGGATAGGTACAAAATAAGGGAATCAGTGATATCCAATTACCACATATGAGAAAAGGTCATGGTACACTTAATATTATTTAAGTAAAAACAAAATGGCAGTAACATAATCAGCTCCCTCTCAATTATCCCTTAAATATAATAGCATACAAAGTCTCTCATAAAGTGCATAGTGTATAGGGAACGGTCATAGAGATTTATACAAAGTTGAATACACAATAATAAGATAGAAATCTGAAGACCGCTAATAGAAGATATTGTCAGCTAGTGTGATTGATCCAAAAATAAAGAGGAGAGACAGCCAAGAAATTCAGAATGCCTAGGTATCAAACATAAGAAAATGAGGAAGTACCAACCTATCTGATATGTGGACAGCGGGACCCTTACGCGCGTTTCGCTTCTTGCTTCTTCGGGGGCGTGCTCCTGTTGTTTGCAGCCTTCACCTCGTACAGGAAACTGAAAGACTCCATAGTCTCCGCGCCAGCTCTAGGCCTCCCTGACTACGAGAAGCCATTTCATCTTTACCAAATGGATAAAGAAAGTCATGCTACTGGTGTCTTAAAACAGACCCACAGAGGAAAACCAGGCCTCTAGACTACCTCTCAGCCGGCCTGGATCCAGGTGCAAGGGGGAGCCCTCCTGCATGAAAACAATATTTGCAGCACACGCCCTCCAGGACAAGGCTGCTGATGTCATTTTTGGGCAACCACAGGAGATACGTCTTCCACCGTCACTCTACTCCCACTCCTAAGGGGGGGATGCAGATACGTCTTCCACCGCCACTCTACTCCCACTCCCAAGGGGGGGATGCGGATACAGACTTTTCAGAACAAAATCTGCAGGATACCGCAGATGGCTCCAGTTTTACGGACTCTTCAGAACAAAATCTGCAGGATATCGTAGATGGCTCCAGTTTTGCAGATGATGAAGGAAGATTCCACATGGGATGTGCAGTTGCCAGCAATCAAGACATCCTATGGTCCAGAAGTTCGTCAGCCCAAGAAGCGGAACTGATGGCGCTGATGAAAGGCCAGCCAGGTTGCGAAGGACAAAACTGCGAACGTCAATGCCGTTTCCACATACTCGCATGGCATAGCACACGACTTCGGACCCATCTGGGCCGCAAGAGACTTTATCACAGCAAGCAGGTCAACCGTGAAGCATCATGGAGCCATCAGGGACCTGCTGGACGCTCTCCAACTTCTAAAAAGTGGTGGCAGTATAAAAGGTCAAGGCACACAGAAAACTGAACACAGTAGAGGCACAGGGTATCGACATTGCAGACGTGGCAGCCAAAGAAGCAGCCAGAAGAAGACAATATGGAAAAATGGGAGAGGTCGTAGAGCCGGACGGCTACTATATGATGACCGAAGATGAGAAAACCTGACAAAATGACGTCCTGGGACCTGTACAAGAAGTAGCAGGACCAGACTCCAAAGGAGGAGAAGGAAAGCTGGATGCTGAAGGGCAAAAGCACTGGACTCCAAAAACCCTGTCTACCTCAAATGTCTACCTCATGGCAGACCCAGTCTACCTCAAAGTATGTACCCTATGGTGGTTCAATGGGCACATGGCCCCCCTGCACAGAATTGAAGACAGATGAATGACCTGATTGGACTGGACTCCCACCTTAACAGCCAAAATTCCAGCAGCTGTCTGGCCCCCGACAAATGCAACATTGGATGAGTGGAAAAAGTTCTCCCACATCATCTGGCCAGAATCTTTCCCAGTAAGGATCCAGTTGGCGAAGACTACTGCAAACAAGCTACTCTCAGAAATAGTGTGCAGATATGGGGGTTCCAGAAGTGATAGCAAGTGATCAGGGACCCACATTCACAGCAAACCTGACACAAAAGATCTGATCAGCAGTAGGGTCAGACTTAGGCCTACACACTTCCCACCCCCACCTGGATCCACGCATCGCATTGCGGGAAAGCTCTCATACCAGAATATACACCTGAGCCGGAATGATGCTGTGGATGCCCTACCTGACTGAATACATTACCTACCTGATAGAGAATACACACCACTGACTACATAGACTGCTAACTAAGAGACTTTGATTACAATGCAATGAACCCCCATTAAGGACAGACCTCCTGACCGCCCATTTGCAAAAGTCTGTACGGACGGGGGCGTATGCTCTAGGCATGCGTCAACCCCACTGGCAGCATAAAAGAGTTGCAGTGCTTTGGGACAGGAGCAGGATTTTAGGGCAAGTGATATATAAGAGGGGATTGTGATGGAAATATATACATTTCATATAGATCTTACTTGCATATATTCTTATATACTGATATACACATGTATATATATATATATGATCCCAACTAACATGAACTTTATAATCAACTGCTGAAAATGACCTACTAACCCCATGAGCCAGTCTGGAGATTCAGCATTGTCTCGTGGTAGCATTGTTTTGTGATATAGCTGCCAGACACAGGAAAAGAGGAAGCTGGACCAGATGCACCAGCCGATATTGGAGTTTCATAGAATCATAGAATCGTAGAGTTGGAAGGGACCTCCTGGGCCATCTGGTCCAATCCCCTGCTCAAAGCAGGATTCGCTAAATCATCCCAGACAGATATCTGTCTAGCCTCTGTTTGAAGACTTCTATTGAAGGAGAACTCACCACCTCTTGTGGCAGACTGTTCCACTGATTGATCACTCTAACTGTCAAAAAGTTTTTTCTAATGTCTAATCTGTGTCTCCTCCCATTCAGTTTCATCCCATTGCTTCTAGTCTTTCCTTGTGCAAATGAGAATAAAGATGATCCTTCTGCAATGTGACAGCCCTTGAGATATTTGTAGACACTTATTAAGTCTCCCCTCAGTCTGCTCTTTTGCAAGCTAAACATTCCCAAATCCTGCAACCTTTCCTCATAAGACAGGATTTGCAGACCAGTCACCATTCTGGTCGCTCTTTTCTGAACTTGCTCCAGTTTGTTGATGTCTTTTTTAAAATGTGGCACCCAAAACTGGACACAGTATTCCAGATGAGGTCTGACCAAAGAGGAGTAGAGGGCAATAATGACTTCACGTGATCTAGACTGTATGCTTCTGTTAATACATCCTAGAATTGCATTTGCCTTTTTTGCTGCTGCATCACACTGTTGACTCATATTCAGTCTGTGATCTATTAGTATACCCAAGTCTTTTTCACATGTGCTGTTGCTTAGCCCTATTCCTTCCATTCTGTATATGCATTTTTCATTTTTATTGCCCAGATGTAGTACTTTGCATTTTTCCCTATTAAAAACCATTCTGTTAGCTGCTGCCCACTGCTCCAGTTTATTTATATATTTTTGAATCTTCTTTCTCTCTTCTCTAGTATTAGCTATCCCTCCTAGCTTTGAGTCATCAGCAAATTTAATCAGTTTATCCTCAAATCCTTCATCTAAATCGTTGATAAAGATGTTGAACAATACAGGGCCAAGGACAGAGCCCTGTGGTACACCACTTGAGACATTCTTCCAACTGGATGTGCAGCCATTTATGACCACTCTTTGGGTCCGATCACTAAGCCAGTTATGAATCCACCTAACAGTTGCCTTGTCCATTCCATACTTAGTCATTTTTTTCAATAAGGATTGTGTGAGATACTTTGTCAAATGCTTTGCTGAAGTCAAGATATACTATATCTACAGCATTTCCCTGATCCACCCAATCAGTGATTCTGTCATAGAAGGAAATTTAGTTAGTCTGACATGACTTATTAGTTACAAACCCATGCTGACTCTGTTTAATCACTTCATTCTTATCAAGGTACTGACATACATGTTGTTTAATAATTTGTTCAAAGATCTTTCCTGGTATAGAAGTCAGACTTACCGGCCTATAGTTGCCTGGGTCCACCTTCTTCCCCTTTTTGAAGATAGGAACAACATTTGCTCTTCTCCAGTCTTCTGGGACTTCTCCTGTTCTCCACGAATTTTCAAAGATTATGGAGAGCGGTTCAAAAATTTCTTCTGCTATCTCCTTCAATACTCTGGGGTGTAATTTATCTGGACCTGGAGACTTGAATTCATTTAGGTTAGCTAAGTGTTATTATATTTCTGTTTATAGATATCCTGGATTCTTCTATTCCCTTAATAGGACAGTGAAGAATAGTTGATGTTACATTTCCTTTCTGAGAGAAAACAGATGCAAAATAGGAATTTAAAAGTTCAACCTTCTCAACATCCTGTCTTACCATTTCATCATTTTCATCCTGTAAAAATCCTATAGCATCTTTGACTTTTCTTTTACTTTTCACATATCCCCAACATCTTTTATTATTGCTTTTGATGTCTCTTGCAAACCTCAATTCATTGTCAGCTTTAGTAATCTGATTCGTGCCTTGCAGGTTCTGCAGACAGCATTATATTCTTCTTTAGATATGCCTCCCTCTTTCCATTTTATAAATATTTCTTTCTTCCTTTTTAGCATGTGCTTAAGTTCTGTGTTCATCTATCCTGGTTTCTTTAAATGCTTCCTATTCTTCCCTCTTTTCGGAATTGTTAGCGATTGTGCTTTGAGAATTTCATTTTTCAAGATTTCCCATCCTTCCTGGACATTTTTGACCTTAAGAATATTCAGCCATTGGATCCCTCCAATTCTCTTTCTGAATCCCTTAAAATCTGCCTTTCTTAAATCTAACCTTGACGTCTGAGTCTTCACAGCTCTTCCGCCTCTCGTTATCCAAAATTCTAAAATAACATGGTCGCTACCTCCTAGGGTCCCAGCCACTTTTACCTTCTCAACCATTTCCTCCCTGTTTATAAGGATTAGATCCAAGGTAGCAGTTCCCCTTGTTTTCTCCCCTACCTTTTGGAAGATAAAGTTGTCAGCAAGACAGGATAAGAATTTCCTTGACCTGTTAGTTCTGCCTGAGAGAGATTCCCAACAAATGTCTGGATAGTTGAAATCTCCCATGACAACTGTGTCATATTTTTTGGAGAACTCGGCCATTTGATGCATAAAGAGTTCATCCATATCTTCAGCTTGCACAGGCATCCTGTAGTAAATGTCTACAATGGTGTCCTTTCCATTGTTCTGTCCTTGTATTCTTACCCAAACAGTTTCCACAGAACTCCCAGTCTCTGAAGCTTAAATCTCTGTGCAGATATACGTGTTTCTAACATACAATGCGACACCTCCTCCTCGTTTATCAAGTCTGTTTCTTGCAAATAAGTTGTATCCTTCTAGCCTTGTATTCCAATCATGTGTATTGTCCCACCAAGTTTCTGTGATTCCAATGCCATCATATTTCTTTTCCTGCATTAGTAGTTCCAATTCTCCTTGTTTGTGGCCCATGCTTTGTGCATTAGTATAGAAACAATTTAGTTTGTGTTTGGTTTCTCTTTCTCCAATATTTTTATTATTTAGATTTTTTTGTCTTTGTTCTTTCCTCCCATTTCTAATAGCAGAGTTCTCAATAGCATTTGTCAGGTGTATGGCTTTTTTTGGCCTTTTGCTTCCCTTCCCACATTGTTCTAGTTTAAAGCTCTCCTGATGAGTGTAGCAAGGCGACTTCCAAATACATGTTTTCCAGTCTTCGTAAGGTGCACCCCATCTCTAGCAAGTAGTCCATCGTAAAGGAAATTCACTCCGTGATCCAGAAATCCAAATCGTTGCTGACGACACCATCGACGTAGCCAGTTGTTCACCTGCAGAATCTTATTCCACCTCCTTGTTCCACAAACATTGTAACGTCCGTCTGCGGTTCTGGGCTGTAGCCAGGCAACACCCCGAGAAACACTGATACGCTTTAACCCCTATACAGGGATCTGGATTTACAACAGAGCCCAGGAGGTAGCTGTCTGAATATGAGCAGCGGCCAGAGCAGGACGGTCGTCAGAGTGAAGTACAAAAACGGCAGGCAATAGCAGAGTCAATTTCAGGCCAAGGTCAGAGTCAAAAACCAGGAGGGCGGCAGAGGTACAGAATCGTTAGGAAGTAGCAGAGTCAGAATATCCAGGCCAAGGTCACAAACCAGGAGAGTAGCAGAAGTACAGAATCGTCAGGCAAAAGAGGGGTCAGAAATCCAGGCTGAGGTCAGAGTCAAACAGAACTCAATCACTAAGTAACACACAGGGGAACCAAGAATATATCCGGCGGTTTGCAAGACCAGTCCCAAGGTATTTGAGGGATCACGTCATCCCTCACAGGTTCCTGGACTGGTGATATCATTAGGGCCACCCCCAGGACCAGGCCAGACGGTGATGCAGTAACCCCCTGATGACTGACAGAGGGGCGGAGCCTATGCCCACCAGATGCCTGAGCAGGAGCCACTTCTCTGTCACCACCATAACTCACGGGTGAACCACGGCGCCTCCCAGTGGCCGAGGCAGGAACAGCCGTCCCCGAGTCTGACGGTGAAGTGGCGGTCCGGCGCCTCCTAGTGGCTGTCACCGGAACAGCAGTCCTCGAATCCAACGGTGACGTGACAGACCGGCGCCTCCTAGTGGCTAAAGCTGTGACCATAGGCCCTGAGTCTGACGGTGACATAATAGAACCACGGCGCCTCCCAGTGGCCGAGGCAGGAACAGCGGTCCCCGAGTCTGACGGCGAAGTGGCAGTCCGGTGCCTCCTAGTGGCTGCGACCGGAACAGCAGGCCCCAAATCTGACGGAGACGTGACAGTACCCCCCCTTCCAAGAGGGGCCTCTGGACCCTCAAAACCTGGTTTGTCAGGGTGAAGGAGGTGAAACCTTCTAATTAGTGCTTTTGCACGGATGTCCCTCGCAGGGACCCAGGACCTCTCCTCCGGGCCGTAGCCCTTCCAGTGTACCAGATACTGTACGGACCCTCTTACAAGGCGGGAGTCAAGGACACCCTGGACTTCACACTCCAAGGACCCTCCGACCGAAACGGGAGGAGGAGGGGACGGGACAGGGTGAATTGGGGAGCGATACAACTTGAGGAGAGACTTGTGGAAGACATTGGGTAATTTGAAAGACTGAGGGAGTTTTAAACGGAAGGCCACCGGGTTAATCACCTCTATAATCTCGTATGGACCAATAAATCTGGGACCCAGTTTGGCAGACGGTACTTCAAGCTTGATGTTTTTGGTGGAGAGCCAAACCTTGTCTCCAACTCCCAGGTGTGGTCCTTTGGATCGCCGTTTGTTCGCTGCCGAGGTCTGTTTAACCTGGGCCCCTTTCAAGTTCGAGTTTACCTCAGACCAAATGGTTTTTAAACGATGTATATTTTTCTCTACCCCAGGAAGCTCCGACATTCTGGCCGAGAATGAGCCAAAGCGCGGATGCAGCCCGTGGTTGCAGAAAAAGGGGGTAGACTTAATGGAGTCCTGATACTGATTATTTAGAGCAAACGCGGCTAGTGGCAGATGTTCTGCCCAGTCGGACTGGTGTTCTGAGACGTAGCAACGAAGGTATTGCTCCAGAGCCTGGTTGACACGTTTGGTTTGACCATTGGTTTCAGGGTGGTAAGCCGAGGAAAAAGATAGCTCAATACCAATGCGTTTACAGAACGCCCTCCAGAACTTTGACACGAATTGGGTACCCCTGTCAGACACAATATTGACCGGGGCACCGTGTAAACGTACCACATGTACAATAAACAGTTTACTCAACGTTTCCGAGTTAGGTAACCCCGACAGGGGGACAAAATGACATTGTTTACTGAACCTGTCCACCACCACCCAGATACACGTCTTTCCATCTGAGGACGGTAGGTCCATAATGAAGTCCATGGAGATGTGGGTCCATGGACTCTCGGGGGTGGGCAAGGACTGGAGCCAGCCGGCAGGGCGATTATGGGAGGACTTGGCGCGGGCACAGACCTCACATGCTAAGACATATTCTTTGCAGTCCTTAACCACCGTCGGCCACCAAAAATTCCTAGTTATCAATCTGGCGGTATTATTGAGACCAGGATGGCCTGCCAAGACAGAGTCATGTGATTCTCTAAGCACTTGTAGGCGAAACGCAGGCGGAACGAACAATTTGTTGGGTGGCGTAGTGTCAGGGGCTTGTTCTGGGGATTTACGGATCTCCTCCAGAAGGTCCAATGACACTGCGGACACAACGATCCCAGTGGCCAATATCGGAACTGGTTCACAGTCCTCAGCTTGTGAGGGGCAGAAACTGCGAGAGAGGGCATCGGCCCTCACATTTTTTGTACCAGGGCGGAAGGTTATTATAGAATTAAACCTAGAGAAAAACAATGCCCACCTTGCTTGTCTAGGATTTAACCTTTTTGCTGATTCTAGGTATGTCAGGTTCTTATGATCGGTAATTACCGTGATCTTGTGTTTGGCGCCCTCGAGGAAGTGACACCATTCCTCGAAGGCCTATTTAATTGCCAATAGTTCCAGATTCCCTATATCATAGTTTTTCTCCGTGGAAGAGAATTTGCGGGGAAAAAAACGCGCATGGACGAAGCTGAGTGAGGGATGTAGTGCCTTGTGATAGCACTGCTCCCACTCCGACTTCAGAGGCATCCACCTCCACAATAAATGGACGGTCCAGATCCGACTGAACCAAAACTGGGTTGGCCACAAAGCACTCTTTTAACGTAAGAAACGCCTGAATTGCCTCAGGATTCCAGTTAGCCACGTCCGCCCCTTTCCGGTTCAGATCCGTGAGTGGCTTGGCAATCTCTGAGAAACCTCTAATAAACTTGCGGTAATAATTAGCGAACCCCAAAAATCGCTGCAGCGCTTTCAGCGATTTGGGTTGCACCCAAGCCTTAATAGGCTGGACCTTGGCAGGATCCATGCGGAAGCCTTTACCTGAAACCATGTATCCTAAAAACTGTACCTCCTCAGCAAAAAAGACACATTTCTCCAGTTTAGCAAACAAGGAGTGTTCACGTAGTCTTTGTAGCACAGAACAGACGTGTTGAGAGTGTGTCACAGGGTCAGCAGAGTAAATCAGAATGTCATCTAAATACAACACGACATACACCCCACAAATGTATCTAAAAATATCATTAACAAAGTGCTGAAATACGGCAAGTGCGTTGCTGAGTCCGAACGGCATTACCAGGTACTCAAAATGGCCAAGGGGTGTATTGAAGGCCATTTTCCACTCATCTCCCTTTCTTATGTGGACCAGATTATATGCCCCCCGGAGGTCAAGTTTAGTAAACCAACGGGCTCCTGTTAGCTGATTAAATAGTTCAGGGATGAGTGGAAGCGGATACTGTTTTTTTATAGTGATTGCGTTCAACTCCCGATAATCAATGCAGGGTCTGAGACCACCATCTTTCTTCTCCACAAAGAAGAACCCGGCCCCAACTGGAGAAATGGACAGTCTGATAAACCCTTTTCTTAGGCTATCTGCGATATAGTCATTCATGGCCTGACGCTCTGGGCCAGAGAGATTAAATATTCTTCCCTTAGGGAGACGGGCATCCGGAATTAGATCAATAGAGCAATCATACTCTCTGTGAGGGGGTAGCTTTTCAGATTCTACAATAGAAAAGACATCCTCAAAATCTCTGAAAGCAAACGGTATGTGGGGGATTTTAACCTTAACTTGGTTTACTGCAAAGGATATGCAATTTTTCTGACACTGTGGGCTCCAGCTTACAACGTCACCCAAGTGCCAGTTGATGACAGGATGGTGCTGGCGTAACCATGGCATACCCAGAATAACTGCAGAGGTTAAATTGTCCATCACAAAAAATGACACAAGCTCAGTGTGTAAGGCTCCCACAGACATAGCAACCTTGGCAGTAACAAACTTAACCCCCTCCTGAATAATGGATGTGCCATTAATAGCCGTGGTTTTAATAGGGGCATTAAGTTTTAGTAGTGTTACACCCAGATTCCTAGCAGTCAAGGAATCCATAAAATTTCCTTCAGAGCCACTATCCACATACGCGTTTAAACACAGCGTTTTCTTACCACATGAAACTGAGATAGGTAATAAAACTTTGGCCGCATCTGCGGGCAATACCTGAACCTCTGGGCAACCATAGCCAGAGTAGTTGCCCAGAGGCCGACGTGCCAGGAGCATGGATCTCTGAGGTGCAGCTCTCTCCCTGAAGACTCCAGACTGCCGCATAGTTGTCCAGGAAAATGAGAGTGATCTTCCAGGCTGGGCAATGCAACAGGTGTTCAGGCTATAAATCAGCTCAGTCAGAAGAAGGAAAAAAAAAAAGTTCAGGGAGACTGCTTTTGTATATGTTGGGTATATACACAAGAAGCAGTTAATTTTATGGCCGGATATAATGTAACGTCCGTCTGCGGTTCTGGGCTGCAGCCAGGTAACACCCCAAGAAACACTGATACCCTTTACCCCTATACAGGGATCTGGATTTACAACAGAGCCCAGGAGGTAGCTGTCTGAATATGAGCAGCGGCCAGAGCAGGACGGTCATCAGAGTGAAGTACAAAAATGGCAGGCAATAGCAGAGTCAAATTCAGGCCAAGGTCAGAGTCAAAAACCAGGAGGGCGGCAGAGGTACAGAATCGTTAGGAAGTAGCAGAGTCAGAATATCCAGGCCAAGGTCACAAACCAAGAGAGTAGCAGAAGTACAGAATCGTCAGGCAAAAGAGGGGTCAGAAATCCAGGCTGAGGTCAGAGTCAAACAGAACTCAATTACTAAGTAACACACAGGGGAACCAAGAATATATCCGGCGGCTTGCAAGACCAGTCCCAAGGTATTTGAGGGATCAGGTCATCCCTCACAGGTTCCTGGACTGGTGATGTCATTAGGGCCGCCCCCAGGACCAGGCCAGATGGTGATGCAGTAACCCCCTCATGACTGACAGAGGGGCGGAGCCTGCGCCCACCAGATGCCTGAGCAGGAGCCACTTCTCTGTCACCACCATAACTCACGGGTGGACCACGGCGCCTCCCAGTGGCCGAGGCAGGAACAGCCGTCCCCGAGTCTGACGGTGAAGTGGCGGTCCGGCGCCTCCTAGTGGCTGTGACCGGAACAGCAGTCCTCGAATCCAACGGTGACGTGACAGACCGGCGCCTCCTAGTGGCTAAAGCTGGGACCATAGGCCCTGAGTCTGACGGTGACGTAATAGAACCACGGCACCTCCCAGTGGCCGAGGCAGGAACAGCCGTCCCCGAGTCTGACGGCGAAGTGGCGGTCCGGCGCCTCCTAGTGGCTGCGACCGGAACAGCAGGCCCCAAATCTGTCGGAGACATGACAGCCATCCACTGGGAGGATGGAAGAGAAGACCACCTGCGCTCCCAGTTCTTTCACTTTCTTACCTAAGTTTTTAAAGTCACTGCATATGGTTTCCAGGTCGTTTCTTGCTGTGTCATTTGTCCCCACATGTATTAGCAGGAATGGGTAGTCATCAGTAGGTCTAAAGAGTCCTGATATCCTGTCAGACACATCTTTAATTTTTGCACCTGGAAGAAAGCACATTTCTCTTGAGGTTATATCCGGTCTGCAGATAGCGGCCTCTGTTCCTCTCAACAGGGAATCCCCCATGACCACCACTCTCCGTTTCTTCTTCACAACATTTTTCTTTCTCCATCCAGAACGACTCTGAGGGCATAAAAGTTGCCGTTTGTGGGCAAAGTCTTATCCTGATGTATTTCTTCATCATTCTTCTGTGTAAGAGCCTGGTACTGGTTCCTGAGCAGTATGGGTGCTCACTGCCTCCCGATACTCCTGCTTCTATGGGTCACATGTTTCCATTCCTCTGTTTCTTTTGTTTGCTGACATTGCAGAAGAATGGATGCAGTAAATTATATTGCTAGAATCAGCTCTTTGTTAAACACTTCCATATACAGTATGTTCATGTATTCAAACCAGCCTATTAGATAAGAAGTTCAGCCTCATGTTAATTGGATAACCACCCCTTTCTGTACGTAATGATAAAACCATGTATGTGCAATAAACTTCCAGAGTCCTGCTAGAAAGAGATGCTGCTAACAAGGTGTTTGGTGTGTCTTCTTTTCCGTTGAGCGCTCAATGAGACTCTGTTCTAATTAGGACAGGCCGAAGCACACACAGAGATATACATAGATCTATGCAAATTTCCATAACACATGTGGCATAGAAGAAAATACAGTTGTGTGAAAAGGTTTTTACCCCCTTTCTGATTTCCTATTCTTATGCATCTTTGTTAAGTGTAAAAAGTTTCAGATAACCAAACAAATTTAAGTATTAGACAAAGATAACACAAGCAAACACAAAATGCAGTTTTTAAATTAAGGTCTTTCTTATTAAGGGAAAAAGAAATCCAAACCTACAGGGTCCTGTGCTAAAAAGATATTGCCCCCTAAACATAATAACTGGATGGACCACCTTTACAGCAACAACTGTAATCAAACATTTGCGATAACTGGCAATGAGTCTTTTACAACGCTCTGGAGGAATTTTGGCCTACTCATATTTGCAGAATTGTTGTAATTCAGCCACATTGGAGGATTTCTGAGCATGAATCATCTTTTAAGGTCATGCCGCAGCATCTCAATCGCATTAAGGTGAGGATTTGACTAGGCCACTCCAAAAATGTACCAGTACCACTATAAAAATATGCATGGACATGATGAAGCCCTGTATGACATATGTGATATATGCAGCGTAAATTCCAGAGGATAATCTGTAATGGAAATGTTAATTCCTCTCCAGTTTTAGAATAGTTAAAAGGACAAAAAACATTCAGTAAAATAAAAAAAGTTCTAAAAAAATGTTATACTTCAGATTCTTAAAATATCTGTTTATATGTGTAATTTATCTGAAATATTTACTATGTAAAAATAAGTCTTTTGTCTTTTGCCATGTCCTGAAAAGGCTTTTCCTTCCATGAAGGTCAAGGCTATAAATATACAAAATGTTTAAGTAAGTGGATATATTCTGTTTGGAGGCATTGTCTACCATTTCTTTTTCTCTTTGTATTTAGTTGAGCGCTGTTAACCTGCCTGCTGTGCAGTAAAGACCCAAATTAAAAACAGATGCTCCCAACGAATGGTAAAAAGGAAATGTGCATTACAAAAATGAGCATTGTAATGTGTTCAGAAAGAAGATGAGATATATAAGACTGAATAGTGAGGAATTCTTTCAAATTAAACATTTTTATTCATTGGCTTCTGCTCTTTTTTTTTTTGGTGTACTTTCAAGAGATGTGTTCAGTGAAAGCATTTTATAATGGTTAAAGATGAAGCAATTGAAACATTTTCTACAAAAGAAGATGCTATATTTAAAGCCAGTCTTGCTTTAGGTAGCATTTGTCATGATCCCAGTGCAGGTTTTTTGAGCTGCACACCAGGGGTTAATGTCTGGAGCTCTGTGCAGGTTTTGACCTGCACACTTGGGGTTAATGATTGTGGCCTCTTTCTGGTTCTGGGAGAGCTTCATAAACCCCTGGGTAGCTTCAATCCCTGCCAGTTATACTTTTGCCTTTGGCCTAGTGTGCTGACCCCCATGTGCCTGTGTGTTGCTATAGCTTGTTTATATGGTTCTGACCCGATTCTGTTTCCCGTTGTGAGTTTGCCTGTTGATTTTGTACTGCGTTATTATCTGTGTATGACTCATTGCCTGTGACCTGACTACTCTATGCTTGCCCCTCTTGTACCTTGCAACTATCTGTGTATGACTCATTGCCTGTGACCTGACTACTCTATGCTCGCCCCTTTGGTACCTTGTAGCTATATCTGTGTACGACTCATTGCCTGTGACCTGACTACTCTCTGCTCGCCCCCTTTGGTACCTTGCAGCTATCTCTGTGTGTGACTCATTGGCTACGTCCTGACTATTCTCACTGTCTATGCCCCTGGGTAACTTTGTCTCGCAGTTACTCTGCTAGGAATTGTCTTGCAGCTCCTAGCTCTGTGGAGTTTAGGCCACGCCTCTAGCAGTCACGTGCTTCAGGTCCTGCGGCTCTGAAGTACGCATCTATTCGATTGCTGCCCGCTCCACAGGTAGCTTTGAGCACAGTTCGCTTTACTCAGGACACGCGCACTGGCTCAGTGAGCAAGTTCAGTGCGGTATCTCTGACAGCATTGCTCTATTTTCATATAGAGAAAGTTAAATATTGCAGCAATTTATATTATTTTGCATCAATATGAACACTGGACATTTTAGACCCAATTCATCAAGAACAGCGTGTTTTCTACCAGTCTTGATAAGGAAATGTGCTGGAGTCAGATGCTCCTGATTCATGAAATAAAGTACAACTCTGTGTGCGCTTTGCCACAAATCCTACTCCAGTCCCTGCTGGATCAAGATTTGTGGAGTAGCAAGCGATGCTGCTCATCATGACTTTGACAAGCAGCGACTGCCTTGCCACATCTCACCCACCTCTGCCCAATTTGTTGAAAATGGCGTAAGAACCCCAAAAGTCACTGTATTTTATCACAGCCTAAAGTTGTGCCAAAATCATGCAACTTTTTAATCCTTTTTCTTCCAGAATACTGTGTCATTATTAGGAATTAGATATAGAACCAGATCAAAGAAATGAGAAAGATATGTAAACTAATGTCAAATAGTAAATGCAAGGCTTTATAGAAAAATATCTAATATATCCCATTTCAGAAAAGATTTGCAGAAACCTTTTTTAAAATACAATTGTTGAAGTAACCAGCTTGAAGCACTGCAAAAGAATGAACTTATGAATTTATCAGGCTCTAGTTGTGACTTCAACTGACAGACTTTGAACTAACCACTCCATTTTGCTGATCCCAGAGGTGTCCTGGCCTTCACCCTTTATCACCTTACAGGGATTTGTACTTACACAGGGGCCCCTGGGTTGGGTTCATAGAGTGGCTGCTGGCCAATGGAGTAAGCTGGTAGAGGGTAATCATAATTGCGTATTAATGCAAGAATGTCAGGGACAGGAACAGAATTGTCTGGCTAAAGGATAGTCAAAACACAGGTTAAGGTTAAAACAGGAATCGAACGGGCTGAAAAAGAGCTGAAAAAACAGGTCTGAAACAGACCAAGTATAAATTATAACTGGCACCTCCCACCAGTATGCAAGGTAAGTATGGTGTGTTGTTGTTCCATTGGCCACAGCAGGGAGCTGATTACTCTTACTGGACAGCATACAGACCCATACTGCCAGACTGGGTCACACTACAGGTTCCAGCCATACCAACATCTCTGGCTGGACGGAGCTTGCGTCGCCCAAAGCTTTTGGTCCTGATACCTCTTTCACAAATGCCTCCCACAAAAAGACTATTGTGGTGCCTGGTGCCAGATGCAGATGCAGTTCTTGTAGGTCTAGTTGGAGTTATGAGAGAAGCCCCTGTTTATGAAAGGCCTTAGGACTAGGTTTATACAGGATCAATAAATACACCACAATTCACCCCTATTAGTATATAGGAGAAATGAAGTGAAGTACCATAAAGGTTAAAATTAATTTTTATTGAAACATCTTTAAAATTTGTACAGCAAGAAAGGTGCAAGTACAAAAAATAGAGAGGGATTCATTGCCATATCATGTGATGCCAAAAACAGCAATAATATGCATGCAATTTAATTACAGATGCCCTCTAGCTTATTCCCAATAAATACACACCATGAAAAATCAATGGTTTACGGAACTAATTAAACACCTGTATTAAGCCTCAATTACTAAGATAACACCAGCCAGAAATAGTGAAAGCCAATAGTTTGCTGAAAGTTCCCCGAAAAAAACCTTGTATCTATACCAGTAACACTTAGACCTAACAATCGTCATAAGGTGAGGTGCGGTTCATAAGGGTCCATATTGCACTTTAAAAAAGTGTCATTACCTGGATGGCTCGCTGTTTGCTCACATGTAGGACGTCCCTCTGCCCCGACGCGTGATTCGCTTCTTCGGGAGGCATGTTGGGACAGGGGGCATCTGGCTTGAATGTTCATTTTAGTGTGAGTTCTTGTCCACTCAGTGAAAGTCGGCATTTTTCACTCTCTCTTTTTTTATCTTTTTCTTTTTTGAATGCTGTAAACTGAATTTGTCTTCTATAAATGAAAGACACCATTAAAGTCACCATTTAATAATCGTTTTATTGTACATTTTTATGTGGCATAATCCATGTGAACCGTTAGCCCTGTAGCGACTATGAACTTTGACATTGTGTCATCTGATCTGTTGGCGCTCGTTTTTTTAAATCCCAGCGTCCTGTCTCAACTATATATACGTGTGATGCCTGCACATACTATGTGGTATTTCCTGAGGAAGGGGGCATGAGACCCCCGAAACGCGTTGAATAAACCACTGTGAATCTTTGACATCTATCTCCTGGAATCCTTTCTTGCGGTAGCGCGGACTATAACTACAAATTCCCCTGGATACGTGATTTCTTCTGGTCGTTGAGGACCTGTGGATCTGCAGCAGCCGCCAGACTATATGCTTTCTCTCATCCTAATCAGGTGAGCATATTTCTTAGTGTAATCTCTCCCTGTAACGCGGATAAGACCCTATTGCTAAAGTTGAGCGACTTTTGGTTTTTTAGGGTCGCGTTTCGTTTCGTGAAACCCGACTTTTCCAAAAGTCGGGTCGAGCAAGATCGTCCGATTATAGGGAAAAGTCGGGGTCGTCCCGAAACACGAAACCCAATGTAAATCAATGGGGAATAAAAGTCGGCAGTGAGAGGAGGACAGGAAACACACCTACAGTGCCCATTTGAATGCCAAAAGCATCAATTCTTCTTACTTAAGCTTGTCAACCTTAATTAACTTCATAATATAAGTTACGCACTGAAAAATGGGGGTTATTTGGCTAAAGTTGTGGGGGGGGGAGGGCT
This sequence comes from Dendrobates tinctorius, assembly GCF_039654945.1. Lineage (NCBI taxonomy): Eukaryota > Metazoa > Chordata > Amphibia > Anura > Dendrobatidae > Dendrobates > Dendrobates tinctorius. The sequence continues at coordinate 11,540,196 of NW_027361908.1, forward strand.
GGCTGCAGGTTTTCATGTGCCCTGGGCGAAAGAGCGCCCCTTTAACACATACCACAACTCATCATGCTCCGATACGGCAGATAAATAGCGGTATAGTACAATGAAAAATACCTCACTTTTTACATCTCATGACGAGGCCCATCTATTTCTCCATACAGAATCATTGGTCCCATATAATGTTTGAAACAGTATATGATGAGCTCCACATAATGCTACAGTATATGTTGGTCCCCATGGATGAAGCTCCACTGTCTTATGGGCCCAAATAATGCTCCAAACATAATGGGCCCCATTTCTAATGCTCTAGTGTATAATGGGCCCTGTAAATGCTGCTCCAGTGTCTGATGTCCACCTTTGGAATGTTCCAGTGTATGGTGGGCCCCATCTATCATTCTCCAGAGTATAGTGCTCCCCAAAAATTGCTGTCCCAACATTGAAAACAATCAAATAAGTCTCCTCGCTAGGGAATCCCTGTACTTGTCTGGACAGGTGCTGTAGCTTGCTTAACAGCTCGCCAGCCGTTCTCACGCCCAGTATGGATTGCACGTGATTGCACAAAGGTTAGAAAGGGTACCGTATCCCCGGATAACATGTATGGATAGCGTACACATTCAAAATATATGTCTCAGGAGGCAGGCTCAGACGGTGTTAGGCCCAGTATGGATTGCACGTGATTGCACAAAAGTTAGAAAGGGTACCGTATCCCCGGATAACATGTATGGATAGCGTACACATTCAAAATATATGTCTCAGGAGGCAGGCTCAGACGGTGTTAGGCCCAGTATGGATTGCACGTGATTGCACAAAGGTTAGAAAGGGTACCGTATCCCCGGATAACATGTATGGATAGCGTACACATTCAAAATATATATCTCTCAGGAGGCAGGCTCAGACAGTGTCAGGCCCAGTATGGATTGCACGTGATTGCACAAAGGTTTGAAAGGGTACCATTTCCCCGGATAACATGTATGGATAGCGTACACATTCAAAATATATGTCTCAGGAGGCAGGCTCAGACGGTGTTAGGCCCAGTATGGATTGCACGTGATTGCACAAAGGTTAGAAAGGGTACCGTATCTCCGGATAACATGTATGGATAGCGTACACATTCAAAATATATGTCTCAGGAGGCAGGCTCAGACGGTGTCAGGCACAGTATGGATTTGACGGCCCAGATTACACAGCGGAGGAGCAGGGAGAGGTAAAGATTGCAAATGCTGGGGCCCTGCCCAAGCAAGGGGGGCCCACTCGTGGGCGTCGGTACTGGCACTGGGCCCCTCATAGTACAGCGGTGTGTCTGACGGCGGGTGTGCACCACCACCGTCAGAGACACTTGATTGCACTATGAGGGACCCTGTGCCAGTGCCCGCGCCCAAGAGTCGGCCTACCCACCTGTCCAGGGCAACGGCACTCGCACGGTGTCGTGCGCTAGGTGGTGACCCCGGCCATGGGGGGGGAGGCAGCACAGTTAGGGAGTTTTAGAAAGTGGCATATGTTGATGTTGGACATTCAGCTGATGCAAAAGGCAAAATAGGTGAAGTACCAGGAAGAGGTGGACCAAAGCAAGCCATTTTTCTGTCACCCTATGTGTCATCAGGGGAAGGTGGGACAAAATCCTTGGAAACCCATGCGTGGTTCATTTTAATGAAGGATAGATCATCCACATTTTGGGTTGACAGACGGGTCCTTTTTTCTGTCAGGATTGATCCAGCTGCACTGAAGACTCTTTCCGATAGCACACTTGCAGCTGGGCAAGCGAGCTCCTGTAAGGCATATTGGGCCAATTCAGGCCAGGTGTCCAGTTTAGCGGCCCAATAGTCAAAGGGGAATGACCTGTGTGGGAGAACATCGATATGGGAGGAAAAGTAGTTTGTAACCATAGTTGACAACTGCTGTCTCCTGTCACTTTCCATCGATGCAGTATTACCAGTTGTGTGAGCGGTATTTGAAAAATCAGTCCACAACATTGTCATGAAACCCCTGTCTCCAACGCCACTTCTGCTGTGTGCACCACGAACACCTCTGCCAAGCTGCCCCCGGCCCGTACGGCTCGTGTGAGAACCATCACCGCTGCTGTGTGCTGGGAATGCCTCAAGCAACCGATTTACCAGAGTTGCTTGTTTATTAGCCAATATTAGGTCAAGGTTCTCCTGTGGCATGATGTTTTGTAATTTGCCTTTATAGCGTGGATCCAGGATGCTGGCCAACCAGTAGTCGTCATCGTTCATCATTTTGGCAATGCGGGGGTCCCTTTTTAGGATCCGCAAGGCATAATCTGACATGTGGGCCAATGTTCCCGGTGTCAATGATGCACTGCGAGTGCTGGGTGGAGGAGCACTTTCGGGCAAATCCACATCCCTCCAGTCACGCACAAACCCTGTACCAGACCTTGCCACACCAACATTTTCACTTGCCCCACGAGATGCATCCTCCTCCCCTAAGTAATCATCCCCATCATCCTCCTCCTCCTCCTCTTCTTCCTCCACCTCGTCCAGGAGAGGTCCCTGAGCAGACAATGGCTGAATGTCATCAAGGATTCCCTCCTCCTCTTCCTCCTCATCAACATTGGCTGCAGACGCCTGCTCCTTAAGGTGCGTCAAAGTTTGCATGAGCAGACGCATAAGTGGGATGCTCATGCTTAGGATGGCGTCGTCTGCGCTTACCAGCCGTGTGCATTCCTCAAAACACTGAAGGACTTTACAAAGGTCTTTCAGCTTCGACCACTGCACGCCTGTCAACTCCATGTCTGCTCTCAAAGTGCCTGGCCGTGCATCCTCCCACAAATGCATTATGGCCTGCCTCTGCTCGCACAGCCGCTCCACCATGTGCAGGGTGGAGTTCCACCTTGTTGCAATGTCGATAATGAGGCGGTGGTTGGGAAGGTGGAGCAATCGCTGCAGCTTCTGCATACAAACAGAGTGTACAGGCGACCGGCGGATGTGCGCGCACAGTCTTCGCACCTTCTGGAGCAGGGCTGTTAACTCCGGATAATTTTTGAGGAAGCACTGCACCACCAGGTTCAAGGTGTGAGCCAAGCAAGGTATGTGGCTGAGTTTTGAAAGGGCTATGGCTGCCACAAAATTACGCCCGTTATCACTAACTACCTTGCCTGCCTCAAGATGTACACTGCCCAGCCATGACTCAGTTTGTCGCTTCAAGTACTCGGCCAGCACCTCGGCGGTGTGTCTGTCGCCCAAACACATCATCTGCAACACAGCCTGCTGACGCTTTCCACTAGCTGCTCGATAGGGGGACACATCGTGTGCAACAGTGGCAGCTGCAGATGGAGTGCTCGTACGACTGCGCTCTGTGGACGAGCTTTCGCTTCTGGAGGAGGAGGAGTAGGAGGAGGGTCGAACGCCTACAGCCAACTGTTTCCTATACCGTGGGCTAGGCAGCACTGTCCCACCACCGCTGTCCCCTGTGGACCCTGCATCCACCACATTAACCCAGTGCGCAGTGATGGACACGTAACGGCCCTGGCCATGCCGACTGGACCATGCATCAGTTGTGAGGTGCACCTTTCCGCTCACTGACTGCTTGAGTGCATGGACAATGCGGTCTTTCACATGATGGTGGAGGGCTGGGATGGCTTTGCGAGAGAAGAAGTGGCGACTGGGTAGGTCATAGCGTGGTACTGCATAGGCCATGAGTTCGCGGAAAGCTGTGCTTTCCACCAACCGAAAGGGCATCATCTCAAACGAGATTAGTTTGGCAATGTGGGCGTTCAAACCCAGTGTACGCGGATGAGAGACTGAGTACTTTCTTGACCTACTCATAGTGTCTGGGAGGGTGAGCTGGACTTGAGAGCTGCATATGGTGGAAGTAGCGGTGGACAGGGCGGACTGAGAGAGGGTTGATGATGGTGATGGAGTTGGTGTTCTTTCTGATGGCCTAGAATCAGTCTTTCGTTGATATAACAGTGGGATTCCCTGACTGCTGTGGCCTTGCAACGACACCTCAACATTTGCTGCTGTGCTAACCGGTGGGCTTACAGTGGGGGAAACAATGTAGCGTTGCTGACTACCTTCGTTGTGATCAGTTGCACATGTGGCACTTGAGGTTTGGTGTTGTGTCCACGCTTGCAAGTGCATGCTGGTTAAATGTCTAAGCATGCAACTGGTATTCAAATTTTTCAGATTTTTCCCTCGGCTAAAGGTCTTTGCGCACTTCTTACAGATAACCTTGGCCTGATCATGAGGATTTTGTTCAAAAAAGTGCCACACTGCACTCTTCCTACTTTGGCAGACATTTTGCGGCCTAGCACGCTGTGATCTTTTGACAAGCTGTCCAGCAACTCTTTTGATGTTTGGAACCTGTCTTTGGAGTGCTCTGGGCCTGCCAGATAACAGCTGTTGCGATGTCGATGTCTGCTGTGGATGCTCCTCATCTGAGCTATTGGAAGCAGCACCCTCTTCCCCCAATGGATGCCAATCTGGGTCAACAACTGGGTCATCCATCACCTCCTCCTCAATTTCATCTCCACCTTTCTCTGTGTCACCGTGTATGGTGGTATAGTGTGCGGGAAAGGGGCACCTGAGTCTCATCAGGGTCAAAATCTGGCTCTGTACACTGCGAGGACAATGTAGTGCTCTGAGTGAATGTACCAGCAGAATCATCCATCAGCGGCTGTGAATCAGTGCACTCCATGTCAGATTCATCTTGGCCTGGGTAATTCACCATTTGACTTGATAATCCAGGCATGGTATGTGAAAACAGCTCCATGGAGTAATCAGTAGTATGGCCTGCGTCATCCTTCAATCTTGGTTGGGGTGAAGGACACAAGGAAAGGTGTGGTTCATGAACATGAGCCTCCAATGACGACTCAGTGCTTTTACTTTTTACAACTGAAGAAGAGGAGGCGATAGAGCTGGAGGCTGAGTCAGCAATGTAAGACAAAACTTTTTCCTGATGCTCTGCCTTTAAAAGCGGTTTGCCAACTCCTAGAAAACTAAGCGTTTGAGGCCTTATGTAGACAGACGATGACGCAGGGTCAGCACCTCCTACATTCGGTCCTATTTTGCTCTTGCCACTACCATCAGATCCACCACCAACACCATCATTACCAGCTGCCAACCCCCGCCCAATTCCACGGCCTCTTCCACCAGCCTTCCTCATTTTTGGTAGAAATGTAGACAAAATCCAGCAAACTATATAGTAATGTAAAACAAGGTACAAGGTGTCTATAGGACAGGGGAGATTTAGAATTTCTGCACACACTTGTGGACAGTGGACACTTTTGGATTGTGTGAGGCCCACTGATATCTGAGCGCTATGTGACACGCTCGATGGCACAGCTGCCTGTGACCAAAGTGACGAGAGGATAATGGAGATTTTGAATCTCTGCGCACACTTTTGGACACTGGACACTTGTGGATTGTGTGAGGCCCACTGATATCTGAGCGCTATGTGACACGCTCGATGGCACAGCTGCCTGTGATCAAAGTGACGAGAGGATAATGGAGATTTTGAATCTCTGCGCACACTTTTGGACACTGGACACTTGTGGATTGTGTGAGGCCCACTGATATCTGAGCGCTATGTGACAGGCTCGATGGCATAGCTGCCTGTGACCAAAGTGACGAGAGGATAATGGAGATTTTGAATCTCTGCGCACACTTTTGGACACTGGACACTTGTGGATTGTGTGAGGCCCACTGATATCTGAGCGCTATCTGACACGCTCGATGGCACAGCTGCCTGTGACCAAAGTGACGAGAGGATAATGGAGATTTTGAATCTCTGCGCACACTTTTGGACACTGGACACTTGTGGATTGTGTGAGGCCCACTGATATCTGAGCGCTATGTGACACGCTCGATGGCACAGCTGCCTGTGACCAAAGTGACGAGAGGATAATGGAGATTTTGAATCTCTGCGCACACTTTTGGACACTGGACACTTGTGGATTGTGTGAGGCCCACTGATATCTGAGCGCTATGTGACACGCTCGATGGCACAGCTGCCTGTGACCAAAGTTACGAGAGGATAATGGAGATTTTGAATCTCTGCGCACACTTTTGGACACTGGACACTTGTGGATTGTGTGAGGCCCACTGATATCTGAGCGCTATGTGACACGCTCGATGGCACAGCTGCCTGTGACCAAAGTGACGAGAGGATAATGGAGATTTTGAATCTCTGCGCACACTTTTGGACACTGGACACTTGTGGATTGTGTGAGGCCCACTGATATCTGAGCGCTATGTGACAGGCTCGATGGCACAGCTGCCTGTGACCAAAGTGACGAGAGGATAATGGAGATTTTGAATCTCTGCGCACACTTTTGGACACTGGACACTTGTGGATTGTGTGAGGCCCACTGATATCTGAGCGCTATGTGACTCGCTCGATGGCACAGCTGTCTGTGACCAAAGTGACGAGAGGATAATGGAGATTTTGAATCTCTGCGCACACTTTTGGACACTGGACACTTGTGGATTGTGTGAGGCCCACTGATATCTGAGCGCTATGTGACACGCTCGATGGCACAGCTGCCTGTGACCAAAGTGACGAGAGGATAATGGAGATTTTGAATCTCTGCGCACACTTTTGGACACTGGACACTTGTGGATTGTGTGAGGCCCACTGATATCTGAGCGCTATGTGACAGGCTCGATGGCACAGCTGCCTGTGACCAAAGTGACGAGAGGATAATGGAGATTTTGAATCTCTGCGCACACTTTTGGACACTGGACACTTGTGGATTGTGTGAGGCCCACTGATATCTGAGCGCTATGTGACACGCTCGATGGCACAGCTGCCTGTGACCAAAGTGACGAGAGGATAATGGAGATTTTGAATCTCTGCGCACACTTTTGGACACTGGACACTTGTGGATTGTGTGAGGCCCACTGATATCTGAGCACTATGTGACACACTCGATGGCACAGCTGCCTGTGACCAAAGTGACGAGAGGATAATGGAGATTTTGAATCTCTGCACACACTTTTGGACACTGGACACTTGTGGATTGTGTGAGGCCCACTGATATCTGAGCGCTGTGTGACACACTCGATGGCATAGCTGCCTGTGACCAAAGTGACGAGAGGATAATGGAGATTTTGAATCTCTGCGCACACTTTTGGACACTGGACACTTGTGGATTGTGTGAGGCCCACTGATATCTGAGCGCTATGTGACACGCTCGATGGCACAGCTGTGACAAAAGTGACTAGAGGATAAGGGAGATTGGATTGCTTTTAAAAAAGCAGTTTGCGGAGCAGTGGGTAAACAGCAATGCCAGCGTGTCAGGAAGCCTTAAAAGGCAGCCCAACAACCAACACCACTGATACACCACTATATAGCCTCCCCTTGCACTGCACACACAGTGACTTGTGTGTTGTGCAGGCCAAATCGCTAGCAGCAGAAGCAGTTTTTTTGTCTTCTTCCCTGCCTAACGCTCTCCCTACAGAATCAGCAGCAACCTCTCCCTATACTAAGATCGGCAGAAGTAAGATGGCGGTCGGCGTGCACGCCCTTTTATACCCCCTGTGACGCCCACCAAAGCAAGCCAATCACTTGCATGCCCTTCTGAAAGATGGTGGTGACCCGTGCCTAGGTCATCACGTTGCCCACAGTGTCCGTGGATCCTGATTGGCTGAAAAAGAGCGCAAAACAAACTTTTGAAACGCGACTTTGGCGCGTAAGTCGCCGACCTCGTGGCCGACCTCATCCTAGGGTCGGGTTTCGTTTCATGAAACCCGACTTTGCCAAAAGTCGGCGACTTTTGAATTTTTTCGACCCGTTTCGCTCAACTCTACCTATTGCGCTTTTGTGTCTCCTTTTCTTTGCAAGGGCGAAAGCATAACTGACGAGGATGGGAGCTTCCTGAGGCTTTAAGAAGCTTTCCCAGAACCAATGAGAGGCCACCATAATAAGCCCCAGGTGTGCAGGTAAGAGTCTGCACTGAGATCAAAACATTAACCCCAGAAGTGCAGGTCCACCAGCACTGGTATCATGACAGGAAGTTTAAAACATAATGGTATGATAAAACATTTTCTAAATAATACCTAAAATAGAATGATAAGTGGTTGTCCACCTTTGTGGACATTTATTTCTTACTTAAATGCTTGCATTTGGGTCTAAAAATTATTTTTGCAGTGGGGTTTCATTAGAAATGCTGCACTTTGCACTATTTGCCTCCTGTATTACACTGTCTATTCCTGGCTGTAGAATGAGTTACCAAGGTCGTCTACATTATCTTTATTTTACCAGATGCATTGAGGACATGATTTTATGGCTTTTCCTATTATATAGGTATGACAGATTCTCCTCCTGCTCTTGTTACTGCAGCTTTACTCACAGACTGAACAGTTGTCCACTCTATGCAATGGCTGCTGGTGGACAAGCATGTGACCAGACCTGTCCATCAGTCTCCTCCAATAGAAAAGCAGTTTTGTCCCGTGAGGTATTCAATTGGACAAGGCTGATAGATAGATCTGGTCACATGCTCCTCCAGCAGCAGCGATTTTATGGACTAGAGATCTGTGCAGTCTGTGCGAAAAGCTGAACTAACAAGAGCATTAGGAGAACCTGTCATACTTATGTAATAGTAAGTGCCAGTAAGTCATGTCCGCAACACATCTTTTAGGATAAAGATATAAAGATATTGTGGCCAACCTCGGTAACTCATTCTACAGCCAGCAATAGACAGTGTAATATAGCGGCTATAGGAGGCAAACGGTGCAACATTTTGTATGAAACCCAACTGCCAAAAATGTTTTTTAGCCCCATCTTCATGCATTTAAGTGAAAAATATTATCCCCAAAGGTGGACATCCCCTTTAAGGTTTTGCAACTTTTTGACTTATCACGTTTACAATCATAGTCGCCACAACAATAATGCTGGCTGCTGCAAAATACTTTGTGTGCGTGTATCCACGTAGTGACCTCGAAATTTAGTGTTAATCATTTTTAGATAATGGTGGCAGAATTTAAACCAAAAATATCTCACGCTCCCCCCTTTTCAAAATTAAAAGTGAAAAATATAATTGTTACAATTCTTTTTGCCGATTTCAATATTCCATGTTGGGAATAGCTTACCTAATAACTATAATATGGCCTTTTGCAGCATTCACTTTTCATGTAGTCTTTTATGGCCAGAGGAATTTGTGCTTAGTCATAAAAACTTGTAAATAAATGATTACAGTAAATAGAGGCATTTAACTGCACGTCTGTATTGCCACTCCAGTTTAACTTGTCAAATACACACCACAAGTACCGTATATTAAGGGCAGGGTGCCGTGGAATTATCCTGTCATGTGAATTCTTCCACTGCAATTCTAGTTGATGTCATATTTTTCCTTGGTTTTCTATGTTTGTCAACATAGTTTAGAAACTAATGAAACATTATCCTTATGTCCAAAATGTAGTCTAAACCCCAGACATGGCTTGTGCAACATACATGGTAGAGTGATAGAAAAAATCAGATCAAAATGTATTAGCCGCTAGCAGCACCTCCGACGCTGTTGTTAGCATTCATCTCTATAGTAGTAGTACCAAACGCAAGTCATATTTGACTTTCTTGGGCTCTGGAAAGAATACTTGTGGAGAGGAAGTGGAGGGCGTAATGAAGCATATGTCCCATCACTCATCTCAGCCACTGCAGGATGATGTAGCCTCTGATGGTGACATCATCAGCTGGAGTCAGTCCACCTCCTTCTCTTCCATAACACTTAATGTTGTACATAGCAGAATTTCCATTCCGTCAATGACACCTGCTTCTCTTCTGCCCCATAGTCCTCTAAGGCTAGGTTCACATTGCGTTAGGGCATCCGTTTAACAGATCCGTTAAACGGATGCGCTAATGCTGATGTCATTTTTGACATCTTTAGTGACCTAGCGCTAGCGGTATGCATTAACGCTAGGTAGCGCTCAGGTACCATGCGCTACCCAGCATTAGCCCATACAATTCTATACACAGCGAACGGGTCCACTGGAATAACAGGTGCCATCTTCATACATTAACAAAATAAAGTAGCACACTGTAGTGCTATATTATGTAAGCGTGAAATATGAAATTTGAATTGCATTACTGCTCTAGAAAAAAGAGTGCTACTTTATTTGTTGTTTATATATGGAGATGGCTACTCTTAATAAGCAATTGTTCACACCTGATTTTTGTTTGGAAGTGATTGTCAGTCTTTTGATATTTGAATACACAGTCTTCGGTTATCATCTTTTTTACCAACAAAAAAAAACCTTGTGACAGTTGGTGAAATGGAAGGTCTGATGAATACTTTTTGTGGACTGTCTGCTGTATAATCTTTCATGGCCTGAGTTTCTAGACCCGAAAGATTATATATTTTGGGGCAGCACGGTGCCTCAGTGGTTAGCGCTGCAGCCTTGCAGCGCTGGAGTCCTGGGCTCGATTCCCACCAAGGACAACATCTGCAAGGAGTTTCTATGTTTTCCCTGTGTTTGCGTGGGTTTCCTCCAGGCACTCTGGTTTCCTCCCACACTCTAAAGACATACTGATAGGGAATTTAGATTGTGAGCCTCATCAGGGACAGTGATGATAATGGGTGCAAACTGTAACAGAATATGTTAGCGCTATATAAATATTATTATATATTTTACTCTGAGAAAGAAGGTTGCTTGGCACCAGATCAGTAGTACAAAACCGCAACCCAAGGAAGTGGCACCAGGTGCTACTTCAGGGTTGACCTACAGAGTGGGGCAGCTGACCCTCTAGAGCGGGTAGGCTGCTACGGCCTGAAGGAAGGATGAAGAATGCAGGCAGCAGGTATTTTAAGGACACTGGAACTACGGGTGCAGATGGGATCGGCTGAGGAACAGAAAGCACTGGCAGTTGCGGGCTGGACAGGGTGTTAGACAAATGGGCAATGGCAGGTGTGATGTGGACCGGCTGATGGACAGAATAGCACAGACAGGTATGAGCAGACGAGTACAGAGTAGACAAACAGATGGTCGAACCTGGTGAACTTGACAACTAGCAAGCATGCAAGGCAAACTATCAACATTGCTTAGGCACCTTCATATTGGCTGGGAACACCTTTGGGTGACTCGCGCTGTCCCTTTAAGAGGGAAGGAGTGCACACAAAATAAGCATAGTGCCCGTGCCTACTACTGAACCTTGGTGGACACTGATGCATAGGAGGCAAGATGAGGTTATGTGTGAGTGTAATACACTTAAGGCCCTTTTACATTTAGTGATGCACCAGCGATCCGACCAGCGATCCGACCCGGTCAGGATCGCTGGTGCATCGCTAAATGATCGCTAGTGAGCTTTCATACAGAAAGACCTCACAGCGATGCAGCAGCGACGCAGCGCACGATACCATTCACACACAGCGATCCTGACGTCCTCCCGCCCGCCTCCACGCGTCGCTCGTCGTCACAGCAGGAAGTCTCAGCAGGAAGCGCCCGATGAGAAATGGAGCTGGACATACTCGCGCGATCAGCGATGGACAGCGGGGGAGCCGGTCGCTGGTAAGTATCACACATAGCGATATCGCTAACAATATCGCTATAACGTCACAAAACCAGTGACGTTTTAGCGATATTGCTAGCGATATCGCTTAGTGTAAAACCCCCTTTAATGTCATGTCTGTTAATTATGAGGAGATCTAACAAAGGGCCAAGAGATCAGAAAGTCTGTAGTCAGAGGGAATGGTCTATTGTGTCAAAAGCAGATGCCAGGTCCAGGAGAAGGAGGAGGACAAACTAGCGTCACTTTCATTTGGCGGTAAGTAGGTTGTTGTTGACTTTAGTCAAGGCAGTTTCAGTGGAATTGTGCAGTCGCAAGCTTTAGGGTGTGTTTTCACTGTCCGGATTACATCAGGATTTGCTGCGAATTGGACGCTGCATACAGCCACAGCATCCAATCCACAGCATCCAGATGTTACAGCATAGTGGAGAGGATTTTATGAAATCCTGTCTCCACTATGCATGCAGGGCCGCATCTGGCAGCCCTGCTTATCCGGACATGTGTCACGTTTTTCCAGACTGCAGCATGTCTATGTATCTTGCGGAGACGCTCCATCTCCACAAGATAAATAACCCAATCTATGGATACGATGCGGTGATTCTGCATGTATTCAATGAACACATCCAGAATAACCGCACATACAACAGGGGGCGGCGCTTTGGGAGAAGCGGGGTTTCCACTCCGTCCAAAGTGCTGCCAGTAAGCAGCATGGACAAATACCCATATTGTAAGCTGTCAAAGAGAGCAACAGAGGAAGTGGGAGGACAGCAGTTCAAATCGGACGTGTTATTAAAGTAGTTTGGAGGCATAGGGTAAAAGTGAGATGGGGCAATAGCGAGACACAGAGGATGGGTCAAGGGAGGGCTTTTGAGGATTGTGAGATCGAGGTATGTTAGAATCAGGAGGGGAAGACACCAGTTGCTAGTGACAGGTTGAAGAGGTGGGTTAGGCTGGTGATGAAGACTGTGGTAAGGTATGGAATGAGGTAGAACGCTATTGGGTCAAGGTCACATGTGATGAGGCAAAGTTTTCAGCTGAGATGAGAGGAGAGGGAGGGAAGGCTGGTGGAAGGAGTAGAAAATTAAAGTACTGAATAACCATTTATAGTTATGAGACAGGTATGATATGAGAGATGAGAAGTAGATTTGTTTTGCCGCAATGAGCAATTGTACAGCATTTTTACAACTTCTGTTACTGGATGGGCTACTCCACTACCTTCCTTTGCCTGCCGCACAGTGGTACACTTTGTAGCTGAAGGTCAGAAAGAACATATGCTCCTGTAGATGGCAAGCGCTGGGTCAAGTAGCCTCTGCTCCTCTTCCTCCATCTTAACATCAGACACAGTACAGTCCTCAGAGGTGGCACTTAAATTACCCTTGTTTTCCCTCCGTCACAACTCTCCAACCTCCCAACTGACTGTAGGAAACCACAGATGGCTGAGTCTGCAGATCTGTTCTCGCATTATATGCCACGGCCATCGGAAGTGTAATCCAAAGATTCACAGTCAAGAGGAGGAAATCATCTGCACCAATGCCCACATTTTTTTTCAGTTTGATCCAGGGCTGGATGAAGTACGGTCTGAACAGAATCATAACCCTGGTCAACAGACATTAACCCCGGGGGGTGGAGGTGATCCTTATGAGACTCAGATACTTGAGACACTCACAGACTGTACTGTGCTGTCAGGGCAAGAAGTTTAGGAGGGTGACTCCCAGGGCAAGGAGTGGGAAAGCAGAGAGGATGCCGATGAGGTAGTTGATCCCACTTAGTGTAAATCCAGAGGTATGCAACTGAGTAGCTCAGCAGAAGAGGAGGAAAAAGACCAGGAGGTTACGTTGCGGTTTCCCACAGACACAGAGTTATGCAACCATGACAATCAATGCATCCTCAGCCTCATTTCTGTCAGTGGCCAACAGCGTTCGCTTGTCTGCAGTTGCCTAGCTTGGGTCTTTTTTTTCAGACTGTCAAAAATTGCACAAATCATGTTATCTGCCAACTTGTTAAAAATGACAGAGTAGAGTTAAAAAATGCAATAATTTGACTACTACATGCATGAACTGGCACATGCGCGATCAACATGCATTAATCTGGGAATCTCACTGCGCTAAAATGCAGACTAGCGGGTCTTGCCAACCACCGTTCACATCATCAATTTCACCGCCACAAAATTACAATGAGGGATATGGTGGGCTGTATCACATTTAGCAGCAGAAACATTTATTTTTTTAATGTGCATTAGGTCTGCAGACAGTTTAATTTCACTGCCACAAAATTACAACGTGGGATATGGCAGTCTGTATCATGTTTATCAACAGAAAAAATTATTTTTTTAATGTATATGAGGTCTGCAGACAATTTAATTTTACCGTCACATAATTACAACGTGGGATATGGTGGGCTGCATCACGTTTAGCAACAGAATTTTTTTTTAATGTGCATGAGGTCTGCAAACAACTTAATTTCACCACCACAAAATTACTACATGGGAAATGGTGGGCTGTATCACATTTAGCAACAGAATTTTTTTTATCTGCATGCGCTATGCAGACAGTTCAATTTCACTGCCACAAAATTACAACGTGGGATATGGTGGGCTATATCACATTTAGCAACAGAATTTTTGTTATCTGCATGAGCTATGCAGACAATTAAATTTCACGGTTCCATGACAATTGTGTACAAGATAATTGTGTACGGACAATTGTGTACAGAAAATTGTGTACAGGCCAATTGTGTCCAAGGACAATTGTGTACAAGGACAATTGTGTACAGGGCAATCGCCTTGTACACAATTGCCTTGTACACAATTGTCATTGTACACAATTGGCCTGTACACAATTGTCTGTACACAATAGTCCGTACACAATTATCTTGTACACAATTGTCCTGTCACCAAATTTCACCACCACTAAATAAGAAGGTGAGATATGACATGCTGAATCACAGTAGCAACTGCCAAAAAAATTATGTTTTCCTGGCCAACAGCTCACATCACAGAACAAGGTCACCACACCACTAAATGACAAGGTGACATATGCCTTGCTGTATCACATTTAGCAAGTGAAAAAATAAGATTTTTTTAAAGGTTTACTCATGCCTGGAGCACAATAGAAGCAGTGCACAACACACTTCTATGAAATGTGCACTGCTGTCCTTGTCTTCTACTGGAAGGTCGATTTCACATCAACACTAGACACTAGCTATCTAAACTATGTGACTTAGAAGCAGCTGTCTAGCTAGGTAGCTAAAATTTATCAACATCCAGAAGAAGCATCAGGAGCAGCCTCTCTGCGCTGTTGCATTGTCAAAATGGCACTAACACAAGTTGTCTATTCTTTATATGGAGAGGAACATGTGATTTCAGCACCCAATGACACAAGCCATTGTGTCGGAACATTGTGAATGTTTCCTGCACCCTGATTGGCACACAAAGTTAAAAGAAAAAAAAGTTTATAAGCGCACTGCTCCCCTGAGCTCTGCCAACCCCCTACCATCATCAAACTTGTGCCTATGCTCATCATACACCACCATTATCATAGCCAGTTTATTCAGGAAAAAAAATTTCTGTAAAAAAATGGCACCGCCGCGCTTGCGCAGTAGCATCTTTTGGCAATTTTGCCAGAGAAAAGAAATTGCCAGTGCAGTAGCATCTATTGACAAACCAATAGATGCTACTGTGCCGGTGCCGCCGACGCCATCTTGGTAGAGGAAAAAAATTGTCTTCACCAAGATGGCGCTTGCACTGTTGTATCTATCGGTGATCTGCTAGATGCTACTGCACAGGCGACAATCGTGCCATCTTGATGGAGACATTTTTTTTCTCTAGCAAAATGACGCTGGTGGTGCCTGCGCAGTAGCATCTACCGGATCACCAATAGATGCTTCTCTGCAGACGTGGCCAGCACCAATAGATACCGATTGTTAGGCGTCAGATTTCTGTCGCTGCACAGCAAGAATCCCAAGCCTTACTTCCAGCAGTCTCCCATTCTTTTCCAGCCGCAGAGGAGGTTGCTCAGCAAACTCGTCGGTCCAGGCGCTCTGCCCAGACCAGCTCCGTGGGTTTGCGTGCTGCTGCCACCTCTGGCACATCTATGGCAATACATGCTGCTCAGCAGCGAGATTCTCCAGGGACTAAGTCCCCATGTCAGGCCACTGAGCATGCCCGTGGAGTGATCTCTCATTGGAGATCGAAGGTCATGTGCTCAGGTCCTGCTCGTGTTCGGATTGGCCCATCCGAGAAGCCAGGAAGGTCCCGGACGCTCGCGCCTATAAAAGTTTTGCATGGCCGCTCGGCCTGAGCTAGGATAGACTGTATTTACAGACTATGTGGAGTGAGTGATGTATGCACGTATGAATGTCTCTGGTGAATGACTCATTAAGAAACCCCTACCCTTGGTACGCATGTGTTGTGCAGCCTAGCCTGCTAGCGCCCAGGCTTAGGTGTAGGTAGGACAGAGGTTGAATCAGGCATCAGTCATCACCAGGGACTCGGCACGCCTCAGTGCACATGCACCGCTTCATAGCCAGCGTCTATAGCGGCGCTCGCGGCAGCGACGCCGCACATGCTCAGTGGGCCTAGAAGGACTCTAACCCCGTGTCCTTGGGGTAGAGTTCTGTGGCCGTACACTGTGTGCTCTTTTGGCCAGGCTCTGTGAGCTAAACAGGCTCCGGCATCTACGTTCAGTGGTTGTGCGACTCTGTGCATTAACAGAGTTCGCACCTGTTCACATTGGGTGACGTAACCCACGTGTGACTGTTTTTACGCTGCTATATTCTTCTGCCATTACCTAGCAGCAGTGTACCACCTCTGCACGGTGGACCCCGGGCTGCGAACGCACCTACTATTATTTTATAATTTGGTGCATTCCGCCAGCCCTAACACCAATAGATGCTATTGCGCAGACATGGCCAGCTCCTTTTTAGGAGAGAATTATTTTTCCTTCCAAATAAATTTATATAACCAATTAACATAATTGAACAACCATTACAGATGCGATCATGCTACTGCGCAGATGCCGCCACTGGTGCCAACCTACTGAATGTGATTTATTTATTTTTTTAAACTATATTATATTCAGTTTGTAAAATAAGGGTAGGTCAGTGAGGGATCAGTGACCTGTCATAAGCCATCAGTATGAATATCTAATCAGCGCGTCACATAACAACCCCCCCCCCCCACAGGCTAGCCCTGAGCACGAGCATATCATTAACTGAAAATTGAAAATAAAGATTAAACAACAACCACAAGATGGATTACATCAACCAAGGTTTCATTTTAATCAGTGTAACAGCACCAACCTGATACTATCTGTAGGTTACACAATCCTGCTGACAGGCTCCCTTTGAGGGATTACTGCAGTATATTTCAGATCAATTTATTCACAGTCACACTGAGTGACTATACAGGTACAGCACTTCCCTATATCACTTGAATCTTTGGATAAATATTCACAGACTGAGACTACCATTCCAATTTTTTATCTGCTTTAGCACAACATTCCTGCCCTGATGAAGTGGCCAGGAGGCCATGAAACGCATTGGCTTTAGTGTGAATAAAGGTTTGCTTGCATCTTCGGTTGGTTCCTTGTGGTCTAGAGCGGACGAACCCCGGCTTTTCTCTTCTCTACTATTTTATCTGCATCCCGGGATCTGCAGCGGCCAAAACTTCCTTAGGTGGTTGTGACCCTTCACAACCACATCAGGTGAGTGGATTACCTTTGTTAAACATGCTGGTGTCCCTCATTTACCACCTTAGTGCGCTCCTCCTCTCTTTATTTTTTGCGTTAGCACTGAAGTAGTTCACCACAATCAGATTAAGCCTTTTGCTGTCGCTATGTGGAAAGGGCAGTGTGCTTTGACCTCATATCGCTACACTGTACAAGCATAAAATGGTGATCCTTGACTGATTCTTGTCTTTTATACTGCCTCTCATAGCCCCCTGACTAGTTGTGCTAGGTCGTGTTATGCGATAGCTGCAGTGCCTTATGAGGAAGCCTGTGCAGCTGCGCTTGATGTCATTGGTCTGAGTCTTCAGTGTTTGAAAAAGTCGCAGGCATTTTTCCTTTTTTTGGCCAATCCTCAGTAATTGAGTTATAGAATGTACAAAATAACAGGGGCCTTCAAATTTCAGGAAATTACAGTAGACTCTAATTTGATCCTCCTTGAATCAATCCATGTATCTCTAGCAGACAGGTTTTAAAGTACAAAATACAAATTAGATAAAGTATAAGATACTAATAACCTCCTTAGTAATACACAGTACTTCATCACACATACGATGTTATCAATAGCAGTGACTTTTAGGCTGCGTTCACACGTGGCGTTTTTTTCACGTTTCCGAGGCGGTTTTAACCGCGCGATTTTGCCGCGAAAACGCGAAAAATAAGCATCCCATGCATTCCTATGGGATTCCGCAATGCTGTGCTAATGCTGCGGTTTTTACCGCGGCGGAATCGCTTCGCGGTAAAAACCGCAGCATGCTCATTAATTTTGCGGAATCGCGGCGATCCCGCACCCATAGGAATGCATTGTTCCGCTTACTTCCCGCATGTGGCTGTGCACACCATGCGAAAAGTAAGCAGAACATTTGCGGATGGTACCCACGGTCCGGAGGGGAGGAGACTGTCCTCCGGGCTTTGGGTACCATATCCCTGTAAAAAATAGAATTTAAAATAAAAAATATTGTTATTCTTAGCTTCCGGCGTCCCGCGCAGCCTTCCCGCTTCTCTCCACGCTCTCGTTCCCAGTAATCCTTTGCGAAAATGCCCGCGATGACGTCCGTTCTCGCGGGATCGCGAAGTCTCGCGGTTATTCGTGCGACGTCATCGCGAATTACCGTGAAACATCGCGATCCCGCGAGAACGGACGTCATCGCGGGCATTTTCGCAAAGGATTACTGGGAACGGCTGCGCGGGACGTCGGAAGGTAAGAATAACACCATTTTTTATTTTTTTTTTACATTTTATCTTTTACTACTGATGCTGCATAGGCAGCCTCAATAGTAAAAAGTTGGTCACACTCGTCAAACACTATGTTTGACGAGTGTGACCAACCTGTCAATCAGTTCTCCAAGCGATGCTACAGATCGCTTGGAAAACGCTAGCATTTTGCAAGCTAAATACGCTTGCAAAATGCTAGTTTTTCCGTGGGGAAAATTGCGGGAATTTAAAATGTGATTTTCCCACGGAATGGAATTCTCGCGGTAATTTCCGCGAGAGTTCCGGTATGTGTGAACTTAGCCTTATAGGAAAACATAACAAACAGGAAATCCCCACATGTATTCAGGCTGTCTACCTTCCACAAATCATGCAGCTGCGTCGACAAAAACGAAATCTCCAAGCTCGCCAAAATACTCGGAGGACACCCGAGCATGCTCGGCAAAACCCAACGAGTATACTCGCTCATCACAACTTGTAACCTTGAGATTGTTGATATTGTTCAAAATTTTGGTTTTCAAGTCCTCAGACAGGTGTCCTCCTTCTATTCTTCATGCTTAGTGTGTCACCCACAGACCCACAATGCAAAAATTGAGGTACCTTCCTCCTTTTTACCTGGTTTCAGGTGTGATTTTCATATTGCAAACACCTGTTACTTGACAAAGGTGAGTTTGAACGATCATCACATACATGAATCAAAGTTGATTACCCATCGTATGTGTGATGAAGTACTGTGTATTACTAAGGAGGTTATTAGTATCTTATACTTTATCTAATTTGTATTTTGTACTTTAAAACCTGTCTGCTAGAGATACATGGATTGATTCAAGGAGGATCAAATTAGAGTCTACTGTAATTTCCTGAAATTTGAAGGCCCCTGTTATTTTGTACATTCTATAACTCAATTACTGAGGATTGGCCAAAAAAAGGAAAAATGCCTGCGACTTTTTCAAACACTGAAGGCTCAGACCATTGACATCAAGCGCAGCTGCACAGGCTTCCTCATAAGGCACTGCAGCTATCGCATAACACGACCTAGCACAACTAGTCAGGGGGCTATGAGAGGCAGTATAAAAGACAAGAATCAGTCAAGGATCACCATTTTATGCTTGTACAGTGTAGCGATATGAGGTCAAAAACTGATAAAATTCTGACATGAATTTGTATTCTATAAGGCTCAAATATAAATTGGAATGTCTGGGAACAAATGTTTCAAATAATGAGAATTTGGGGAAAACTAAAAATGACTACCTCAAGCCCAAGCCAATAGCAACAGTTTATATTATTTAATTTATAATTGTTTAGGTGTTATCTGTCTATGATATTATTGCTATTGACAATAATCATGAAGATCATCATTATAATGATATGCTAAAAAGTATGTGCAATTAAAGTTCACTTGTCCTATATAAGAGGAGTCACACTATGGGAAAAGTTTAGAACTATGCTTTTTTTTAGCAAGTATAATCTTTTAACTGTATATCCCATATCAGTCTCAAAATTCAGATTAATTTTTGTTCCCTTAATAACATAATAATAGGGTTGGTACATTTGAATATTAACAATATGTGTGGCTTTCACCATGTTTCATGGATGCTTTTTTTATTGTCAATTCATCAGATTGTACACTGTAGAACTAAAACAAACCTAAAGGGACAGAATTTTTATCCATCTTGAAATCATACCATGCTCATTCTAAATTTACTCTTAAGTAAATTAAATAGCCAATACTTTTGATTAGCAGTATTAATATGAACCTCGCGGCAAAAAATGTCTGTCTGAACAGGGGGACCTTATTAGAGGATAATAGAATGAATTTGTGCCAACCAAATTTTCACTGTAAAGTTAGCGTTTTGCTTCAAAGTTAAAACCAGACATAATATGAGATCTATAAAAGGGACCAAATGCACATTTGGCTTAATAAAGTCTTACTCATATGCCACATACCCGCACATGTTCCAGACACTTGGGTAGCAGACAAGTTGACATAGTGCAGATGGAATGGATCAAGCTGTGGTTATGGCCGCTGGTCAATCTTACCTTTAAAATATATTCAAATGAAACTCAACTTTTGTTCAAAAATATAAAAGTGCATAGTAAGGAATTTTACTGTCTTCCGAAAACCACATTTCTAACTTAACTTGTTTATAGACACGGGTAGTCCACAATGCTGGTATTATTGTTAATTGTCATAAGACATACAGTTGTGACCAAAAGTTTTGCATTACTTCTGTCACGGTCACGTGTGTCTGGACGCAGCGAGTACCGCAAGGCGAACCCATATGACACACGTGACCCTGGATACACCGCCTCCAGTGGGGCGAATTTAAATAATAAACACGTGCAGCTGGATACACCGCCTCCAACTGGTGAATTTAGACATTACACGTAAATACAAGCCTGGAAACCCCGCCTCCAGTAAGGCGAATTTAAACAATAAGGGAAACCTGGGAAACATTAACAATGGTGGGCCCTGCGATAGGGAATAGGGAAGTGGAGACCTCCTGAGCTCCCCTGAGCCAGTGTCCCTGCACTCCTAACGTTCCCTATGCTGGTTCCGCACCGGGCGCGCAACAGGAACCTAAAAACCCTAGCTCGCCCTGACCTAAACCCTCACTAGGGAATTAGTCGGTGCGGAAACTAATCCCACCACTGCACTAAAACACACATGAGGAAAGATGACAAAACAGGGGAAACACCACTTAGCTTTGCTCTGTTGCATACGCTCCTAGCAACAGAGCCCACCACCTGTGTACATCTTCTCCTCCACCCGGATCCATCACCATAACTGGATCCTTCACCATAGTGCAGCCTTGGAGCAGAGTCCACCACCAATTGCAGAAGTCCAGTAACAGAGTCCCAAAGATTATTTTCAGCTCCTGCCCAAAAAGTCAAGCATGCTTGAGTCCAGCTCTCAGCAACCAAGTCCCGCATGCTGAGTGCAACTCTCTCCATAGTGGTCACTCCACCAAGCCATGCAAGCACTTCCTGCCAACACCATAAACTGTAACTCCACCACACCATGCCAGTCCTTCTTGCAGACCATCTAGCTGCCACTCGTCCCCTCTGGCTGGGCTACGCAGGACTCATGTTCAGCTCCTTCATTCACCCAGGCTTGCTTGTGAATGACTAACACACAATCAATGTCACCAAACCATCAGACACACCTGGCTCCCTTTTATAGAGCCTAACACCTGATTTGTAATTAAGTACACATTAAACCAAAGAAACTAAAGTGCACTACCGCTCACCACCACGGGCAACTTAGAATGAACAACACCACGTGTAATAATTCTAATGGCCACCGGGGGCAATCAACCCACTTTGGCACCAAGCCAAAGGAAAAAAGTTCACTTTGTCCATTTAAACTGTCAGATCCACCTTGGATCATGACAACTTCTGTCTGGTTGTTGTGATACAATTTTCCTGGTGATTTTAGTAAACCGGAAGAAAATGGTTGTGAGCTATAAGGATGAAAATTGTGTTTGACACTGTTTTATCCCTTTAGATGTTAGTTTTCAACATTTGCTGTGCCAAATGTTTTGCATATTTTGTCATGGGGAGTCGAATTTTGCCTAAAATTTTTATCTCTTTTTTGTTTGTGTGAATTTTGGTTAAAACATGGCAAGAACAGAGCCAAATTTATCACCAGATGTCAGAAAGCTTATTATTCTGAGAGTGAAGTCAGGCAAAAGCCAAAAAGAGGTAGCTATGGAATTCAACTGCTCTCAGTGTCATGTATAATAAAGAAAGAAAAAGAAGAAAAAGAAGGCTATGGAACAGCTGACAAACCTAGAAGTGGATGACCATAGAAATCTTCCTCCAAAGTTGCTCACATTATTAAGAAAAAGTCAGTATTTGATGTCCATAAAAGTGCTGTGCAGATTTCACACAAAATTAACAAAGACTATAGGGTCAAAGTGAGTCGCCAAACAGTGGCGCGACGGTTCAGAGCAGTATGCTTGAATGCACGAGTTCCGGTCAAGAAGCCTTTCATCTCTGCAAAGAACTGGAAGGTCTGACTTGAGTTTGCCAAAGAACACAGCCAATGGAAAAAGCAGTTTGGTTTAATGGTTTAAAGTATTGTGGTCGAACGAATCCAAGTTAAATCTGTTTGGTAGTGATGGCAAGCATTGAGCCACTCTGGGGAGATCTCAGGAATGTAGTTCATGCTAGACAGCAGGAGAATTTACAGGAACTGGAGGCTTTTTGCCAAGAAGAGTGGGCAGCTTTGCCATCTGAGAAAATAATGAACCTCATCCACAACTACCAAAAAAGACTTCAAGCAGTCGTTGATGTTAGAGTGGGCAGTACATGGTATTAAGAAATGGGGTATGTGAACTTTTTATCAGGGTCATTTGGATGTTTTGAGTTGTCATTATGATTATAAAGAGAAAACGCAGTAGTTTGACAATAAATGGCTTCACCCAACCACTAACCATGAGTGGAGGAAAATTTTTGGTGTTATCATTCATATTCTCTGAAAAAAGGCCAAGAAAGCAAAAATTCAGCTGGGGTATGTAAACTTTTGAGCACAACTGTATATATACTGTATATATATCATTTTATTTTTTGCTTTGGAATATTAGTGGTTCTTTCATACATATTTTTGAAATATGTACACATCGCCAGAGGTTTGGTAATGTTTATAAAGTGATATGGTATTTGTTGATGACCAAAAATGAAGATTGGATTATCACCTGTTGTGTCTAGCATTTGATTTGTTAACTGAAACGCCTAGGAAATAAAGCTTTTAAAACCTACTTTTCTTGGTCTGGACTGGCTATTCGTAGGCAGTGCTGTAAGATCACCTCAACAAGAAACCTCCCTCTTCAACATGTTCTGGATCCTGTGGGGGATCCAGCGGGTGGAGCAGCAGTTCTATTGTTTCACATGTTTACCACACTGTTGTCCCTGGATGCACAACCACTAAAGATGAGCCTTTGACTAAACTTTATTATAGGTGGTGTTGGTTGATATGCTCTTTCTTTCCTTATTTTATGATGTATGGTACCAAACACCTACAGTGAAACATGGTGGTGGCAATGTCATGATCTGGGGCTACTTTTCTGCATCTGCTATTTGCCCTCTGTATAGAAGTGATGGAAATATGAATGCTACCATGTACAAGGATATATTGGAGAATATAATGCTGCCCCATGGTAAAACCAAAGTAGGCATTGCTGGAAATTCCAGCAAAACAATGATCCTAAGCACACATACAATTTAGTAAAAAATTGGATAACAAAAATTTTTTTCACCTGTTGCAGTTGTAAGGCAGTGGTAGCACTGTACAAAGTGATGAGGCAGTGACCAATAAAGTTCAAACATAAAAGTGTCTTTAATGTGTTATCTTCACACAGAGAAGGTTCCAATCCACAGAAATGCATATAACTTCATTACATATAAGTTCAGTGCATATTATCAGTGTTCAGTTCACAACAGTTCATAGCACTTCATAGTACACAGCATCCTTTAGATTGCAGTCACTGCACACGCTAGTCCTCCACTGACTAGTTCCAATGGGTGTCCTGCACCACTTTATCACAGTCTCTACTCATAGCCGTACACAGTGTTTGATATAATCCGGGTCGCAACCGGACCCCATATCCACCTGGTTGCAACTGTTAAACATGCTGTGGGTGCCAGGCCTATTGGCACTGTTCCGTCCTGTGCTCTGCACAGCAACAAGCACCAACTCACTCTGGCCCTGACACACCTGAGACTCCCACAGACCTACTCAGATCTCACTAACCCTTTCCTGTAGGGCTTTTATCACAGAAACCTGTGGCTTTCAGCCACATGGAAAACCTGTGTCTGGAATGGAACAGACTGCGACACTATCATACTGCAATCTGTTTCATACACAGCATCCAGTGCAGGTTTTCCCTACCTCTGTCTTGGACACTAACATGTCCAAGACTAAAGCCCCCATCACACATAGCGATCTCGCTAGCGAGATCGCTGCTGAGTCACAAGTTTTGTATGCAAAACTGACCAGTGACCGGCCCCCCTGCCGGTTATCGCTGATCGTCCAGGAATAGCCAGGACATTTTTTTGATCGCTGGTCTCCCGCTGGCCAGCATGCATCACTGCGTGTGACAGACGGAAGACCAGTGATCAGTGCGCTGGTAACTAAGTTAAATGCAGGGTTTCTAAGCACCGCACTGTGCTTAGAAACCTGATGTGTACCTTAGTTACCAGCGCGCTGATGCAGGGAGCTGGTGACCTAGGTACACATCGGGTTTCTAAGTGATGCATGCTGCTTAGAAACCCGATGTGTACCTTAGTTACCAGCTCCCTGCATCAGTGCGTACACAGTGACGCTGCGCACTCGGCGTCGCTGGTGCTGATCGCTCGTGAAGCTGCCTGTTTGACAGCTCACCAGCGATCATGTAGTGACTCACCAGCGATCCTGACAAGTTGATATCGTTGTTGGAATCGCTGGTGAGAAGCTATGTGTGACGGGGCCCTAACACCTACTTTTATTATCAGTCTGCATTGCAGCCACAGCTACGCCTGTGACTGCCATGCACACATATGGCTTTCATAAACCTCCATGCATATCCTGGGGAGACTATACAGTGACCCTTACCTGTGACATCGGTCACTGCTTCCCCATTGCAATCCCAGCTATGCCTGTGACCGCAATGCATTCCCATAGCCTCAATATGCCTCCGTGCGCATCCTGGGGATAACATACAGTGCCCCCTAGCTATTACAGGGGTCACTGCCTCACACACTGGACAAGTCAATCACCTGATTTAAACCCTAGAGCACCTTTGGGATGAGTTAGGTGATGAGTTGGGACCCGTACCAATAGCAATAAAGATGAATTGTTTGCAGATTTACAAATGGAATGAAGCAAGATCCGTCAGGATGTCTTGAATACCCTATTGGCTGCAATGCCCCATCGGTGTGGTGCAGTAATTATAGCAAGAGGTTATGCTACAAAATACTACGTTATGGCATTGTAAACAATTAATTACTCTCTATATTGTGATCAATAAATAGTATATGTGAAACGTTTGGCAGTCAGTTTTTTTTAATCAAATGACTATACCTATATTCTAAAGCATTTTGGTAAAAATTAAGGTCTTTCATGATGACAACTTCATGCACTTTCAATTCATCACCAGGAAAATGGCACCACAACAACAAGACAGAAGTAATCACATTTAAAAAAAAGTTAAACTTTTGGTCTCCACTGTATATAAATCATGTGTACATTTTTGAAACATCAACAGTTGGGAAAATAAGTATTTGATACACTGCCGATTTTTCAACTTTTCCCACTTACAATGAATGGAGAGGTCTGTAATTTTTATTGTAGATACACTTCAATTGTGAGAGACAAAATCTAAAAATAAAAAAACCCCAAAAAATTGTATGATTTTTACATAATTAAATTGCATTTTATTGCATGAAATAAGTATTTCATCACCTACCAACCAGCAAGAATTTTTTTTAAGATTCTGTCTCTCACAATTGAAGTGTACCTACAATAAAAATTTCAGACATCTCCATTTTCTGCAGGAGGGAAAACTTGCAAAACCAGCAGTGTTTCAATTAATTACCATATTTTCACTACTGTATAAGTGCATGTTCAAATGTTCTGTGTCTCACTCTTTGCGTCTGCATGGTTTTGTTTCTATTGAAATGGATTTTTGGTAGCAACTCATCCAAGAAGTCCATAGTAGACCTATGTGCACTGTACAATGTTGCAGTTATTTCAATCAGTTCAGAGCTGATTCCAGAGTGGGATTTCATGCATCTCTCATGTTTGACACCACAGAGCATTGGGGTATGTGCACACGGTGCGGATTCTGCTGCGGTTCCGCAGCATTTCTGCACCTGCGGGTCTGCAGCGGATTTACCTGCGGTTTTCTCTACAAAATCCGCACACCCAATAAACTACGTGTGCACATAGCCTTGCACTTCTGCTTCTAAACCTAACTGTTTGTTTGTAATAGTCCAGAAGAGCTCAAACATATGGGAAACTCCTTTCTGGCTCAAAATTCCTGTTTGGGAAAGACTGATGTAATACTTACTGATACATTTTTCAATTTATAAGTACCATTTTTACTCACTTTAGATAATTTAGTTATTAACACATGTGATGTACAGGAGCATCTTTCATTGTACCAACAAGTGATCAATGTGAAGTTGGCTCTTTGTAATTCTTAATTTTCCATGTGATAGTGATGCAGGGAAATTGACTTCTTTAGGTGACTATGGCACAGTGGGGCTTGTATCTGAGGTTCTTGCTAACAGCAAATAAGGACAACTGCCACCATTTGCCTATTTAGCGATATCGAAATATATATAATTCACGCTTTCTAGAGTCAATATAGAACCAGCTAGGGAGCGTAGCAATAGTGTATGCACTTGTAACAAGGGCAACTGGGGGGATATTTGTGGCGAGTCCACTGAGCAAATGGTCTCTGAGCCCCCCTGGGCCCTTGTACATAGATAGAAGGGACCAACACAGCTTTTCCCCACAGGTTACCCTCTCTTCCTCTGGTCACAGCAGTCCAGGCAACTAAGGGTCCGGGAATGCAACTGTATTCCAACAGGGAAAAATAACTTTTATTGAACAATGATGAAGGATGGATGAAAAGACAATTTCAACACTGGCTTCCTGCTCTCTACCTGATACTTGCTGTGGCCGTACCCACAACGGCCGTAGCAGCTGAAGTTCACAGTAGTCCAATTACTGGCATCTGGGCGCCTGAGACCCCTTCAGCAAAGGCCCTTCCCAAGTCCTGGGTGCCTGTGTTATAATCCTTCAGTCCATATGATTCTTTGATCTGGGGCAACAGATCTCTCCCATCTGGGAGTCTGGCAGTGCCCCTTAAGTTGCGCACATCTGCCATGGCCAATGTACCTGGGCATGGCAACCTTGACAAATAAAACATATAACAACAGAGTCCCAGTCTCTCTGCAGGTAGGTTAAAAAAACCCACAGTTCATAGTCCACAAGAGCCGGTTGGCCCTTTAACACTGGTGGCTGAAGTCTCTGAAGTGGGCCTCATTCAGACCCAACAGTCTATGTTGTGGCCATAGTCCTTCTGGGGACAGTCTTCCCCTCCCTCCTTTCAGTGAACCATGGGCCCTTCTAGCGATGGTGGGCTACTTGTTAAACATGGGGCCAGTCCATGAGTTAAAGTGAGGGCAAAGTTCACGAGCACACAGTCCAGCAGCTACATCTGGAGTCCATGCTACTAACCCCCGTGGGACTTTGGACTGGTGATCCAGTAATGGAGGCACCAATGGGTGCAAAACAAACTGGAGGGGAAAACATACAAACATGGCTGCCATCCGGTAGCCACTTAAGATACTATTGTCTTTGAGCACCGTATAGAACTTACTGCCCTCTTAGGGACATGGAACAGTCCCTTGCTCTGGGTGCAACCAGCAGTAGCATCAAATTTTAAAGGGCCACTTAGTTTGTACACTGAGTGGCATAGTGGGCCACATTGGGACCCCGCACTCCCTCCAGTGGTGGTCCTGTAGCTCTTGGAGCCTCCGGCTCCATAGACTTATTGGTGGACGGCTCGCCAATCTGAGGCACCGCTTTCTCCTGTGCGGCGGGGGCAGCTGCGGCCATAGCAGCCGACCATTACACATGCAAGGCCTCTTTTGATGGGCTGGTCTCTCGATCAGAGGCCAGTTTGATGTCCACTGCATAGGTCCCCCGAGGCCCTTCTTCTCTTATGAAGGACACGTAGTCACCCTCTCAGAGAGGACCACGGAACATGAGGGACCAAGAATTGATAAACACTTTGGCTCCGGTCTCCAGCTCCTGCAGGAAAATGTAACCCTTTCTTTGGTTCAGATACCGGACGAGGACACGGGTCATCCGGCCTGTTGCGGTTCCTCCGCCAGGGTGCTGCAGCTCCTCAAGGATGTGGCGCACCCGCTGCCTCTTCTCCCAGATTACCCCGTGAATCCACTCGGCTTCCATAGTGATGGGTGCTTCCAGCTCTCCTATGCGCAGACCGCGAAAGTCAGCTGGAATGGGTGCGGCCCGGGGAAGCGCAGGTGCCGGCGCTGCCAGTGAAGATGGCGGAGTCGGTAGCCGAGGCACCTCCAGGGACGACGGCAGGGTCAGCAGCTGGGATGCCTCCAGGGAGTAGGTCAAGGGAAAAGCATCGGGGTGGCCTGGCAGGGGTCTCTTACTCACCACTGCAGCAGTCAGTAATCCTCCTGTGTGACCGCCAGCATAATAGGCAGAAATGACAATGCATAGGGCTGAAATAAAATAGCATTGCGCATGATCAATCTATTGTATATAAGTCATGAAAGAAGTCTTACACAGCCCATAGCCAAACAGTGTAGAACACACTGTATATATATATATATATATATATAAAGCAAGACGGAAGAAAAAAACAGTGCATAGACGTCAAGAGATAAATAGAAAAATCACATATCTTTATTAGGAGACACAGGTTAAAAAAGGCTTGGTGGCATGACAAGAGTGACATAAAAAGGTAGCAGAACGATAGGTGTATAGTGTCCATATAAAATGGTACTCAAGTCTATATTACATAGCATCTGGTAGTGAGACAGGTATAATACAAAATTGAATAGGTTAAATAGTCCTAGTAAACATGTAAAGGTGCAATGGAGAGCCGGCCAGTCAATGAAGAGTTAAGGGTATAATCCCCGACCGACCAGCTAACCAGAGCACAAACAGGTAAATAGGACTTGGAATAATAAACTACATACCAGGGAATGGGACACTGGACACCCCGTGCTGCAAGAGCCCCGACGTACGTTTCAGAAGCAAATCTTCCTTCCTCAGGGGGTGAATAAAGATATGTGATTTTTCTATTTATCTCTGGACGTCTATGCACTGGTTTTTTCGACCGCCAGCATAAGTGATTGTGGCCGCCATTATCCCCTGCAAGGCCGCCTCCAGGATCTTCCACACTCCTCTGAATTCCTGCTGGGGTGTCATCAGGTCCTCATCCTCCGCTGGTTGATGACTTGGCTGCCGTCATGGGGTTCACGCCTCCAGCTCTTCTGACCACCAGGCCTAGAACCTCAGGCCCGCTTCTGCTCAGGCCTTGGGGTGCCTCCAATCCTGGCACCTGCTGCCGCTGTGGTATGACATGCTACGCCTATCCATGCCAGCTGATAATGGCGTCTCATCCTCTGACAGACAATTCATCTTTTTTGTGTTCCACCCATTCGTGGGTGGGGTCACTTCCTGTGGCTCCACCCATTTCTCTAGGTTTGGTCACTGAATGGTATTGTTCAGAGTTTAGACAGTGGTCCACCGAAGTGTCCTGCAATGACTCTGCGCTTAAATGTCAGTTCAGGAGAGGACTGCTGGATCCTCTGAAGGACGCTCTGGCTCTCCATCTGCCACCCAGCTCCTTGGAGGCCATTCACATGGATCGGAGACTGCGGGAGACAGGAGTAATTCAGCAAGAGGTTCCTTTACATCCTGCTAAATCTGAAGTTATGCCATACATGGAACCTATGGAGGTTGGGGCCACTAACCTCAAGGAGAAGGAGATGAAGCGACGACGTGAAGGGGGATATTTTTATTGTGGATGTCCAGGATATTGGAAAAAAGACTGCCCCTCTTGCCCACTGACTAACAGGTTGCCTAAGTCTGGGTGATTGCCGAGGAGGTCACCCAGACTCTCAGGTACCTTCTTCCTCATTTCAAAAGATTTTGTTGGAGGTGGAACTTTGTTGTGGGGATGGTTACACACCCACTTCAGCTTTTGTGGACTGTGGGTCGTCCATGAACTCCATTGATTTGAGCTTGGTGTCCAAGAGTAAGATAGGAACAGTTAAGCATATCATTGCCATTGATAAGACACCGCTGGTTAAAAATATTGTTACGTTTGTCTCTGAGGTGTCTCTCCTCAAGGTGGGTTCCTTGCATCAGGAACGAATTTCATGTTATGTTCTGGATAAACTTCCAGCGTGACTGGTGTTGGGATTCTCCTGGTTACAGTTGCATAATCCTGTTATTGACTGGGAATCTCGGGATATTGTGAAATGGGGTCCTAATTGTTCAAATGGTTGTCTTTCTGCTGTTCTGGTGTCATCCGTTTATCTGGAGATTTTAAGTATGTGTTTTCCAAAAAAGAGGCTGAGGTCTTGCCACCACATCGCCTCTATGATTGTACTATTAATCTTATTCCAGGTGCTAAATTGCCCAAGGCCCGGAAAGTACCGCTATGAAAGATAATATCTCTGAAAGTTTACGTAAAGGTCACATCCGTCCCTCTGTCTCTCCTGTGGCTGCTGGATTTTTTCTTGTCAAAAAGAAAGATGGTGGTTTACGCCCTTACCTTGGTTTTCGAGAGCTAAATAAAATTATGGTGAGAAATACCTACAGTTGTGGCCAAAAGTATTGACACCCCTGCAATTCTGTCAGATAATACTCAGATTCTTCATGAAAATGATTGCAAACACAAATTCTTTGGTATTATTATCTTCATTTAATTTGTCTTAAATGAAAAAACACAAAAGAGAATGAAGCAAAAAGCAAAACATTGATCATTTCACACAAAACTCCAAAAATGGGCCAGACAAAAGTATTGGCACCCTCAGCCTAATACTTGGTTGCACAACCTTAAGCCAAAATAACTGCGACCAACCACTTCCGGTAACCATCAATGAGTTTCTTACAATGCTCTGCTGGAATTTTAGACCATTCTTCTTTGGCAAACTGCTCCAGGTCCCTGATATTTGAAGGGTGCCTTCTCCAAACTGCCATTTTTAGATCTCTCCACAGGTGTTCTATGGGACTCAGGTCTGGACTCATTGCTGGCCATCTTAGAAGTCTCCAGTGCTTTCTCTCAAACCATTTTCTAGTGTTTTTTGAAAAGTGTTTTGGGTCATTGTCCTGGTGGAAGACCCATGACCTCTGAGGGAGACCCAGCTTTCTCACACTGTGCCCTACATTATGCTGCAAAATTTGTTGGTAGTCTTCAGACTTCATAATGCCATGCACACGGTCAAGCAGTCCAGTGCCAGAGGCAGCAAAGCAACCCCAAAACATCAGGGAACCTACGCCATGTTTGACTGAAGGGACTGTGTTCTTTTCTTTGAATGCCTCTTTTTTCTCCTGTAAGCTCTATGTTGATGCCTTTACCCAAAAAGCTCTACTTTTGTCTCATCTGACCAGAGAACATTCTTCCAAAACGTTTTAGGCTTTTTCAGGTAAGTTTTGGCAAACTCCAGCCTGGCTTTTTTTATGTCTCGGGGTAAGAAGTGGGGTCTTCCTGGGTCTCCTACCATACAGTACCTTTTCATTCAGATGCTGACGGATAGTACGGGTTGACACTGTTGTACCCTCGGACTACAGGGCAGCTTGAACTTGTTTGGATGTTAGTCGAGGTTCTTTATCCAACATCCGCACAATCTTGCATTGAAATCTCTTGTCAATTTTTCTTTTCCGTCCACATCTAGGGTGGTTAGCCACAGTGCCATGGGCTTTAAACTTCTTGATGACACTGCGCACGGTAGACACAGGAACATTCAGGTCATTGGAGATGGACTTGTAGCCTTGAGATTGCTCATGCTTCCTCACAATTTGGTTTCTTAATTCCTCAGACAGTTCTTTAGTCTTCTTTCTTTTCTCCATGCTCAATGTGGTACACACAAGGACACAGGACAGAGGTTGAGTCAACTTTAATCCATGTCAACTGGCTGCAAGTGTGATTTAGTTATTGCCAACACCTGTTAGGTGCCACAGGTAAGTTACAGGTGCTGTTAATTACACAAATTAGAGAAGCATCACATGATTTTTCGAACAGTGCCAATACTTTTGTCCACCCTCTTTTTTATGTTTGGTGTGGAATTATATCCAATTTGGCTTTAGGACAATTCTTTTTGTGTTTTTTCATTTAAGACAAATTAAATGAAGATAATAATACCAAAGAATTTGTGTTTGCAATCATTTTCAGGAAGAAACTGAGTATTATCTGACAGAATTGCAGGGGTGTCAATACTTTTGGCCACAGCTGTATACTCTCCCGCTTATTCCAGATCTTTACAACCAATTATCTAGGGCTAAGTGGTTTTCCAAGTTGGATCTCAGGGGAGCTTATAATCTTATCTGTATTCAGGAGGATGTAGGGATTCGCTCTGGTAGGTAATGTCAGGGCTGCAGTAATGAGGCAAAACACAGGCTTAAAGTCCAATTTCAGTGGTTTAATGTCACGTTGCAAACAGCAGGTTAACAGAAAGTAAGGAAAAACATAAATATACTCCAGCTTGGAGAACCACTGGTTCCAGACATACCCCTTGCACAGGACGGCCTTAACTAAGCGACTGCCAGGTCTGCGGCATCCGCCAGGTGCCATTCCCAGGGTTATTGAGAGTCTTGCTGCTATAGTAACTTCTTGTATCTCTTGTACATGCCCTCTTCATCTCCCGCCTTGACTACTGCATCACTTTCCTTTGTGGCATCCCTGCTAACTCTCTTGCACAACTCCAGCCTGTCCTCAATTCTGCTTCCGACTAATCCACCTCTCTCCTCGCTACTCCCCTGTCTCTCCCATCTGCAAATCCCTCCATTGGATCCCAATTCTCCAACGAATCCAGTTCAAACTACTAACACTGACCTACAAAGCCATCCACAACCTGTCCCCTCCCTATATCTGTGAAGTAATCTCCCAATATCTTCCCTCACGCAATCTTCGATCCTCCCAAGACCTCCTACTCTCCTCCACACTTATTCGTTCCTCACACAACCGCCTCCAAGATTTCTCCCGAATATCCCATAACCTCTGGAATTCCATGCCTCAACACGTCCAATTATCCACCACCCTCGGATCCTTCAAACGGAACCTGAAAACCCATCTCTTCAGGAAAGCTTACATCCTGCAATAACCATTCGGCTGCCTCACCACCACCCGATCTGCCGCCTCATCACCACCAGAGCTGCTGCACCGCCGACCTTCTGTCTCTTCCCCACTATCCGGTAGAATGTAAGTCCGTAAGGACAGGGTCCTCTCCCCTTTGCACCAGTCTGTCACTGTAAATTTGCTTACAGTTAACGATATCTATAACCTTGTATGTAACCCCCTTCTCATGTGCAGCACCAAGGAATTAATGGCGCTATATAAATAAATAATAATAATAATAATAAAATAGTCCTGCAGCACGGGGATCCTGTATACAAGTTCAGGCTAAGGCCAGCCAAGTTCCTGTAACTTCCAGACACACTCACCATGTGCCAAACACCAACCTCCATTACATAGCCCATGACCCCTCCTACAAATGAGGTAAACATCACATGGGCTGATCATCGCAGGTCATGTCTTTAGGGAAAAACCTGGTCAAATATTAACCTGCTTGGAGAAATGTATCTCCCATCCAGTAAAACATCCTTTACTGTACCATATACCTCCCTCCTATGTTCAACCCTAAGGGGGTGGACACATGACATACAGTGAACTCTGGACAGGGCATCTGCATTCCCCTGTAGTCTGCCTGCCCGATGTTCTACTGAAAATTTAAAATTTTGCAGGGACAGGAACCACCTGGTGACTTGGGCATTCCTCTCCTTAGCTTTACTCATCCACATAAGAGGGGAATGATCTATCACTAACCAACATGTTCTCCCCAGCAAATAGTAGCGTAATGACTCCAGTCCCCACTTGATGGCCAGGCACTCTCTCTCCACAATAGTGTACCTGGTTTCAGCTGGGGTAAGCTTCCGGCTTAGGAAACTAACGGGATGCTCTTCCCCGTTAACCTCCTGAGACAGCATGGCCCCGAGCCCTATCTCAGAGGCATCCGTCTGCACAATGAACTCTTTTTTGAAATTTGGAGTGATCAGGACTGGTGTACCACACAGTACCCCTTTTAACTTTGTAAAGGCCTCGCCTAACTGATCATTCCAGTGGACCATCACAGATTTCCTCCCTTTTAAGCCATCTGTTAAAGGCGCGGACAGGGTTGCAAAGTTGTGAATGAACCGCCTGTAATATCCCTCCAAACCTAAAAAGACTTTTACCTGTTTTGTTGTGAGAGGACGGGGCCTGTTCTGAATTGCCTCCACTTTGTTTACTTGAGGCTTGAGAACTCCTCTCCCAATAACGTAACCCAACTACCGAGCTTCCTCCAACTCTATGGAACACTTCATTGGGTTGGCAGTTAGCCCTGCTTGTCGCAGAGAGTCTATCACTGCCTGTACTTTTGCTAAGTGACTTTCCCAGTCGGTGCTGTACACAATAATATCGTCTAGATAGGCTGAGGCATAGCGGTGATGGGGATGGGGAACAATATCCATTAATCGCTGGAACGTTGCTGGTGCGCCATGCAACCCAAAGGGTAACACCTTATACTGGAACAGCCCCTCGGGTGTTACAAAAGCCGTTTTTCCTTTGCCGCCTATGTTAGGGGTACCTGCCAATAACCTTTTGTGAGGTCCAGAGTTGTAAAATACCGTGCCTGCCCAAATCGATCTATTAACTCGTCAACCCGGGGCATAGGGTAGGCATCAAACTTTGAAATGTCATTCAGTTTTCTAAAATCATTACAGAATCTTAGAGACCCACCAGGCTTGGGAATTAGAACTATTGGGCTGGCCCACTCACTTTGGGACTCTTCTATGACCTCTAACTGTAGCATAGTTTTTACCTCTTCCGAGATGGCTTGTCACCGGGCCTCAGGCACCCGATATGGCTTTAGTCGGACTTTGGCCTATGGCTCTGTGACAATGTCATGTTGGATTAGGGAGGTGCGTCCAGGGAGCTCCGAAAAAACGTCTGTGTTTCGGCTAACAAACTCCCGGACCTCCTGAACCTGTCTAGGAGAAAAAGTGTCTGCAATTTTGACTGCGGGTTGGGCTTCTCCTGTCTCGCCCCGAGGTGATGGAGCCTTCTCCATCTGAAATGCAGGCAGCGGACTATCCCCACCAAGGTTTTCTCTATCTTTCCATGGTTTAAGCAAATTAACATGGTAAACCTGTTCTGGCTTTCTCTGTCCTGGCTGGGGTACTTTGTAGTCTACTGGCCCCACCTTTTCCATGATCTCATAGGGTTCCTGCCACCTTGCAAAAAAATTTGCTATCTACGGTAGGCACAAGTATCAACACCCGATCCCCAGGGCTAAAGGTTCTTACCCGAGCCCCCTGGTTATAGACCCGAATTCTGTGAATGTTTTGCTGCCTCCATATGTTCCCGGACTAAGGATAGGACTGTCTCCATTCTTTCTTGCATTTTTGCAACATGTTCTATCACACTTTTGTGGGGGGTAGGTTGGTTCTCCCAGGCCTCTTTGGCTATATCGAGTAAGCCCCGTGGATGTCTGCCGTACAATAGTTCAAAGGGTGAGAACCCCGTAGATGCATGAGGCACCTCCCGCACTGCAAATAACAAATAAGGCAATAAGAGATCCCAGTCCTTCCCATCTTTGGAAAGTGCCTTTTTTAACATGTTCTTCAGTGTCTTATTGAATCTTTCTACCAGACCATTGTTTGGGGATGATAGACCGATGTGCGCAACTGTTTAACATTTAGCAAACGGCAGAGTTCCTTCATAATTTTTGACATAAAGGGGGTTCCCTGGTCTGTTAAAATTTCTTGAGGAATTCCCACCCGCGAAAACATACCCATGAGTTCCTTTGCTATAAGCTTAGCTGATGTGTGGCGCAGAGGAATGGCCTCAGGATATCGGGTAGCATAATCTAGAACTACCAAGATGTGTTGGTGTCCCCTTGCCGACTTATTGAGAGGCCCGACCAGATCCATTGCCACTCTCTCGATGGGTACCTCTATGATTGGAAAAAGGCACCCAGGGACTCCGAAAGTGAGGCTGGGGACTGGTTACCTGGCACACTGGACAGGAATTACAGTACCTTTTAACTTCTTTATGTACCCCTAGCCAGTAGAACCGCTGCAGAATTCGGTCTAGGGTTTTCTTTTGGCCCAAATGCCCTCCAAGTACATGCGCATGCGCTAAGTCCATTACCAGCCTACGATATGCCTGAGGTACCAGTAACTGTTCTACCATTTCCCCACGTATTTTCTCCACTCGGTACAACAAATCTTGGTTCAGCTCAAAGCGTGGCAACATTGTAGCTGCCCCAGGTTGTTGGGGTTCCCCATTAACAACCAGTACATTTTCTCTGGCCCAGGCCAAAGTAGGGTCTCGGAGTTGCGCTGTACCAAAATTGTCACCTGCTACATTCAAGTCTGACAACTCGGGTCCCGGCGGCAAATCTTCCACCTCTCCAGCCAATACATCTATGGGAAAATTCTTCCCCTCCTCCACTGAAGAGAAGGTTACCCCTACCGCCTGCACTTCTTCCTCCGGGCCAACAGGTTCATGCCCTACTTCTGTAAAATGTAACCTGGTTGCCTCTGGTGCTGGCAGTTGCTCCGTAGGTGGGACAACAGATGGCCACAGCACAGAAAATAAAGTCTCTTCCAATTATCACTTCATAATCCAGATTAGTCACAACCCCCACCTCGTGACACTGCCTTCTCGCTGGCGTGTTTATCACCACTAGTGCGGTGGGGTAGTCTTTTAAGTGCCCATGTATACACAACACCAATATTTTCTGACCCGTATACTCGCTGGTTTGTATCCAGCTGGCTCGTACCATGATTAAAAGACTCCCTGAGTCCAATAGGGCCACAGCCGGGGTGCCTTCCACTTCAACCCGACACAAATGTTCCATATTGGGACCTTTCGGGGTGCCCATTGCACACATCGGTTCGGCATAGTGAGACTGGCGGTACCCAAACTTTGTGTCCATGGGCTCAGCCAGGTGGGGGCAATCAGCTCTCATATGACCTGATTCCTGGCACCACCAGCAGATGAAGATTATGGGGCCCATTACTTCCCCAGATAAGTCCTGAGTGGCCTTCCTGGGCTCCGTTCGCCGAACCAGGGGTGGAGACTTAGGGAACCTTCCTGTTACGTTCCGGGGAGTCCCTCCCTGTAGCTCTTTGGTAGCCCCATACCTTTCTATGAGGTCTATCATCTGCATGGCATTAGTAGGGGATACCTGCCGACCCATGTCTGGAAGGAGGGGGGCAAAGCCCTCCAAAACTTATCAGTCACTATGCGGTCCAGCATGGCCGCGGGGGACAACACCTCAGGCTGCAACCACTTTCGTAACAGGTGCATCAGTTCGTAATACTGGGACCGAGCTGGCTTGGAGGGGGTAAACTCCCACTGGTGTACCCGCTGGGCCCAAACTAACACATTTACCCCAAGGCGTGACAGTATCTCACCCTTTATGACTGTGTAGTCCACCCTTTTCTCTGGGGGTAGGTCCTGATATGCTTTCAAAGGTCCTGGGGCCAGAAACGGAGCGATGATTTCTGCCCACTGGTCCAGGGTAGCTTCTCTCTCTCAGCGACTACTTCGAAAATCTCCTGGTACGCCAATGTGGCGCCCTGCGTCTTTATCGCCACAAAAGAGTTAAATATGTACTGTTCTGTATTTGTTTTGTGAGCAATGGGAGTTATGCTTTCTCTGCTAGACACACACAATTTGCCTCATTCCCTGACTTGTCTGAAGCTGAGAGCTTGGCAGACATACCCTAACTGGGAGGGGGAGGGGTCGACTTGTTCTCAGTGTGAAGAAGGAGGAAGAATGTCTTGGATGCCATGATGACATGTGGCTGATCCAGGAGTGAGAGCTAGGAAGCAGGGAACCAGCCCCTAGATCATCCATACTTTCAGAGCTGGGTGGTAAG
Source organism: Dendrobates tinctorius (assembly GCF_039654945.1). Classification (NCBI taxonomy): domain Eukaryota; kingdom Metazoa; phylum Chordata; class Amphibia; order Anura; family Dendrobatidae; genus Dendrobates; species Dendrobates tinctorius. The sequence goes on from NW_027361908.1 coordinate 11,578,274, forward strand.
CTGAGAGACTGCATGGGACTACACAACCAGCAGAAAAGTGTTTTCCCTCAGAAACACTGCAATAGCCTGGAAACAGTGAATGGCAGTGCAAGTGGGTACTTGAGCTGCGTCACAAAGGATTCAAACTGCAAGTTGCTGAAGGTGAAATACACAGTGAGTAGAGGCAAAACTGGAAAGTTCTATACTCCAGAAAGCCTTGTTCCCAGAAGAGATTAGAATAGCAGGAGGATACACTGAATCACAGCAAGGAAAGGTAACTCCCATTCTCCAGAGCAGACTGTAACTTGGTGAGAATTGTAATATCTCCTCTGAACTGCACCTGAACTACAGTAAATGATAAAGTGACTTTCCTTGTCTCCTGCCTTATTACTCTGTGCCTTCTACTTGCATCACAATCTCTGGGGGTCCTGCCCTGGTTGGAGAGGGTTTTAACATCTGCACTGCCATCACCATCTACTCCCCCAGGGATCATCTGCAGTGCCGGCTATACTACAGTCAAACACTCCAACTGGTATCACAAATCACTATACAAACTTTATTTCCATCCAATTCTATCCCCTTTTACATGACCGCCTAGGACCATGGACCGGGTCACCGCCTTGTGACATCTCCCATTGAAATTAACGGGCCCGGTACAGAGTATCCCACGGCCCCTCAGGCTCGTCACCTCCACATCGTCTGATTTCTCCATTTTGGGGACCGCTGTACGAACCGCTTTCCGGACATCATGGATTCCCCGGTTAGTTCCTTTTGTCTGTGCTGTCGTGATATGCTGTATCAACAGCTGATTGGTTCCCTGCTGGTGCTGCATAGCCTGCTGCTGCATAGCCTGCTGTTGCATGGCCTCCTGCTGCTGTTGCATAGCCTGCTGCTGCTGTGTAGCCTGCTGCTGCATAGCCTGCTGCTGCTTTCGCATGGCCTCTATGAGCGTTTTTACCGTGGCCTCCATTTCTGGAAAGTTCCAAGCCTGGGCCACTCGTTTCACCCAGGACATAGGCCTGGGCACAAATCAAATGTAAGAAAAACAGCCTGGCCTCACTGCATTTGCCCGCATTCAGTCCACCAATTGTAGGGATTCGCTCTGGTAGGTAATGTCAGGGCTGCAGTAATGAGGCAACACACAGGCTTAAAGTCCAATTTCAGTGGTTTAATGTCATGTTGCAAACAGCAGGTTAACAGAAAGTAAGGAAAAACATAAATATACTCCAGCTTGGAGAGCCACTGGTCCCAGACTCACCCCTTGCACGGGACGGGCTTAACTAAGCGTCTGCCAGGTGCCATTCCCAGGGTTATTGAGAGTCTTGCTGCTATAGTCCTGCAGCACGGGGATCCTGTGTACAAGTTCAGGCTAAGTCCAGCCAAGTTCCTGTAACTTCCAGACACACTCACCAAGTACCAAACACCAACCTCCATTACATAGCCCATAACCCCTCCTACAAGTGAGGTAAACAACACATGGACTGATCACATGACCATGACATCATCGCAGGTCCTGTCTTTAGGTAAAAACCTGGCCAAACATTAACCTGCTGGGAGAAATGTATCTCCCATCCAGTAAAACACCCTTTACTGTACCACAAGGGGGATGAGTGGAAAATAGCATTTCTCACCTCTGATGGTTTGTTTGAAAATTTGGTCATGCCCTTTGGTCTCACAAATGTGCCAGCAGTTTTTCAAAATTTAATTAATGATGTATTTTCTGACTTCATTGGACGCTTTCTGGTGGTATATCTATATGACATTCTTGTATTTTCATTTGACAAAGAATTACACATTGGTCAGTTGTATGCAGTTCTTCATAGGTTACGGGAGAACTCTCTGTTTGCTAAACCTGAGAAGTGTTCATTTTGTGTCCAACAGCTGTCCTTTCCTAAAGGGTCTTCAGCGTTTTTTGGGTTTTGACAATTATCGCAAATTTATTAAGGGGTTTTCTCAGGTGGTCAAACCTCTCAGTGATTTCATTCGTTAGGGGTCTGATCTTAAAAACTAGTCGTCTCCGGTAGTTGAAACCTTTTCTACATTGAAAAAATGTTTTATGTCTGCTCCTGTGTTGGTCCAGCCCAATCCGTCTGAACCATTCATTGTAGAGGTGGATGCATCAGATGTGGGAGTGGGGGCAGTGCTGTCTCAGGGACCCGTCACTTTGACTAACTTAAGACCTTGTGTCTTTTTTTCCAAGAAATTTTCTCCTGCGGAGAAAAATTACGATGTTGGGAATCGGGAGTTATTAGCCATAAAATTGGCTTTTGAAGAATGGAGGCATTTTTTGGAGGGGGCTGCTCATTAGATCACGGTGATTACGGATCACAAGAACCTGTTTTACATTGAGTCTGCCAAATATTTGCCTCCTAGACAGGCGAGGTAGTCGCTTTTCTTTCATGCTTTCATTTTTCTGTCACCTTTTGGCCTGGTTTCAAAAATGTCAAGGCCGATGCCTTATCTCGCAGCTTGGATCTGATAGCACCTCCTGAACTTCCTTCCTCCATTCTTCAGCATGGGGTGATCATGGCTGGGGTGTCCTCCAAATTGGAACTTGAAATTTGTGAGGCTTGGTCTCTGGCTCCTCTATCATTGCCCGATAACAAGCTTTTCGTCCCAGTTCAGTATCGGTTGAGGGTGCTCTGGGAGTTCCACGAATCTGCTTTCAGTGGACACCTGGGAGTCGTGGTCACTCAGAGAGCTATTGCTAGACTGTTTTGGTGGACCTTGCACTCATTTGTCCATGAATTTTATCACTGATCTCCCTCCCTCCAATGGAAAAACAGTGGTCTGGGTAGTGGTTGGCAGATTTAGCAAGCAGGTGCATTTTGCTCTTTGGCAGGACTACCTAAAGCTGAAACACTATCTAAGTTGTTTATTAAGCATGTAGTGTAGTTGCATGGCGTGCCTCTGAATTTGGTGTCTGACAGAGGGGTACAATTCGTGTCCAAATTTTGGAGGGCAATTTGCAAGAGATTGGGTATTAGCTTGACCATCTCTTCTGCCTACCATCCTGAAACCTACGGTCAGATGGAGAGGACCAATAAGTCACTGATACAGATTTTGCAGTGTCTTTCTACATCCTAGCAGGATGATTGGTGCTCCTCGTTGCCCGTGGCTGAGTTCTCATTTAATAATCGGGTAAATCAGTCCACTGGCACCTTTCCATTTTTCTGTACCTACGGTTTTCACCTCCATTTTGTTGAATTTTACAGGCTGGATTCAGGGTGTCCAGGGGCTGATTCGGTGGTTCAATGGTTGAGGAAGGTTTGGAGGGAGGTCCAGAAGAATATTGGGGTGACTCAGAGCAAACAGAAATATTTTGCCAATAAGCGACGATCTGTAGGACCTAAGTTCATCGTAGGAGAAAAAGTGTGGTTATCTACCAAGAACATACGTCTGAAACTTCCTTCCGTTAAGCTGTGTCCTAAGTTTGTTGGTCCTTACAAGATTATTCAGGTTGTCAACCCAGTTGCCTTTCGTTTACGCTTACCTCCAATGCTTCGTATCCCCAATGTGTTCCATAAGTGCCTTCTTAAATCATTTGTACCTTTCTCTGCTGGGTCTCCACCCCCTCTGCCTCCTGTTTCTGTGGATGGAAAAACTGAGTATGAAGTTGAATGTATTGTCGATTCTCGGTTGGTTCGCAGTTCGCTTCAGTACTTGGTACATTGGAGGGGTTACGGTCCTGAGGATCGATTTTGGGTCCCAGCGCGATCAGTCTATGCTGATCAGTTAGTTCAGGCTTTTCATGCATGTTATCCTGGGAAACCTGGGGGACCAGTGGTCCGCCTTGAGAGGAGGGTACTGTTATGATCCAGATCGGGTTTTAGTTCTTGTCTCTCCTTTCCTGGTCTGGTCATGTCAGGGGTTAACTTTCTCTGCCTCATTATGGTGTCTTGTCTGCTATTTCTCTGCGCTGAATCCTGCAGGCAGTGCCAGTTATATATCCTGCCTATGGAGTGTGTAGCTGGCTCTGGTGAAACCCTGATTTGTCCCGCTGCGTTTAGCTGACTTTGCCCTTGTCTGTGTACTTCTCTTCTACCTGTCCTGACTCTGTTTGTCCCTGTGTGTTTGGATTCCCTTGTACTCGACTCTGCTTTGGCTCTGACCTGATTCTGTCTCTTCCTTCTGGTACTTCTGCTATGGACCAGTACTGACCTTTTGGCGCTCCTCTGACACTGTGTTACTTCACTACTCTCTGGTATCGACCCGGCTTGTCTAACTATTCTGCTGCCACCTGGTGGTTGCCTTGCTGCAGTTCTGCTGGTCTGCTCTGAGCAGAATTTCAGCCCTCTCTCCAGTCTGCTGCCAACTAGTGGAATTTGTGTTACTCTGCATTTATCTGCAGTGCTAAAAATAATGCATAAAGGTAATAATAATAATATGGGTATTTAGTAAACATAATTTTGATCAAAATAATGTACAAGCCATCCCGCCACGTCACGGCAACCCTTGTGGGACAGTCCCTACTCTAGTATTTAAAACCTTTTCACTTGCCCAGTGGCGTGAATGTGAATAAGGGTCGAGCGGCTGAACCACTAGTAACAGCTTAGGCCAGACTGGATGGCTTTCCCAGCTCAGAAAGAGGACGGTCACACCCATATATGCACTGAATGCACAATGAAATGAATAAAAAACAAATCTGAACCGAGAAAAGTAAGTTAATGTGTATGCACAATGTAAGTGCATATTAACACATGACCATTAACCAGAGAAAACAAAAAACACAAATATCCTGAACTAAAAAGTAAAAAATATACTACAAATAATGCATTAAGTTAATAATAATAAGGGTATTTAGTAAACATAATTTTGATCAAAATAATGTACAAGCCATCCCGCCACGTCACGGCAACCCTTGTGGGACAGTCCCTACTCTAGTATTTAAAACCTTTTCACTTGCCCAGTGGCGTGAATGTGAATAAGGGTCGAGCGGCTGAACCACTAGTAACAGCTTAGGCCAGACTGGATGGCTTTCCCAGCTCAGAAAGAGGGCGGTCACACCCATATATGCACTGAATGGACAATGAAATGAATAAAAAACAAATCTGAACTGAGAAAAGTAAGTTAATGTGTATGCACAATGTAAGTTGTTATGAGAGAGTCACCGTAGGAGGCAAAAACAGAAATACAAGCTAAGTCCAGAAAACCAGAGAAGTTGGCAACTATCAGATTGCAGACCCCTGAACCTATCAACACAACTAGCAGTAGCCGTGGGGGGTTCCTACGATGCCCTAGACCCCTCGATCACAGCCTGAGAATTAAATAGGCCTAAAGAAAGAAAGGGGAAATCTAAACTGCCCCAGAGCAGGCCTCAAAGCAATAGGCAGCCCCCAACATATAATGAAGGTGAAGCAAGATGAAAACACTAACACAGACAGAAAGATAGACTGAGCAAAGACGGGACCCAAAACTACCTAGATAGGAAAGGACAGGAAGGCTGCTGTCTGCAATATGCCAAAACCCTCTCAAAGACATAAGCCAACAAGCTGATATGAAAAAGGCCCTGAAGCAGCTAGGCTTCAAAAACTAAATCAGCACTCAGGTATTTTCAGAAGACAGAGCTAAAGGAATTCAGCACACCCCAGCAGGGAATGGCAGAAATCCAGAAAAACAAAGCAAAACAAAGTCAAAGCACAAATGCAAAAGGCCGAGCAGCAAACTTAGCTTTAGAGGAGCAGGAATTCAGACTGGTCTCCAAGGATCCCACAGAGAAATCACCCGCAGGGCAGAAGGACGTCGGCAGCCTTATATCCAGTCAGTAACTCCACTCAGCCAGTCATCATCATCAGCCTCAGGTGTTTGATAATCAGGCTCACTACCTTTCTTTACCAGAAGAGGGAGTTCCTCGGGCCTCAGTAATGAAGGGGAAAATGAACTCACAACAGTACCTCCCCCTTGAGGAGGGGTCACCGAACCCTCAACTACGCCACCAGGGCGATCAGGGTGAGCCCGATGAAAGGCACGCACCAATTTTTTGGCATGAATATCAGAGGCAGAGACCCAGGAAATATCCTCCTGACCATAACCCTTCCACTTAACCAAATACTGGAGTCTCCGTCTAGCCAGATGGGAATCCAGTACTTTCTCTACCTCATATTCCATGTTACCTTCAACCAATACAGGGTCTGGAGGTGCCACCCCCGGAACAACAGGTTCAACAAACCTAATCAACAAAGATTTATGGAACACATTATGGATTTTAAATGTGACAGGAAGAGCCAAACGAAAAGAGACCGGATTAATAATCTCCACAATCTTGTAAGGTCCAATTAATCTAGGCTTAAACTTAGGAGAAGCCACCTTCATAGCAATATTTTTTGATGATAACCACACCATATCACCAACCTTAAACTGGGGACCAATGGTCCTATGTCAGTTGGAAAACCGCTGGGCCTTTTCCTGGGAGAGAGATAACTTATCCACCACTTGGTCCCAGATCTGGTGCATTTTCTCCACCACAGTGTCAACACCTGGGCAGGCAGAGGGCTCCACCTGCCCTGAAGAAAATCGAGGATGAAACCCAAAGTTACAAAAAAAAGGTGACATCAAAGTGGCAGAACTAGCACTATTATTTAAAGCAAATTCGGCCAAGGGCAAAAATGAAACCCAATCATCCTGATCAGCAGAAATAAAACATCTCAAATATGACTCCAAGGTCTGGTTTGTTCTCTCTGTCTGCCCATTGGTCTGAGGGTGAAAAGCAGAGGAAAAGGACAACTGAATTCCCAGCCTGGAACAGAAAGTTCTCCAAAATCTAGACACAAACTGGGCTCCTCTGTCAGATACAATGTTCTCAGGAATCCCGTGCAAACGAACCACCTGTTGTAAAAACAGGGGCACCAACTCAGAGGAAGACGGCAACTTAGGGAGTGGTACAAGATGAACCATCTTAGAGAACCTATCACAAATCACCCAAATAACAGTCATCCTTTGAGAGACAGGCATATCAGAGATGAAATACATTGAAATATAGGTCCATGGCCTCTTGGGGACAGGCAAATGCATCAACAACCCACTAGAGCGAGAACACGGTTTAGACCGGGAGCACGTCCCACAGGACTGCACAAAATTCCTGACATCACGAGACAAGGAGGGCCACCAAAAAAACCGACTCACCAGATCTCTAGTACCAAAAATACCTGGATGACCAGCCAAAGCAGAGCAATGAACTTCAGACATCACTCTCTTCCTCCACTGGTCAGGAACATACAACTTTCCACTGGGACAACACTCAGGTTTGTCCTCCTGGAACTCTTCCAGAGCACGTCTCAAATCGGGCGAGATGGCAGAAAGAACTACCCCTTCGCCTAAGATGGTAGCAGGCTTGGTCACCACAGGAGAATCAGCAAAGAAACTCCTAGAGAGGGTGTCTGCCTTGACATTCTTCGTTCCAGGAAGAAAAGAAACCACAAAATCAAAACGTGTAAAAAACAAGGCCCACCTAGCCTGTCTAGGGTTCAAGCGCTTAGCCGACTCTAGGTAAATCAAATTCTTGTGGTCAGTGAGGACCACGACTTGATGCTTAGCTCCCTCCAACCAATGTCTTCACTCCTCAAATGCCCATTTCATGGCCAACAGTTCCCTATTCCCCACATCATAGTTACGTTCAGATGGAGAGAACTTTCGGGAAAAGAAAGCACAGGGATTCATTTTAGATGTTACAGGATCCTTTTGGGACAAAACAGCTCCTGCACCAATCTCAGAAGCATCCACCTCTACCTGGAATGGAAGTGAGACATCAGGTTGCCGCAAAACCGGGGCGGAGGTGAATCTTCGCTTCAGCTCCTGAAAGGAAGAAACAGCCTCCGGAGACCAATTTAACACATCAGCACCCTTCTTAGTCAAATCAGTCAATGGCTTGGCAATACTAGAAAATTTTACTATAAATTTCCGATAAAAATTAGCAAAACCCAAAAACTTCTGGGGGGCCTTCAAAGAAGTGGGCTGAACCCAATCGTAAATGGCCTGTACCTTGGCCGGGTCCATTTCAATAGTTGACGGGGACAAAATAAATCCCAAAAAAGAAATCCTCTGTACTCCAAAAAGGCATTTAGATCCCTTGACATACAGGGAATTCTCCCTCAAGATCCGGAACACAGTCCGAATATTTTCCACATGAGAATCCCAATCCTTGGAGAAGATCAAAATATCATCCAGATAGATAATCAAAAATTTATCGACAAAATCTCGGAAAATATCGTTCATGAAGCACTGGAAGACAGAAGGGGCATTAGTGAGCCCAAAAGGCATCACCAGGTACTCAAAATGTCCCTCCGGAGTATTAAACGACGTCTTCCATTCATCCCCATGCTTAATGCGAATAAGATTATACGCCCCCCTGAGGTCAAGCTTGGTAAACCAGCAAGCCCCTTTAACTCTGGAGAATAGATCAGAAATCAGGGGTAACTGATACTGATATTTAACAGTAATTTTGTTGAGGGCACGATAATCAATACAAGGTCTTAATGATCCATCCTTTTTGGCTACAAAAAAAAAACCCGGCACCTAAGGGTGACGAGGATGGTCTAATATGACCCTTCTCCAACGCCTCCTTAATATAGGATCGCATAGCCTCGTGCTCGGGTACAGATAAATTGAAGAGCCGACCCTTGGGAAATTTACACCCCGGGCTCAGTTCAATTGCACAGTCATAACTCCTATGAGGAGGCAGATACGCAGACTCATTCTCACTAAATACATCATAAAAGTCCGCCAAATAATCAGGAACATCATGCGACTGAGGAGAGGTGGAAAACACCAGAGCCTCACTAAAGGCACACCGACAACCCCAACTCACCACAGACACAGATTTCCAATCCAAAACTGGATTATGAATTTGTAACCAGGGAAACCCCCAGAACAATAGTATCATGCAGATTATGCAACACCAAAAATCTGCAATTTTCTTGATGGTCTGGGGCGACCCGCATTACCACCTGGGTCCAAAACTGAGGTTTATTTTTAGCCAAAGGAGTAGCATCAATCCCCCTCAAAGGGATAGTCGTCTGCAGAGGTGTCATCGGAAATCCACAACGTTTAGCAAAATCCAAGTCCATTAGGTTTAGGGCTGCTCCCGAATCCACAAAAGCCTTGGCCGAAAATGGGAGCAGATCAGAGTAATAGCCAGAAGAAACTTAGGTTGAATACCCCCAACAGAAAACGTGTGTGCAAAGCGTTTCTCTCGTTTAGGACAGACAGAAATAATATGCGAGGCATCTCCACAGAAAAAACACAACTTATTACGCCTTATTACGTCTTCTGAACTCCTGACGCTGCTCTCTGGAAAAAACTCTATCACATTGCATAGGTTCAGACATTTGTTCAACAGGTGGCAACACCTCTCGTGCAGCTTTGCGTTCGCGCAAACGCCGATCAACCTGAATGGCTAATGACATAGAATCATCAAGACCAGAGGGAACAGGAAATCCCACCATAGTATCTTTTACGGCTTCTGACAACCCCTTCCGAAAGAGAGCAGCCAAGGCATTATCATTCCTTCCAGGTAGTAAGTACTGCCCACTTTCGGAATTTTTTACAGTACAATTCTGCAGAATCACGACCCTGGTTCAATGCCAGCAGGGTCTTTTCAGCCTGATCAATGGCATTAGGTTCGTCATACAACAACCCCAAGGCCTGAAAAAATGCATTCACATTAGTCAGAATAGGATCATCTGGTTTCAAAGAAAACGCCCAATCCAGGGGATCGCCATGCAGCAAAGAGATGACAATTTTAACCTGCTGCGTGGAGCTCCCTGACAAGTTAGGCTTCAAGGCAAAAAATAATTTACAATTATTTTTGAAATTCAAAAATTTAGACCGATCCCCAAAAAATACATCAGGTGTAGGAATCTTTGGTTCAGCAGCATGTGAATGAGCAAGGTAGGCGGAAATTCCCCGCACTTCCGTGGCGAGCTGCTCCACACGATCAGACAATTGCTTTATCTCCATTGAGAGAGAAAAAAAATTCCCCCTACGGCCTCAGAGATATAGAGGAAAAAATATACACCTTTTTTTTTTTTTTTACAATTCTTTCCTGCTATTGAGTACCCTAGGATCTGCGGTATGGCTGGTGATTCTGTTATGAGAGAGTCACCGTAGGAGGCAAAAACAGAAATACAAGCTAAGTCCAGAAAACCAGAGAAGTTGGCAACTATCAGATTGCAGACCCCTGAACCTATCAACACAACTAGCAGTAGCCGTGGGGGGTTCCTACGATGCCCTAGACCCCTCGATCACAGTCGGAGAATTAAATAGGCCTAAAGAAAGAAAGGGGAAATCTAAACTGCCCCAGAGCAGGCCCCAAAGCAATAGGCAGCCCCCAACATATAATGACGGTGAAGCAAGATGAAAACACTAACACAGACAGAAAGATAGACTGAGCAAAGACGGAGCCCAAAACTACCTAGATAGGAAAGGACAGGAAGGCTGCTGTCTGCAATCTGCCAAAACCCTATCAAAGACATAAGCCAACAAGCTGATATGAAAAAGGCCCTGAAGCAGCTAGGCTTCAAAAACTAAATCAGCACTCAGGTATTTTCAGAAGACAGAGCTAAAGGAATTCAGCACACCCCAGCAGGGAATGGCAGAAATCCAGAAAAACAAAGCAAAACAAAGTCAAAGCACAAATGCAAAAGGCCGAGCAACAAACTTAGCTTTAGAGGAGCAGGAATTCAGACTGGTCTCCAAGGATCCCACAGAGAAATCACCCGCAGGGCAGAAGGACGTCGGCAGCCTTATATCCAGTCAGTAACTCCACTCAGCCAGTCATCATCATCAGCCTCAGGTGTTTGATAATCAGGCTCACTACCTTTCTTTACCAGAAGAGGGAGTTCCTCAGGCCTCAGTAATGAAGGGGAAAATGAACTCACAACAGTAAGTGCATATTAACACATGACCATTAACCAGAGAAAACAAAAAACAAAAAACACAAATATCCTGAACTAAAAAGTAAAAAATATACTGCAAATAATGCATAAAGGTAATAATAATAATAAGGGTATTTAGTAAACATAATTTTGATCAAAATAATATACAAGCCATCCCGCCACGTCACGGCAACCTTTGTGGGACAGTCCCTACTCTAGTATTTAAAACCTTTTCACTTGCCCAGTGGTGTGAATGTGAATAAGGGTCGAGCGGCTGAACCACTAGTAACAGCTTAGGCCAGACTGGATGGCTTTCCCAGCTCAGAAAGAGGGCGGTCACACCCATATATGCACTGAATGCACAATGAAATGAGTAAAAAACAAATCTGAACAGAGAAAAGTAAGTTAATGTGTATGCACAATGTAAGTGCATATTAACACATGACCATTAACCAGAGAAAACAAGAAACAAAAAACACAAATATCCTGAACTAAAAATATTTTTTACTTTTTAGTTCAGAATATTTGTGTTTTTTGTTTTTTGATTTATCTGCAGTGCTGCAGAGTGACAGATGGTCCTGTGTGCAGAAATAAAGGTGTTGGAGCTGTACACCTTGTAGTGTCAGTCCAGAACCTCAAGCATTGACAAGTCTGCATATTAAAAAAACAAAGATAACTAAGTGGTTCCCCTGGCAGGTGGCAGGCACTCTGTGAGAGATTTGCCGGGAAACAGCTCATAGAAGCTGAAGAAGGAGAAGAGAGTTTGTGGCATCACACTGTCAGTGCCAATGTGAATCGCTTAACCCCTTCCTGACATCAGATGTACTATCCCGTCCATGGGACCCGGGCCCCTATGCCCATGGACGGGATAGTACGTCTAGCGCGATCAGCGGCGCCCACGTGGTGAGCGCCGTTGATCGTGGCCGGGTGTCAGCTGATTATCACAGCTGACACCCGGCACTATGTGTCAGGGGCGGTCACGGACCGCCCCCGACACGTTAACCCCTTGCACACCGCGATCAAACATGATCGCGGTGTACCGGGAGTTAAAGGGAAGCATCGGCAGGGAGGGGGCTCCCTCCGTGCTTCCCTGAGCCCCCCCACGGCAGCGCAATGTGCAGCGCTGCTGCGGGGGACTCCTTTCCTCCAGGCCCCCGGATCCAAGATGGCGACGGGGACCTTCGGGGGCCTGGAGGAAGCTGGCTTCCTCAGTGCCTGCAAAGCGCAGGCATGAGGAAGCCTTGTGCACTGCCTGTGACAGATTGCTGATCTGTCACAGTGATCTGTGATGTGACAGATCAGCGATCTGTGATGTGACAGATCAGTGATCTGTCACAGGACAGTGATGTCCCACCTGGGACTATGTAATAAAGTAAAAAAAAAATTAAAAAAAAGTGTAAAAATAATTTAAAAAAAATCGCCAAATAAATTAGTAAAAACAAAAAAATATTCCCCAATAAATTCATTTTTTGAAAATAAAAAAAACCCAAAACAATATAAGTACACATATTAGGTATCGCCGCGTCCGTAACGACTCGCCCTATAAAACTTTCCCATTAGTTAACCCCTTTAGCGAACCTCTTAAAAAATAAAAATAAAAAACGAAGCAAAAAATAATGATTTATTATCATACTGCCAAACAAAAAGTGTAATAACGCGCGATCAAAAAGACGCCTATAAATATCCATGGTACCGCTGAAAACGTCATCTTGTCCCACAAAAAACGAGCCACCACACAGCATCATCAGCGAAAAAATAAAAAAGTTATAGCTCACAGAATAAAGCGATGCAAAAATAATTATTTTTTATATAAAATAGTTTTCATTGCATAAAACCGACAAAACATAAAAAAAGACCTAAATGAGGTATCGCTGTAACCGTACTGACCCGAAGAATAAAACCGCTTTATCAATTTTACCGCACGCGGAACGGTGTAAATGCACTCCCCCAAAAGAAATTCATGAAACGCTGGTTTTTGTTCATTCTGCGTCCCAAAAATTGAAATAAAAAGCGATCAAAATATGTCACATGCCCGAAAATGGTACCAATAAAAACGTCAACTCGTCCCGCAAAAAATAAGACCTCACATGACTCGGTGGGTCAAAATACGGAAAAATTATAGCTCTCAATATGTGGTGATGCAAAAACTATTTTTACAATAAAAAGCGTCTTTTAGCGTGCGACAGCTGCCAAAAATAAAAACCGCCATAAATAGTAAATCAAACCCCCCGTTATCACCCCCTTAGTTAGGGAAAAATAATAAAATTAAAAAAATGTATTTATTTCCATTTTTCCGTTAGGGCTAGGGTTAGGGCTAGGGTTAGGGTTAGGGCTAGGGTTAGGGTTAGGGCTAGGGTTAGGGCTTGGGTTAGGGCTGAGATTAGGGTTAGGGGGTGTGTTGGGGTTCGGGTTGGAGTTAGAATTGGGGGTTTCCACTGTTTGGGCACATCAGGGGCTCTCCAAATGCAACATTGCGTCTGATCTCAATTCCAGCCAATTCTGAGTTGAAAAAGTCATATGGTGCTCCTTCCCTTCCAAGCTCTGCCATGCGCCCAAACAGTGTTTTACCCCCACATGTAGGGTATCAGCCTACTCAGGACAAATTGCAAAACAATTTTTGGGGTCCAATTTCTCCTGTTACCCTTAGGAAAATAAAAAATTGGGGGCAAAAATATCATTTTTGTGGAAAAAAATGATTTTTTTATTTTCACGTCCGAGCGTTATAAACTTCTGTGAAGCACTTGGGGGTTCAAAGTGCTCACCACACATCTAGATAAGTTCTGTGGGGGGGTCTAGTGTCCAAAATGGGGTCACTTGTTGGGAGTTTCAATAGTTTAGGTACATCAGGGGCTCTCCAAACGCACATGACACACGCAGACCATTCCATCAAAGTCTGCATTCCAAAATGGCACTGCTTCCCTTCCGAGCCCCGACGTGTGTCCATACAGTAGTTTTCTCCCACATATGGGGTGTCAGCGTACTCAGGACAAATTGGACAACAACTTTTGGGGTCCAATTTCTCCTGTTACCCTTGGGAAAATGAAAAAATTGGGGACTAATTGATCATGTTTGTGGAAAAAATACGATTTTTTTATTTTCATGCCCGGGCATTATAAACTTCTGTGAAGCCCTTGGGGGTTCAAAGTGCTCACCACACATCTAGATAAGTTCCTTAGGGGTTCTTGTTTCCAAAATAGGGTCATTTGTGGGTGTTTTCACTGTTTAGGTACATTAAGGGCTCTCCAAAGGCAACATGACACCCGCAGACCATTCCATCAATGTCTGCATTCCAAAACGTCACTACTTCCCTTCCGAGCCCTGACGTGTGTCCATACAGTAGTTTTCTCCCACATATGGGGTGTCAGCGTACTCAGGACAAATTGGACAACAACTTTTGGGGTTCAATTTCTCCTGTTACCCTTGGGAAAATAAAAAAATTGGGGAATAATTGATCATGTTTGTGGAAAAAATACGATTTTTTTATTTTCATGCCCTGGCATTATAAACTTCTGTGAAGCCCTTGGGGGTTCAAAGTGCTCACCTCACATCTAGATAAGTTCCTTAGGGGGTCTAGTTTTCAAAATGGGGTCATTTGTGGTGAGTTTCCACTGTTTAGGTACATTAGGGGCTCTCCAAAGGCAACATGACACCCGCAGACCATTCCATCAATGTCTGCATTCCAAAACGTCACTACTTCCCTTCCGATCCCCGACGTGTTCCCATACAGTAGTTTTCTCCCACATATGGGGTATCAGCATACTCAGGACAAATTGGACAACAACTTTTGGGGTCCAATTTCTCCTGTTACCCTTGGGAAAATAAAAAAAATGGTGACTAAAAGATCATGTTTGTGGAAAAAATACGAATTTTTTATTTTCACGTCCGGGCGTTATAAACTTCTGTGAAGCACTGGGGGGTTCAAAGTGCTCACCACACATCTAGATAAGTTCCTTGGGGGGTCTAGTTTCCAAAATGGTGTCATTCGTGGGGGGTTTCCACTGTTTAGGTACATCAGGGGTTTTCCAAACACGACATGGCGTCCGATCCAAATTCCAGCCAAAAAAGTCAAATGGCACTCCTTCCCTTCCGAGCTCTGCCATGCGCCCAAATAGTGGTTTACCCCCACATGTGGGGTATCAGCGTACTCACGACAAATTGCACAATAACTTTTAGGGTGCTGTTACCCTTTGAAAAATAAGAATTGAGGGTGAAAAGATCATTTTTGTGGAAAAAATATGATTTTTTAATTGTACGGCTTTATGTTATAAACTTCTGTGAAGCCCTTGGGGGTTCAAAGTTCTCACCACACATCTAGATAAGTTCCTTATGGGGTCTAGTTTCCAAAATGGTGTCATTTGTGGGGGGTTTCCACTGTTTAGGTACATCAGGGGTTTTCCAATCGCGACATGGTGTCCGATCTCAATTCCAGCCAAAAACGTCAAATGGCGCTGCTTCCTTTCCGAGCTCTGCCATGCGCCCAAATAGTGGTTTACCGCCACATGTGGGGTATCAGCGTACTCAGGACAAATTGCACAATAACTTTTAGGGTGCTGTTACCCTTGGAACAATAAGAATTGAGAGTGAAAAGATCATTTTTGTGGAAAAAATATGATTTTTTAATTGTACGGCTTTATGTTATAAACTTCTGTGAAGCCCTTGGGGGTTCAAAGTTCTCACCACACATCTAGATAAGTTCCTTAGGGGGTCTAGTTTCCAAAATGGTGTCATTTGTGGGGGGTTTCCACTGTTTTGGTACATCAGGGGTTTTCCAATCGCGACATGATGTCCGATCTCAATTCCAGCCAAAAATGTCAAATGGCGCTGCTTCCCTTCCGAGCTCTGCCATGCGCCCAAATAGTGGTTTACCCCCACATGTGGGGTATCAGCATACTCAGGACAAATTGCACAATAACTTTTAGGGTCCTGTTACCCTTGGGAAAATAAAAATTGGGGTAAAAAGATCATTTTTGTGGAAAAAAATATGATTTTTTAATTGTACCGCTGTACGTTATAAACTTCTGTAAATCCCTTGTGGGTTCAAAGTTCTCACCACATATCTAGATAAGTTCCTTGGGGGGTCTATTTTCCAAAATGGGGTCACTTGTAGGGGGTTTCCACTGTTTAGGTACATCAGGGACTCTCCAAACGTGACATGGCGTCCGATCTGAATTCCAGCCAATTTTGCATTGAAAAAGTCAAACGGCGCTCCTTCCATTCTGAGCTCTGCCATGCGCCGAAACAGTCGTTCCCCCCCACAAATCAGGTATCACCGTACTCAGGACAAATTGCACAATAACTTTTGCAGTCCAATTTCTCCTGTTACCCTTGGTAAAATAAAAAAAATTGAACCTGAAGTATTTTTTTTGTGAAAAAAAATTAGATGTTCATTTTTTTTAAATATTCAAAAAAATTCCTGTGACGCACCTAAAGGGTTAGTAAACTTCTTGAATGTGGTTTTGAGCACCTTAAGGGGTGCAGTTTTTAGAATGGTGTCACTTTTGGGTATTTTCTATCATATAGACCCCTCAAAGTGGCTTCAAATGTGATGTGGTCCTAAAAATAAAATGGTGTTGTAAAAATGAGAAATCGCTGGTCAACTTTTAACCCTTATAACTTCCTAACAAAAAAAAATTTTGGTTCCAAAATTGTGCTGATGTAAAGTAAACATGTGGGAAATGTTAGTTATCAAGTTTTTTGTGTGCCGTATCTCTGTGATTTAAGGGCATAAAAATTCAAAGTTGGAAAATTGCGAAATTTTCAAAATTTTTGCCAAATTTCCAATTTTTTCACAAATAAACGCAAGTTATTTGAATGAAATTTTACCACTAACATGAAGTACAATATGTCATGAGAAAACAATGTCAGAATCACCAGGATCCATAGAAGCGTTCCAGAGTTATGACCTCATAAAGGGACAGTGGTCAGAATTGTAAAAATTGGCCCGGTCATGAACGTGCAAACCACCCTTGGGGGTGAAGGGGTTAATGTACCAAATTTTATCCTACACATTTTGGAAAACAACAGATTCCTTCCTCATGGATGGTCCATGGGTGGTAAATGGGTCTTTTTGTATGCAAACATAATCATATCAATCAGGTGCATATCTGTCAGTCATTTAGAGGCAAATAACTCACTATTCAAGCCTATTGGTTTTAATGTGTGTAGTTCAAATATCCACCGACTTTCTGCACAAGACATTTGCTTAATAAAATCCCCACTTCCCCAGTGTCTAGAATCTTTCTGTATATTTGGGAATGTTTAGCTTCCAAAACAGAAGACTGTCTACAAATATCTCAAGGGATGCCACAGTGTAGAGGGATCAGCTGTATTCTCATCTGCACATGTAAAGAATAGATGCAATGGAAGGAATCTGAATGGGAGGAGATACAGATTAGATAATAGGAAAAACTTTTTGACAGTGAGGGTGATCAACGTATGGAACAGGCTGCCATGAGAAGTGGTCAGTTCTAATTCAATGGAAGTCTTCAAACAGAGGCTGGACAGACATTTGTCTGAAATGGTTTAGTGAATCCTGCATGAGTAGGGAGTTGGAGCAGTTAGCCCAGGAGGTCCTTTCCAACTCTAACATTCTATGATTCTTTGTATACCCCATAATTCTGCATCATTTACAGATTCTCCATGTTTCTGTAGATAGTTGATGTCAACATTTGTTTCTTATATTCTGCCTCGAAGCACAAACGGTCTGTCTTTCTCTGTTTCTATGATGAGGAACATGTTTGATTTTCGTGGCGGCCTGTGGGCAGTTCTTTTCTCAATCTCTTTGGCTTAGAGCAGGAAGATAAGACTCTGCCTTCAGTTTTGCCCCAGAGCGCGGGCATATCATTACCTGAAAAAGTCTAACAAGTTACATAGGTGTCATGGTATAGGACATGGTTAATGTCCTGCTCTCTCAGAGTTAACTTTTGTTGGCCTCCCTTTGGATCTGGGAGGGGTATTTATACTCACTCAATACTAGGATTCCCGGTCAGCTATACTGTTTTTCTGACTGTGTGTCTGACCCCCTGGAGTGCTTGTATACTGCATTGTTTGATTGCCTCCCGTGTATGACCTGGTCTGTCCGTTCACTCTGTTCTGTACTCACATGTTGGTACTATTGTCTTCTCCGGTTCTGACCTCCTGGCTTGGCTATTGTTACTCCGTTATAGTTTGTCCCTATTGTATCACAATGCTTGTTCTGGCTTTTACTGAAAAAGATAAATTTCAGCTCACCTCCTGTAAGTTCGTAAGAACTATTGAAAAGCTCTGAGCGCAGACACGTCTCTGCCAGGACGTATAATGACTCCAGGAGAAGGAAGAAAGGTCCAGCTCCAGAAATTTAAAATCCAGGATTTTTATTGTATCATATTTAAAATACATTCATGGCTGCTTGTGATCTAGTAACGGCAACAAAGTTCACTGCATGGGGATATTCTCCAGGTCTCTGTATGCGTTTCGAGCACAAATGTGGACAGTCTACACTAGCGCATGGCGGAACAGCCATGCGTGCCTTTTATAGCAGCCGGGACCTTCCGCAAGCTTCCAGATCTCTGAGATGGACCAATGAGATCTGGAGCGGGACCTGAGCACATGACTCCCGATCTCCAATGGGAGATTGTCCCATAAGCATGCTCAGTAGGAGGACAGAAGGACTTAGCCTCAGGAGAGATTTGCTGCAAGGCAATCTCCTCTGCAATCTCCTCTGCAGTAGATAAACAGCAGGAGACTGCAGAATGTGAGGGTCTGGATCCCGGCAGAGTAAATGCAGAAATCCGACGCCTAACAGGTGAGTAGCCTTGAGATGGAGACTGATGTGTGTGTTGATCAGCAGTGATACTGCTGACGTGTTGTGTCAATGTATTAGGGAGAAGTCTCCAGGTAACTGGGGAGACGGGCGGGCCAATGTAACCTACAAACCCACCCAGGGGGTGTGTTTAACAATGCTAGTGCAAAGCGTGTGTGAGTGGTTCAAGGACCTGTGATGAGGTCATAGCATGTGACCCGGTGGGCGTGGCTACGGACCATATAAGGTGGCCAGGGTAGGTCACATGTGGTGAATGCAGGGACCTGGTTGGTCCGTTGTGAAAGGTGTGGGAGATGTGTCTCCTGGCTAACAGCATGTGGAGCGGCTTTGTGTAATGGCTGCACGTGCCTGGTGATTCCCGGGAGGGAATGGATGTCTGCAGCATGGAGAAACAGCCATGAGGAAACCTGGACATGGGTGAGATAACTATGAGGCTGAAGAGCCTGTGTATGCCAACCTGTGTGACCACAGGGAAGACAGAGAGAAGCTCTGTCAAGGACGCTATGCTAATATGAACTTTATGCTTTGGTTTATGCTGCATAAATAAACCGCATGGACTATAATGATTTTATGGAAAACCCGTGCCGGATCTGGTTTTGTGGCGGCTAAGCGAGTGATCCCCTATGTGAATGACAGCGCTACCTCACAGTATCCTGGGGCTGTTCACAGAATAGTGTGTTCTGCTGTGGCTTGCCTGTATGCCAGAAATAGTCAAATAATCAAACTGCAGATGTTGGTAGGAAAAAAAAACTGGCTATATTTAAACAGTGGCATGAATCCAAACAACCAGAGAAAATGTGCTGTGTGCATTGGAAGAATGTAATGCCCTCCCTATTTTTCTTAGCGAGCAGTATATAATAACCAGACATTTGTATTGATCAAAGAACTCTTCCATGGATGGACATGTCAAGTCTACTTTTGATCTTACTCAAGTAATTTTGCAGTCACATTTCTTTACTGATTAGTACATGGCAGTAATGCTGTATCCTGTACCAATAAGATTTCAGACAACTATGCATCTTTTATCATTTCAGGTGACAGCAACAAATTATAGAGAAAAGTTTAATTGGCATCAACACTATTCACCCCATCAGTGAAACACATTATGTCCTGATTAGAAATATATGTACAGTACAAAAATTATTCCTCAATTATATTTTTAATATGTAACCTACTATGCATTGTAGAATTTTAATAGTATAGAATATTTTTTTACTTAGAAACAACCAATTTAGAAATTTTTTAAAAGATTTTCCCCAAGTATGGACTAAATTTGTACTAGATTAGCTGATAACTGCTTGAGGGCTGAGGGGCAGACTACTGGTCACCCTGCCAGTCACTAGAATGGGGTTCACAATTTCCCAGTTTGAAAGGTGTGGTGGTTGTACATGCACACTACTTTCTCAATTCACTGTGGGACTGACAGACATACAGTGGGGAAAAAAAGTATTTAGTCAGTCAGCAATAGTGCAAGTTCCACCACTTAAAAAGATGAGAGGCGTCTGTAATTTACATCATAGGTAGACCTCAACTATGGGAGACAAACTGAGAAAAAAAAAATCCAGAAAATCACATTGTCTGTTTTTTTTTCATTTTATTTGCATATTATGGTGGAAAATAAGTATTTGGTCAGAAACAAGCAATCAAGATTTCTGGCTCTCACAGACCTGTAACTTCTTCTTTAAGAGTCTCCTCTTTCCTCCACTCATTACCTGTAGTAATGGCACCTGTTTAAACTTGTTATCAGTATAAAAAGACACCTGTGCACACCCTCAAACAGTCTGACTCCAAACTCCACTATGGTGAAGACCAAAGAGCTGTCAAAGGACACCAGAAACAAAATTGTAGCCCTGCACCAGGCTGGGAAGACTGAATCTGCAATAGCCAACCAGCTTGGAGTGAAGAAATCAACTGTGGGAGCAATAATTAGAAAATGGAAGACATATAAGACCACTGATAATCTCCCTCGATCTGGTGCTCCACGCAAAATCCCACCCCGTGGGGTCAGAATGATCACAAGAACGGTGAGCAAAAATCCCAGAACCACGTGGGGGGACCTAGTGAATGAACTGCAGAGAGCTGGGACCAATGTAACAAGGCCTACCATAAGTAACACACTACGCCACCATGGACTCAGATCCTGCAGTGCCAGACGTGTCCCACTGCTTAAGCCTGTACATGTCCGGGCCCGTCTGAAGTTTGCTAGAGAGCATTTGGATGATCCAGAGGAGTTTTGGGAGAATGTCCTATGGTCTGATGAAACCAAACTGGAACTGTTTGGTAGAAACACAACTTGTCGTGTTTGGAGGAAAAAGAATACTGAGTTGCATCCATCAAACACCATACCTACTGTAAAGCATGGTGGTGGAAACATCATGCTTTGGGGCTGTTTCTCTGCCAAGGGGCCAGGACGACTGATCCGGGTACATGAAAGAATGAATGGGGCCATGTATCGTGAGATTTTGAGTGCAAACCTCCTTCCATCAGCAAGGGCATTGAAGATGAAACGTGGCTGGGTCTTTCAACATGACAATGATACAAAGCACACCGCCAGGGCAACGAAGGAGTGGCTTCGTAAGAAGCATTTCAAGGTCCTGGAGTGGCCTAGCCAGTCTCTAGATCTCAACCCTATAGAAAACCTTTGGAGGGAGTTGAAAGTCCGTGTTGCCAAGCGAAAAGCCAAAAACATCACTGCTCTAGAGGAGATCTGCATGGAGGAATGGGCCAACATACCAACAACAGTGTGTGGCAACCTTGTGAAGACTTACAGAAAACGTTTGACCTCTGTCATTGCCAACAAAGGATATATCACAAAGTATTGAGATGAAATTTTGTTTCTGACCAAATACTTATTTTCCACCATAATATGCAAATAAAATGAAACAAAAACAGACAATGTGATTTTCTGGATTTTTTTTTCTCAGTTTGTCTCCCATAGTTGAGGTCTACCTATGATGTAAATTACAGACGCTCTCATCTTTTTAAGTGGTGGAACTTGCACTATTGCTGACTGACTAAATACTTTTTTTCCCCACTGTAGATACACCTGGGTGGGCCATTTATATGGACAAACCTAAATTAAATGGGAATGGTTGGTGATATCAACTTCCTGTTTATGGCACACTAGTATATGGGAGGGGGAAAGCTTTTCAAGATGGGTGGTGACCATGGTGGCCATTTTGAAGTTGGCCATTTTGGATTCCAAATTTATAAATGGCCCACCCAGGTGTATCAATATAAATGGCCCACCCTGTACTTGTGTTTCTTGTCAATTCCATAGACATTGAATGGAATGGTACAATATATAGACAATCATACCTCTATTTAAATATGGAGCTGAGACCCCATAGTCCACCAGCAGCAATCTTAAATTTACAAGACAGGATATAAATGTTGTTCATTGGCTATCCCCTTTAAGGCCACATATAGCATATTTAATGCTTACTTTTTCCACCTACAGTCCACTTGAGAAATCGAGCTTCAAACGCGTGTTGGGGCTGCCCCCAGAATTTAAAGTGGGTAGGCACTTTAGATATAATTGGTGCTAACTTTGTATTTTTGTTTTCATTATGCTACAACACATTTGTAATTAGTAGAGTTGAGCGAAACGGGTCGAAAAATTTCAAAAGTCGCCGACTTTTGGCAAAGTCGGGTTTCATGAAACGAAACCCGACCCTAGGATGAGGTCGGCCACGAGGTCGGCGACTTACGCGCCAAAGTCGCGTTTCAAAAGTTTGTTTTGCACTCTTTTTCAGCCAATCAGGATCCACGGACACTGTGGGCAACGTGATGACATAGGCACGGGTCACCACCATCTTTCAGAAGGGCATGCAAGTGATTGGCTTGCTTTGGTGGGCGTCACAGGGGGTATAAAAGGGCGTGCACGCCGACCGCCATCTTACTTCTGCCGATCTTAGCATAGGGAGAGGTTGCTGCTGATTCTGTAGGGAGAGCGTTAGGCAGGGAAGAAGAAAAAAAAACTGCTTCTGCTGCTAGCGATTGTGCCTGTACAACACACCAGTCACTGTGTGTGCAGTGCAAGGGGAGGCTATATTGTGGTGTATCAGTGGTGTTGGTTGTTGGGCTGCCTTCTAAGGCTTCCTGACAGCTGCAATGCTGTTTACCCACTGCTCTGCAAACTGCTTTTTTAAAAGCAATCCCAATTTTTTTTTTGTCATGCTGAGGTACTGAGCGTGCATTTTTTCACACCATACAGCGGTGTACGCTCCTCACACAGTACCGGGTAACGGCTGTTATCACAGCCACAGTGAAGCTATCTGTGTCACTCTGTGAGAATAAGTCGAGGACATGTTCCGTTCTTACAGACCTGCACTCTAGGGAGATTCCTACTCTGCCCAATTCTACATACACCTTGTAGTTTGTGATACACTAGCCAATTTCTGCCTGTGACATAGCACTGTGATATTCAGTGGGCCTCACACAATCCAAAAGTGTCCAGTGTCCACAAGTGTCTGCAGAAATTCAAAATCTCCCTTATCCTCTAGTCACTTTGGTCACAGCTGTGCCATCGAGCCTGTGACATAGCGCTCAGATATTCAGTGGGCCTCACACAATCCAAAAGTGTCCAGTGTCTGCAGAAATTCAAAATCTAACTTATCCTCTAGTCACTTTGGTCACAGCTGTGCCATCGAGCCTGTGACATAGCGCTCAGATATTCAGTGGGCCTCACACAAAACAAAAGTGTCCAGTGTCCACAAATGTCTGCAGAAATTCAAAATCTCCCTTATCCTCTAGTCACTTTGGTCACAGCTGTGCCATCGAGCCTGTGACATAGCGCTCAGATATTCAGTGGGTCTCACACAATCCAAAAGTGTCCAGTGTCTGCAGAAATTCAAAATCTCACTTATCCTCTAGTCACTTTGGTCACAGCTGTGCCATCGAGCCTGTGACATAGCGCTCAGATATTCAGTGGGCCTCACACAATCCAAAAGTGTCCAGTGTCTGCAGAAATTCAAAATCTCACTTATCCTCTAGTCACTTTGGTCACAGCTGTGCCATCGAGCCTGTGACATAGCGCTCAGATATTCAGTGGGCCTCACACAATCCAAAAGTGTCCAGTGTCTGCAGAAATTCAAAATTTCACTTATCCTCTAGTCACTTTGGTCACAGCTGTGCCATCGAGCCTGTGACATAGCGCTCAGATATTCAGTGGGCCTCACACAATCCAAAAGTGTCCAGTGTCCACAAGCGTCTGCAGAAATTCAAAATCTCCCTTATCCTCTAGTCACTTTGGTCACAGCTGGGCCATCGAGCCTGTGACATAGCGCTCATAAATTCAGTGGGCCTCACACAATCCAAAAGTATCCAGTGTCTGCAGAAATTCAAAATCTCACTTATCCTCTAGTCACTTTGGTCACAGCTGTGCCATCGAGCCTGTGACATAGCGCTCAGATATTCAGTGGGCCTCACACAATCCAAAAGTGTTTAGTGTCTGCAGAAATTCAAAATCTCACTTATCCTCTAGTCACTTTGGTCACAGCTGTGCCATCGAGCCTGTGACATAGCGCTCAGATATTCAGTGGGCCTCACACAATCCAAAAGTGTCCAGTGTCCACAAGTGTCTGCAGAAATTCAAAATCTCCCTTATCCTCTAGTCACTTTGGTCACAGCTGTGCCATCGAGCCTGTGACATAGCGCTCATATATTCAGTGGGCCTCACACAATCCAAAAGTGTCCAGTGTCTGCAGAAATTCAAAATCTCACTTATCCTCTAGTCACTTTGGTCACAGCTGTGCCATCGAGCCTGTGACATAGCGCTCAGATATTCAGTGGGCCTCACACAATCCAAAAGTGTCCAGTGTCCACAAGTGTCTGCAGAAATTCAAAATCTCCCTTATCTTCTAGTCAATTTGGTCACAGCTGTGCCATCGAGCCTGTGACATAGCGCTCAGATACTCAGTGGGCCTCACACAATCCAAAAGTGTCCAGTGTCTGCAGAAATTCAAAATCTCACTTATCCTCTAGTCACTTTGGTCACAGCTGTGCCATCGAGCCAGTGACAGAGCGCTCAGATATTCAGTGGGCCTCACACAATCCAAAAGTGTCCAGTGTCCACAAGTGTCTGCAGAAATTCAAAATCTCCCTTATCCTCTAGTCACTTTGGTCACAGCTGTGCCATCGAGCCTGTGACATAGCGCTCATATATTCAGTGGGCCTCACACAATCCAAAAGTATCCAGTGTCTGCAGAAATTCAAAATCTCACTTATCCTCTAGTCACTTTGGTCACAGCTGTGCCATCGAGCCTGTGACATAGCGCTCAGATATTCAGTGGGCCTCACACAATCCAAAAGTGTCCAGTGTCCACAAGTGTCTGCAGAAATTCAAAATCTCACTTATCCTCTAGTCACTTTGGTCACAGCTGTGCCATCGAGCCTGTCACATAGCGCTCATATATTCAGTGGGCCTCACACAATCCAAAAGTGTCCAGTGTCTGCAGAAATTCAAAATCTCACTTATCCTCTAGTCACTTTGGTCACAGCTGTGCCATCGAGCCTGTGACATAGCGCTCAGATATTCAGTGGGCCTCACACAATCCAAAAGTGTCCAGTGTCTGCAGAAATTCAAAATCTCACTTATCCTCTAGTCACTTTGGTCACAGCTGTGCCATCGAGCCTGTGACATAGCACTCAGATATTCAGTGGGCCTCACACAATCCAAAAGTGTCCAGTGTCCACTAGTGTGAGCAGAAATTCAAAATCTCCCCTGTCCTATAGACACCTTGTACCTTGTTTTACATTACTATATAGTTTGTTGGATTTTGTCTACATTTCTACCAAAAATGAGGAAGGCTGGTGGAAGAGGCCGTGGAATTGGGCGGGGGTTGGCAGCTGGTAATGATGGTGTTGGTGGTGGATCTGATGGTAGTGGCAAGAGCAAAATAGGACCGAATGCAGGAGGTGTTGAGCCTGCGTCATCGTCTGACTCCATAAGGCTTCGAAGGCTTAGTTTTCTAGGAGTTGGCAAACCGCTTTTAAAGCCAGAGCATCAGGAAAAAGTTTTGTCTTACATTGCTGACTCAGCCTCCAGCTCTATCGCCTCCTCTTCTTCAGTTGTAAAAAGTAAAAGCACTGAGTCGTCATTGGAGGCTCATGTTCATGAACCACACCTTTCCTTGTGTCCTTCACCCCAACCAAGATTGAAGGATGACGCAGGCCATACTACTGATTACTCCATGGAGCTGTTTTCACATACCATGCCTGGATTATCAAGTGAAATGGTGAATTACCCAGGCCAAGATGAATCTGACATGGAGTGCACTGATGCACAGCCGCTGATGGATGATTCTGCTGGTACATTCACTCAGAGCACTACATTGTCCTCGCAGTGTACAGAGCCAGATTCTGACCCTGATGAGACTCAGGTGCCCCTTCCCGCACACTATACCACCATACACGGTGACACAGTGGAAGGTGCACATGACATTGAAGAGGAGGTGATGGATGACCCAGTTGTTGACCCAGATTGGCATCCATTGGGGGAAGAGGGTGCTGCTTCCAATAGCTCAGATGAGGAGCATCCACAGCAGACTTCGACATCGCAACAGCTGTTATCTGGCAGGCCCGGAGCACTCCAAAGACAGGTTCCAAAAATCAAAAGAGTTGCTGGACAGCTTGTCCAGAGGGTCAAAAGATCACAGCGTGCTAGGCCGCAAAATGTCTGCCAAAGTAGGAAGAGTGCAGTGTGGCACTTTTTTGAACAAAATCCTCATGATCAGGCCAAGGTTATCTGTAAGAAGTGCGCAAAGACCTTTAGCCGAGGGAAAAATCTGAAAAATTTGAATACCAGTTGCATGCTTAGACATTTAACCAGCATGCACTTGCAAGCGTGGACACAACACCAAACCTCAAGTGCCACATGTGCAACTGATCACAACGAAGGTAGTCAGCAATGCTACATTGTTTCCCCCACTGTAAGCCCACCGGTTAGCACAGCAGCAAATGTTGAGGTGTCGTTGCAAGGCCACAGCAGTCAGGGAATCCCACTGTTATATCAACGAAAGACTGATTCTAGGCCATCAGAAAGAACACCAACTCCATCACCATCATCAACCCTCTCTCAGTCCGCCCTGTCCACCGCTACTTCCACCATATGCAGCTCTCAAGTCCAGCTCACCCTCCCAGACACTATGAGTAGGTCAAGAAAGTACTCAGTCTCTCATCCGCGTACACTGGGTTTGAACGCCCACATTGCCAAACTAATCTCGTTTGAGATGATGCCCTTTCGGTTGGTGGAAAGCGCAGCTTTCCGCGAACTCATGGCCTATGCAGTACCACGCTATGACCTACCCAGTCGCCACTTCTTCTCTCGCAAAGCCATCCCAGCCCTCCACCATCATGTGAAAGACCGCATTGTCCATGCACTCAAGCAGTCAGTGAGCGGAAAGGTGTACCTCACAACTGATGCATGGTCCAGTCGGCATGGCCAGGGCCGTTACGTGTCCATCACTGCGCACTGGGTTAATGTGGTGGATGCAGGGTCCACAGGGGACAGCGGTGGTGGGACAGTGCTGCCTAGCCCACGGTATATTAAACAGTTGGCTGTAGGCGTTCGACCCTCCTCCTCCTCCAGAAGCGAAAGCTCGTCCACAGAGCGCAGTCGTACGAGCACTCCATCTGCAGCTGCCACTGTTGCACACGAGGTGTCCCCCTATCGAGCAGCTAGTGGAAAGCGTCAGCAGGCTGTGTTGCAGATGATGTGTTTGGGCGACAGACACACCGCCGAGGTGCTGGCCGAGTACTTTCAGCGACAAACTGAGTCATGGCTGGGCAGTGTACATCTTGAGGCAGGCAAGGTAGTTAGTGATAACGGCCGTAATTTTGTGGCAGCCATAGCCCTTTCAAAACTCAGCCACATACCTTGCTTGGCTCACACCTTGAACCTGGTGGTGCAGTGCTTCCTCAAAAATTATCCGGAGTTAACAGCCCTGCTCCAGAAGGTGCGAAGACTGTGCGCGCACATCCGCCGGTCGCCTGTACACTCCGTTCGTATGCAGAAGCTGCAGCGATTGCTCCACCTTCCCAACCACCGCCTCATTATCGACATTGCAACAAGGTGGAACTCCACCCTGCACATGGTGGAGCGGCTGTGCGAGCAGAGGCAGGCCATAATGCATTTGTGGGAGGATACACGGCCAGGCACTTTGAGAGCAGACATGGAGTTGACAGGTGTGCAGTGGTCGAAGCTGAAAGACCTCTGTAAAGTCCTTCAGTGCTTTGAGGAATGCACACGGCTGGTAAGCACAGACGACGCCATCCTAAGCATGAGCATCCCACTTATGCGTCTGCTCATGCAAACTTTGACGCACCTTAAGGAGCAGGCTTCTGCAGCCAATGTTGATGAGGAGGAAGAGGAGGAGGGAATCCTTGATGACATTCAGCCATTGTCTGCTCAGGGACCTCTCCTGGACGAGGTGGAGGAAGAAGAGGAGGAGGAGGAGGAGGATGATGGGGATGATTACTTAGGGGAGGAGGATGCATCTCGTGGCGCAAGTGAAAATGTTGGCGTGGCAAGGTCTGGTACAGGGTTTGTGCGTGACTGGAGGGATGTGGATTTGCCAGAAAGTGCTCCTCCACCCAGCACTCGCAGTGCATCATTGACACCGGGAACATTGGCCCACATGTCAGATTATGCCTTGTTGATCCTAAAAAGGGACCCCCGCATTGCCAAAATGATGAACGATGACGACTACTGGTTGGCCAGCATCCTGGATCCACGCTATAAAGGCAAATTACAAAACATCATGCCACAGGAGAACCTTGACCTAATATTGGCTAATAAACAAGCAACTCTGGTAAATCGGTTGCTTGAGGCATTCCCAGCACACAGCAGCGGTGATGGTTCTCACACGAGCCGTACGGGCCGGGGTCAGCTTGGCAGAGGTGTTCGTGGTGCACACAGCAGAAGTGGCGTTGGAGACAGGGGTTTCATGACAATGTTGTGGACTGATTTTTCAAGTACCGCTCACACAACTGGTAATACTGCATCGATGGAAAGTGACAGGAGACAGCAGTTGTCAACTATGGTTACAAACTACTTTTCCTCCCATATCGATGTTCTCCCACACAGGTCATTCCCCTTTGACTATTGGGCCGCTAAACTGGACACCTGGCCTGAATTGGCACAATATGCCTTACAGGAGCTCGCTTGCCCAGCTGCAAGTGTGCTATCGGAAAGAGTCTTCAGTGCAGCTGGATCAATCCTGACAGAAAAAAGGACCCGTCTGTCAACCCAAAATGTGGATGATCTAACCTTCATTAAAATGAACCACGCATGGGTTTCCAAGGATTTTGTCCCACCTTCCCCTGATGACACATAGGGTGACAGAAAAATGGCTTGCTTTGGTCCACCTCTTCCTGGGACTTGACCTATTTCACCTTTTGCATCAGCTGAATGTCCAACATCAACATATGCCACTTTCTAAAACTCCCTAACTGTGCTGCCTCCCCCCCCATGGCCGGGGTCACCACCTAGCGCACGACACCGTGCGAGTGCCGTTGCCCTGGACAGGTGGGTAGGCCGACTCTTGGGCGCGGGCACTGGCCCAGGGTCCCTCATAGTGCAATCAAGTGTCTCTGACGGTGGTGGTGCACACCCGCCGTCAGACACACTGCCGTACTATGAGGGGAGTGCCAGTACCGACGCCCACGAGTGGGCCCCCCTTGCTTGGGCAGGGCCCCAGCATTTGCAATCTTTACCTCTCCCTGCTCCTCCGCTGTGTAATCTGGGCCGTTAAATCCATACTGTGTCTGACACCGTTTGAGCCTGCCTCCTGATGTATAGACATATATTTTGAATGTGTACGCTATCCATACATGTTATCCGGGGATACGGTACCCTTTCTAACCTTTGTG
The DNA here is from genome assembly GCF_039654945.1 of Dendrobates tinctorius. Lineage (NCBI taxonomy): Eukaryota > Metazoa > Chordata > Amphibia > Anura > Dendrobatidae > Dendrobates > Dendrobates tinctorius. Next base: position 11,607,797 of record NW_027361908.1, read on the forward strand.
CAATCATGTGCAATCCATACTGGGCCTAACACCGTCTGAGCCTGCCTCCTGATGTATAGACATATATTTTGAATGTGTATGCTATCCATACATGTTATCCGGGGATATGGTACCCTTTCTAACCTTTGTGCAATCACGTGCAATCCATACTGGGCCTAACACCGTCTGAGCCTGCCTCCTGATGTATAGACATATATTTTGAATGTGTACGCTATCCATACATGTTATCCGGGGATACGGTACCCTTTCTAACCTTTGTGCAATCACGTGCAATCCATACTGGGCCTGATGCCGTTTGAGTCTGCCTCCTGATGTATAGACATATATTTTGAATGTGTACGCTATCCATACATGTTAACCGGGGATACGGTACCCTTTCTAACCTTTGTGCAATCACGTGCAATCCAAACTGGGCCTAACACCATCTGAGCCTGCCTCCTGATGTATAGACATATATTTTGAATGTGTACACTATGCTATCCATACATGTTATCCGGGGATACGGTACCCTTTCTAACCTTTGTGCAATCACGTGCAATCCATACTGGGCCTAACACCGTCTGAGCCTGCCTCCTGATGTATAGACATATATTTTGAATGTGCACGCTATCCATACATGTTATCTGGGGATACGGAACCCTTTCTAACCTTTGTGCAATCATGTGCAATCCATACTGGGCCTAACACCGTCTGAGCCTGCCTCCTGATGTATAGACATATATTTTGAATGTGTACGCTATCCATACATGTTATCCGGGGATACGGTACCTTTTCTAACCTTTGTGCAATCACGTGCAATCCATACTGGGCCTAACACCGTCTGAGCCTGCCTCCTGATGTATAGACATATATTTTGAATGTGTACGCTATCCATACATGTTATCCGGGGATACGGTACCCTTTCTAACCTTTGTGCAATCACGTGCAATCCATACTGGGCCTGACACCGTTTGAGCCTGCCTCCTGATGTATAGACATATATTTTGAATGTGTACGCTATCCATACATGTTATCTGGGGATACGGTACCCTTTCTCACCTTTGTGCAATCACGTGTAATCCATACTGGGCGTGAGAATGGCTGGCGAGCTGTTAAGCAAGCTACAGCACCTGTGGTTTGCACACGTAAGTTTTTCATTTTTTCAGGAATGACGGTTAGGCCTAATTCCGGAACTGCGGTTGACCTGCACTTACTGGGAAATCATTGTTCGCGGGTAATAATTGTAATCAGTGATCCCCATCACTAACGTTGTTCAGCGGGTTATCTGCACCTGTAAGCGACAAACGCTGGCCTTTTCAGTGTAGCGCACATGCAGCCATTGGCATGTAAGGGCATGACACACCAGTTATTGGCCAATCTCATGTGCCAGAGCCTCACGTGTCCCTCTAGTAAGCCGGACTCGGACCGCGGGGCATGACGGAGTCTCGTTCGTTAACGGAATTAAGCTTGCAATGTGTGCATCTGTTCTGTAGCTGGCATGTTTGAGGTTTCCCAGGTGGAGTCGAATTTAACCGTAGGCTCCACTCCTGGTGGTGCCCTTCTGGACATTCCTTTAAGGTTCAGCTTTGCAACCATACTGCCCACGTAAAACAAACACTTTGCCTTCATGAACGCTGTTTGGAGGGTCATGACTCGTGGGAATAACGCCGCCCAATCAGTTAACCTGCTAGAGAGATCGTTCGTTGCTCCCAAGCATGACATCACACTCCCTAGGAGGAAGGTAATGCCACTGTGGTGACCGTACTCCTGGGGGCGACACAAGTGCACTGATGCCCAGCCACTGCTCGATGAATCTGCTGGTACATTGACCCAGACCACTACATTCCCCTCGCACGCTACACGGCCTGAATCTGACCCTGATGAAACTCAGGTTACCCTTCCCATATACAGTTCCATCTTACACGGTGACAAAGAGGAAGCTGCAGATGAAAGTGCAGGTTCGGCCCACCCGCCATCAGACACACCACCATACTATCAGGGGCCCTGTGCCAGTGCCGTCGCCAACGAGTGGCCCCCCCCTGCTTGCTCAGGATCACAGCACTTGCAAAGTTGAAATACTGTGCAGTGAGATGGAAGATGGGGATGACGAGGAGTCCAGACAAGTACAGGGATTCCCTAGCGAGGAGACTTATTTGATTGTTTTCAATGTTGGGACAGCAATTTTTGGGGAGCACTATACTCTGGAGAATGATAGATGGGGCCCACCATACACTGGAACATTCCAAAGGTGGACATCAGACACTGGAGCAGCATTTACAGGGCCCATTATACACTAGAGCATTAGAAATGGGGCCCATTATGTTTGGAGCATTATTTGGGCCCATAAGACAGTGGAGCTTCATCCATGGGGACCAACATATACTGTAGCATTATGTGGAGCTCATCATATACTGTTTCAAACATTATATGGGACCAATGATTCTGTATGGAGAAATAGATGGGCCTCGTCATGAGATGTAAAAAGTGAAGTATTTTTCATTGTACTATACCGCTATTTCTCTGCTGTATCGGAGCATGATGAGTTGTGGTATGTGTTAAAGGGGCGCTCTTTCGCCCAGGGCACATGAAAACCTGGAGCCAGCCCTCCCCCCCCACAACTGTAGCCAAATAACCCCCATTTTTCAGTGCGTAACTTGTATTATGAATAGAGTTGAGCGAAACGAGTCGAAAAAATTCAAAAGTCCCCGACTTTTGGCAAAGTCGGGTTTCATGAAACGAAACCCGACCCTAGGATGAGGTTGGCCACGAGGTCGGCGACTTACGCGCCAAAGTCGCGTTTCAAAAGTTTGTTTTGCGCTCTTTTTCAGCCAATCAGGATCCATGGACACTGTGAGCAACGTGATGACATAGGCACGGGTCACCACCATCTTTCAGAAGGGCATGCAAGTGATTGGCTTGCTTTGGTGGGCGTCAAAAAGGGTATAAAAGGGCGTGCACGCCGACCGCCATCTTACTTCTGCCGATCTTAGTATAGGGAGAGGTTGCTGCTGATTCTGTAGGGAGAGCGTTAGGCAGGGAAGAAGACAAAAAAACTGCTTCTGCTGCTAGCGATTTGGCCTGCACAACACACCAGTCACTGTGTGTGCAGTGCGAGGGGAGGCTATATAGTGGTGTATCAGTGGTGTTGGTTGTTGGGCTGCCTTCTAAGGCTTCCTGACATTCCTGCATTGCTGTTTACCCACTGCTCCGCAAACTGCTTTTTTAAAAGCAATCCCAATTTTTTTTTTTGTCCTGCTGAGAAGACAAAAAAACTGCTTCTGCTGCTAGCAATTTGGCCTGCACAACACACCAGTCACTGTGTGTACAGTGCAAGGGGAGGCTATATAGTGGTGTATCAGTGGTGTTGGTTGTTGGGCTGCCTTCTAAGGCTTCCTGACATTCCTGCATTGCTGTTTACCCACTGCTCCGTAAACTGCTTTTTTAAAAGCAATCCAATCTCCCTTATCCTCTAGTCACTTTTGTCACAGCTGTGCCATCGAGCCTGTCACATAGCGCTCAGATATTCATTGGGCCTCACACAATCCAAAAGTGTCCAGTGTCCAAAAGTGTGTGCAGAGATTCAAAATCTCCCTTATCCTCTAGTCACTTTGGTCACAGCTGTGCCATCGAGCCTGTCACATAGCTCTCAGATATCAGTGGGCCTCACACAATCCAAAAGTGTCCATCCAGTGTCCAAAAGTGTGTGCAGAGATTCAAAATCTCCCTTATCCTCTAGTCACTTTGGTCACAGCTGTGCCATCGAGCCTGTCACATAGCGCTCAGATATCAGTGGGCCTCACACAATCCAAAAGTGTCCATCCAGTGTCCAAAAGTGTGTGCAGAGATTCAAAATCTCCCTTATCCTCTAGTCACTTTCGTCACAGCTGTGCCATCGAGCCTGTCACATAGCGCTCAGATATCAGTGGGCCTCACACAATCCAAAAGTGTCCAGTGTCCAAAAGTGTGTGCAGAGATTCAAAATCTCCCTTATCCTCTAGTCACTTTGGTCACAGCTGTGCCATCGAGCCTGTCACATAGCGCTCAGATATCAGTGGGCCTCACACAATCCAAAAGTGTCCATCCAGTGTCCAAAAGTGTGTGCAGAGATTCAAAATCTCCCTTATCCTCTAGTCACTTTGGTCACAGCTGTGCCATCGAGCCTGTCACATAGCGCTCAGATATCAGTGGGCCTCACACAATCCAAAAGTGTCCATCCAGTGTCCAAAAGTGTGTGCAGAGATTCAAAATCTCCCTTATCCTCTAGTCACTTTCGTCACAGCTGTGCCATCGAGCCTGTCACATAGCGCTCAGATATCAGTGGGCCTCACACAATCCAAAAGTGTCCAGTGTCCAAAAGTGTGTGCAGAGATTCAAAATCTCCCTTATCCTCTAGTCACTTTGGTCACAGCTGTGCCATCGAGCCTGTCACATAGCGCTCAGATATCAGTGGGCCTCACACAATCCAAAAGTGTCCATCCAGTGTCCAAAAGTGTGTGCAGAGATTCAAAATCTCCCTTATCCTCTAGTCACTTTTGTCACAGCTGTGCCATCGAGCCTGTCACATAGCGCTCAGATATCAGTGGGCCTCACACAATCCAAAAGTGTCCAGTGTCCAAAAGTGTGTGCAGAGATTCAAAATCTCCCTTATCCTCTAGTCACTTTGGTCACAGCTGTGCCATCGAGCCTGTCACATAGCGCTCAGATATCAGTGGGCCTCACACAATCCAAAAGTGTCCAGTGTCCACAAGTGTCTGCAGAAATTCAAAATCTCCCCTGTCCTATAGACACCTTGTACCTTGTTTTACATTACTATATAGTTTGTTGGATTTTGTCTACATTTCTACCAAAAATGAGGAAGGCTGGTGGAAGAGGCCGTGGAATTGGGCGGGGGTTGGCAGCTGGTAATGATGGTGTTGGTGGTGGATCTGATGGTAGTGGCAAGAGCAAAATAGGACCGAATGCAGGAGGTGCTGACCCTGCGTCATCGTCTGGCTACATAAGGCCTCGAACGCTTAGTTTTCTAGGAGTTGGCAAACCGCTTTTAAAGCCAGAGCATCAGGAAAAAGTTTTGTGTTACATTGCTGACTCAGCCTCCAGCTCTATCGCCTCCTCTTCTTCAGTTGTAAAAAGTAAAAGCACTGAGTCGTCATTGGAGGCTCATGTTCATGAACCACACCTTTCCTTGTGTCCTTCACCCCAACCAAGATTGAAGGATGACGCAGGCCATACTACTGATTACTCCATGGAGCTGTTTTCACATACCATGCCTGGATTATCAAGTGAAATGGTGAATTACCCAGGCCAAGATGAATCTGACATGGAGTGCACTGATGCACAGCCGCTGATGGATGATTCTGCTGGTACATTCACTCAGAGCACTACATTGTCCTCGCAGTGTACAGAGCCAGATTCTGACCCTGATGAGACTCAGGTGCCCCTTCCCGCACACTATACCACCATACACGGTGACACAGAGGAAGGTGCACATGACATAGAAGAGGAGGTGATGGATGACCCAGTTGTTGACCCACATTGGCATCCATTGGGGGAAGAGGGTGCTGCTTCCAATAGCTCAGATGAGGAGCATCCACAGCAGACATCGGCATCGCAACAGCTGTTATCTGGCAGGCCCGGAGCACTCCAAAGACAGGTTCCAAACATCAAAAGAGTTGCTGGACAGCTTGTCCAGAGGGTCAAAAGATCACAGCGTGCTAGGCCGCAAAATGTCTGCCAAAGTAGGAAGAGTGCAGTGTGGCACTTTTTTGAACAAAATCCTCATGATCAGGCCAAGGTTATCTGTAAGAAGTGCGCAAAGACCTTTAGCCGAGGGAAAAATCTGAAAAATTTGAATACCAGTTGCATGCTTAGACATTTAACCAGCATGCACTTGCAAGCGTGGACACAACACCAAACCTCAAGTGCCACATGTGCAACTGATCACAACGAAGGTAGTCAGCAACGCTACATTGTTTCCCCCACTGTAAGCCCACCGGTTAGCACAGCAGCAAATGTTGAGGTGTCGTTGCAAGACCACAGCAGTCAGGGAATCCCACTGTTATATCAACGAAAGACTGATTCTAGGCCATCAGAAAGAACACCAACTCCATCACCATCATCAACCCTCTCTCAGTCCGCCCTGTCCACCGCTACTTCCACCATATGCAGCTCTCAAGTCCAGCTCACCCTCCCAGACACTATGAGTAGGTCAAGAAAGTACTCAGTCTCTCATCCGCGTACACTGGGTTTGAACGCCCACATTGCCAAACTAATCTCGTTTGAGATGATGCCCTTTCGGTTGGTGGAAAGCACAGCTTTCCGCGAACTCATGGCCTATGCAGTACCACGCTATCACCTACCCAGTCGCCACTTCTTCTCTCGCAAAGCCATCCCAGCCCTCCACCATCATGTGAAAGACCGCATTGTCCATGCACTCAAGCAGTCAGTGAGCGGAAAGGTGCACCTCACAACTGATGCATGGTCCAGTCGGCATGGCCAGGGCCGTTACGTGTCCATCACTGCGCACTGGGTTAATGTGGTGGATGCAGGGTCCACAGGGGACAGCAATGGTGGGACAGTGCTGCCTAGCCCACAGTATAGGAAACAGTTGGCTGTAGGCGTTCGACCCTCCTCCTCCTCCTCCAAAAGCGAAAGCTCGTCCACAGAGCGCAGTCGTACGAGCACTCCATCTGCAGCTGCCACTGTTGCACACGATGTGTCCCCCTATCGAGCAGCTAGTGGAAAGCGTCAGCAGGCTGTGTTGCAGATGATGTGTTTGGGCGACAGACACACCGCCGAGGTGCTGGCCGAGTACTTGAAGCGACAAACTGAGTCATGGCTGGGCAGTGTACATCTTGAGGCAGGCAAGGTAGTTAGTGATAACGGCCGTAATTTTGTGGCAGCCATAGCCCTTTCAAAACTCAGCCACATACCTTGCTTGGCTCACACCTTGAACCTGGTGGTGCAGTGCTTCCTCAAAAATTATCCGGAGTTAACAGCCCTGCTCCAGAAGGTGCGAAGACTGTGCGCGCACATCCGCCGGTCGCCTGTACACTCCGTTCGTATGCAGAAGCTGCAGCGATTGCTCCACCTTCCCAACCACCGCCTCATTATCGACATTGCAACAAGGTGGAACTTCACCCTGCACATGGTGGAGCGGCTGTGCCAGCAGAGGCAGGCCATAATGCATTTGTGGGAGGATACACGGCCAGGCACTTTGAGAGCAGACATGGAGTTGACAGGTGTGCAGTGGTCGAAGCTGAAAGACCTTTGTAAAGTCCTTCAGTGTTTTGAGGAATGCACACGGCTGGTAAGCGCAGACGACGCCATCCTAAGCATGAGCATCCCACTTATGCGTCTGCTCATGCAAACTTTGACGCACCTTAAGGAGCAGGCGTCTGCAGCCAATGTTGATGAGGAGGAAGAGGAGGAGGGAATCCTTGATGACATTCAGCCATTGTCTGCTCAGGGACCTCTCCTGGACGAGGTGGAGGAAGAAGAGGAGGAGGAGGATGATGATGGGGATGATTACTTAGGGGAGGAGGATGCATCTCGTGGGGCAAGTGAAAATGTTGGCGTGGCAAGGTCTGGTACAGGGTTTGTGCGTGACTGGAGGGATGTGGATTTGCCAGAAAGTGCTCCTCCACCCAGCACTCGCAGTGCATCATTGACACCGGGAACATTGGCCCACATGTCAGATTATGCCTTGCGGATCCTAAAAAGGGACCCCCGCATTGCCAAAATGATGAACGATGACGACTACTGGTTGGCCAGCATCCTGGATCCACGCTATAAAGGCAAATTACAAAACATCATGCCACAGGAGAACCTTGACCTAATATTGGCTAATAAACAAGCAACTCTGGTAAATCGGTTGCTTGAGGCATTCCCAGCACACAGCAGCGGTGATGGTTCTCACACGAGCCGTACGGGCCGGGGTCAGCTTGGCAGAGGTGTTCGTGGTGCACACAGCAGAAGTGGCGTTGGAGACAGGGGTTTCATGACAATGTTGTGGACTGATTTTTCAAGTACCGCTCACACAACTGGTAATACTGCATCGATGGAAAGTGACAGGAGACAGCAGTTGTCAACTATGGTTACAAACTACTTTTCCTCCCATATCGATGTTCTCCCACACAGGTCATTCCCCTTTGACTATTGGGCCGCTAAACTGGACACCTGGCCTGAATTGGCACAATATGCCTTACAGGAGCTCGCTTGCCCAGCTGCAAGTGTGCTATCGGAAAGAGTCTTCAGTGCAGCTGGATCAATCCTGACAGAAAAAAGGACCCGTCTGTCAACCCAAAATGTGGATGATCTAACCTTCATTAAAATGAACCACGCATGGGTTTCCAAGGATTTTGTCCCACCTTCCCCTGATGACACATAGGGTGACAGAAAAATGACTTGCTTTGGTCCACCTCTTCCTGGTACTTCACCTATTTCGCCTTTTGAATCAGCTGAATGTCCAACATCAACATATGCCACTTTCTAAAACTCCCTAACTGTGCTGCCTCCCCCCCATGGCCGGGGTCACCACCTAGCGCACGACACCGTGCGAGTGCCGTTGCCCTGGACAGGTGGGTAGGCCGACTCTTGGGCGCGGGCACTGGCACAGGGTCCCTCATAGTGCAATCAAGTGTCTCTGACGGTGGTGGTGCACACCCGCCGTCAGACACACCGCTGTACTATGAGGGGCCCAGTGCCAGTACCGACGCCCACGAGTGGGCCCCCCTTGCTTGGGCAGGGCCCCAGCATTTGCAATCTTTACCTCTCCCTGCTCCTCCGCTGTGTAATCTGGGCTGTCAAATCCATACTGTGCCTGACACCGTCTGAGCCTGCCTCCTGATGTATAGACATAAATTTTGAATGTGTACGCTATCCATACATGTTATCCGGGGATACGGTACCCTTTCTAACCTTTGTGCAATCACGTGCAATCCATACTGGGCCTAACACCGTATGAGCCTGCCTCCTGAGACATATATTTTGAATGTGTACGCTATCCATACATGTTATCCGGGGAAACGGTACCCTTTCTAACCTTTGTGCAATCACGTGCAATCCATACTGGGCCTAACACCGTCTGAGCCTGCCTCCTGAGACATATATTTTGAATGTGTATGCTATCCATACATGCTATCCGGGGATACGGTACCCTTTCTAACCTTTGTGCAATCACGTGCAATCCATACTGAGCCTAACACCGTCTGAGCCTGCCTCCTGATGTATAGACATATATTTTGAATGTGTACGCTATCCATACATGTTATCTGGGGATACGGTACCCTTTCTAACCTTTGTGCAATCACGTGCAATCCATACTGGGCCTAACACCGTCTGAGCCTGCCTCCTGAGACATATATTTTGAATGTGTACGCTATCCATACATGTTATCCGGGGATACGGTACCCTTTCTAACCTTTGTGCAATCACGTGCAATCTATACTGGGCCTAACACCGTCTGAGCCTGCCTCCTGAGACATATATTTTGAATGTGTACGCTATCCATACATGTTATCTGGGGATACGGTACCCTTTCTAACCTTTGTGCAATCACGTGCAATCCATACTGGGCCTAACACCGTCTGAGCCTGCCTCCTGAGACATATATTTTGAATGTGTACGCTATCCATACATGTTATCTGGGGATACGGTACCCTTTCTAACCTTTGTGCAATCACGTGCAATCCATACTGGGCCTAACACCGTCTGAGCCTGCCTCCTGAGACATATATTTTGAATGTGTACGCTATCCATACATGTTATCCGGGGATACGGTACCCTTTCTAACCTTTGTGCAATCACGTGCAATCCATACTGGGCCTAACACCGTCTGAGCCTGCCTCCTGAGACATATATTTTGAATGTGTACGCTATCCATACATGTTATCTGGGGATACGGTACCCTTTCTAACCTTTGTGCAATCACGTGCAATCCATACTGGGCCTAACACCGTCTGAGCCTGCCTCCTGAGACATATATTTTGAATGTGTACGCTATCCATACATGTTATCTGGGGATACGGTACCCTTTCTAACCTTTGTGCAATCACGTGCAATCCATACTGGGCCTAACACCGTCTGAGAATGATAGATGGGGCCCACCATACACTGGAACATTCCAAAGATGGACATCAGACACTGGAGCAGCATTTACAGGGCCCATTATACACTAGAGCATTAGAAATGGGGACCATTATGTTTGGAGCATTATTTGGGCCCATAAGACAGTAGAGCTTCATCCATGGGGACCAACATATACTGTAGCATTATGTGGAGCTCATCATATACTGTTTCAAACATTATATGGGACCAATGATTCTGTATGGAGAAATAGATGGGCCTCGTCATGAGATGTAAAAAGTGAGGTATTTTTCATTGTACTATACCGCTATTTCTCTGCCGTATCGGAGCATGATGAGTTGTGGTATGTGTTAAAGGGGCGCTCTTTCGCCCAGGGCACATGAAAACCTGGAGCCAGCCCTCCCCCCCCACAGTCTGTAGCCAAATAACCCCCATTTTTCAGTGCGTAACTTGTATTATGAAGTTAATTAAGGTTGACAAGCTTAAGTAAGAAGAATTGATGCTTTTGGCATTCAAATGGGCACTGTTGGTGTGTTTCCTGTCCTCCTCTCACTGCCGACTTTTATTCCCCATTGACTTACATTGGGTTTCGTGTTTCGGGACGACCCCGACTTTTCCCTATAATCGGACGATCTTGCTCGACCCGACTTTTGGAAAAGTCGGGTTTCACGAAACGAAACGCGACCCTAAAAAACCAAAAGTCGCTCAACTCTAATTATGAAGTTAATTAAGGTTGTCAAGCTTAAGTAAGAAGAATTGATGCTTTTGGCATTCAAATGGGCACTGTAGGTGTGTTTCCTGTCCTCCTCTCACTGCCGACTTTTATTCCCCATTGACTTACATTGGGTTTCGTGTTTCGGGACGACCCCGACTTTTCCCTATAATCGGACGATCTTGCTCGACCCGATTTTTGGAAAAGTCGGGTTTCACGAAACGAAACGCGACCCTAAAAAACCAAAAGTCGCTCAACTCTAGTAATTAGACAATGACTAAGTGAGCTATTATGCAATATAATTTGTCTTGTTCATTTGCCTTCTTGGCCGGTGTTTGTTACGTCACATTGGCACTGAATTAAGCCGTTCTTGACTATAGCCTCCAAATCCTTGGGGGTTGAGAGGGTTTCTTGAATCTTCTTTTGTTCACCTCCATTTTATAGTGTGACAATTTTTGTAATATTTTGTTTATTAATAAGATTGTTTATTAATAAGATTGACTTATTTGCATACTTTTAAGTTAGTACTCTATTCCTTCTCTTTATTTGTATAGGTGTTTATACACAGGCAGGGTACAAACACCAAATTACATAAGTAATAAGTAAAGTACATAAAAAGGAAGTCTTTGAGTTTTTGGCTAGAGGTGGTCTAAAAATGATTCCCTTTTGTCATATAGCAACTTGAAACTCCAAATTTTGCAATTAGTACCTAACCACCAGTGCCCTTGTTGGCAAGATGTGGTTGGCGGGACCCGAGCGAAGCCATTTTTTAAATAAAAGGTCTTTTTATAAAAGGTCGCTTCTACAGTAGCATAAGGGGGATGAGGATATGGGTGTATGCGAGTTACACTCTTTATATACTGCCAAAACTGATTGATAGCAGCTGCAGACAAGAGGTGGACGTAAGTGACGTGTATTGCTCTGATTGGTGGACCAGCACTCATTGTGCTTTTGATTCACTGTGGAGCGAGGTAATGAGTGCTCTGCAGAGTAGTATGAGCACTGTCTGGTTCAGCACCATATGATGAGTGGGGGAAACAGAGAATGAACCTTGTCTGGCAATGACCTTTCTGTTGAAAGACAGAGTGCAAATAGCGAGCAAGCACTCCACACAGTAAGAGACTGTATATAGCAATGTGACTGATTGTATGTGACTGTAACTGTACATAGCAATATGATCGATTGTATATGACTATGTGACTGTATATAGCAATATGACAGAAGCATGGAAAAAGTGTTTTAGGGTGTGTACTGTATATTTCCCCTACTTTCCTATCTTTTACTCTTTCACTGCCAGGCAGTTTAGTAGCAGGGATCTGTGTGTTTTCCCTGCTCCATTGAGTCACTCCAGGTTTTCAGGATAATTGTAATGCTTAAAGGGAACCTGTCAGCAGGATTGTGCAAATAACCTACAGACAGTGTCAGCTAGGCGCCATTATACTGATTAAAATGTTACAATGGTTGATAAAATCCGTCTTCCGGTAGTTATTTAATCTTTATTTTCAGTTTTGAGTTAATGATATGCTCGTGCTCTGGGGAGGACCAGTGGGGGGGGTCTTCATGTGGTGCTTCTGACAGGTCACTGATCCCTTAGTGACCTGCCCCCTATTTTACATAATGAATATTATATATATATATATATATATATACACACATATATATATGTATATATATATATATTGTCATGGGGTCAATGCGGCAGTGTGGAGCCAGAAGACCACAGTGTTTGATTGCTCCTACTCCGCTGCTGAGAAGCAGCACTTCTCCTTCCTTTTAATGGTGTTTATTCCTTCTGGCAGAATAGGGGTTAATCAACCACGTTAGAAATCTCTGTACTCGCAGCTGAGCTCAGTTAGTCACTCCTTTCCTCTTTTAATCTGGGCTCTGATGCACATCCACAGTGGAGGCCACTGTGCTCTTAGGCACCTTGAGTACTGCAGAAGTTCTTTTGTAACCTTGGCCAGATCTGTGGCATGCCACAATTCTGTCTCTGAGCTCCTTGGCCAGTTCCTTTGAGCTCATGATTCTCATTTGGTCTGACATGCAGTGTGAGCTGTGAGGTCTTATATAGACAGGTGTGTGCCTTTACAAATCAAGTGCTATCAGTTTAATTAAACACAGCTGGACTCCAGAGAAGGCGTAGAACCATCTCAAGGAAGATCACAAGGAAATGGACAGCGTGTGACTTAAATATGAGTGTCTGAGCAAAGGATCTGAATACTTATGACCATGTGATATTTCAGTTTTTCTTTTTTAATAAATTTGCAAAAATTTCTACATTTCTGGTTCTTTTTTCAGTCAACAAGGGGTGCAGAGTGTATATTAATGAGAAAAAAATGAACTTTTTTGAATCTATCAAATGGCTGCAATGAAACGAGTGAAAAATTTAAATGGGTCGGAATACTTTCTGCACCCACTGTATATATATATATACTGCTAAAAGAAATAAAGGGAATACAAACAGCCTGTTGTAAATGGAATAGTGTTCCCTTTGATAGGGAGAGAGTTAAATTAACCCTTCACGGTTGAGCCAGTGATGTCCAAATTATTCCACCGAGTGTTGCTAGCAACTCAAATGACCAAACGGAGACGTGTCTCTGTATGGGACGATCCAAAGAGATTGGTAACCCGTTTATTGTAGTCACTTCTTTTATAATATTTTGCTTAATTATGCAAAGTTCTCAACTACCAATAAAATCATTTCACTTTATAAGCCAATAATATTGCAAGGAAACCAGAACTGCATATATGTCCATACCTAGATAGCGTAGAAAGTAGTATAATGGCTAGAGTTGAGCGATACCGTCCGATACTTCAAAGTATCGGATCGGAATGGATCGGCTGATCTTTAAAAAAAGTATCGGTATCGCCGATTCCGATACCGGAAGTCCCATTCAAGTCTATGGGACTTCCGGTATCGGAATAAGAAAAACCCTGTTTTTGCCTTGTACAGCCTCTCTGGGGTCTGTACGGGCCTTTCGGGGGGCTGTGCCGGCCTGCCAGGGGGTCTGTGCAGGCTCCGGTGGTCTGTGCCGGCCTGCCGGGGGGCTATGCCGGCCTGCCGGTGGTCTGTGCAGGCTCCGGTGGGCTGTGCCGGCCTGCCGGGGGGCTGTGCCGGCCTGCCGGTGGTCTGTGCAGGCTCCGGGGGGCTGTGCCGGCCTGCCGGGGGGCTGTGCCGGCCTGCCGGTGGTCTGTGCAGGCTTCGGGGGTCTGTGCAGGCATCGTCCGATGGGACTACAAGTCCCATCGGGCGATGCCTGCTACCATGACAGTGATTGACACATTAGCCAATGATGGGACAGTAGTAGTCCCATAATCCGGCTAATGTGTTAAATGTTAAAAAAAAAAAAAAAAATGCTACATACATACTACATACATACTACATGCATGCTACATACATACTACATGCTACATACATACTACATGCTACATACATACTACATGCATGCTACATACATGCTACATACATACTACATATATACTACATGCATGCTACATACATACTACATGCTACATACATACTACATGCTACATACATACTACATGCATGCTACATACATGCTACATACATACTACATATATATTACATGCATGCTACATACATACTACATACATACTACATACATACTACATACATACTGCATACTACATACATACTACATACATACTACATACATACTACATACATACTACAAACATACTACATGCATGCTACATGCATGCTACATACATACTACATGCTACATACATACCACATACATACTACATACATACTACATACATACTACATGCTACATACATACTACATATATACTACATGCATGCTACATACATACTGCATGCTACATGCATGCTACATACATACTACATACATACTACATGCTACATACATACCACATATACAGTGGGGCAAAAAAGTATTTAGTCAGTCAGCAATAGTGCAAGTTCCACCACTTAAAAAGATGAGAGGCGTCTGTAATTTACATCATAGGTAGACCTCAACTATGGGAGACAAACTGAGAAAAAAAAATCCTGAAAATCACATTGTCTGGTTTTTTTTCATTTTATTTGCATATTATGGAGGAAAATAAGTATTTGGTCAGAAACAAGCAAACAAGATTTCTGGCTCTCACAGACCTGTAACTTCTTCTTTAAGAGTCTCCTCTTTCCTCCACTCATTACCTGTAGTAATGGCACCTGTTTAAACTTGTTATCAGTATAAAAAGACACCTGTGCACACCCGCAAACAGTCTGACTCCAAACTCCACTATGGTGAAGACCAAAGAGCTGTCAAAGGACACCAGAAACAAAATTGTAGCCCTGCACCATGCTGGGAAGACTGAATCTGCAATAGCCAACCAGCTTGGAGTGAAGAAATCAACTGTGGGAGCAATAATTAGAAAATGGAAGACATACAAGACCACTGATAATCTCCCTCGATCTGGTGCTCCACGCAAAATCCCACCCCGTGGGGTCAGAATGATCACAAGAACGGTGAGCAAAAATCCCAGAACCACGCGGGGGGACCTAGTGAATGAACTGCAGAGAGCTGGGACCAATTTAACAAGGCCTACCATAAGTAACACACTACGCCACCATGGACTCAGATCCTGCAGTGCCAGACGTGTCCCACTGCTTAAGCCTGTACATGTCCGGGCCCGTCTGAAGTTTGCTAGAGAGCATTTGGATGATCCAGAGGAGTTTTGGGAGAATGTCCTATGGTCTGATGAAACC
Organism: Dendrobates tinctorius; assembly: GCF_039654945.1. Lineage (NCBI taxonomy): Eukaryota > Metazoa > Chordata > Amphibia > Anura > Dendrobatidae > Dendrobates > Dendrobates tinctorius. The sequence continues at coordinate 11,623,305 of NW_027361908.1, forward strand.
AAACTGGAACTGTTTGGTAGAAACACAACTTGTCGTGTTTGGAGGAAAAAGAATACTGAGTTGCATCCATCAAACACCATACCTACTGTAAAGCATGGTGGTGGAAACATCATGCTTTGGGGCTGTTTCTCTGCCAAGGGGCCAGGACGACTGATCCGGGTACATGAAAGAATGAATGGGGCCATGTATCGTGAGATTTTGAGTGCAAACCTCCTTCCATCAGCAAGGGCATTGAAGATGAAACGTGGCTGGGTCTTTCAACATGACAATGATACAAAGCACACCGCCAGGGCAACGAAGGAGTGGCTTCGTAAGAAGCATTTCAAGGTCCTGGAGTGGCCTAGCCAGTCTCCAGATCTCAACCCTATAGAAAACCTTTGGAGGGAGTTGAAAGTCCGTGTTGCCAAGCGAAAAGCCAAAAACATCACTGCTCTAGAGGAGATCTGCATGGAGGAATGGGCCAACATACCAACAACAGTGTGTGGCAACCTTGTGAAGACTTACAGAAAACGTTTGACCTCTGTCATTGCCAACAAAGGATATATCACAAAGTATTGAGATGAAATTTTGTTTCTGACCAAATACTTATTTTCCACCATAATATGCAAATAAAATGAAAAAAAACCAGACAATGTGATTTTCTGGATTTTTTTTTCTCAGTTTGTCTCCCATAGTTGAGGTCTACCTATGATGTAAATTACAGACGCCTCTCATCTTTTTAAGTGGTGGAACTTGCACTATTGCTGACTGACTAAATACTTTTTTGCCCCACTGTATACTACATACATACAATACATTCATACAATACATACATAGACATACAGTACATATAACATAGAGTAACATACTTACCAATACTTGTCACATTGTTCCCCGAAGCCATTGTCTTTTCCGGAATAAATATTAACATAACAAACCACAAAAATACTCACCCACGATCTGAAGCAGTCCACGAGTGTGTCCCACGACGATCTTGGGTAGAGAACTGCAGCATCAGATGATGCTGCCGTTCTCTACGGGCTGCAGGAATCCAATGATGGAAGGTAGGTATCCTTCCGCACTGTATTCCTCCGCCACAGATCGTCGTGGGACACACTCGTGGACTGCTTCGGATCGTGGGTGAGTATTTTTGTGGTTTGTTATGTTAATATTTATTCCGGAAAAGACAATGGCTTCGGGGAACAATGTGACAAGTATTGGTAAGTATGTTACTCTATGTTATATGTACTGTATGTCTATGTATGTATTGTATGAATGTATTGTGTGTATGTAGTATATATGTGGTATGTATGTAGCATGTAGTATGTATGTAGTATGTATGTAGCATGCATGTAGCATGCAGTATGTATGTAGCATGCATGTAGTATATATGTAGTATGTATGTAGCATGCATGTAGTATATATGTAGTATGTATGTAGCATGTAGCATGTATGTAGTATGTATGTGGTATGTATGTAGCATGTAGTATGTATGCAGCATGCATGTAGTATATATGTAGTATGTATGTAGCATGTATGTAGCATGTAGTATGTATGTAGTATGTATGTGGTATGTATGTAGCATGTAGTATGTATGTAGCATGCATGTAGCATGCATGTAGTATGTATGTAGCATGCATGTAGCATGCATGTAGTATGTATGTAGTATGTATGTAGTATGTATGTAGTATGTATGTAGCATGCAGTATGTATGTAGCATGTATGTAGCATGTATGTAGTATGTATGTAGTATATATGTAGTATGTATGTAGCATGTAGTATGTATGTAGCATGTAGTATGTATGTAGCATGCATGTAGTATATATGTAGTATGTATGTAGCATGTAGTATGTATGTCGCATGCATGTAGTATATATGTAGTATGTATGTAGCATGTAGTATGTATGTAGCGTGTAGTATGTATGTAGCATGCATGTAGCATGCATGTAGCATGCATGTAGTATGTATGTAGTATGTATGTAGTATTTTTTTTTTTTTTTTTTAACATTTAACACATTAGCCGGATGATGGGACTACTACTGTCCCATCATTGGCTAATGTGTCAATCACTGTCATGGTAGCAGGCATCGCCAGATGGGACTTGTAGTCCCATCGGACGATGCTTGCACAGACCCCCGGACATCAGCACAGCCCCCCGGCAGGCCGGCACAGCCCCCCGGCAGGCCGGTACAGACCCCCACAGGGTGCACAGACCACCGGCAGGCCGGCACAGCCCCCCGGCAGGCCGGTACAGACCCCCACAGGGTGCACAGACCACCGGCAGGCCGGCACAGCCCCCCGGCAGGCCGGTACAGACCCCCACAGGGTGCACAGACCACCGGCAGGCCGGCACAGCCCCCCGGCAGGCCGGTACAGACCCCCACAGGGTGCACAGACCACCGGCAGGCCGGCACAGCCCCCCGGCAGGCCGGTACAGACCCCGGGCAGTCCACACAGCCCCCCGGCAGGCCGGCAGAGACCCCCGGAAGGCCCGAAATGACGGCGCATCATGATGCGCACACACCGCGCATCATGATGACGTCAGGCTGTCAATCAACTTTGAACTTCCGATTCCGATGCCGAATTCCGATATTGAAAAAATATCGGAAGTCGGTATCGGAATTCCGATACAGCAAGTATCGGCCGATACCCGATACTTGCGGTATCGGAATGCTCAACACTAATAATGGCATATTCAGAGCAATACACCCCCCCGAGCCCCTTATCTTTGCACCTGATGAGAACAGTCTGGTTTCATGACAGCCCATGCCAATTACAAAAATTTATCTTACAGCAACAAAAATGAAGAAACGAAACCTTCAGAGAGATGGAGAAGTGAAACTTCAGCTCTGATTTTAGTTTTGACCCTTCACATTCCCCCCACGACACCTTTGGTATCATCATTAGCTGTCTTAGTGCAGACTTTCCTAATACATACAGAAATACACCAAAAAACAAGTTTTAGTATCACATATACAACAAGGATACAGGCAGCAATGTGTAACAAGCTCTGTAAGATCCCAGCTATCCAGCCCCCAATTCCCTTAAACCAATTGGCTGGATTGAGAAAGGAGAAGGTGTCTGACCACCAACTGTCCTTAGTATGATCATTGTCTTTATTGTATTGAACTCTGATTCTTTGAATATCTTCTAACTTTAACTTCATAGTACTGTTAGGATCTATATAATGACAGCAAGCGGGTCCAATGACCTGACACATACCACCTTGTGCTGCTGTTAAGTAGTCCAGCACTATAGTATGTTGATTAGTGACTATAATAAGTTGATTTTGGACAGCAACAGTAGTGTTAAGTATATCCAATATATCCCAAATTTGATCATCTAGATAGTCTGTGGCCCTAACCAATTTATCCCACATTTATGTGATCATAAGGTAAATGAAAATAGAACTGACAATTTTATTGGCCACACTCATCTGCACTATATGTGGTCTCCCTGAAGGGCGGGGTGAATTGTCCGCAGCTCTTTTGTATAATGTATGTTTGGGTATAGCCTGTGTATCCAACTGTTTGTTTGGAATAACAAAAGTTACCCCTACTGGCAACCATTTATAAGCATTGTCTCCACATACCCAGAATATATCATCAGGTAAATCCCATAGGGCTGAATGTGGCAGTACCAATCTATGCACTAAGTCTATGAATGCAGATGCATTCTGAAGCATACACCAAGCTGGAGATTGTCCTAAAGGACTACAATAACCTACATCGGGATTTCCACAAGTGGGGGTTCCTGGCACATATTCAGAGGACTCATTGGTTTTGTTAGAACCCTGGGGAAACAAATTAGAATATTCCCATGACATATTATGCAACCTTCTTTCTAGCAACATTGGTTTGAAAGCGTCTGTAGAGTGTGAAGTTACATTGAAACTGACTTGTAGACCATACGTTGGAACTTGCCCTAGATTGGTTAGACTAGTCTTATTCTTAGGGACCCAATCCCCTCCTTTGTAGGCCAAATATTGGAGTTGTGTACTGCTTCCTGAAAGGTTACCTTGCCACCAGGGGTATCCTACCCATCCCACAATAGGTATACCAACAGTTAAATTCCATAATTTAGCATTATCTGTTGCATTATTAGCGAGTGTGTCAGAGCAGTTAGTCCAAGCAAATAACTCCTCAGGTGGAACAGGGATAGCCAAAAAGGGGATGCTTGTGGCTGACACTGGTGAATATGTGCAGATCCAACAGTCTGCCAGAGACTGGGAATTATCCAACAAATCTCTCAGTAATTTTTTATGATGTTGTATAAACTTATTATTCAAGGACGTTGGGGAATTTAGGCTGTCCCATGCAGTTACCAATAATAATATGGAAAATGCGAAAGACCAAAACATTATGCCCCCTTATTTGCTGTTTTCTTGTTTGACCAGCTTGCAGTGCGATGCGTGGATCCAAGTCAGTCTTCCTTCTAGTTTCACTGATGTAGGGGTGATGAGGAGGACTTGATAGGGACTGTCATACAAGGGTTCTAGTGCTTCCTGACATGCCTTTTCACGACTACCAAATCACCAGGCTTCAGGTTATGACAGGTGTCGGTTTCTGCTGAATCTGGAAGAGAAGAAGAAACTAGAGCATGGGTGTTAGCAAGATTTTTACTAAGCTGAATAACATATTGAACAGCACGGTCAGTTTCTTCTGATAACTGCTGGGGCTGGAAATTTGCAACTGGGGGCCTAGTACCAAACAATATCTCATATAGGGACAGGCCATGTTTTGCAATAGGGGTAGTACGAATGTGGTATAGTACAATGTAGTACGAATGTGGTATAGTACAATGGGTAGGAGCTCTGGCCATGGAGCCGTAGTCTCCTGCATCATTTTGGTCAATTGTCCCTTCAGTGTGCCATTCAACCTCTCAACTTTGCCACTGGATTGTGGGTGGTACGGAGTATGTAGGGCTACAGTGGATCCAAGCATTGTCAGAACTTCTTGGTACACATGAGAAGAAAAGGCCGGGCCTTGGTCACTTTCAACAACTTCTGGAACCCCATAGTGACGCTCCTGTTTTCTCCACCTCTCCCCAGTCGCATGATGTTCCTGACTATTTGGTTGATTTTTATGATGTATTTAGTGAGAATGAGTCTGCGTCTTTGCCTCCTCATAGGAGTTATGACTGTACAATTGAGCTGAGTCCTGGGTGTAAATTTCCCAAGGGTCGACTTTTCAATTTATCTGTACCCGAGCACGAGGCTATGCGATCCTATATTAAGGAGTTGTTGGAGAAGGGTCATATTAGACCATCCTCTTCACCCTTAGGTGCTGTTTTTTTTTTCGTGGCAAAGAAGGATGGTTCATTAAGGCCTTGTATTGACTATCGTTGCCTCAACAAAATTACTGTTAAATATCAGTATCCGTTACCCCTGATTTCTGATCATTCTCTAGAGTTAAAGGTGCTTGCTGGTTTACCAAGCTTGACCTCAGGGGGGCGTATAATCTTATTCGCATTAAGCATGGGGATGAGTGGAAGACGGCGTTTAATACTCCAGAGGGACATTATGAGTACCTGGTGATGCCTTTTGGGCTCACTAATGCCCCTTCTGTCTTCCAGTGCTTCATGAATGATATTTTCCGAGACTTTGTGGATACATTTTTGATCATCTATCTTGATGATATTTTGATCTTTTCCAAGGATTGAGACTCTCATGTGGAACATGTTCGGACTGTGTTCCGGATTTTGAGGGAGAATTCCCTGTATGTCAAGGGATCGAAATGCCTTTTTGGAGTACAGAGGATTTCTTTTTTGGGATTTATTTTGTCTCCGTCAACTATTGAAATGGACCCGGCCAAGGTACAGGCCATTTATGATTGGGTTCAGCCCACTTCTTTGAAGGCCCTCCAGAAGTTTTTGGGTTTTGCTAATTTTTATCGTAAATTTATAGCTAATTTTTCTGGTATTGCCAAACCATTGACTGATTTGACTAAGAAGGGTGCTGATGTTCTGAATTGGTCTCCGGAGGCTGTTTCTTCCTTTCAGGAGCAGAAGCGAAGGTTCACTTCTGCTCCGGTTTTGCGGCAACCTGATGTCTCACTCCCGTTTCAGGTGGAGGTGGACGCTTCTGAGATTGGTGCAGGAGCTGTTTTGTCCCAAAAAGATCCGGTAACATCTAAGATGAATCCCTGTGCTTTCTTTTCCCGAAAGTTCTCCCCATCTGAATGTAACTATGATGTGGGGAATCGGGAACTGTTAGCCATGAAATGGGCATTTGAGGAGTGGAGACATTGGTTGGAGGGAGCTAAACATCAAGTCGTGGTCCTTACTGACCACAAGAATTTGATTTACCTGGAGTCGGCCAAATGCTTGAATCCTAGACAGGCTAGGTGGGCCTTGTTTTTCACACGTTTTGATTTTGTGGTCTCTTTTCTTCCGGGCAATAAGAATGTCAAGGCAGACGCCCTCTCTAAGAGTTTCTTTGCTGATTCTCCTGTTGTGACCAAGCCTGCTACCATCTTAGGTGAGGGGGTAGTTCTTTCTGCCATCTCGCCCGATTTGAGACGTGCTCTGGAAGAGTTTCAGGAGGACAAACCTGAGCGTTGTCCCATTGGAAAATTGTATGTTCCTGACCAGTGGAGGAAGAGAGTGATGTCTGAAGTTCATTGCTCTGCATTGGCTGGTCATCCAGGTATTTTTGGTACTAGAGATTTGATGAGTCGGTCTTTTTGGTGGCCCGCCTTGTCTCGTGATGTCAGGAGTTTTGTGCAGTCCTGTGGGACTTGCTCCCGGTCTAAACCTTGTTCTCGCTCTAGTGGGTTGCTGATGCCTTTGCCGGTGACCAGGAGGCCATGGACCCATATGGGTGATTTGTGATAGATTCTCTAAGATGGTCCATCTTGTACCACTCCCTAAGTTGCCATCTTCCTCAGAGTTGGTGCCCTTGTTTTTGCAACAGGTGGTTCGCTTGCACGGGATTCCTGAGAACATTGTATCTGACAGAGGAGTTCAGTTTATTTCTAGATTTTGGAGGACTTTCTGTTCCAAGCTGGGAATTCAGTTGTCCTTCTCCTCTGTGTTTCACCCTCAGACCAATGGGCAGACGGAGAGAACAAACCAGACTTTGGAGTCGTATTTGAGATGTTTTATTTCTGCTGATCAGGATGATTGGGTTTCATTTTTGCCCTTGGCCGAATTTGCTTTAAATAATAGAGTTAGTTCTGCCACTTTGATGTTACCTTTTTTTTAGTAATTTTGGGTTTCATCCTCGATTCTCTTCAGGGCAGGTGGAGTCTTCTGCCTGCTCAGGTGTTGACAGTGTGGTGGAGAGAATGCACCAGATCTGGGACCAAGTGGTGGACAGATTGTCTCTCTCCCAGGAAAAGGCCCAGCGGTTTTCCAACCGTCATAGGACCATTGGTCCCCAGTTTAAGGTGGGTGATATGGTTTGGTTGTCATCAAAGAATATCTCTATGAAGGTGGCTTCTCCAAAGTTTAAACCTAGATTTATTGGACCTTACAAGATTTTGGAGATTCTTAATCCTGTCTCTTTTCGATTGGCTCTTCCAGTTACATTTAAGATCCATAACGTGTTTCATAAGTCTCTGTTAAAGAGGTTTGTTGAGCCAGTAGTTCCTGTGGTGGCACCTCCTGACCCTGTATTGGTGGAAGGTAATGTGGAATATGAGGTTGAGAAGATACTGGATTCTCGCCTGGCTAGACGAGACTCCAGTATTTGGTTAAATGGAAGGGTTATGGCCAGGAGGATAATTCTTGGGTTCCTGCATCCAATATTCATGCCAAAAGATTGGTTCATGCTTTTCATCGGGCCCATCCTGATCGTCCTGGTGGCGTGGATGAGGGTTCGGTGACCCCTCCTCAAGGGGGAGGTACTGTTGTGAATTCATTTTCCCCTTCACCGTTGATGTCTGATGAACTCCCTCTGCTGGTGAAGAGAGGTAGTGAAATTGACTGGGTTGGGAAGAACCTGTCATCTGAACAGGTGGAGCCTGATTGGACACCCGGAATCACTGAGAGGATATAAGGCAGCCGACGCCCTACAGGGGTGCTGGTGATCCTTTCTGCTCTGAGCTCTTGCAAACCAGTTCAATACCTGTCTTCTGAAAGCTAAGTATTTGCTCTCTTATTTTTCCATGAGATATTGTCTGTTTACTTAGTGTTTGTGTTCTGCCTGCCCTTGTTGGTACAGGCTGAGCTCCATTTTTGTCTCTGGTCAAGTTGATCTGTTGCTCAGTCTTCAGAATATACCTGAGTGCTGATATAGTGTTTTTGAAGTCTAGTGACTTCAGGGCCTTTTTTCTATCAGACGTGTTGGACATTATTTTGGCAGAATTTTTGCGGATTGCAGCCAGCATCTTTTCTGTCCTTTCCTATTTAGTTAGTTGGGCCCCATCGTTTGCTCAACCTGTCTTTCTGTCTGTGTTTGTGTTTTCATCTGCTTTTCACCGACAATACATGTTGGGGGCTGTCTATTGCTTTGGGGTCTGCTCTGGGGCAGTTTAGATTTCCCCTTTCTTTCTTTAGGCTTATTTAGTTCTCCGGCTGTGAACGAGGGGTCTAGGGCACCGTAGGAACCCCCCACAGCTACTGTTAGTTGTGTGAATAGGATCAGGGGTCTGCAATCCGATAGCTACCAACCTGTCCGGTTTTCTGGACTTAGCTTGCATTTTTGTTTTTTCCTCCTTCGGTGACTCATTCCTTACAGCAGACCCTGGTTGGCCACCCTTTCAGTATGGACAATTATCATGATTTTGGGGCTGTCCGTAACTGTGGTATCCTGTGGGGTTCCCAGTATTTAGATTACAATTGGAAGAGGGAACTTGAGGGTGGCATCTATCAGCGGGAGTGTGATAGTCTCTCTGAAAGTGACCAAGTCGCCCACAGCGCCAGCATTGCAAACGAGAATTGGCACGGCGGATCTGGGGAGGAAGGCTCCTATTCATAGAATTAGGAGAGATATTGGAGTAGGGAGCTGAAGTCTGAAGGGGGGACAGAGTTTGCTGTGTGCTCCAGTGATAAGGAACCAGCTGCGTATTCGCAGCCGCGCTGGGCGCAATGGTGGGGGCTGCTGCTGTTAGAGCAGGGGCTATCACAGCTGCCGCTGTTGATTTATTTTTCTGTTTCCCTGCTGCTGCAGAGCGGGTTAAATTTTTCTGAAAACTTTTTATAACTTTCAATGCATCATCCAGGGTGGAATTCTCAACATCAGGTCTAACTGAGATTATCGCCTCTTGCAATTCGGGTTTAAGGCCAGACATCAAAGCTGCCACAAAAAGATGTGTATGGGCTTTATTATACAGTGAGAATCACAGATCTCTAAATACTATCATAAGAAGCCCATAGAACTTCTCGGCAGTCTCCCCCTTGTCCTGTGTGAAATCTGTGAGAGAGGTAGATTGGTCCGCCAATCTATCTTGTGCCCAGACCTTTAAAGCATTGCAGAAATCAACACCACTCTCATAGGTTCCCCCATCCAGATCCACATTATACATTATGCCACCCTCCATAATTGGAAAATACCCCTCCCCAGCTTTTACTCGAAGTATGTGTAATAGATCTCTTCGGGGAGTGGAATAAATGTCTCGATTTGATGTTATTTGCCTGTAGAAAGCCATGGGGGAAGTCTCTGGATCGGGTAATTGATTGCAAACAGTGTCTATTTGTGATGGGGTGAAGGGAGTATACTTTGGCCTGTCAGGAGTGCTTTCCACATTATCTTCTTCAAATTCGGATATTACTGACAACTCGGGGGGAGGAGGTGGAGGTAGTACGGGCACAAGAGGCATCTGCTGTGGGAGCGAGGCAGGAGGTTCTGTTACAGTTAGAGATTGTATTGCCTGATTGGCAGTTAGGCGGCTGTCGAGGACAAATCGGACCTCTTCCAATTTTATGGGGTTTTCCTGTATACACTGCTCTATTGCTGATACTATGACCATGGCAGCATCCTTCCTGGGATATTGAAAAATACCAGCAGAGATTAATGGTATAGCCACTGTACATTTAGGCATCGTACTGGGGGGGACAGAGGAGGCATACAGGATTGCGTTCTGGACAGCCTCAGTAAGCAATTGATGGGACCTAGGAATATTGATAGGGTCATATCGTGGTCCCACTGCATGTATTACATATTGACACGGCAGCCGTCCTGCTCTGGTTGCTGCAACCTGTCCTGTTTCTACCTGGCCATACATTTGTATATATGAATCAGATTCTTCCTGTATCATGGGTTTGACTTTCTGTGAAATTTTTGCGACCAGTCCTCCAGCATGGCGGAGTTGATTGTTTGCGGCATTTACTATGGCCCAACATGCTGCTTCGTGAGATCCCCTGTCCCTATCCTAAAGAGCACATCGTGACGGTGGGGTCCAGGAATAATATTGGAATACATTTCCTGGAAATCTTCTATCTCCTCTGAGCATCCTATCTCTGACCTGGTAACTAAATTAGGAGGGGGTGTTTATTCATAACCACTAGCAATATTAGGCATAACGGGGACTGGGGCTGGCTGCGGATGATAATAAGTACCGTCAGCATTCAACAGAGGAAAGATGGGGGCTGCTACTCCCGGTCTCCTCGTACCACAATTGTAACAGACCACTCTCCACTGAGGATTAGTAATTCCGCATACAGCACAGATCCACCCGGCAGGATCATAGGGTGGGGGCATACTGAGTTTTGGTAGTCCAGGATACATCGGTGCCTTAGGGTTAAGGGGCACAGAGCTTACAGTCGGGAGGAGAGGCTTGATTTCCTGGGGAGGGACCTTATCATCTAGCAGGGAAACATCTTGTTTCAAATCATTCTTAATTAGAGTTGAGCGAAACGAGTCGAAAAAATTCAAAAGTCGCCGACTTTTGGCAAAGTCGGGTTTCATGAAACGAAACCCGACCCTAGGATGAGGTCGGCCACGAGGTCGGCGACTTACGCGCCAAAGTCACGTTTCAAAAGTTTGTTTTGCGCTCTTTTTCAGCCAATCAGGATCCACGGACACTGTGGGCAACGTGATGACATAGGCACGGGTCACCACCATCTTTCAGAAGGGCATGCAAGTGATTGGCTTGCTTTGGTGGGCGTCACAGGGGGTATAAAAGGGCGTGCACGCCGACCGCCATCTTACTTCTGCCGATCTTAGTATAGGGAGAGGTTGCTGCTGATTCTGTAGGGAGAGCGTTAGGCAGGGAAGAAGACAAAAAAACTGCTTCTGCTGCTAGCGATTTGGCCTGCACAACACACCAGTCACTGTGTGTGCAGTGCAAGGGGAGGCTATATAGTGGTGTATCAGTGGTGTTGGTTGTTGGGCTGCCTTCTAAGGCTTCCTGACATTCCTGCATTGCTCTTTACCCACTGCTCCGCAAACTGCTTTTTTAAAAGCAATCCCAATTTTTTTTTTTGTCCTGCTGAGAAGACAAAAAAACTGCTTCTGCTGCTAGCAATTTGGCCTGCACAACACACCAGTCACTGTGTGTGCAGTGCAAGGGGAGGCTATATAGTGGTGTATCAGTGGTGTTGGTTGTTGGGCTGCCTTCTAAGGCTTCCTGACATTCCTGCATTGCTGTTTACCCACTGCTCCGCAAACTGCTTTTTTAAAAGCAATCCAATCTCCCTTATCCTCTAGTCACTTTTGTCACAGCTGTGCCATCGAGCCTGTCACATAGCGCTCAGATATTCATTGGGCCTCACACAATCCAAAAGTGTCCATCCAGTGTCCAAAAGTGTGTGCAGAGATTCAAAATCTCCCTTATCCTCTAGTCACTTTGGTCACAGCTGTGCCATCGAGCCTGTCACATAGCGCTCAGATATCAGTGGGCCTCACACAATCCAAAAGTGTCCACTGTCCACAAGTGTGTGCAGAGATTCAAAATCTCCCTTATCCTCTAGTCACTTTGGTCACAGCTGTGCCATCGAGCCTGGCACATAGCGCTCAGGTATCAGTGGGCCTCACACAATCCAAAAGTGTCCAGTGTCCACAAGTGTCTGCAGAAATTCAAAATCTCCCCTGTCCTATAGACACCTTGTACCTTGTTTTACATTACTATATAGTTTGTTGGATTTTGTCTACATTTCTACCAAAAATGAGGAAGGCTGGTGGAAGAGGCCGTGGAATTGGGCGGGGGTTGGCAGCTGGTAATGATGGTGTTGGTGGTGGATCTGATGGTAGTGGCAAGAGCAAAATAGGACCGAATGCAGGAGGTGCTGACCCTGCATCATCGTCTGGCTACATAAGGCCTCGAACGCTTAGTTTTCTAGGAGTTGGCAAACCGCTTTTAAAGCCAGAGCATCAGGAAAAAGTTTTGTGTTACATTGCTGACTCAGCCTCCAGCTCTATCGCCTCCTCTTCTTCAGTTGTAAAAAGTAAAAGCACTGAGTCGTCATTGGAGGCTCATGTTCATGAACCACACCTTTCCTTGTGTCCTTCACCCCAACCAAGATTGAAGGATGACGCAGGCCATACTACTGATTACTCCATGGAGCTGTTTTCACATACCATGCCTGGATTATCAAGTGAAATGGTGAATTACCCAGGCCAAGATGAATCTGACATGGAGTGCACTGATGCACAGCCGCTGATGGATGATTCTGCTGGTACATTCACTCAGAGCACTACATTGTCCTCGCAGTGTACAGAGCCAGATTCTGACCCTGATGAGACTCAGGTGCCCCTTCCCGCACACTATACCACCATACACGGTGACACAGAGCAAGGTGCACATGACATAGAAGAGGAGGTGATGGATGACCCAGTTGTTGACCCAGATTGGCATCCATTGGGGGAAGAGGGTGCTGCTTCCAATAGCGCAGATGAGGAGCATCCACAGCAGACATCGACATCGCAACAGCTGTTATCTGGCAGGTCCGGAGCACTCCAAAGACAGGTTCCAAACATCAAAAGAGTTGCTGGACAGCTTGTCCAGAGGGTCAAAAGATCACAGCGTGCTAGGCCGCAAAATATCTGCCAAAGTAGGAAGAGTGCAGTGTGGCACTTTTTTGAACAAAATCCTCATGATCAGGCCAAGGTTATCTGTAAGAAGTGTGCAAAGACCTTTAGCTGAGGGAAAAATCTGAAAAATTTGAATACCAGTTGGATGCTTAGACATTTAACCAGCATGCACTTGCAAGAGTGGACACAACACCAAACCTCAAGTGCCACATGTGCAACTGATCACAACGAAGGTAGTCAGCAACGCTACATTGTTTCCCCCACTGTAAGCCCACCGGTTAGCACAGCAGCAAATGTTGAGGTGTCGTTGCAAGACCACAGCAGTCAGGGAATCCCACTGTTATATCAACGAAAGACTGATTCTAGGCCATCAGAAAGAACACCAACTCCATCACCATCATCAACCCTCTCTCAGTCCGCCCTGTCCACCGCTACTTCCACCATATGCAGCTCTCAAGTCCAGCTCACCCTCCCAGACACTATGAGTAGGTCAAGAAAGTACTCAGTCTCTCATCCGCGTACACTGGGTTTGAACGCCCACATTGCCAAACTAATCCCGTTTGAGATGATGCCCTTTCGGTTGGTGGAAAGCGCAGCTTTCCGCGAACTCATGGCCTATGCAGTACCACGCTATGACCTACCCAGTCGCCACTTCTTCTCTCGCAAAGCCATCCCAGCCCTCCACCATCATGTGAAAGACCGCATTGTCCATGCACTCAAGCAGTCAGTGAGCGGAAAGGTGCACCTCACAACTGATGCATGGTCCAGTCGGCATGGCCAGGGCCGTTACGTGTCCATCACTGCGCACTGGGTTAATGTGGTGGATGCAGGGTCCACAGGGGACAGCGGTGGTGGGACAGTGCTGCCTAGCCCACGGTATATTAAACAGTTGGCTGTAGGCGTTCGACCCTCCTCCTCCTCCTCCTCCAGAAGCGAAAGCTCGTCCACAGAGCGCAGTCGTACGAGCACTCCATCTGCAGCTGCCACTGTTGCACACGAGGTGTCCCCCTATCGAGCAGCTAGTGGAAAGCGTCAGCAGGCTGTGTAGCAGATGATGTGTTTGGGCAACAGACACATTGCCGAGGTGCTGGCCGAGTACTTTCAGCGACAAACTGAGTCATGGCTGGGCAGTGTACATCTTGAGGCAGGCAAGGTAGTTAGTGATAACGGCCGTAATTTTGTGGCAGCCATAGCCCTTTCAAAACTCAGCCACATACCTTGCTTGGCTCACACCTTGAACCTGGTGGTGCAGTGCTTCCTCAAAAATTATCCGGAGTTAACAGCCCTGCTCCAGAAGGTGCGAAGACTGTGCGCGCACATCCGCCGGTCGCCTGTACACTCCGTTCGTATGCAGAAGCTGCAGCGATTGCTCCACCTTCCCAACCACCGCCTCATTATCGACATTGCAACAAGGTGGAACTCCACCCTGCACATGGTGGAGCGGCTGTGCCAGCAGAGGCAGGCCATAATGCATTTGTGGGAGGATACACGGCCAGGCACTTTGAGAGCAGACATGGAGTTGACAGGTGTGCAGTGGTCGAAGCTGAAAGACCTTTGTAAAGTCCTTCAGTGTTTTGAGGAATGCACACGGCTGGTAAGCGCAGACGACGCCATCCTAAGCATGAGCATCCCACTTATGCGTCTGCTCATGCAAACTTTGACGCACCTTAAGGAGCAGGCGTCTGCAGCCAATGTTGATGAGGAGGAAGAGGAGGAGGGAATCCTTGATGACATTCAGCCATTGTCTGCTCAGGGACCTCTCCTGGACGAGGTGGAGGAAGAAGAGGAGGAGGAGGATGATGATGGGGATGATTACTTAGGGGAGGAGGATGCATCTCGTGGGGCAAGTGAAAATGTTGGCGTGGCAAGGTCTGGTACAGGGTTTGTGCGTGACTGGAGGGATGTGGATTTGCCAGAAAGTGCTCCTCCACCCAGCACTCGCAGTGCATCATTGACACCGGGAACATTGGCCCACATGTCAGATTATGCCTTGCGGATCCTAAAAAGGGACCCCCGCATTGCCAAAATGATGAACGATGACGACTACTGGTTGGCCAGCATCCTGGATCCACGCTATAAAGGCAAATTACAAAACATCATGCCACAGGAGAACCTTGACCTAATATTGGCTAATAAACAAGCAACTCTGGTAAATCGGTTGCTTGAGGCATTCCCAGCACACAGCAGCGGTGATGGTTCTCACACGAGCCGTACGGGCCGGGGGCAGCTTGGCAGAGGTGTTCGTGGTGCACACAGCAGAAGTGGCGTTGGAGACAGGGGTTTCATGACAATGTTGTGGACTGATTTTTCAAATACCGCTCACACAACTGGTAATACTGCATCGATGGAAAGTGACAGGAGACAGCAGTTGTCAACTATGGTTACAAACTACTTTTCCTCCCATATCGATGTTCTCCCACACAGGTCATTCCCCTTTGACTATTGGGCCGCTAAACTGGACACCTGGCCTGAATTGGCCCAATATGCCTTACAGGAGCTCGCTTGCCCAGCTGCAAGTGTGCTATCGGAAAGAGTCTTCCGTGCAGCTGGATCAATCCTGACAGAAAAAAGGACCCGTCTGTCAACCCAAAATGTGGATGATCTAACCTTCATTAAAATGAACCACGCATGGGTTTCCAAGGATTTTGTCCCACCTTCCCCTGATGACACATAGGGTGACAGAAAAATGGCTTGCTTTGGTCCACCTCTTCCTGGTACTTCACCTATTTCGCCTTTTGCATCAGCTGAATGTCCAACATCAACATATGCCACTTTCTAAAACTCCCTAACTGTGCTGCCTCCCCCCCCATGGCCGGGGTCACCACCTAGCGCACGACACCGTGCGAGTGCCGTTGCCCTGGACAGGTGGGTAGGCCGACTCTTGGGCGCGGGCACTGGCACAGGGTCCCTCATAGTGCAATCAAGTGTCTCTGACGGTGGTGGTGCACACCCGCCGTCAGACACACCGCTGTACTATGAGGGTCCCAGTGCCAGTACTGACACCCACGAGTGGGCCCCCCTTGCTTGGGCAGGGCCCCAGCATTTGCAATCTTTACCTCTCCCTGCTCCTCCGCTGTGTAATCTGGGCCGTCAAATCCATACTGTGCCTGACACCGTCTGAGCCTGCCTCCTGATTTATAGACATATATTTTGAATGTATACGCTATCCATACATGTTATCCGGGGATACGGTACCCTTTCTAACCTTTGTGCAATCACGTGCAATCCATACTGGGCCTAACACCGTCTGAGCCTGCCTCCTGAGACATATATTTTGAATGTGTACGCTATCCATACATGTTATCCGGGGATACGGTACCCTTTCTAACCTTTGTGCAATCACGTGCAATCCATACTGGGCCTAACACCGTCTGAGCCTGCCTCCTGAGACATATATTTTGAATGTGTACGCTATCCATACATGTTATCCGGGGAAACGGTACCCTTTCTAACCTTTGTGCAATCACGTGCAATCCATACTGGGCCTAACACTGTCTGAGCCTGCCTCCTGAGACATATATTTTGAATGTGTACACTATCCATACATGTTATCCGGGGATACGGTACCCTTTCTAACCTTTGTGCAATCACGTGCAATCCATACTGGGCCTAACACCGTCTGAGCCTGCCTCCTGAGACATATATTTTGAATGTGTACGCTATCCATACATGTTATCTGGGGATACGGTACCCTTTCTAACCTTTGTGCAATCACGTGCAATCCATACTGGGCCTAACACCGTCTGAGCCTGCCTCCTGAGACATATATTTTGAATGTGTACGCTATCCATACATGTTATCCGGGGATACGGTACCCTTTCTAACCTTTGTGCAATCACATGCAATCCATACTGGGCCTAACACCGTCTGAGCCTGCCTCCTGAGACATATATTTTGAATGTGTACGCTATCCATACATGTTATCCGGGGATACGGTACCCTTTCTAACCTTTGTGCAATCACGTGCAATCCATACTGGGCCTAACACCGTCTGAGAATGATAGATGGGGCCCACCATACACTGGAACATTCCAAAGGTGGACATCAGACAGTGGAGCAGCATTTACAGGGCCCATTATACACTAGAGCATTAGAAATGGGGACCATTATGTTTGGAGCATTATTTGGGCCCATAAGACAGTAGAGCTTCATCCATGGGGACCAACATATACTGTAGCATTATGTGGAGCTCATCATATACTGTTTCAAACATTATATGGGACCAATGATTCTGTATGGAGAAATAGATGGGCCTCGTCATGAGATGTAAAAAGTGAGGTATTTTTCATTGTACTATACCGCTATTTCTCTGCCGTATCGGAGCATGATGAGTTGTGGTATGTGTTAAAGGGGCGCTCTTTCGCCCAGGGCACATGAAAACCTGGAGCCAGCCCTCCCCCCCCACAGTCTGTAGCCAAATAACCCCCATTTTTCAGTGCGTAACTTGTATTATGAAGTTAATTAAGGTTGACAAGCTTAAGTAAGAAGAATTGATGCTTTTGGCATTCAAATGGGCACTGTTGGTGTGTTTCCTGTCCTCCTCTCACTGCCGACTTTTATTCCCCATTGACTTACATTGGGTTTCGTGTTTCGGGACGACCCCGACTTTTCCCTATAATCGGACGATCTTGCTCGACCCGACTTTTGGAAAAGTCGGGTTTCACGAAACGAAACGCGACCCTAAAAAACCAAAAGTCGCTCAACTCTATTCTTAACTATTTTCCTGCCCGACACATTAGCCTCGATCTCATTGTCTTCTTTAATCACATTCTCAACTCTTTCCTGTACCATAACACTTTCAGTCTTTTTCACAGTGTTAGACAATTTTCCATTTTCCACATAGCAATAAAAACAATCAGAATTCACTTGCTGTTCAATTTCCACATAACCTTCATTATACAATTCATGTGCCAATCCACGGAATTCCTCAGCGCCTTTAAGTAATCCATCATCAGTCAACCTCCCTTTATTTTTTTTTAACTCCACCGTCCCATAGCGTAGGCTGTAGCCTCCCACCCTTAGGAAATCCCAAAATCGAAAATGTTTTTCCTGCATTCCTGACAGATTTCTTTCCTCGTCTTTGAATCATAAGACTAACAGTATCTGATCGTTCACACAATTCCAAACTTTTCTTTTTCTTCCACAGAAACATAATTCTCTCCTTTAGAGCTAAATACCCTTACTTCAATTGTGCACAATACTGGAGCGGCCGTACAGTTTTTTCCACAGGGTCAATAATCCCCCTCTGGGATTGCCCAAAATTTGCGGTACTCAGTGAAAGGAGGAGGGCGTCTCAGACTATCCCTCCGGACACCTCTGGTTATATATAGCTATCTATGTATACCTGAGTTACGTATCCTACCCAGTCTTCGATCACTCACCACGCCTGACTCTAACAGTGAATTCAGGATTTCAGGATATTTTGACTATAAAGAGAGTCACAATCACTGGTCAATCCGGGGTGTCCGTCCCTTATGAGGTACGGTTCGAGCACTGGGCTCCTAACGGGACTACACCTCTATATGATTCCAACCATGAATCACCCCACCACGGGGACAAACCTCAGATCCTCGTTGCAGCAACAAGCACAGGAAAACCACACCAAACGGTCAGTCTGAACAGTATAACTGCCAACTTAACATGGTTGTCGTGGGGGATGATCAGTCCCAATTTTCCAGCACCTGTGTCCGCTCCGAGGGTCATTTGTCTTGTTTTCCTCCAGGGGCAGAGGCGTCCCTGTTCAGGGGCCCCACGTTGGGCGGCCAGCTGATAGGGAGAGAGTTAAAATAACCCTTCACGGTTGAGCCAGTGATGTCCAAATTATTCCACAGAGTGTTGCTAGCAACTCAAATGACCAAACGGAGACGTGTCTCTGTATGGGACGATCCAAAGAGATCGGTAACCCGTTTATTGTAGTCACTTCTTTTATAATATTTTGCTTAATTATGCAAAGTTCTCAACTACCAATAAAATCATTTCACTTTATAAGCCAATAATATTGCAAGGAAACCGGAACTGCATATATGCCCGTACCTAGAGAGCGTAGAAAGTAGTATAGTGGCATATTCAGAGCAATGCACCCCCCGCCCCGAGCCCCTTATCTTTGCACCTGATGAGAACAGTCTGGTTTCATGACAGCCCATGCCAATTACAAAAATTTATCTTATAGCAACAAAAATGAAGAAACGAAACCTTCAGAGAAATGGAGAAGTGAAACTTCAGCTCTGATTTTAGTTTTACCCCTTCACACCTTTATTTTTTTGAGTAGTATGTATCTATATATATATATAAAACTGAATGTATGTATGTTGCTGTTCAAAAGAAGCTGAGCTGTGATTGGTTGCTATGAGCAACAGTTTTACTTGCAATCAATCACTAAGCCTCTCTCATTTCACCAGAGCTAGTTAAAAGAAGCTGAGCTGTGATTGGTTGCTATGAACAAGTTTTCCCACTTGACAACACCTCAGCAGACACTGACATGATGGGAGAAATCTAGCATCCCTGGGAACATAAGCTCCCAGCCATTGTCTGCCCTCCAAAAAGGAGCAGAAAGCACATGACAGAAATGAATCCCCCCTACCGTGCCCATATACACATCACACATCCTCCATCCTATAGGCACATCTTCCCTCTTAAAGGGATCATTGGTATGGAAGTCAGAGTAAATCCATCCAGCGCTTTGGTTTTGACCCCAGGCCTCTCTTAAAGGGATCCCGGTATGGAAGTTAGGACCGTTCCGCTCAGCCCTGTGGTTCTGACCCCAGGGTCTCTTAAAGGGATAATTGGTATGGAAGTTAGGGCAAATCCACTCTGCGCTTTGATACTGACCCCAGGCTCTCTTAAAGGGATCTCCTGCATGGAAGTTACGGCAAATCCCTCAGCGCATTGATTCTGACACCAGTTTTCTATTAAAGGGATCATTGGTATGCAAGTCAGGGCAAATCCACTCAGCGTTCTGGTTCTGACGCAAGGCCCCTTTAAAGGGATCATTGGTATGGAAGTGAGGGCAAATCCACTCTGCGCTTTGGTGCTGACCCCAGGCCTCTCTTAAAGGGATCTCCGGTATGGAAGTTAGAGTAAATCCCTCAGTGCTCTGATTCTCACCCAAGGCTTCTATTAAAGGGATCATTGGTATGGAAGTCAGGGCAAATCCACTCAGTGCTCTGGTTCTGACCCCAGGCCTCTCTTCAAGGGATCCCTGGTATGGAAGTTAGGACCGTTCCACTCTGCGCTCTGGTTCTGAACCCAGGCTGATGGGATGATGTGGGATATTAGTGGAAGTAGTCCGTTGGCTCTGGCTGAGGAGATGATGTGGGATATTAGGGGAGTAGTCCAGTGGCTCTGGCTGACGGGATGATGTGGGGTATTACGGGTAGTAGTCCAGTGGCTCTGGCTGATTGGATTATGTGGGATATTAGGGGTAGTAGCTCGGCGGCTGTGACGAGATGATGTGGGATATTAATGGTAGCTGTCCGGTGGCTTTGGCTGACAGGATGATGTGGGATATTAGGGGTAGTAGTCCAGTAGCTCTGGCTGACGGGATGATGTGGGACATTATAGTGAATGTGGCTATGTGGCGTGGGCGGGGCTCTACACTCAGCTTTATATACAGTACAGACCAAAAGTTTGGACACACCTTCTCATTCAAAAGTTTTCTTTATTTTCATGACTACTAAAATTGTAGCTTCACTCTGGAGGCATCAAAACTATGAATTAACACATGTGGAATTATATAATTAACAAAAAAGTGTCAAACAACTGAAAATATGTCTTATATTGTAGGTTCTTCAAAATAGCCACCTTTTGCTTTGATTACTGCTTTTCATACTCTTGGCATTCTCTTGATGAGCTTCAAGAGGTAGTCACCAGAAATGGTCTTCCAACAGTCTTGAAGGAGTTCCCAGAGATTCTTAGCACTTGTTGGCCCTTTTGCCTTCACTCTGCGGTCCATCTCACCCCAAACCATCTCGATTGGGTTCAGGTCTGGTGACTGTGGGGGCCAGGTCATCTGGCGTAGCACCCCATCACTCTCCTTCTTGGTCAAATAGCCTTTACACAGCCTGGAGGTGTGTTTGGGGTCATTGTCCTGTTGAAAAATAAATGATGATCCAACTAAACGCAAACCAGATGGAATAGCATGCCGCTTCAAGATGCTGTGGTAGTCATGCTGGTTCAGTATGCCTTTAATTTTGAATAAATCCCCAACAGTGTCACCAGCAAAGCACCCCCACACCATCACACCTCCTTCTCCATGCTTCACGGTGGGAACCCGGCATGAAGTCCATCTGTTCACCTTTTCTGCATCGCACAAAGACACGGTGGTTGGAACCAAAGATCTCAAATTTGGACTCATCAGACCAAAGCACAGATTTCCACTGGTCTAATGTCCATTCCTTGTGTTCTTTAGCCCAAGCAAGTCTCTTCTGCTTGTTGCCTGTCCTTAGCAGTGGTTTCCTAGTAGCTATTTTACCACGAAGGCCTGCTGCACAAAGTTTCCTCTTAACATTTGTTGTAGAGATGTGCCTGCTGCTAGAACTCTGTGTGGCATTGACCTGGTCTCTAATCTGAGCTGCTGTTAACCTGCGATTTCTGAGGCTGGTGACTCGGATGAACTTATCCTCTGCAGCAGAGGTGACTCTTGGTCTTCCTTTCCTGGGGCGGTCCTCATGTGAGCCAGTTTCTTTGTAGCGCTTGATGGTTTTTGCCACTGCACTTGGGGACACTTTCAAAGTTTTCACAATTTTTTGGACTGACTGACCTTCATTTTTTAAAGTATTGATGGCCACTCGTTTTTCTTTACTTAGCTGCTTTTTTCTTGCCATAATACAAATTCTAACAGTCTATTCAGTAGGACTATCAGCTGTGTATCCACCAGACTTCTGCACAACACAACTGATGGTCCCAACCCCATTTATAAGGCAAGAAATCCCACTTATTAAACCTGACAGGGCACACCTGTGAAATGAAAACCATTTCCGGTGACTACCTCTTGAGGCTAACATGCATAGTAACATAGTTTTGAAGGCTGAAGGAATACCTTATGTCCATCTTGTTCAGCCTATTTTTAGTGCAGCTGTTCTGCATTGTTGATCCTGGGGAAGGCAAAAAACCAACAGAGTAGAAGCCAATTTTCTCCATAGGGAAAAAAATTCCTTCCCCTAAGCTGGGTCAACCATCTACCTATAATATTATGTTATTTGTTACCCTCTATACTGTTACTCACAAGAAAAGCATCCATTCCTTTCTTAAATTCATTCAGTGAGTTGGCCATCACCACTTCCTCAGGAAGAGAATTCCAGAGCCTCACTGCTCTTACCATGAAGAACCCACTTCTATGCTGGTGCAGAAATTGTCTTTCCTCCAAATGAAGAGAATGCCCCCTTGTTCTTGTCACAGTCCTTGGTACAAACAGTACATTCGAGAGATCTCTGTATTGCCGTCTGATATACTTGTACATATATATTAGGTCTCCCCTAAGTCTTCTCTTTTCTAGAGTAAATAGACCTAATTTTGATAACCTTTCTGGGTAAGGTAGTGAACCAACTCCATTTATCATTTTAGTAGCCCCCCTTTGAACCCTTTCAAGTTCAGTAATGTCTTTCTTGAGCACCGGCGTCCAAAATTGCACACAATACTCCAAGTGTGGTCTGACGAGTGATTTGTACAGAGGGAGAATTATGTTTTCATCTCGGGTCCCCAGACCTCTTCTAACGCATCCCATGACCCTACAGTATTTGCTTTGGTGGCAGCTGCCTGACACTGGGCACTCCAGTTTAGCTTCTTATTGACTAAGATGCCTAAGTCTTTTTCCATGTCTGATTTCCCCAGCAGTTTCCCATTTAGTAAGTAATTGTAGCATCTGTTTCTCCTTCCCATGTGCATAACCTTACACTTATCTGTGTTAAACCTCATTTGCCATTTTTCAGCCCAATTCTCCAATTTACTCAAATCTGTCTGTAGTTGCAAACTGTCCTCCTTTGTGTTAAACTACCTTACATAGCTTTGTATCATCTGCAAATACTGATATTTTACTGTGTAAGCCATCCACTAGATCATTAATAAATATATTAAATAGTAGGGGGCCCAATACAGAACCCTGCGGTACCCCACTAGTAACCCTGGCCCAATCTTAGTATGCACCATTAATAACCACTCTGTTTTCTATCACTAAACCAGCTACCTACCCATCTACACACATTTTCCCCTAGCCCAAGCTTTCTCATCTTACTTACCAATCTTTTATGAGGAACAGTGTCAAATGCTTTAGAGAAGTCAAGATAAATGACATCCAATGATTCTCCTTGGTCCATTTGAGAGCTTACATCCTCATAGAAGCTGATCAGGTTAGTTTGACAGAAGCGATCCTTCATAAATCCATGTTGATATGGAGTTAAACATTTATTAACATTGAGATATTCCTTAATGGTATCCCTTAGAAACCCTTCAAAAATTTTACCCACAACAGATGTTAAGCTTACTGGCCTATAGTTTCCAGGTTCCCTTTTACACCCCTTTTTGAATATCAGTACCACATTTGCTTGCAGCCAATCAAAAGGAACAGACCCTGTTTCTATAGAGTCTTTAAATATAAGGAATAGAGGCCTGTCTATCACATTACTTAATTTCCTTAATACCCGAGGGTGAATGCCATCAGGACCTGGTGATTTGTCAATTTTAATCTTACTAAGGCGGTTCTGCACTTCTTCCTGGATTAGGCAGGTAATACTTAATGGGGAGTTTACATTATCACTCTGCATTTCCCCTGGCAAATCCTTTTCCTGTGTGAACACTGTTGAGAAAAAAGTATTTAAAACATTTGCTTTTCCCACATCGCTCTCTATGATTTCACCCTCATTGTTCTTTAAAGGGCCGACACCATCAATTTTAATCATTTTACTGTTTATATAATTAAAGAATAGTTTGGAGTTTGTTTTACTTTCCTTAGCAATGAGTCTCTCAGTTTCCACTTTTGCTAAATGTATTTGTTTTTTACACATTTTATTTTTTTCTCTATAACTTTTTAATGCTTCTTCATTGCCTTCTTGTTTTAGCTTCTTAAATGCTTTGTTCTTGTTATTTATTGCCCTTTTTACATCCTTATTTAGCCACATTGGTGTTCTCCTGTTCCTAGCCCTTTTATTTCTGTACGGTATGGCTAGCTCGCAGTGGGTGTGTAAAACTGATTTCAATATTTCCCATTTATTTTCTGTGCTCCTATTTTTGAGGACATTGTCCCAATCAATTCGGCGAAGGTCCTCTCTAAGCTGATCAAACTTTGCTTTCCTGAAATTCAGCGTTTTTGTAACCCCCTTCCAGGGCACCTTACAGAAGGACAAGTGGAATTGAATTATATTGTGGTCACTGTTCCCTAGGTGCCCATCGACTCGTACATTTGTTATTCTATCTGGCCTGTTGCTTAAAATTAAGTCCAGAAGGGCTGTCCCTCTAGTTGTGCCCTGCACAAGTTGTGACAGATAATTATTCCTTGAGCCCCTAGAGAGCGGTCGCATCAGCTGATGCTGCTGCTCTCCACGGGAGATCGGTGTGGGACACGCGTGGATTTCTGCGAATCAGGGAGTATATGGCTTGTTTGTTATTTTCATATTTTTCCTTAGATGACACTGGCTTCGGGGAACAATGTGACAAGTATTGGTGAGTATGTACTCTATGTTGTATGTACTGTATGTCTATGTATGTATTGTATGAATGTATGTATGTTGTATGTATGCAGTATGTAGTATGTATGTTGTATGTCTGTAGCATGTCGTATGTATGTAGCATGTATGTAGTATGTATGTATGTATGTTGTATGAATGTAGTATATATGTAGCATGTATGTAGTATGTATGTAGTATGTATATATGTAGTATTTTTGTAGTATGTATGTAGGTATGTTGTATGAATGTAGTATATATGAAGCATGTATGTAGTATATATGTATTTTGTGTGAATGTAGTATATATGTAACATGTATGTAGTATGTATGTACTATTGTACTATGTATGTATGTTGTATGCAGTATGTATGTTGAATGAATGTAGTATATATGAAGCATGTATGTAGTATGTAGTATGTATGTATGTTGTATGAATGTAGCATATATGTAGCATGTATGTAGTATGTAGTATATATGTATGTTGTATGAATGAAGTATATATGAAGCATGCATGTAGTATGTAGTATGTATGTATGTTGTAAGTAGTATATATGTAGTATATATGTATGTTGTATGAATGTAGTATATATGTAGCATGTATGTAGTATGTAGTATATATGTATGTTGTATATATGTAGCATGTATGTATGTATGTTGTATGAGTGTTGGATATATGTAGTATGTATGTAGCATGTATGTAGTATGTATGTAATATATATGTATGTTGCATGAATGTAGTATATATGTAGTATGTATGTAGTATGTATGTAGTATGTATATATGTAGTATGTATGTAGCATGTATGTAGTATGTATGTAGTATGTATGTAGTGTATATGTATGTTGTATGTATGTAGTATGTATGTATGTAGTATGTATGTAGTATGTACAGTGGGGCAAAAAAGTATTTAGTCAGTCAGCAATAGTGCAAGTTCCACCACTTAAAAAGATGAGAGGCATCTGTAATTTACATCATAGGTAGACCTCAACTATGGGAGACAAACTGAGAAAAAAAAATCCAGAAAATCACATTGTCTGTTTTTTTTTTCATTTTATTTGCATATTATGGTGGAAAATAAGTATTTGGTCAGAAACAAGCAATCAAGATTTCTGGCTCTCACAGACCTGTAACTTCTTCTTTAAGAGTCTCCTCTTTCCTCCACTCATTACCTGTAGTAATGGCACCTGTTTAAACTTGTTATCAGTATAAAAAGACACCTGTGCACACCCTCAAACAGTCTGACTTGTCTGGCCCATTTTTGGAGTTTTGTGTGAAATGATCAATGTTTTGCTTTTTGCTTCATTCTCTTTTGTGTTTTTTCATTTAAGACAAATTAAATGAAGATAATAATACCAAAGAATTTGTGTTTGCAATCATTTTCAGGAAGAAGCTGAGTATTATCTGACAGAATTGCAGGGGTGTCAATACTTTTGGCCACAACTGTATATATATATATATATATATATGTGTGTGTCTCAATGACATGTATATATATATGTATTCTATGTGTCTATATCTATTCTTTCGTTTCTTTATTAAATTTGTCAGTGTGAGTTTACTGTATAGCGCACTGAATTGCCAGCTTTTCTAAAAGACACCTGGTGCTTATTTCTCGCAAGTCACATGTGTGGTCCGTATGCGTATTTTTAGCGTACCCATAGACTTTCATTGGCGTACTACGGGCGTAGTACGCTGACAATCGCAGCATGCCGCGATTGGCACAGACCGTAGAATACGGACGAGAAATATACAGCTGTTGGGAGCTGCCCCATAGAGAATCATTTGTCCGTGTGTAATGCGTGCTTTTAACACCTCTCACTCGTCCGTATTCCTCTCTAGTGTGACCCCAGCCTGAGTGTGTTTTTGGTTTTTGCATCATTTTTTGTATACGTAGGGTGGTCTAGGGCGTTATTAGGGACGCCGACGTTGAGCGGGGGCGTCATGTCGTCAACAACTAGGGTGCCAACCTCCGTGGATAGGAAGGGCCTTATTAGGGCTTGATAGGGCTTTATAGTTTTTTGCCCCTTTTGTATATACACCTTATTTATATGTAGAGTATACAAGTGTATTTTCTCTGACCCCCTGGTATAGTGTGATTTCACATATGTATGTTCCCTTTTAGGCCTCTTTCAGACATCCGGTGTCAGGGGTCCGGCGGCCTGCGGCGAATAGCCGGGCCGCCGGATCCGGCCTGCAGCGGTGACACCGGATGTACATGCGGCCCCTGATGCGGCTTTGAGGACATTTAAAGGAGCCGCAGCACCGGGGGTCGAGAGAGCCAGCCGGAGAGAGATCGGGAGGCGAGAGAGCAGCCAGAGAGACAGCGGGGGACAAGAGAGCAGCCAAAGAGACAGCGGGGGACGAGAGAGCAGCCGAAGAGAGAGCGGGGGACGAGAGAGCAGCCGAAGAGACAGCGGGGGACGAGAGAGCAGCCAGAGAGACAGCGGGGGACGAGAGAGCAGCCAGAGAGACAGCGGGGGACGAGAGACCAGCCAGAGAGACAGAGGGGGACGAGAGAGCCAGCCAAAGAAAGGTATGGAGCGTATGGAGAGAGAGAGAGAGAGAGAGAAGGGGAGGGGGAGAGAGAGAGAGAGATGCGCGCCGGGCACTTGTGGGGTTAAAACTCATAGTGCCCGGGCATGCGCAGTTGAAAAAGCCGGTTCGGCGCTGCAAAAAAACGTTGCAGCCAACGTTTTTTGCAGACGCCGGACGGCGCATGTTTGCCGTATCCGGCAAAACCCGGAGGCGCCGCATGTCCATCCGGCATGATGCGGCGATCATTATATTCTATGTGAAAAAACCGGATCCAATTCCGGATCCGGTTTACACAAATTTCGCCGCATCATGCCGGATTTAAAAAAACGGATGTGTGAAAGTAGCCTTAATCATTTAATTAAAAGTTATATTTTAGGGGTTTTCCATTTTTGTGTTCTCTGGTTTACTGCTTTATTTTGGAACCCCTCAGTCATTTTTTTCTTGAGGTTTTTCAGTTTGATGAGTATGGCTGGTTTCTTGTCAGGACTAGAGTTGAGCGAAACGGGTCAGTCAAATTCATAAGTCGCCGACTTTCGCTGAAGTCGGGTTTCATGAAACGAAACCCGACCATAGCGTGAGGTCGGCCACAAGGTCGGCGACCAGAGCGCCAAAGTCGCGTTTCAAATGATGCTTCCAGCGCCCTTTTTCAGCCAATGATGGAGGACGCACACTGTAGGTAACGCGATGACATGGGCATCGGTCACCACCATCTTTGAGAAGGGCATGCAAGTGATTGGCTTGCCTTGTGTGGCGTCACAGGGGCTATAAAAGGGCATGCACGCCGACCGCCATCTTACTACTGCCGATCTTAGCATTAAGGAGAGGTTGCAGCTGCTGATTCTGAATAAGGGAGAGTGGAGCACCCTCACTCGCCAGGGCCGTGGGGTACTCGGTACCGGGCCGGTTGATCTTCTCAACGGGAGTTGTCACGGCAGCAGTGACCTAGTCCGTGACCCTGGGGCTCCATTGCAAAAGGGGTTGTTTCAGTTTGCTTATGGTGGTAAAAGTTTATAAGTGATTCGTGACGCCACCTGTGGTGTTCGGCAATGAAGATGTAAGCCGACGCTGCAGACAGATCCTCTGGGACAGATGGTGTGGTGCAGCAATGATGTTATAGCCCTCCACAGGCAGGGCTGTAGTCCCAAGGCAGTGTAGGTGAAGTCACACTTAGATGGTGTAGTGTCAGGCGCAAGGAATGTAGCAGTGCCGGGCAGGTTGGCGCAGGAATAAGTGGAGGACACCAGGGCATGTAGTTCCAAAGCTTTACTCACAGTCTGTTGCAGGTATAGGTGCCCGCCTCCGTGCCGTGTCCTCCGGGTCAGGAGCTCAGCCAACTTCCAGGCAAGATGAAGTACTCCTTTCCAGCACTCCGCCAACATATGTGCCTTTTCTGAACGTCTCCCTCTTAGCGCCTTTGAGTGAAGTACTCTCAGTACTGAGTTACACTGGAGTTCCTCCTGTCAGATGTTCCTATCAACTCTACTTGTACGGCAGACAGCTGTAGCCTACTTCGGGGACTCCTACCTAGTCCCGGCTCACACACATTGCTGTTGTACCCCCAAGTCTGGTGTGGGAATAAAGTGGTCACTACTTCTATTCCTTCGGTGTCTGTTGCAGGACCATTAGTATCCATACAACCTCGGGGACCGGACCCCGGCCTTGCACTTAGAACTTGGGAAGGGTTCTCCTCTAACCCTGGTCCGGGTTCTCTTATTCTCCTCACGTTCCGTACTAATCCTTTCCTTCTTATGGAGAGTCAGGCTTTCTCTCAATGTTCCTTTCTTGTGCCAGCGGACACAGATCACTGAGGTCGGCTGCAGCACTTCCTTCCTCCGTCCCACTCAGGGGATCTCCTTTCACAGTCTGACCTCGACAGACTCCTGTGACTAACTGACTGACTAAATCCTATCCTCTTCTCGCTCTTTTAGTGCACACTAAACTCCACCCACCTCCCAGCACGCTTCGTGTTCCAAGCAGGGAGCCACCAAAGGGTGCCTTGCTACACTACTATGTAGTGTGGGATGCAGGTGTTGGAGTGTGGTCAGGTGTCTCCACCTTACCTGTATGATGGGGTACCACACCTCAGGAGGAGGTGCAGTACCTCTGTGGCGACTGAACCCTCAGGGGCGCCACAAGAGCGTTAGGCAGGGAAGAAGAACAAAAAAACTGCTTCTGCTGGTAGCGATCTCCACTGTACAACACAACAGTTTGTGTGCAGTGACAGGGGAGGATATATTTTTGTGCATCAGCTCTGTTGGTTATTAGGCTGTCTTATAAGGCTCCCTGATAGCTGCATTGCTGTTTGCACACTGCTGTGCAAACTGCTTTTTTAAAAGCAAAAATACTTTTCTTCCTCTTTTCTGCACAGTTACCAATTGTAATGATCCCAGCAAAGAGCAAACAGATGAACGGCATAACGGCATACTAGGGCACACAAATCACCACATTAACAGACGGAGCTATTTATCTGAAGTATTACAGTATATATTTCTGTCAAAAAAACGGAGGTGCTTGCATGAAAAAACATGAATATTTCAATGTGAAGCGAAAAAAGGAGAAATATGCAGCACTCACAGATATAGCTGAAAATCTGTGCGTCTTTATTTCACATAAATTCCATCAATAGATATGTGGACATGCAGGACGTTAGAGGAATGCTAGGGGAGGGAGGTGCCGGACAACGGTCGTTTCGCGATTACTCGCTTCTACGGGTCCAGGTGTTCATTTTTCCACACTTTTTTGTGCAGCAGTCCTGCTTATTAGGCTGCCTGCTGCCATACTTGGACTGAGAGCATCATTGTCAGCCTCCTAAAATGTCTAGGGAGCTTCCAATTCTCCCCAATACTATATACACCTTGTACCTGGTCATACACCTGCCTATTTCAGCCTGGTAAATTGAGGTTTAATCTATAGTGGGCCTGAGATAATAGTTCAGCCTCCTAAAATCTCTAGGGAGCTTCCAATTCTCCCCAATACTATATACACACCTTGTACCTGGTCATACACCTGCCTATTTCAGAATGTTAAATTGAGATGTAATCTATAGTGGGCCTGAGATGATAGTTCAGCCTCCTAAAATCTCTAGAGAGCTTCCAATTCTCCCCAATACTATATACACACCTTGTACCTGGTCATACATCTGCCTATTTCAGCCTGTTAAATTGAGGTGTAATCTATAGTGGGCCTGAGATAATAGTTCAGCCTCCTAAAATCTAGGAAGCTTTCAATTTTCCCCAATACTATATACACCTTGTACCTTGTTTTACAGTACCATATAGCTGGTGGTATTTTGGGTACATTTTTCCAAAAATGAGGAAGTATGGTGGAAGAGGTCGTGGAAGTGGGCGGGGGTTGCCATCTGGTACTGATGGTTGTGGTGGTGGTGCACCTGCTGGAAGTGGCAAAAGCACAATAGCACCTAAGGCAGGAGGTGTTGAGCCTGCGTCATTGTCTGGCTCCACAAGGCCTCGAAGGCTCCCTTTTCTGGGAGTAGGTACACCGCTTTTAAAGCCGGAGCTTCAGGAACAAGTTTTGGCTTACATTGCTGACACAGCCTCCTGCTCTATCACCTCCTCTTCTGAAGTTTCAAAAAATAAAAAGCACTGAGTCGTCAGTGGAGGCTCCTGGTCAGGAACAACACCTTTCCTGGTGTCCTTCACCCCTACCAAAAGTGAAGGATTCGGCAGGCCACACTACGGATTACTCTGACATGGATTGTGGGTGGCCAGCCAGGGCAGTGGGGTTAATCGGTAGCGGGCCGGTGTCTCAGAGGGATGTGTCACGGTGGTGGTGACCCGGTCTGTGGGCATGGGCGCCCATGCAAAGGGGCGAATAACGTTTATAGGTGAATGATACGTGACACCACCTGTGGTTTCTGATCAGATTGACCAGCGCTGCAGTGTCGCTTCTCTGGGACAGATGTTGTGGTGCAGCTAAGATGTAGAAGCGCTGCACAGGTTGGGCCGTAGTCGCAGGGCAGATGAAAGAGTTGGTAGATGGTGTGCAATGCAGGATGTAGCAGAGCCGTGCGCCAGGTGCAGGAGAAAGATGACAGACACAGTCGTGCAGTTCCTTTACCTGTACTTGGTAAGTGCCGTCTAGGACCCAGAGTACAGATGGAGAAGGAGTTGGTCAGCCTGGAAGCAAATTAGGAATTCTCTCTCTGCAGATAGGTAGTGTGGCCTCCGTTCTAGCGCTTATCTGAGGTACTTGCAGTACTGAGTTCACTGAAGTTCCCCCTGTTGACTCTCTTTTGAAACTTTCTCGTATGGCAGGCAGCCGTAGCCTTTTCCTTCTGGCTCACACAAGTTGCTGCTGGGGCCTCCGAGCCTTAGTTGGGAACAGAGCATTTACAGCTGCTCCTTCCTCCGGTTTCTGCTGCAGGACCGTCAGTGTCCCTACAAACTCGGAGACCGGACTCCGGACCATGTGCTCCAGCTAGGAGTTGTCACGTGCCTCGTCCTGTGTGACACGGCCAGCGGGCCGGTAACTAATACAATAGGACATGGCATGTGTAATTGTCCAGTGTGACGCGGCCCGCATGCCGGTAACTAATACAACAAGACACAGGGGATAGGAAAACATTTACAATGGTGGGCCCTGCGATAGGGAACGGGGGATGTGGAGACCTCCTGCACTCCCCTGAGTAAGTGTCCCTAGCACTCCTAACATTCCCTATACAGGCTCCTCACCTGTCGCTGATCAGGATCACCGGTGAGGGAGGGGCCTGGGATATGGAGGAAAAATACACTCCCTGATCGCCGTCCTACACATGACCAGGAGGGGGCGGTTTCTTCGGTAGTATGGAAGATTTGGCATGAGCCCCACAGACTATAACACCAGTCTGCTCACTACCAGGACATACCCCTTCACCTCGGGGAACCCCAGACAGCACCATGGGGACACCAACTCCACCCACCTGTCTGGGTGCGTCCGCCTGTATGATCAAGTCCCGCTCCCCAGCAGCGACTCTAGGGGGCTTCATTGCCAGCCGCTATTTGATTCTCCGGTTGAGTCAGAGGGATGGCCCCAGACCCTGATTACTGCTGCTGTAACTGATTACACACCATGCAGCTCCTCACTCACCTCAGTGAGGGCCAGCAGCAATTGCTCACAGGTCTAAACATCGCCCAAGGCTCACCAAAAAAAAAAAGTATGGTTGGTGATAATGTCACGTGCCCCGTCCTCTGTGACATGGCCAGCGGGCAGGTAACTAATACAACAGGACACGGAACGTGTAATTGTCCAGTGTAACTAATACAACAAGACACAGGGGATAGGGAAACATTTACAACGGTGGGCCCTGCGATAGGGAAAGGGGATGTGGAGACCTCCTGCACTCCCCTGAGTCAGTGTCCCTAACGCTCCTAACATTCCCTATGCCGGCTCCACACCGGGCGCCGATCAGGATATCTGTCACCCTAGCACACCCTACACCTATTCCTTACTAGGGAGCTTGGTGGTGCAGGCACTGGCCCCACCGCTGTACTAACACTAACATGAGGAAAAGGGACAAACAGGGAAACACTTAGCTTTGCTCTGATGCACTTGCTCCAGGCAACAGAGTCCAACACCTGAGTGCATCTTCCTCCCACCGTGTCCAACACCTGGGTGCACTGTCCAGCAATGGAGTGCAGCTGTCCAGCAACAGAGTCCAGCACCTGAGTGCAGCTTCAAGCAAAAGAGTCCAGCAACTGAGTGCAGCTCTACACCATACCTGCCACTCCACCAAGCTTTGCAAGAATTCTTCACTGACACCATAGCTGAACTCCACCATGCTTTACACGAACTCCTCGCTGACACCATAGTTGCCACTCCAGGACTCTGACTGAGCTGTCCTGGACTCTCCTCAGCTCCTTCCTTCACCCAGCATGGTTGGAAAAGACCAACAATATCACCAACGTCAGTGAGCACAACTGACACACCTTTATTGAGTAAACACACCTGCTAGTGATTCCCGTGCAATTACACTAACCACCACCAGGGGCAAAACTATCTCTAAAAACACCAGTTCAATGACCATACTGGCCACCGGGGCAAAATTACCTCTAAGCACACCAGTGCAATGACCATACTTGCCACCGGGGGCAAAACTATCTCTAAGCACAAAGCTTTGAGAGAGGAAAAAAGGTTACCAGTGCTCTTATCTGACATGATCCCGCATGGATCAAGACAGGAGTGAGCCTTAACTCTGCTCATCCTCCAGCTCCCCTTTCTCACGTCCACACACTTCCACTTCCCTTCACAGACTGCCCTAACTTCCCTCCTCCCGACCACAGAGAGCAGCTCCTCAGCAGTCAGGTTCAGCGCTCTCCCTGCTGGCCTGGAGTGGGAACTGTGTTGTGTGTTGGTTTAAGTGCTAGAGAGATCCTTTGTTGCTCCCAAGCATGACATCACACTCCCTAGGAGGAAGGTAATGCCACTGTGGCGACCGTACTCCTGGGGGCGCTACAAGTGCACTGATGCCCAGCCACTGCTAGATGATTCTGCTGGTACATTGACCCAGACCACTACCTTCCCCTCACACTCTACACAGCCAGAATCTGACCCTGATGAAACTCAGGTTCCCCTTCCCGCATACTATATCACCTTACACGGTGACAAAGAGGAAGGTGCAGATGAAAGTGCAGGTTCCTTGAGCAGGTGGGGGGGCATACTCATGGGCGATGGCACTGGCACAGGGCCCCTCATAGTACGCAAAAGTTTCTCTGCCGGTGGGAGGGGGAGGAAACTGCCGGTGGGAGTGGGAGGGCCCACCCGCCGTCAGACACACCGCCGTACTATGAGCGGCCCTGTGCCAGTGCCGTCGCCAACGAGTGGGCCCCACCTGCTTGCTCAGGATCACAGCCCTTGCAAAGTTGAAATACTTACCTCTGCCTGCTCCACCACCGTGAAGTCTTCCACGTTTCCTGACAGTGACATTCTGGTCAGAGAGCGCGATGACATCACGTCTGTACGCCCTCTGCCTAAACAGTCCAAGTGCAGAGAGTTGGAAGATGGGGACGACGAGGAGTCCAGACTAGTACAGGGATTCCCTAGCGAGGAGACTTATTTAATTGTTTTAAAGGTTGGAAAAAATTTTTGGGGAGCACTATACTCTGGAGAATGATATATGGGGCCCACCATACACTGGAGCATTCCAAAGGTGGACATCAGACACTGGAGCAGCATTTACAGGGTCCATTATACACTGGAGCATTAGAAATGGGGCCCATTATATATGGAGCATTATTTGGGCCCATAAGACAGTGGAGCTTCATCCATGGGGACCAACATATACTGTAGCATTATGTGGAGCTTATCATATACTGTATGGAACATTATATGGGACCAATGATTCTGTATGGAGAAATATATGGGCCTCATTACTCTGTATAGCGCACTATGTGGTGGCCATAATACTGTATGGAGTAATATACTGTCCGTTTTTGGAGCTATTGGAGAATTTAAAGTGGATATCAGTCATGTGATGTAAGAAGTGAAGTATTTTTCTTTGTACTATACCGCTATTTCTCTGCCGTATCAGAGGATCATGAGTTGTGGCATGTGTTAAAGGAGCCCATTGACACTCTTTGGCCCTGGGCCCATGAAAATCTGGAGCCAGCCCTACCCCCCCACAACTTTGGCCAAATAACCTCCAGTTTTCAATGCCTAACTATTATTATAAAGTAAATTAAGGTTGACAAGCTTAAGTAATAAGAATTGATGTTTTTGGCATTAAAATGGGTGCTGTAGGTGTGTTTCCTGTCCTCCATTCACTGCCGAATTTTCTTCCCCATTGACTTGCATTGGGTTTCGTGTTTCAGTCGGCCTTCGACTTTTCACGATAATCGTCCGATTGCGTTCGACCCGACTTTTGCGAAAGTTGGGTTTCATGAAACCCGACTCGACCCGAAAAAAGGCAAAGTAGCTCATCTCTAGTCGGGACCCATTGACACTAAAAAATGGCTTGGTGATGCAAAGGAGGTTTTTTCTGAAGCAGAATCTGACTCTTTGTCTGCTGCGGGCTCCTCTCTTAAAACACTATTCTCTGAACTCCTTGAGGCATTTAAGGAGAATATTAAGTGAGTGAGTAACAGTAAAGAAGGTTACGAATAGCATAATATTATAGGTAGATGGATGACCCTACTTAGGGGAAGGAATTTTTTTCCCTATGGAGAAAATTGGCTTCTACTCTGTGGATTTTTTGCCTTCCCCAGAATCAACAATGCAGAACAGCTGCACTAAAAAAAGGTTGAACTAGATGGACATAAGGTCTTCCTTCAGCCTTCAAAACTATGTTACTATGTTGGTGGGAGGTACAATCGTTAGAAAATTATATAAAGCAAAAAATTGTACCGCGTGGCCTGAGGATACATTTGACACCCGCCCCTAGATGCAGAAATCCATATCTACTCACTAAGTGGGAGGAAGAGGAGGAGACTGTATCATCATTATGTCTGATGCAGATATTATTGGATGAGGAGAAAAAAACTCTAGAAAAAACGTCTGTAAGAGTGAAAGAACTCACTGAGAACATGCTTAAATTTAAGACGGCTACCGAGTTTTCAATCAAGGAAGAAAACTTAAAAAATACGGTTGAGAAATATCAACTTTATATTAATGAAAGGAAACATAAAAGGTTCATAAGAGATACAGCAGAATTTAAGGAAAAAAGAGCATATCCTGCCTTAGTAAATAGGGGAGTCCCTATAGATATTTCATCCTCAGATATTGAAACTTCAGACGCAGAGGGGGGTTCAAAATTTAATACTTTTAGACCCTACCATAAGAATAGAGGACGTGGCAAGAGGGGTTGGTTTAGAAGATGGCAGGAGACAGATCGTTTCTATGCAAGGAATTTCAAAAAACAAGATACAAATCCCCCCAGGGCTACAAACACGTCCTCCTCCTCGGCGTGTTCTTCTGCATCTTTTTTTAGAAACAAGGGGCCTAGCACCATACAAACTATGGGAGCGCACCCACCAAACGAATTCAAAATAAATGAGTCTTCTTTTCAGGTGAGAGAGGATAATTTGATTATTAATTTGCCCCCTCTTACTTTGTCTGATGTGGAAACGAGGGTTCTTTAGAGGGGTCTCTCATTTGTTCCGACTACTAGATTTGATCCTTTTGTGTAATGAGACCCCACTTTCTTGACCCCTGATGAACCCTCAGCTATTTAGAGGGGGAAACGCATCAGGTCCCGCTATCACCAATGGCTGATAAGTATATATTTTTTTTGCACATTGCATTGGGCAGACTGTGATTTCACATGCTGTATTACGACTGAGGAAACTGCATTTAACCTCATGAGACGGTGTTTTGTTAAAGAATCAAATATGTTTGCAAAGAGGATTGTACTCTGGGTGTAAATTATACACAAAAAATTCCACTATATTTTTCTGTATGCTGATGTGGATTTAACCTCTTGTTACACAGGGTCATTGTCACCCCCGTCTCTCTTTCTATTGCGGGGCTTTTTTACCCCTGTTTATTTGCAATAGTTTTTTACATGCTGACTATATGTATTTTTGTCTATTATTGACTATGCAGTGTGCATTTTGATTCCACAGGCTTGTCCTGAGGTTGGTTTTGCTTTAAGTGCTTGGTATGCATTATATTGCTGTATTTTTCATTGTAGACGTTTTTGAGGGTTATTTAATTATCTGTCTGCCCCTTAGCAGCGTTGAAAAATCTTTTGACTACGAGATAAGTGTCAGTAGGCTGCTTTTTCTATACCTTGGTATTACTCCGAGATAAGACTCCAATTTTTTGGAGGGTAATTATACTATAAGATAAGTTTTACAGCACTATAGCGCTTTACATTAGTCTTTTCGGTATTTAAGTGTGAGTGTGTTTTTGTTTTTTGTGTCCTTTTTTGTATACGTAGGGTGGTCTAGGGAGATATTAGGGACGCCAACGTTGAGCGGGGGTGCCATGTCGTCAATAACTAGGGTGCCAAAATCCGCGGATAGGAAGGGCCTTATTAGGGCTTGGTAGGGTTTTATAGTTTTTTGCCCTTTTGTATATACACCTTATTTATATGTAGAGTATACAAGTATATTTTCTCTGACCCCCTGGTATTGTGTGATTTCACATATGTATGTTCCCTTTTAATCATTTAACTAAATGTTATATTTTATGGGTTTTCCCTTTTTGTGCTCTCTGGTTTACTACTGCCCTGTGCTCTTCACAGATGAAAGCAGATTCACACTGAGCACATATGACAGACATGACAGAGTCTGGAGATGCTGTGGAGTGTGATCTGCTGCCTGCAAGATCCTTCAGCATGACCGGTTTGGCAGTGGGTCAGTAATGGTATGGGGTGGCATTTCTTTGGAGGGCCGCATGGTATTGGGCTGTGAGCACAACCCCCATCTGCGGATGTCGGGCACTCAGACCATCCTCATGGAGTTGGTTTCTAACTGCTTGTGCAGACACATGCACATTTGTGGCCTGCTGGAGGTCATTTTGCAGGGCTCTGGCAGTGCTCCTCCTGTTCCTCCTTGCACAAAGGTTGAGGTAGCGTTCCTGCTTCTGGGTTGTTGCCCTCCTATGGCCCCCTCCACATATCCTGGTGTACTGGCCTGTCTCCTGGTAGTGCCTCCAGCCTCTGGACACTAAGCTGACAGACACAGCAAACCTTCTTGCCACAACTCACATTGATGTGCCATACTTGATGAGCTGCACTACCTGAGCCACTTGTGTGGGTTGTAGAGTTCGTCTCATGCTACCACGAGTGTGAAAGCACAACCAACAATCAAAAGTGACCAAAACATCAGCCAGAAAGCATTGGTACTGAGATGTGGTCTATGGTCCCCACCTTCAGAATCACTCCTTTATTGAGGGTGTCTTGATAATTGCCAATAATTTCCATCCATTGTCTATTCCATTTGCATAACAGCATGTGAAATTGATTGTAAATCAGAGTTGCTTTCTAAGTGAACAGTTTGATTTCACAGAAGTTTGATTCACTTGGAGTTATATTCTGTTGTTTAAGTGTTCACTTTATTTTTTTGAGCAGTATATATATGGCCTGTGTATCTAATGCTAAAGATAGGGTACGCAGGCCGCATGCCGACAGAGGCGGTGCAGAACGGAGGAGGCGCGGCAGGGGGCTGAGCTTCACGGAGGAAGTCTGCATCCCTCTGCAGCTCCTCCATACGCTAGTGTGAAACTAGCCTTAGAGATGCATTAATCTAGTTGACAGGAACAATGTCCTCAGAAATAAGAATGCAGATAATAAATGAGAAATGTTTAAGAACATACTAAATAGGTGATGTAAGCGGTTTATATACCTTGTGGGAATAAAAGGACAAGAAATAGGAAAAATCCAATGTGGCTAAACAAAGAAGTAAGAGGGGATATTAACAGTAAAAAGAAAGCATTTAAACTACTAAAGCAGGATGGCACTGTTGAAGCTCTAAATAACTATAGGGAGAAAAATACTTTATTTAAAAAACTAAATAAAAGGAAACAGAGAAGCACATTGCTAAGGAGAGTAAAACTAATCCCAAACTGTTCTTCAACTATAACAATAGTAAAAGAATCAAAAGACAAAGGCCGCTTAAAAAATTGTGAGGAAAGAATGGTTGTAGATGACGAGGAAAAAGCGAATATATTAACCCCTTATCGACCGCCGATGTGCCTTTTAACAGCGGTAGTTAAAGGTACTTAAACCACAGAACTGTTAATTAACGGCACTGTTGAAAAAGTGTATAGCGCCCCCCAGAGTCGGATTTTCTCTGGGGTCCTGGCTGCCGGGGGTAGCCGAGACCCCAGAGAACATGATTTGGGTCAGTATTTACCAACCTCGATTTTGCGATCACCATAATTAACCGTATAACGGTCGACCGCAAAAAAGTCCGATGTGCCATTTAATGGCAATAGGGTCCCCAATCCTCCCATTACCCTCCCATTACCTCCCGGTGCTCCTCGGCCCTCGTGCTTTCACCCATGGGCACCTCCATCTTCTTCTGGGAATAAAATGACGGGCGCATGCGCAGTGTGCCCCCTGAGATCTGCTGGCCAGCACCTGGCAACAATAGGAAGATTTTTCTTATTGGTTCATTTTGGTCACTGTGATAGACCCTATCACAGTGATCCAAAAAAAATTGTAAATAACCCCCCATACTTAGGAAAAAATACTGAAATAAAGAAAATATATTTATTTTCATTTTCCCATTAGGGTTAGAGTTATGCTAAAGTTAGAGTTAGGGTTAGGGTTGGAATTAGGGTTAGGATTGGAATTAGGGTTAGGGTTGTTATTAGGGTTAGGGTTGTGATTAGGGTTAGGGTTGGGATAAGGGTTGGGATTAGGGTTAGTATTGGGATTAGGGTTAGGGTTAGGAATAGGATTGGGATTAGGGATAGGGGTGTGTTGTGGTTAGGTTTGTGGTTAGGGTTATGGTTAGAGTTGTGATTAGGGTTAGAGTTGTGGTTATGGTTAGGGCTCAGATTAGGGTTAGGGTTGTGGTTAGGGTTAGGGTTATGGTTAGGGTTGTGGTTATGGTTAGGGTTGGGATTAGGGTTAAGGGTGTTTTGGGGTTAGTTTTGTGGTTAGAGTTATAGTTAGGGAAGGGATTAGGGTTAGGAGTGTGTTGGGGTTAGGATTGGAGTTAGAATTGAGGGGTTTCCACTTGTTTAGGCACATTAGGGTGTCTCCAAAAGCACATGGCGCCACCATTGATTCCAGCCAATTTTGGGTTCAAAAAGTCAAACGGTGCTCCCTCCCTTCCGAGCCCCAACGTGTGCCCAAACAGTGGTTTACCCCAACATATGGGGCATCAGCGTACTCAGGACAAATTGCACACCTACTTTGGGAGTTTAATTTCTCCTGTTAACCTTGGGAAAATAAAAATTGGTGGCTAAAAAATCATTTTTGAGGAAAGAAAAGATTTTTTTTTTCGCGTCTCTGCGTTATAAACTTCTGTGAAGCACTTAGGGGTTCAAAGTGCTCACCACACATCTAGATAAGCTCCTTTGGGGTCTAGTTTCCAAAATGTGGTCACATATGGGCTGTTTCTACTGTTCAGGCACATTAACCCCTTCCTTACCAATGAAGTAATAGTACATCATCATTAAGGTCCCCCGCTTTGAGGTGGGCTCCGGCAGTGAGCCCACCTCAAAGCTGCGACATGTCAGCTGTTATGAACAGCTGATATGTGCCCGCAATAGGCGCGAGTGGAACTGCCGTCTGCCCGCGCCTCTTAACTAGTTAAATGACAGCGGGCATTTAAATAGCACTTCCGGCCGCCGGGCCAGAAGTGAGCTCATCGCCGACCCCCGTCATGTGATCGGGGGTCGGCGTCATGTTGCCTGGACAACCACAAGTCTCATAGAGACCTCTATGGTTGTTCCAGGCAGATGGCTTTGAGCGCCGCCTGGTGGTCTGCGCTCAAAGCACAGCAGTAAATCTGCTACATATGGGCGATCTGCTCATCGCCCATATATAGCAGAGCCTATCGGGTTGTGCATGCTTCAAGCCTCCTATGGAGGCTATTGAAGCATACCAAAAGTAAAAAAAAAGTTTAAAAATAAAAAAAGCCTAAAAATTCAAATCACCCCCCTTTCGCCCCAATCAAAATAAAACAGTAAAAAGAAATCCCACATACACAAATTAGGTATTTCTGCATTCAAAATTGCCCGGTCTATCAACAGAAAAAAAGCATTAACCCGATCGCTAAATGGCATAGCGAGAAAAAAATTCAAAACGCCAGAATTACATTTTTTTGGTCGCCGCGACATTGCATTAAAATGCAATAACGGGCGATCAAAAGAACGTATCTGCACAAAAGTGGTATCATTAAAAATGTCAGCCTGGCATGCAAAAAATAAGCCCTCACCCAACCCCAGATCACGAAAAATAGAGATGCTACGGGTCTCGGAAAATTGCGCAATTTTTTTTTTTAGCAAACTTTGGAATTTTTTTTCACCACTTAGATAAAAGAGGACATAGACATGTTTGGTGTCTATGAACTTGTAATGACCTGGAGAATCATACTGGCAGGTTAGATTTAGCATCTAGTGAACCTAGCAAAAAAGCCAAGCGAAAAACAAGTGTGGGATTGCACTTTTTTTGCAATTTCACCGCACTTGGAATTTTTTTCCTGTTTTCGAGTACATGACATGGTAAAACCAATGGTGTTGTTTTAAAGTACAACTCGTCCTGCAAAAAATAAGCCCTCACATGGCCATATAGACAGAAAAATAAAAAAGTTATGGCTCTGGAAAGAAGGGGAGTGAAAAACGAAAACGAAAAATCGAAAAAAGCTCCGGTAGTGAAGGGGTTAAGGGCTCTGCAAACGCAACATGAGGCCCACAGACCATTCCATCAAAGTCTGCATTCCTGTTAACCTTGTGAAAATAAAAATTGGGGGCGAAAAAAATCATTTTTGTGAATAAAATATGATTTTTTTTATTTTTACGGCTCTACATTATATACTTCTGTGAAGCACTTGGGGGTTCAAAGGGTCTAAATTCTCCTGTTGAAAGTAAAAATTTGGGGGTGAAAACATAATTTTTGTGGAAAAAATATGATTTTTTTGTTTTCATAGCTCTACATTAGAAATTTCTATTAAGCACTTGGTGCTCACCACTCATCTAGATAAGTTCCTTAAGGGGTCTAGTTTCCAAAATTGTGTCATTTGTGGATTTTTTCACTGTTTAGGCACATCATGGGTTCTCCAAATGCAACATGGCATCCGATCTCAATTCTAGCCAATTCTGCATTAAAAAAGTCAAACATGCTTTTTCCCTTCCGAGCTCTGCCGTGCACCCAAACACTGATTTACCCCCATATATGGGGTATTGGTGTACTCAGGACAAATTGCACAATAACATTGAGGATCTAATTTCTCCTGTTACCCTTGTGAAAATAAAATTTTGGGGGGAAATGATCATTTTTGTGAATTAAAATATGATTTTTTTATTTTTACGGCTCTACGTTATATACTTCTGTGAAGCACTTGGGGGTTCAAAGGGTCTAAATTCTCCTGTTACCCTTGTGAAAGTAAAAATTTGGGGGTGAAAACATCATTTTGGTGGAAAAAATATGATTTTTTATTTTCACGGTTCTACGTTATAAATTTCTGTGAATCACTTGGTGCTCACCACACATCTAGATAAGCTCCTTGGGGGTCTAGTTTCCAAAATGGAGTCACTTGTGGGGGGTTTCAACTGTTTAGGCACATCATGGGCTCTGCAAACACAACATGATTCTCGCAGACCATTCCATCAAAGTCTGCAATCAAAAACGGCGCTCCTTCCCTTCCGAGCTCTGCCATGCGCCCAAACAGTGGTTCCCCCAACATATTGGACAAATTGCACAACAATTTTTGTGGTTCAATTTCTCCTGTTACCTTTGTGAAAATAAAAAATAGTGGGTAAAAAAATCATTTTTGAGGAAAAAAAAATATTTTTTATTTTCACGGCTCTGCGTTATAAACTTCTGTGGAGCTCTTGGGTGTTCAACGTGCTCACCACACATCTAGATAAATTCCTTAAGGGGTCTAGTTTCCAAAATGGTGTCATTTGTGTGGTTTTTTCACTGTGTAGGCAAATCAGGGGCTCTCCAAGCGCGACATGGCATCCGATCTCACTTCCAGCCAATTCTGCATTGAAAAAGTCAAACGGCGCTCCTTCCATTCCAAGCCCTGCCGTGCACCCATACAGTGGTTTACCCCTACATATGGGGTATCAGGAGAAATTGCACAACAAATTTTGTGGTTCATTTTCTCTTTTTACACTTGTGAAAATAAAAAAAATGGTTCTGAAGTAAAATGTTTGTAAAGAAAAGTTAAATGTTATTTTTTTCCTTCCACATTGTTTCAGTTCCTGTGAAGCACGTAAAGGGTTAATAAACTTCTTGAATGTGGTTTTGAGCACTTTGAGGGGTGGAGTTTTTAGAATTGTGTCACTTTTGGGTATTTTCTGTTATATTGATGCCTCAAAGTGACTTCAAATGTGATGTGGTACCTAAAAAAATGGTTTTGTAAATTCTGCTGTAAAAATGAGAAATTGCTGGTCAAATTTTAACCGTTATAACGTCGTAACAAAAAAAATGTTTCCAAAATTGTGCTGATGTAAAGTAGACGTGTGAAATGTTATTTATTAAGTACTAAGAGAACTAAGTAATGTAATAGACAAGCCATTATTTCTTATATTTAGGGACTCTATAGTGACGGGGTCTGTTCCACAGGACTGGCGCATAGTAAATGTGGTACCAGTATTCAAAAAGGGCTCTAAAAGTGAACCTGGAAATTATAGGCCAGTAAGTCTAACCTCTATTGTTGGTAAAATGTTTGAAGGGTTTCTGAGGGATGTTATTCTGGATTATCTCGAAGAGAATAACTGTTTAAATCCATATCAGCATGGGTTTATGAGGAATCAGTCCTGTCAAACCAATCTAATCAGTTTTTATGAAGAGGTAAGCTATAGACTGGACCAAGGTGAATCATTGGCCGTGCTATATATTGATTTTTCCAAAGCGTTTGATACCGTGCCACACAAGAGGTTGGTACCAAAATGAGAATGCAGGGTCTGGGGGAAATGTGTGTAAATGGGTAAGTTACTGGCTTAGTGATAGAAAGCAGAGGGTGATGGTTATAAATGGTATATTCTCTAACTGGGTCGCTGTGATCAGTGGGGTATCGCAGGGGTCGGTGTTGGGACCTATTCTCTTTAACATATTTATAAACGATCTGGTAGAAGGTTTACACAGTATAATATCGATATTTGCAGATGATACCAAACTATGTAAAGCAGTCAATACAAGAGAAGATAGTATTCTGCTACAGATGGATCGGGATAAATTGGAAACTTGGGCCGAAAGGTGGCAGATGCGGTTTAACAATGATAAATGTAAGGATATACACATGGGAAGAAGGAATCAATATCACCATTACACACTGAATGCGAAACCACTGGGTAAATCTGACATGGA
Source organism: Dendrobates tinctorius (assembly GCF_039654945.1). Taxonomy (NCBI): domain Eukaryota; kingdom Metazoa; phylum Chordata; class Amphibia; order Anura; family Dendrobatidae; genus Dendrobates; species Dendrobates tinctorius. The sequence continues at coordinate 11,667,312 of NW_027361908.1, forward strand.
GAAGGACTTGGGGATCCTAGTTAATGATAAACTTATCTGTAGCAGTCAGTGCCAGCCAGCATCTGCCAAGGCAAACAGAATCAGGGGTTGTAAAAAGTAAAAAGCATTGTAAAAGGTCTGGATACACTTGATGAGAGCACTATACTGTCTCTGTACAAATCCCTGGTTAGACCGCACATGGAGTACTGTGTACAGTTTTGGGCACCAATGCTCATGAAGGATATCATGGAACTAGAGTGAGTACAAAGGAGGGAAACAAAATTAATAAAGGGTATGTGAGAACTGCAATACCCAGGGAGATTAGCAAAATTAGTATTGAGGGGCGATCTAATAACCATGTATAAGTATATAAGGGGACAATACAAATATCTCTCCGAGGATCTGTTTATACCAAGGAATGTGACGGTCACAAGGAGGCATTTTCTGCATCTGGAGGAGAGAAGGTATTTCCACCAACACAGAAGATGATTCTTTATTGTTAGGGCAGTGAGAATCTGGAATTCCTTGCCTGAGAAGGTGGTGATGGCGAACTCAGTTGAAGGGTTCAAGAGAGGCCTGGATGTCTTCCTGGAGCGTAACAATATTGTATCTTACAGTTATTAGGTTCTTTAGAAGGATTTAGATCTGGGGATTTATTCTGACGAAATATAGGCTGAACTGGATGGAAAAATATCTGTTTTCGGCCTTGCTAACTATGTTACTATAAAAACCGAATCTCAACTGAGAAAGTATGTTAATGTGTATGCACAACGTAAGTGCATATTAACACATGACCATTAACCCGAAAAAACAAAAAGCAAAAAACACAAATATCCTGAACTAAAAAGTAAAAAAAAAAAAAAAACTATGTTACTATGTACTGTCCCCTTTGCTGTTCTGCATAGTCTTGAACTCCCTCAGTCAGAAAATTACAGAGTCTGGCTATGGATGCAAGCTCAAGAGTGGAAGCACCATCAGCCACCACCTCTACATGGATAACATCAAGCTGTATGGGAATAACGAACGAGACATCAATTCACTGATCCACCTGACAAGGATCTACAGTGAAGACATCGGGATGTCCTTCGGACAGGAGAAGTGCAGCTGATTGGTAATATAGAGAGGCAAAGTAGTCAAGGCTGTTGGAGTGGAATTACCAGCAGGGCACATAGCAGATGTACATACATGCTACAAGTACCTTGGCATCCCACAGGGCGATAACCATGATGAAGAGGCAAGGAAAGCAGCCACATACAAATAACATCAAAGGGTAAGACAGGTCCTGAAGAGCAAGCTCAATGGGAAGAATAAAATCCATGCCATCAATACATATGCTCTGCCAGTTATCAGATACCCTGCTGGCCAAAGAAGAGATGGAAGCTGCAGATGTGAAGACACAAAAGCTCCTCACAATGCATGGAGGTCTCCAACCTAAATCTAGCTCCCAAAGATTGTATACCAACAGAAAGGAGGGTGGTCAAGGCTTGATAAGCATCCAAGCCACCATCACGGATCAAACAAGGAGTATCCAGGAATACATTTGAAAATTGGCATCAAAAGATGAGATGCTGAGAGAAAGCCTAAGGCAGCAACAACAACAGATCTGGAAGGAAGAACAGGAACATGAAATGCCATGGCAAGACAAGCCGCTGCATGGGACATACCATCAACAGATAATGGAGGTGGCTGACATGGAGAAATCCTACCAAAGGCTGGAGAAAGCTGGACTCCGAGAAAGCAAAGAGGCACTAATCATAGCAGCACTGTCATGGTCACGTGTGACTGGACACACTGACTCCAGCAGGGCGAATTTATATGACACGCATGACCCTGGATACACCGCCTCCAGCAGGGCGAATTTAAATAATATAACGTGAAGCCGGATACACCGCCTCCAGCAGGCGAATTTCAGTAGTACACATATGTCTGGATACACCGCCTCCAGCAGGGTGAATTTCAGAATAAAGGGGAAAACCAGGAAAACAATTATAATAGTGGCCCTGCGATAGAGAACGTGGACGTGGAGACCTCCTGCACTCCCCTGAGTCAGTGTCTCTACACTCCTAACGATCCCTAGGCTGGTTCCGCATCGGGCACCGATCAGGATACCTGAAATCCCAAGCTCGCCCTGAATAAATCCCTTACTAGTGAAGTGGACGGTGCAGAAACTAATCCCACCACTGCACTGAAACACACAAAAGGAAAGTTGCAAAACAGGGGTAACACCACTTAGCTTTGCTCTGTTGCCCTTGCTCCCAGCAACAGAGTCCACCACCAGAATTCAGCTTCTACCTGAAGCTACTACACCAGAGCTCTGCCTGAGCTGCAAGGAACTCCTCTCTGTAGTTCCTTCCTCCACCAGACTTGGTTGGAAATATGCAATATCACAACAGTGAGTGAGAGAACAAGACACACCTATATAGTTAAACCAGAGCAATCACACCTGTTAGTGATTATCACGTGCACTAAACCAAAGAAACCAGAGTGCAATGATCCTACCTGCCACCGGGAGCGAAACTAGAACTGAAATCACCACAGTGCAATGACCCTAATGGCCACCGGGGACAAAACTACCTTAAAGCCAAAGGCTTGAAGAAAAAAAGGTTACTTATTCAAAACCTGTCATATCCAACCTGGATCATGATAAGCAAAAGAGCAAGCACTAAGTACCAGGTCTATAGAAGCAGGAATTTACCACACAAGATAAGACTCAAGTTGCAGACTATGCAAAGAAACCAAAGAAATCATCCAACACATAGTGGCAGGATGCAAAATGTAAGAAGGAACAGCGTATACCGAACGCCACAAACAAGTAGCGGGAATTGTATACAGGAACATCTGCCCAGCATAAGGACTAAGCCCGCCTAAGTTCAGGTGTGAGACACCAGAAAAAAGGTGGAGTGTTATGATTGGGTCACCGAAGAGGAAAGCAAGACCAAGCTAAGCCACAGAAAACCAGAGAGGTTGGTAACTAAGTGGATTGCAGACCCCTGATCCTATCCACACAACTAGCAGTAACTGTGGAGCGTACCTATGATGATTCTAGATGCCTCGACACAGCCAGAGAACTAAATGAGCCTAAAGCAAGAAAGGGGAAATCTAAACTGCCCCAGAGCAGACCCCAAAGGAACAGATAGCCTCCAAACATATATTGTCAGTGAGACAAGATGAAAACACAAACGCAGGTAGGAAAATAGGCTGAGCAAACGATGGGCCCCAAACTAACTAGACAGGGCAGGAAAGGAAAGACACTGTCTGCAATCACGCAAAAAACCCTGCAAAAAAATGCCCAACACATCTGATAGATAAAATACTGAAGTCACTAGACCACCCACTATATCAACACTCTGGTATATTCTGAAAACAGAGCAAAGAGAGGCCAATCTAATAAGGGACAAAAACAAACTACCCCCTCACCTAGAATGGCAGTAGGCTCGGTCATAATAAGAGAATCCGCAAAGGAACTCCTAGAAAGGGCATGCGCCTTAACATTCTTAGTGCCCGAAAGAAAAGAGACCACAAAATTAAAACGCGTGAAAAACAAGGCCCACCTAGCCTGTCTAGGATTCAAGCGTTTGGCTGATTCAAGATAAATCAAAATTTTGTGGTCGGTGAGAACCACAACTTGATGTCTATCTCCCTCCAACCAATGTCTCCACTCTTCAAATGCCCATTTCATGGCCAAAAATTCCCGAATCCCCACATCATAATTACGTTCAGATGGGGAGAATTTTCGAGAAAAGAATGCACAGGGATTCATTTTAGAAGTCACCGGATCTTTTTGGGACAAAACAGCTCCTGCACCAATCTCAGAAGCATCTACCTCCACCTGAAATGGAAGTGAGACATCAGGGTGCCGTAGAACCGGAGCAGAAGTGGATCTCCGCTTAAGCTCCTGGAATGCCGAGACTGTCTCTGGAGACCAATTCACCTCATCAGCGCCCTTTTTGGTCAGATCAGTCAGTGGTTTGACAATACCAGAAAAATTACCTATAAATTTATGATAGAAATTAGCAAAACCCAAACACTTCAGGAGAGCCTTCAAAGAAGTGGGCTGAACCTAATCATAAATGGCCTGTACCTTGGCGGGTCCATTTCAATAGCCGACGGAGACAAAATAAATCCCAAAAATGAAATCCTCTTAACATACAGGGAATTTTCCCTCAAAATCCGGAATACAGTCTGGACATGTTCCACATGAGAATCCCAATCACTGGAAAAGATCAAAATATCATCCAGATAAATGATCAAAAACTTATCCACAAAGTCCCGGAAAATATCGTTCATAAAAGATTGGAAGACAGAAGGGGCATTAGTGAGCCCAAAAGGTATCACCAGGTACTCAAAATGTCCCTCCGGAGTATTAAACGCCGTCTTCCATTCATCCCCATGCTTGATGTGCATAAGATTATACGCCCCCCTGAGGTCAAGCTTGGTAAACCAGCAGGCACTTTTAACTCTGGAAAATAAATCAGAAATCAGGGGTAACGGGTACTGATATTTAACAGTTATTTTGTTAACGGAACGATAGTCAATACAAGGCCTTAATGAACCATCTTTCTGGGTCACAAAAAAAACCCAGCACCTAAGGGTGAAGAGGATGGTCTAATATGACCCTTCTCAAACGACTCCTTGATATAATATCGCATAGCATCATGTTTGAGTACTGATAAGTTGAAAAGCCGACCCTTGGGAAATTTACACCCCGGCACCAACTCAATTGCACAGTCATAACTCCTATGAGGAGGCAAAGATGCAGACTTACTCTCACTGAATACACCAGAAAAATGAGCCAAATAATCAGGAATATCATGAGACTGGGGAGGGGTGGAGAAAACAGGAGTGTCACTAAGAACACACTGACAACCCCAACTCATCACAGACACAGATTTCCAATCCAAAACAGGATTATGAGTTTGCAACCAGGGAAAACCCAGAACAATAGTAACATGCAAACTGTGCAGCACCAAAAATGTACAATTTTCTTGGTGGTCCGGGGCGACCCGCATTATCACCTGGGTCCAAAACTGGGGTTTATTCTCTGCCAAAGGAGTAGCATCAATAACGCTCAAAGGGATAGGAGTCCGCAGGGGTATCATGGGAAAACCACAACGCTTAGCAAAGTCCAAATCCATCAGATTCAAAGCTGCTTCTGAATCCACAAAGCCTTAGCGGAAAATGTAGATAAGGAGCAGATCATAGTAATTGCCAAAAGGAACTTAGGTTGTACACTGCCCACAGCAAATGTGTGCGCAAAACGTTTCTCTCATTTAGGGCAGACAGAAATAGTATGAGAGGCGTCTCCACAGAAAAAACACAGCTTATTACGCCTTCTAAACTCCTGACATTGCGCCCTAGACAAAACCCTATCACATTGCATGGGTTCAAACGTTTGTTCAAAAGGCGGCAACGCCTCTCGTGTAGTTTTACGTTCATGTAGACGCCGATCAACTTGAATGGCTTATGACATAGAATCATCAAGACCAGAGGGAACAGGAAATCCCACCATAACATTTTTTACGGTTTCTGATAAACCCTTCTGAAAGAGAGCTGCTAAGGCACCGTCATTCCATGTAGTAAGGACCGCCCACTTTTGGAATTTTTGACAGTATAACTCTGCAGAATCCTGACCCTGGTTCAATGCCAATAGGGTCTTCTCAGCTAGATCAATATCATTAGGTTCATCATACAACAACCCCAAGGCTTGAAAAAATGCATCCACATTAGTCAGAATAGGATTTCCAGGTGTCAGAGAAAAAGCCCAATCCTGGGGATCGCTGCGCAGCAAGGAGATGACAATTTTAACTTGCTGCACAGAGCACCCTGATGAGTTAGACTTCAAGGCAAGAAATAGTTTACAATTATTCTTAAAATTCAAAAATTTAGACCGATACCTAGAAAACACATCAGGAGTAGGAATTTTTGGTTCAACAGCAGATGATTGAGCGAGATAGGTGGAAATCCCCGCACTTCAGCAGCGAGCTGCTCAACACGATCAGACAATTGCTTAATCACCATTAAAGAAAAAATCCTCCTACGGCCCCAGAGAAAAAGAGGAAAAAATATATATATAAAAAAATTCTGACACTTTTTTTTTTACAATTCTCTCCTGCTTTTGAGTACCCTAGAATCTGCGGTTTAGGCTGGTGATTATGTTATGATTGGGTCAGCGAGGAGGAAAGCAAGACCAAGCTAAGCCACAGAAAACCAGAGAGGTTGGTAACTAAGAGGATTGCAGACCCCTGATCCTATCCACAAAACTAGCAGTAGCTGTGGAGCGTACCTATGATGATTCTAGATGCCTCGACACAGCTGGAGAACTAAATAAGCCTAAAGCAAGAAAGGGGAAATCTAAACTGCCCCAGAGCAGACCCCAAAGGAATAGATAGCCCCCAAACATATATTGTCGGTGAGACAAGATGAAAACACAATCACAGGTAGGAAAATAGGCTGAGCAAACAATGGGGCCCAAACTAACTAGACAGGATAGGAAAGGAATGACACTTTCTGCAATCACGCAAAAAACCCTGCAAAATAAATGCCCAACACATCTGATAGAAAAAATACTGAAGTCGCTAGACTTTGCCCTCTATATCAACACTCTGGTATATTCTGAAAACAGAGCAAAGAGAGGGCAATCTAATAAGGGACAAAAACAAACTGGCACAAACAGTAACATAAGGATGGAAAATCAGCACAGCCCCAGCCGGGATTGGCTGACCACACAAAACTGAAATAGACAAATCCAAATCAAATGTGAGCAATAGCAAAAGAACACTTAGCTTGAGCATGCAGGGGCTGAGCTGGAAACTAAGACCTCAGGAGGCAGGAAAAAAATCACCAGTAGGGATAGAGGGAGTCGGCTGTCTTAAATCCAGTCAGAAACTCCCAATGTTCAATCATCCTCCTCATTATCAGGTGGCAGGCCTCTGTTAATTAGATCAGTTCCATTACCTCCTGTAACCACCAGAGGGAGCCCGGAAAGAGAACTCGCGACCCCTCCATCAATGCAACCATCTCCACCACCCTCACCAGCAACCAGAGGTAAGCCAGAAAGTGAATTCGCAACAGTGGAGAATGAAAGGGCAAAAATCATGTGGGACTTCAAGATCCAGACAGACAAGCAGTTGTTGGCTAACCAACCAGATATTGTGATACAAGATAAGGATCAGAAGACAGCAATGATAATAGATGTAGCTGTGCCAAGTGACAGCATCAGAAAGAAGGAATATGAGAAGCTGGAGAAATACCAGGACCTCAAAGAAGAACTGGAGAATATGTGGAAGGTGAAGGCAACATTGATTCCAGTGGTGATAGGAGCACTTAGAGCAGTGACCCCTAAGTTGGATTAATGGTTACAACACATCCCAGGAGCAACATCTGAGCTCTCTGTCCAGAAAAGTGCAATGCTGGGAACAACTAATATCCTGCACAGAACCCTCAAACTCCCAGGCATTTGGTAGAGGACTTTAGAATGAGAAAGGACAACAAAGACCACCCCCATTGGGGATGAGAAGGAAGTTTTTTGCTTTGCTATATAATCATTATGCAAAATAGGGGTCAGGTCACTGAGAGATCAGTGATCTGTCAGAAGGCATACTGATGAATACCTAAGCAGAACACCACATAAACACCCCCCAGAGCATGGGCACATCATTAACTCAAAACTGTCCCAGAAAAAAAGATGGTTAGCAACATTAAGTTCAATTTAATGTATGTGCAAGAGTATGAGCAGGAACGCGGGATGCAGTGATGGGACGCAGGCAACAAAGCAAGGGTTAACAGGTATATTGAAAGGAGAATACTCCACACAGGGAGGTAAAAGGTGGAACAGTATAAATGGCAATTGGTTTTGCATGAAGAAGTACAACGTTGCAATTATCAGCAGTTCAGTAGCAAACGTATAAGGAAGTCCCAAAACTGCAGATCCTACTGCGAACTCAATGGCGCCAGCAATGGCCAATGCAGTGTCCCTTAATGAGGTTCAACAGAACAACAATACCCCTATCTTCTGGTGACAGTGGTCGGTGTCCAGTACCTTCCACTTCCCCTAGTCCATACACCGTGGTGGCTGAACAACAATGAGGGCCATGGTACTGTCTAAGCCCGATGTGACTCCTGCACCACCCTTCTCACAGTCATGGTCAAGCGAGCCCAAAGTGGCTGACGGCAATACAGTCACCGGAATCAGACTGAATTTTTTTCCCTCTGGTCCCCGCTGTTAGGGGTTGAGAATGACAGGCACTAGCTGGCACGTTGTTAGTGCTCTCAGGGCGTGGCACTTCTCTCTCAGTTTGCTGCATGGCTAGCTCAGCTTTACTTGGTGTGCACGGCTCAGCTCTGCATGGTTCTGCTCTGCACTAGGGATGATCGAGTAGTGAAATACTCAGACTCACTGTACTCGTTACGAGTAGCTCCTAATACTCGGGTACTCGTAACGAGTAGCGAGTCCAATGTATGTCTATGGGAAATGTGAGTAATGGGCGGAGACTATGTGTGCGGGTGGAGAATGTATGCAGGGGTCTGTGGGGCTCTGCCGGGCTAATCGGGGGTCTGTGCGGGCTCTGCCTGGCTGATCGGGGTTCTTTGCGGCACAGACCCCTGATCAGCCCGGCAGAGCCTGCACAGACCCCCGCACACACATGAGGCTGTGCGGCCAGCCAATCACAGTAATGTCACAAAAAAGAAGGCGGTGGCTTTACTGTGATTGGCTGACACATGCCGGGCGGGAGATTCGAATTTTGTGAGGCGGGTAGTGAAATTTACTCGCTAGGATTCGAGTACCGCGAGTACCTCATTACTCGCCAAGTACCGAATCCTAACAAGTATACTCGCTCATCCATACTCTGCACAGCTCTGCAGCGGTCCCTCTCTCCGAAGCGCTGCTGGGCACGATTGGCTCTGCAGGTGACAGAGCCCTCTCTATGTGACTCGTCACAGCGTCGGTACTCCGTGCAGGGGACAAGAGAAGCAGAGCGCGCCACTCACTGTTTTGCACGCTGCTCTGCCCTTGCACCAAACTGCTGTCCTTCACGCGCTTTCTCCTTTTATCTCTCTGCTGCTGCACACCCTTTTCTGGCTCTCCCCGCCCCCTCCTGTCAGCAGGAAGCCCTGTCTCACTCCTTCCCTCAGACAGGAGGGAAAGGTCTGTCCCACTCAGGCTTCCTCCCGGGAACAGAGAATTCTGCCCTTCTAGTTCCGGACCCGGCATGCAGGTACCCGAGGTCCGGTCTATCTCTTTACACATGCTATGTACCTTACTCCCCCGATTATAACTATGACAAATTATAAATGTTAAAGTTTAACTTATAAGAGAAATGAAAAAAATTACATATTGAAAAATATGATTCACTGATGAATCCACGGATGTCTGGTACAGCTGTAATGAGTGTTATTTAATATTGCACAGAACATTTCTTGCCATCAAATATGCTTATCTTTTACTCTGGAACACTACCAAGAAAAATGACTGCAATTTTTTTCCCAGCCTGTAAGCTTTATAAGTGTCATTATATGCTATTCTACATTGTTTACATAGAGGGTTTATGGTATATTGTAGAACTTAGATTGTTTTTTCCACGTTAGATTGTGTTCTTACATAAACTATCCAATTTAGTCTTGATAATGTAGAATGCTGGGAGATTGCCTTTTACTAGAGAAGAAAAGGTTTTCTGATATTTCCTTTCTCATTGTTAGGTTAAAGTTACATTGCATTTATGTTGGCTTTAATCCCCAAAATTGAGCATACAGTACACCCAAGACTGAATGTTACTGATATTACAACCAGACATAATTATGAGGAGAAGTAACAATAACACATATTCTGCCAACAATATAATTTGATTGCATTTACATATTCTTTAGAAATTATCCAAACCAAAGATTATAATTTAATTTGGACATGTGTACAGTCTAAAGAAGACCTGTCACCGGATCAAAATTGAGGAATTTTTGCTATGATTTAATTTTTGTTGCTCTTTTTTGTTTTGATCTTTTTTTTTATATATGGGCCTTTTTATTTAATGCTAATTTTTATGGTCTTTAGAGCAGACTAAATAAACGCCCACAGAAAATCCACTGAGCAACACCCCCTTGGTAAAGACAGTATAAATTTCCACTCAATAAAAAGGACCATATCTGGAACCATATAGCATTAGAGAAACACAATAAACAATAAACTCAGAGCAGCTAGAATAAAATAATAGTAGAAACTGGCCATTTTTGATCTGGTGAAAGGTCACCTGTAACTAAAAATGAATAAGAGCCTTTAAGCTCGAAACGCATCTGCTTATGTATCCCTGGGTGTTGTGAACTCTCTTGATCTGACTTCTGAGTTGGGGCTCCCTCTGGTGGTTACAGCGGGTAGTGGAGCTGGTCGTATTGACAGAAGTCTATCACCTGAAGACAATGATTGAAAGTCAGGGGTTACAGACTGGGAGGATTTAAGTGAGCAAGCTTCCTTCAGTTGCTGCTGGTGATTTGTTTGTCTTCCTGTGCATTGTCAAGTCTGCTTTTTCCCCTCCTTGGTCTTGCATCATTCAGATAAGTTATTTGTTTGCTGAATCTTTTGCATTTGATATAGTTTTTGCCTTTCTCTGCTTTCTGCTTTGCTGTGTGGGTTCAGCATTATTCCCTGCTGGGATTTGTGCTGGACCCCACTCATATGTCACAGCTTATGTCATTCTGTTCAGTATTGCTAATCCCCTGTTATATTAATATTTTTTTGCTTTGCTTCCAGTTCACACCAGAATGCTGATCTAGCGGGGATAAGTGTTATGAATAAGTCACCGTAGGAGGCAAAAACAGAAATGCTAGCTAAATCCAGAAAACCAGAGAAGTTGGCAGCTATCGGATTGCAGACCCCTGAACCTATCAACAACAACTAGCAGTAGCCGTGGGGGGTTCCTACGGTGCCCTAGACCCCTCGATCACAGCCGGAGAACTACATAGCCTAAAGACAGAAAGGGAAATCTAAACTGCCCCAGAGCAGACCCCAAAGCAATAGGCAGCCCCCAACATATAATGATGGTGAAGCAAGAAGAAAAAACACTAACACAGATAGAAAGATAGACTGAGCCCAAGCTAACTAGATAGGACAGGATAGAAAAGCTGCTGTCTGCAATCTGCCAAAAATCCTATCAAAACAAGAGCCAACAGACTGACAGGGAAAAAGGCCCTGAAGACGCTAGGCTTCAAAAAGACTATGTCAGTACTCAGGTATTTTCTGAAGACAGAGCAAAAAGACACAAAGGAATTCAGCTCACCCCAGCAGGGAATGGCAGAATCCAGAAAATCAAGGCAAAATAAAACCAAAACACAAATGCAAAGAGCAAAGCAGAAAACTTAGCTTTTGAGGAGCAGGAATCAGACTGGTCTCCTAGAATCACTCAGAGAAATCACCAGCGAGGCAGAAGGGCGTCGGCTGCCTTATATCCAGTCAGCAATTCCCGTCACCCAGTCATCCTCTACCAGCTCAGGTGTTTGGTAATCAGCCTCACTACCTTCCTTCACCAGAAGAGGGAGTTCATCAGACCTCAATGGTGAAGGGGAAAATGAACTCATAACAGTACCTCCCCCTTGAGGAGGGGTCACCGAACCCTCATCCACGCCACCAGGGCGATCAGGGTGAGCCCGATGAAAGGCATGCACCAATCTTTTGGCATGAACATCAGAGGCAGAGACCCAGGAATTATCCTCCTGACCATAACCCTTCCACTTAACCAAATACTGGAGTCTCCGTCTAGCCAGACGGGAATCCAGTATCTTCTCTACCTCATATTCCATGTTACCTTCAACCAATACAGGGTCCGGAGGTGCCACCCCCGGAACTACTGGTTCAACAAACCTCTTCAACAAGGACTTATGAAACACATTATGGATATTAAATGTGACAGGAAGAGCCAACCGAAAAGAGACCGGATTAATGATCTCCAAAATCTTGTAAGGTCCAATAAATCTAGGCTTAAACTTAGGAGAAGCCACCTTCATAGCGATATTTTTTGTTGATAACCAAACCATATCACCCACCTTAAACTGGGGACCAATGGTCCTATGTCGGTTGGAAAACCGATGGGCCTTTACCTGGGAGAGAGATAACTTATCCACCACTTGGTCCCAGATCTGGTGCATTCTCTCCACCACAGTGTCAACACCTGGGCAGGCAGAAGGCTCCACCTGCCCTGAAAAAAATCGAGGATGAAACCCAAAGTTACAAAAAAAAGGTGACATCAAAGTGGCAGAACTAGCTCTATTATTTAAAGCAAATTCCGCCAAGGGCAAAAATGAAACCCAATCATCCTGATCAGCGGAAATAAAACATCTCAAATACGACTCCAAGGTCTGGTTTGTTCTCTCCGTCTGCCCATTGGTCTAAGGGTGAAACGCCGAGGAGAAGGACAACTGAATTCCTAGCTTGGAACAAAAAGTCCTCCAAAATCTAGACACAAACTGAACTCCTCTGTCAGATACAATGTTCTCAGGAATCCCGTGCAAACGAACCACCTGTTGCAAAAACAGGGGCACCAACTCAGAAGAAGATAGCAACTTAGGGAGTGGTACAAGATGAACCATCTTAGAGAACCTATCACAAATCACCCAAATAACAGTCATTCTCTGAGAGACAGGCATATCAGAGATGAAATCCATTGAAATATGGGTCCATGGCCTCCTGGGAACCGGCAAAGGCATCAACAACCCACTAGAGCGAGAACAAGGTTTAGACCGGGAGCAAGTCCCACAGGACTGCACAAAATTCCTGACATCACGAGACAAGGCGGGCCACCAAAAAGACCGACTCACCAGATCTCTAGTACCAAAATACCTGGATGACCAGCCAATGCAGAGCAATGAACTTCAGACATCACTCTCTTCATCCACTGGTCAGGAACATACAACTTTCCACTGGGACAACGCTCAGGTTTGTCCTCCTGGAACTCTTCCAGAGCACGTCTCAAATCGGGCGAGATGGCAGAAAGAACTACCCCTTCGCCTAAGATGGTAGCAGGCTTGGTCACCACAGGAGAATCAGCAAAGAAGCTCCTAGAAAGAGCGTCAGCCTTGACATTCTTAGTGCCAGGAAGAAAAGAGACCACAAAATCAAAACGTGTAAAAAACAAGGCCCATCTAGCCTGTCTAGGGTTCAAGCGTTTGGCCGACTCCAGGTAAATCAAATTCTTGTGGTCAGTGAGGACCACGACTTGATGTTTAGCTCCCTCCAACCAATGTCTCCACTCCTCAAATGCCCATTTCATGGCTAACAGATCCCGATTCCCCACATAATAGTTAGGTTCAGATGGGGAGAACTTTCGGGAAAAGAAAGCACAGAGATTCATTTTAGATGTTACAGGATCCTTTTGGGACAAAACAGCTCCTGCACCAATCTCAGAAGCGTCCACCTCTACCTGGAATGGGAGTGAGACATCAGGTTGCCGCAAAACTGGGGCAGAAGTGAATCTTCGCTTCAGCTCCTGAAAGGAAGAAACAGCCTCCGGAGACCAATTCAACACATCAGCACCCTTCTTAGTCAGATCAGTCAATGGCTTGGCAATACTAGAAAATTTTGCTATAAATTTCTGATAAAAATTAGCAAAACCCAAAAACTTCTGAAGGGCCTTCAAAGAAGTGGGCTGAACCCAATCATAAATGGCCTATACCTTGGCCGGGTCCATTTCAATAGTTGACGGAGACAAAATGAATCCCAAAAATGAAATCCTCTGTACTCCAAAAAGGCATTTCGATCCTTTGACATACAGGGAATTCTCCCTCAAGATACACAACACAGTCCAAACATGTTCCACATGAGAATCCCAATCCTTGGAGAAGATCAAAATATCATCCAGATAGATAATCAAAAATTTATCCACAAAGTCTCGGAAAATGTCGTTCATGAAGCACTGGAACACAGAAGGGGCATTAGTGAGCCCAAAAGGCATCACCAGGTACTCAAAATGTCCCTCTGGAGAATTAAATGCCATCTTCCATTCATCCCCATGCTTAATGCGGATAAGATTATATGCCCCCCTGAGGTCAAGCTTGGTAAACCAGCAAGCACCTTTAACTCTGGAGAATAGATCCGAAATCAGGGGTAACGGATACTGATATTTAATAGTAATTTTGTTGAGGGCACGATAATCAATACAAGGCCTTAATGAACCATCCTTTTTGGCCACGAAAAAAAAAACAGCACCTAATGGTGAAGAGGATGGTCTAATATGACCCTTCTCCAATGCCTCCTTAATATAGGATCGCATAGCCTCGTGCTCGGGTACAGATAAATTGAAGAGCCGACCCTTGGGAAATTTACACCCCGGGCTCAGTTCAATTGCACAGTCATACCTCCTATGAGGAGGCAAAGACGCAGACTCATTCTCACTAAATACATCACAAAAGTCCGCCAAATAGTCAGGAACATCATGTGACTGAGGAGAGGTGGAAAAAACCGGAGCCTCACTAAGGGCACACCGACAACCCCAACTCACCACAGACACAGATTTCCAATCCAAAACTGGATTATGAATTTGCAACCAGGGAACCCCCAGAACAATGGTATCATGCAAATTATGCAACACCAAAAATCTGCAATTTTCTTGATGGTCTGGGGCGACCCGCATTACCACCTGTGTCCAAAACTGAGGTTTATTTTTCGCCAAAGGAGTAACATCAATCCCCCTCAAAGGGATAGGCGTCCGCAGAGGTGTCATAGGAAATCCACAACGTTTAGCAAAATCCAAGTCCATTAGGTTCAGGGCTGCTCCCGAATCCACAAAAGCCTTGGCGGAAAATGTGGACAGGGAGCAGATCAGAGTAATTGCCAGAAGAAACTTAGGTTGAACACCACCCACAGAAAACATGTGTACAAACAATTTCTCTCGTTTAGGACAGACACAAATATTATGCGAGGCATCTCCACAAAAAAAACACAGCTTATTACGCCTTCTGAACTCCTGATGTTACTCCCTGGACAAAACTCTATCACATTGCATAGGTTCAGACACTTGTTCAACAGGTGGCAACATCTCTCGTGCAGTCCTGCGTTCACGTAAACGCCGATCAACCTGAATGGCTAATGACATAGAATCGTCAAGACCAGAGGGAACAGGAAATCCCACCATAGTATCTTTTACGGCTTCTGACAAACCCTTCCAAAAGAGAGCTGCCAAAGCATTATTATTCACGGTAGTAAGGACCGCCCACTTTCAGAATTTTTGACAGTACAATTCTGCAGAATCTCGACCCTGGCTCAATGCCAACAGGGTCTTTTCAGCCTGATTAATAGCATTAGGTTCATCATACAACAACCCCAAGGCTTGAAAAATGCATTCACATTAGTCAGAATAGGATCATCTGGTTTCAAAGAAAACGCCCAATCCTGGGGATCGCCACGCAGCAAAGAGATGACAATTTTAACCTGCTGCGTGGAGCTCCCTGACGAGTTAGGCTTTAAGGCAAAAAATAATTTACAATTATTTTTGACATTCAAAAATTTAGACCGATCCCCAAAAAACACATCAGGTGTAGGGATCTTTGGTTCAGCAGCATGTGAATGAGCAAGGTAGGCGGAAATTCCCCGCGCTTCCGCAGCGAGCTGCTCCACACGATCAGACAATTGCTTTATCTCCATTGAGAGAAAAAAAAATTCCCCATACGGCCTCAGAGATATAGAGGAAAAAATATACACACTTTTTTTTTTTTTTTTCAATTCTTTCCTGCTATTGAGTACCCTAGGATCTGCGGTATGGCTGGTGATTCTGTTATGAATGAGTCACCATAGGAGGCAAAACAGAAATGCTAGCTAAGTCCAGAAAACCAGAGAAGTTGGCAGCTATCGGATTGCAGACCCCTGAACCTATCAACAACAACTAGCAGTAGCCGTGGGGGGTTCCTACGGTGCCCTTGACCCCTCGATCACAGCCGGAGAACTACATAGCCTAAAGACAGAAAGGGAAATCTAAACTGCCCCAGAGCAGACCCCAAAGCAATAGGCAGCCCCCAACATATAATAACGGTGAAGCAAGAAGAAAAAACAATAACACAGATAGAAAGATAGACTGAGCAAATGATGGGGCCCAAGCTAACTAGATAGGACAGGATAGAAAAGCTGCTGTCTGCAATCCGCCAAAAACAAGAGCCAACAGACTGACAGGGAAAAAGGCCCTGAAGACGCTAGGCTTCAAAAAGACTATGTCAGTACTCAGGTATTTTCTGAAGACAGAGCAAAAAGACACAAAGGAATTCAGCTCACCCCAGCAGGGAATGGCAGAATCCAGAAAAGCAAGGCAAAATAAAACCAAAACACAAATGCAAAGAGCAAAGCAGAAAACTTAGCTTTTGAGGAGCAGGAATCAGACTGGTCTCCTAGAATCCCTCAGAGAAATCACCAGCGAGGCAGAAGGGCGTCGGCTGCCTTATATCCAGTCAGCAATTCCCGTCACCCAGTCATCCTCTACCAGCTCAGGTGTTTAGTAATCAGCCTCACTACCTTCCTTCATTCCTTCACCAGAAGAGGGAGTTCATCAGACCTCAATGGTGAAAGGGAAAATGAACTCATAACAGGAGAGGTTGTGTGGCCTCAGTGTTTTTGTATATCAGACCTGTTGGATTTTTTATGGTTTTTGCGTGATTGCAGACAGTATCTTTTCTGTCCTGTCCTATCTAGACAGTTTGGGCCCCATCATTTGCTCACTCTATTTTCTGCCTGCGTTTGTACCTCATCTTGTCTCACCGACAATATATGTTTGGGGGCTATCTATTTCTTTTGGATTCTACTTTGGTGCTTTTTAGCTTTCCCCTTTCTTGCTTTAGGCTTAGTTAACTCTTTGGCTGTGCCGAGGCATCTAGGGCATCATAGGCACGTCCCACGGCTAATGCTAGCTTTGTTGTTAGGTTTAGGGGTCTGCAATTCGCTAAGTTGCCATTCTTTCTGGTTTCCTGGTTGCTTAGCTAATTCCCCGGTAATCCTCCTCGGTGTCCGAATCATAACACCTGGGGATATTGGTGACATGATGCTGTAATTATGAAGTTAAATTTTAAAATTTTTTTTAACTTCAATAAAAGATGAATTTCTAAGGAACAAAGAGCTGGATTCACTCTTCTATCAATTATTAATCCTGCTGCACTGCAGATCTTCCGTGCTTGGGCTCCTGGATGGATTGAGGGGTGAGCTGACCTTTTTTCTTTATTACTTAGGATTTTTAAAAGTCAATATCAACCCTTTAAGGAACCTTGCTATATGACTTCGGATAAAAAATATACTGCAGAGAATAATATAATAAATGACAACCAGCACAGATTCATGAAAGGTAAGTCATGTCTAACCAACATCTTAGGTTTCTAAGAGAACATAAGTGCAAATCTACAGCCTTGCACTGAAGCTTCAGAAACAGGGACTAGAGGACTATATGCACAAGGGTAAAAAGTTTTTTAAACAATTTTACAATCTCTAAATGGGATAAAGTCTGCAGTGGAGACTACAAGGGTCAGTACTGGGAGTAGTGAGGACTACAAGGATCTGTATTAGGACTAGTGATGAGGTAATTTGTTTGAAAAATGATCTCCAAACACAGAATCGGCACGAATACAGCACATTCGGATTCGTGATCAGACACCCGAGCAAAATTTTATAAAACTGGAAAAAAATCGGAAACTTTCTGTAAAAAGTGCGGGAAAATATTTACGTTGCCAATAAAGTATTTTGAGCACTTTGGCAAGCGCAGCTTCAAGTAGACTCTTCTCCTCTTCCTGTTTGGTATATAACTGCACATTGAAGACTTGTATGTGGCGCTGTTCACACTATGGCAATGCACAGCATCCAGGTTAACAGCCTATTAGTTACACCCTTCTATTAGATCAGGCGGGCTGCCCAGCGCTATCAAGATGCACCATATGTGAACAGACACAACAGTTTGCAAGACCAAATGAGCCCAACTGCACTCCGAATAAAAAAGTGCAAAAAACGCATTCAAAAAAGTGAGGTATTAGTTGATATTTTGGCCAAAATACGTAAGCTCATAATCCTCGTCACGGATCATCCTCACATATTTTGGCCAAAATATCAACTAATACCTCACTTTTTTTAATGTGTTTTTTGCACTTTTTTATTCGGGGTGCAGTTGGGCCCATTTGGTCTTGAAAACTGTGGTGTCTGTTCACATGGGATGCATCTTGATAGCGCTGGGCAGCCCGCCTGATCTAATAGAAGGATGTAACTAATAGGCTGTTAACCTGGATGCTGTGCATTGCCATAGTGTGAACAGCACCACATACAAGTCTTCATTGTGCATTTATATACCAACCAGCTGCCCACTACATGGATTGGTAGGGTGTGAGCGGGTGTCTCATCAGTATTCTTGCACCTGTGTTGCTGCCATCATAACTATATGGGTCCACTGCATCCTGATAGTGCATTTGTTTGGAGGCCTTGGCAGGTAAGCATCTCTGCCTTTTTTGCTGTATTGTCGAGGGAAAAAGTGCAATAATTTGACTACTACATGTATGAACCTTCACATGCGCAAACAACATGCGTTACTCTATGAATCCAACTGCGCTAAAATACAGACCAGCGGACCTCAACAACCATCAACCGCCTCATCAATCGCATTTGCTGCTTTTTCCTTCTCCTCTGTTACCATAGTAACAAGTTAGACACAGCAGAGAGGAAATGAAGTAAATAATAAATAGAAACCATGCACCAATATTCATATAATCAAATGATTATGTTCGGATCAAATAGTGCATACATTCAATTTTTACTAATTTTTACAAAGAACCAATCCTCCTGATGTGTCACAGAATTTGAATGAAACCCATTCGATTCATTAGTATAAACAAACCACTATGTATGGGCAATTATATTATAAAACGGGAAGACTAAATAATATAAAAACAGTCTTTAATAAATCGAATTTGGCAATCATAAACAATGTGCAAGAAAAAAGTGCCTAAGGCATACCAATAATTAATACAAAATCACAACATACAAATATACAAATAATTCCTGAGATCTGTCAAGAAAATATTAAACATTGTGCAACAGTATCGTGCATGTATATATGTCATGTCGAAACCGCACAAAGTATAAATACACATAGGTATACATAGATAATAAAAGTAATTTTGTAAATATTTTTAGATATAATACTCAAATATATCACAGAAAGTGATTCCAACCACCATTGAATAATGCATATATATAAATCTATATCAATAATGTGCCGTAATTATCTTATCACATAAAACCATATAACTACAAAAGTCAATGTGTGATCATTCAGTGATATATGAGCCAGTACAACCAATGTTACATACCAGCGGTATAATGACAGCCTCTTGCGGTAATGCCAGGCACTCCCCGATGCGCGTTTCGGAACCAGCGTCCTACCATGCCAAGTATTGAGATGCAGGTCTCCATCTGCAAAACCGCAGGCTCTTTACCTGCTCCAGTCAGGCTGAGAGGGAGCCCGTCAGCAGTAATGGAAGCAGACATACAGTGGGCACAGAAAGTATTCAGACCCCTTTAAATTTTTTACTCTTTGTTTCATTGCAGCCTTTTGGTAAATTCAAAAAAGTTCATTTTTTTCTCATTAATGTACACTCTGCACCCCATCTTGACTGAAAAAAAACAAATGTAGAAATTTTTACAAATTTATTAAAAAAGAAAACCTGAAATATCACATGGTCATTAGTATTCAGACCCTTTGCTCAGACACTCATATTTAAATCACATGCTGTCCATTTCCTTGTGATCTTCCTTGAGATGATTCTACTCCTTCATTGTTGTCCAACTGTGTTTAATTAATCTGATAGGACTTGATTTGTAAAGGCACACACCTGTCTATATAAGACAACACAGCTCACAGTGCATGTCAGACCAAATGATTCTCTGGTCTGGTGAGATGAAGATAGAACTTCTTGGTGATAGTTCTAAATGGTATGTGTGTAGAAAACCTGGCACTGCTCATCACCTGCCCAACACAATCCCAACAGTGAAACATGGTGGTGGCAGCATCATGCTATAGAGGTATTTTCAGCTGCAGGGACTGGATGACTTTTTGCAATTGAAGGAAACATGAATGTGGCCAAGTATAGAGATATCCTGGATGAAAACTTCTTCCAAAGTGCTCCAGACCTCAGACTTGGCAGAAGCTTCACCTTCCAACAAGACAATGACCCTAAGCACACAGCTAAAATAACAAAGGAGTGGCTTCAGAACAACTCTGTGACCATTCTTGACTGGCTCAGCCAGAGCCCCGACCTAAATCCAATTGAGCTTCACTGTAGAGACATGAAAATGGCTGTCCACTATAATTCACCATCCAACCCGACAGAACTGGAGAGGATCTGCATGGAAGAATGGCAGAGGATCCCCAAATCCAGGTGTGAAAAACTTGTTGCATCATTCCCAAGAAGACTCAAGACTGTGTAAGGGGGTGAAATAGTATTACCATCTTGCTCTGCTCCCCTAATGGTTCTTAGTGTATAACTGTTTACATGTGTTGGTTACTGTAATGCCATTGTTAATACTTGCTGATATTGCTACATGTAAAATATGCATTACCCTGTATAGTTAATGGTACTGCCACACTTCTTTCTGTGTTACCATTCTCTGTATAATGTTATATATGCATGTTGTTCCTTTAATCTAAAATTGTATTTATGTCTAGTGGATAGGGACAGTTCTTAGTGCACCTTTCAGACACAAGAGGGAGTACTGTAGTGTTTATAGTTCTGGGTAAGCTGTTAGTCTTAGGGAAGTTTAGTCAGATGGGGTCAGGATGTCTTAGTATTCACATTGGCTATAGGCCCGGAAAGCTTGGCAGCCACGTAACGTTCAAGCACTGCAGCCCACATTACCCATGGCCACTGTGTGTCATATTAGTAGGCCAGTATAGGAAAGGAAAGATGTAGTGACTTATTGCCTGGGCCGATGCTTTTAGGGCAGGAGTCGGTTGGACAGCTGAGATGAGGGAAGTTGGAGCTTCGACGAGTTCGGTATAGATGTTGTTATGAGCTCATTTTCTCCTTCACCTTTGATGTCCGATGAACTCCCTCTGCTGGTGAAAGCAGGTAGTGAAATTGATTTGGATGGGAAAAACCAGACATCTGAACAGGTGGAGTATGATTGGACATCCGGAATCTCTGAGTGGATATAAGGCCACCGACGCCCTGCTGGGTTGCTGGTGATCCTCTCTGCTCTGAGCTCTGGCCTCCAGTTTAGTCCTGTCTACTAAAGCTAAGTTTTTGCTCTGCTATTATTCCATGAGATTTTGTCTGGTTTAC
Source organism: Dendrobates tinctorius (assembly GCF_039654945.1). Lineage (NCBI taxonomy): Eukaryota > Metazoa > Chordata > Amphibia > Anura > Dendrobatidae > Dendrobates > Dendrobates tinctorius. The sequence goes on from NW_027361908.1 coordinate 11,688,564, forward strand.
TTAGTGTTTGTGTTCAGCCAGCCCTGGTTGGGACTGGCTGAACTCCATTTTTGTCTCTGATCAGTTGATCTCTTTGCTCTGTTTTCAAAATATACCTGAGTGCTGATATAGTGATTTTGAAGTCTAGTGACTTCAGGGCTTTTTCTATAAGACGTGTTGGACATTATTTTTGGCAGGTTTTTTGTGTGATTGCAGACAGTTGCTTTTCTTTCCTGTCCTATCTGGTTAGTGAGGGCCCCATCGTTTGCTCAGCCTGTCTTTCTGTCTGTGTTTGTGTTTTCATCTGCTTTCACCGTCAATACATGTTGGGGGCTGTCTATTGCTTTGGGGTCTGCTCTGGGGCAGTTTAGATTTCCCCTTTCTTTCTTTAGTTCTCCGGCTGTGAACAAGGTGTCTAGGACCACCATAGGAACACCCCACGGCTACTGTTAGTTGTTGTGAATAGGATCAGGGGTCTGCAATCCGCTAGCTACCAACCTCTCCGGTTTTCTGGACTTAGCTTGTATTTTTGTTTTTTCCTCCTCCGGTGACTCATTCATAACAAGACGGGTCGGATGCTTTACCAGAGGCAACCAAACCTGGTGACTGATGATTTTGAGTCTGGGGCAAAACAGGCAGAGGGAATTGTTATCATGGCGAGGTCAGGCCAGGAAGAAACTGGGAAGCAGTTTAGGACGGTCCAGTCCGGGCATGTACTGCACAGAAGCGACAACCAGAAAGGGAAAGATGAGGAAATAAGTAAATGTCACAATGTACCAACTGTGGATGTAACGTGTGAAGTACTAAGTAAAGAAAGTGTTAAAGTTAACTTGGACTGTGTCTCCATTGCTGGGGGTCACCTGAAAGAGGGATCGTCGTTGCCTGGGAAGTGCCCAGAGGAAGCTGAATCTGGAGATGCAGGTATACCAGGAAGAAGAGTACAGTTTTCTGTAGGGGAAGGACTGGACCTAGATATGGTGGTTATTCAGGTCACAACTACAGTCCTGTCCCTCCCTTCCACCCTTACAGCTGTACTAGCTCAAAAGGGTGCTTCTACTCAATAATGAGCAAAGGGTCTGAATACTTATGACCATGTGATATTTCAGTTATTCCTTTTTAATAAATTTGCAAAAATTTCTACATTTCTGTTTTTTTAGTCAAGATGGGGTGTAGAGTGTACATTAATGAGAAAAAAATGTACTTTTTTAATTTACCAAATGGCTGCAATGAAACAAAGAGTGAAAAATTTAAAGGGGTCTGAATACTTTCCGTACCCACTGTATATATACTGTATATAAACAGAAAGAATAAAAGCCGGCAATTCATGTGCTACATAGAGTAAAATCACAGTGATAAGTTAGAATAGAATTGATAGAATAGATATATACATATAGAATACATAGATATACTAGATTAAGGCCCGATGCTATCGCATCGAGAGGATAGTGACACACCTCTTGCCATGTTAACCCTCAATACACACACACCTCCTCAACACACACTCCTCTCACCTTTCACCATCTCCACTCACATCCACTCACTCTTTCACTCCACATACGACCCTTTCTCTCACTCCGTCTCTCATACTCACACTGTCATCGTCGCTGCTCCATGATCCCCGACATCTTCTTCCGCCGGCGCCATCCTGGATCCCGACGTTGTCCACGCCGGCGACATGTTCTTGCGGCCATGCCATCTTGAGTATTCTGAAATCCTGCGAGTGGACATTAGTGGAGATAGTGAAAGGTGAGAGGAGTGTGTGTTGAGGAGTGGTGTGTTGAGGGTTAACATGGCAAGAGGTGTGCTGTGACGTCACCAGTTACAACTGGACGGAAGTTGTTACAACCCGGAAGCTGCTTAGCGCATTTATTATAGTAGATTAAGGCCCGATGCTATCGCATCGAGAGGATAGTGACACACCTCTTGCCATGTTAACCCTCAATACACACACACCTCCTCAACACACCACACCGCCTCAACACACACTCCTCTCACCTTTCACCATCTCCACTCACGTCCATTCACTCTTTCACTCCACATACGACCCTTTCTCTCACTCCGTCTCTCATACTCACACCGTCATCGTCGCTGCTCCACGATCCCCGACATCTTCTTCCGCCGGCGCCATCCTGGATCCCGACATTGTCCACGCCGGCGACATGTTCTTGCGGCCATGCCATCTTGAGTATTCTGAAATCCTGCGAGTGGACATTAGTGGCTCACCATTGTCATTTTGAAACACGACTGCTACTTCACTGACAGTGGGATTATTGTAGCGTCGAGGGTCTTGAGTACGATCTTGTTTAATAGCCATAGTGATGTTTGGCATGACAGTTCCGTTTTGTAGAGATTTAATTTTTTCTTGTTCTTCCACATCACGTAACATTTGATAAGCTTCCACAAAAGGATTAATAGTTTGGATTTGAAGGGCAATAATGTTCATCAATGTAGGATGACATTTTTGATTTTCTTTACATCGTAAGCGTTGTTCATTTGCGGTAGCGGTATCGAGAATGTAAAGTTGGGCAAATGCGCGTTGCTGGTCATCTGAGGGATGTAGTGTTTCAGTTCTATGATAGATCTGGCCATGTATGCGGAAACAGTATGGGCCATATCCAGGAGGCGGTGAAATATTTGCACCCATGGAGGCAAAAGCAAAGGAACTGTTAATACTTCAAATATTATCCATGAAATTTTTGCTAAATTCACTTTGCCCTTTCAGCAAACGTGTAAAGACATCAGGATATTGTAGTATGTGTACATGGACTTTACCCTTCTGACAGCAGAGCGTAAAGTTGTTATCAGAAGGTATCTCTGCTACAAAATGCAAAGCTTCGCAATGCTCACATACATGGGTCATGTCACCACAGCTGTGTTCGGTAATACTATTTTCATCATTAGTGAAAATGTGAGGTTGTAGTAGAAGTGCATGTCCAACCGATGGGGTGCGCCTAGTTTTGAGACCAATGTATATTTGTCTTGGTTGCACTTTCTGCGGGCTAACTGCAGCTTGTATGTGAAGAAACTGTGCGTTGGTATTGACTAATGGTGGTATTGATAGGGCAGAAACAGATTGCTGATTAGTTATGTCAGTGAATGGCATATGGGATGAAGTGTGGTAGTAACTTGTTCCACATGCTGATGTGGAAGCATCCTGTTGTGAGTCTACTAATAATGATGAGGAAGAAGCCGTCTGTTGTTGGCGGTGATGGCGTGTAGAGGCTTCTTCAGCCAATGTAATAGATTTAGAGTTAGGGGATTCGTGTGTGAGACGACGGCGTTTATAAGCCTTAATCTTGTCAAGTCGATGGTGTTTTTCCTCAGGAGTCTCATTAGCACGGCGTTGTTTTTGTCGCAGTGCTAAAGCTGCTTTCCTTTCACTGGCATTGGCATACTGTGCATCGGTATTGAATGGTGGTATTGATAGGGCAGAAACAGATTGCTGATTAGTTATGTCAGTGAACGGCATATGGGATGAAGTGTAGCAGTAAATTGTTCCACATGCTGATGTGGAAGCATCCTGTTGTGAGTCTAATAATAATGATGAGGAAGAGGCCGTCTGTTGTCGGCGGTGACGGCGTGCAGAGGCTTCTTCAGCCAATCTTATGGATTTAGAGTTAGGGGATTCGTGTGTGAGGCGACGGCGTTTATAAGCCTTAATCTTCTCAAGGCGATGGTGTTTTTCCTCAGGAGTCTCATTAGCACGGCGTTATTTTTGTCGCAGTGCTAAAGCTGCTTTCCTTTCACTGGCATTGGCATACTTTTTGTTATGACTCATGTTGGCACAGGTAAAGGAGTCTATTTGGCAGTTATCTGGCAGTGAAGAAGGCGTCCTGGAGTATTGTAGAGTAAACAGATACTAATTGACCCTGTAATTGCCCAGCAGTAGTTATGAAGTGGTAGTGGCAAATTGGCCCTGTAGTTAGACACCGGCAGAGGAGCAAGGCAGCAGTAGTTATGGCGGTAGAGGCAAATTGGCCCTGTAATTAGACACCGGCAGAGGAGCAAGGCAGCAGTAGTTATGGCGGTATTGGCAAATTGGCCCTGTAATTAGACACCGGCAGAGGAGCAATGCAGCAGTAGTTATGGCGGTAGAGGCAAATTGATCCTGTAATTAGACACCGGCAGAGGAGCAAGGCAGCAGTAGTTATGGCGGTAGAGGCAAATTGGCCCTGTAATTAGACACCGGCAGAGGAGCAAGGCAGCAGTAGTTATGGCGGTAGAGACAAATTGGCCCTGTAATTAGACACCGGCAGAGGAGCAAGGCAGCAGTAGTTATGGCGGTAGAGGCAAATTGATCCTGTAATTAGACACCGGCAGAGGAGCAAGGCAGCAGTAGTTATGGCGGTAGAGGCAAATTGATCCTGTAATTAGACACCGGCAGAGGAGCAAGGCAGCAGTAGTTATGGCGGTAGAGGCAAATTGGCCCTGTAATTAGACACCAGCAGAGGAGCAAGGCAGCAGTAGTTATGGCGGTAGAGGCAAATTGGCCCTGTAATTAGACACCGGCAGAGGAGCAAGGCAGCAGTAGTTATGGCGGTAGAGGCAAATTGATCCTGTAATTAGACACCGGCAGAGGAGCAAGGCAGCAGTAGTTATGGCGGTAGAGGCAAATTGATCCTGTAATTAGACACCGGCAGAGGAGCAAGGCAGCAGTAGTTATGGCGGTAGAGGCAAATTGGCCCTGTAATTAGACACCGGCAGAGGAGCAAGGCAGCAGTAGTTATGGCGGTAGAGGCAAATTGGCCCTGTAATTAGACACCGGCAGAGGAGCAAGGCAGCAGTAGTTATGGCGGTAGAGGCAAATTGATCATGTAATTAGACACCGGCAGAGGAGCAAGGCAGCAGTAGTTATGGCGGTATAGGCAAATTGGCCCTGTAATTAGACACCGGCAGAGGAGCAAGGCAGCAGTAGTTACGGCGGTAGAGGCAAATTGGCCCTGTAATTAGACACCGGCAGAGGAGCAAGGCAGCAGTAGTTACGGCGGTAGAGGCAAATTGGCCCTGTAATTAGACACCGGCAGAGGAGCAAGGCAGCAGTAGTTATGGCAGTAGAGGCAAATTGGCCCTGTAATTAGACACCGGCAGAGGAGCAAGGCAGCAGTAGTTATGGCGGTAGAGGCAAATTGGCCCTGTAATTAGACACCGGCAGAGGAGCAAGGCAGCAGTAGTTATGGCGGTATAGGCAAATTGGCCCTGTAATTAGACACCGGCAGAGGAGCAAGGCAGCAGTAGTTATGGCGGTATAGGCAAATTGGCCCTGTAATTAGACACCGGCAGAGGAGCAAGGCAGCAGTAGTTATGGCGGTAGAGGCAAATTGGCCTTGTAATTAGACACCGGCAGTAAACAGGCAGATGACCAAAGCAGCAGTAGTTATGGCGATAGAGGCAAATTGGTCCTGTAATTAGACACCGGCAGAGGACAAAGGCAGTAGTTATGGCGGTATAGGCAAATTGGCCCTTTAATTAGACACCGGCAGAGGAGCAATGCAGCAGTAGTTATGGCGGTAGAGGCAAATTGGTCCTGTAATTAGACACCGGCAGAGGAGCAAGGCAGCAGTAGTTATGGTGGTAGAGGCAAATTAGCCCTGTAATTAGACACCGGCAGAGTAGCAAGGTAGCAATAGTTATGGCGGTAGAGGCAAATTGGTCCAGTAATTAGACACCGGCAGTGAACAGGCATAGGACCAAGGCAGCAGTAGTTATGGTGGTACAGGCAATGGCAAGCGTCCGCACAGCAAGTCGGGGTGAGGTAAATGACGCAATTTCACGAATGCAATATGGCGTCGGCGAAATCTCGCGAGATTTCGCCGACGTCATTAACACCTCTTGCCATGTTAACCCTCAACACACCACACCGCCTCAACACACACTCCTCTCACCTTTCACCTCCACTCATGTCCACTCCAAAATGGCGTCGGCGTAATCTCGCGAGATTTCGCCGACGCCATCTTTTTGGATCCCGATGTCGTCCACGCCAGCGACATGTTGTTGCGGCGACGCCATCTTTAATATCGCGGGACTTCACGATATCCAAGATGGCGTCCCGCAAGAACATGTCGGCGGCCTGGAGAACGTCTGGATCCTGGATCGCGGCGGCGGAGGAAGATGTCGGGGCAGCGACGATGACGGTGTGAGTATGAGAAACGGAGTGAGAGAAAGAAACGTATGTGGAGTGAAAGAGTGAGTGGACATGAGTGGAGGTGAAAGGTGAGAGGAGTGTGTGTTGAGGCGGTGTGGTGTGTTGAGGGTTAACATGTGCGTGTGTGTGGTGACGTCACCGGTTACAACTGGACGGAAGTTGTTACAACCGGAAGCTGGTTAGGGCATTTATTATTATAGATAGATGTTATTGACACACACATATATATATGTATATAAATTACATAGAAGAAAAGCCGGCAATAAAAATAGAATAGGTAGATATATAGATGTCAGTGACATATACAAAGATTATTTTTATGAAAAAAATGGTGTGGGCTCCCGCGTAATTTAGTTAACCAGCAGAGGGAAAGCTGGGGGCAGATGTTTATAACCTGGGAAGGGGGTAATACCCATGGAACTTCCTAGGCTAATAATATCACAGCTGTATAATTAAAATTACCTGATGAAGACGGATTCACCACCGAAAAGCTTTGTGAGGACATAATGACCAAGTAAAGAAGTCTCCTTTCCATCCAAAACAAATGTCTGTCTTAGTCTGAGCACCCTAATCAGCCATACTTCTCTCTCCTTACAGCTGTATAATTAGCCTTTACTAGCTATTAAAATGGGGGACCCCCAAAAAATGCGGTGGGGTCCCCTTAAAATTAATAACCGGCAAAGTCTATGCAGACAGCTGCAGGCTGATATTAGTAGCCTAGTAAGGGGCCATGACTACTGCCCCCCAGGCTAAAAACATCATCTCAGCCACCACAGGTGCATCTTTAAGATGGGCCAATTCTGGAACTTAGCCTTGCTTTTCCCACTTGCTCTGTAGCAGTGGCAAGTGGGGTGATAGTTGGGGGGTTGATGTCACCTTTGTATTGTCAGGTGACATCAAGCCCCAAGGTTAGTAATGGAGAGGGGTCAATAAGATGCCCCCAGTACTAACCCCATAGTCATATTAAATGAAAACACACACACAGAATAAAGTCCTTTAATTGAAAGAATGACACAGACTCCTTTAATAATCTTAAATAAAGCATACTTTTGACCTCACCCATCTCCCGATGCCCTTGTCATCTGCAAAAGAGTTTAAAAAACAAGCAACAATATTCCTCACCTTTCCGAAGATGTTGCTAATAAATTTGTCCCACGACGGATCTAACTCTGCTACATCTAGATGGCTGGCTACATGGTTGCATTATGCGACCATACAGCCTGTCATCCAGCAGAGATACTGAGCACCATGTGCTTACTGTCTGTCTGTGAACTCCTATTACCTATCTGAGGGCACTGCGAGTGTAAGAATGTTCTCCTGCTTGCGGTGCCGTCAGACAGGTCCTGCGAGTTCACAACCACTGAACTCACTTCACCTATGTGACATTAGCATAAAAATTATTAACATAAAGAAACAAAATAACATTTTTCAGCAACAAGATCGTTAATATGAGGCATACAGGTAGGACTAGCTTAACATTTCTATCAACTGGAGACAGATGACAGATTCTCTTTAAGGATTACATAAAATATTTGAGTATTCTGGTTACAAGTAAATTGTGCAGAAGGACTCAATGTCAGGCAGCAGCTGTAAAAACATAATATACATAACAAGATATAAAACATATATTAGATCTAAAAAGAGAGATACTGTAACATCCAGTGATCCTAATATATAATTAACCCTCTATAAATCACTTATAAAGCCTGGTGGGGAAAGGTTGAACTTGATGAACCTGTCTTTTTTCAACCTATATACAATAACTATGCAAAAAAGCCAAACCACTCTATTGGCAGACATCTGTTTCAGGGTGTTTGCCCATCTTCAGTGCAAAGCCAAAAAGTTGACTTGACTGAGAGGCCTCAGACGGTAATCTGACAAGCTCTTGACAGCAGGCTGTGGAGGTGGGGGACAAGTGAACGGTGAGGTGAGCAATAACATTTTTTAGCCATTGCCTGTTTCTCTACAGTTCATCAAAATGGGGATCCATTGTAATATCTGTAGCAAACTCAATTAATCTCGAATAAATTTGCTCATTTCCACTGGGAACCCAGTGCATTTTTGTCATGTAAAAGAATGCTATGATACACAAGTTGCTAAAGAATGTTATCCAACAGCTGCCAATAAACTGCAAACCAGTGCATGGGTTCAAATTTCCTTGTACACCAGAAGTATTCTATCTCCAAACTGAATATTGTCCTAAGAAAAGTGTAATTTAAGATAATGTGAATCAACAGATCTCAGCAAGATTGTCTGAGCGCTTATATTGAAATCAATGGGAGTTTTCCGTAGATCACAGTAATGCTGGCCTTTCTTAGTGTATTGAATTTCCCCTAGTACTGTGGGACCACCGCGTTCATTCAAATATTTCATATGGAAATGCTTTACATTTATAATATATGAAGAGTTAAATTACATAATAGATCCAGATATGAAAACATTTTGAGTTATTAAAACCAGAAGGAATGTTTGTGAAAAAAATGATAAATTATTTAATTATGTTATGCATTCTAGCAGTCATTATGTTGGAGGTAAAATGCAACAGTTACTGTCAAACTTTCTGCAGTATGTTCTCACTCATAAACTATTGGATTATAAGGCGTTCAGATTCTTTTAATGTCAAATAGACATATTAGTCTGATCTGCCGTCTACAAAGTATATAACTACCTTCCATTTCACCAATAACTGAGCTGGATCCTTTACAATATTGGAATACATGGCAAAAGCTTCAAAAAGTAGGCTAATAATTAGGGATGAGCGAGTACACTAGTTAGGATTCGGTACTCAGCGAGTAATGCATACTCGCGGTACTCGAATCCTGGTGAGTATTTCACTACTCGCCTCGCAATATTTGGCACAGCCCACACAGTCCCCGCACAGCCCAGCACAGTCCCGCACAGTACCTGCACAGCCCAGCACAGTCCCGCATAGGCCAGCACAGTCCCCGAAGAGCCCAGCACAGTCCCTCACAGCCCAGCACAGTCCCGCACAGTACCTGCACAGCCCAGCACAGTCCCGCATAGGCCAGCACAGTCCCCGAAGAGCCCAGCACAGTCCCTCACAGCCCTGCACAGTCTTGCACAGTACCTGCACAGCCCAGCACAGTCCCGCACAGGCCAGCACAGTCCCCGCACAGCCCAGCACAGTCCCACACAGCCCTGCACAGTCCTGCACAGCTCGACACAGTCCCTGCACAGTGCCTGCACAGCCCAGCACAGTCCCGCACAGCCCAGCACAGTCCCGCACAGGCCAGCACAGTCCCGCACAGCCTGGCACAGTCTTCACACAGTCCCCGCCCAGCCCAGCACTCACACACAGCCCATTTCTCGCATTTCCCATTGACTTACATTGGACTCGCTACTCGTTACGAGTACCCGAGTATTAGGAGGTACTCGTAACAAATACAGCAAGTCTGAGTATTTCACTACTCGCTCATCCCTACTAATAATAACAATAATATTTTTTATTCCTATAACTCCAACATATTTCAAATTTTAGAGGGGACTTGTGCAGACTTTATAGACATTAGAGAACAACACATAACTCAGAAACCAAGAGGAGTGAGGGTCCTGCTCACAAGCTTACAATCTATGAGGAAACAGGGGAGACAAAGTGCTTATATTGCGTATAATAAATAGGGTATTCACATAACGCTGCATAAACCAGTCTGAATAAGTACAGACACAGAGGTCTATTAAGTGCATGGATGCTGTGTAAACAGATGCTGATTTTGAAGAAAGTTTTGTTTAGTTAGATAAGTAAGGTGAGATGATAGGCCAGTCTGAAGAGATGCATTTTTAGGCCACGCTTAAAACTGTGAATATTGGAAAAGTTGAATTGTCCTGGGTAGTGTATTCTAATGAATTGGTGCAGCTCACCAGAGATCTGGGAGACTGGAGTCGGAGATTTAGATATCTGAGAACATTACTTTTAGGTCATTAGCAAAATGGAAGGCATGGGTAGGGTGGCAGACTGAGATAAGGGAGGAAACATAGGGTGGAGCAGAACCGTGAAGAGTTTTGTGGATGAGAGTGATAAGTTTATATTGAACTCTGCAGCAGATGGACAACCAGTGCAATGACTGGCACAGGGTAGAGACATTGGTGTAGCAGTTGGAGAGAAATATGATCCTGGTTGCTGCATTTAGGATGGATTGGAGAGGAAAGATGTAGCGCCCGCATCTCTGCCTGCAGTTCCTCTCTCTCTGCATAGACATCAGCGTACTTACCTGCTCCTTCCAGGTCTGCTGATGCTCGGGTGCGTGCACTCCTAGCAAATCTTCAGGCACTGTGCTTAGCACGTGTGCGCGCACACTTCCTCGGTCTTAAAGGGACCGCACGTGTTCCTCTAAAGTTTCCCCAGCCAATAGCTGGAGGTCACTTACTATTTAAACCTCCTCCTCCAACATGGAGGTGCCTGTGCAATGCTGTGAGTTTGCTTCTAACATGCTTTTCATTTCTCAGGTCCCTGTACTAGCATCAGAGCCAGCGGCACTCGCCAGTGCTCACCTCAAAGGCAGCAGAACCAGCTGCACCTGCCAGTGTTCACCTCAACGGCAGCAGAGCCAGCTGCACCCACCAGTGCTCACATCAATGACAGCAGTGCCAGTTGCACCCACCAGTGCTCATTTCAGTGGCAGCAGAACCAGCTGCACATGCCAGTGCTCACCTCAATGGCAGTCAAGTCAGCTGCACCCGTCAGTGCTCATCTTTCTGTTACACTGTCCTGTCTGCACCGGCAGTTCCTGTCATCTTCTCCACTTGTCTGCATCTGTTGGACATTTCCCCGGGCCATTCCAGCTATCCACCTCTAGGGGTCAGCTGCCATCTGCCCAAGGTCAGTCCAGGAGTAGCACCTGGATCACCTCCTTTGTCTCTCCATGGACTGCAGTGTTGTTAGCTGCTGCGTGTCCATGGTCGGATTGGGTGAGGCTCCTAGTCACACCTCTCCAGGTCTTACTTGGGCTTTGGCACAGTGGTTCCACCATCCAGCCCATTACAAAAGAGTTTAGTAAGAGGGAGATCGATTAGTTAAGTGTTGCAATACTCCAGATGAGAATGAATTAGAGAAACAGTAAGTTTTTGCCGAGTCAAAGGTTAGACTTCCAGAGATTTTTTCAGCGAGCGAGTGATCGGATGTGGGGAGTGAAAGAAAGCTCAGAGTCAAATATGACCCCAAGACAGCGGGAATGTTGCTGCTATAACTGCATTTACACATAGAGATATCAGGGCATTTGAGCAAGCACATAGCTTTCGGCAATGAGAGACAGCCATGATTAGGATACCTACTCTGGGAAAAGTTGATGCTGTGGGCTGGAGATTTTGCAATATTTATAACAGAAACTTATCAGGATCTAAAAGGGAGGGGTATGGAGGTGAGCAGCTAACAAAAAATAAAATAAATAAAAATCAATTGGATGGAGATAGGTGTCTGTTATATTAGGAGTTATCCCCTTTCTTGGATTTTAACTACTGGCACGCCAGGTGAGGGCTTCAGCAGGCACAATTGGTCAAGCTTCATTAAAACCTGCTGAACACTTTGAAGATAAATCTCATTGCAGGAGAATGTAAGCAGATAGCAAAATTGAATCAAATTCCAAACTTACTTATTTTTATGCTGACTCTCTAATTAAAGCAGTTTAAAAACCTGAGAATACCCCTGAAAGGGAATTTGCCAGGAGGTTTTTGCTACCTCAACTGAGGGTAGCATTATGCAGGCAAAAAGAAGCGGAACCCAACAATGTGTCACTTAGAATACTGGGTGTAGCTCTTCTGACACTATCAGAGCGTTTTGCTTCTTGCTTCTTCGAGGGGCGTCAACGCGCCTAGGGGTCCCGCTGTCCACATATCAGATAGGTTGGTACTTCCTCACACTCTCATGTTTGATACCTAGGCATTTTGATTCTTGGCTGTCTCTCCTCACTATTCTTGGATTGCTCACACTAGCTGACAGTCTCCTCCATTAGCGGTCTTTAGATTTCTATCTTATTATTTTTTACCCTACTTAGTATAATTCTCTATGGCCACTTCCTATCCACTATGCACTTTATGAGAGACATTATATGCTATTACTTTATATCTAATGGATAACTGAGAGGGAGTTGATTATATGATTGCTATTTTGCTTTTACTTAAATAATATTAAATGTACTATGACCTTTTCTCATATGTGGTGATTGGATATCGCTGATTCCATTATTTTGTACATATCCACACCCCCATTCTTTACTTATTGTATTTTACCTCATTGAGTATAATAAAAATCTTATATTTTATTTACTGCTCCTGATTCCATTTTTTCTCTGGTTTGGAATCAAGAGGGGCGGCTCGAAGGACCGGAGTGATCACAGGCAGAAGCGGAATACCAGCCAGGAACCAAGGTACGGGACTCCATGTGGCAAGCGTGGGAAGAGGCACAGAGTGGTATAGCAGCAAGAACAACTAGGACAACAGACGGACAGAAGGCAGGAGAACTAGACAGGGAGCGAGACAGACACTGTATGACGGAACTGAGATGGAGACCAGAGGGGACAAAGGCTGTGGAACAAGGACCAAGCAAGACGAAAGACAGGCAGGGAACCAGAGAAAGCATACAGTGGCAGAGACAAACAAAGCTGGGACAGGTGAAACCACAAGACAGAGGCAGAGACTTAAAGACACGCTATAGGTGGCCAGATCAGTGCAGGTAAGGCACACGATAATCAGGCGTCCTCCCCATATGGGAGATGCCTGATATATCCCCAGCTGGCAGGTGATTGGCTGGCCAAGATCCGGCAGCCGCCCACCGCAGGGTTAAACAATCAGATGGGCGCGTGCCCATGACCTAAGGTGCATGCGCGGGCTTGCAGCAGCCCGAGAGGAAGGAGGAGGGAGCGCGCGTGAGCAGGGAGGAGCGCGACAGGCAGGAGCGCGGCAGGCTGGGTGAGAGGATGCAGCGGCGGGACCAGGTGCAAGTGAAACGGCGGCGGGCACGGCCGCCGACGTTACAGTACCCCCCTCCTTACCTCTCCCCCTTCTGAGATAGGCCAAAAATTTTTTCAGAATACGTGGGGCATTCACATTCTCCCAAGGCTCCCAGGACCTCTTCTCTGGACCAAGTCCCTTGCAATCGATAAGGAAGAAGGTTTTTCCCCTGATCCTTTTCATGGCCAGAATATCTTTAACTTCAAAAATGTTATCAGCCCCAATTGGCTGAGGGGAAGAAATGGGAGCAGGACGGAACCGTTTGAGAGTGACAAGTTTAAGGAGCGAGACATGGAAGGCGTTAGGGACCCGGAGTGAAGCCGGCAACCTCAATTTGTAGGCAGCGTCGTTGATGCGTCCAAGTACTTCAAAAGGCCCTATGTATCAGGGGCTCAACTTATACGAGGGGACTTTCAGACGGATATGTTTGGTTGAGAGCCAGACTTTGTTGCCAGGATGGTATGGTGGAAGGTCCCTCCGTCTCTTGTCTGCATGTTTCTTTATCCGGGCACTGGAGTTCATGAGAGCCTCCCTGGTCTCTTTCCAGACTTGCGAAAACTCAGAGGCTAGAGCATCTGCTGCAGGAACCCACGAACACGTGGAAATGGGCAATGGGACGCCAGGGTTCTGGCCTGAGACCACAAACAACGGAGACTTGGAGGTGGACTCATTAGGATGTTTATTATGGGAAAATTCTGCCCAAGGAAGAAGTGAGACCCAGTTGTCTTGGTGGGCGTTGGAAAAGAGACGCAGGTAGGACGTCAAGATTTGATTGATTCATTCCACTTGCCCGTTGGTCTGAGGGTGGTAGGTGGAGGAGAAGTCCAAAGACGTGCCCATAAGCCGACAGAGAGCTCTCCAGAATCGAGAGGTAAAATGGACTCCTTGATCAGACACTATCCATTGAGGGAGTCCATGTAGTTTAAAGATCTGATGAATGAAGATTTCGGCCAACTCAGGAGCCGAAGGCAGACCGGGCAATGGGATGAAATGGGCCATTTTGGAGAAGCGGTCTACCACCACTATGATAGTTGCACACCCAGAAGAGCGAGGCTGGTCTGTGCACAAAATCCATGGCAATTTGCCACCAAGCAGCCTCTGGAGCAGGTAACGGGTGAAGATGACCAGAGGGCAGACTCCTCGGCACGTTGTTCTAAGCACAAGTAGTACAGGAAGCCACATAATCCATCACGTCCTGGCGAAGAGAGGGCCACCCATAGTAATGAGAGAGAAGCAAGAGGGTTTTCTTGATGCCAACGTGTCCTGCAATTTTGGATGAGTGCCCCCAGCGTAGCACCTCCAGTCTTTTGCCCTGTGGGACGAAGGTTCTGCCTGGTGGAAGGGTGGAGAGGCTCACGGGAGCCACGGTGATAACTTTCGCAGGCTCGATGATATATGATGGGGCCTCCTCCATTTCAGGTGACTGCAAAGACCTGGAGAGCGCATCCGCCTTGGTGTTCCTATTCCCGGGTCGAAAATGGAGCTTGAAGTCGAAGTGAGAAAAATACAGAGACCATCTGGCTTGCGGAATTGAGTCTTTGGGAGGACTGAAGATTGCCTAAGTTCTTGTGGTCAGTGAAGATAGTAAAGGGGTGAACCGCCCCCTCGAGCCGATACCGCCATTCTTCCAAAGCCATCTTTATGGCGAGCAACTCCCGATCTCCGATTGAATAGTTACACTCAGCAGAGGAAAAGGACTTAGAAAACCCCCCACAGAGAACCAGATGTCCAGATGATGCCCGCTGGGAAAGAACTGCCCCAACCCCGGTGGAGGAGGCATCCACCTCTAGGATGAAGGGCCTACTGGCTACAGGGCGATGCAAGATTGGTGCTGACGCAAAGGAGAGTTTCAGGGCAAGAAAGGCATCTTCAGCCTCAGGAGACCAGGTGTTCAATTTAGTTCCTTTTTGAGTCAGGACCGTGATGGGCTTGGTCACTGAGGAGAAGTGAGGAACAAACTGTCTGTAATAATTGGCAAATCTCAGGAAGCGCTGAATGGCGTTCACACCGACAGGACGAGGTCATTTGAGCACGGCAGAGAGTTTTTCGGGATCCATCTTCAGCCCAGAATCCGTGATTATGTAACCCAAGAAGGGCAACAAGGTTTGCTCAAACAGGCATTTCTCTAATTTAGCATAGAGATGATTCTCCCAAAGGCGTTGCAGGACCAGGCGAACACTTCTCTGATGTGAGGATAGATCGGGCGAAAAGATGAGAATGTCATCTAAGTACACCCCAACACAGGAGTACAGCAAATCCTGAAAAACCTCATTAACAAATTCCTGGAACACTGCCGGGGCATTGCAGAGTCCAAACGGCATGACCAAATATTCATTGTGGCCATACCGAGTATTGAAAGCTGTCTTCCACTCGTCCCCGTCGCGGATGCGGATCAAATTATAAGCTCCTCGAAGGTCCAATTTAGTAAAGACTCAGGCTCCCCTCAGCCGGTCAAAGAGTTTGGGGATTAGCGGAAGAGGATACCGATTTTTAACGGTGATATTGTTCAGGCCTCAATAATCAATACATGGCTGGAGGGATCCGTCTTTCTTCTGGACAAAGAAAAAACCCGCGCCTGCAGGGGAAGATGACTTCCGAATGAAATCTTTGGCCAAGTTTTCCTGAATGTACTCTGTCATGGCCGAGGTCTCTGCTGGAGACAGAGGATACGTTCTCCACCTGGTAGGGGTGGCTCCCGGAATCAAATCAATGGGGCAGTCATAGAACCTGTGCGGCGGCAGGGAATCCGCCTCCTTCTTACTGAAGACGTCAGCATACGCGTGATATGGTGCGGGAAGTCCCAGAAGATCGGCTGGCTCCGGTAGCGGACGGGGACTGGTCACCGACAACAGACAGTGTTCATGGCAGACATGACCCCAGCGCAGAATCTCCCCAGAGCGCCAGTCAAGAGCCGGCTCATGCAACCTGAGCCAGGGTAATCCAAGGACAACGGCGTGGGACAAATTAGGCAAGACATAAAAAGCTATCTTCTCCAGATGAAGAGCTCCAATTTGTAGCTGCACTTCGGCAGTAACCATGGTGATGAGCTCCGGAAGTGGTCTGCCATCCACCGAGGCAATCGCACGCGGGTTTTCAAGGTAACCACTGGAATTTGGAACTTGTCAACTTCTTCTAGCTGAATGAAATTACCAGCCGCACCCGAGTCCACATACGCCTCCACAGATCTACGCTCCTGACCTAGAATAATTAAAGCCGAAATGGTAAGGGGCAGAGAGGAATTAGGGTCACCTAGGGAGGCCTCTCTTACCTGGCCTAGGTGGAGGCGTTTCCCGGTCTCACTGGACAGGTCCGCAGAAAATGGTTGGCAATACAAAGACCTTCCGTCATTCTCTCTCTGCGCCGTTGCTCAGACAATTTTACCCGGTCTATCTGCATAGGTTCGGGGGCGGTACTAGCAGAGGGTGTGGAGGAACGTGGAATGGGAGCTTGATACAGCCTAAAGGGTCTTTTCTCCCTGGCTGACTCACGAGAACGTTCGAGAAACCGGAGATCTATACATGTGGCCAAGGATATGAGATCCTCCAGGGTGGTGGGGGTATCCCGACCGGCCAGCTCGTCCTTTATTTTGCCCGAAAGACCTCTCCAGAAGGCTCCAACCAGGGCCTCATTATTCCACCCAAGTTCCGAAGACAGTGTCCGGAAGCGAATGGCATACTGTCCCTCGGTAAGGGAACCTGTTGTGAGTTCATTCTCTGGTTCACCAGTTGTGAGTTCCCCTTCTGGACTCCCTCTGGTGGTGATGGGAGGTGGTGCGGCTGGATTGATCGGTGGAGATCTGCCACCTGAGAATGAGGATGACGATTGGATCTCAGGATTCTCAGATTGGATTTAAGACAGCCGACGCCCTATTCAGTTGCTGGTGATTCCTTCTGGCTTGTCAGCTCTTGGTTTTCAGCTCTGTTCCAGTCATCTAAAGCTAAGTTTTTCTGCTAATGATCAAACTTGATTTTGTTGGTCTATTCAGTTTTTTGTGTGGTCTGCCAGCCCCGGCTGGGGGCTGAGCTGAATTTCCACTCTTATTTATCAGTATTTTGCCAATTGGTTTTTTGTCCCTTACTAGTTTGGTCTCTTTTTGCTCTGTCTCAGAATATTTCAGAGTGCTGATATAGTGGGAGAAGTCTAGTGACTTCAGGGTTAATTTTGCTATTAGAAGTGTTGGACATTATTTTTGTAGGGTTTTTTGCAGGTTGCAGATAGTGTCTTCCCTACTAACAGGGGAGCGTTCCCTGGAACGGTGGCTTGAAGGGCAGAAAGCAGGGTGTCTATGGACTTCATGAAGGACATTATCCGGGTCTGGTTTTCCCGTAAGAAAAGCAATTCCTTTTGCGTGGTGGCCGCAGCTCCAGCGGGGTCCATGGCCTGATTATACTGTGACGCTTCAGGGATTTGACAGCGTCCGAGAGTGGACCCTCTGGGTCGCGGAACTGAGGCCCTCGG
This sequence comes from Dendrobates tinctorius, assembly GCF_039654945.1. Taxonomy (NCBI): domain Eukaryota; kingdom Metazoa; phylum Chordata; class Amphibia; order Anura; family Dendrobatidae; genus Dendrobates; species Dendrobates tinctorius. Next base: position 11,706,106 of record NW_027361908.1, read on the forward strand.
GACGAGCGCGCCATGTGGAACCGACCCCTATACAGGGAACGTTAGGGGCAGGCCCGCGGGGGTCAGACACGCGACAGCTGGAACCAAGAGGGGCGGCTCGAAGGACCGGCAGGGGGCTGGAGAGAGCACACAGTGGCAGAGACAAACAAAGCTGGGACAGGGGAAACCACGAGACAGAGGCAGAGACTTAAAGACACGCTATAGGCGGCCAGATCAGTGCAGGTAAGGCACACGATAATCAGGCGTCCTCCCCATATGGGAGACGCCTGATATATCCCCCGCTGGCAGGTGATTGGCTGGCCGAGATCCGGCAACCGCCCACCGCAGGGTTAAACAATCAGACAAGCGCGCGCCCGCGACCTAAGGCGCATGTGCGGGCTTGCAGCAGCCCGAGAGAAAGGAAGAGGGAGCGTGCGTGAGCAGGGAGGAGCGCAGCAGGCAGGAGCGTGGCAGGCTGGGTGAGAGGATGCAGCGGCGGGACCCGGTGCAGATGGAACGGCGGCGGGCATAGCCGCCGATGTTACACATGGTATAGGATCCTACTTGGGCACCATCCACAGGAGTGCCTTAATTACCATTTTTGTTCTGTGTATATAGACTGTCATTGTTTTCGGTAGAACACTTCCTGTTTAAACAGGATGATGTACTGCTGAGAACGATGATTTTTAACAAAGTTCAGAATTCATTTCACCAGATAAATAAGCATTTGGCTAGTTTGTTGGGTGATTGGTCGCCTGTTTACACTGGCCAGTTCAAGTAAAATACTATTCTTTCTGGTGCAAATAGTTAATAAATATGTCAAATCTGAAATGCTTTATTTTGTTGCATTTTTGTTCACGTACATGGCACATTGTTTTTAACACTGCTTTTTTTTTTTACGAAAAACATTCTTCAAAGATGGCATATTTTATTAGGTTATAGTTTTTAAAGAAAGTAATTTTTAATGTGCCTTGGCAATGTGAGTATTATACAGCAATATCCTTAAATGATCCGTTTGGCATGATTGTATTTCTCTAATTTTACAATGGTTTGCAACGAATCAGATTTTCATATTCTAACTGTAGTTGGCAACTGAGTAAACAACGTAATCTGTTTAACATGTGGCATGTTAAATTATATTCTTGAAAAGATGACTTATTGATGATAATTTTATTTCATTTAAAACCACCAAAAATAAATAGGGATCTCATTCTTGAAACCAAATGGCAATGGTCATATAACTATGTGTTAGCCAATTCTGAAATGAAAGATCTGCCCAAGCTATTTCGAACACCAATGACACTTTTAGTTACAAAACTTTTTGGGACCTTTGTTTCTGAGCTTTCTTAAAGAGTAAAAGTTATTTTAGCTTATTAATTCTTTCATAAATCAAATAGTACATGTGAAAATAAGACTTTTTTTCAATATTTCTACTTTCTCCTCATGAATAGATTATTTATTAATTCTAAACATTTTCCATTCACTGGTAAAATCTGTCTACAGTGAATACAGATTATCCCTGTGCTGAGATAGGAAATGACAGTTGAAGATGATAAAGTTCTATGGAGATCTATAACTTTCGTCTCATGAGAACCTGCAGCAGAATGTCTGTGTTTGCCCCTGACTTCTCCATTCGTAGATATTTAAAAGCACCAACTTTCATCTATAACTCAGTAAATGGAAAATCTGTCTTCCACATGAATCAGTCCAGTAGGAAAAAGGGGCAAATTTCACTGATAATGTGGTATCCCAGCACTAGTTATAATGACGTTGAAAGAAACCCTTGTTGTGAGTCATTGGATCTGTTCCAATGTGCCAGAATTACTTGGGGCACAGTGAGTTAGGAAATGTATAATGCATAGTAATGTAGGAGGACTGATTATTGTGCATTGTGCTTTGTACTTTACTGCCATCTACTGGCTGAGGTATGCATGTGAAATTTAGGTATTCAGTCATAGAATCATAGACTCATAGAATGGTAGAGTTGGAAGGGACCTCCTGGGTCATCTGGTCCAACTCGCTGCTCAATGCAGGATTCTCATCATAAGCTACTACAGAAACAGATGTCTTCCGATTGCACTCCGATTACCGCAGACACTTCTCCATCCCTGTAATATGAGACTCATATCACAATAAGGAGACGCTCTGATCAAACTCAGATCAGAGTTGATCCTAGTGATATAAGCATAATCGGAATCAGCAGCCATGTGAGTGAGCCCTTAGGCCAAGTTCACACTGGGCATTTTTTCAGGCTTTTTTATGCATTTTTTTATGCTAATTTTCAGCTGTCTTTGATAGTACTAGCATCATCAGTATTTTGTGCTTTGCTTGTCTTTTTGGACATAGAGCATGTCACTTTCAGCATTTTTTCAGCGTTTTTCACCCATTAAATTTAATGGAAAAAACGCACCAAACGCACCAAAACCTGCATTTTTTATGCACCTTCTTTCCTGCCAAGCACTCAGGTTTTGCTGCAGAAAAAAAGCACAGCAAAAATGCCCACTGTGAACTTAGCCTTAGGCTGGAGTCACACTAGAAAGGAATACAGACAAGTGCTATGCAAGAAGAAAATCGCATAGCACTCGGACCACTGTTAATCTATGGGGCAGCTCACATCACCGTATTTTTTCTTGGCCGTACTATACATGCGAGTGAAATTGCAGCATGCTGCAATTTGCACCGTATATTGGCCGAGACTCGCCAATGTAAGTCTATGGGTGAGAGAAAAACTCGCACACCACACGGATCATCAGTGTGACTTGCGAGAAATACGTACCGGTGTCCTTTGAAAAGCCAGCAATTCAGTGTGATGTACAGTAAAATCACACTGACAGCTTACACTAGAATAGAGAGTATAGAAATATACACATAGAATAGGTGTATATATACTTCTCAAAAAAATAAAGGGAACACTAAAATACCACATCCTAGATATCTCTGAATGAAATATTCCAGTTGCATATTTTTATTCATTGCATAGTGGAATGTGTTCAGAACAATAAAACATAACAATTATCAATGTAAATCAAAATGATTATCCCATGGAGGTTTGAATTTGGAATGATACTCAAAATCAAAGTGGAAAATCAAATTACAGGCTGATCCAACTTCAGTGGAAATGCCTCATGACAAGGAAAAGATGCTCAGTATTATGTGTGGCCTCCACATGCCTGTATGACTTCCCTACTGTACAATGCCTGGGCATGCTCCTGATGAGGTGGCGGATGGTCTCCTGAGGAATCCCCTCCCAGACCTGGACTAAAGAATCCGCCAACTCCTGGACAGTCTATGGTGCAACGTGACATTGGTGGATGGAGCAAGACATGATGTCCAAAATGTGCGCAATCAGATTCAGGTCTGGGGAAAAGACATGTCAGTCCATAGCTTCAATACCTTCATCTTGCAGGAACTGCTGACACACTCCAACCACATGAGGTCTGGCATTGTCCTGCATTAGGAGGAACTCAGGGCCAACCGCAGCAGCATATGGTCACACAAGGGGTCTGATGAGCTCATCTCGGTACTTAATGGCAGTCAGGTTACCTCTGGTGAGCACATGGAGGGCTGTGCGGCCCTCCAAAGAAATGCCACCCCACACAATTACTGACCCACTGCCAAACCGGTCATGCTGAAGGATGTTGCAGGCAGCAGATCGCTCACCACGGCGTCTCCAGACTCTGTCACGTCTGTCACATGTGCTCAGTGTGAACCTGCTTTCATCTGTGAAGAGCACAGGGCACCAGTGGCGAATTTGCCAATCCTGGTGTTCTGTGGCAAATGCAAAGTGTCCTGCACGGTGTTGGGCTTTGAGCATAACCCCATCGGTGGATGTCGGGCACTCAGGCCATCCTCATGGAGTCGGTTTATAACCGTTTGTGCAGACAAATGTACCTTTGTGACCTGCTGGAGGTCATTTTCCAGGGCTCTGACAGTGCTCCTACTGTTCCTCCTTGCACAAAGGTGGAGGTAGCAGTCCTGCTTCTGGGTTGTTGCCCTCCTATGGCCCCCTTCATGTTTCCTGGTGTACTGCCCTGTCTCCTTGTAGTGCCTCCAGCCTCTGGACACTACGCTGTCAGACATCATACATATCCTCCATCCAATAGTCCCATGCCCATATACCCATCATACATATCCGCCATCCCATAGTCCCATGCCCATATACCCGTCATACATATCTTCCATCCAGTAGTCCAGTGCCCATATACCCATCAGACATCCTCCATCCCATAGTCAACCATTATGACATCATAATGAGCGGCAGGGCTTGCAACCTATGATGACATCAGCGTCGCCATGGCAACCATTATGGCATCATAATGAGGGGCAGGGCTTGATACACACACACTTTTTCCCCATTATGTAGATAGGGGCAAAATTGTTTGGTGAATTGGAACGCGCGGGGTTAAAATTTCGCCTCACAACATAGCCTAGGACGCTCTCGGGGTCCAGACGTGTGACTGTGCCAAATTTTGTGGCTGTAAATGTGACGGTGCGGATGCCAATCCCAGAAATACACACACACACACACACACATACATACACACACGTGAGCTTTATATATTAGATATATATATATATATATATCTTTATATTTCATAGAGCGATAAATAGCAGAATAGCTGATAATTCATTTGTCGGCCTCTGTAAATTCATTGCAGAACCTGACAAGATAGGAGACATGGTTTACATACAATAAACCTATGCAGAACAGTTATATTTATATATGTCAGTGTCTATTATTGTTAGTAGTATTTGTGTGTAAAATTTGGGACCTGTATGTTTTTACTAATGCTACTGCACCAGCGGTAAACCACTGAGGAATGAATGAGAAGCTGCTGGCGTCAGCATCAGTGACATCAGCACAGCCTCCCAGCCTGAGCCGAGGTGAACGCTTGAGTGTGGGTAAGTGACAGTTCATTTTCCCACGCTGCATTTTCCCAGGTCAAACTGTGGGACTGTTCGCTGGACAGTTATGGTATATTGTTGTTGTTTTTTTTATTTTTTTATTGCAAAATCCAAGGATAGATGGCGGGCACCGTCACATACAGTAGGTCCACACCTCCGAACCGTACTTAGTATGTGTGAGAGAGACGCAGCCGGCAATTAACTGTTAACCCTTAGGTGCACATTCATGAAAAACAAGCAAATCAAGATTGCAAAAATGTAGAAAGAATGGCACTCACCGGGTAAAGTAGTCAAGTCTTTATTGTAAAAGCATGTTAACGGGAGAACGGGTGATGAAAGGAAGTAACAACGATCGTTTGGCACGGAGAAGGCGCTTCCACGGGTCACCTTCTCCACGCGAAACGATTGTCGTTACTTCCTTTCAGCACCCGTTCTCCCGTTAGCATGCTTTTACAATAAAGCCTTGACTACTTTACCCGGTGAGTGCCATTCTTTCTACATTTTTGCAATCTGGATTTTTTATTTATTAGAGGAGATCGTGGGCATCGTTTGGATTAGCAGAAGAATAAAGATCTGCCCTCAGTTACTGGCTTCCCTCTCTGGAGCAGAAAATTTCGCGGAACCCATCCATTATTTTGCATGAATACATTCTTTTATTAAATACATAAACGTTCCAAATTTTACACACACATAGTACTAACAGTATTACTCACTGACATCTATATATCTAACTATTCTGCATGGATTTACTGTATGTAAACCATGTCTCCTATCCTGTCGGGTTCTGCAATGATTTTACAGAAGCCGACAAATGAATTATCGGCTATACTGCTATCTCTCTATGAAATGTAAAGATATATATATATATGTATGTTACTGAAATATATATATACACACACCTATTCTACGTGTATATACTGTATCTGCTCTATCTATACTAACCTATTCTATTCTATACTGTATGCCACATCTGCCGGCTTTTAATCTATCTATCTATGTTTTTGTTATGAGCGGTGGAACGCACTAAATAAAATTAAAATGAAGTGCGTTCACCGCTCGGGGTCCACCGTGCGGTAGATGACAAAACCGCTGCTGAGAGAGGCAGATCAGTTAAGGCGGTAATGTGCACAGGTTTTAGCTGCACCTAGTGCACAAAAAGCAAACTCTGTTGCACTCACAGAGCTGCAAGCATGACCATATGCAGAAGCAGACTGTTTCACCCACAGAGCTGCAAGCATACATGCATAAACAAAACCCTGAGTCTGTTTTAACCTCACAAAACTCAGAGACACAGACGCAGTATACAGTCACAGGAGTCGCCCAGACAGGTGGGACAGGCTCCGTCTAGACCTACCATTTAGACGTCTGGTACAGTGACGCTGCAACAGCAAACGCACACTGTGCTGCAAATGCTGCGCGGCAAGAATAGAGCCAGTGGCAAGGCGCTGCAAAAAACGCTGGCGCAATGCAGGACGCTTAGCTGCCGAAGTGGCTGAAGCTTGAGCGCGCTGGCGCTAGCACTGCTCCTGGCTGACCCAAACACTCACACATGCGTAATAACAAAGGAAGGGGATATTTAATGAGTCAGTCACCAGTCCAAGCATCCGTCACCATACACACAGCAGCAGTATGAAATACTAGCACATGGCGGAACGGCCATGCGCACTTTTTTTAGAGTACGGGACCTGCCGGAAATCTCCAGAGCCCTGAGCATAACCAATGGAATCAGGAGCAGGACCTGAGCACCTGACTCCTGAAGTCCAATGGGAGCTCATCCCATGAGCATGCTCAGAAGAAGGGACGAAGGACTTAGCCTCTGGAGACAAATGTGAGGATCTGTGTTCCTGCATAGGTATTGTAGAAACCAGATTCCTAACAGTTTTGAAGATTATTTGGTATTAAAACCATGTTTACAGTTGTGTTTTACAATGCGATTTTAACATGAGCTTTTACTTAGAGAGAACTGCTGTATGTAAAAGCTTAAGTTAAAATCGCATTGCATATGGATGCCATACGGATGTCACACTGTTATTAGATGCGAGGAAATCGCATCCTCGCATTGCAAACGGATTACATACAGATCACTGTTCAGGGAACATTTGTGCGATTTTCGGCCGTCAAAATCAGACCGATTTTTTTATACGGTAAGTGTGACTCCAGCCTTACCCTGTAGATTGTCCAAAGCATTAATGTTGAAGGCAGCTCCATTCTTTACTCATGTAATATATTTTTTGTTAGATTCTTGTTTCAGAAAACTCGTATTTTCCAGACATCTCGTTAAATAAAGCATGCATTTCTTTCATCAGGCCAAGGAGATTCCGCACTGTCCAAGCTGTCAGTTTTAGCTAAACCATGACTTGTGGGCACTGGCAGTTTGAAAGCACCAGATATTACACCAGGGGAGAAGAAGTGATGGGCACACTGCAGACTCCTAATTATCTTAATTTTAACCACCTGTATTTTAAACTAGGGGGGTGAATGAGGTTGAGAATCCATATGTCCTGCTAGTCCAAGTTCATGAAAGGAAATTCTAGCTGCGTGGCACAGCATATCCACATAATGTATCTCAAGAAGAACAGGAATGTTTGTTAAAATATTATGGGTCATTTGCTTTCTGCTCTCAGCGATTGGTAACTCCATTTGATAGAGGTTAAATATGATCACCATATGGTTACCATTTTATGCTATTATACTGTTTCCTTAACATAAACAATTTTGGATAAAAAGCCTGGGATTTTGGATGGGTTAATTCCCCTCCTTTCAGAATTCTTCAAGCATCTCAGTTTGGAAATGTAATGACGTGTAGTAAATGTTAGTAAAGAAAAGATCTTTCTCTGCAAAAAATGAACGTAAATTGTATACCTTACACCATAATCTACAACTGTCCATTATCAAATCCCTTATATAGTGAAATATAACACTCTTTAAGATTGAAATTGCAACACCAGAAAGGAAAAATCTTGGAATTATGGAAATCACAGAATTGATAGACATGTTAATGATATGCAACTGGTGAAAAAATTAAAATAAATTGTTCAGAAGAGCTCAATTAATTCTGTATTGAGCACAAGCAGCACACTCAAAATACACGCATTTACAGGCCTTGGCATTCTATCATTGAGGTTATTAACCCCTTCACATCCAAGGGTGGTTTGCACCTTAATGACCAGGCCAATTTTTACAATTCTGACCTCTGTCCCTTTATGAGGTAATAACTCTGATGCGCTTCAATGGATCTTGGCAATTCTGGGAATGTTTTTTTGTGACATATTGTACTTCACATTAGTGGTAAAATTTCTTCGATATAACTTGCATTTATTTGTGTAAAAAAAAGAAAATTTGGCAAAAATTTGGAAAATTTTGCAATTTTCAAACGTTGAATTTTTACGCCCTTAAAACAGAGAAATATTACACAGAAAATAGTTGATGAATAACATTTCCCACATGTCTACTTTACATCAGCACAATTTTGGAAACAAAATTGATTTTCGTTAGGAAGTTATAAGGGTTAAAATTGACCAGTGATTTCTCATTTTTACAACAAAAATTACAAAACCATTTTTTTTTGGAACCACCTCACATTTAAAGTCACTTAGAGGGGTCTATACAGAAGAAAATACCCAAAGTAAACCATTCAAAAAACTGCACTCCTCATGCTGATCAAAACCATGTTCAAGAAGTTTATTAACCCCTCAGGTCTTTCACAGGAGCAGAAGCAACGTGGAAGGAAAAAATGAACATTTAATTTTTTAGTCACAGAAATGATTTTTAGCAACAATTTTTTTATTTTTACAAGGGTGAAAAGAGAAAATGGACAGAAAAAGTTGTTGTGCAATTTCTCCTGAATATGCTTATACCCCATATGTGGGAGAAAACCACTGTTTGGGTGCATGGCAGTGCTCAGAAGGGAAGGAGCGCTGTTTGACTTTTTTAAACCAAAATTGGCTGGAATTGAGATCGGACGCTATGTCACATTTGAAGAGTCCCTGATGTGCCTAAACAGTGGAAATGCCCCACAAGTGACCTCATTTTGGAAACTAGACCCTCCAAGGAACTTATCTAGAGGTGTGTTGAGCACTTTCAACCCCCTCGTGTTTCACTAAAGTTTATAATCCTCGGCCGTGAAAAAAAAATCATATTTTTTTCCCACAAAAATTATTTTTTAGTCCCTAATTTTTAATTTTCCAAGGTTAACAGGAGAAATTGGATGCCAAAAGTTGTTGTCCAATTTGTCCTGAATACGCCGATACCCCATATGTGGGAAAAAAATACTGTTTGGGCACACGTCGGGATTGGAAGGGTAGTAGTGACGTATTGGAATGCAGACTTTGATGGAATGGTCTGCAGGCATCATGTTGCATTTGCAGAGCCTCTCATGTGCCTAAACAGTAAAAAACCCACGCGTGACATCATTTTGGAAACTAGTAAGTAAATTAGTAGTGCATGGAGGTGTGGTACAGTTTGAAGCAATCATTCAAACACAGGCTAGGTTTGTCGGGGCACGTGTCGCATTGATAAATGGAGTCCTTGCGTATTCCCCCTTTGTAACACACACGGCACCATTTTTGCGACCTTTCTTTTTTTCCAGTATGTAGGACCTCCTCCGGGAAATGCTGATCTGGTACGATGCGAGCGCCTTCAGTTCCTGAAGTACCGGGGCCTTACTGATTTCCAAAAATTAAGGCCTTAATCATTGCCTCCTGAAACTGAAGGTATGACATAGCGGTGTGGCCTGCACATCGTGACAGCAGGAAAGCATTGAGCATTGCCATTAGTACGATGTGCATGGCCAGCTTTTTGTACCACACCTTGGCCTTTCTCAAAGCACTGTACGGCTGGAGGAGTTGATCAGAGAGCTCAACGCCCCCCATGTTTTTGTTATACCACAGTAAACAGTCCGGTTTGCTGACCTGTGCAGAGGTACCTAGTACAGTGCCGAGGGCGCTGCCATCACCGTGTATGGTGGTCAATAAAAAGACATCCCTTTTGTCTTTGTACTTGACCACCAGCAGGTGGTCACTACTTTGGCCTCTGCTGTCATCCCTTCTGAGCATCTACCCAAGTAGCGTTTTTGGGATGCCTCTCTGATTTTTGTGGACAGTACCGCAGGCTGTGGTACCTCAAGCAGAGAGGGATTTGAAAAGTGGGATGCTGGTATAAAAGTTATCCTTGTAAAGGTGATAACCACTTTGAAGCACACTCTCTTATCCCTCTGAACCAGAATAATATTCTGATGAAGGACCAATGTGGGACCGAAAACATTCAGTTATTTCTTCTGTTTTGTCTGGATGCAAAATAAATAAAATTTCCTCATCTTTCATCAATTTGAGTGCCAAGTTTATTTTTACACTAGCTGAAGAGCCCGGCGCTGCCTGGGCATAGTAACTACCGTATTTGTCGGACTATAAGACGCATCGGACCATAAGACGCACCCCAATTTTCAGAAGGAAAATAGAGAAAAAAATAATAATGTGTCAAATGGGGGTCCGTCTTACAGTCCAAATTCAGCTTACCTGGGAAGGGATCCGGCACAGGTGGAGGATTAGTCACAGGGGTCATTCAGTGGTCCAGGCTCGTGCGGTTGGGGCTTTGTGCTGGGGCAGGTTGGTTGTGCTGGGGTAGCTGTGCTGGGGCTGGGGCAGCTGTGCTGGGGCTGGGGCAGCTGTGCTGGGGCTGCTGCGCTGGGGCTGGGCCAGGTGGCCTGTGCTGGGGCAGCTGCGCTGGCACTGGGTCAGGTGGGCTGTGCTGGGGCAGCTGTGCTGGGGCAGGAGCAGCTGTGCTGGGGCAGGGGCAGCTGTGCTGCGGCAGGGGCAGCTGCACTGGGGCTGTGGCAGCTGTGCTGGGGCAGGGGCAGCTGTGCTGGGGCAGGTGGCCTGTGCTGAGCTGGGGCAGGTGGGCTCTGTGGGGTGAGGGTGGCGGCGGGCTGTGCTCCGGTGCAGGGGCGGCGGCTCCGCCGGCATTTCCTCGCAGCCCAGAGGCCCCCGCACACCCCTTGCTGGCCGCCGCCATGTTGCGGTGGCCTCCGGGAACATGGACGCCGGAAAGATAGCCGCCGGTCCGGGGACGGCGCATGCGCGGGTTCAGATCTCGTCCCGAGATCTCGGGGGACGAGATCTCGTTGCCGAGATTTGAATCTCGTCCCCCGAGATCTCGGGACGAGATCTGATCCCGCGCATGCGCCGTCCCCGGACCAGCGGCCATCTGCACCGGAGCACAGCCCGCTGCCACCACCGCACCGCAGAGCCCCGCACACTGCCACCACCGCACCGCAGAGCCCCGCCCGCTACCACCACCGAACCGGAGGTTAGTATATTGCGACCATAAGACGCACCCCCCACTTTCTCCCAAAATTTTTTGGGAAAAAAGTGCGTCATATGGTCCGAAAAATTCGGTAACTGTGGTTAGTTATAGCAAATTATAATTATCTTCCATCCCATAGTCCTGTGCCCATATACCCATCATACATATCCACGATCCCATAGGCCCATGCCCATATACCCATCATACATATCCTCCATCCCATAGTCGAGTGCCCATACACCCATCACACATCCTCCATCCCATAGTCCCATGCCCATATACCCATCACACATCCTCCATCCCATAGTCCCATGCCCATATACCCATCATACATATCCTCCATCCCATAGTCCCGTGCCCATATACCCATCATACATATTCGCCATCCCATAGTCGAGTGCCCATATACCCATCACACATCCTTCATCTCATAGTCCCATGCCCATATACCCATCATACATATCCGCCATCCCATAGTCCCGTGCCCATATACCCATCATACATATCCTCCATCCCATAGTCCAGTGCCCATATACCCATCACATCCTCCATCCCATAGTCCCGTGCCCATATACCCATCATACATACCCTCCATCCCATAGTCCAGTGCCCATATATCCATCACACATCCTCCATCCCATAGTCAATCATTATGACATCATAATGAGGGGCGGGGCTTGATACACACACACTGTTTCCCCATTATGTAGATAGGGGCAAAATTGTTTGGTGAATTGGAATGCGCGGGTTTAAAATTTCACCTCACAACATAGCCTAGGACGCTCTCGGGGTCCAGACGTGTGACTGTGCCAAATTTTGTGGCTGTAGCTGCGACAGTGCGGATGCCAATCCCGGACATACACACATACATACACACACTTGAGCTTTATATATTAGATTGATGGAAAACACTGATAACACGGGTACCATTTTTTCACTTATGTGTTTATGCGGACATATCAGGAGTAAGCTATAATAAGCTATAGCGCTTGCCGAATAAACTACAGTGGGAACCCGGCTTCCTGTATCGCGCCGGGTGAACAGCTGATCGCCACGGCAGCTGCATGTGTCGTGGCTGTGCCACAGTCACAGCCCATGCATGGAGAGCCCAACACACAGGCTTTCCATGCATGCGCTGTGACAGCGCAATCCTGGAAGCCGGGTTCCCGCTGTAGCTTATTTGGCAAGCGCTATAGCGAATAAGTGGGGAACCGAAGATATTCGCTAAACTCTCATCAGGAAGCCTAAAGATCAATTCTTCTGCTTGCTTTGCTAGCTAAAAGAAATCTGGAAAGCATGCATGTTATTGCCATGGAAATGTATGTGTAAGCAGCTGTAAGATACATCTGTCAATGCTTATATCCCAGTTGAAGAAAGGGTCGGACATGTTAAAATTAATTCACAATAGATGCTGTCAGATATGGTTGACGTCAGCCAAATATTTATGTCTAGAGGTAGATCTGAATATTTTGATTCTTTATTGGGTACTGAGCATTGTGAAGTACATGTATCTCATAAGGCAAAGTGCTTGATGAAAGATGGCTCGGGAAAGGAGAACAGCTATTGCTCACCCATGGACTTTCCAGTCCATGTGCGGTCATATGGTGCAAACGAACTGGTAACCAATTATACTTACTTACCCTGTATATATAAGCTTATACGGAGCAGACACAAACACTTCCCCTGACGAAGCTGCATTGGTGCAGCTACACGCGTGGGGTCTTCCCACACCCTTCCTTTTTACACCTTATGTATTCCATTCTGAAGCTCTCAATGCTGATGCCTTATTAGGACCCTTGGGGAGTCTTGTTTGCTGATACCTCAACAAGACCTCCAGGTCGTGCTTATTTTGAGCAATCCTTACTCCTGGTCCTTTTAGTGCATGGGGCACATTTGGTATCATTCATTATCTATCTCCATTTTTCATGTGCTCTTCATATGCATTTCATCATGTCCTACCAGCAGGGATCTGACAAGTGCTTTACTTACCCAATTCTTTCACTACTCTACATGGCTCTTACATTATCAGGTACTTACCAGGGCTTTTTTGGGGACACCCATTAAATGCCTATGTGGGTTTTGTTATATGAAATTATTTGTTTGCAGGCCATTCACATATGCATATAGTGACCTAGTTAGTGCTTCATATATTGTGATTAGCCACAAGTCAGCTTAGGATTATTGTGTTTGGCTGATGTATATATAGTGACTTTATGCAATTACTACAGTACCTGTGCCATATGTGTTATTGTGTGGGTTTCTATTTACTGTACAGGACTTTCCACCATGGTGGTTGTCCCTATCCAGGGAAGGGTGTCTGTATCATGTTTTTAGCTTGTTTTTAAATTTTTCCTTGTTATGTCTTTGGTATAATAAAATTCATGCTTTAATACATTACAGGTGTGCACAGGTTTTTATGCTTTGATCTTTTTTCTCTTTCTCTGGTCATGCAACTTTTCCATGCATTCTGTAGCACCCTGATTTATATTGTATTTATTATTATGACATTGTGGTGCACCCGATACTTCACCTTTTGTCTGTTTATCTGATTGTACACCCCACTGCTATTGGGGTGGTTTCCTTTTTTCGGATAACACACGATCTATTGTTGATCCTAGTGATCCATCATAAGGGCTATTTTGCATCTTGTGTGAGTCTAAATATATAGACATTTTTTGGCTTCTGTGTTTGTTTGTACCCAATTTTTCTGCAATGGATTGGGAGGCTGCATGGCGGACCCAATCATCTAGTATATTTTCAAGCACTACACCTATGACTAATGATTTTGCTAAACTTTCCTCTGAGCTCACGTCAGCAAATAAACTTGCTGTTTGTTTATAGTGGAATATTATAACTTTGGAAGAGTATCATAAGGATGGGATTGTCTCTCGAGGCTTATGGGTCCAAATTTTTCCAGCATGGGAACCAACACCCTCTTTCCAACAGACATGGGAAAAGGAGTTCATGCAGTGTTCCAGTATTATTATCAATATGTTATTAGAGCATGATAAACAATATTTCATTTCCATCAAACAAAACATCAAGGAACTTGAGACCAAGTTAGCCGCATTTGAGGAGGCCCAGTTAGTTGCTCCATTTAAGCTAAAATTGAAGGATACGTTAGACAAATTAGAAAAAGATGTCATTAGTTGAAAGCAAAATAAATACCAAGTTCTTCTCCATGTACATACTTATTATACAGCTTGTTTTTCTTAGGCAAAAGGGCTCAAAAAAATAGATTTAATTGATTCTGAAAAGTCAAATTTTTTAAAAAAGTTTTACAGTGGGATGCAGCACTTTTAAAATTGATATGAAATTGGCTCGTGATCACAATGCCATCAAAAGTTTTGTTTCAAATCATCAACAGGGTCGCAAAAATGTGCTGAGAAAAAAGAACATTAACTGCCAAAGATTTCAGTACAGTCAAACATGAAGGAACAAAGAACTTATTATCCTCCTGCGCAGTCATATTCCAGAATTGCAACTTCCTTGGAGTGTCCAGAAGTACAAGGTGATTAGAACTCAAAGACATGGTCAAGGTAAGAAACAAAATATACTGTATAAGTTGAAACATCAAGTGTTAGGGCAGGCGGAACGCACCAAATAATAAAATAATAGTAAGGTGCGTTCGCAACCCGGGGTCCACTGTGCAGAGGTGGTAAACTGCTGCTTAGCAATGGCGGATGTATATAGCGGTATACAATAGGTCACACGCGGATCAATGTCACCCAGTGTGAACAGGAGCGAACTATGTTACGTCACAGAGCCGCAGAACCACGGAGCATAAATACCGGAGCCTGTTAAAACACATAGCACTCGGCAAGAGAGTGCTCAGTAAATGGTCACAGAACTCAGCCCCAAGAACACGAGGCGTCGCACCTGCGGACGCCTCTTATGGACGCTGACCACCAAGGAGTGCAGACTATGTGCACCGTGGCGTACAGACAAAGTCACCGGTGAATGCTGATGGCAGTCTCTGACTTGACCTCTACCTGGACATCAGCCTGGGCGCTAGCAGGCTGGCTACACAACACATGCGTACCTATGGTAGGGGTTTCATAATGAGTCATTCACCAGAGACATTCATACATGCATACAACACTCAGTCCACATGGTCTAATCTTTTTCTATATTAGCGCATGGCCGAGCGGCCATGCGAACCTTTTATAGCAGCGTCCTTCCGGGACCTTCCTGACCTTCCTGATGGTCCAATCCGAGCTGGAGAAGGACCTGAGCATGTGACCTCCGATCTCCAATGAGAGATCGTCCCATGGGCATGCTCAGTGGACTGAAAGGAGGATTTAGTCCCTGGAGTAGCTTGCTGCTGACCAGCATGCATTTCTATAGCTGGACCAGAGGTGGCAGCAGCAACCAAACCCACAGAGCTGGTCTGAGCAGAGCGCCAGGATCGACGAGTCTGCTGAGCAGCCTCCTCCACAGCTGGAGAGGAATGGGAGACTACCGAATGCAAGGCTCGGGATTCCTGCTGTGCAGCGACAGGAAACCGACACCTAACATCAAGACTGATCCAAGAAATGTCTAGAGACAGATTTTTTAAAGGTTTTATGGATTGATCAGATGAGAATAACTCTTGACAGAACAGATGGTTGGGACTGTGACTGAACGGAATTTAGAGGGTAATATCTGAAACATATTAGTGTTGTCGTGAAGTGTGTTAAGAACCTGTAGTGACAAATTAACCTCACATGGAAAGTGGGGAACTGGACTGAGTGGAAGGAGAGCAAAGGACAATGGAGTAATATATCAAAGCTCATATATTTTGTGAAATTACTTTATAAGTACACTGAAGTCAGTTTCTGTACCTATGGAATAAACAACCAGGGAGATAGGGAATGTGACCATGGGTTATGCACAATGACATACTGTATGATCATATTGACTCATGATCAAATGACGTCACTGTGTTACTCAAGACATGGCACACAATGTGAAAATAAGGAGGTTCAGATGGAGGACGTAGGAGACAGCCATTGATGAATAGTATGTGAACCGGCCACAATTACCAACAACACTAATAGTTGTTGAGGTTTCTTTAACAGTTCTATTCTTATAATAAATCTGACTGACAAATAGCATATAGTAATAACCACCCTCTGAAGTTTGTGTTGTTGAGAACATATTTCTTATCAGTGGCTATGTGAGCTGGGGGAACATGTATCTTGGCTTGGCCTCAGCCAGCCACATAGACTGGGAAGATAAGGACCTGTCTTATGAGAGCATGCTAGCACATATGTTAATGAAATGAGAGGCAGTGAAACTAAGGCCTGAACCCAAGTCCATGCACTATGGGAAAAGAAAGTTGAGATATCACACATTAGAAGGATTAGCTGTAAAGAATGCACATAAGAAAGAAAAATTTGTTGAAGTTTTTGACAATGTTACTGATTACATGCTTGATGCTTTAAAGACATGTTTTACTCTTAAAGGCCAATTAGTGATTAGTAACTAAACAGCACACAAATGTGTTAGATTATTTTACAACTTCCCATGGAAGAATATGTTAAATAATAGGCCCTGACTGAAGCCTGTATATTAAACCCTTGTTGAGTTATGGATGTAAGTAATGATTTAGAACACATGAGGAATCTGAAAGAAGTGTTCCCAAAAGGCTAATGCACAAGAAAACTGGAATCCTGTATGCTCAGTTGGCTATCATATATCAAAATTCGGAGTGCATACATTTGATGTAGATTGGATTCTAGTGGAATGGGAGTGGGATCCCAGGATACTGTAGAAGATATTCACTGCAAACTCAATTCATGCAGAAGTGTAAAGTTTATTAAGGTAATACATGCAAAATGGAAGAAAGTGATAGTTCTTGGTTGCGACTGTATAACGTTTAGATTAAAAAAAAGTTTTTCAAATAGTCGTTATGGAGATAGTGAAAGAGATAAGTACAAGTCCATAGGTATTTAGAAAAAAAAGAAGAGGCTATATATATAGAAATATATACACTGCTCAAAAAAATAAAGGGAACACTAAGATACCACATCATAGATATCTCTGAATGAAATATCGCAGCTGCAAATCTTTATTCATTGCATAGTGGAATGTGTTCAGAACAACAAAACATAAAGTGATCAAAGTAAATCAAAATTAATATCCCATGGAGGTCTAGATTTGGAAGGATACTCAAAATCAAAGTGGAAAATCAAATTACAGTGCTGATCCAACTTCAGTGGAAATGCAAGTAGTCTTAATTAATTATGCACAATCACATGATTGTAATTGATTCCCCTTATTGGCCATGTTTTGTATAAAGCTATCATGAGATTTTTGGTATATAGCTTTGAGAAAGGACACCTTTGAGTGTTTGAAATGCATTGCCGCATATGTCTGTGTGAACCAAATCCAGCCATGATCTTTTAAAAATTTGAGTAAATTTTGGACTTTTACCAGAAGTTGGAACAATTTTATTCTTTTTATTGATTGCTGCACGTGTGACTACACAAATTCCATGCTTCTGCACACCACATGCCGCTGCAGGTGAGCTGGTTTTTTTCTTTGTTTCTTTGTTTTCATTTCTTGAAAAAGCCCATGATGTGCTGAAATGTTGATTCATTCATATCTTAATTTATTTGGGTCTGATTTATTTAGTTTTGCTTTATCACATTGGACATTACAACAAGTGGTTAGACACTGTACGGTACCTCAGAATCAATTTCTGAGAATTAAGAAGAATTGTACATTAGATTCTAAATTCAATGTCCAGGCTAATGTCCTAAAAGAAAGATTTTAAAACCATAAATATCACAAAAAATTATTGAAATGTGCTTTCATCAATGTCAAGGGGTGGGATCAGGAATCCTTGCCTATAACCAAAACAACACATGTCAAATATGAGTCCAATTTCATCACCACATTCATTACACACCATAAAGAAATATGGAAAACTTTTCTGAAATATTCTCCTGAATGATCCTATCCTAGGGAAACATCTTATCAGGAATCCTCCAACTTTGACCTTCCACAGAGCTCCAACTATTAAAAATATCTTGGCACCCAGTAGATTGAAAGATAATACAAACATGATGTTTTATCGCATAGCACTCGGCCGTGTATGTTGGCCGTACAACACAGCCCTTATACAAAAGGTTAATTCCCACATACATAAAGGCTTTCTCCTTCACGGTTTATCAAGACACTACACCCTAAAACACAACAAAGACAGCAATAAAATGCTATCATATCAGTCTAGTATTACCTTGTTTTTAACAGGGAATTATTTTTAAGAATTCATAATGGATTTATGTAAATATATAAATATATTTATTTTTTGTTGGTTGTCTTTTTCCATCTTTTTTTAAATGAGAATTTCAATAAAAAATTGTATATAACTGTTAATAAAAATGATTGTATTTTTGCATAAATTTTATCTGTGTTTTATCTCCTTTCCACAAAATTATTATATAATTAATCTTGAAAATATATGATAATACTAGCTGAAGAGCCCTGTGCTGCCCGGGCATAGTAACTAACTGTGGTTAGTTATAGAAATGGGATGGCGGATATGTATATGGGCACGGGACTATGGGATGGAGGATGTGTGATGGGTATATGGGCACTGGACTTTAGGATGGAGGATATGTATGACGGGTATATGGGCACGGGACTATGAGATGGCGGATATGTATGATGGGTATTTGGGCACGGGACTATGGGATGGAGGATATGTATGATGGGTATATGGGCATGGGACTATGAGATGAAGGCTGTGTGATGGGTATATGGGCACTCGACTATGGGATGGCGAATATGTATGATGGGTATATGGGCATGGGACTATGGGATGGCGAATACGTATGATGGGTATATGGGCACGGGCCTATGGGATCGTGGATATGTATGATGGGTATATGGGCATGAGACTATGGGATGGAGGATGTGTGATGGGAATATGGGCACTCGACTATGGGATGGAGGATATGTATGATGGGTATATGGGCACGGGCCTATGGGATCGTGGATATGTATGATGGGTATATGGGCATGGGACTATGGGATGGAGGATATGTATGATGGGTATCTGGGCACGGGCCTATGGGATGGTGGATATGTATGATGGTTATATGGGCACGGGACTATGGGATGGAGGATAATTATAATTTGCTATAACTAACCACAGTTAGTTACTATGCCTGGGCAGCACCGGGCTCTTCAGCTAGTCACTTATATAGCATGGGGATTCAGCAGTATTCTTATGTGTGCAAACTATCAGCTCTTCACTAACAGACAAATTTACTGATGATGCTCTGAGCAAGATCAAGTAACTTTGCTAGCTCTGGTGACCCGGATGTCGTCATGATGACAACGGGTCACCATGGCAATGATCGGGTCCCCGTGATAATCTTGCGGGGTCTCCGATCCAAGTGCATAAGAGTTGTCTTCTCTCTGTTCGATCCCAGCATTTAGTGGGTTAATGTCCCGGGAGCGGTGTGGGATCGCTCCTGTCACTGAATGTCAAGTGTCAGCTGTCAGGATCAGCTGACACCCGTCAATGATTATGCGCACACAGCTAGTGTGTGCATAAAATTGCCGTGATGTATCCATGTGTCCCAGGTCAATAAGGCCCAGGTCACAAGGACATATGGATACGTCTCAAATGAGAAAAGAGTTAAAAAGATTTTTAAAAAATTTTTTTTTTTTCAATTTCACATGAGGCTATGATATCTTCTTGTTAACTACATCTAACGTGGCACTCTGGGTTTGGTGCAAAATAATATTAGAACATAGTCACGTCCTAAGTTCAAATCCATTTAATCTTCACATATATATTTTTACTATTTAAATGCATTTTTTTCTTTACCTTCTTCATTTCGAAATAAATAAAATTGAATACCGTATTTTTTGGACTATACTACACACTGGACCATAAGACGCACCTAGGTTTTAGAGGAGGAAATTATAAGAAAAAAATGGAAGCAAAAAATGTGGTTAATTCTGTACTTAATATCCCCTATCCTGGTATATACTCTTGCTGGCCAGGAGGTGGAGATGGTTGAGAGCTACAAATATTTGGGGGTTTACCTTGACGGTAAACTCGATTGGAGGTGTCATACAGAAAAAGTTTACAAGCAGGGAATGAGCAGACTGAACAACCTGAGCTTCCGTAGAAAGTGCAATGTGTGTAATAAAATGCTGGAAATGTACTACCAGTCCGTTGTGGCAAGCGCTAGGGATGAGCGAGTATACTCGTTAGGATTCGGTACTCGGCGAGTAATGCGGTACTCGTGGTACTCGTATCCTAGCGAGTAAATTTCCTACTCGCCTTTCATTATTCGGATCTCTCGCCCGGCATGTGTCAGCCAATCACAGCAAAGCCACCACCTTCTTTGTTGTAGCATTACTTTGATTGGCTGGCCGCGCAGCATTATATGTGTGTGCGGGGGTCTGTGGGGGCTCTGCAGGACTGATCAGGGGGTCTGTGCAGCTCTGCCGGGCTGATCGGGGGTCTGTGCCGCACAGACCCCCGATCAGCCCGGCAGTGCCTGCACAGACCCCCATCAGCCCGGCAGAGCCTGCACACATACAGCCCCACAGACCCCCGCACACATTCTCTGCCTGCACACATAGTCTCCACACATTACTCGCATTTCCCATAGACATACATTGGACTTGCTACTCTTTACGAGTACCCGAGTATTAGGAGCTGCTCATAACGAGTACAGCGAGTCTGAGTATTTCACTACTCGCTCATCCCTAGCAAGCACCATTTTTTTTTTTGCTATCATATGCTGGGGCAGTAGTGTGCGAGTAGCTGATGCTAATAAGCTCAACAAACTTATCAAGAAGGCAAGCGTGGCTCTTGGCCTCCATCTTGACTCTTTTGAGGAGGTACTGGAAGACAGGATTCCGAAGAAGTGTAGAGCTATAATGAACAATAATACACACCCACTATACGAGCTGTTCTTGAAGCAGAAGAGCACATTCAGCAGCCGTCTAGGTGCAAGGAGAAATTCAGGAAATCGTTTGTACGTATTGCTATGGGGATGTATAATAATTTCCTAAGGGTGGTAGACAACAATGACTGATTGCAGGTGTACTAATGTCACTTAAAAGTGACTTATATACCTGAACTAACCACATTCATTTTTTACGTAATGTTGGTATACTTATCCAAGATTTGTGTCCTAATATTTTATGTACTGCTGTTTGTATTGCTGCTGTAATAACGTAATGTCCCCCGGGATCATTAGTGTATCATATTGTTCCGTATATATGGTCCCCTCATCCCCATCCTGATACACATGGTTCCCTCATCCCTATCCTAGTATGCATGGCCCCCCTCATCCCTACCCTGGAATGCATGGCCCCCTCATCCCTACCCTGGTATGCATGGCCCCCTCATTCCTACCCTGGTATGCATGACTCCCTCATCCCTATTATGGTAGGATTGGTCCCCCTCATCCCTAGTCTGGTAGGAATGGTCCCTCTCATCCCTATCCTGGCAAGAATTATCGCCCTCATGCCTATCAGGGCCACACAATCTCATCCTAGTATGCATGGCCCCGTCCCTATCCTGATATGCAGGGCCCCATCTGTTATGATTGGGTCACCGAGGAGGGGAGCAAGCCCAAGCTAAGCCACAGAAAACCAGAGAGGTTGGTAACTAAGCAGATTGCAGACCCCTGATCCTATCCACACAACTAGCAGTAGCCGTGGAGCGTGCCTATGATGATCCTAGATGCCTCGGCACAGCCGGAGAGCTAAATAAGCCTAAAGCAAGAAAGGGGAAATCTAAACTGCCCCATAACAGACCCCAAAGGAATAGATAGCCCCCAAACATATTGTCAGTGAGACAAGATGAAAACACAAACGCAGGCAGGAAAATAGACTGAGCAAATGATGGGGCCCACACTGATTAGACAGGACAGGAAAGGAGAGGCACTGTCTGCAATCATGCAAAAAACCCTGCAAAAAAGTCCAACACGTCTAATGCAAAAAATACTGAAGTCGCACGACTTCGCCCACTATATCAGCACGCTGGTATATTCTGAAAGCAGAGCAAAAAGAGATCAATCTAATAAGGGACAGAAACAAACTGGCACGAGCAGTAACATACGGATGGTGATTCAGCACAGCCCCAGCAGAAGCAGGCTGACCTTGCAAAACTGAGATAGACAAAACCAGATCAAATTTAAACAGAATAACAAATGAACACTTAGCTGAACATGCAGGGACTGAGCTGGAAACTAAGACCTAAGGAGGCAGGAAGAAAATCACCACCAGGGATAGAGGGAGTCGGCTGTCTTAAATCCCAATCTGAGACTCCAGACCTCCAATCGTCATCCTCATTATTAGGTGGCAAGTCTCTGTTAATCAGATCAGCTCCATTACCTCCAGTAACCACCAGAGGGATTCCAGAAAGAGAACTCGCAACCCCTCTGTCAATTGGACAAGCTCCACTACCTTCAGTAGTAACCAGAGGGAAGCCAGAAATCGAATTCACAACAGTACCCCCCTTGAGGAGGGGTCACCGAACCCTCATCCACGCCACCAGGCCGATCAGGATGGGCCCGGTGAAAAGCATGAACCAATCTTTCAGCAAGAATGTCAGAAGCAGAGACCCAAGAATTATCCTCCTCGCCATAACCCTTCCATTTGAACAAGTACTGGAGTCTCCGTCTAGCCAAACGAGAATACAATATTTTCATTACCTCATATTCCACATTGCCTTTAACCAATACAGGGTCAGGAGGTGCCGCCATAGGAACTACTGGCTCCACAAACCTCTTCAACAAAGATTTATGAAACACGTTATGGATCTTAAACGTAACTGGAAGAGCCAATCGAAAAGAAACAGGATTAAGGATCTCCAAAATCTTATAAGGTCTAATGAATCTTGGCTTGAATTTTGGAGACACAACCTTCATAGGAATATTCTTTGATGACAACCAAACCATATCACCCACTTAAAACCGGGGACCAATGGTCCAAAGCCAGTTGGAAAACCGTTGGGCTTTTTCCTGAGAGAGGGACAACTTATCCACCACTTGGTCCCAAATCTGCTGCATTCTCTATACCACAGTGTCCACAGTTGGGCAGGTCGAAGATTCCACCTGCCCTGAAGAAAATCGAGGATGAATCCCAAAGTTACCGGAAAAGGACGACATCAAAGTGGCAGAACTAGCTCTATTGTTTAGCGCGAATTCGGCCAAGGGCAAAAATGAGACCCAGTCATCCTGATCAGCAGATATGAAACATCTCAAATAGGACTTGAAAGTCTGGTTTGTTCTCTCCGTCTGCCCATTGGTCTGAGGATGAAATGCAGAGGAGAAAGATAACTGAATTTCCAGTTTGGAACAAAAAGCTCTCCAAAATCTGGAAACAAACTGGACTCCTCTGTCCAACACAATGTTCTCAGGAATACCGTGCAACCGAACCACCTGTTGTAAAAACAAGGGCACCAACTCAGAAGAAGATGGCAACTTTGGGAGTGGTACAAGATGGATCATCTTAGAAAATCTATCACAAATCACCCAGATAACAGTCATTCTCTGAGAGACAGGAAGATTGGAAATAAAATCCATTGAGATATGAGTCCATGGCCTCCTGTGCACCGGCAGGGGCCACTAGAATGAGAACAGGGTTTGGACCGAGAACAAGTCCCACAAAACTGCACAAAATACCTGACATCACGAGACAAGGCAGGCCACCAAAAAGACTGACTCACCAAATCTCTGGTACCAAAAATACCTGGTTGACCAGCCAACGTGGAGCAATGAATTTCAGACATTACTCTCTTTCTCCAATGGTCAGGGACATACAATTTTCCCATAGGGCAACATTCAGGTTTGTCCTCCTGAAATTCCTCCAGGGCACGTCTCAAATCGGGTGAGATGGCGGAAAGAACTACACCCTCATTTAGAATGGTAGTAGGCTGGATCACAATAAGAGAATCCGCAAAGAAACTCCTAGAAACGGCGTCCGCCTTAACATTCTTAGTGCCCGGAAGAAAAGAAACCACAAAATTAAAACGCGTGAAAAACAAGGCCCACCTAGCCTGTCTAGGATTCAAGCATTTGGCTGATTCAAGATATATTAAATTCTTGTGGTCGGTGAGGGCCGACTTGATGTCTAGCTCCCTCCAACCAATGTCTCCACTCTTCAAATGCCCATTTCATAGCCAACAAATCCTGATTCCCCACTTCATAGTTACGTTCAGATGGGGAGAATTTTTGAGAAAAGAAGGCACAGGGATTCATCTTAGAAGTCACCGGATCTTTTTTGGACAAAACGGCTCCTGCACCAATCTCAGAAGCATCTACCTCAACCTGAAATGGGAGTGAGATATCAGGTTGCCATAGAACCGGAGCAGAAGTGAATCTCCGCTTAAGCTCCTGAAACGCCGAGACTGCCTCTGGAAACCAATTCACCACATCAGCACCCTTTTTGGTCAGATTAGTCAGTGGTTTGACAATACCAGAAAAGTTACTTCTAAATTTACGGTAGAAATTAGCAAAACCCAAAAACTTCAGGAGAGCCTTCAAAGAAGTGGGCTGAACCCAATCATATATGGCCTGTATCTTGGCCGGGTCCATTTCAATAGCAGACAGGAACAAAATGAATCCCAAAAATGAAATCCTCTGTACACCAAAGAGGCACTTCGATCCCTTAATATACAGAGAATTTTCCCTCCAAATCCGGAACACAGTCCGGAAATGTTCCACATGAGAATTCCAATCACTGGAAAAGATCAAAATATCATCCAGATAAATGATCAAAAATTTATCCACAAAGTCCCAGAAAATATTGTTCATAAAAGATTGGAAGACAGAAGGGGCATTAGTGAGCCCAAAACTTATCACCAGGTACTCAAAATGTCCCTCCGGAGTATTAAACGCCGTCTTCCATTCATCCCCGTGCTTGATGCGAATAAGATTATATGCCCCCCTGAGGTCAAGCTTGGTAAACCAACAGGCACTTTTAACTCTGGAAAATAAATCAGAAATCAGGGTTAACGGGTACTGATATTTAACAGTGATTTTGTTAAGGGAACAATGGTCAATACATGGCCTTAATGAACCATCTTTCTTGGCCACAAAAAACCCCAGCACCTAAAGGTGAAGAGGATGGTCTAATATGACCCTTCTCCAATGACTCCTTGATATAAGATCGCATAGCATCATGTTCGGGTACCGATAAGTTGAAAAGCCGACCCTTGGGAAATTTACACCCGGGCATTAACTCAATTGCACAGTCATAACTCCTATGAGGAGGCAAAGACACAGACTTACTCTCACTAAATACATCAGAAAAATCAGCCAAATAGTCAGGAATATCATGAGACTGGGAGGTGGAGAAAACAGGAGTGTCACTAAGAACACACTGACAACCCCAACTCACCACAGACACAGATTTCCAATCCAAAACAGGATTATGAATTTGCAATAAGGGAAAACCCAGAACAATAGTATCATGCAAATTGTGCAGCACCAAAAATGTACAATTTTCTTGGTGGTCCGGGGCGACCCGCATTATCACCTGGGTCCAAAACTGGGGTTTATTCTCTGCCAAAGGAGTAGCATCAATAACCCTCAAGGGATAGGAGTCTGCAGGGGTATCATGGGAAAACCACAACGTTTAGCAAAGACCAAATCCATCAGATTCAAAGCTGCTCCTGAATCTACAAAAGCCTTAGCAGAAAATGTAGACAAGGAGCAGATCAGAGTAATTGCCAAAAGGAACTTAGGCTGTACACTGCCCACGGCAAATGTGTGAGCAAAACGTTTTTCTCATTTAGGGCAGACAGAAATAGTATGACAGGCGTCTCCACAGAAAAAACACAGCTTATTACGCCTTCTAAACTCCTGACGTTGCGCCCTAGACAAAACCCTATCACATTGCATGGGTTCAGATGTTCGTTCAAAAGGCAGCAGCACCTCTCGTGTAGTTTTACATTCACGTAAATGCCGATCAATTTGAATGGCCAGTGACATAGAATTGTCAAGACCAGAGGGAACAGGAAGCATAACCATAACATCTTTTATGGTTTCTGCCAATCCCTTCTGAAAGAGAGCTGCTAGGGCACCGTCATTCCATTTAGTAAGGACCTCCCACTTTTGGAATGTTTGACAATATAACTCTGCAGAATCCTAACCCTGGTTCAATGCCAATAAGGTTTTTTCAGCTTTATCAATAGCATTAGGTTCATCATGCAACAACCCCAAGGCTTGAAAAAATGCGTTCACATTGGCCAGAATAGGATCTCCGGGTGTCAAAGAAAATGCCCAATCCTGGGGATCACCGCGCAGCAGGGAAATGACAATCTTAACCTGCTGCACAGAGCTCCCCGAGGAGTTAGGTTTCAAGGAAAGAAATAGTTTACAATTATTCTTAAAATTCAAAAATTTCGACCGATCCCTAGAAAACACATCAGGAGTAGGAATTTTTGGTTCAACAACAGATGATTGAGCGAGATAGGCAGAAATTACCCACACTTCAGCAGCGAGCTGCTCAACACGATCCGACAATTGCTTAATCTCCATTAAAGAAAAAATCCTCCTACGGCCCCAGAGAAAAAGAGGAAAAAATATATTAAAAAAATTCTGACACCATTTTTTTTTTTTACAATTCTTTCCTTCTTTTGAGTACACTAGAGTCTGCGGTTAGGCTGGTGATTCTGTTATGATTGGGTCACCAAGGAGGAGAGCAAGCCCAACCTAAGCCTAAGAAAACCAGAGAGGTTGGTAACTAAGCGGATTGCAGACCCCTGATCCTATCCACACAACTAGCAGTAGTCGTGGAGCGTGCCTACGAAGATCCTAGGCGCCTCGGCACAGCCATAGAGCTAACTAAGCCTAAAGCAAGAAAGGGGAAATCTAAACTGCCCCAGAGCAGACCCCAAAGGAATAGATAGCCCCCAAACATATATTGTCGGTGGGACGAGATGAAAGCACAAACGCAGGCAGGAAAATAGACTGAGCAAATGATGGGGCCCACACTGACTAGACAGGACAGGAAAAGAAAGACACTGTCTGCAATCACACAAAAAACCCTGCAAAAAAGTCAAACACGTCTGATGCAAAAAATACTGAAGTCGCACGACTTCGCCCACTATATCAGCACTCTGGTATATTCTGAAAGCAGAGCAAAAAGAGGCCATTCTAATAAGGTACAGAAACAGACTGGCACAAGCAGTAACATATGGATGGTGATTCAGCACAGCCCCAGCAGGAACAGACTGACCACACAAAATTGAGATAGACAAAACCAGATCAAATGTAAACAGAATAGCAAATGAACACTTAGCTGAACATGCAGGTACTGAGCTGGAAACTAAGACCTCAGGAGGCAGGAAGAAAATCACCAGCAGGGATAGAGGGAGTTGGCTGTCCAAAATCCCAATCTGAGACTCCAGATCTCCATTTGTCGTCCTCATTATCAGGTGGCAAGCCTCTGTTAATCAGATTAGCTCCATTACCTCCAGTAACCACCAGAGGGAGCCCAGAAAGAGAACTCGCAAACCCTCTGTCAATTGGACCAGCTCCACTACCTTCAGTAGTAACCAGAGGAAAGCCAGAAAGCAAATTCACAACACCCATCCTTGACCTGGTATGATTGGTCCCAATCCCAGTCCTGGTATGCATGGTCCCATCCTTATCCTGGTATGATTGGCCCCATCCTGGTCCAGGTATGCATGGTCCCATCCTTTTTCTGGTATGCATGGCCACAATAGAAAACATTAAAAAAAAATTACACTTACTTTCCTGGTGCTCCCTCGCAGCATCCTGTTCCAATGCCAGCAACTGCTTTATGCTTGTAAGCAGCACATAGCAGGTACATCATGTGCTGCATGCAAGCCAAAGGGCAGATGCCGGAATACTCAATGCTTTGCATGCCGAGACTGTGTGCACGCAAATTCCTCTTAAGTATCGGCACACTTTTTTTTTTTTTTTTACTTTTCATTCACCTGTGGCACATTGTGACCGGTGTCCTGCAGCAGCTGAAACACGTGTTCATTTCTTGTTGCTATTTGAAACTACATCAGGTGAGTGGTCTCACATTAATCATTGTACTGGTATCATCAGATAAGACCCTATTACGCTTCTTCTTGTCTCCTAGGACTTTTTATTCCTTTTCCCCTCAGGTAACAGACTGATCTTCATTACAGATTGGACAACTTCTATGTTTGGTTTTAGCTATGCATTTTTCTCCTTAAATAAATGAGAAGAAAAGGGGGGCCCAATTACAAAGTGAACTTTCACGACGATCACTTACCAATCATATGCTGCCATGGGTACTTGTTTAGAAGGAGGGATCAAATCCAGTAATGGATTTCCTCTGGAAGTCAGAGATTCGTCCACCACGCCAGAGCTCCTGCTATGCTGGCTAGATCAGTTGCCGGAACGTCCACTATGCTGGGATGAAGCTTTTTGCTGTTGCACCTCTTTCTGCCTTTGTCGCTGTCTCCTTGACTGCTGCTGCTATTCCTCCAAGACTTCCATAACTACAGGGGACAATTTGAGCTGCTGGGATCATCATTTACAATGCTCCACTGCCTTTTAAGGGCAAGGAGTCTTCGATGCATCCACAGTATTCCTTCCGGCTTTATCACTGGAAGTCACTTCAGGTCATGTGACGCCGCCAGGGAGTGACTCCGGCGCATCCCCAGAGCAGGACGCCTTGAAACCAGCACCAGAAGCATGGTGTGACAACTGCGCTTCCCCCATACACCTATTAATGGCCCACCAGCCCCAGTTGTGGTGGCTTCAGGACACCACACCAGCCAAGGCAGGGGCACCCCCGCTGTCTGTACCAGTCTGGCCATGCCTGGCACGAACCAGAAAAAGTACACCATTTAGATGCATCAATTCTGGCACTTTGCGCAGATTTTCCCACTTGCCTTGTGGCAGTGGCAAGTACAGTTAATATTTGTGGGGTTGATGTCACCTTTGTATTTTCAGGTGACATCAAGCCCAACAGTTAGTAATAGAGCAGCGTCTATAAGGTGCCTATCCATTACTAACTCCATAGTCGTATTTTCAATAAAAAACACAGAGAATAAAGTCCTTTATCTAATATATAAAGCTCAATGTGTGTATGTATGCATGTGTGTGTGTGTATGTCCGGGATTGGCATCCACACCGTCGCAGCTACAGCCACAAAATTTGGCAGAGTCACACGTCTGGACCCTGAGAGTGTCCTAAGCTATGTTGTGAGGCAAAATTTTAACCTCGCGCATTCCAATTCACCAAACAATTTTGGCCCTATCTACATAATGGGAGAAAAGTGTGTGTATCAAGCCCCGCCCCTCATTATGATGTCATAATGGTTGCCATGGCGACACTGATGTCATCATAGGTTGCAAGCCCTGCCGCTCATTATGATGTCATAATGGTTGACTATGGGATGGAGGACGTGTGATGGGTATATGGGCACTGGACTATGGGATGGAGAATATGTATGATGGGTATATGGGCACAGGACTATGGGATGGAGGATGTGTGATGGGTATATGGGCACTGGTCTATGGGATGGAGGATATGTATGATGGGTATATGGGCACGGGACTATGGGATGGCGGATATGTATGATGGGTATATGGGCACAGGACTATGGGATGGAGGATATGTATGATGGGTATATGGGCATGGGACTATGAGTTGAAGGATGTGTGTTGGGCACTCAACTATGGGATGGCGAATATGTATGATGGGTATATGGGCATGGGACTATGGGATGGAGGATGTGTGATGGGTATATGGGCACTCGACTATGGGATGGAGGATATGTATGATGGGTATATGGGCACGGGCCTATGGGATGGTGGATATCTATGATGGGTATATGGGCACAGGACTATGGGGTGGAGGATAATTATAATTTGTTATAACTAACCACAGTTAGTTACTATGCCCGGGCAGCGCCGGGCTCTTCAGCTAGTTTTAAATAAAAATACACACTGTTTTACAAATTTATTTAAAAATAACAAAACACAGTTATACTCACCTTATGCTCATTGCATTGAAGCTCTGGTCCCCTGTAAAAAATAGAAAATAAAACAGCAAAAATACTCACCTAACACCCATTCCATTGAAGCCCTAGTTTTCTGTAAAAAAATAAATAAAAAAACAACAATATGCCTCACCTGTTTAACATACTTTCCCAGACTGTAATCCATGTCTGCAATAATTGGTTTTCAACCAGGACGGTGCCAAGATGCGAGTGTCCTGCCTGAAAACCACAGGAGAATTAGCTGCTGTGTGCGCAGCATCAGTGGCTAGCTGTGATGTCATCAGGTTACCACAGGTCACTGAGGATGCGTTGCCAGCTTACTGCAGTGTGAGCAGGGCTGATGAATTGTGGTAACCTCAGTTAGATCACTGCTAGCACCGTGAGAAAAAAGCCTCACGGTGCTATGCTGAGCTCAGTGAGTTCACCACAAGTTCATCATGATAAATTTCTTACCATGAATGAAACTCACACTAACTCCAGACTAACAAAACCAGGAAATGTTTCCCCTTTTTGCTTTCCCTACCTCTCCTATGATGGGCTAATCCCAAACATTACCTATATCTTATTCTCAGGGCTGCCACCAGAAATTTCAGAGCCCCATACTGGCAACATTTACAGGACCCCTTGAGACTCTGCCTTAGCTCCACCCCAGGTCCGCCTTCATTCCTTGGACTTTCCACAGTCCTACCACCCACTCTTGGAAAAACTGCACATCTATACCATGTCCTCACCAATTTACTGACCCACAGTCCCTCTTCACCATTAAAAGTTCCCATCAAACACCATAATACATACAAAGGTTAGAACCAAAGTTGAAGGCTATTAAACATTTCTTTAAATACCCAATACTCTTCAAAGGTATATTTTTATTTATTTTTCTTTAAGGGAATGAGTCACATGCATTTTTTTAAATAACCAATAATACCACATACAAGGGACAAATACCATTACATTATGACCAGATCACATATTACCACCACATAGTAACCGAATAATACTACATACAGGAACAAATACCACCACACCATGACCAGACCACAAATTACCACCACATAGTGACCAAAGAACACCACATACAAGGACCAAATACCACCACACCACAACCAGATCACATATTACCATCACATAGTGACGGAATAATAACACATACAAGGAACAAATATGTCACACCATTACCAGACTACATATTACCATCCCATAGTGACCGAATAATACCATATTCAAGGAGTAAATATCGCCACACCATGACCAGATCACATATTACCATTGAACACTACCGCACACCATTACCAGGTCACATATTACCACCATGTAGTGATAGAATAGTGCATTACTTATCATTAATATAATAAAAATAATAAAATTCCGATTAATAAAAAACACAATACTAATATTACCATAAGTACCAACATTATCAGGAGCTCTGTACATATAATACAGTATACATGGATGTGGAAACCACAAAAACACGACCAAAAGATCCTTTATCTTAATATAAATGTTTCTTTATTAGAAAGGACATGAAGGACAAGAAGGCAGACATGTGCAAAATGCAAACAAAAGTGCAAGTAGTGCCTGAAGACCGCCTGGACCAACACCAGACACAGAGGAAAGGTAGAGAGATATACAAATCTAATATACAAGAGGCATATAATGTGTTCGAGGGCAGATGGAGGCCAGAAATTTAAAGTATATCACAGAATTGCCCAGGAAACCTATATCACCTCAAAAGAGGCGCCAAATATAAGTAAGTATCCATAATTAAATGTATATATAGGGGGAATCACTACCTATATCCTGTGGAATACACAACTAACCTCCTATCCACTATTGCCGTGGGCCCCCATGTAAACTGAGCCGAGAAGGAAATCCTTCTCATACCAGGCTAAACTGTTACACATCCATAGGGGAGGAAACTACCCCCAACATACCTCAATACGGTCCTCAAATGCCCAGGTGGTCCAGGGGTCACCCCAACGCGCGTTTCGGAGCCGATTGCTCCTTCCTCAGGGGGCATAAGTGTACCGCACTAATGGCCCGTATTTATATGCGCCTACCGGAAGTGGTGCGGGCGCGTCTCTGGCACATCCCGCGATGGGTGGCGCCTCCTACCCATGACGCGTCCGGATCTACGCGGGCCCACGTGATCCGGCACCCGACATGGGCGGAGCACCAACCCACACAGGAGTGGCGAGCGCGCCTGCGCAACCCAGTGATCATGCGGCGGCCATTTTTATATAGGGCGAAGCCTAAAGCAAACGTGCACAATGTTAAAAAACACATAATAAAGGGCCAAAACATCGGAATACCGCCATACCAGCATATAACATGCCTCATTAAACCAAAATGTTTGAACAATGTGACCAAAAACGGGAGAGGGGGGAGAAAGTGAAATAATGATTAAACCCATAAACAATCATCACTTCACAACACATCCCAAGAGAATGATCAATCCCACTACGTTGTACCGTATCAAAAAAATCCAGAGAATCATCACATATAATCTCTTAACGGGGAAACAAATCCCCGCTATCCATGTCCCAACTGGGATACAATAGGTATCCCACCCGGGACAACTGTGGGGATATCAATACATCATATGCTCCAAAATCAAGCTGATTTAACTAACAAGCATGCGACACACAAATGTATACAATAGATATCCCTATACAGCATCAATGAATGGAATAATGATGCAGATTAAATAGGGCCATATCTCTAAATGTAAATGAGCATATACATATGTCAGTAACAAAAGAAAAAACCAGTGTCAAAACAAAAAACCAAAAACAGAGTTATTACATACAAAATAATAATTATCATGCACAAAAGTACAAAATTCCAAAGATACTGTATACATTAAAGTCCCAATAGACCATTATCAGTATCAAGTTCATCAACGATGGAAGAACACCTCCACCGTCCAAATTGTAGGGTCTTCTTGGTTTGAATGTGTCCGACTTCACATCACTCATCTTCTCGACTTCTCCCACAAATGATCAAGAATAACTTGGCCACTTCAGTCACATCCCAGGTGCGGTATATAAGAACACCGAGAATGACTCTAAAGTGAAGAACTAAAAAACAAGCAAAGAATTAAAAAACAATACTAAAAATAAAAGAATAAAAACAACCACTGCTGCACACCCATATGCACCAGCACCGTCCCGTGCCAGACGGCCACCTCACAGGAATGGAATATAGGATAAACTCTCGTTTAATCCTTTTGGATATACCGTATTGAGAGTCCATATCCAACGAGTTTCTTTTTGGGCTAATCTTTGAGATATCTTACCTCCCCGAATCCCCACATCCACCATATCAATGCCTTTAACTCTCAAACCACTACTATCGCAATTATGATGTATTTTAAAATGCTTTGGTAGTGTTTTGAGCAGATGGATATCATCTTCACTTACCGCGGCTTGTATACCCAGGACATGCTCCCTTATCCGAACCTTCAGTTGTCGTGTAGTAAGTCCAATATAGATCAGGGGGCAAGGGCATGTGGCATAATAGATGACATTCCGGGACGTGCAAGTAATATTTTTAAGAATCTTATACTGTTTCTGTCCCGAAGAATCCAAGAAAGTGTCATCTTTAACCATATTAATACAAGCCACACAGCGGCCACATGCCATACTACCCCCCTTCCGGGACCGATTAAACTCATCCAAAAATGTCCCGGGGGAATCCCCTCTATAATGACTCCGAACTAAGTGATCCCGTAAATTTTTAGACCGCCTAAATGTTATTTGGGGTTTCTCGGGAATGATCTTGGCTAAAATTGGGTCTGTCTTCAAGATGTTCCAAGATTTATCGATAATCCTCCTTACTTGTTCTGATCGTGCATTGTAGTCAGTAATAAATCTCACTACATCTGGTTTTTTAGGCTCAACATTCATTTTATACAAGAGAGAGTTTCTATTACTATATTTAGCTCGTAAATAAGCTCTCTTAATAGATCTATTGCTATACCCTCTCTCTGCAAACCGACCCTTCAAATCCCTTGCCTGATTTTCAAACTCCACCTCAGTTGAGCATAATCGTCGGAGGCGCAAAAACTGGCCAACTGGTACAGACCGCACCATATGTGTCGGATGTGAGGAGGACGCGTGCAGGAGCATATTAGTGGCAGTAGGCTTCCTATAGATGGTGCTTTGTATAGTCCCCTCTACACCTCTACTCAATAGGACATCTAGGAACTCCACCCTATCTCTGTCAAATTTGGCAGTGAGATGTATATTGAGGCTATTTCCATTCAATTCAGAAATAAAGCCCTCAAGCGAAGTTGCATCCCCCTGCCAGATCACCAGGATATCATCTATGTAGCGCGTCCACAGGGGGACGCGCTCCATAGATGACAGCCGATCTGACATCAGGAGGTCCCTCTCCCACAACCCCAGGAAGAGGTTGGCATAGGAAGGTGCAAAGGCCGCCCCCATAGCCGTCCCCTGGAGCTGCAGGAAGAAGGACCCCCTGAACGTGAAAAAATTATGCGTGAGGGAGAACTCTAAGACCTCCATAACTAAGGCCCGCAGGTCCGGGGAAAAATTGGATGTTGATAGAAAGAATTTAACTGCTCGTAGCCCATCACCATGGCGAATGCTCGTGTACAACGATTCCACGTCCATAGTGGCTAAAAGTGTATCATCATCCAACGTAAGGCCATCCATTTTCCGCAACAACTGGTTCGTGTCCTTAAGAAAGGAAGGTAACTCCTCTACAAGCGGCTGGAGGAGGGAGTCCAGCCACTTGTTGACGCACTCCAAATAGCCCCCCCGCCCCGAAACTATAGGTCTTCCCGGAGGGGTCTGCATGTTCTTATGCGTCTTAGGGAGGAGATAAAAAGTCGGTACCAAAGGTTCGGCTACTATTAATGCGGTACAAAGCTCACCGGAAATGATGTCAGCTTCTCTCGCTCTAATGAGAATCCCCTTCAACTGTGTACAAAAGGCGGACAAGGGATTAAACGTCATCCTCCTGTAATGCACATCATTGGAGAGCTGTCGCATGGCCTCCTTCTCATACATCGTTTTCGGCCATAAGACGACGTTTCCTCCCTTGTCCGCCGGCTTGATCACTACGTCGGGGAGACTCTTCAAGTAACTCAATCGTAGCCTCTCCTCCCTAGTTAGATTGTCAGTTTTGATATATTTTGGCACCTTTAAAAATTCATTGCTGACCACCTTCACGAATAAATCTATGACACTACAATTCGAGAGAGGGGGGAACTTCTTGGAGCGCATCTGCAAGGATGGAGGTATCTTACCTCCCACCGTGGACACGTGTTCCTCAGCCAGTTCCTCAAGGATCCTCAAAGCTGATTGTTCTTTTTCTGTAGGGAACAATTTATGTAAATTATCATCATAGAAATACCGTTTGAATAACAAGGACCTAGCAAAAATATGCAGGTCCTTGATGGCCGTAAATCTATCAAAACCAGCTGTTGGTGAAAATGATAGGCCTTTATAAAGTAATGCACAATCAGATCTAGTGAGTATATGGTTACTCAAATTGATTACCTTATTATCCCTACTTGGGCCTTCCGCCGAATAATTTCTCATCCTTTTATATGTGCGGAAATTGTGATTTTTCATCCGCCCATAATTGCCCTTGGACCGAGTAACTATTGAAGAAGTGGAGGCCTCAGAGTGGGTGCCAAGCGAAGACATGGAAGTATTGGAAACACTCCGATGTAAGGATGACGAATTCCCAGAATATCTTTTCCACTGGTAGACCACCTTATCTTGGTAGTCCTTAAGATCTCTATTAAATTTAGAAGCCTGTGTATCCTTAATTTTCTTCACCACCATATCAACCAACTTTTCAAGGTCATCTTCATATACCTTCAATTGTTCACTCGTACAATTAGCTCTAAGATCTATCAACACCTGATCTATTTCCTTATCCAGACCATTGATTGATTTAGTATTGTGGTCCACCAGTAATTTCATTAGAGCCACTGAACATGTCCCGCAAGCGTCCTCCCAACCAGACACAAATTCACTGTCATCAATGGGGAAAGTGGGTAATACCCGAACTCGTAGACCCCTCGGTATCATGCCCTTGACAATATACTTTTCAAGAAAAATTCTATTCCACCAAATTTTGGTACGCTTGACAAGTAATTTCTTTGTGGATTCGAATAAAACATCATTCCTGTGATTGCAAGCCCGTGCACCACCTGTCCCATCCTGTCCAAAGAATTCATCCACTTGCCCCAGCCAGGATTTTTCCCTGGCCCTGTAGTCCATTAGACCTAGGTGAGACCCTGTGCAAAACACAGAACAGTATTGACAAAATGCAATGACCAAGGTGTATATGAGCATGTTAAGTATAAAATCATAACACACTGGTGCCCAAATATAGAACCGTCATGGATCAGTCGCTAATATACATTAAACATGGATGTGGAAACCACAAAAACACGACCAAAAGATCCTTTATCTTAATATAAATGTTTCTTTATTAGAAAGGACATGAAGGACAAGAAGGCAGACATGTGCAAAATGCAAACAAAAGTGCAAGTAGTGCCTGAAGACCGCCTGGACCAACACCAGACACAGAGGAAAGGTAGAGAGATATACAAATCTAATATACAAGAGGCATATAATGTGTTCGAGGGCAGATGGAGGCCAGAAATTTAAAGTATATCACAGAATTGCCCAGGAAACCTATATCACCTCAAAAGAGGCGCCAAATATAAGTAAGTATCCATAATTAAATGTATATATAGGGGGAATCACTACCTATATCCTGTGGAATACACAACTAACCTCCTATCCACTATTGCCGTGGGCCCCCATGTAAACTGAGCCGAGAAGGAAATCCTTCTCATACCAGGCTAAACTGTTACACATCCATAGGGGAGGAAACTACCCCCAACATACCTCAATACGGTCCTCAAATGCCCAGGTGGTCCAGGGGTCACCCCAACGCGCGTTTCGGAGCCGATTGCTCCTTCCTCAGGGGGCATAAGTGTACCGCACTAATGGCCCGTATTTATATGCGCCTACCGGAAGTGGTGCGGGCGCGTCTCTGGCACATCCCGCGATGGGTGGCGCCTCCTACCCATGACGCGTCCGGATCTACGCGGGCCCACGTGATCCGGCACCCGACATGGGCGGAGCACCAACCCACACAGGAGTGGCGAGCGCGCCTGCGCAACCCAGTGATCATGCGGCGGCCATTTTTATATAGGGCGAAGCCTAAAGCAAACGTGCACAATGTTAAAAAACACATAATAAAGGGCCAAAACATCGGAATACCGCCATACCAGCATATAACATGCCTCATTAAACCAAAATGTTTGAACAATGTGACCAAAAACGGGAGAGGGGGGAGAAAGTGAAATAATGATTAAACCCATAAACAATCATCACTTCACAACACATCCCAAGAGAATGATCAATCCCACTACGTTGTACCGTATCAAAAAAATCCAGAGAATCATCACATATAATCTCTTAACGGGGAAACAAATCCCCGCTATCCATGTCCCAACTGGGATACAATAGGTATCCCACCCGGGACAACTGTGGGGATATCAATACATCATATGCTCCAAAATCAAGCTGATTTAACTAACAAGCATGCGACACACAAATGTATACAATAGATATCCCTATACAGCATCAATGAATGGAATAATGATGCAGATTAAATAGGGCCATATCTCTAAATGTAAATGAGCATATACATATGTCAGTAACAAAAGAAAAAACCAGTGTCAAAACAAAAAACCAAAAACAGAGTTATTACATACAAAATAATAATTATCATGCACAAAAGTACAAAATTCCAAAGATACTGTATACATTAAAGTCCCAATAGACCATTATCAGTATCAAGTTCATCAACGATGGAAGAACACCTCCACCGTCCAAATTGTAGGGTCTTCTTGGTTTGAATGTGTCCGACTTCACATCACTCATCTTCTCGACTTCTCCCACAAATGATCAAGAATAACTTGGCCACTTCAGTCACATCCCAGGTGCGGTATATAAGAACACCGAGAATGACTCTAAAGTGAAGAACTAAAAAACAAGCAAAGAATTAAAAAACAATACTAAAAATAAAAGAATAAAAACAACCACTGCTGCACACCCATATGCACCAGCACCGTCCCGTGCCAGACGGCCACCTCACAGGAATGGAATATAGGATAAACTCTCGTTTAATCCTTTTGGATATACCGTATTGAGAGTCCATATCCAACGAGTTTCTTTTTGGGCTAATCTTTGAGATATCTTACCTCCCCGAATCCCCACATCCACCATATCAATGCCTTTAACTCTCAAACCACTACTATCGCAATTATGATGTATTTTAAAATGCTTTGGTAGTGTTTTGAGCAGATGGATATCATCTTCACTTACCGCGGCTTGTATACCCAGGACATGCTCCCTTATCCGAACCTTCAGTTGTCGTGTAGTAAGTCCAATATAGATCAGGGGGCAAGGGCATGTGGCATAATAGATGACATTCCGGGACGTGCAAGTAATATTTTTAAGAATCTTATACTGTTTCTGTCCCGAAGAATCCAAGAAAGTGTCATCTTTAACCATATTAATACAAGCCACACAGCGGCCACATGCCATACTACCCCCCTTCCGGGACCGATTAAACTCATCCAAAAATGTCCCGGGGGAATCCCCTCTATAATGACTCCGAACTAAGTGATCCCGTAAATTTTTAGACCGCCTAAATGTTATTTGGGGTTTCTCGGGAATGATCTTGGCTAAAATTGGGTCTGTCTTCAAGATGTTCCAAGATTTATCGATAATCCTCCTTACTTGTTCTGATCGTGCATTGTAGTCAGTAATAAATCTCACTACATCTGGTTTTTTAGGCTCAACATTCATTTTATACAAGAGAGAGTTTCTATTACTATATTTAGCTCGTAAATAAGCTCTCTTAATAGATCTATTGCTATACCCTCTCTCTGCAAACCGACCCTTCAAATCCCTTGCCTGATTTTCAAACTCCACCTCAGTTGAGCATAATCGTCGGAGGCGCAAAAACTGGCCAACTGGTACAGACCGCACCATATGTGTCGGATGTGAGGAGGACGCGTGCAGGAGCATATTAGTGGCAGTAGGCTTCCTATAGATGGTGCTTTGTATAGTCCCCTCTACACCTCTACTCAATAGGACATCTAGGAACTCCACCCTATCTCTGTCAAATTTGGCAGTGAGATGTATATTGAGGCTATTTCCATTCAATTCAGAAATAAAGCCCTCAAGCGAAGTTGCATCCCCCTGCCAGATCACC
Organism: Dendrobates tinctorius; assembly: GCF_039654945.1. Classification (NCBI taxonomy): domain Eukaryota; kingdom Metazoa; phylum Chordata; class Amphibia; order Anura; family Dendrobatidae; genus Dendrobates; species Dendrobates tinctorius. The sequence goes on from NW_027361908.1 coordinate 11,745,544, forward strand.
AGGATATCATCTATGTAGCGCGTCCACAGGGGGACGCGCTCCATAGATGACAGCCGATCTGACATCAGGAGGTCCCTCTCCCACAACCCCAGGAAGAGGTTGGCATAGGAAGGTGCAAAGGCCGCCCCCATAGCCGTCCCCTGGAGCTGCAGGAAGAAGGACCCCCTGAACGTGAAAAAATTATGCGTGAGGGAGAACTCTAAGACCTCCATAACTAAGGCCCGCAGGTCCGGGGAAAAAATTGGATGTTGATAGAAAGAATTTAACTGCTCGTAGCCCATCACCATGGCGAATGCTCGTGTACAACGATTCCACGTCCATAGTGGCTAAAAGTGTATCATCATCCAACGTAAGGCCATCCATTTTCCGCAACAACTGGTTCGTGTCCTTAAGAAAGGAAGGTAACTCCTCTACAAGCGGCTGGAGGAGGGAGTCCAGCCACTTGTTGACGCACTCCAAATAGCCCCCCCGCCCCGAAACTATAGGTCTTCCCGGAGGGGTCTGCATGTTCTTATGCGTCTTAGGGAGGAGATAAAAAGTCGGTACCAAAGGTTCGGCTACTATTAATGCGGTACAAAGCTCACCGGAAATGATGTCAGCTTCTCTCGCTCTAATGAGAATCCCCTTCAACTGTGTACAAAAGGCGGACAAGGGATTAAACGTCATCCTCCTGTAATGCACATCATTGGAGAGCTGTCGCATGGCCTCCTTCTCATACATCGTTTTCGGCCATAAGACGACGTTTCCTCCCTTGTCCGCCGGCTTGATCACTACGTCGGGGAGACTCTTCAAGTAACTCAATCGTAGCCTCTCCTCCCTAGTTAGATTGTCAGTTTTGATATATTTTGGCACCTTTAAAAATTCATTGCTGACCACCTTCACGAATAAATCTATGACACTACAATTCGAGAGAGGGGGGAACTTCTTGGAGCGCATCTGCAAGGATGGAGGTATCTTACCTCCCACCGTGGACACGTGTTCCTCAGCCAGTTCCTCAAGGATCCTCAAAGCTGATTGTTCTTTTTCTGTAGGGAACAATTTATGTAAATTATCATCATAGAAATACCGTTTGAATAACAAGGACCTAGCAAAAATATGCAGGTCCTTGATGGCCGTAAATCTATCAAAACCAGCTGTTGGTGAAAATGATAGGCCTTTATAAAGTAATGCACAATCAGATCTAGTGAGTATATGGTTACTCAAATTGATTACCTTATTATCCCTACTTGGGCCTTCCGCCGAATAATTTCTCATCCTTTTATATGTGCGGAAATTGTGATTTTTCATCCGCCCATAATTGCCCTTGGACCGAGTAACTATTGAAGAAGTGGAGGCCTCAGAGTGGGTGCCAAGCGAAGACATGGAAGTATTGGAAACACTCCGATGTAAGGATGACGAATTCCCAGAATATCTTTTCCACTGGTAGACCGGTATGAGAAGGAGGCCATGCGACAGCTCTCCAATGATGTGCATTACAGGAGGATGACGTTTAATCCCTTGTCCGCCTTTTGTACACAGTTGAAGGGGATTCTCATTAGAGCGAGAGAAGCTGACATCATTTCCGGTGAGCTTTGTACCGCATTAATAGTAGCCGAACCTTTGGTACCGACTTTTTATCTCCTCCCTAAGACGCATAAGAACATGCAGACCCCTCCGGGAAGACCTATAGTTTCGGGGCGGGGGGGCTATTTGGAGTGCGTCAACAAGTGGCTGGACTCCCTCCTCCAGCCGCTTGTAGAGGAGTTACCTTCCTTTCTTAAGGACACGAACCAGTTGTTGCGGAAAATGGATGGCCTTACGTTGGATGATGATACACTTTTAGCCACTATGGACGTGGAATCGTTGTACACGAGCATTCGCCATGGTGATGGGCTACGAGCAGTTAAATTCTTTCTATCAACATCCAATTTTTCCCCGGACCTGCGGGCCTTAGTTATGGAGGTCTTAGAGTTCTCCCTCACGCATAATTTTTTCACGTTCAGGGGGTCCTTCTTCCTGCAGCTCCAGGGGACGGCTATGGGGGCGGCCTTTGCACCTTCCTATGCCAACCTCTTCCTGGGGTTGTGGGAGAGGGACCTCCTGATGTCAGATCGGCTGTCATCTATGGAGCGCGTCCCCCTGTGGACGCGCTACATAGATGATATCCTGGTGATCTGGCAGGGGGATGCAACTTCGCTTGAGGGCTTTATTTCTGAATTGAATGGAAATAGCCTCAATATACATCTCACTGCCAAATTTGACAGAGATAGGGTGGAGTTCCTAGATGTCCTATTGAGTAGAGGTGTAGAGGGGACTATACAAAGCACCATCTATAGGAAGCCTACTGCCACTAATATGCTCCTGCACGCGTCCTCCTCACATCCGACACATATGGTGCGGTCTGTACCAGTTGGCCAGTTTTTGCGCCTCCGACGATTATGCTCAACTGAGGTGGAGTTTGAAAATCAGGCAAGGGATTTGAAGGGTCGGTTTGCAGAGAGAGGGTATAGCAATAGATCTATTAAGAGAGCTTATTTACGAGCTAAATATAGTAATAGAAACTCTCTCTTGTATAAAATGAATGTTGAGCCTAAAAAACCAGATGTAGTGAGATTTATTACTGACTACAATGCACGATCAGAACAAGTAAGGAGGATTATCGATAAATCTTGGAACATCTTGAAGACAGACCCAATTTTAGCCAAGATCATTCCCGAGAAACCCCAAATAACATTTAGGCGGTCTAAAAATTTACGGGATCACTTAGTTCGGAGTCATTATAGAGGGGATTCCCCCGGGACATTTTTGGATGAGTTTAATCGGTCCCGGAAGGGGGGTAGTATGGCATGTGGCCGCTGTGTGGCTTGTATTAATATGGTTAAAGATGACACTTTCTTGGATTCTTCGGGACAGAAACAGTATAAGATTCTTAAAAATATTACTTGCACGTCCCGGAATGTCATCTATTATGCCACATGCCCTTGCCCCCTGATCTATATTGGACTTACTACACGACAACTGAAGGTTCGGATAAGGGAGCATGTCCTGGGTATACAAGCCGCGGTAAGTGAAGATGATATCCATCTGCTCAAAACACTACCAAAGCATTTTAAAATACATCATAATTGCGATAGTAGTGGTTTGAGAGTTAAAGGCATTGATATGGTGGATGTGGGGATTCGGGGAGGTAAGATATCTCAAAGATTAGCCCAAAAAGAAACTCGTTGGATATGGACTCTCAATACGGTATATCCAAAAGGATTAAACGAGAGTTTATCCTATATTCCATTCCTGTGAGGTGGCCGTCTGGCACGGGACGGTGCTGGTGCATATGGGTGTGCAGCAGTGGTTGTTTTTATTCTTTTATTTTTAGTATTGTTTTTTAATTCTTTGCTTGTTTTTTAGTTCTTCACTTTAGAGTCATTCTCGGTGTTCTTATATACCGCACCTGGGATGTGACTGAAGTGGCCAAGTTATTCTTGATCATTTGTGGGAGAAGTCGAGAAGATGAGTGATGTGAAGTCGGACACATTCAAACCAAGAAGACCCTACAATTTGGACGGTGGAGGTGTTCTTCCATCGTTGATGAACTTGATACTGATAATGGTCTATTGGGACTTTAATGTATACAGTATCTTTGGAATTTTGTACTTTTGTGCATGATAATTATTATTTTGTATGTAATAACTCTGTTTTTGGTTTTTTGTTTTGACACTGGTTTTTTCTTTTGTTACTGACATATGTATATGCTCATTTACATTTAGAGATATGGCCCTATTTAATCTGCATCATTATTCCATTCATTGATGCTGTATAGGGATATCTATTGTATACATTTGTGTGTCGCATGCTTGTTAGTTAAATCAGCTTGATTTTGGAGCATATGATGTATTGATATCCCCACAGTTGTCCCGGGTGGGATACCTATTGTATCCCAGTTGGGACATGGATAGCGGGGATTTGTTTCCCCGTTAAGAGATTATATGTGATGATTCTCTGGATTTTTTTGATACGGTACAACGTAGTGGGATTGATCATTCTCTTGGGATGTGTTGTGAAGTGATGATTGTTTATGGGTTTAATCATTATTTCACTTTCTCCCCCCTCTCCCGTTTTTGGTCACATTGTTCAAACATTTTGGTTTAATGAGGCATGTTATATGCTGGTATGGCGGTATTCCGATGTTTTGGCCCTTTATTATGTGTTTTTTAACATTGTGCACGTTTGCTTTAGGCTTCGCCCTATATAAAAATGGCCGCCGCATGATCACTGGGTTGCGCAGGCGCGCTCGCCACTCCTGTGTGGGTTGGTGCTCCGCCCATGTCGGGTGCCGGATCACGTGGGCCCGCGTAGATCCGGACGCGTCATGGGTAGGAGGCGCCACCCATCGCGGGATGTGCCAGAGACGCGCCCGCACCACTTCCGGTAGGCGCATATAAATACGGGCCATTAGTGCGGTACACTTATGCCCCCTGAGGAAGGAGCAATCGGCTCCGAAACGCGCGTTGGGGTGACCCCTGGACCACCTGGGCATTTGAGGACCGTATTGAGGTATGTTGGGGGTAGTTTCCTCCCCTATGGATGTGTAACAGTTTAGCCTGGTATGAGAAGGATTTCCTTCTCGGCTCAGTTTACATGGGGGCCCACGGCAATAGTGGATAGGAGGTTAGTTGTGTATTCCACAGGATATAGGTAGTGATTCCCCCTATATATACATTTAATTATGGATACTTACTTATATTTGGCGCCTCTTTTGAGGTGATATAGGTTTCCTGGGCAATTCTGTGATATACTTTAAATTTCTGGCCTCCATCTGCCCTCGAACACATTATATGCCTCTTGTATATTAGATTTGTATATCTCTCTACCTTTCCTCTGTGTCTGGTGTTGGTCCAGGCGGTCTTCAGGCACTACTTGCACTTTTGTTTGCATTTTGCACATGTCTGCCTTCTTGTCCTTCATGTCCTTTCTAATAAAGAAACATTTATATTAAGATAAAGGATCTTTTGGTCGTGTTTTTGTGGTTTCCACATCCATGTTTAATGTATATTAGCGACTGATCCATGACGGTTCTATATTTGGGCACCAGTGTGTTATGATTTTATACTTAACATGCTCATATACACCTTGGTCATTGCATTTTGTCAATACTGTTCTGTGTTTTGCACAGGGTCTCACCTAGGTCTAATGGACTACAGGGCCAGGGAAAAATCCTGGCTGGGGCAAGTGGATGAATTCTTTGGACAGGATGGGACAGGTGGTGCACGGGCTTGCAATCACAGGAATGATGTTTTATTCGAATCCACAAAGAAATTACTTGTCAAGCGTACCAAAATTTGGTGGAATAGAATTTTTCTTGAAAAGTATATTGTCAAGGGCATGATACCGAGGGGTCTACGAGTTCGGGTATTACCCACTTTCCCCATTGATGACAGTGAATTTGTGTCTGGTTGGGAGGACGCTTGCGGGACATGTTCAGTGGCTCTAATGAAATTACTGGTGGACCACAATACTAAATCAATCAATGGTCTGGATAAGGAAATAGATCAGGTGTTGATAGATCTTAGAGCTAATTGTACGAGTGAACAATTGAAGGTATATGAAGATGACCTTGAAAAGTTGGTTGATATGGTGGTGAAGAAAATTAAGGATACACAGGCTTCTAAATTTAATAGAGATCTTAAGGACTACCAAGATAAGGTGGTCTACCAGTGGAAAAGATATTCTGGGAATTCGTCATCCTTACATCGGAGTGTTTCCAATACTTCCATGTCTTCGCTTGGCACCCACTCTGAGGCCTCCACTTCTTCAATAGTTACTCGGTCCAAGGGCAATTATGGGCGGATGAAAAATCACAATTTCCGCACATATAAAAGGATGAGAAATTATTCGGCGGAAGGCCCAAGTAGGGATAATAAGGTAATCAATTTGAGTAACCATATACTCACTAGATCTGATTGTGCATTACTTTATAAAGGCCTATCATTTTCACCAACAGCTGGTTTTGATAGATTTACGGCCATCAAGGACCTGCATATTTTTGCTAGGTCCTTGTTATTCAAACGGTATTTCTATGATGATAATTTACATAAATTGTTCCCTACAGAAAAAGAACAATCAGCTTTGAGGATCCTTGAGGAACTGGCTGAGGAACACGTGTCCACGGTGGGAGGTAAGATACCTCCATCCTTGCAGATGCGCTCCAAGAAGTTCCCCCCTCTCTCGAATTGTAGTGTCATAGATTTATTCGTGAAGGTGGTCAGCAATGAATTTTTAAAGGTGCCAAAATATATCAAAACTGACAATCTAACTAGGGAGGAGAGGCTACGATTGAGTTACTTGAAGAGTCTCCCCGACGTAGTGATCAAGCCGGCGGACAAGGGAGGAAACGTCGTCTTATGGCCGAAAACGATGTATGAGAAGGAGGCCATGCGACAGCTCTCCAATGATGTGCATTACAGGAGGATGACGTTTAATCCCTTGTCCGCCTTTTGTACACAGTTGAAGGGGATTCTCATTAGAGCGAGAGAAGCTGACATCATTTCCGGTGAGCTTTGTACCGCATTAATAGTAGCCGAACCTTTGGTACCGACTTTTTATCTCCTCCCTAAGACGCATAAGAACATGCAGACCCCTCCGGGAAGACCTATAGTTTCGGGGCGGGGGGGCTATTTGGAGTGCGTCAACAAGTGGCTGGACTCCCTCCTCCAGCCGCTTGTAGAGGAGTTACCTTCCTTTCTTAAGGACACGAACCAGTTGTTGCGGAAAATGGATGGCCTTACGTTGGATGATGATACACTTTTAGCCACTATGGACGTGGAATCGTTGTACACGAGCATTCGCCATGGTGATGGGCTACGAGCAGTTAAATTCTTTCTATCAACATCCAATTTTTCCCCGGACCTGCGGGCCTTAGTTATGGAGGTCTTAGAGTTCTCCCTCACGCATAATTTTTTCACGTTCAGGGGGTCCTTCTTCCTGCAGCTCCAGGGGACGGCTATGGGGGCGGCCTTTGCACCTTCCTATGCCAACCTCTTCCTGGGGTTGTGGGAGAGGGACCTCCTGATGTCAGATCGGCTGTCATCTATGGAGCGCGTCCCCCTGTGGACGCGCTACATAGATGATATCCTGGTGATCTGGCAGGGGGATGCAACTTCGCTTGAGGGCTTTATTTCTGAATTGAATGGAAATAGCCTCAATATACATCTCACTGCCAAATTTGACAGAGATAGGGTGGAGTTCCTAGATGTCCTATTGAGTAGAGGTGTAGAGGGGACTATACAAAGCACCATCTATAGGAAGCCTACTGCCACTAATATGCTCCTGCACGCGTCCTCCTCACATCCGACACATATGGTGCGGTCTGTACCAGTTGGCCAGTTTTTGCGCCTCCGACGATTATGCTCAACTGAGGTGGAGTTTGAAAATCAGGCAAGGGATTTGAAGGGTCGGTTTGCAGAGAGAGGGTATAGCAATAGATCTATTAAGAGAGCTTATTTACGAGCTAAATATAGTAATAGAAACTCTCTCTTGTATAAAATGAATGTTGAGCCTAAAAAACCAGATGTAGTGAGATTTATTACTGACTACAATGCACGATCAGAACAAGTAAGGAGGATTATCGATAAATCTTGGAACATCTTGAAGACAGACCCAATTTTAGCCAAGATCATTCCCGAGAAACCCCAAATAACATTTAGGCGGTCTAAAAATTTACGGGATCACTTAGTTCGGAGTCATTATAGAGGGGATTCCCCCGGGACATTTTTGGATGAGTTTAATCGGTCCCGGAAGGGGGGTAGTATGGCATGTGGCCGCTGTGTGGCTTGTATTAATATGGTTAAAGATGACACTTTCTTGGATTCTTCGGGACAGAAACAGTATAAGATTCTTAAAAATATTACTTGCACGTCCCGGAATGTCATCTATTATGCCACATGCCCTTGCCCCCTGATCTATATTGGACTTACTACACGACAACTGAAGGTTCGGATAAGGGAGCATGTCCTGGGTATACAAGCCGCGGTAAGTGAAGATGATATCCATCTGCTCAAAACACTACCAAAGCATTTTAAAATACATCATAATTGCGATAGTAGTGGTTTGAGAGTTAAAGGCATTGATATGGTGGATGTGGGGATTCGGGGAGGTAAGATATCTCAAAGATTAGCCCAAAAAGAAACTCGTTGGATATGGACTCTCAATACGGTATATCCAAAAGGATTAAACGAGAGTTTATCCTATATTCCATTCCTGTGAGGTGGCCGTCTGGCACGGGACGGTGCTGGTGCATATGGGTGTGCAGCAGTGGTTGTTTTTATTCTTTTATTTTTAGTATTGTTTTTTAATTCTTTGCTTGTTTTTTAGTTCTTCACTTTAGAGTCATTCTCGGTGTTCTTATATACCGCACCTGGGATGTGACTGAAGTGGCCAAGTTATTCTTGATCATTTGTGGGAGAAGTCGAGAAGATGAGTGATGTGAAGTCGGACACATTCAAACCAAGAAGACCCTACAATTTGGACGGTGGAGGTGTTCTTCCATCGTTGATGAACTTGATACTGATAATGGTCTATTGGGACTTTAATGTATACAGTATCTTTGGAATTTTGTACTTTTGTGCATGATAATTATTATTTTGTATGTAATAACTCTGTTTTTGGTTTTTTGTTTTGACACTGGTTTTTTCTTTTGTTACTGACATATGTATATGCTCATTTACATTTAGAGATATGGCCCTATTTAATCTGCATCATTATTCCATTCATTGATGCTGTATAGGGATATCTATTGTATACATTTGTGTGTCGCATGCTTGTTAGTTAAATCAGCTTGATTTTGGAGCATATGATGTATTGATATCCCCACAGTTGTCCCGGGTGGGATACCTATTGTATCCCAGTTGGGACATGGATAGCGGGGATTTGTTTCCCCGTTAAGAGATTATATGTGATGATTCTCTGGATTTTTTTGATACGGTACAACGTAGTGGGATTGATCATTCTCTTGGGATGTGTTGTGAAGTGATGATTGTTTATGGGTTTAATCATTATTTCACTTTCTCCCCCCTCTCCCGTTTTTGGTCACATTGTTCAAACATTTTGGTTTAATGAGGCATGTTATATGCTGGTATGGCGGTATTCCGATGTTTTGGCCCTTTATTATGTGTTTTTTAACATTGTGCACGTTTGCTTTAGGCTTCGCCCTATATAAAAATGGCCGCCGCATGATCACTGGGTTGCGCAGGCGCGCTCGCCACTCCTGTGTGGGTTGGTGCTCCGCCCATGTCGGGTGCCGGATCACGTGGGCCCGCGTAGATCCGGACGCGTCATGGGTAGGAGGCGCCACCCATCGCGGGATGTGCCAGAGACGCGCCCGCACCACTTCCGGTAGGCGCATATAAATACGGGCCATTAGTGCGGTACACTTATGCCCCCTGAGGAAGGAGCAATCGGCTCCGAAACGCGCGTTGGGGTGACCCCTGGACCACCTGGGCATTTGAGGACCGTATTGAGGTATGTTGGGGGTAGTTTCCTCCCCTATGGATGTGTAACAGTTTAGCCTGGTATGAGAAGGATTTCCTTCTCGGCTCAGTTTACATGGGGGCCCACGGCAATAGTGGATAGGAGGTTAGTTGTGTATTCCACAGGATATAGGTAGTGATTCCCCCTATATATACATTTAATTATGGATACTTACTTATATTTGGCGCCTCTTTTGAGGTGATATAGGTTTCCTGGGCAATTCTGTGATATACTTTAAATTTCTGGCCTCCATCTGCCCTCGAACACATTATATGCCTCTTGTATATTAGATTTGTATATCTCTCTACCTTTCCTCTGTGTCTGGTGTTGGTCCAGGCGGTCTTCAGGCACTACTTGCACTTTTGTTTGCATTTTGCACATGTCTGCCTTCTTGTCCTTCATGTCCTTTCTAATAAAGAAACATTTATATTAAGATAAAGGATCTTTTGGTCGTGTTTTTGTGGTTTCCACATCCATGTTTAATGTATATTAGCGACTGATCCATGACGGTTCTATATTTGGGCACCAGTGTGTTATGATTTTATACTTAACATGCTCATATACACCTTGGTCATTGCATTTTATATAATACAGTATATAGTATATAGTGTAAAGGTAATATAGTGATCACCATTGACATGCTCAGGAGCTCTGTATATAGTATACAGTGTATAATGTATAGTGTACAGATAATACAGGGACTCACCATTGACATTATACACATGAGCTCTGTATATAGTGTACTATGTGCAGGTAATACAGGGACTCTCCAGTGACATACACAGGAGCTTGGTATATTATGTCAGTGTACAGGTAATACAGTGATCACCAGTGACATTATACACAGAAGCTTTGTCTATAGTATACAGTGTATAGTGTAAGTGTACAGGTAATACAGCAACTCATCAGTGACATTATACACAGGGGATCTGTATATAGTGTCGGTGTACAGGTAATACAGTGACTCACCAGTAACATTCTACACAGGAACTCTGTATGTAGTGTATTGTTACAGGTAATACAGTGACTGACCAGTGACATAAAACACAGGAGCTACGTATATTATGTCAGTGTACAGGTAATACAGTGATCACCAGGTAATACAGTAAGTGTACAGGTAATACAGTGACTCCCCAGTGACATTATACATAGAAGCTCTGTATATAGAATCAGTGTACAGGAAATACAATCATCAAAAGTGACATTAAACATAGGAGTTCTTTGTATTATTTCAGTGTGCTGGTAATACAGGGATCACCAGTGACATTATACATAGGAGCTCTGTATATAGTGTACAGGTGATATAGTGAACACCAAGTAATATAGTAAGTGTACAGGTAATACAGTGACTCACCAGTAACATTATAGACAGTAGCCCTGTATATAATGTAAGTGTACATGTAATATAGTGATCACCAGTGACATACACAGGAGCGCTGTATATAGTATACAGTGTATAGTGCAAGTGTACAGATAATACAGCAACTCACCAGTGACATTATGATGTTTTGTCAAGTCACAGTTGTACTAATAATGAGGCAAGTATTTAAGGATATCTAAGTGTGTCTGTGGTTTCTATAGTGGAGCAATTCAGATGCAACAGAGCTGATCTTGTGTGATATTGGAATTATCTTTTGCCTATGGATAAAAGGATTTTTCAGATGTAGCAGAGTTGTGTTTTTTGGAGACAGCAGAGCAAAGCTTGTCTGATGTAGCAGAGCTAAGTTTGTCAAATTCAATTCTGCTCCATATGTAGAGGCTTTTGTTAGTGAGGTCAATAACATTCCTGTAATTCCTCTGTTTAGTCTCTGTCCTTTCACCTATTACTTCTCTCCTTGTGCTGTAATCCCTACTCTCTCCTGCGCTCCAGGTGTCAACTCCTTCATTGAGGTCACAGGGACTGCGTTTGTGTGAGGGAGGCAGAGATAGGACCAGACTAGAAGAAGGACACAGTGGGGGAGCAGGGCAGCATGTGAGGAGGGGGTGTCTGCTCAGGACTAGAGTTGAGCGAAACGGGTCGAAAAAATTCAAAAGTCGCCGACTTTTGGCAAAGTCGGGTTTCATGAAACGAAACCCGACCCTAGGATGAGGTCGGCCACTAGGTCGGCGACTTACGCGCCAAAGTCGCATTTCAAAAGTTTGTTTTGCGCTCTTTTTCAGCCAATCAGGATTCACGGACACTGTGGGCAACGTGATGACATAGGCACGGGTCACCACCATCTTTCAGAAGGGCATGCAAGTGATTGGCTTGCTTTGGTGGGCATCACAGTGGGTATAAAAGGGCGTGCACGCCGACCGCCATCTTACTTCTGCCGATCTTAGCATAGGGAGAGGTTGCTGCTGATTCTGTAGGGAGAGCGTTAGGCAGGGAAGAAGACAAAAAAACTGCTTCTGCTGCTAGCGATTTGGCCTGCACAACACACCAGTCACTGTGTGTGCAGTGCAAGGGGAGGCTATATAGTGGTGTATCAGTGGTGTTGGTTGTTGGGCTGCCTTCTAAGGCTTCCTGACAGGCTGGCATTGCTGTTTACCCACTGCTCCGCAAACTGCTTTTTTAAAAGCAATCCAATCTCCCTTATCCTCTAGTCACTTTGGTCACAGCTGCGCCATCGAGCCTGTCACATAGCGCTCAGATATTCATTGGGCCTCAAACTGCTTTTTTAAAAGCAATCCCAATTTTTTTTTTTGTCCTGCTGAGAAGAAAAAAAAACTGCTTCTGCTGCTGATAGCAATTTGGCCTGCACAACACACCAGTCACTGTGTGTGCAGTGCAAGGGGAGGCTATATTGTGGTGTATCAGTAGTGTTGGTTGTTGGGCTGCCTTTTAAGGCTTCCTGACAGGCTGGCATTGCTGTTTACCCACTGCTCCGCAAACTGCTTTTTTAAAAGCAATCCAATCTCCCTTATCCTCTAGTCACTTTGGTCACAGCTGTGCCATCGAGCCTGTCACATAGCGCTCAGATATTCATTGGGCCTCACACAATCCAAAAGTGTCCAGTGTCCAAAAGTGTGTGCAGAGATTCAAAATCTCCCTTATCCTCTAGTCACTTAGGTCACAGCTGTGCCATCGAGCATGTCACATAGCGCTCAGATATTCATTGGGCCTCACACAATCCAAAAGTGTCCAGTGTCCAAAAGTGTGTGCAGAGATTCAAAATCTCACTTATCCTCTAGTCACTTAGGTCACAGCTGCGCCATCGAGCCTGTCTCATAGTGCTCAGATATTCATTGGGCCTCACACAATCCAAAAGTGTCCAGTGTCCAAAAGTGTGTGCAGAGATTCAAAATCTCCCTTATCCTCTAGTCACTTAGGTCACAGCTGTGCCATCGAGCCTGTCACATAGCGCTCAGATATTCATTGGGCCTCACACAATCCAAAAGTGTCCAGTGTCCAAAAGTGTGTGCAGAGATTCAAAATCTCACTTATCCTCTAGTCACTTAGGTCACAGCTGTGCCATCGAGCCTGTCACATAGCGCTCAGATATCAGTGGGCCTCACACAATCCAAAAGTGTCCAGTGTCCAAAAGTGTGTGCAGAGATTCAAAATCTCACTTATCCTCTAGTCACTTAGGTCACAGCTGTGCCATCGAGCCTGTCACATAGCGCTCAGATATCAGTGGGCCTCACACAATCCAAAAGTGTCCAGTGTCCAAAAGTGTGTGCAGAGATTCAAAATCTCACTTATCCTCTAGTCACTTAGGTCACAGCTGTGACATCGAGCCTGTCACATAGCGCTCAGATATTCATTGGGCCTCACACAATCCAAAAGTGTCCAGTGTCCAAAAGTGTGTGCAGAGATTCAAAATCTCACTTATCCTCTAGTCACTTAGGTCACAGCTGTGCCATCGAGCCTGTCTCATAGTGCTCAGATATTCATTGGGCCTCACACAATCCAAAAGTGTCCAGTGTCCAAAAGTGTGTGCAGAGATTCAAAATCTCCCTTATCCTCTAGTCACTTAGGTCACAGCTGTGCCATCGAGCCTGTCACATAGCGCTCAGATATTCATTGGGCCTCACACAATCCAAAAGTGTCCAGTGTCCAAAAGTGTGTGCAGAGATTCAAAATCTCACTTATCCTCTAGTCACTTAGGTCACAGCTGTGCCATCGAGCCTGTCACATAGCGCTCAGATATCAGTGGGCCTCACACAATCCAAAAGTGTCCAGTGTCCAAAAGTGTGTGCAGAGATTCAAAATCTCACTTATCCTCTAGTCACTTAGGTCACAGCTGTGCCATCGAGCCTGTCACATAGCGCTCAGATATCAGTGGGCCTCACACAATCCAAAAGTGTCCAGTGTCCAAAAGTGTGTGCAGAGATTCAAAATCTCACTTATCCTCTAGTCACTTAGGTCACAGCTGTGCCATCGAGCCTGTCACATAGCGCTCAGATATCAGTGGGCCTCACACAATCCAAAAGTGTCCAGTGTCCAAAAGTGTGTGCAGAGATTCAAAATCTCACTTATCCTCTAATCACTTAGGTCACAGCTGTGCCATCGAGCCTGTCACATAGCGCTCAGATATCAGTGGGCCTCACACAATCCAAAAGTGTCCAGTGTCCAAAAGTGTGTGCAGAGATTCAAAATCTCACTTATCCTCTAGTCACTTAGGTCACAGCTGTGCCATCGAGCCTGTCACATATCGCTCAGATATCAGTGGGCCTCACACAATCCAAAAGTGTCCAGTGTCCAAAAGTGTGTGCAGAGATTCAAAATCTCACTTATCCTCTAGTCACTTAGGTCACAGCTGTGCCATCGAGCCTGTCACATAGCGCTCAGATATCAGTGGGCCTCACACAATCCAAAAGTGTCCAGTGTCCAAAAGTGTGTGCAGAGATTCAAAATCTCACTTATCCTCTAGTCACTTAGGTCACAGCTGTGCCATCGAGCCTGTCACATAGCGCTCAGATATCAGTGGGCCTCACACAATCCAAAAGTGTCCAGTGTCCAAAAGTGTGTGCAGAGATTCAAAATCTCACTTATCCTCTAGTCACTTAGGTCACAGCTGTGCCATCGAGCCTGTCACATAGCGCTCAGATATCAGTGGGCCTCACACAATCCAAAAGTGTCCAGTGTCCAAAAGTGTGTGCAGAAATTCAAAATCTCCCCTGTCCTATAGACACCTTGTACCTTGTTTTACATACTATATAGTTTGTTGGATTTTGTCTACATTTCTACCAAAAATGAGGAAGGCTGGTGGAAGAGGCCGTGGAATTGGGCGGGGGTTGGCAGCTGGTAATGATGGTGTTGGTGGTGGATCTGATGGTAGTGGCAAGAGCAAAATAGGACCGAATGCAGGAGGTGTTGAGCCTGCGTCATCGTCTGGCTACATAAGGCCTCGAACGCTTAGTTTTCTAGGAGTTGGCAAACCGCTTTTAAAGCCAGAGCATCAGGGAAAAGTTTTGTCTTACATTGCTGACTCAGCCTCCAGCTCTATCGCCTCCTCTTCTTCAGTTGTAAAAAGTAAAAGCACTGAGTCGTCATTGGAGGCTCATGTTCATGAACCACACCTTTCCTTGTGTCCTTCACCCCAACCAAGATTGAAGGATGACGCAGGCCATACTACTGATTACTCCATGGAGCTGTTTTCACATACCATGCCTGGATTATCAAGTGAAATGGTGAATTACCCAGGCCAAGATGAATCTGACATGGAGTGCACTGATGCACAGCCGCTGATGGATGATTCTGCTGGTACATTCACTCAGAGCACTACATTGTCCTCGCAGTGTACAGAGCCAGATTCTGACCCTGATGAGACTCAGGTGCCCCTTCCCGCACACTATACCACCATACACGGTGACACAGAGGAAGGTGCACATGACATAGAAGAGGAGGTGATGGATGACCCAGTTGTTGACCCAGATTGGCATCCATTGGGGGAAGAGGGTTCTGCTTCCAATAGCTCAGATGAGGAGCATCCACAGCAGACATCGACATCACAACAGCTGTTATCTGGCAGGCCCGGAGCACTCCAAAGACAGGTTCCAAACATCAAAAGAGTTGCTGGACAGCTTGTCCAGAGGGTCAAAAGATCACAGCTTGCTAGGCCGCAAAATGTCTGCCAAAGTAGGAAGAGTGCAGTGTGGCACTTTTTTGAACAAAATCCTCATGATCAGGCCAAGGTTATCTGTAAGAAGTGCGCAAAGACCTTTAGCCGAGGGAAAAATCTGAAAAATTTGAATACCAGTTGCATGCTTAGACATTTAACCAGCATGCACTTGCAAGCGTGGACACAACACCAAACCTCAAGTGCCACATGTGCAACTGATCACAACGAAGGTAGTCAGCAACGCTACATTGTTTCCCCACTGTAAGCCCACCGGTTAGCACAGCAGCAAATGTTGAGGTGTTGTTGCAAGGCCACAGCAGTCAGGGAATCCCACTGTTATATCAACGAAAGACTGATTCTAGGCCATCAGAAAGAACACCAACTCCATCACCATCATCAACCCTCTCTCAGTCCGCCCTGTCCACCGCTACTTCCACCATATGCAGCTCTCAAGTCCAGCTCACCCTCCCAGACACTATGAGTAGGTCAAGAAAGTACTCAGTCTCTCATCCGCGTACACTGGGTTTGAACGCCCACATTGCCAAACTAATCTCGTTTGAGATGATGCCCTTTCGGTTGGTGGAAAGCACAGCTTTCCGCGAACTCATGGCCTATGCAGTACCACGCTATGACCTACCCAGTCGCCACTTCTTCTCTCGCAAAGCCATCCCAGCCCTCCACCATCATGTGAAAGACCGCATTGTCCATGCACTCAAGCAGTCAGTGAGCGGAAAGGTGCACCTCACTACTGATGCATGGTCCAGTCGGCATGGCCAGAGCCGTTACGTGTCCATCACTGCGCACTGGGTTAATGTGGTGGATGCAGGGTCCACAGGGGACAGCTGTGGTGGGACAGTGCTGCCTAGCCCACGGTATAGGAAACAGTTGGCTGTAGGCGTTCCACCCTCCTCCTCCTCCTCCTCCAGAAGCGAAAGCTCGTCCACAGAGCGCAGTCATACGAGCACTCCATCTGCAGCTGCCACTGTTGCACACGATGTGTCCCCCTATTGAGCAGCTAGTGGAAAGCGTCAGCAGTAGAGTTGAGCGATACCGTCCGATACTTCAAAGTATCGTATCGGATGGTATCGGCCGATCTTTAAAAAAGTATCGGTATCGCCGATTCCGATACCGGAAGTCCCATTCAAGTCTATGGGACTTCCGGTATCGGAATAAGAAAAACCCTTTCCTGCCCTTGTACAGCCTCTCGGGGGTCTGTACGGGCCTTTCGGGGGGCTGTGCCGGCCTGCCAGAGGGTCTGTGCAGGCTTCGGTGGTCTGTGCCGGCCTGCCGGTGGTCTGTGCAGGCTCCGGGGGGCTGTGCCGGCCTGCCGGGGGGCTGTGCCGGCCTGCCGGGGGGCTGTGCAGGCTCCGGGGGGCTGTGCCGGCCTGCCGGGGGGCTGTGCCGGCCTGCCGGTGGTCTGTGCAGGCTCCGGGGGGTCTGTGCAGGCATCGTCCGATGGGACTACAAGTCCCATCGGGCGATGCCTGCTACCATGACAGTGATTGACACATTAGCCAATGATGGGACAGTAGTAGTCCCATCATCCGGCTAATGTGTTAAATGTAAAAAAAAAAAAAAAAATTACATGCTACATACATACAACATGCATACTACATACATGCTACATTCATACTACATACTACATACATGCTACATTCATACTACATAAATACTACATGCAACATACATACTACATATATACTACATGCATGCTACATACATACTGCATGCTACATACATACCACATATATACTACATATATACTACATGCATGCTACATGCATGCTACATGCTACATACATAACACATATATACTACATGCATGCTACATACATACTACATGCTACATACTACATATATACTACATGCATGCTACATACTACATGCTACATACATACTACATATATACTACATGCATGCTACATACATACTGCATGCTACATGCATGCTACATACATACTACATACATACTACATGCTACATACATACTACATATATACTACATACATACTACATACATACTACATGCATGCTACATACATACTACATGCTACATACATACTACATATATAATACATGCATGCTACATACATACTACATGCTACATACATACTACATATATACTACATGCATGCTACATACTACATGCTACATACATACTACATACATACTACATGCTACATACATACCACATATATACTACATACATACAATACATTCATACAATACATACATAGACATACAGTACATATAACATAGAGTAACATACTTACCAATACTTGTCACATTGTTCCCCGAAGCCATTGTCTTTTCCGGGATAAATATTAACATAACAAACCACAAAAATACTCACCCACGATCCGAAGCAGTCCACGAGTGTGTCCCACGACGATCTTGGGTAGAGAACTGCAGCATCAGCTGTTGCTGCCGTTCTCTACGGGCTGCAGGAATCCAATGACGGAAGGTAGGTATCCTTCCGCACTGTATTCCTCCGCCACTTAAAAAAAAAAGTCCCTAGTCTCACTTTATGCCATTGCTGTGTGGGAAATTCCCACGCAGCAATGGCATAAAGTGAGACTAGGGACTTTTTTTTTTTAAGTGGCGGAGGAATACAGTGCGGAAGGATACCTACCTTCCGTCATTGGATTCCTGCAGCCCGTAGAGAACGGCAGCATCATCTGATGCTGCAGTTCTCTACCCAAGATCGTCGTGGGACACACGCGTGGACTGCTTCGGATCGTGGGTGAGTATTTTTGTGGTTTGTTATGTTAATATTTATCCCGGAAAAGACAATGGCTTCGGGGAACAATGTGACAAGTATTGGTAAGTATGTTACTCTATGTTATATGTACTGTATGTCTATGTATGTATTGTATGAATGTATTGTATGTATGTAGTATATATGTGGTATGTATGTAGCATGTAGTATGTATGTAGTATGTATGTAGCATGCATGTAGCATGTAGTATGTATGTAGCATGCATGTAGTATATATGTAGTATGTATGTAGCATGCATGTAGTATATATGTAGCATGTATGTAGTATGTATGTGGTATGTATGTAGCATGTAGTATGTATGTAGCATGCATGTAGTATATATGTAGTATGTATGTAGCATGTAGTATGTATGTAGTATGTATGTAGTATGTATGTGGTATGTATGTAGCATGTAGTATGTATGTAGCATGCATGTAGTATATATGTAGTATGTATGTAGCATGTAGTATGTATGTAGTATGTATGTAGTATGTATGTGGTATGTATGTAGCATGTAGTATGTATGTAGCATGCATGTAGTATATATGTAGCATGTATGTAGCATGTAGTATGTATGTAGTATGTATGTAGTATGTATGTGGTATGTATGTAGCATGTAGTATGTATGTAGCATGCATGTAGTATATATGTAGTATGTAGTATGTATGTAGTATGTATGTGGTATGTATGTAGCATGTAGTATGTATGTAGCATGCATGTAGTATGTATGTAGCATGCATGTAGTATGTATGTAGCATGCATGTAGTATGTATGTAGTATGTATGTAGTATGTATGTAGCATGCAGTATGTATGTAGCATGTATGTAGTATGTATGTAGTATATATGTAGTATGTATGTAGCATGTATTATGTATGTAGCATGCATGTAGTATATATGTAGTATGTATGTAGCATGCATGTAGTATGTATGTAGTATGTATGTAGTATGTATGTAGCATGCAGTATGTATGTAGCATGTATGTAGTATGTATGTAGCATGTAGTATGTATGTAGCATGCATGTAGCATGTATGTAGTATGTATGTAGCATGTAGTATGTATGTAGCATGTAGTATGTATGTAGCATGCATGTAGTATGTATGTAGTATTTTTTTTTTTTTTTTTTTTTTTTTAACACTTAACACATTAGCCGGATGATGGGACTACTACTGTCCCATCATTGGCTAATGTGTCAATCATTGTCATGGTAGCAGGCATCGCCCGATGGGACTTGTAGTCCCATCGGACGATGCTTGCACAGACCCCCAGACATCAGCACAGCCCCCCGGCAGGCCGGCACAGCCCCCCGGCAGGCCGGTACAGACCCCCACAGGGTGCACAGACCACCGGCAGGCCGGCACAGCCCCCCGGCAGGCCGGTACAGACCCCAGGCAGTCCACACAGCCCCCCGGCAGGCCGGCACAGCCCCCCGGCAGGCCGGCAGAGACCCCCGGAAGGCCCGAAATGACGGCGCATCATGATGCGCACACACCGTGCATCATGATGACGTCAGGCCGTCAATCAACTGAACTTCCGATTCCGATGCCGAATTCCGATATTGAAAAAATATCGGAAGTCGGTATCGGAATTCCGATACAGCAAGTATCGGCCGATACCCGATACTTGCGGTATCGGAATGCTCAACACTAGTCAGCAGGCTGTGTTGCAGATGATGTGTTTGGGCGACAGACATACCGCCGAGGTGCTGGCCGAGTACTTGAAGCGACAAACTGAGTCATGGCTGGGCAGTGTACATCTTGAGGCAGGCAAGGTAGTTAGTGATAACGGCCGTAATTTTGTGGCAGCCATAGCCCTTTCAAAACTCAGCCACATACCTTGCTTGGCTCACACCTTGAACCTGGTGGTGCAGTGCTTCCACAAAAATTATCCGGAGTTAACAGCCCTGCTCCAGAAGGTGCGAAGACTGTGCGCGCACATCCGCCGGTCGCCTGTACACTCCGTTCGTATGCAGAAGCTGCAGCGATTGCTCCACCTTCCCAACCACCGCCTCATTATCGACATTGCAACAAGGTGGAACTCCACCCTGCACATGGTGGAGCGGCTGTGCGAGCAGAGGCAGGCCATAATGCATTTGTGGGAGGATACACGGCCAGGCACTTTGAGAGCAGACATGGAGTTGACAGGTGTGCAGTGGTCGAAGCTGAAAGACCTCTGTAAAGTCCTTCAGTGTTTTGAGGAATGCACATGGCTGGTAAGCGCAGACGACGCCATCCTAAGCATGAGCATCCCACTTATGCGTCTGCTCATGCAAACTTTGATGCACCTTAAGGAGCAGACGTCTGCAGCCAATGTTGATGAGGAGGAAGAGGAGGAGGGAATCCTTGATGACATTCAGCCATTGTCTGCTCAGGGACCTCTCCTGGACGAGGTGGAGGAAGAAGAGGAGGAGGAGGATGATGATGGGGATGATTACTTAGGGGAGGAGGATGCATCTCGTGGGGCAAGTGAAAATGTTGGCATGGCAAGGTCTGGTACAGGGTTTGTGCGTGACTGGAGGGATGTGGATTTGCCAGAAAGTGCTCCTCCAACCAGCACTCGCAGTGCATCATTGACACCGGGAACATTGGCCCACATGTCAGATTATGCCTTGCGGATCCTAAAAAGGGACCCCCGCATTGCCAAAATGATGAACGATGACGACTACTGGTTGGCCAGCATCCTGGATCCACGCTATAAAGGCAAATTACAAAACATCATGCCACAGGAGAACCTTGACCTAATATTGGCTAATAAACAAGCAACTCTGGTAAATCGGTTGCTTGAGGCATTCCCAGCACACAGCAGCGGTGATGGTTCTCACACGAGCCGTACGGGCCGGGGGCTGCTTGGCAGAGGTGTTCGTGGTGCACACAGCAGAAGTGGCGTTGGAGACAGGGGTTTCATGACAATGTTGTGGACTGATTTTTCAAATACCGCTCACACAACTGGTAATACTGCATCGATGGAAAGTGACAGGAGACAGCAGTTGTCAACCATGGTTACAAACTACTTTTCCTCCCATATCGATGTTCTCCCACACAGGTCATTCCCCTTTGACTATTGGGCCGCTAAACTGGACACCTGGCCTGAATTGGCCCAATATGCCTTACAGGAGCTCGCTTGCCCAGCTTCAAGTGTGCTATCGGAAAGAGTCTTCAGTGCAGCTGGATCAATCCTGACAGAAAAAAGGACCCGTCTGTCAACCCAAAATGTGGATGATCTAACCTTCATTAAAATGAACCATGCATGGGTTTCCAAGGATTTTGTCCCACCTTCCCCTGATGACACATAGGGTGACAGAAAAATGGCTTGCTTTGGTCCACCTCTTCCTGGGACTTGACCTATTTCGCCTTTTGCATCAGCTGAATGTCCAACATCAACATATGCCACTTTCTAAAACTCCCTAACTGTGCTGCCTCCCCCCCCATGGCCGGGGTCACCACCTAGCGCACGACACCGTGCGAGTGCCGTTGCCCTGGACAGGTGGGTAGGCCGACTCTTGGGTGCGGGCACTGGCACAGGGTCCCTCATAGTGCAATCAAGTGTCTCTGACGGTGGTGGTGCACACCCGCCGTCAGACACACCGCTGTACTATGAGGGGCCCAGTGCCAGTACCGACGCCCACGAGTGGGCCCCCCTTGCTTGGGAGGGCCCCAGCATTTGCAATCTTTACCTCTCCCTGCTCCTCCGCTGTGTAATCTGGGCCGTCAAATCCATACTGTGCCTGACACCGTCTGAGCCTGCCTCCTGAGACATATATTTTGAATGTGTACGCTATCCATACATGTTATCCGGGGATACGGTACCCTTTCTAACCTTTGTGCAATCACGTGCAATCCATACTGGGCCTAACACCGTCTGAGCCTGCCTCCTGAGACATATATTTTGAATGTGTACGCTATCCATACATGTTATCCGGGGATACGGTACCCTTTCTAACCTTTGTGCAATCACGTGCAATCCATACTGGGCCTAACACCGTCTGAGCCTGCCTCCTGAGACATATATTTTGAATGTGTACGCTATCCATACATGTTATCCGGGGATACGGTACCCTTTCTAACCTTTGTGCAATCACGTGCAATCCATACTGGGCCTAACACCGTCTGAGCCTGCCTCCTGAGACATATATTTTGAATGTGTACGCTATCCATACATGTTATCCGGGGATACGGTACCCTTTCTAACCTTTGTGCAATCACGTGCAATCCATACTGGGCCTAACACCGTCTGAGCCTGCCTCCTGAGACATATATTTTGAATGTGTACGCTATCCATACATGTTATCTGGGGATACGGTACCCTTTCTAACCTTTGTGCAATCACGTGCAATCCATACTGGGCCTAACACCGTCTGAGCCTGCCTCCTGAGACATATATTTTGAATGTGTACGCTATCCATACATGTTATCCGGGGATACGGTACCCTTTCTAACCTTTGTGCAATCACGTGCAATCCATACTGGGCCTAACACCGTCTGAGCCTGCCTCCTGAGACATATATTTTGAATGTGTACGCTATCCATACATGTTATCTGGGGATACGGTACCCTTTCTAACCTTTGTGCAATCACCTGTAATCCATACTGGGCGTGAGAACGGCTGGCGAGCTGTTAAGCAAGCTACAGCACCTGTGGTTTGCACACGTAAGTTTTTCATTTTTTCAGGAATGACGGTTAGGCCTAATTCCGGAACTGCAGTTGACCTGCACTTACTGGGAAATCATTGTTCGCGGGTAATAATTGTAATCAGTGATCCCCATCACTAACGTTGTTCAGCGGGTTATCTGCACCTGTAAGCGACAAACGCTGGCCTTTTCAGTGTAGCGCACATGCAGCCACGGACATGTAAGGGCATGACACACCAGTTATTGGCCAATCTCATGTTCCAGAGCCTCACGTGTCCCTCTAGTAAGCCGGACTCGGACGGCGGGGCATGACGGAGTCTCGTTCGTTAACGGAATTAAGCTTGCAATGTGTGCATCTGTTCTGTAGCTGGCATGGTTGAGGTTTCCCAGGTGGAGTCGAATTTAACCATAGGCTCCACTCCTGGTGGTGCCCTTCTGGACATTCCTTTAAGGTTCAGCTTTGCAACCATACTGCCCACGTAAAACAAACAATTTGCCTTCATGAACTCTGTTTGGAGGGTCATGACTCGTGGGAATAACGCCGCCCAATCAGTTAACCTGCTAGAGAGATCCTTTGTTGCTCCCAAGCATGACATCACACTCCCTAGGAGGAAGGTAATGCCACTGTGGCGACCGTACTCCTGGGGGCGACATAAGTGCACTGATGCCCAGCCACTGCTCGATGAATCTGCTGGTACATTGACCCAGACCACTACATTCCCCTCGCACGCTACACGGCCTGAATCTGACCCTGATGAAACTCAGGTTACCCTTCCCATATACAGTTCCATCTTACACGGTGACAAAGAGGAAGCTGCAGATGAAAGTGCAGGTTCGGCCCACCCGCCATCAGACACACCACCGTACTATCAGGGGCCCTGTGCCAGTGCCGTCGCCAACGAGTGGGCCCCCCCTGCTTGCTCAGGATCACAGCACTTGCAAGGTTGAAATACTGTGCAGTGAGATGGAAGATGGGGACGACGAGGAGTCCAGACTAGTACAGGGATTCCCTAGCGAGGAGACTTATTTGATTGTTTTCAATGTTGGGACAGCAATTTTTGGGGAGCACGTTACTCTGGAGAATGATAGATGGGGCCCACCATACACTGGAACATTCCAAAGGTGGACATCAGACACTGGAGCAGCATTTACAGGGCCCATTATACACTAGAGCATTAGAAATGGGGCCCATTATGTTTGGAGCATTATTTGGGCCCATAAGACAGTGGAGCTTCATCCACGGGGACCAACATATACTGTAGCATTATGTGGAGCTCATCATATACTGTTTCAAACATTATATGGGACCAATGATTCTGTATGGAGAAATAGATGGGCCTCGTCATGAGATGTAAAAAGTGAAGTATTTTTCATTGTACTATACCGCTATTTCTCTGCCGTATCGGAGCATGATGAGTTTTGGTATGTGTTAAAGGGGCGCTCTTTCGCCCAGGACACATGAAAACCTGGAGCCAGCCACCCCCCACAACTTTAGCCAAATAACCCCCATTTTTCAGTGCGTAACTTGTATTATGAAGTTAATTAAGGTTGACAAGCTTAAGTAAGAAGAATTGATGCTTTATGCATTCAAATGGGCACTGTAGGTGTGTTTCCTGTCCTCCTCTCACTGCCGACTTTTATTCCCCATTGACTTACATTGGGTTTCGTGTTTCGGGACGACCCCGACTTTTCCCTATAATCGGACGATCTTGCTCGACCCGACTTTTGGAAAAGTCGGGTTTCACGAAACGAAACGCGACCCTAAAAAAACAAAAGTCGCTCAACTCTACTCAGGACCCACTATGCAGTGCCTGGAGCAACAGGATGAAGCAACACTGAGATAAGTCACCAGCACTCACTACTCCCTGTCCATCGGCTCCAATGAGCGCGATTCTCTACTCACTCACTGATAAAGGTGCTTTCTGAGAGCTTGCATCAGAGATGAGATTATTTGTTTTTAATAATCAATTCATGTAGCGACCCCTGTCATCTGATGCGAGGTGGCGCCCCAGGCAGGCGCCTACCCCACGTCCCGACCCTGGATGCCAGCCCTGCCTAAACTATTCCTATCACTGTACATAAATAAGGCCCACTACTGCCTTATCTATGCTCATGTTCCTATATATCAGTAACTTCGCACTAAACTATGTTCTATACTTCCCCCTACCCCTGAACGGAGTGTACCAGGTACCCTTAGGCATTACCAATATAGCACCCACACAGTTGCATCAGTACCTATAGAACTCTATGCATTTTACACATTTCACATCTTACATATTCACATAACAATTGTCATCTTCAGGTCCAGGTATAAGACAGGGACAGATATACATATGCGCATATTAATAATTTATATAGATCAAATGTGGTGACATATTCCCCTTAAAAAGAACTACTTTAGCTGCCTTCCATGACAAAGAGGTCCACGGCAATAGTTGTCACCATGACTCGAGAGTGGTCTCATGTTTTGTTGGATCAAAGTTATTCTATGGAGCCGTGCAAATGTTTGATTTTTCCCTAGGACAGAGTCTTGGACAATATATTTTTTCCCATTTTTTCATTTGAGAAGATCAGTCTGATTAGCAGAATTTGACAGATTCTTGGATGAGAGTAATTACGATTGTGTGACCCTAGCCTTAGAAAGCTTAATTACTTTCAATTTACAAAATTTCCAGCCATATTTTTATGTATCCTAAAGTAAAGATAAAATTACCTGGAGCTACATCTGAAGATAGATAGATATTGTTACGGAAATGTATACAATGTATGGTAGTCTGCAATTAGAAGCCAGCGCAAATACTTACAGTGTAATGCAAATGGCCGTAAATGTCACTTTTTCATTTTCAATAGTCCAAGAAGGACATTTCTAGGTACATGTGCGATGGCATTTTATTTGTAAATATATTATTTCAGATAATTTTTTTGTAATATAAAAATCTCATTTTCTTCACATAAGTCATAATTTAATTGCAACACATCAGCTCATTGTATCATCATTTCAGGATAAATGCTCTCAATTTCTTCAGACATGCAGGTGGTCCGAGAAATGTGGCAAATGCTTTGTGCATATTATAGACAATCCAAAATATGTAATGGGTCCAAAAACAGTCTGGATAAAATTATTTTACATTTGTTCAGCATTTTATTTTCTAAAAAATATACAATAAGAAAGTAACCCAAACCCACGAAAATTGGTTGCTTTTATAATATACTGTATGGTAATACTTTGTCAAAGAATTCTACTACAGTATAAGGGTGAGTGAACACCGTAGCGATTCACCTGCGGATTTTTCCACGCGGATTTGCAGGTAAAACTGCAGGTAAAGTGACCTACGGTTTTCCTGCGGATTTGCCAGCGGTTTTCCCCTGCGGTTTGACATGGAACAGGTGTCAAACCGCTACGGAATCTGCAGAAAGAATTGACATGCTGCAGATTTAAAACCACAGCAAATCCGTGCGGAAAAATCCACACCATGGGCACTGCGGTTTTGAAATCCCATTGGCTAACATGGTACTGTACAATGCCTGCGGAACTGCTGCGGATCCGCAGGGCCAAATCTGCTGCGGATCCGCAGCAGAATCCGCAGCGAGTGCACATACCCTCAACAGATATTCTGTCATATTTATGGTATAGATTAATCTTTTGAGGACCTACATTTATTCACTGGAAAATTGCATAATCTCTACTATAGAGCTGCTCTTCTAAATATTTTTAAACAAGTGTCTTAACTGCCAGAAAAATCTTATGCCTCACCGTTGGTTATAGTGCATGCCAGTAATCAGAGAGGGAGCAATCTGTGCTAATGCCTTGCGGTTGTGGTACTGGAATGACTCATGGCCAGATTGCCCCATTAATCTTTTAGGCTAGGTTCACATAGCGTTAATGCAGTCCGTTCAACGCATAGTGTTAACAGACTGCATTAACGCTACTCCCTAATGCGATCGAGCTAGCGCAGATGCTCCATCTGCGCTAGCAGTGACGGACCCCCGGACACTGCAGACCGCGTCAGAGGGTCCGTCACAGAATGACAGCACATCGCTAACGCATGCCGATTATGACATGCATTAGCGATACGCTCGTCTATAGCAGTCTATGGGTGCGTTAACGTATCCGTTACATAGCGCTAATGCCGCTATGTAATGGATGCATTTAACGCACCCCCCCAACACAATATGAACCCAGCCTTAGCAGTAGCAAGACAGGGAGCTACTATATATAATAAAGGAGGTTCCGCTGGATGCTATCCACAGCAAGTACAATGATGTGATTTCACTACTTATATTATTCAGCAATGATTCCTGCCAGAGGATGCCAAGGATGCTCTTTACGTGTCGCCCAGCAGGTTCATTAGCAGGTGACTTACTCTTTATTTTTGTAGCTAATACCCTACAGTAAGTAAATAGTAATAGTGCACTATTTTGATCCAAAAGTGTAAAAGCCATCCCTCCACGTTAAAGTTATCCAAATAGGGATGGTCCTCTTTCAAGTGTATTACTTCTCAATATGCCAGCAGACCTCAATAGACCAGGGCAGAGCAGGACCCAAGCCTGATTGTTTAATCACCTGCCTGTAAAGTTTCTTTAGTTTTTTGTACACAAAGGGGCGTGGGTGGGCTCTCTTTTCTTGGGCTGTGCATTTAGTTTATATAGCTTTCCACGGGCAGGGGAGACTATCAGAGCCTATATTAAGCATAAATAGGGAATGCAGCTACCATTTTTTTATGAATCTGGATAGTGAGATGATATAACATAGTAACATAGTATTTAAGGTTGAAGGGAGACTTTAAGTCCATCTAGCTCAACCCACACCCTAACATAGCTCTCAACTTAGCTGTATAGATAGGAACAATGGTACAAAAAGTGTTTGTAGTAACAAATGTCATGCTGTGATGGTTTTCAGTAAGGAAGGGGTGCCTCAAACTCTCCCTGGTGCCTCTACTTTACCTGTCCCAGGGGTACTCTTGAAGGTAGAGTGGCCAGAGTCTCCGACCTTATTATGCTCCTGTTAAACCCTGATCTGTCCCCTCCTCCACCCCATGAGACATGGGACAGAAATGTAAGGTAAACTAGACACAAATACAAAACAGGGATAAAAGAAAAACTCCATCATACAAAAGCACTAATAAACGATAGGGAGGGGGATAGGGACAGGAAGGAATAAACTAATGTCCTTGAGAAAGCCACGGTAGGCGAAACGTATGTTGGAGGGAGCTGGAGACACATTGAGCCACTTGATCACGGGTATTTATGATCTTATTACATTTCCTATGCACTTTATTTGAGTTTTCAGACCCCGTGTCTGCTTACTACATGCACTTTTTTGCTGATGGAATTTTTATGATCACTATATTTATTCATGGCTTATGTGTTCACTATGTAACTATCTCCTTATATTATGACATTTTAAGGTATTGTATTATGTTCAACTTGTCTGGTTTTCCTTTTATTGTGTAATTAATAAAAACTGTTTAAGTCTTTATAATTTGGACTTTAATTTGGTTTATTCATATCTAGCTGAGAAGGTTTCTTATTATGCTCCTGTTAAACGCTGATCTGTCCCCTCCTCCACCCCATGAGACATGGGACAGAAATGTAAGGTAAACTTGACACAAATACAAAACAGGGATAACAGAAAACCTCCATCATACAAAAGCACTAATAAACGATAGGGAGGGGGATAGGGACAGGAAGGAATAAACTAATGTCACAATCCATTTCTTGGATCTGTGTCAGATCCGGATTTCCGCACAGTTAAACCTTTCTTCCTTTTCGACCATCGGGGTTAATATGAGTTTTTGCCCCCGGTGGCTGCTGGTGTTACTACAACTGTAGTTGGTCTGCTGATGGGTTTTTCCCAGGTGGCTGCTGGTGTTACTGTATGGTTATTGCATGGTGATAAATTATCCATGCAGGTGGTGACTACTCGCCCCCTTCCTACAAAAGGTCATCAGGTGCTGTAGATCACTGTTGGTTATACACTTGTTCTTGGGAGACCAACTAAACTGGAGTTCAGAAGCTGTTAGAGTTCTGTGGTGCTTCAGTTGTTTGCTGTTGTCAAGTGGCTACTGTCATGGTTTGAACAGGGTTCTTGCCCTGCACTCACAGGTTTAAGTGTTCGTGGCCTCTTTCTGGATCTGGGAGGGGTATTTATACTCACTCTTTACCAGGGTTCTATGTCAGCTATACTGTTGTTCTGACCCCTGGTGTGCGTGTATTCTGCGTTGCTTGTTTGCTTCCCGTGTATGACCAGTCTGTTCCCTCACTCTGTACTCTGTCTCTCGTTTTGGTACTATTGTCTTTTCTGGTTCTGACCTCCTGGCTCGGCTATCGTTACTCTGCTACAGTTTGTCCCTATTGTACCATCTATTGCCCGTTCTGGTTTTCTGATCTATTGCTACGTCCTGACTATCCATTCTGTCTAACCCTTTGGTACTGCATTGCTATCTTGTGCTTTGACCCCAGCTTCATCTGGTTTCTGTCTCTGTCTATGCCTCTTGGTAACGTTGTCCTGTAGTTACCTTTCTAGGATTTTCCCTGCAGCTCCTAGCTCTGTGGAGCTTAGTCCACGCCCCAAGCAGTCACGTGCTTCAGGTCCTGATACTCTGAAGCATGCATCATCACCGCTGCTGCCCTGCTCCACAGGTATCTTTGAGCACTGTTTTTGTACTCAGGACACACGCACTGGCTCAGTGAGCAAGTGCAGTGCGGGGTTCCTGACAGCTACTCTGCTGTCCAGGAGCATTGCAGCAGAGCAAGCTAAGTTTTGTTTTATTTTACCCTGTCTGTTGTATCTTTCCTTTGGGTATTTTGTGTTGTTCACTTCTTCCCTGTCTCACCTCCTGGGGAGGGGGTTGGGGCCTTTTAGCTCAGGGCTAAACAGGAGACAGGGACAGGTCGGCGACTTGGGCCTCACTACCTTTAAGTGTACCCCCAAATTAAGGAAAGACAGGGCACCCCCTGAGGGGCAGTTCAGGGACCTGGGTTCCACATCATCTGTTTTCCCTTTACTGCCCCGTGACATTATAACCAACCAACACATTCTGCCTGATGAGCCTTGGTCCAATTGCAGGCCTTTGCCACACTGCTTCAGTCCCTCATGGATGAGCTCAAGGTGCTGTGGGTGAGGTGGTGCAGCAGCTGCAGCAGTTAGTGGGGTTCTGGGTCTCGGCTCAGGTTCAGGCTCAACCAGAACCCAAGATATCTCTCCCTGACCGGTTCTCTGGAGGGAGAGAAAAATGTATTGCTTTTCAGGAGGCCTATAAATTATATTTCAGGCTCCGCCCCCGTTCCTCAGGGAGTGAGGAACAGCATGTGGGGATTATTGTCTCCCTTCTTAAGGGTGATCCCCAATCCTGGGACTTCTCCCTGCCGACCGATTCACCATTGTTACGGTTGGTGGATGGATTTTTTGTGGCTCTGGCACTGGTGTATGGCAATCCAGATGGCGTCTCTCTAGCGGAAACCCGACTCCATAAAATCAAGCAGGGGGGCTGGCCGGTTGAGGAGTACTGCTCTGAGTTTAGGAGGTGGGTTACGGATACTCAATGGAACTATCCTACCCTTAGGAGTTATTTTGTGCAGGGTCTGTCCCCCCGGTTGCAGGATACTCTAGTGCAGTACGCCACCCCCAGGTCGCTGGAGGCCACCATGTCCCTTGCCATCTGGGTGGATAGATGCCTCAGGGAGAGACATACACCATATGTACCCCCTATAGTCCTTGCAAGGGAGGAGGACACACCTGAACATTCAGAGGAACCCATGCAGCTCGGCGCAGTGGTTTCCAAAAAGGGGCTGCCTGTGGTTCGCCGTGGTGTGGGGGCATGTTTTTACTGTGAGCAGACTGGCCATTTTATAGGAGTCTGCCCAGTGCGTACCAAGTGTTCCGTACCACCAAAGAAGCCGCCTCCCCCTGGTCATGTGGAGGGAGACGACCAGGGAGCGTATATTTCCTCCATTTCTTCCCATCAGTGTACCCTGTTGGCGGAGGTTACGGTGGGTGGGGAAAACTGAGGTTCTTCCGGTACTTGTGGACAGTGGAGCTGGAGTCAACCTAGTGGATGCCCACTTTGTCCAGACCCATGGTCTCAGGTGTAGGACGCTAGCCAAACCCTTAAGCTTCCAGGCCATTGACTCTTTCCCACTAAGCCAGGGGAGCCTTACCCAAGTCGTGGACTATATACATCTTCGTATAAGGACTCATCATGAGGAGTCCCTGTCATGCTACGTCTTGGGGGGAATACCATCACCCATCATTTTAGGCCTCTCTTGGTTAAAGAGACACAACCCAGTTATAGATTGGCAGTCTAGGGAAGTTGTCAGCTGGGGGCAGTCGTGTGAGGGCTGCTGCCCAGGGGCTACTGTCTCCACCGTCTTGCTACAACCATTCCCTTTTTCCCCAGTGGGGGCAGTGAAGGTGCTGCCCGGGAGTAGGGACCAGTCTCAACCCCCACCATTAGCTAACCCTGTTAGTCGGAGTCCTCTTAGGAGGAAGGGTCAGCGGAGGGTGGTGGTCTCCTCTGAAAATCTTGGGGGGGGGATCTCTGTTGTCAGTCCTTTGAAGAGTTCACCATTTTGTGGCAAATGCATGAATGGTAATAAACATTCAGGACCGGACCTGTGTGTGAACGAGTTTGTATGGGTGTCCACCAATCACATCCGGTGGAAGTGTGCAGCTGGATTCTGGAACTCTCAATTTATCGGTCCTTATCAGGTGTCTGCCATTCTCGGCCCAGCGACCTACCAGCTGGAGTTACCCTCTGTCATGCCCATACACAATTCGTTCCCCAGGTCGGCGCTCTGGAGATGTGTGCCGCCTCTGGAACATATATATATCCACATTTGCCATAGACCTGTGAGTCAGGTGTTTATCTAGGTGAACTCAACTGTGTCCAGGCATCTTCATCATAATTTTTTTTTTTGGGTGAGGCACTTTGTTGAGGGTCCGGAGGCCCCTCTTTGAGGGAGTGGTACTGTCATGATCCATTTCTTGGATCTGTGTCAGATCCGGATTTCCGCACAGTTAAACCTTTTTTCCTTTATGGCCATTGGGGGTTAATATGAGTTTTTGCCCCCGGTGGCTGCTGGTGTTACTACAACTGTAGTTGGTCTGCTGATGGGATTTCCCCCGGTGGCTGCTGGTGTTACTGCATGGTTACTGCATGGTGATTAATTATCCATGCAGGTGGTGACTACTCCCCCTCCTTCCTATAAAAGGTCATCAGGTGCTGTAGATCACTGTTAGTTATACACTTGCTCTTGGGAGACCAACCAAGCTGGAGATCAGGAGCTGACAGAGTTCTGTGGTGCTTCAGTTGTTTGCTGTTGTCAAGTGGCTGCTCTGCTGTCCAGGAGAATATATATACAGTACAGATCAAAAGTTTGGACACACCTTCTCATTCAAAGAGTTTTCTTTATTTTCATGACTATGAAAATTGTAGATTCACTCTGAAGGCATCAAAACTATGAATTAACACATGTGGTATTATATAATTAACAAAAAAGTGTGAAACAACTGAAAACATGTCTTATATTCTAGGTTTTGCTTTGATTACTGCTTTGCACACTCTTGACATTCTCTTGATGAGCTTCAAGAGGTAGTCACCGGAAATGATTTTCACTTCACAGGTTTGCCCTGTCAGGTTTAATAAGTGGGATTTCTTGCCTTATAAATGGGGTTGGGACCATCAGTTGTGTTGTGCAGAAGTCTGGTGGATACACAGCTGATAGTTCTACTGAATAGACTGTTAGAATTTGTATTATGGCAAGAAAAAAGCAGCTATGTAAAGAAAATTGAGTGGCCATCATTACTTTAAGAAATGAAAGTCAGTCAGTCTGAAAAATTGGGAAATCTTTAAAAGTGTTCCCAAGTGCAGTGGCAAAAACCATCAAGCGCTAGAAAGAAACTGGCTCACATGAGGACTGCCCCAGGAAAGGAAGACCAAGAATAACCTCTGCTGCGGAGGATAAGTTCATCCGAGTCACCAGCCTCAGAAATCGCAGGTTAACAGCAGCTCAGATTAGAGACCAGGTCAATGCCACACAGAGTTATAGTAGCAGACACATCTCTACAACAACTGTTAAGAGGAGACTTTGTGCATCAGGCCTTCATGGTAAAATAGCTGCTAGGAAACCACTGCTAAGGACAGGCAACAAGCAGAAGGGACTTGTTTGGGCTAAACAACACAAAGAATGGACATTAGACCAGTGGAAATCTTGTGCTTTGGTCTGATGAGTCCAAATTTGAGATCTTTGGTTCCAACCACCGTGTCTTTGTGCGAAGCAGAAAAGGTGAACGGATGGACTCTACATGCCTGGTTCCCACCATGAAGCATGGAGGAGGAGGTGTGATGGTGTGGGGGTGCTTTGCTGGTGACACTGTTGGGGATTTATTCAAAATTGAAGGCATACTGAACCAGCATGGCTACCACAGCATCTTGCAGCGGCATGCTATTCCATCCGGTTGGCGTTTAGTTGGACCATCATTTATTTTTCAACAGGACAATGACCCTAAACACACCTCCAGGCTGTGTAAGGGCTATTTGACCAAGAAGGAGAGTGATGGGGTGCTACGCCAGATGACCTGGCCTCCACAGTCACCAGACCTGAACCCAACCGAGATGGTTTGGGGTGAGCTGGACCGCAGAGTGATGCCAAAAGGTCTAACAAGTGCTAAACATCTCTGGGAACTCCTTCAAGACTGTTGGAAGACAATTCCGATGACTACCTCTTGAAGCTCATCAAGTGAATGCCAAGAGTGTGCAAAGCAGTAATCAAAGCAAAAGGTGGCTACTTTGAAGAACCTAGAATATAAGACATATTTTCAGTTGTTTCACACTTTTTTGTTAATTATATAATTCCACATGTGTTAATTCATAATTTTGATGCCAGCACAGTGAAGCTACAATTTTCATAGTCATGAAAATAAAAAAACTCTTTGAGTGAGAAGGTGTGTCCAAACTTTTGGTCTGTACTGTATATATATATATATTTATATTTCATAGAGTTCTACATAGCAGAATAGCCGCTAAGTCAATTGCTGGCTTCTGTAAAATCAATTCAAATCACACACAAAACAAAAATAGTGCAAATAGTAGATAAATCCATACCAAGAATTAATTTATACTAAAAAACAGGTGGGCACAATGTAATCATGGATGGAGGCAAAGGAAGGCATCGGGTACGAATACCCCAGACATGCCAATTAAAATACATACATTAATAGGGTCCATAGTGCATAGTATCAAAAAGCAAGTATATATCTTCATGTACTGATGTGCTCCCATTAGTTGCATAATAATGGGGCAAGAGACAAATACATAATACCTGACAAACTGTACTGGCAAAACTCGTAGTATAGTTTACATATAAATATGAGACAGGAGTCAGGAATAGTAATAGTGGCCTATGAAGTGCCACAAATGCAATAACACCACAGTCTCTTACCCATCATGATGCCCAACCAATGCGCTGGTGCCCCTAAGAGCCCATAAGCGCAGGTTCATATTATGAAATTCTTGCATTAAATTTCCTTGACCAAAAAGTGCAGAGTCTGTTGAAAATATGTGGATGGGCTTCGCCAAAGTATTACAGGGAAGACCAAGGACTCATGTGATCCAAGCATCCACCATATTGGCTCCTGCCCCACTATCTAAGAGAATAGATATTTTCTCAGTTTTCATACCAATAAACACTTGTGAGGATAAAAAACTGAGATGCACACCACAGGTTGTTATCCTCCATACAACCTGGGGTTAGAATTTTTCTGACAGCTTTTTGTGCTTTGGTAAAGAAGGACAGACACCAATGAAATGCACCTTTTAACTACAGAAAAAAACAGATTCATACCAAGGGTAGGCCCCTCCTAACTGCATGCATCGGTTTTTCAGAGCACACATGAAGAACCTCAGTTTTAGAGAGTAGGGCAGAGTCACAACAGGTCTAACCCTGGGGAATCTATCTATGCATATGGCCAGAGACCTGGCAGCCTGCAACGAGTCAGGAGTTTTGTAAAGCGATAGTGCATCTTTTAATCTTTCAGACATGCCCTGACAAAACAGACTCAAAAGAGCAGGATCGTTCCACCATGTGTCAATGGCCCATGTACAGAACTTTGAGCAGAATTCCTCTGCCGGCTGGTCTCCCTGCTGAAGCTTACGTAGCTTCGACTCAGCAAGGGAGACATAGTCCAGATCATACACAAGGCCTAGGGCCTCAAAAACCCATCAGCCGACTGGAGAGACAGTAAGTCTGATGGAAGTGAAAAGGCCCAGAATTAAGGCTCTCCTTGAAGGAGAGAAAAAACAATTTCAACTCGTTGCTCCTCAAACCCAGATGAATGAGGACAAAGCCTAAGATAAGGCTTGCAGACTTCACGGAACACAACAAATTTATCTCGTCCTCTAGGAAACCTATATGGGAGGGCCACCTTAGGTTCCACTTCAGCCTGACTGCACGCCAGACCAACAGTCTGCTTCTGTGAGACCCTAGAATGACGGTCTGACAATTGTTTTGCAAGGACTGCAACGGGATCCATACTGAGATACAAATTGTGGGGCCAGTGAAAATATCAAGATGTGATGGTCTTCGGTAAGTAAAGGGGGCCTCAAACTGTCACTGGAACTGAGACCCTAACTATCCCTGTCCCAAGTGGGGTGTTCTTGAAGGGAGAGAGGCTCGAGACTCCGACCTTACTATGGTCCTGTTAAACTCTGATCTGTCCACTCCCCCCCCCCCTTAAGACATGTGACAGAAGTGTAAGGTAAATAAGACACAAAGACAGATTAGGGATAATAGAAAACCTTTATCATACAAAAGCACTAAACAACAATAGGGAGAAGGCTAGGGACAGGGAGAACAAAACTAATTGGGAACAGGAACTAGGCGATAAATACACATGTACTACAGCAATCCACAGAATACTACTACAACAACTCCACTCTAACCACTTAGCTTTAGCACACAGCACAGGAAGATAAATATTTCACCAGTAGTGACAATAAGGTGTTAGTTTTTTTTATAGGAAAAAGTATTGATGAGATCAGAAGCAGCTAAAATGAGGCTGCATGGTTCTGACCAGCATAGAAAGGTTCATTAACCTCTTCGGCATCAGAGGAAACTAAATCCATTTAATATGTGACAAAAATTATACCACTCATACAGCACCACTATCCTAGCCAGAGTAATAACTAAAGCATTAGTGGAAGCGCAATGATTTATCTAACTGTGCCGGCTTAAAGTAAAAATGCTCATGAAATCAAGCACGAATCCAAATATGCTACGTTCATGCCGATTTTGAGATTGGTGAATGCTTTCCAAGCATGTTCGCTCATCTATAATAATGAGGAAGGTTACTGCCAGACAAATTCGTTAGATTAAGAGAGCAACTGCTGAAATACCATTATAAAGCTTCAAAGTCCCTCAAACGTTAAGGTCTAGAATCCTCCAGGGGCTTGCAGTTGTGCATAAGCCTACTATTTGGCCACCCCTAAATGGCACTAACAAGCATAAGTGGTTGCATAGGGCCCAGACATACATGAAGACTAATTTTAACACAGTCTTGTTTACTGATGAGTGCCATACAACCCTGGATGGTCCAGATGGATGGAGTAGTGGATGGTTGGTGTTAGGGATGGCAGAACGCACTAAATATAAATAACGTATAGTGTGTTCGCCACCCGGGGTCCACCGTGCAGAAGGTGTAAACACTGCTGCTAGATAATGTCGGACATACAGTATGACGGTATGATGCACGCGGGTTGAACGTCACCCGGGTGCGCTGAACGATCTCTGTTAATTCACAGAGACGCCTATGTGTTAAACACAAAAGGCTGAGCCTGTTAACGCCACTGGTCTCAGAGAAGTGCACACGGTATCTGGTCACAGGAGTTGAGCCCTAGGCAGAGGGTCAGCATCCGTCTAGACCTACTGTGCGTGCAGCATCGCTACTGCGGACGCAGACTGCAGCGCGGCAACAGACACTGCTGCTAATCGACGATGCCCTGTAGCAGGTGCACTGTCGGACGCTAGCACTATTGATGATGCTGCTGTGGCTTGTGGCTTTTGGCTTGCAACTGGCTGACGCTGACTCTAAGCCTAAGTCACTGTACACACTCGTAATATCAGAGGGAGGGGGTCTTAATGAGTCATTCGCAGGTTCATGCATCCATCATCATTCACACAGTAGGCAACTAGAGACTATACTAGCGCACGGCCGAGCGGCCATGCAAACCTTTTATAGCCAGGACCTTCCAGAAGCTTCCAGATCCCTGAGATGGACCAATCAGATCTGGAGAAGGACCTGGACATGAGGCTCCTGATCTCCAATGGGAGATCGTCTCATAAGCATGCTCAGTGGAGCGGCAGGAGGACTTAGCCTCTGGAGCGATTTGATGTTGAGCAGCCTTCATTGCCATTGCTGACCCAAAGGTGGCAGCAATAGCCAGCCTCACAGAGCAGGTCTTGGCAGAGCATCTGGGAAGCAGGGATTGCAGAGCAATCTCCTCTGCGGTCGAAAGACAATGGGAGACCGCAGAATGTGAGGTTCTGGATTCATGTTGAACTGCTGCAGGAACCAGACGCCTAACAGTTGGTAGATAACCCCCATGTAAAAAAAAAAGGCTAAGATGTTAGCATGGAGGTGGTGGAGTCATGTTTTGGGCTGGAATCATTTAAAAAGTGCTTGAAAGTGTAAAAATGACCTACCAAAGTATATAGAATTTCTGATTGACCACCTCTGAGTCATTGACTGCTATAGGCATAAAAGGAGAGAAACTTATGGTGTGGATACTATCCAACTCCAACTTCAACCCCATTGAGAACCTTTTGAGCATCCTCAAGCAAAAGATCTATGAATGGTAGTTCACATCAAAACAGCAGCTCTGGAAAGCTTTTCTGACATATACTGCAAAGATACTCAAGCAGAAAGTATTCACAAACTTTACAAGTTCAATGGATGCAAGAATTTTGATGGAAAGAAGAGGTCCTATGTTAACAGGAATAGAAATAAGCAACAGTACGTGTGAAAAAGACTTGAGTATACTAATAGATCACAGATTGCACATGAGTTAACAGTGTGATGCAGCAGCAAAAAAGGCAAGCACAGTTCTAGGATGTATTAAGAGAAGCATGGAATCTAGATCACGTAAAGTAATTATCCCCTCTAGCCCTCCTTAGTCAGGCCAAATCTGGAATATTGTGTCCAGTTCTAGGCACCACATTTTAAAAAAGACATTGAAAAACTGGAGCAAGTTCAGAGAAGAACTACCATGATGTTGAGTGGACTGCAAAGAATGTCCTACAAGGAATGTTTAGCTTGCAAAAAAGAAGGCTAAAGGTACTGTCACACTTACGATGTACCAGCGATCCTGACCAGCGATATGACGCTGTCAGGATCGCTGGTACATCGCTAAGTGGTCGCTAGTGAGCTGCCACACAGGCAGATCTCACTAGCGACATCGCTGGGGACGGGGATCGCTACTTACCTGTCACACTAGGCGATCCTGCGTCCTCCCGCCCGCATCCACGCTCGTCGCTCGTCTCTCCACAGGAAGCGCCGCAGGAAGCTGACGACGAGAAACAGTCCTGATCGTTCTCGCGCAATCAGCGATAACCAGCGGGGGAGCCGGTCGTAGGTAAGTATCAGACACAGCGATATCGCTAGCAATATCGCTATAACGTCACTAGTTATAGCGACATTGCTAGCGATATCTCTTAGTGTGACAGGCCCTTAAGAGGAGACTTAATAGCTGTCTACAAATATCTGAAGAGATGTCACAGTGTAGAGGGATCATCCTTCTTATCATTTGCACATGGAAATAAGAGAAGCAATGGAATGAAACTGAAAGGGAGAAGATACAGATTAGATATTAGAAAAAAACTTTTTGACAGTGAGGGTGATCAATGAGTGGAACAGGCTGGCAGACACAAAAAGTGGCGAGTTCTCCTTCAATGGAAGTCTTCAAACAGAGGTTGGACAGACATCTGTCTGAGATGGTTTAGGGAATCATGCATTGAGGTCCATTCTGACGGTAAAATTTTATGACTCTATATAACTTGGCCTGTTAAGATGTTTTGATTGAGAAAGCTATTGATTTTAGTAAAAAAGACTTGTTAATGTTGCAAATTGAACAATTAACCATTTCCATTTCTTTACATCCTCTAAAATGCTTGGAAACTCTGTTGTGCATAATAATTTAGAACAGTGTATTTTGAGATTTTTTTAGTTTTGAAAAAAATACTTTCATCATAGGGAGGTTTATCCAACAAAATTTGATTTATGTTCTAGCAGTTGATTTGAACATTATACTGGCTCATTTACTTTGACCAATAAAGAAAATGAGAGAAAAATAGCATTTGCATAATAATTTGGAGCGCAGTGTATATATATGCTAAATGCAGTGGGCAGCTCAAGGCTGCAGTATGGCTGGGCTGCATGGTAGATGAAAAACATAGCAGCCGACTGCCCATGCAGTATTCAAATAGCTTGTTACATAATTGTTGGATTTTGAAAGGAGACAAAAGCTTCACCTGCAAAAGTCCCTTGTGGTTTTGTGAAACATCTATTTCCCCGAAAAATCAAGTAATTTAATTTTAAACAGTTACAAATCTTCAATGGTGAGAGGAATGGACAAGAACTGCAGTTATCTCGGCCACAATGTGTGGACTTACCCATACTGTTTATTTACAATGTTCAGCAGCTAGTCATGTCCCAGAATTTCCTAGAAATGTTTTTGATCAATCAATTCAAATTTGAAAGCAAAAACAAAACCACAGAAACACATATTAAATGAGTTCAGTTTATGAGATATAAATTATCTACACATATCAATGTTATTATTTAGATGTGGACCTCATGTCTTGCTGCAAGCTTTATAGAAGTGTCTGTTGCTAGGCTGCATAACTTTCACACACATTTTACTTATTCTTTGCTGGCTCGTGACCACATTTGTTTTTCTTCTGTATAGAAAGTTGCTATGCATGTTTCTTTGTTTTGAAGCACAATAATTTAATTAATTTGTATCCGTCCTAGACACAACATCTGCATTGTGTAAGCATCAAGTTACTTTTATTACTACTTATCTGTGGTTCTACAATAGTCTTCAGGCTGGTAAATAGTCTACATTATATAGGACGGATTTTTTTTAATGAATTGTTCATACCATCCTTTTGTTTTAAAAGATGAGAAATCTACAGAGGATTAGCATGGTTTATTACACAAAGAAGTAGCACATAATTGTCATGTTGAAGATGGATAGTATTGCCGGTCAAGAATTCAGAAAAAATGTTGCTGGGCGAAAAGGTGCAAATCACAATACATTGTTAAGGGTATCAGAAAATATATTTTTTATGTTAAACATGTTAAAATAATTCACTTCTTGTTTGTTGTCTATACAGTTCCTCTAAAGAGGGAAGTCCTCTGTAAAGGCCCTGTCACACATAGCAATCTCGCTAGCGAGATCGCTGCTGAGTCACAACTTTTGTGACGCAACAGCGATCTCACCAGCGAGATCGCTGTGTGTGACAGCGATCAGCGACTGGCCCCCCTGCCGGTATCGCTGATCGCTGCAATAAACCTCTGGACATTTTTTTCGTTGCTGATCTCCCGCTGGCCAGCACGCATCGCTGCGTGTGACAGGCGGGAGACCAGCGATCAGCTGTAAAATAATAAAAAAAATAAAAAATATTGTTATTCTCACCTCCCGCCTCTCTCCACGCTCACAGTCCCAGTAATCCTTTGCAAGAATGACCTCAAGACTTCGCGATCCCGCGAGAACGGACGTCATCGTGGTAATTCTCGCAAAGGATTACTGGGACCGGAGCGTGGAGAGAGGCGGGAATGCTGCGTGGGACGTCAGAAGGTGAGAATACCAATATTTTTTATTTTAATTCTATTTTTGACATGAATATGGCATCAGAGCTAACGAACACGGCGATGCTGCGCGCGCGGCGTCGCTGTGCTGATCGCTGGTGAAGCTGTCTGTTTGACAGCTCACCAGCGATCACATAGCGACTTACCAGCGATCCTGACACATTGATATCGTTGTCGGGATCGCTGGTAAGTCGCTATGTGTGACTCCAGCTTAAGTACTGACCATCCGGCAGCATTGAGGCTAGAGCATACCAAGGCTTTCCTGCCTTTGTTTTGATGTTCCCTCTCCCTGCACATTGACCTCTGCACATGCCACAGAGTATGCCCCCAACACTTGAGTTATTGCGTCAAGTTTTCTGATGGAGGTTTATACATCCTGTGAATAAATATGTAAAATTGCTCAAGTAAAATGGCATAATATGAGACATAATGTACAGAAAACAGAAAAAAATTATATACAATAAAAATAAAAGTAAATGGAAATGTTACATGATTGCTATGTAGTTAGCACTGTTCAAATCCAACCTAGGACAATATCTTCATGGAGTTTTTAGGAACTTCTTTTGCTTGCGTGGGTTTCCTATGTTCCTCTGGATGTCTGATAAGTGTTGTGGAATGTTTGGATGCTATATAAGTAAACTAAATAAATAATTTAAAAGTTCCCATTATTAACACAACAAGAAAGACATGAATAAGAGGTGTTAACTAGGAAAACAGGAGACATTTTCCCCTCATCCAATTTTTTTTCAACATCAAACCTTTCATTAATTTCTGATAGCTGTGCTTTTGTAGGTTGTTATCAGGTTACTAGCAATCTTTTTAACAACATTTAAAAAATAACAGATGGACAACTTTTTTCATACCACTGAAATAAAGTCCCTCATCTCTATGAAAGACCTCATATTTTTAAGAAACTGTCAAGAAATTAAGGAGTGGTTGGAAATCCTGGTCTATACAAATTTACCTAGTTTTGTGGAGGACCATTGCGTGCCTTTGCTGTCCATCTGTGAAATTGGTTCCCTTTCTATTTTCTGATATTCATATGCTATTATTCCCCATAATATATTTACTACAAGCAGGACCGACTCCAGGGTTTCATGGGCCATTGGCGAAAGAGTCTTAGGGGGCCCCTTTAACACATACCACGATTCATGATGCATAGATATGGTAGAGATATATAGGTATAATACAATGCCAAAGATTTCACTTACTTTTTACATTACATGAATTACATCTATTGTGAATTCAACAATAGCTCAGAAACTGGTGAATTGTCACAGCGCACAGTGCATGCCCTGGGGGGATTCAAAACTTTAAATTTTAGACTTGACAGTATAGTCCTCCATACAGTATTATGGGCACCACAAAATCCTCCATATTATAAGCAACACATAGTCCTTAATGCGGTATAATGATCCTCATCTTGCTCCATACAGCCAAACAGTATAATGAGCTCATATATTGCTCCATACAGAATAATTGGACACATATAATGCTCCATACAGAATAATGGGCACCATATAATGCTCCATACAGAATAATGGGCCCCATATATTGCTCCATAGACAATGGGCCCCATATAGTGCTCCATACAGAATAATGGACCCCATGTAATTCTCTATACAGTATAATCGGCTCCATACAGAATGGGCTCCATGAGTAAAAAATAAGTAATCACATACTTACCTCTCCTCATTCCCCTCTGGCCACAGCTCCTGTCTCCTCAGCTCCGGTGTCTTCAGCCTATTCTGGCTCTCTTTACTGCACAGTGACAGAGGGCGCGCTGTAGTTACGTTATCACGCCCTCTGCCCTTAGACAAGACTCAGTAGACGTGGAAGAAACTGGTCCAGCGAGGAATGAGGAGAGGCTAGTATTTAAAACAGTTTAAAACACGAGGCCCCATAGCATGTCGGTGTCTCAGATGGCGAGTGAGCTTTCTCAGGGCCCAAGCACTTGCCCAGGTGTGCTGGGTGGTTACGCCAGCCCTGACTACAAGGGATATTTGTTTGGCACTGTATATCGGTGGTTTTTTTCAATGTCTGTTGGATGTTTCCATCTTCTCCATTCTATGAGGCTGTTGAAATCGGAGTGCAAGTGCAGTCTGATGTTTCCCATACACGCATTGCTTTTCAATATTGGATCAAAATCAGGCATGCAGAGATTTTTTCCTTGGACAGTTTCTATCAGAGTTAAAAATTGGACATGTGCTCAGCCCCATAAGCTAACATTACTCAGAGTAGAATCCAAAGTTTTATCGAATCGCATTCTGACTGCAAATACCCTCGTTTATAGCTGCCCATAACCCCTTTACCCCCAAAGGTGGTTTGGTTTGCATGTTAATGATCAGGCCAATTTTTACAATTCTGACCACTGTCCCTTTATGAGGTAATAACTCTGGAACACTTCAATGGATCCCGGTGATTCTGACACCGTTGTTTTCTCGTGAAATATTATACTACTATACTACAGTACACACTGAAGCTGCCCTCAATAAAGTCTCTAATGATCTTCTAACAGCTAAATCTAATGATAACTACTCCATGCTAATTCTCTTGGATCTCTCCGCAGCATTCGATACTGTGGATCATCAGCTCCTCCTCACTATGCTCCGCTCCATCGGCCTCAAGGACACAGTTATCTCCTGGTTCTCCTCCTATTTCTCTGACCACTCCTTTACTGTATCTTTTGCTGGCTCCTTCTCCTCTCTTCTTCCCCTTACTGTTGGGGTTTCTCAAGGATCAGTTCTAGGCCCCCTCCTCTTCTCTTTATATACTGCTCCATTGGTCAAACAATCAGTAGATTTGGGTTCCAGTACCATCTCTTTGCTGATGACACCCAATTATACACTTCTCCTGATATCACACCTGCCTTTTTGGAAAACACCAGTGATTGTCTTACCGCTGTCTCTAACATCATGTCCTCCCTCAATCTGAAACTGAACCTGTCAAAAACTGAACTCCTCGTGTTTCCTCCCTCTACTAACCTACTTATGCCCGACATTGCCATTTCCATCTGTGGTTCCACCATTACTCCCCAGCAACATGCCCGCTGTTTTGGAGTCGTACTTGATTCTGGATTTTAATTTGCCCCCCACAACTGATCACTGGCTCGCTCTTGTTATCTGCACCTCAAAAACATTTCTAGAATTCGACCCTTTCTTTCTTTCGACTCTGTAAAAACTCCTGTTTCTCTTATTCATTCTTGTCTGGACTATTGTAACTCTCTACTAATCAGTCTCCCTCTTACCAAACTCTCCCCTCTCCAATCTGTCCTGACTGCTGCAGCTAGGATCATATTCCTCACCAATTGTTATACCGATGCCTCTACCTTGTGCCAGTTATAACACTGGTTACCCATCCACTCCAGAATTCAGTATAAACTTATTACCCTCACCCACAAAGCACTCCATGGCTCAGCATCGCCCTACATTTCCTCCCTCATCTCAGCCTCCCACCCTACTAGTACCCTCCATTCTGCTAATGACTTGAGGTTAACATCCTCAATAATCAGAACCTCCCACTCCTGTCTCCAAGACTTTTCACGTGCTGCCCAAATTTTTTGGAATGCACTACTCAGGTTAATATGATTTGTTCAGACTGGCCTATCGCCTCGACGCATTAACCTAAATATCCCTGTGTGACGCATTCAAAATTTTTGCCATGACCAGGCATTTCGCATCATGGTCTCACATGCTTTAAGCATTTAATAGCCCCCTGTGTCTGTACTGTTACATATTTACACGGTTAACTGGTTCATGCAGCAACAGGAACACCCAATTCTTACACTCACCTTTCGTGTCTTCCCTTTTTCTTTATAGATTGTAAGATTGCGAGCAGGGCCCTCATTCCTCTTGGTATCTGTTTTGATCTATGTGTTTATTGGTATGCTGTAATGTCTGTTGTCTGTAGAATTCCCCTCTATAATCTAAAGTGCTGCGCTATAGAAATAAAATTATTATTATTATTATTGCTTCATGATAGTGGTAAAATTTCTTTGATATGACTTGCAATTATTTGTGAAAAAAACGGA
Organism: Dendrobates tinctorius; assembly: GCF_039654945.1. Lineage (NCBI taxonomy): Eukaryota > Metazoa > Chordata > Amphibia > Anura > Dendrobatidae > Dendrobates > Dendrobates tinctorius. The sequence goes on from NW_027361908.1 coordinate 11,790,372, forward strand.
AATTTGGCGAAAATTTTGAAAATTTAGCAATGTTTCAAATTTGAAATTTCATGCCCTTAAAGCACAGAGATATATCACATAAAATACATAATAAGTAACATTTCCCACATGTTTGCTTTACATCAGAACAATTTTGGATCTAAAATTTTTGTTAGGAAGTTATACGGGTTAAAAGTTAAACAGTGATTTCTCATTTTTACACCATTTTTTTAGGGACCACATCACATTTGAAGTCACTTTGAGGGGTCTATATGATAGAAAATACCCAAAAGTGACACCATTCTAAAAACTACACCCCTCAAGATGCCTCAAAACCACATTCAAGATGTTTATTAACCCTTCAGATGCTTCACAGGAATTTTTGGAATGTTTACAAAAATGAACATTTAACTTTTTTCCATAAAAAAATTAATTCCAATCCAATTTTCTTTATTTTCCCAAGGGCAACAGGAGAAATTGGACTCCAAATGTTGTTGTGCAATTTGTCCCGAGTACGGTGATACCCCACACGTGGGGGTAAACCACTGTTTGAGCGTGTGGCAGAGATTGGAAGGTAAGAAGCGCCAGATTTTACTGTTATGGTTTTCAGGTTCCATGACCATGAGGTGGGCAGTGAGGACAAAATAACTACATTTTTAACACCAATATTTTGTTTTAGTCAAACATTTTACATTTTCACACAAGAAGTGGGTAAAAATAGCAAAAAAATGTTTTCCACAATTTCTATTGAACGTGGAAATACCCCATATGGGGCTGTACAGTGCTACTTAGCCATGCGGAGAAACTTGGGAGGAACGGAGCGCTATTTGCCTATTCAAGTGAATGGGTCTGTGTACATGTCAGCACAGGCCACGAAACATCTATTTCACATGCATATGCATAACACAGGGATAAATGTTGGGGTAAAACATTGTTTTGGCGCATGGCAGAGCTCGGAAGGGTAAGAGCTCCGTTTTACATTTTCAACTCAAAATTGGCTGGAATTAAGATCGGACACCATGTCGCATTTGGAGAGCCCCTGATGTGCTCTCATTATTCTCCCCTGCTCTGCTGGCGATCGGCGCAAGCAGGAGAGATTGATGAGAGCCGTGTTCAGCACCCAGCGCCAGGGAACAGCACTTACTGTAACGCTTCTATCCTTTTGATCCTGTTATTCCACTTTTTGTTTGGTTGTATAATGATAAAGCATTGTTTTTTGCCTTTATTTTTTATGATGTTCACTAAAGAGGTTAATTAGTGGGACAGTCTTATAGATCGAGTCATTACGAAGGAGGGAATATTAAATATGTGTACTTTTATTGTTTAGATTTTTTTTCATTCAAATATTTATTTAATGATAGCATATACTGCTCTGGCAAAAAAGAGACCACTTTCAAATGTTCAGTTTATCTGATTTTTCTCTTTATAGGTATATTTTTGAGTAAAATGTAAATTGTTCTTTTAGTCTACAAACTTTTGACAACATGTTTCCAAATTTCCAAGCAATAAATTTTGTATTTTTTCTGACAACGAAAATTAGACAAAATTTAAAAAAAACAGTGCTTTCAGACCTCAGGTAATGCAAAGAAAACAAGTTCATAATCATTTAGAAACAACAATACTAATGATTTAACTCAGGAAGACTCCTGAAATCAATATTTTGTGGAATAACCATGATTTTTAATCACAGCTTTGATGCATCTTGGCATGCTTTCCACCAGTCTTTCACACTGCTTCTGGCGCAAAAATTTTAGCAGTTCTTCTTTGTTTGGTGGTTTGTAACTTTCAAGTTTGCAGAATGGGCTGCCCATGACAGGGTTTTGATGTAGTGGTCTCTTAATTTTTGCCAGAGCTGTATATTGAATTTTTTATTATTTTTTTATTTTTTACAATTATTTAATTTTTTTTTTACTTTTTTCTGACTTTTTTTGCTTTGTCCCACTATGGGAGAATCATTTTTTGCAGGCTGATCGCTTCTATAGCATGCAGATGAAGCAGCATCTGCATGCTATAGAATCTGTCAGGGCTGCACTTACTGCACTGACACTGAGAGACTTCCTGATCATGCACTGCACATGGCAGGAAATTTCTTACCTCTGGCAACCCGGATGTCATCATGATGACATTGGGTTACCATGGCAGCGATCGGGACCCCACGTCACGCCGTGGGGTCTCAGATCCAAAGGCAGAGTAGCTGTCAGCCCTCTGCCTGCTCCCAGAATGCTGCGATTGTGTTTGATTGCAGCATGTCGGGGGTTAAAGTGCCGGGAGCGGTCAATGACCACTCCTGACACCTAGTGCCTGGTGTCAGCTGTGAGAATCAGCTGACACCTGGCGGCGATCAGCCGCGCACCCACCGTGTGCGTGGCTATTCGCGATGACGTACTATACCGTCCATGGTCAAATTGTGCCGGGTCACATGGGTGGTATAGTACGCCAGAAGGAAGAGAGGGGTTAATGTGAAATTTATTTGAGACCAGCCTGAGCTTGACTTCTAAAATACTCATTTTAATATCAGAGCGCACAACTTCACAACTGATTATACAGCCATTCTGACACAGACTTTTTAAAGTAATTTCATGCTATTCAGGTCTAAAAGATCTATCTGTCTAATAATGTGTGCAGTTTTATTGTGAAATTGTGCGGATGATATCACTGATCAGTGTCCTTAGTTGTTGGGTGAGGAGTGGCTCAAGCATGTTATATTTTCTGATATTATCTTTGGTCAAGAGAAAAATGATTTTGAGCCACTAGTAATGTAGGTATAATTGTGTCTTGGCTAATGAATAGAAAAAAATGAAAAGTACTTATAGAGTTTATGGACACAAATAATAGGAATGCTTTAAAAATGTAAAGCTAGAGTCGAATACTACTAATCTGAAAGGGGATGTAAAAGAATGTCAAAGGCATAATAAAACATTCACAGAAAAAGAGAATGAGGTACCCCAAGGAAAGCACTGAGATTCAAAGCACAGCACAAGCTTTCTACTTTAGGAAAAATATGGTAATTAGTGTTAACGGTTAAGGTATTCCCTTATGCACGCTTAATACATGCCATATGTGTTATTGAGGGGATTCTACCAAGACTAACAAGTTCCAGAAGCTACTTAAACAGCAAGCTGGCTAGTGCATCGCATGACCCCAACAATGCCACTTAATTTTGAAGGGAATTGGTCACTAGGTTTATTCTGCCTAATCTGAAGACAGTATGACAAAATTACAGAACCCCCATATTTCAATGATTGTGAGGCAAATAATAATAAAAAAAATTCTCATGGGCACAATGAAGACAAGGATGAAAAGGTGTAGAAAAACAATGAATATTTATTAAAAGATAGTGACGCTTTTTAAAATCGATCTGATTTCTTCCTCAGGCTATCAGGAAGAAAGATGGAGTTTCCATCCTGGACCCCATTCTAATATTATGACCTCCATCCTTGGCCCCATTCTGGTCCAATGACCCCCAATCTGGTATAATGGCTCCCATCTTGGACCTCTTCCTTGTATAATGAACCCAATCTTGGGCCTCTTCCTGGTCTATTGAATCCCATCCATGACCCCATTCTGGCATAATGAGCCCCATCCTGCGCCCCTTCTCAGTACAATGATTCCCAGCCTGGACCCCAGTCTGGTATAATGACAACCATCTTGGGATGCTTCCTTGTAAATTAACTCCATGTTGGGCCACTTCCTCATAATGTACATTCAGTTTTCCAAAATCAAAAAAATAAGCAATTTTTCTTACCTTCATCTGTGAATACAACAGGAGTCCTCTTCTATACCTTTTTTTTGGACATTACTGAGGTCCACAGACAAAGCCAGCAGGGCACATGTCCTACAAATGTGTTGTGCACTGCTTCTATTGTTGCTCCATGCAAGAGTATAGCATTCTAATTAATATTTTTTCACTAGCTAAAAGTGAAAAAGCCTGCTGTATCCCATATTTTATCTAGTTAGCTAGGAGGTTGTATATCAGTCAGATAGTGTAGTGTCCAGTGTGGCTGTTAAATTTAGCTTCTAGCATTTCTTTTTGTCCATTACTGAGGTCCACATACAAAGCCAGTAGGGCACATGTCCTACAAGTGTGTTGTGCACTGCTTCTATTGTGCTCCATGCATGAGTAAAGTATTCTAAGTAATATTTTTTCACTAGCTAAATGTGAAACAGCTGGTTGTGTCCCACCTTGTCATTTAGTGCGTGGTATTGTGAACTGGTCTGCAGACCTAGAGCGCATTAAAAAATTAAAAATTTTTCTGTTGCCAAATGTGAAACAAGACTGCATATTGGTCGAAACGTTGCATCATGGCAGAATAAAGTTTGCTTGAATTTTTTCATCACCTGCTTGGACGCTGTTCCTTTTTTATTTGTTGGACTGTCTCATTTACAAATGGGTCTTTGAATCTGGAGAGAGCATCCTATTATTGATGTGCTGTCAGCTGCTTTTCTATTGGATTGCTGTATCCCACCTTGTCATTTAGTGCTGTGGTGACATGAAACTGTCTGCAGACCTAAAGCACATTACAAAAAATCTATTTTTTTCTGTTGCTAAATGTGAAACAGACAGCTGTATCCCACGTTGTCATTTTGTGGCGATGATATAAACCTGTCTGCAGACCTAAAGTGCATTAAAGAAAAATTCAAATTTTTTCTGTTGCTGAATGTGATACAGCCCACCGTATCCCACATTGTCATGTTGTGGTGGTGATTTCTACCTGTCTGCACACATAATGTGTATTAAAAAAATTAGGATATTATCCGTTGCTGAATGTGATACAGCCCGCCGTATCCCACAATGTCATGTTGTGGCTGTGATATGAACCTGTCTGCAGACCTAACGTGCATTAAAAATAATTATAATAGTTTCTGTTGCTGAATATTATACAGCCCGCCATATCCCACGTTGTCATTTTGTGGCAGTAATATGAAGCAGACCTCAAGCACATTAAAATATTTATTTTTTTCTGTTGATAAACATGATAAAGTCCGCTGTATTCAACCTTTACATTTAGTGGCGTTGAAATTGTTGCACATTAAAATTAATTTATTTTATTTTTTTAACAAATGTGATACAGCAGCCGAGATCTGAGTTTGAAATTGTTTTGAGCTTATCTTCTAGATTATGTGCATCTTGGCATTCAATTTCTCATGGCCATCTTTTACACCTAGCTTGAGACGTGCATCTGTTACACATATCTTCCCGGGATCATCAAACGCTCTCTGGTAATTGGTATTTTTAAATGAGTAATCATTGTAGGCTGAATCCTGGATCTCATACTTCTCATAGTCTCCCTGTTATTGATCCTGTTGTACGTTCCCATTCCCGCCATCGTCATGGCTCTTTTCCTGATCAGTTCATGTAAAGACATGTTGGCCATATTTCTCCAGCAAACCTGCACCTTACCAGCAGAAACTGTAGGAAAAACAATCTTGTACATTATATAGGCCTCATCCACACTAAAAAAAAATATTTTATGTTACTAACCAAATACAGAAGGGGAGATCTCAGCTTGAAATTGTTTTAAACGTCTAGTCAATGTTACACAGGCCTTATCGACAGGCCCCCCAAAAAATTCTTCTGTCACTAACGTCATACGGTAGGGGACATCTCACTTTGAAATTGTTTGGAGCATCTAGTCAATGTTATACAGGCCTTATCGACAGTCCCAAAAAATTCTTATGTTACTAATCTCATACAGTAGGGGATATCTCATGTTGAAAGTGTTTGGAGCATCTAGTCAATGTTATACAGGCTTTATCCACACCAAAAAATAAATAAATAAAAAATTACTAATGTCGTACAGTAGGGGACATCTCACTTTGAAATTTTTGGGAGCAGATCATCATTGTCATACAGGACTCATTGACACTGAAACAATTCTTTCTGCTATGAGTAACGTGACTAATCACGCCATATTTCACCTTCTAATTTTGTTCGGCTGAAATTCAGCTGTGTGCAGAGTAAAAAAATCTATTTTTAGTTGCTAATAGTGTGATCCTAGCACACTATCTGAGCAACATGACTGGGAAAAAGGCTTGGTGTTGGAGGTGTATGTGGTGTAGGTGTTAATGTTTTTTGAAAGCACTAGTGAACCACTAGCGTGACGTCCTATCCAAAGACAACTGCAACTTCTGTTACTGGATATTGTATTTTTTAGTGTGCTACATTGTTGTTGCGTAATTGCAGTATCTTAATTGGAGCTTATGTGCCTGCTGTTGCTCCTGGAGATATTAACACTAATTTGTGGGAATGTGAATAGTCCTGCTTGGGTGTCCATCTGCTGGGTTGGGTGTAGTGGAAGACCTGTCGGTCCCTATTATACTATTTCTACTGTGGTAGAAATTAAATTTAAAAAAGCAACAATATCCATACCTCTCCGCCGTTCAGTCATGTCCCCTGTTACAATCCATCTGAAGGGGTAAATAGTTTACAGGCTGAGACAGTAGCAGAGGAATTGCTGTACCATCAGGTTGAGGATGCGAACCATGCAAGGCATGTGTGTAAAGTTGGCCGCGCAGGGCCACCACCAGGTTTCCACTATTGTCGCACACGACCTTTCCTGGCTCCAGGTTGAGTGTAGACAGCCATTGCTCAAACTCGGCATGGATAGCTGTTCACAACTGTAGATCTGTATGACTGCGATCCCCAAGGCATATTATTGTAGACACTGCCTGATCTCTGGCTGCGCAGTATGGAGTTGGGAGAGGAATTCTCTCTGCAGTGTTGGAGCGTGTGTTTTATTAAGGCAGGGGTTGAGGGCACAGGTGGAGGCCCTAGAGGAGGTGGAAGAGGCAGAAGCACTGCAGAAACCATTATATACAGAGGTTTGTTCCACAAACCCTGGGGATTCCAAAACTTGATGTCTAGTGACACTTTTGTGTCTACTGCTTTAGTTCTCCATGTGTGCTAGTTTTGTTCTCCAACCCAAGGTATTTAGTAGTTTAGTTCTCCAATCCATGTTGTCTGTTACTTTATTTCTCCATGTTCTGGTGTTAATTTGTTTAGTTATGCAGTTTTAGATGTTTAGTAGTGTAGTTCTCCAACCCCTGTTGTCTATTAGTTTAGTTATCCATCTTATGGTGTTTATTTCTCCATCCCCAAGTGCCCTGAAAGCCTTGGGGATTGCAAGACTTGTGGAGCAGCCCCTTCCCCAACTGCCCCTACAGCCACCAGAGTCAACCAGTGCCAGTCATCTAGATGTAACTCCCCTGTTCATGCTTGTTCGTCCTGGTGTCATTGCTGAAATGCACCCTGGAAGACAGAATTTTTCAGGGAATGGGTGATGTTGTCTTTGACGTTGCTGTAGCGCATGCACATCTTTCTTAGAGAAGTAATGGTAACTGAGCAACTAGTACTGGGGGGCCTGCGACTCTCATCAGCTTTCGGAAACCATCTGTATCCATAAGGTGGAAAGGCTGCATTTCCGTGACCAATAGATTGGAGTGGCCATGCAATAATCACAGAGATCACAGACCACACATCATACAGAAAAAAGCTTGGTGATCTTTTTAGTGCCCCTATCATCCACGCAATTACACAATTGGGCAAAGAATCATCTGAGGAGGCTGCAGGCTGTTTACATTAATTAGTTCTCATAAAAGTAATAATGAGCGTACTGCTTATCCACATCCAGATTAGAACACATGGAATATGTGGATATCCTGCCGTATGATCACTGCTAACTCCACGATAATCCCTACACTCCTCGCTGCCGACAACAATCCTGTTTTTAAACCAATAAATAAATACAGGCCAATTGGACACCATTCTTCTTTTGAGGTTCACACCATCAGGGTTTTCCATCCCCTCTCCCTTAGAGAAGCAGTCATATACCGGCCCCCAAGCTCACCCACCCACTTGATTGACCACTTTTATGCGTTGAGGCCAAACTTTATGTCCTCAGAATTGACAACCCTTATCCTGGGAGAATTCAACAGCTCCACCTCCCTAACTGCATCCTAGGTTCTATCTCTAGCGAATTCTCGTGGCCTCTCACAACTTTCAAACTCTAAGACACACAAAGACGGTAACACCCCTGATCTGGACTTTGTCCTGTTCAGTTCAATCACCTACCTAGATGATTCACCTCTTACATCTGTTTAGGGCGGCCTATCACGTTCCCTAATCAAAGTCCTTTTTATATATATATAGCCTATTATAGCTTATTCTCTACTTCTCTGAGCATAATTCACCAGCAATCTCAACTGTACCCAAAAGGCTCATGCAGCCCCATTTCCTCAAGATGGTTGTACCATCAATGTAAATAAGCTCCTGTAATTTGTGTCACCCCCAACTCATTGTATATTGTAAGCTCTGAAGAGCAGGGTTGTCATTATTATTGCTTTAATTGTGTGATTATCTTAAACTTGGTAACTTTTGACTGTGTTATATGAACTGCTGACTTGTAAAGCCATGTGGAATGTGTTTGTGATATATAAATAAAGGTTATTATTACTAGTAGATTGAAGATGGTGAAATTCAAGCTGTTAACTTTGCTGTGTGTAGGAGTAAATAATCTTTTACCTGAGCAACAGTGCACACGAGGGTTTGCTATAGTGATAACACAAGGTGGAGTAGGGTGAACACGACAAGCTTCTGGACTGTGAGAGAGGTGCAGATGGAGATATTATGGTGGACTGAGAAAGATGTGGTATGCTTGGTATGTAAGATCAGTCAAAAACAGCAGGCATGTCCAATTTCGCATCAGCTGACAGGCTTTCAGTCATCACAACTGTAGGGGGTTAACAAGTAGAGGTTCTACGGCCGGAGACCTGTGTGACAATACTTGCCAGAATTGCGTTTATTGGATTACACGCTGGAGATTTTTTCTCCTCTTCCATTTTTCATTGTGAACCACGCCTCTGATCAATGCGGCTCCGTGCGTGCTCAATCAGAAAAACCTGCAGAAGACTGGTGAGCTGACTATTTTCCTTTTCCCCGTTACCTATGCTATTGACCTTCACCCAACGTTGTTAACATCTGTTGACGAGGGTTTGGTTTATGCTCGGACCAAACTTCGTCCGGCCATGGATTTAGCCATCGGTGCAGATGATTTCCTCCTCTTGACTATGTGAATCTTTAGCTTACACTTACTATGCCCATGGCATGCAATGTGTGAAGAGATCTGCAGCCTCAGCCATCTGTGGTTCCCGACAGTCAGTTGGGTGCTTGGAGAGTTGTACTATGGGGGAAAAAAAGGGTAATTGGGGTGCCACCACTGAGCACTGTACTTTGATGTGATATTAAGGTGGAGGAAGATGAGCAGAGGCCATTTGATGCAGCGCTTGCCATCTACTGGAGCACATGTTCTTTAAGGCCCTAATCTGCAAAGCGTACCGTTGTACGGCTGCAAAAGAAAGGGAGCGGAGTTGCCCCTGCAGTAACAGAAGTTGTAAAAATGCTGCGAAAATGCTGAGTGCAGCAAAACAAACCAACTTATCATCCCTTATATCATACCTGTCTCACAACCCTAAACAACTATTCAGAACTTTCAATTCTTTCCTGTGTCCACCAGTTCCCCTTCCCTCTCATCTCAGCTGAATACTTTGCCTTAACGCCTGTGAACTTGACACAATAATGTCCCAACTCATTCCAAACTTTACCACACTCTTGATCAGAAGCCTAACCCACCTCTTCATCCTGTCACTAACACTGGTGTCTTCCATCCTGATTGAAACATATCTCGATAACACCCATCCTCAAAAAGCCCACCCTTGACCCATCCTCTGTGTCTACCTATCGCCTCACATCATTTCTCCCCTATGCCTCCAAACTACTGGAAAAACACATCCATTTTGAACTGTCCTCCCACCTCAACTCTAGCTCTCTTTGACCGCTTACAATCTGACTTCAGACCGTACCATTCCACTGAAACTGCTCTGACTAAAGTCGCCAATGACCTACTAACCACCAAATGAAAAGACGCGAGTTTGTCCTCCTCCTTCTCCTGGACCTAGCATCTGTATTTGACACAGTAGACCATTCCCTCTTACTACAGACTTTATGATATGCTGACATTACAGACTTGGTCCTTTGTTGGATCTCCTTATACCTAACAGACAGGATATTCAGTGTCTCCCACTCACACACCTCCTCCTCATCTCACTCCCTATGTGCCGGTGTCCACCAAGGTTCAGTTGTAGGACCGGGAACTATGCTTAGAGGGAGCATGTGCGTGCTCCCTCCCTCCTAAAGGGACTGCCCACATCAATCTAAGGTATTCTCAACCTATAGCTGGGCGACACCTTCTATTTAAGGCTTCTCCTCCAATATGGATGTGCCTGAGCTACGTTGTTATTTTGCCTTGCATGCTTGCTAATTGTCCAGTTCCCCAGCTCCGCCGGTCTGCTTGTCTACACTGTACCCGTCTGCTCTTATCTGTCTGTGCCAATCTGCTTGTACATGTCTGCGCTCTTCTGTCCATCAGCCGGTCCAGATTGCACCTGCCAGTGCCCAACTGTCTAGCACCCAATCCAGCCCGCACCTGCCAGTGCATTTCTGTTTCTCAGCTGGTCCCATCTGCATCCATGGTCCAGAGTCCCTACAGTGCCTGCCTGCATTTTTCATCCCTCCTTTGGGCCATAACAGCGTACCCACTGTAGGGGGTCAGCTACTACCTTCTGTAGGTCAGCCATGGAGTGCCACCTCTTCATACCTCCTTTGGTTGCAGTTTTCACCTGCTGCCACTTGTCTGAGTAGGGATTTGGTAGGCTTTGGGGACCCTCTGCCATTCTTCTTTGCAAGATCCTCTCCAGTTTCGTAAGGTTGGATGGTGAACATTGGTGGACAGCCATTTTCATGTCTTTCCAGAGCTGCTCAATTGGGTTTAGGTCAGGGCTCTGGCTGGGCCATCTAAGAATTGTCATAGAGTTGTTCTGAAGCCACTCCTTTGTTATTTTAGCTGTGTGCTTAGGGTCATTGTCTTGTTGGAAGGTGAACCTTCGATCAAGTCTGAGGTCCAGAACACTCTGGATGAGGTTTTCATCCAGGATATCTCTGTACTTGGCTGCATTCATGTTTCCTTCCATTGCAACCAGTTGCCATGTCCCTGCAGCTGAAAAACATCCCGATAGCATGATGCTGCCACCACCATGTGTCACTGTTGGGATTGTATTGGGCAGGTGATGAGCAGTGCCTGGTTTTCTCCACACATACCTCTTACAATTATCACCAAAAAGTTCTATCTTCATATCATCAGACCAGAGAATCTTATTTCTCATAGTATGAGAGTCGTTCATGTGTTTTATTTTGCAAACTCTATGCGGGCTTTCTTATGTCTGGCACTGAGGAGATGTTTCCATCAGGCCACTCTGCCATAAAGGTCTGACTGGTGGAGGGCTGCAGTGATAGTTGACTTTTTGGAACTTTCTCCCATCTCCCTACTGCATCTGTGGAGCTCAGCTACAATGATCTTGGGGTTCTTCTTTACCTCTCTCATCAAGGCTTTTCTCCCATAATTGCTCAGTTTGGCTGGATGGCTAGGTATAGGAAGACTTCTGTTGGTCCCAATCTTCTTCCATTTAAGGATTATGGAGGCCACTGTGCTCTTAGGAACCTTGAGTATTGCAGAAATTCTTTTGTAACCTTGGCCAGATCTGTGCCTTGCCACAATTTTGTCTCCTAGCTCCCTGGCCAGTTCCTTTGACCTCATGATTCTCATTTGGTCTGACATGCAGTGTGAGCTGTGAGGTCTTATATAGACAGGTGTGTGCCTTTACAAATCAAGTCCTATCAGTTTAATTAAACACAGCTGGACTCCAATGAAGGAATAGAACCATCTCAAGGAGGATCACAAGGAAATGGACAGCATTTGACTTAAATATGAGTGTCTGAGCAGAGGGTCTGAATACTTATGACTATGTGATATTTCAGTTTTTCTTTTTTAATAAATTTGCAAAAATTTCTACATTTCAGTTTTTTTCAGTCAAGATGGAGTGCAGAGTGTAAAATTAATGAGAAAAAACAATGAACTTTTTTGAATTTACCAAATAGCTGAAATGAAACAAAGAGTGAAAAATTTAAAGGGGCCTGAATACTTTCCATACCCACTGTATATGATATTTGTGCAACCTGAGTGTGGCTGAGTATGAAAGCAGGTTGAGCTGTTGCATGTGGTATCAAGGTTCCCAACACAGGAGGCCTACACCGATCCCCCGCCCTCCTCGTCTTACTGTGACGTTCAATTGAAAGCTGTAAATGTTGTCACAGACCCCGAAACCTCATGCCTTGCTGATTGCTGCAGTGTCATGCACCATTTAGTACTGTGGGTAAATTGAGGCCACTTTCTTGGTGTCTGACCCTAATTTAATGTGTTTTGGCAGCATTTGGGGCCCTTATAAGGTGTTGTGCATGCGTTTGTTTTTGCCTCCCATTGAGATGAATGGCATTTGGTTACGTTCGGCAAATATTCGATGAATTAATCAGTGAATATTACAAATTTGGCGATCGTAATCTGAACTGAACATTCAAATTTTCACTCATCTCTAATCATTACGCCCCTGAGTGCTCCTATTCTGTCTTCTATTCCATTGGTGTATAATTTACTGGGTCTTCCACCGTAGTTTTTATTAAATTACAAGGTACCAGATGTGGTACAAGCCGAGCTCTGGAGTCCTTTAATTTATGTGCACGTAATATCAAGTCTGATGTTTATGAGTCTTTAGCTTACCTGCAACTTTTTGACTATGCAGAGTATAGAAAGAAAATTGTCAATGAGTGGCAGGCTACTCAGATACAAAACCTCATAGCTGAATTCAAATTGTAACTGTTGAAATGTGATAGGTGAAGCCATGATAGCATGTGGGTTTCTATCACTACTTCCTTTTTACTGGGTCACCACTTATGTTTAGAACCGGCGAGAAAGTATAATATCAGTGCACATTGAAAGCAAAGCAGGGACAACATATTGAGCATGCACTGGTACTGACAACTATCGCATGCTCAGTATAGCAGAGAATAGTCCTGCCCTGAAAGGGTTGTCAACGATGACTATGTGCTTCAAGGTGGAGACAGCAGCTGCAGCAGTTACTGCAGCATCATCTTTTTGATGAAATCTTGTTTTAGAATTCCCAGAGAATGCTTGGAGACTCAACACAAAGTAAGAAAAACACAGATAGAAAGTTAAAGTAGAAAGGAAAGAGTAGGAATTTTTTTACTTGAAGTACAGTGATGAGCAACAGGGTTACAATATTTTGTACTTTTGATTTTCAGGCTCTTTATCTCACCATCCACTACTGCTTTGAAGGTGAGACTACCATAATTTTATTGACACTTATCTTGGCCATCTCATAGATAATTTTGACTTGCAACTATTTTGCATATAATTAGTTATGCAGATTCTTGTCGTCACTGCATTATTACTGTTTAGCTTCTGGTGGTGGACAAATATTTTCCTTTCTGTATACTATAAGCTACAGCCTGTTTTCACATTCCCAATAGCTCATTGTGTTACTAGGTTGATTCACAAGTGAAAGATCATTGGTTTAGATTGAGTAGCAACCATGAAGAAGATTTCCCAAGAAAAGAGAAACAACATCATCCAGTTCATCGATAACTGTCTCTCAGCCAAGAAAATTGCCAAACTGTATCATGTGAGTGCTATGACAGTTGTAAGTCCTCCTCTCACGGCAGCACCCTGGATTGTTTTAGCGGCCTCTTGGCGCTGCAGCCCCTTGCAGATTCTGCTCCATACAGCGTGGCTTCTCTCTCCCTAAGGCCTGTTTCATCCAGTCATATTGTATCCAGCCCCTTTGATAGACTCGAGCTCCAGTCCTTACAAAATAAACAGGATTTCATTCCTGCCTTAGGATATCTTTTACCCTACTGTATCTCTGACAGTCTACTCTAAAAGAAACAAAAAGACCTTTCTGATGAAGGTCCGTTGTTGGACCGAAAAACGTTCATATGATATGAGTCTATTTTTGTCTGGATGCACAATAAAGAAAAAATTACTTCTCCGATTTTGAGTGCCAAGTATTTTTGTATAAGTTGAAAGAATACAAAATGAAGTCTTCTATCCATTCAAAATCCAAGAAGTGTACATTCAGGCAAAATATCGGAGTCAACAAGATTTCTCATCACTAGGTCTATCAGTTCTGGCACAGCAAACACGACAGTGGGGGTGATTTGTATGCTTCGTAATAGTGAGATCATAAACGTCCATGCAAGCACCGTGCGATGCACATTACAAAAGTTTGGAATGGAGGCCTGAAAAAAGATGAAGAAGCCTTGACTGCAATATTATCATAAAAAGTGTTGGTTCGAGTTTGCAGTAAAGTGGACAGTAGAAGATTGCAAATGGGTGATTTAAAGCGCTAAGACTAGAGTTGAGCGATACCGTCCGATACTTCAAAGTATCGTATCGGATGGTATCGGCCGATCTTTAAAAAAAGTATCGGTATCGCCGATTCCGATACCGGAAGTCCCATTCAAGTCTATGGGACTTCCGGTATCGGAATAAGAAAAACCCTTTCCTGCCCTTGTACAGCCTCTCTGGGGTCTGTACGGGCCTTTCGGGGGGCTGTGCCGGCCTGCCAGGGGGTCTGTGCAGGCTCCGGTGGTCTGTGCCGGCCTGCCGGTGGTCTGTGCAGGCTCCGGTGGGCTGTGCCGGCCTGCCGGGGGGCTGTTCAGGCTCCGGGGGGCTGTGCCGGCCTGCCGGTGGTCTGTGCCGGCCTGCCGGTGGTCTGTGCAGGCTCCGGGGGGCTGTGCCGGCCTGCCGGTGGTCTGTGCAGGCTTCGGGGGTGTGTGCAGGCATCGTCCGATGGGACTACAAGTCCCATCGGGCGATGCCTGCTACCATGACAGTGATTGACACATTAGCCAATGATGGGACAGTAGTAGTCCCATCATCCGGCTAATGTGTTAAATGTAAAAAAAAAAAAAAAAAAATTACATGCTACATACATGCTACATTCATACAACATGCATACTACATACATGCTACATTCATACTACATACTACATACTACATACATGCTACATTCATACTACATGCAACATACATACTACATATATACTACATACATACTACATACTACATACATGCTACATTCATACTACATAAATACTACATGCAACATACATACTACATATATACTACATACATACTACATATATACTACATGCATGCTACATACATACTGCATGCTACATACATACCACATATATACTACATACATACTACATACATACTACATGCATGCTACATGCATGCTACATGCTACATACATAACACATATATACTACATGCATGCTACATACATACTACATGCTACATACTACATATATACTACATGCATGCTACATACATACTACATGCTACATACATACTACATATATACTACATGCATGCTACATACATACTACATGCTACATACATACTACATATATACTACATGCATGCTACATACATACTACATGCTACATACATACCACATATATACTACATACATACTACATGCTACATACATACTACATATATACTACATACATGCTACATACATACTGCATGCTACATACATACTACATACATACTACATACATACTACATGCATGCTACATACATACTACATGCATGCTACATACATACTACATGCATGCTACATACATACTACATGCATGCTACATGCATGCTACATACTACATATATACTACATGCATACTACATACATACCACATACATACCACATACATGCTACATACATGCTACATACTACATACATACTACATACATACTACATGCATGCTACATACATACTACATGCATGCTACATACATACTACATGCCACATACATACCACATACATACTACATACATACTACATGCTACATACATACCACATATATACTACATACATACAATACATTCATACAATACATACATAGACATACAGTACATATAACATAGAGTAACATACTTACCAATACTTGTCACATTGTTCCCCGAAGCCATTGTCTTTTCCGGAATAAATATTAACATAACAAACCACAAAAATACTCACCCACGATCCGAAGCAGTCCACGAGTGTGTCCCACGACGATCTTGGGTAGAGAACTGCAGCATCAGATGATGCTGCCGTTCTCTACGGGCTGCAGGAATCCAATGACGGAAGGTAGGTATCCTTCCGCACTGTATTCCTCCACCACTTAAAAAAAAAAAAAAAGTCCCTAGTCTCACTTTATGCCATTGCTGTGTGGGAATTTCCCACGCAGCAATGGCATAAAGTGAGACTAGGGACTTTTTTTTTTTAAGTGGCGGAGGAATACAGTGCGGAAGGATACCTACCTTCCGTCATTGGATTCCTGCAGCCCGTAGAGAACGGCAGCATCATCTGATGCTGCAGTTCTCTACCCAAGATCGTCGTGGGACACACTCGTGGACTGCTTCGGATCGTGGGTGAGTATTTTTGTGGTTTGTTATGTTAATATTTATTCCGGAAAAGACAATGGCTTCGGGGAACAATGTGACAAGTATTGGTAAGTATGTTACTCTATGTTATATGTACTGTATGTCTATGTATGTATTGTATGAATGTATTGTATGTATGTAGTATATATGTGGTATGTATGTAGCATGTAGTATGTATGTAGTATGTATGTGGTATGTATGTGGCATGTAGTATGTATGTAGCATGCATGTAGTATGTATGTAGCATGCATGTAGTATGTATGTAGTATGTAGCATGTATGTAGCATGTATGTGGTATGTATGTGGTATGTATGTAGTATGCATGTAGTATATATGTAGTATGTAGCATGCATGTAGCATGCATGTAGCATGCATGTAGCATGCATGTAGTATGTATGTAGCATGCATGTAGTATGTATGTAGCATGCATGTAGTATGTATGTAGTATGTATGTAGTATGTATGTAGCATGCAGTATGTATGTAGCATGTATGTAGTATATATGTAGTATGTATGTAGCATGTAGTATGTATGTAGCATGCATGTAGTATGTATGTAGTATATATGTAGTATGTATGTAGCATGTAGTATGTATGTAGCATGCATGTAGTATGTATGTAGTATTTTTTTTTTTTTTTTTTTTTAACATTTAACACATTAGCCGGATGATGGGACTACTACTGTCCCATCATTGGCTAATGTGTCAATCACTGTCATGGTAGCAGGCATCGCCCGATGGGACTTGTAGTCCCATCGGACGATGCTTGCACAGACCCCCGGACATCAGCACAGCCCCCCGGCAGGCCGGCACAGCCCCCCGGCAGGCCGGTACAGACCCCCACAGGGTGCACAGACCACCGGCAGGCCGGCACAGCCCCCCGGCAGGCCGGTACAGACCCCCACAGGGTGCACAGACCACCGGCAGGCCGGCACAGCCCCCCGGCAGGCCGGTACAGACCCCCATAGGGTGCACAGCCCCCCGGCAGGCCGGCACAGCCCCCCGGCAGGCCGGTACAGACCCCGGGCAGTCCACACAGCCCCCCGGCAGGCCGGCACAGCCCCCCGGCAGGCCGGCAGAGACCCCCGGAAGGCCCGAAATGACGGCGCATCATGATGCGCACACACCGCGCATCATGATGACGTCAGTCTGTCAATCAACTTGGAACTTCCGATTCCGATGCCGAATTCCGATATTGAAAAAATATCGGAAGTCGGTATCGGAATTCCGATACAGCAAGTATCGGCCGATACCCGATACTTGCGGTATCGGAATGCTCAACACTAGCTAAGACCAAAGTCAGCAGACTATGCTGGAAGGGAGAAATGAGTCTGGAAGAAACAAGGGAAAACGGGGTTAATGGATCGATAAATTGAAGGAACTATCAAGTTCAGTGCAGGAAGCCTGATTATATGGGATTTTTTCACAGCCAAAGACGTTGGATACTTGACCAGGTTCGATGATGGTCTCAATGCTGAGCTATTTGTTAATATACTACAAGACAAGTTACTTTGTATACTCAAGTACTGTGGGTATGAAAAGGAGGACATAGTGTTCCAGCAGGACAACAATCCGAAGCATACGTTGAGATTGGCAAAAAAATGGTTCAATGATAGACATGGGCGGACCCATGGATGCTGGAGTCCGGCCGAACAGTTAAAAAAAAGTTTGAGTTCAGGTATCAGAACAGTACCCGGACCCGAACCCGGACCCCATTCACTTGAATAGGGGTCAGAACATCCAGTATTTGCCACATTGTCATGTGCATGACCGCATGGCAAACACTGCTTCTGATTTTACCACCAGTCAGACAGCCATGGTTCCCACACTGTCAAATGACAGCACAAGCCCACAGCTGTGGTCGGAGGTATAAAGCTTACATCTGGTCACTGACATGAGCTGATGGGACTACTGCTCCCATCAGCCAATGCCTGCTGCTGCTAATAACAGCGAGAACAGTTGATGGCTGATGGGAGTATCCATCATCCGACGCCTGCGCTCTAAATAAATAATTAAACAAAACCCTCAGCTGTCAGCATTAACAAGGTTGGTTATCAAGGATAGAAGGGTCCCATGCCGTTTTTTAAAATTATTTGGATAAATAATTTTAAAAAAAGATGTGAAGTCCCCCTTTTTTTGTCAGCAAGTCTTCTAAAGCAGACAGCTGGGGGCTGGTATTTTTAAGTTGGTAAGGGACCATGGACATTGCTCCTCCCAGCCTAAAAATAGCAGTCTGCAGCTGCCCAGAAAAGGTGCCAATTCTGTGCTTTGCCCAGCTCTTGCCATTTGCCCTGTAGTGGTGGCAAGTGAGGTTCATATTTGTGGGGTTGATGTCACCTTTGTATGATCTGGTGACATTGAGCCCACGGGTTTGTAATGGAGAGGCATCTATAAGAAACCTCTCCATTACTTTTCCCATAGTTCTATTGTAAACAAACATACAGCCAGAAAAAAAGTCTTTTAGGTGAGAGAATGACACAAACTCTTTAATGATTCTAAATTAAACCATACTCATGTAAACACCCATACCAGTGAAGCCCTCATCTCCTGTAATAAAACAAAAATAAAAAACAGCAATATCTCTCACCTATCTGACATTTTGTTCCACACCTTAATCCATGTCTGAGGATAAACAGTTTTTATCTTGGACGGTGCAACCGTCCAGGCTGAGAACCACTAATAAATGAGAACAGTTGTGCGAATGTTGCGAGAACAGTATTAGTGACTTGCAGTGATGTCATCGAGGTTACCGCAGGTCACTGAGTTTGTGTTCCCAACCAGGACCCTGAATGTCAGTGATCACCACAAGTATAGTGAGGAGAAATTTCTCCCAGTGAACTCAGCACTGTGCCGTGAGGCTTTTTCTCACAGTGTAAGCAGTGATCTCACCAAGGTCACCGCAGTTCATTGGCTCTGCTGGGAATGCAGCTTCAGTGAACGGCAGTAACCAGGATGATGTCACCACTAGTCACTGATGCTGCTAGGAGCTCATTCTGCAGTGGTTCTCAGCCTGGACGGTTGCATCTTGGCACCATCCAGGTTAAAAAGTATTTATCCCCAGAGATGGATTCTGGCTGTGGACAGAACGATGGACAGGTAATGGCTGTTGTGGTTCATTATTCTTGTTTTATTACAGGAGACAAGGGATTCAATGGAATTTAGGCTAGTTTCGCACTAGGGTTTTTTAGCGCTGCGCTTTGTGCGCAATAGAACAAAAAATGCATCATGTGTTTTGTATGCGTTTGCTTTTTTTAGGCGAATGCGTTTTAACCAGTTTCTAGCCATGTTAACTCTTAAAACACATGCAATTTTAAACACAGGCCTGTGTTCCCATAGACTGTAATGTGATCTTTTTGCGCATTCCGTGCACAAGCGTGCACATGTGTTTTTTTGAGACAGGCCAGACAGATCAAAAATGCAACAGGTTGCGTCCGGCGCTCCTAGGCGCACACTATAATAAATGCATGCGCACGAAAACACACACGAATGCATGCATACTGTACACTGGACAATGCGCCCCCATGTTAAAGATAGGGATGCAGGACCCATGCACATGGACACGCACGAAGCACAGCGCTAAAAAATGCTAGTGTGAAACCAGCCTAACAATAGGTATGTTTGTTATTTTAAATAAAAAAAGTGTTTTGTTTTTATTTCAAATAAAAGACTTTATTCTGGCTGTGTGTTCATTTACAGTATAACTATAGGATTAGTAATGAATAAGTGTCTTATAGATGCCTTTCCATTACTAACCCGCAGGCTTGATGTCACCGGGCATTTAACAGCGTGGGTACTGCAGCTGTCTGACCGGCAGTAATAATTTTAAAGCCGATCAGAAGTAGTGTTGGCCGTGTTGTCATGCACATGACAGTGCTACAAACACCCGGTGCTCGGGGGCTGAACCCGAGCAGGTGTTTGGTATCCGTGTCCATGACCGAACAGCAAGTGTTTGGTAAGGACACCAAAATTCACTGTTCGGGCTCCCCTATCTCTATTCAATGACAATGAAGTAGAAGTGGTGGATTGGCTCCCACAGTCCACAGACCTCAACTCAATTTAACACTCGCTTGTGGGTAGAGTTGAAGAAAAAGCTGTATACATACCGAAGTGAGTCGACCAGCATGCACCAACTTTGGGAACGTGTAGAAGAGACCTAGGATCAGATTTCGGTCGAAACATACTTGAATCTGATGAGAGCATGCCCAGAAAGATTCAGGCAGTGTTAAAAGGCAAAGGTGGATTTACAAAATACTAACAAAATATTCAAATTTTACATTTACATTTTTAGGCGCAAAACAGTAACAATGTAGTGACATAACAAGAATCTGCATAACTAATCATATGCAAAATAGTTGTAAGTCATATTTATGAATGAGATAGCCAAGATGATTGTTTATAAAATGATGTTAGTCTCACATTTGAACCAGTAGTGGATGGTGAAATAAGGAGCCTGACAGTCAAAGGTTTGATACATGCCCTTTTGCTCGTCACTGTATATTAGAAAAGTGCTTAGTTTTTTACATGAAAAAATCATATAAAATTCAGTTAGGTTTTGGACAACCCCTTCACCAGTCTAGATGCTATATTCCCTTAAATGAAATAGGATTTCCCCATTAATTTATTAGTTAGAGTAGTTACAGTAGTATTTAAAATAATAGCAGTGTGTTCTAAAACATGAGTTATTCACAAAATCTTTATACTAGCTTTTATTTCCATGCATTGGGATCATTGTTCCCAATTATTAGAAATGTGTATAATTTTTAACTACTTTACAGAAAACAGCAAAAAATAAATATTGGGCTGTTCTAAAAAATAGCAGTGTCTGCATTTGTCTTTGCAAGCTCACAACATGTATTTTTTGTTGTGGATTTAGCATTCCTGTGAATCACTAACCTAGTATTTAGCTGTATACCCACAGTTTTTTTTTAGAATTTCTTCACTTCTATGTTGCATAGCATCAACCAAATTTTGGCACCTGTCAACTGTTATTCCATGCATAGGATGCTTTGACTATACCCCACAATTCTGTGTCATTTTTTGGCTTTGCCTCAGAAACTGAATTTTTTAGGTCACTCCACTAGTGTTCTATTGGATGAAGGTCCGGTAATTGGGCTGGCTACTCCATAACCTCAATTTTGTTGGACTGAAACCAAGATTTTGCTCAGTTACTTTTGTGTTTAGGGTCATTGTCTTATTAAATCAACCATTTCAAGGGCCTATCCTCTTCAGTGTAATGCAACATGACCTCTTCAAGTATTTTAATATATGCAAACTGGTCCATGATCCCTGGTATGTGGTTAATGGATCCAGCACCACAGTAAGAGAAACATGCTCATATCATGATGCTTGCACCACCATGCTTCACTGTCTTCAGTGTACTGTGGCTTGTATGCAGAGTTTGGCAGAATTCGGCAAACTGTTTGCAGTTCTTGGACCCATAAAGAACAATTTTACTTTCATCAATCCACAAAATGTTTTTCCATTTCTCTCTAGGCCAGTTGATGTGTTCTTTGGCAAACTGTATCCACTTCAGCACATATCTTTTTTTAACAGTGGGACTTCTTGCTAAGAGATTAACTTTACACAGGCGTCTTCTAACTGTCATAGTACTCAGTACTTGACATTGTCTTTGATCATCCTGGAGCTGATCATTGGCTGAACCTTGGCCAATCTGGCTATACTTCCAGTTATTCGAATGGAAGTCTTCCGCTTTCTTCCACATCTCTCTGGTTTGGGTTGCCATTGGATATCATTTTATCTGAATAGCCTCATTGTCTGCAATTCTTTATAAGTTTTACCCTCTCCAATCAACTTTTTAATCAAAGTATGCTGCTCTTCTGAGCAATGTTTCGACCGACTCATATTTATCAAGCTTTCAAGGAGAAATGCATCTACATGTCCTGTCTTCATCCTTAAATAAGGGACACTTGATTCACACCTGTTTCTTCAAAGAATGATTGACATCACTAACTGAACTCCCCACTGCTATTATTTTGAACATACCCCCTTTCACTTTGTTATTCTAATACAAAAACCTGCAGATCATGAACGCGGAGTCTGGTGATTTTCTTAGACTCTACTGCACCAACTGGTAAATTGTTTGACATGTGGTAATGTAATTTATGCCAAAAATAGTGATTAATTTGGTTAGTCATATTGGACTGCTATTATTTTGAACTCTACTGTAAGTTGGTTTGGCACATGCAAGGTTCTCTATTAACATGGTTGTCCATTGATCTAATAGGAATTATAGTTAGATCATCCATATATTACAGTTTGTGGAAATGTTTGTGCTTGGATGATAAAATCTTACAAATCTATTAACAGAAAGTGATTATTTGTTGAATATGCTAATGCTGAGGGAACATGCCTGCAAAACATATTATTTAAACTTAAAATGCCAGAAGCATTTTCACAAGATATATTTTATTTGCTGGAGCTTGGCAAAGAGCTAAGGTTAAGTAATGCCACTGCCAGGCATATTAGTTTAAGCTTTGATTTGTGCAATGAAGAAGGCTTGTTGGAGCAGAGACCAGAAATGTCATGCCCATGGAATGTTTTAAAAGATATGAATAATTTTAGTTGGCACAAAACTGTGCATATATAACATGAATTAAAATTATATATCAGAGTGTGACATCTAATGAGTTGAAATGGATAGCATGGAATGATAGCTTTGCAAGCTAACAAGTATTAGAATACAATACAGCAACTTGACTTACAACTTCAAGTTCTTGGTCAAACCAGTTTACATTAATGGTAAGATTTTTACATGGTATTAATTTGGTGGAAATTTATAATGCCTTTTTAGCTGATATTTATTTTCCAAATAAAGCAAAAATGTTTTTAAAAAATCAGTCTTTTATATGAAATCCTTGCATCCACTAATTAAAATGTTATGTATGCAAACCTTAAAGCCTATCGATAGTTCCAAGTAGCTTTTCAGAATAAACTGTCATGTGCCTATACAGTGCCTTAAAAAAGAATCCATAACCTGTGAATTTTTCTACATTTTCATGTTATACTCACAAATGTAAATGTATTTTATTGGGATTTTCTGTAATATATCAGCACAAAGTAGCAAGTATTTGTGAAGTGTAAAAGAAATTATACATGGTTTTCTAATTATTTAAAAAAATTAAAATTGTGACATGCATTTGTATTCAGTCCCCAGTAGTCTGATATTTCTAAATAAAATCTTTAGTGACCAATTGCCTTCATAAGTCACATAATTAGTTAATTTTGTCCACCTATGTGTAATTTATTCTCAGTATAAACACAGCTGTGGAGGATGGTTTGAGAACATTAGGGTTCAAACAACATCAGGAAAGCTAAGGAACAGACCAGGCAGGTCATGAAAAAAGTTGCAGAGAAAAGTAAAGCACAGTTAGGTTGTAAAAATTTAGCCCAAGTTCTGAATATCTCATGGAGCACTTTTCAATTCATCATCCACGAATGGAGAGAGTATGGCACAACTGAAAACCCACCAAAACATGGCCATCCACCTATACTGGCATCCCAAGCAAGTGGAACACTAATTAGAACAGCAACCAAAAGGCCAATAGTCACTCTGTAGTAGCTGCAGAAAGCTGCAGCTTAGGTGTGAGAATATGTCCACAGGACAACTATTAGACGTGTACTTCAGAAATACGGACTTTAAGACATTTTTTAAAGCGAACCATTAGTAGTACAATTGGCTGTTTCCAAAAAGCCATATAAGGGGACACAGCAAGATGGTAGAAGAAGGTGCTCTGATCAGTTGAGACCAAAGTAGTACATATTGGGCTAATTGCAAAATGCTATGTGTGGTGGAAAACTAACACTGCACATCAAACTGAAAACACTATGGCCATTGTCAAACATGGTTGTGGCAGCAACATGCAGTGGGGTTGCTTTTCTTCAGTGGGCACAAGGAAGCTGATCAGAGTTGATAGGAAGATAGATGAAACTAAATAAAGGACATTGTTGAAGGAAAACCTATTTGAGCCTGCAAAAGACATGAGACTGGGGCGAATGTTTACATTTCAAAAGGACATTGATCATAAACTTACTGCTAGATATACAATGGAATGGTTTGGATTAAAGCATATTCATGTGTATAAGTGGCCCAATCACAGTCCAGACCTAAATCCCATTGGGAATCTGTTGCAAGACTTGAAAATTGCTGTTCACAGATGCTATCCATCCAATTTCACTGAGAAAACTAGTTTGCAAAGAAGAATGGTGCAAAAGACTGTTAAAAACATAACCCGAAAGAATTACAGCATTACTTGCATTGAAAGGTGGTCTTACAGAGTAGTGACTAAGGGAGGCTCTATACAAATGCATGTTACAATTTTCAGATTTATATTTTTAAAATAAGTTAGAAAACCATGTATAATTTCCTTTACACTTCACAAATGCTTGCTACTTTGTGTTGATATATCACAAAAAATCCCAATAAAATACATTTATGTTTTTGGGTGCAAGGTGAAAAAATGTGGAAGAGCTCACATGGTATCAATGCTTTTTCAAGACACCATACCTGAACAATAGTTCTATTTATTACCATTATACGACTTGCATCATGCATTTTCACACATTTAAAGATTGGTCAATTCATTCTGAGCTAGTTGCTGAAGACTAGCTTCTATGTTGACTCCTATAAACAGTACCAACAGTACCAGTACCAAACCAACAGTACTCTCCAGAGTTTTTTTTATCTCACCAGGTATCTATTATGTATGTTCCCTTCCTATATAGTAACATACTTACCCGCTGTCACCTTCATCAGCGTCGTTATCTCTGACTTCCGGTTGGTCAGAATTTGAGGTCTCAAAATGGCAGATCAGAACCAAAGTGGCACCAGGAACAGCTGAGGACAGCAACTGGTAAGTGTAATACAAGGGGCAGGGAACTTACATTAGTACCAGCAATCTAGAACTGAAATGCAAAAAAATAATTGAAACTGGTCTAGTAATCCTCTTCCTGCACTGGTCATATTTTACTGAAAGGTCAGTCATTGATTTGCAAGTGATTTACTTCAAGATGCATAAATGAAAATGGATTTGCAATTGAGTTTAAGCCCACCCTTTAGTTACATGGAAATCGTGCCCTGATATGGTCAGTTTAAATTTATACCTTTGATAATGTGAGGAAACACATCTGCAGTGTGGCATTACTGTATTTATGCAAAAGTTAAACCCAAAACAGATGTTCTAGGAATGTCCATATTTTAAACAACAGGATTCTTGTACTGCATTCTGGACATTATTCTTATTGACATAATATTACTAATAGTACATTTAAAAATCTAATTTAGAAAAGTCTGGAATTTTTTTTAGCTTTAACCCCTTCACCCCCAAGGGTGGTTTGCACGTTCATGACCGGGCCAATTTTTACAATTCTGACCACTGTACCTTTATGAGGTCATAACTCTGGAACGCTTCCATGGATCCCGGTGATTCTGACATTGTTTTCTCTTGACATATTGTACTTCATGTTAGTGGTAAAATTTCATTAAAATAACTTGCGTTTATTTGTGAGAAAAATGAAAATTTTGAAAATTTCGCAATTTTCCAACTTTGAATTTTTTTGCCCTTAAATCACAGAGATACAGCACACAAAAAACTTGATAACTAACATTTCTCACATGTTTACTTTACATCAGCACAATTTTGGAACCAAAATTTTTTTTTGTTAGGAAGTTATAAGGGTTAAAAGTTGACCAGCGATTTCTCATTTTTACAACACCATTTTATTTTTAGGACCACATCACATTTGAAGCCACTTTGAGGGGTCTATATGATAGAAAATACCCAAAAGTGACACCATTCTAAAAACTGCACCCCTTAAGGTGCTCAAAACCACATTCAAGAAGTTTATTAACCCTTTAGGTGCGTCACAGGAATTTTTTTGATTATTTAAAAAAAAATGAACATCTAACTTTTTTTCATAAAAAAAATAATTCAGGTTCAATTTTTTTTATTTTACCAAGGGTAACAGGAGAAATTGAACTGCAAAAGTTATTGTGCAATTTGTCCTGAGTACGCAGATACCTGATATGTGGGGGGGAACGACTATTTCGGCGCATGGCAGAGCTCAGAATGGAAGGAGCGCCGTTTGACTTTTTCAATGTAAAATTGGCTGGAATTCAGATTGGACGCCATGTCACGTTTGGAGAGTCCCTGATGTACCTAAACAGTGGAAACCCCCTACAAGTGACCCCATTTTGGAAACTAGACCCCCCAAGGAACTTATCTAGATATGTGGTGAGAACTTTGAACCCACAAGGGCTTTACAGAAGTTTATAACGTACAGCAGTCCAATTCAAAAATCATATTTTTTCCACAAAAATGATCTTTTCACCCCAATTTTTATTTTCCCAAGGGTAACAGGACCCTAAAAGTTATTGTGCAATTTGTCCTGAGTACGCTGATACCCCACATGTGGGGGTAAACCACTATTTGGGCGCATGGCAGAGCTCGGAAGGGAAGCAGCGCCATTTGACGTTTTTGGCTGGAATTGTGATCGGACACCATGTCGCGTTTGGAAAACTCCTGATGTACCAAAACAGTGGAAACCCCCCACAAATGACACCATTTTGGAAACTAGACCCCCTAAGGAACTTATCTAGATGTGTGGTGAGAACTTTGAACCCCAATGGGCTTCACAGAAGTTTATAACATAAAGCCATACAATTAAAAAATCATATTTTTTCCAAAAAAATGATCTTTTCACCCTCAATTCTTATTTTTCCAAGGGTAACAGGACCCTAAAAGTTAATGTGCAATTTGTCCTGAGTACGCTGATACCCCACATGTGGGGGTAAACCACTATTTGGGCGCATGGCAGAGCTCGGAAGGGAAGCAGCGCCATTTGACGTTTTTGGCTGGAATTGAGATCGGACACCATGTCGCGTTTGGAAAACTCCTGATGTACCAAAACAGTGGAACCCCCCCACAAATGACACCATTTTGGAAACTAGACCACCTAAGGAACTTATCTAGATGTGTGGTGAGCACTTTGACCCCCCCAGTGCTTCACAGAAGTTTACAACGCCCGGGCGTGAAAATAAAAAATTCGTATTTTTTCCACAAACATGATCTTTTAGTCACCATTTTTTTATTTTCCCAAGGGTACCAGGAGAAATTGGACCCCAAAAGTTGTTGTCCAATTTGTCCTGAGTATGCTGATACCCCATATGTGGGAGAAAACTACTGTATGGGCACACGTCGGGGCTCGGAAGGGAAGTAGTGATGTTTTGGAATGCAGACTTTGATGGAATGGTCTGCGGGTGTCATGTTGCCTTTGGAGAGCCCCTAATGTACCTAAACAGTGGAAACCCCCCACAAATGACACCATTTTGTAAACTAGACCCCCCAAGGAACTTATCTAGATGTGTGGTGAGCACTTTGAACCCCCAAGGGCTTCACAGAAGTTTATAATGCCAGGGTATGAAAATAAAAAAATCGTATTTTTTTCCACAAACATGATCAATTAGTCCCCAATTTTTTCATTTTCCCAAGGGTAACAGGAGAAATTGGACCCCCAAAAGTTGTTGTCCAATTTGTCCTGAGTACGCTGACACCCCATATGTGGGAGAAAACTACTGTATGGACACACGTCGGGGCTCGGAAGGGAAGCAGTGACGTTTTGGAATGCAGACTTTGATGGAATGGTCTGCGGGTGTCATGTGCGTTTGGAGAGCCCCTGATGTACCTAAACTATTGAAACTCCCCACAAGTGACCCCATTTTGGACACTAGACCCCCCACGGAACTTATCTAGATGTGTGGTGAGCACTTTGAACCCCCAAGTGCTTCACAGAAGTTTATAACACTCGGACGTGAAAATAAAAAAATCATTTTTTTCCACAAAAATGATATTTTTGCCCCCAATTTTTTATTTTCCTAAGGGTAACAGGAGAAATTGGACCCCAAAAATTGTTTTGCAATTTGTCCTGAGTAGGCTGATACCCTACATGTGGGGGTAAAACACTGTTTGGGCGCATAGCAGAGCTTGGAAGGGAAGGAGCACCATTTGACTTTTTCAACTCAGAATTGGCTGGAATTGAGATCAGACGCCATGTTGCATTTGGAGAGCCCCTGATGTGCCCAAACAGTGGAAACCCCCAATTCTAATTCCAACCCGAACCCCAACACGCCCCTAGCCCTTACCCTAGCCCTAACCCTAGCCCTAACCCTAGCCCTAACCCTAACCCTAGCCCTAGCCCTAACCCTAACCCTACCCTAACCCTAACCCTAGCCCTAACCCTACCCCAACACACCCCTAGCCCTAACCCTAACCCTAACCCTAATGGAAAAATTGAAATAAATACATTTTTTTTATTTTATTATTTTTCCCTAACTAAGGGGGTGATAACGGGGGGTTTGATTTACTATTTATGGCGGTTTTTATGTTTGGCGGCTGTCGCACGCTAAAAGACGCTTTTTATTGTAAAAATAGTTTTTGCATCACCACATATTGAGAGCTATAATTTTTCCGTATTTTGACCCACCGAGTCATGTGAGGGCTTATTTTTTGCGGGACGAGTTGATGTTTTTATTGGTACCATTTTCGGGCACGTGGAATTTTTTGATCGCTTTTTATTCCGATTTTTGGGACGCAGAATGAACAAAAACCAGCGTTTCATGAATTTCTTTTGGGGGGGTGCGTTTACACCGTTCCGTGTGCGGTAAAACTGATGAAGAGGTTTTATTATTCAGGTCAGTACGGTTACAGCGATACCTCATTTAGGTCGTTTTTTTAATGTTTTTGTCGGTTTTATGCAATGAAAACTATTTTATATAAAAAATAATTATTTTTGCATCGCTTTATTCAGCGAGCTATAACTTTTTTATTTTTTCGCTGATGATGCTGTGTGGTGGCTCGTTTTTTGCGGGACAAGATGACGTTTTCAGTGGTACCATGGATATTTATATGCGTCTTTTTGATCGCGCGTTATTACACTTTTTGTTTGGCGGTATGATAATAAATCATTATTTTTTGCTTCGTTTTTTATTTTTATTTTTTAAGGGGTTTGCTAAAGGGGTTAACTAATGGAACAGTTTTATAGGGAGGGTCGTTACGGACGCGTCGATACCTAATATGTGTACTTTTATTGTTTTTTTTTTTATTATTTCCAAAAAATGGATTTATTGGGGGAATATTTTTTTTTTTTTCTAATATATTTGGCGATTTTTTTTTAATTATTTTTACACTTTTTTTATTTTTTTTTTTACTTTATTAAATAGTCCCAGGTGGGACATCACTGTCCTGTGACAGATCGCTGATCTGTCACATCACAGATCACTGTGACAGATCAGCGATCTGACACAGGCACTGCAGAAGGCTTCCTCATGCCTGCGCTTTGCAGGCACTGAGGAAGCCAGCTTCCTCCAGGCCCCCGAAGGTCCCCGTCGCCATCTTGGATTCGGGGGCCTGCAGGAAAGGAGCCCCCCGCAGCAGCGCTGCACATTGCGCTGCCGTGGGGGGCTCAGGGAAGCACGGAGGGAGCCCCCTCCCTGCCGATGCTTCCCTTTAACCCCCGGTACACCGCGATCGTGTTTGATCGCGGTGTGCAAGGGGTTAACGTGTCGGGGGTGGTCCGTGACCGCCCCTGACACATTGTGCCGGGTGTCAGCTGTGATAATCAGCTGACTCCCGGCCCTGATCAGTCGCGCTCACCACGTGGGCGCCGCTGATCGCGGTAGACGTACTATCCCGTCCACGGTCATACGGGCCCGGGTACCGTGGACGGGATAGTACGTCGGATGTCAGGAAGGGGTTAAACAATGAAAACAAAAATAACCCAGTTGTTGTTGCTTTAAAGATATGGTCCCATAGTAAAATCTAAATGGAACCCAATTTATTAGAAGATTTCATTAATGTTCTACATCAACTCCACTTTCTACCTTATGCATCAGCCATTATTCCTGAAACTGATGAAGCAGCTGTGAGTGGTGTACCAAAACATACTCAACTTAAGCCTCATTTTACTTTTTCCCTAAAGTCTCCTGCTTACGTAAGTGATGTAGAGCAAGTGTACTAAAATACTTAACTTTCGCCATCCCCAGTTGCCAGGATCACTCTAGTGACCTTTTGTGCCATTTGACATGTCTTCAGATTTGCAAGCTCACACTGTGTGAGACAGTGCATCTTTTACAATATAAGTGTAAGAAAAATGAAGTGAGGCGCCATTGGCTTACATTGAGAAGGTCAGTTCTACAGCTCCCATAAACTCATTAGTGAGGTTGGAAGTCTGTCTTCAGGTCTCGTATTCCAAACGAAGACTGGAATCATGCTGGAAACCGGGTAAAGTGGTGAGTGATAAAAATATTAATACAATTGCACTGTATCACAAAGATCAATTAGGTTTAGTGAAAAAAAATATGTGATAATAGTCTGGTTGTGTACTACCACTCAAGTATAATATATTAGCAGCAAGGTACAGTATATGATTAAAATATAGCGTAATCATTATAAAAACTAAAAGGTCAACAGGTTAGTGAACATAGAAAACATACAAACACTCAAATAATTCTACAAATGACTAGCACTGGTAAGGATAAACTAAGCCCATATATTCTCAAAGAAATGAGGTAGTCTGGTATAATAAGCAATGTAAACAAGATAATTGCACAAACAAGAGCGATCTCACCATGCTTCAGGTGGTGTCCTAGATGACTAGATACAGGTCAGATGCAAAGTACACGACGGATCAGAATAAATCCTATATACCGGGTGAATGAAAGAGGGATGGAGATTACTACAACAAGGCCACACTTTTCCCCCCACAAAATTCCAGAGATCAATGACAAATTGCCCCATGGTGCTCGCAATGCCTTTCATTTCTGACTCACCAGGGGAGATAAAGGACCAAATAAGGGGAACATCACAGCCATAATGGCTGAAGGACAGTTCCATCACAACAAATGTGGGGAGGGGTTACTTGGTAATGGTAATGCCATGTACATCACTTCCAACACTTCAACCAATAGGGCCTATGCATGACCCACACGTGTCACTGTCTGTGCGCCACATGCTGCCGGGTACATAATTTCCACTGCCATGAACATTGGAGTGTACGACGTGACTGCACTTGTCACTGTTCGCCCAATGTTGAAGCGCACCAGTGGGACACACAGGTCATGTGAGACGTGATATAAATCAATATGCATATCAGCAAAATTTGTCAATCTCCAAAGGACTGTCATATGGAGAGAAAAAAATGTCCAAGTGTACATAAAAGGGGGGTGGAAGGGTGTATCCATATAATTAATTAGAGTACAGAAAATTCACATGCAAAGAGACTAGGAAAAGGAAATGGGGAGGGGAATTAATTAACTCTCCAACCCTCCCAGAGGAAATCAATAAGTAATTCCAGCGGCCTCTAAAATACTGTGAGGGCTGAAAATGAGCACATGGTATTGCTGGCTCAAAAAACAGAATGCATAGTGAACCTACATTAAAATAAATATTGAGTGAAACCTTTTGAGATGGTCGAAGAAAAGAGGAAATATAAGAGTAGGATCAAACAAGGTATTACACCCTAAATGGTCCCTACTTCTGAATACCTGCCTAACAGCAGAGGATGGCACAATTAATATTGCAAAATGGCATCCCCTCTCAAAGTCAGCTTTTCCTCAAGATCCCTTCAAGTCCTTAGTCTAAAGAAAGCAACTATATATTAGAATTTAATTCAGGCCAAGCAGTATTTGCGTCTTAAGATGATAAATCCACATTATCTCACATTGCATGACAAGTTGGTCACAATTTCCTCCACTCTTAGGGATTTTTACTTATCAATTCCCATGAAGCTTAGATGTGTTACATCACTGTTGTGAGTGATATTAATGTGTCTGGTTACATAGGTGTCTTTTGTTGGCAATGTCTCTAAGATTTTTTTCCAATTTTCCTCCTTAATTCACCAGTAGTTTTTCCTATAAATTCAAGGCCATAGTGACATGTGGCCTTGCATATTACACCTTTGGTACGGCAATTGATGAAGGAGCGAATTTGGTAACCATCGCCTGCAACCCTATTGGTGAAGATGTCCCCCTGTTTTCATCACTGGACTGGTTCCATTGACTTACATTGAGAAAGTTAGTTCTGCTGCTCACATAAACCCCTGAGTGAGCTGGAGGGCTGTTTTTAGGTCATCTGTGCCAAAAGAAGATTGGAATGGTCTGGCATAAATGGTGACTGGTAAAAAAATTGCTAAACTTGCACTGAACCACATAGATAATTAGTTAGGTTTAGTGAAAAAAAATATACGTGACTTCATTTTGAAATGCTAATTTTGGCTAGTTGTACATGCTCAATACATACTGCTCAAAAAAATAAAGGGAACACTTAAACAACACAATGTAACTCCAAGTCAATCACACTTCATTGGATATTAATTTTAATTTATAATAATCATTTTTATGTTTTATTGCTCTCAATGCATTACATGTGTAATGAATAAAGACTTGCAACTGAAATTTGTCATTCTGTGATATCTAGGATGTGCTCCCTTTACTTTTTTGAGCAGTATATTTTTGACTGACTCAACCAATAACTTATCAGGGCCTCTGCTGCACACTGATATGGTATGTTATAAATATTTTTCTTAACTACTCATTTTACTATTCTTGACAAAAAATATTACCTATTAACTATTGATGAGCAGATCGATCTGTGGAGAATAAATTTTTAATCAAATTTCCTTCTAATTTGCGGTTTCACGGAAATTTGAACATTGTGAGCTTCAATTTGCAGTTCTGAAAAAAAAAACTTAGACCGGCTCCCACACTGCTGAAACAACAGAGAGCGGACTTATGTTATTTTGTGTTGCCGGACAGGTGTCCCCATAATGCCCTGCAGCTATGACGTCTTACGGATTGTAACACCTACTACAGTGGTGGTCTTTTCCTGGGCCATCATCAATTGGAGGTTCCCAGCGGAGAACAGTTGGTATTGCAGAGTAATTTTCCATCTCCAGTGTAAGCTGTTACGGTAAGCAAGGTTCTCTCCCTCTGTCTTTTGTAAAGTAGAGTAGAGTTAAAGCTCTTATCAGCATGTTCCTGTCTTTCCCTCTTCTGTAGAGTAGAGTGTAATCTCTTATGGTCAGCAGGATCTTCTCTCTCTCTCTCTCCTCTACTCCACGTGTATTTTCAGAGCAATTACAATCATAGTAACATGCATACATATATGCACACACTTATGTATCTGAAAAAAAAAAAGATATTACAAGATGTATTCCCATTTTAGGCATATGCCATAAATGTTTGATAGATTTCTGCTCTTCATCGGAGACCTGCACTTGTACAGTGGGGAAAAAAAGTATTTAGTCAGTCAGCAATAGTGCAAGTTCCGCCACTTAAAAAGATGAGAGGCGTCTGTAATTTACATCATAGGTAGACCTCAACTATGGGAGACAAACTGAGAAAAAAAATCCAGAAAATCACATTGTCTGTTTTTTTTTCATTTTATTTGCATATTATGGTGGAAAATGAGTATTTGGTCAGAAACAAAATTTCATCTCAATACTTTGTGATATATCCTTTGTTGGCAATGACAGAGGTCAAACGTTTTCTGTAAGTCTTCACAAGGTTGCCACACACTGTTGTTGGTATGTTGGCCCATTCCTCCATGCAGATCTCCTCTAGAGCAGTGATGTTTTTGGCTTTTCACTTGGCAACACGGACTTTCAACTCCCTCCATAGGTTTTCTATAGGGTTGAGATCTGGAGACTGGCTAGGCCACTCCAGGACCTTGAAATGCTTCTTACGAAGCCACTCATTCGTTGCCCTGGCGGTATGCTTTGGATCATTGTCATGTTGAAAGACCCAGCCACGTTTCATCTTCAATGCCCTTGCTGATGGAAGGAGGTTTGCACTCAAAATCTCACGATACATGGCCCCATTCATTCTTTCATGTACCCGGATCAGTCGTCCTGGCCCCTTTGCAGAGAAACAGCCCCAAAGTATGATGTTTCCACCACCATGCTTTACAGTAGGTATGGTGTTTGATGGATGCAACTCAGTATTCTTTTTCCTCCAAACACGACAAGTTGTGTTTCTACCAAACAGTTCCAGTTTGGTTTCATCAGACCATAGGACATTCTCCCAAAACTCCTCTGGATCATCCAAATGCTCTCTAGCAAACTTCAGACGGGCCCGGACATGTACAGGCTTAAGCAGTGGGACACGTCTGGCACTGCAGGATCTGAGTCCATGGTGGCGTAGTGTGTTACTTATGGTAGGCCTTGTTACATTGGTCCCAGCTCTGTGCAGTTCATTCACTAGGTCCCCCCGCGTGGTTCTGGGATTTTTGCTCACCGTTCTTGTGATCATTCTGACCCCACGGGGTGGGATTTTGCGTGGAGCACCATATCGAGTGAGATTATCAGTGGTCTTGTATGTCTTCCATTTTCTAATTATTGCTCCCACAGTTGATTTCTTCACTCCAAGCTGGTTGGCTATTGCAGATTCAGTCTTCCCAGCCTGGTGCAGGGCTACAATTTTGTTTCTGGTGTCCTTTGACAGCTCTTTGGTCTTCACCATAGTGGAGTTTGGAGTCAGACTGTTTGAGGGTGTGCACAGGTGTCTTTTTATACTGATAACAAGTTTAAACAGGTGCCATTACTACAGGTAATGGGTGGAGGAAAGAGGAGACTCTTAAAGAAGAAGTTACAGGTCTGTGAGAGCCAGAAATCTTGATTGCTTGTTTTTGACCAAATACTTATTTTCCACCATAATATGCAAATAAAATGAAAAAAAAACAGACAATGTGATTTTCTGGATTTTTTTTTCTCAGTTTGTCTCCCATAGTTGAGGTCTACCTATGATGTAAATTACAGACGCCTCTCATCTTTTTAAGTGGTGGAACTTGCACTATTGCTGACTGACTAAATACTTTTTTTCCCCACTGTATGTAAAACAAGCCACCATGAATTGATTGGTGACTCGTTCTTTATATTCACTTGCTTGGGAGTTCTAAAAAAAAGTAAGCATTTTTTGAATTGTATTTTTTAAAATGATCTAACAATTTGTTTTTCTCTCAAAAAAAGCATTTATTTTTAACTGTTGTTGCAAAAAAATTGCTAGGCCTCAGCGCAAATGATATATCGTTATATAAAAAAACAAAGTCAACTTTGCGTTTTAACATATGGGAAAATGTTACACTATATACTGTAGAAGGTATGTGCATCCACCAAGTATCAAACTAATATACTAGAACATTTATGTCTACTACAGTGTAAAGTTAAGTTTGTATGAAATAGGACTTGTAATGTTATAGGTTACAGGATAGTAATGCAAGCATGTACAATCTCTACTTCACTATCATAACATGTGTAAAGTGACTCAAGTGGCGTTCTTAAAATACATCAATCATTCAGTAAAAATATAAAATGATCACAACTTATAGGTAAGATTGAATGAAAACATTACTTAAACTAGTCCTGAAGTTATAATTTTTTTTTTATAGACAACCATTTTTATTGATTTCAGCTTTGGAATAACTTCCAGGTGGCGCAACAATGTAGTATAAATAACATTTGTGATTTGCACTGCCAGCGAAAAGATTTATATATTTCAGATGTGGTTGATGTTACACGGCTGTAGACTCTAATTTACTGTAATACTGTAGATTAATTTAGAGAAGATGGAAAAAAAAATGAGGAAAACTGATAGGCCAACTATTCATTTTCAATAATGCTATTACAGGTTTATATGTAATCATGTTTAATAGCATCAAGAACTTACCACATTTTTTTTATCTGGGTGTGAAAGAAACAGATCTTTTTGTATACTCATAATGATTCTCCTATTGTAGAATTTCCAATGTCTAGCAATTTACACAACAGTACATTACGTATCTTCAGATTGCACATCTTCTTTGCGCTCTTCTTAGTGGCGAAGTTTGAGTTAAAGTCCAGAGTTAGAACTCCGCTTTAGCTACTTGCTTGATTTTTTTTTTCATAACAAATAAAGATAATTTATGGATTTGGAATTTTTCTACTTTATGCCCAATGACAAAGTAATCTATTTTGTGTGTTGACTTTCGTATCATTCCAGGGTTGTATGTATAAAAGGTTGAACTTGATCAACTTATGTTATTTTTTAAACCTACTAATTATGTTACTATTTATACTCTGTGGATAAAACACTTAAAAGCATGTGATTATTTTAGATGGAAACAGAAAATGTGATGTCAGTGTTACAAAATTTTGGGTACTTTACTTCTGAAATATAACTTTGTCTAAGTATGAAGCATACCGTACTCGGCTATTTTTACCACTGTTTTTTTTTCCTAACACTGGGATTCATAAATCTAATCTAAGAAAAAACTAAATTGAAAAATAGCATTTTTTTATAGAAGTAAATTTCAATGTTAAAGGGAATCAGTCATAGATTTCACCCCCTATCTATATACAATATATGTGTACACCAAAGCTAAGATAGCAATAGTGCATGAAAATAATATAAGGAACTTGGTTAACATAATTTTGATTAAAATCTCACCACATCAAGGTGACCCTATTCAGAATGTTTCTAACCTCTAGTATTAAAACTTTACCATATGTCAAGTGATGTAATGTGAATAACGGCTGAGAAGGACAGAGAACCAGTTAATGTACACCCAGCCATGGTGAACTATATGAATGGAATGTTCAGCTCAAGGAAAAGTGAGGCCACACACAAGATAAAGAGCAAAATAAGCAAATACCCTGCAGTAAATAGCAATAGTGCATGAAAATATAGGTTGCTTAGTTAACATAACTTTGATAAAAAAAACAAAACATAAAAGCCATCCCACCCCATGGGATGACGTGGTAAGACGGATTTTATTTTTTCAAAATTATGTTACCTAAGCACCGTATATCATTTTCATGCACTTTTGCTATTTATTTATTTGTATAGGGGCATTTACTTTTTTATTATAATTACCAATATATATTTCTTATTCTTTATCTATTCTTCTCTTGTTGTTGGTCTTTCCTTTTCACAGCGGATGTACTTCCTTACCCTCTACTTTACCATCCCAAGCCTTCAATTGAAGGACTGATTTGAATGTGGTTGCATATGTGGAGGGGTAAATGATCCAATATAGAAGCTGCAGTATTTTTAATATAAATTGTATCACTACATTTAGTTATGTTAGGATTGTTTGTAAAAATTGCATTTTGTTCCATGGCATGGTATCCATATGCATCCCTGGCATCTATCTTACTAAGGCTCGTGGTTTGCTCACCCCTCTGTCCATGCTCCAGCACTGATCTCAGACATCTATATGGGTGTCTGCACATGCCCGGGATTATGGCCTTCTTTGTGTTACCGGCCAGGTGCAGCCTCCCTTAATTTTTGTGGGCTGTGCCATCTGCATGTGCTGAGAGGCGCACATTTGCTGACATACCCGGATACTATTGGTCCATATAGACCATGTGACCACAGGTACTTGTGGTTAAAAGTAGGTGGAAGGTCCTATTCTTTATCCCCCTGAGGAAGCAACACACTTGGGTACTTGAAACACGCATTGGGGCTCATTCCTTTTTCCTAGTGACGCCGTCCTAGTATTATGGGTAAGGGTACAATATTTAAAGCTAGCATGTAGCTATGCACAAGCACTTTAGTCATAACTATTTACAACTGGGCTTTCATGGGTATTCACATCAAGTGATGGTCTTACTAAGATAATCCAGATTTGTGTGCTTGGCACTATTGCCTATTAATGCTAGGATATAGTACTGTTATTGCACTATGCTCGACTTGATTATGTGTCATCAGGGTTTACAGTGTATGGTTATTGTCATCCTTGTTTAAGTCTTGTCAATTCTGTATTTTTTATACTTTACTTTTTCTAAATAAAATAAATTGAGGTTTTTGTGTAAGGGGGCTATGGTAGCCTTCCTAAACCCCTGAGCATGTCCCCTGGTCTAAAGTGTAAATACCGTATATGTATAGTTATATTTCATTCCTCTGTATGAGTAAATGTGTTGTAATATATGTATCATACAGGGAAAGTGTACTATTAGTGTTAGTCCACTAGCTGTACATAGGGAGCATAAGGTAGGCTTGATAAGAGTGTAAATAGTTAACTGTATGAGGGGTCACTGTGGTTAGGGGAAGGGAGCTTTCTGAATAGAGGCAGAAGGATGAGAACGCCCATAAAGCTCAGGTTAACTTATAGCCCAGGCAACTTAGATACCCCTTATCATTGTGTTCAAGCAAGAGCCCAGACATCCAGAGTGAGTGGGTTAGTACAGTCACAGCTGCAGGAGCTACAAGTTTTTCAAGCTACAGGAGAACACACGACAGGACAGGCAGGCAGGTCGCTCACCATGTGGCAGGTCATAGCATAGGCTGATGCCCTCAGATCCAGGGTAAAATGGCTGAGGGAACACCTGGTGGCAGTGAGTCTGGACAGGGAAGATGCTGAGAAAACGTACAATATGGTACGACCTGATCTCAAGCCGTGTGACAGGGAGAGAAGTGAAGGGAAAGCTGGAGTGACATGTAATGTGGAACCTGCTATGGATGCTGTATTGAACCTTGATGTGCTGCGAAGACATGAGATTAAAGTTTTGCATTTTGAGTTCCAACTGGACTTTGTCTCTGTTATTTCACAAATGGCCAAAGGTGACCTTAGAGAGCAAAGGAAGAACCCTGACGGCACAGAGAACAGAGAGGCAAGTAAGCTAAAAGTGAAACATGATTTCTATGTAAAGGGAGGTAAGGGCCCGCAAAGCCCGATGAGCTCAGCCATGACTACGGCCCTGACTGACCTTTACATTTGTCATAAAATCCCTGGTTCCTGTTTGCATTATATTATTTATTTACTTGTGTAACAAGGCA
The DNA here is from genome assembly GCF_039654945.1 of Dendrobates tinctorius. Classification (NCBI taxonomy): domain Eukaryota; kingdom Metazoa; phylum Chordata; class Amphibia; order Anura; family Dendrobatidae; genus Dendrobates; species Dendrobates tinctorius. Next base: position 11,829,573 of record NW_027361908.1, read on the forward strand.
TGGGGTGGTAGCCGTGGGTGAGATACTCCTCTTCCATGCCCCGGAACATGAAAGTGGGAGTCCTGGCTGGGTGTGTAGACTTGCGCTGTGAGGTCACTATGACCACATGTTTCACAGTTCAATGAGGGAGACCACAAAACAAACTTCTTTTTACTAAATAATATGTTGACATGAGCTATATACAGCAGACATTAGGCATTTATCTTCAAGAACTTTTTTTAACAAGCGACATCATCTAACACACACACACCTCCTTCTTCCCTGGAAACACTATCTTCTCCGCTTACTTCCTCTACTGTTTGCACAGCCAAGCATACTATCTTGGGAGTTTCCGTTTTTCTCTGTGGGGAACGCACGGGTCGATGTGTAATGCTACGACCCCTAATAGCTACTCTCAGTTTCCAGCTAACTAATAAGGACCCCACAAAGTGGGTTTCATCAATATGACTACTCAATATCACGAGACTCCATATATGTATTCTCTTCACCTTGCTTCCATTTACTTATGTCCTCCGTTACCTCTCTAACCGAAGACTACATACCAAAGACTACATACTGGTAGGCGTCCAACACTGAGACGCTGGGATCTTTCTGACTCAGTATCAGGAACCACTTGTCCCTTTAGCCTTGCCCTTCCCACTCTGGGCTAGTCCCCACTATTAATTCCAACAGTTCCCGTCAACTACCTGTTGCTGGACAGAATACAGCTTCATCATCAACAATGCAAAGCATTAAACACACAAACATTAGAACTATACATGTGTCTTCAAGGGGGGAACAGTAAATCTTAATTTTCTGTCACTCCAACTCTATTTCCCACTCAGTGCCTCCTCTTGCTGGACTCACAGCCTACATGCTATGTGACTTCAGGCAAATCAGTCACCAGTAGTGTTGGATGCGATGGCGTTGGCTTGGGAATAGAACTGGAAAGATAAAGGTTTCAGATCTACAAAGTTTTTCAGCCTCATTTGAATATCAATTCAAATGTTTATTTCTCAGTAACAGACAAATGGACTGGTCATGTAAAGGTATTACTGGACTTGACTTTGGAAGAGATACAAATATAAATAGTCTGGGGGTGAAATTGCAAATTCACATAATAATAGCATAGCAAAGAACAGCACTGTCAAAGTCCAGTTTTTTGAAAGAAAAGAATATCAAAAAGCACCAATTCCCCAATTTTAAATGTTTCATCAAAGGTTCCTAGAATTATAACATGAGATAAGCTTGGATACATGTATACATAAAGCATTTCAAAGACTAAGCAATTCATCAAAAGCTCCTCCAAGGATGTGAACTCCTCCAGATACCAAAGTCTTCAGCCTTCTTCAGATCCCAACAGACAAAAAAAATACTTAAAGTTTTTAAAAAGCTACCTTTCCAGGGAAAAAAAGAATTGATGTAGAAAGATATCTGAAATGATTAATAATTTTGTATGGTTTAAAAAAAACTGAAACTTTAGATATCCTCTTGCTCAGATCAAAAATGTATGTAGAATAATAGTATTGTAATTAAGAATAAAATTTCATAAGTCAAATAGATAAATATAATTAAATATCATCAATGCTGTACAGCTTTCACTATTAAGGGTATGACGATCTACAGTTGCTTCTCACAAAATTAGAATATCATCAAAAAGTAAATTTATTTCAGTTTTTCAATGCAAAAGTGAAACTCATATATTATATAGTCATTACAAACAGAATGATCTATTTCAAGTGTTTATTTCTGTTAATGTTGATGATTATGGCTAACAGACAATGAAAACCCAAAAGTAATTATCTCAGCAAATTAAAATATGCAACGTCGGCGGTCATGCCTGCTGATATTCCATCAGCGGCGGCAACCGCCGCAGCCCCGTCTCACCTACGCTTCTCCACCTGGGCGCTCTCCCGTCCTCCCTCTCGTTCAGCTGCGGTCCCGTGCGCCACCCTTAGGCCGCGGGCGCGCGCCCGACCGCTCTCTTCACTCGGCGGGGGGCGTCGCTGAGGGGCAGGGCCTTGGTGATCCACTTCCGGGTATAAGGTAATTCAGGTGTCTTCCTTAAGGGGAAGACGCCTGGTAATTGTGTGGTGCTCCTGCACTGTTCTGGCTGCTATAGTACTACTATAGTTCTCTAGTCTTGTCTTTTCCTTGGTTCCTGTCAGCCTTGTCTCAGCCTCCGTTCCGTTTCCGTCCCTCCTGTCTGCCTCCACCTAGTCCTGTCCGTGCTACCTCCTGTCTATCTTCTGGTGTCCTAGCCCCTTGCCTATTTCTTGTTTTGCTGGTTCCCCATCCTCAGCCCTTCCATTGCTATTCCTGTCCCTGGGGCTTGCACGTCTGCCTTCCCTTGCCTTCTGTGCCTCTCTCGCCTGCTGCTCCTTTTGGTATCCTTCCTTCTCCGGTACCCCCTGCTCAGGTACCCTAGACTCTGTCCTGCATTCCAGTCCGCCTGTATCCTTACTTGTCCTTCGAGCCGTCCCTCTTGGTTCTGGCTGTCGTGGTTCTGACCCCTGCGGTCCTGTCCCTAACGATCCATGCATAGGGGTCGGTTATCACCTGGCGTGCTCGGCCCAGGGGCTCCAGATCCGCGATCCAGAGGGTCCACTCCTGGACATTGTCCGCTCCTGATCGAAAAAAATCTGTAAAGGCTTCCTAAGCATTTAAAAAGGTCCCTTAGTCTGTTTCAGTAGGCTCCACAATCATGGTGAAAACTGCTGACTTGCAGATGTCAAGAAGGCAGTCATTGACACACTCCACAAGGAAGTAAGCAACAAAAAGTCATTGCGAAAGAAGCTGGCTGTTCACAGAGTGCTGTATCTAGGCATATTAATTGAAAGTTGAGTGTAAGGAAAAAGTGTCGTAGAAAAAGGTGCAAATCAACTGGGATAACCGCAACCTTAAAATGATTGTTAAGAAAAGGCAATTCAAAAATTTGTGGGAGATTTGCAAAGAGTGGACTGCTGCTGGAGTCATTGCTTCAAGAGCTGCCACATGGAGATGTATCCAGGACATGGGCTACAAGTGTCGCATTCCTTGTGTCAAGCCACTCATGACCAATAGACAATGCCAGAAGCGTCTTAGCTGGGCCAAGGGGAAAAAAACTGGACTGCTGCTCAGTGGTCTAATGTGTTGGTTTCAGATGAAAATAAATTTTGCATTTCATTTGGAAATCAAGGTCCCAGAGTCTGGAGGAAGAGTGGAGAGGCACACAATCCAAGCTGCTTGAGGTCTAGTGTGAAGTTTCTACAATCACTGATGGTTTGGGGAGCCATGAAATCTGCTGGTGTATGTCTACTGTGTTTTATCAATACCAAAGTCAAGCACAGCCATCTACCAGGAAATTTTAGAGCACTTCATGCTTCCCTCTGCTGACAAGCTTTTTGGAGATCGAAATTTCATTTTCAAGCAGGACTTGGCACCTGTCCAAATTGCCAAAAGTACCAATACCTGCTTTAAAAACAACAGTATCATTGTGCTTGATTGGCCAGCAAACTTGCCTGACCTTACCCCCATAGACAATCTATGGGGTATTGTCAAGAGGAAGATGAAAGACACCAGATCCAACAATGCAGATGAGCTGAGGCTGCTATCAAAGCAACCTGGGCTTCCATAACACCTCAGCAGTACCACAGGTTGATCACCATCATGCAAAACTGCATTTGTGCAGTAATTGATGGAAATGGAGCCCCGACCAAGTATTGAGTGCATTTACTGAACATACAGTCATATGCTAAAGTTTTGGCACCCCTATTAATGTTAACCTTCTTTCTTTATAACAATTTTGGTTTTTGCAACAGCTATTTCAGCTTCATATATCTAATAACTGATGGACTCAGTTATATTTCTGGATTCAAATGAGGTTTATTGTACTAACAGAAAATGTGCAATCTGCATTTTAACAAAATTTGACCGGTGCAAAAGTATGGGCACCCTTATCATTTTCTTGATTTGAACACTCCTAACTACTTTTTACTGACTTCCTGAAGCACTAAATTGGTTTTGTAACCTCATTGAGCTTTGAACTTCATAGCCAGGTGTATCAAATCATGAGAAAAGGCATTTAAGGTGGCCACTTGCAAGTAGTTCTCCTATTTGATTCTCCTATGAAGAGTGGCATCATGGGCTCCTCAAAACAACTGTCAAATGATCTGAAAACAAAGTGCCCAAACTTTAACATATGACTGTACATTTCAGTAGACCAACATTTCAGATTTTAAAATCATTTTTCAACATGGTGTTTATAAAGTATTCTAATTTACTGAGATAATGACTTTATTGTTATTATTATTACTTAATATTATAGCGCCATTTATTCCATGGCGGTTTAAATGTGAGGAGGGTTATACATAATAAAAAACAAGTACAATAAGCTAAACAATACAAATCATGACTGGTACAGGAGGAAAGAGGACCCTGCCTGCGAGGGCTCACAATCTACAAGGGATGAGTGAGGATACAGTTGGTTGAGGTTAGAGCTGGTTGTGAAGTGGTTTGGTGGTTACTGCTGGTTGTAGGCTTGTCAGAAGAGGTAGGTCTTCAGTTTCATTTTGAAGTTTTCCACGGTAAACTGATATGTTGGGCTAGAGAGTTCCAGAGTAGGGAGATGCACAAGCGAAATCTTCTATGGAATTATAGGAAGAGAAGATAAGAGGGAAGTAGAGAAGGAGATCTTGTGAGGATCGAAAGTTGCATACAGGGAAATACCAGGTCACAGATGTATGGAGGAGACAGGTTGTGGATGGCTTTATATGCTATGGTTAGGGTTTTGAACTGGAGTCTCTGGGTAATGGGGAGCCAGTAAAGGGTTTGACAGAGGGGAGAGGTCAGGGAATAGTGGGTGTATAAGTGGATTAGTGGGGCAGGGAGGCAACAAAGTAGAAGGTTGCAGAAGTCAAGGCCGGAGATGATGAGTGCATGAACTTGGGTTTTGCAGATTCTTGGTTGAGGAATGTACGGATCTGGGAAATATTTTTGAGTTGATGTCACCAGGAAGTGGAAAGGGCTTAGATATGTGGTTTGAAGTTGAGAAAGAGTCAAGGATTACCCTAAGGCAGTTAGCTTGTGGGATCAAGGATTACCCCAAGGCAGTTAGCTTGTGGGACTGGGAAGAGTGAGCAGCCATTTACTTTAATGGAGAGGTCTGCTGGGGGAGTCGAGTGAGATGGGGAAAGATGATGAATTCTTTTTTGTCCATATTAAGTTTTAGAAATCTAGAGGAGAAGAAGGATGAAATAATGGACAGATGCTGTGGGTTTTTGATTAGTAGGGAGGTTATATCTGGTCCAGAGAGGTAGATCTATGTGTCATCAGTATAGAGGTGATACTGAAAGCTTTGAGATTCTAGGAGCTGTCCCAGGCCAAAGGTGTAAATTGAGACAAACAGGGGCCCTAGGACTGAACCATGTGGGACTCTGACAGGAGGCAATGTGAGCAGGTGGTGTGTGAGTGGGAGACGCTGAATGTCTGGTCTGTTAGGTATGATGAGATCCAAGTTAGAGCCAAATCTGTGATGCCAAAAGATGAAAGGGTCTGTGGTAAAAGAGAATGGTCTACTGTGTCAAAGGCAGACGACAGGTCCAGGAGGAGTAGGACAGAGTAGTGTTGCTTGGCTTCAGCGGTTACGAGGTCATTGGTGAGTTTAGTCAGGGCAGTTTCTTTGGAGTGATGCTGTCTGAAGCCAGATTGTAAGCGGTCGAAGAGGGAGCAGGAAGAGAAGTGGGAGGATAGTTCAAAATGGATGTGTTGTTCTAGTAGTTTTGAGACATAGGGGAGAAGTGATATGGGGCGATAGCTAGATACATTGGATGAGTCAAGAGACAGCTTTTTTTGGATGGGTGTGATGGAAGCATGTTTGAAACATGAGGGGAAAACACCAGTTGTTAATGATAGGCTGAAGAGATGGGTTAGGGTTAGTAAGACGACTGTAGTAAGGTTTGGGATGAAGTGGGATGGGATCGGTTCAAGTGCAGAGGTGGTGAGATGTGATCTTGGGAGTAGAGTGGAAAGTTGATCTTCGTTAATGGTGGAGAAGTTGGTTTTTGGAGGTGGAGGGCTAGGTAGTTAGGAAGAGGGTTGTGGGGGTTGTAGGCCAAAGATTTCTTTGATGTTTTCAATCTTCTGCTTGAAGAACAAGGCAAAGTTTTCAGCTAAGATGAGTGGAGAGAGAGGAGTTGTTGGGAAACGGAGGAGAGAATTGAAAGTGTTGAATTCAGTAGCTGTTTAGGGTTGTGAGAGAGGGAGGATATGAGTGATGAGATGTAGGTTTTTTTTTGCTGTGACAAGTGTGTCCTTGAAAGTAGTGAGTCACTCATGATGATAGTGGGGATGACAGTGGAGAGGAAATTAAGTAGCCAGGTGGTGACTGGCCCTGGGGGGGCAGTAAGGCCAGTTGAAGAATGACAGGGGAGTAGATGCGCAAAGAGTGCACCTCAAAGGAAGGGATAGTAACAGAGTGACAGTGGGATGTGGGTGAAAGAACTGATAGGAGAATCTGATAGGAGAAGTCCAACTCCTCCAGCATGCTTGCTATATAGATGATCTGGTGATTCTATGGAAGGGGTCCATAGAACAAGATTGGGAATTAATTAATAAGCTAAACACGAATGAATGGGGGATTACTTTTACTGCCAATTTAAATAAAGATAAAATCACTTTTCTAGATCTTGAAGTAACCACAAAGGCAGCCGCATAGTGACAAAAACCTTTTCCAAAAAAGTAGACAGCAATGGTTTTTTGGATTTCCGTAGTGCACACTATTGCAAATGGAAGAAAAATATTCCACATAGCCAATTTCTGCGCATTCGAAAGAATTGCAGTAGTGAAGCTGACTATGTGGAACAATCAAAGATTCTCAAGGCTAGATTTCTTGAAAAAAATATCCCAAAAAATTAGTGCACGGTGCATATGCAAAGAATCTGATAAAAACTCAGGCTGATTGCCTACCACAGATTAACCAGAAAAAGTTTTTTCCATAGAAAATGGGATTAGGAGTACTTTGAACAATGGAAACGCTGAATCTTGTGGTCATTCAAGAAAGAACCAATCTAATCCCTGGCGTTTTAATTTAATGACTCAGTTCAATAACGGCAATCAAAAAATAAGAGACATCCTTGAAAAATTTTGGTACCTTTAAATCAAAGACCCCATCTTAAAGAATTTGTTACCGAAAAAAACTGGTATTACCTTTAGGAGGGGTTGCTCCATAAGAAATGTAATAGCGCCCATCAACTATGTTATTTACGTAATTACGTGTTGTTGCGGCCTCTAATATGTTGGCCGCACTACAAAAACTGTCAGAGCAAGAATGAATGGACACCGTCATAATACTAAAATTGGTTTCTTTCAGCATAGTTTATCGCATCACATGTTGTTAAAGCACAGCAAAAAATTCCAAATAAATGTTACACCAGTAGAAATGATACCTTCTGGAGCGCTTAATCGCAATCAAACATTGAACAAAAAGGAATCTTTTTGGATTTTTCGGTTACAAACCTTGTATCCGAATAGTTTGAATGATGTGATTGAGAAAGTTTAGAGTTGCTATACCTATTGATATAGTGATTAGGCTTATTAAGTTTTTTTATTTATTTATATTTATTTTTAATTTTTATATTTTTTCCACTAGAGTTTAACCTCTTAAGGAATGTGAATTATATCTTTTACTTACCCCTGCTAAAGAGTCAAACCAATTAAGAAGAGTATGCAAATTAAGTGAAGGATTGGTGCTAGTAACAAACACCCCACCCTTTCCAGTTGTAAAAAGGGTTTATAAAGACATGGCCATTGTTTTGGTATAGATGTATATTTTACCTGATGAAGGTTTTTTTAAGCCGAAGCGTGTTGCTGTTTTTACTGCTTTACGTCAGAATAAAAATCTTTTAAAAAAATAAATAAAAAAAGAAAGAAAAAAAAATTTAAGTGAACCGATGTCTCAAATTTCTCTTTTTTTGGGAGCGCCGGCATCAGACTGGATTTTTTTTTCTTTTATCTTGTACCTGCGGACTACTGAGGATCAATCTGTTGACCAGGAGCCGTGCAGCAAACCGATTAATTAGGACCTTGGTTTGGGACATTCCCCCAGGGCCAATACGCTGTTCCTTCAACCTCAATTTGGTGAGTGCCTCAGCTTTGTATTTTTCTTTGGGACATTTTTAATATTGCACTTAGATCCTGTGTGGTGCTGTCCCTTTTATATTTCCTATCCTCAGGGTACTGTTATGAACAGGTCACCGAGAAGGATGGCAGGAATAGGCTAGGCCACCAGGAAACCAGAAGGGTTGGTAACTTAGCAGATTGCAGACCCCTAATCCTAACAACACAACTAACAGTACCCGTGGAGCGTACCTACGATGCCCTAGACGCCTCGACACAGCCGGAGAACTAACTAGGCCTAAAGCAAGAAAGGTGAAATCTAAACTGCCCTGGAGTAGAACCCCAAAGAAATAGATAGCCCCCAAACATATATTGTCGGTGAGACCAGATGAGGGACAAATACAGTCAGAAAATAGACTGAGCAAATGATGGGGCCCAAACTGTCTAGATAGGATAGGAAAGGAAGGTCACTGTCTGCAATCACGCAGAAACCCTAAAAAATCCAACACGTCTGATGTACAAAAACAAACCACTGAGGTCTCATGACCTCTCCCCCACTATATCAGCATTCTGGTGTAAACTGGCAGCAAAGCAAAAGAGACTAATATGCCGGGTACTGAACAAACTGACGCAAGCTGTAACATATGGCGCAGGGTCCAGCACATCCCCAGATCATCCCCAGACCAAACCAGATCAGAAGCAAAGGAATAGCAAATAAACAACTTAGCTGAAAAATGCAGAATCAGGCAGGAGACAGCAGACCTCAAGTTGCACAGAAGAACTAATCACCAGCAACAATTGAAGGAAGCCTGCTCACTTAAATACTCCCAATCAGCAACCTCAGATCTCCAATCATCATCATCAGGTGGCAGACCTCTGTCAATCCGGCCAGCTCCACTACCCACAGTTACCACCAGAGGGAACCCCGACTCAGAAGTAAGAGAATTCACAACAGGGTACTATATGAATAGAGCTCCTGTTAGTGGGACTGGGGAAGCGAGGGCTGTTCGGATGGGTATAAGACTAGAATGGTTACGGAAAGTTGTGATAGATCATGGATGGGAGGTAGAAATGACTGTGGGAATTTGGTGAGGAGGACCAGGATTTGGAGAAATATCACTCACCAGCAATGAGGAGGATCATAGAGAGTGTTAGTAGGTGGGTTTTCATTGACTGTAAGCCATAATCATTATCATTAACAGAAATAAACACTTGAAATAGATCACTCTGTATGTAATGATGCTATATATATATGAGATTCACTGCGTTAAAGAACTGAAATAAATTAACTATTTGATATTCTACTTTTGTGAGAAGCACCAGCATATTCTATTCCTTTTAGTTTTTGTCTCTTTCCTTCTAATAAAAACTTTGGATGCCATTTTTTGATTAAACAAGAGAAGTATATAAGTATACATTTTTTCCTAAATGTGTGTGGGAATTTGAAATTTACAACTTACCTGGGATAGATGGAAGGAGGTCTGGTTTAGCAATCAATCACAGACTGACTTTTATGCTTTCATCCTTGTTGTGCCTGCTTGTGTGCTGTGGATTTTCTAAGTGCAATAGCATTAGACAAAATGGTCAATGCTCGAACTATTGCAATACCACAGATTAGATGCAGCGTCAGTTCCATTACAAATGGAAAAGCCAATTAAAGGTACAGCAATGTTCCTGTGATTCAGAAAAAAAGCCCATATCACATGAAAAATACCCTTTATATTTGTGCATTTTTAGAGTGATTGTGGATGATGGGCTAATACAGTTGCAACCAAAATTATTCAACCACTGTTGCAAATTAGGTTTATTAGCGAAATTTAAACTGTCTGCAATAAACCAACAATACAAGAATAATTTACGTATCTCAACACAATTAAAATAACAAAAGGTTTCTCCAAATCCTACACAAAATGCTACTTTTGATGACAATCACAGTCTCAGACTTATTCAGTTCCTACATGAGAAGCATATTTCATACTTTATGATGACCTGCTGCAAACATGATTCATAGCCAGACACGAGCTTCTGCTAACATTCCTGAAGAACCGTCTGGGTCGCCCCATGCCAGGGCTGTGGGGTACTCGGTACCGGGCCTGATGAGCTTCAATGGGAGATGTCACGGCAGCTGGGACCCGGCCCGTGGCCCTGGGTGCCCATTGTAAAAGGGGGGAAAGTTCGGTGTGGTTATGTGGATTAAAGTTTATGAATTGATTCGTGACGCCACCTGTGGTGTTCGGCAATGATGATGTTAAGCCAACGCTGCAGACAGATCCTCTGGGACAGATGGTGTGGTGCAGCAATGATGTTATAGCCCTCCACAGGCAGGGCTGTAGTCCCAGGGCAGTGTAGGTGAAGTGACACGTAGATGGTGCAGTGTCAGGCGCAGGGGGTGTAGTAGTGCTGAGTAGGTTGACGTATGAATAAGTGGAGGACACCAGGGCATGTAGTTCCAAAGAAGAAGAAGTCTCCAGGCTCCTCTCCTCTTCTCGTCCGACTACATGCACAACCGACCCCATTCCCTCACATCTCCTCCAGTCTCTCTCTCCAGTCGTCACAACTCACCTAACTACAATCTTTAATCTCTCCCTCTCCTCTGGCATCTTCCCTCCTCCTTCAAACACTCTATCATCACTCCATTACTAAAGAAACCCACCCTCGACCCATCCTGCACAAACAACTACAGACCAGTCTCCAATCTCCCCTTCATCTCTAAACTCTTGGAGCGCCTGATATACTCCCGCCTTACCCGTTACCTCTCCACTCACTCCCTCCTAGACCCTTCACAGTCCGGTTTCCGCCCCCTACATTCGACAGAAACTGCACTCATCAAAGTGACCAATGACCTTCTGACAGCAAAACGTAATGGTGACCACTCTCTGCTCATTCTTCTCGACCTTTCTGCAGCTTTCGACACTGTTGACCATCCTCTCCTACTCTCTAGGCTCCAGTCACTAGGCATTAAGGACACTGCTCTTTCCTGGTTCTCCTCCTATCTTTCCGACCGCTCCTTCAGTGTTCTGTTTTCTGGCTCCACTTCATCTCCTCTTCCTCTCGCTGTTGGGGTACCTCAGGGCTCAGTCCTTGGCCCCCTTCTCTTCTCTCTCTACACGGCCCCAATTGGACAGACCATCAGCAGATTTGGCTTTCAGTACCATCTTTATGCTGATGACACACAACTGTACACATCATCCCCTGACCTTACCTCCGCTGTACTACAGAACGCCACTGACTGTCTGTCTGCAGTCTCCAACATCATGTCTGCTCTCTATCTGAAACTCAACCTCTCCAAAACTGAACTTCTTCTGCTCCCACCATCTACCAACCTCCCTAAATCTGACATTTCCCTCTCTGTGGGTGGCACCATAATAACACCCCGACAGCAGGCGCGCTGTCTGGGTGTTATGTTTGACTCCGATCTCTCCTTCACCTCCCATATACAATCTCTTGCCCGCTCGTGCCGCTTACACCTAAAGAACATCTCTAGAATCCGCCCTTTTCTCACCATGGAAACAACAAAAACTCTCACTGTCGCCCTGATCCACTCCCGCCTGGACTACTGTAATGCTCTATTAATTGGCCTCCCTCTCACTCGACTCTCCCCTCTCCAGTCTATCCTTAATGCAGCAGCCAGGGTTGTCCATCTGGCTAATCGTTACTCAGACGCGTCCGCTTTTCGCCAGTCATTACACTGGCTGCCAATTCATTACAGGGTACAATTCAAAGTACTTGTTCTCACCCACAAAGCTCTCCACAGTGCGGCACCCCTTTACATCTCCTCCCTCATTTCTGTCTATCGGCCTAACCGACCGCTGCGCTCTGCAAATGACTTTCGACTAACCTCTGCCCTAATCCGTACCTCCCTCTCCCGACTCCAAGACTTCTCCCGTGCTGCGCCAATTCTCTGGAATGCTCTACCCCAAGATAATAGGACCATCCACAATTTGCATAGCTTTAGGCGCTCGCTCAAAACACATTTGTTCAGAGCGGCCTATCACATTCAGTAATCAAAGTCATGTTATGTTTGTGTGTGTGTAGCCCATTCACTATCTCCATCTAACCCCCACCCCCTGAAGATGGCTGGACCATCATTGTAAATATATAATTGTAAATACAAACCTGTGCTTTGTATCTCCCCCACCTCATTGTAGATTGTAAGCTCCCACGAGCAGGGTCGTCTTATTTCGCTTTAATTATTGTATTGTTGACGTTGTTACTTATGACTGTTGTGTTTGAAACTGTTCAACTGTAAAGCGCTGCGGAATATGTTGGCGCTATATAAATAAAGATTATTATTATTATTATTATTCCAAAGCTTTACTCACAGTCTGTTGTGTTACAGGTGCCCGCATCCGTGCCGTGTCCTCCGGGTCAGGAGCTCAGTAAACCTCCAGGCAAGATTAAGTACTCCCTTCCAACACTCCGCCAACATGTGCCTTTTCAGAACGTCTCCTCTTATAGCACCTTTAAAATGAAGTACTCCAGCACTGAGTTACACTGGGGTTCCTCCTGTCCGATGTTCTTATGAACTCTACTTGTACGGCAGACAGCTGTAACCTGCTTCGGGGACTCCTTGCTACTAAGTCCTGGCTCACTATCATTGCTGTTGTGCCCACAAGTCTTGTGTGGGAATAAAGTGGTGACTACTTCTATTCCTCCGGTGTCTGCTGCAGGACCATTAGTATCCATACAACCTCGGGGACCGGACCCCTGCCTTGCGCTGTGGGCTTGGGAAGGGTTCTCCTCCAACCCTAATCCTTAGTCCTCCTTTTCTCCTTATGTTCCGTACAATCCTTTCTTTCAAATGGAGAATCAGGCTTTCATTCTAATGTCTCTTCCCTGTGCCAGCGGACCCAGATCACTGAGGTTGGCTGCAGCTCTTCCTTCATCCATCCCTCTCAGGGGATCTTCTCCCGCAGACTGACCTAGTCCTAATCTCTTCCCGCTCTTTTGAGTGCAAAATAAACTCCACCCGCCTCCCAGCACGCTTCGTGTTCCAAGCAGGGAGCCACCAAAGGGTGCTTTGCTACAATACTATGTTGCGTGGGATGCAGGTGTTGGAGTGTAATCAGGTGTCTCCATCTTACCTGGATGGTGGAGCACCACACCTCAGGAGGAGGTGCAGTACCTCTGTGGCGACTGTGGCGACTGAACCCTCAGGGGCGCCACATACCCCCCTGTTAAACACAGCACGTCCACGGGCTGCAAAAGAAGCAAAGATGGACAAATACAGGAACATACAAAATTTTTGTAATGCTAAATAAACAGTTCTTATCTAAACTTCCCAATGTGGGAGGCACTAATTATTGAACAATGCAAACAATTTAGCTAAATATCTATACCTTACTATAGTACCTAATTCAAAAGTGCTTATGGCAATAACTCACTACCACTTCAAGTATCATCATTAACACACTTCTTCACTTTCTCTTTTATTTTACATTTACTACTTTCTAAAACCCTAAGTGACAACCGTGGCTACCTGGTTCGTCACCTGAAATTTTAAATCTTTATTCAAACTTTGATATATATTTTTTTTTCTTAAACATCATAAAACATTCTCTGTAAAATCTGCAAACACTATCACTATTTACTTCTTTATTACAAAAATACTAAGCATAATTTTTAAGTGCAATTCTATAAAAAGTAGACACTGGTCTGGCCAACACGTCTTGAAATGTCCCTATTCAACAAGGAAATGAGGTAGTCCTTATTCCAGGAAAGTCCTATGTAAAACCAAGAGAGAGCACCTAAAGAGGTGCAAACTATTTACATAACAGTTCTGGATCACTCAGTGTCCATGATCTCCACAGTTCAAGTGTAAAGGCTGCCAATTAAACTGGGCAACAAAAAATTGGAAACAGTTAAACGAGAAAAGCATGATGAACCAAATATAGAAAAACAGGCACAATGGTGCTAATACCCTCCTGGGTAACAAAAGTTAGTTATTTATTCTATATGATGATGGTGGTGATCCCCTCCTGAGGTGCTAGAAGCGGGTTGCTATGGCTGCTTCCAGGGAAGATCTTTAGAGCATCCTCTTCCTGCTGGTGGGCCACAAATTGCAGGTATTCCTTTTCTCCTGGAGTGAGGTTGGCATCTGCTTGTGTAGATGGAATTGCAGCAGGAGTAACTGCTGCCTGTGAGGGTAAGACATTAGCTGCGGCTGGTGGTATCTTTGCTGCCAGTAACTCAGCAAGAGCTGTAGCTGGTACCACTAGGTGTTGTCCTGTAATTTCAGGTGGTACTGCTGCTAGCGTTACTGCCACTTTGGTTTTTGGCCTGACGTCTGGTGGTACCGGTGTCTGTAGGCACGGGTAGGGTGAAATGCGGGGGTTCGAAATCTGAGGTAAGGGGAACCCATGATGCATATTAATACTCTCCAGTCATTCAGACTCATCTGCAGAACCCACGAGATGCCAAATAGGACGGGCCTGCTCCAGCCTCACTCTCCTCGGCCATTTGGAGCTCAAGCAAGCCGGCCTCACTACACGAAAACTCAGGGGGCAACCTGTTGGGAGGAGTGGCGGTCATACCTGGAGCCTCCCGGCGGCGCACTACGTTCACCGGCACCGCCGAACCCAGGATCGGAGATGATGGTGGAACACATGGTGGCTCCGGGTCTGCAGGGGTCTCTGGTGGGACCTGCGCAGCCACGTCAGGTCCAGGCAGGAGCTCTACTTCTTCCTCCCCTTCAGCTCCAAGGCCCTCTGACAACTCCTCCGGGCAGGCCTCACCCAGCGGTGATGACAGCGGGGAGGTGGTGATAGACGCTGCCGGTGGTATTGCAGCGGCCGCAGGCTCCACAGGGCTTGCCTGGGGGACATCTGGTGCAGCAGTGGCGGGTACCGGTGACTGGGGTACCGCTGATGGAGGCCCCTCCAGGGCATGCTGCCATTTCTTCATCCAGAGCGCCTCCTGCTTCAGCCGCAGTTCGTGAGTCAGCCAGGCAATCTCATCCTCCAGCTGTTGACGGTCCAGATGGGAAGCCGGATCAGAGCCTTCAGCCATTGCGATGGGGAGGTTCAGCTTAACCACCCTTCGATCTTCAGGCCTCTTCTCTCCTTCCATCATGGCGTTCTCTCCTTTCTCTTCCTGTCTGGACTCTTTTCGCACCACCGGCTCTCGCTCCTCCTTCTGGGGGCGGCGTCTTCTTCCAACTCCTCCATACCAGGCCAGTATACGAACCCCTCGGGGGGTGGGCCATGTTGATGTTGCATAGAAGTTCAGACAGGGAAGGCCCAGGACAGTTCGCGGTCTTTTCTTAGGACCACCCATGTTGTCACGCCCCTCTTCACCCCGCCAGCTGCCATTTTTAGAGTTAATTTTAAACAATGATTTCTCATGTTTACAACACCATTTTTTTATGGACCACATCACATTTGAAGTCACTTTGAGGGGTCTATATGATAGAAAATACCCAATAGTGACACCATTCTAAAAACTGCACCCCTCAAGATGCTCAAAACCACAGTCAAGAAGTTTACTAACCCTGGTGCTTCACAGGAATTTTTGGAAAGTTTAAAAAAATGAACATTTAACTTTTTTTTAGAAAAAATTTACCTCAGATCCAATTTTTTTTATTTTCCCAAGAGTAACACACCCCACAATTGACCAAAGTTTGGAAACTAGACCATCCAAGGAACCTATCTAGATGTGTGGTGAGCACTTTGAACCCCAAAGGGCTTCACAGAAGTTTATAACGTAGAGCTGTAAACTTAAAAAAATAATATTTTTCCCACAAAAATTATCTTTTTACCTCAATGTTTTATTTTCCCAAGGGTAACAGGAGAAATTGGACCTGAAAAGTTGTTGTCCAATTTGGCCTGAGCCCACTGATACCCCATATGTTGGGGGAAATCACTGTTTGGGAGCACGGCAGAGCTCGGAAGGGAAGGAGCACCGTTTGACTTTTTCAAACCAAAAATGGCTGGAATTGAGTTTGGACGCCATGTCACGTTTGGAGAGTCCCTGATGTGCCTAAACAGTGGAAACCCCCCACAAGTGACCCCATTTTGGAAACTAGACCCCAAAAGGAACTTATCTACATGTGTTGCATGTGTGGTGAGATCTTTGAACCCCCAAATGTTACACTAAAGTTTATAATGCCTGGCCGTGAAAAAAAAAGATTTTTTTTCCACAAAAATGATCTTTTAGACCCCAAATTTTTATTTTCCCAAGGGTAACAGGAGAAATTGGACCCCAAAAATTGATGTCCAATTTGTCCTGAGTAGGGAGAAAGCTATTGTGCACGCGTCGGGGCTTGGAAGGGAAGTAGTGACGTTTTGGAATGCAGACTTTGATGGAATGGTCTGCGGGCATCATGTTCTGCTTACAGAGCCCCTATTGTGCCTAAACAGTGAAAAAACCCCAAAAATGACCCTATTTTGGAAACCAGACCCCCTAAGGAACTTATCTAGATGTGCCTTAACAGTGGCAATGCCCAACAAGTGCCCCCTTTATGGAACTAATCTACTGTTTCCTGGTATGTGAATTTTATAAGTGACCCCAGATTTCACTGGAGCTCAGCCCGGCTGGGAATAGAGCCCAGTGACCGGATGTAACTACGGTGACTTCAGTGATATTCCTCCTAGCTCCGTGAGCCTTGAGCACTCACGGTGTTAGCGGGGATCTCACCGCAGCTCAGCCCGGCTATGAACAGAGCCCAGTGACCGGATGTAATCTCTATGATGTCACCCCCCCAGTTACTGATGCTGTGTTTACCAGTGGTTCTCAAAGTGTACGGTTGCATCTTGGCACTGTCCAGGTTGAAAACTAATGTTTTTATTTTTGGCTGCTGTCACACACTAAAAAACGCTTTTATTTAAAAAAAATAGTTTTTGCGTCATCACATTTTGAAAGCTATAATTTTTCCATATTTTTGCCCACAGAGTCACGTGAGGTCTTGTTTCTTGCAGGACAAGCTGACGTTTTTATTGGTACCATTTTCGGGCACATTATATTTTTTGATCGCTTTCTATTCTGATTTTTGGGAGACAGAATAAGCAAAAATATGCAATTCATGAATTTCTTTTTTGGGGGGGGTTAATACCGTTCCATGTTTGTGGTAAAATTGATAAGGCAGTTTTATTCTTCGGGTCAGTACAATTGCAGCGATACCTGATTTACATCATTTTTTTATGTTTTGGTGCTTTTAGACAATAAAAACTATTTTATAGAAAAAATAATTGTATTTGCATCACTTTATTCTGAGAGCTATAACTGCTTTATTTTTCTGCTGATGGAGCTGTATTGCGGCTTTTTTTTTGCGGGACAAGATTAGGCTACTTTCACACTTCAGGTTTTCGGCGTCAGGCGCGATCCGGCATCATGCCGGAACGCCGGATCCGGCAAATGTTTAGTAAAACCGGATGTGACGGATCCGGTTTTCTGCCGGATCCGTCTTTTTCTTGACAGACAAAACCGGATCCGTCTCATCCGGTCCATCCGTTTTTCTATCCGTTTTTCGACGGATTACGCCGGATCCGGTTTTTAAAATTGACCCTTGTGGCCTTCCGAACGGGATTGGCTACTGGAAAACTATATATAGCATGTTCCTACAGCCCTTCTTTGACAGGTTGTAGGAAGATGGATGTTGTCATTGGAAATATTTTGAAGAATTTGGCAGATTTTATAGCGGAGGCGAATCGTTTGAGGGTGATTGTTCTGGAGAAGGAGAGAGCGAGACAGCAGCGCATCAGGCATCGTAGACGACGTTTGTGGATCCACCCCATCACAGCCAAGAGAATGACGCGTGGGGTCTATTCTACACTCTGCATGGACCTTCGACGAAACCCGGATAAATTTTTTGGATATGTTAGGATGAAAATGGAGAATTTTGATTACTTGGTGGAGCGCATTGCACACCTCATAAGAAAAGCGGACACCTATTGCCGCTTCTCTGTTTCACCCACAGAGCGTCTGATGGTGACTTTAAGGTAAGCCACATTTATTGGATGTGATCGCATCAGAGCACACTTTCACTGCAATCTTGTTGGTGGTAGTTTGTATCTCCAAGTGTTATAGCTCAGTTTTGGTATGTAATGCTGTGATTTAAAACTAATTTATTGTTTTTTAATTCCCCACAGATTTCTTGCAACTGGAGAATCCCTTTCGTCACTGCATTTCCAGTACAGACTCGGGATTTCCACCATATCTGGAATAGTGAAGTACACATGCCGTGCACTGTGGGACTCCTTAGCTGAAGAGTTTTTACCAGAGCCCACAACAGAGAGGTGGATTGAAATTGCTGACAAGTTTCAACAGATATGTCAGTTTCCCAACTGCTTGGGCGCTGTGGACGGGAAACATATCCGCATTGTAAAGCCAGCTGGATCGGGATCGGAATATTTCAATTACAAGAAATATTTTTCAATTGTCCTCATGGCCATCGCTGACACGGAATACAAATTTATTGCGGTTGATATTGGGGCCTATGGCCGCTCCAATGACTCTCAAGTTTTCAAACTGTCTGCCATGGGGCGTAAACTGTATGGAAACACCTTCCAGTTCCCACCACCTAGACCGCTGCCGCAAACATCTGGTCCACCTATGCCATTTGTCTGTGTAGGGGATGAAGCCTTCCAGCTGTCAGAACACCTTTTGAAACCGTACTCTAGCAGAGGATTGACAAGACCAAAACGCATTTTTAATTACCGCCTCACAAGAGCAAGAAGAATGGTTGAATGTACCTTTGGTATTCTGACAGCCAAATGGCGGGTCCTATTGACTGCGATCAACCTCAAGACAGAAACTGTGGATGAGGTGATCAAAGCGTGCGTGGTACTCCACAATTTTGTTATCTGCAAGGAACCCATTTCCATTGAGGACACCTCTGAAGAAACCACCTTGCAAGATTACCATGACATTACCACTAGAAGTTCTGTGACGGTTTCAGTAATGAGGGACAATTTTGCACTATACTTTATGTCACCTCAAGGCAGAGTACACTGGCAGGATGACAGAGTGTGAAAGATTTGTGCCCAACCAAACTTGTGTACCTTCTGTACCAACAGTATATACCTTTGCCAACCAAAGTTGGCTATCTTGTCATGGTCTCTATTTTTAGCTTTAGGCCACAGGTGTGTACCTGGTTGTGTTTTATGCAAAGTATTTCACCTTTTAACAAAAGTTGTGTACATTGTTATGAAATCACCAACAATAAACACAACTTTTTAGGTGAAATACTTTGCTTCAAACACAACCAGGAACACAACTGTGGCAAAAAGCTAAAATTTACCCACAGTTATATACCTAGTTTTGAATACCATTTCACCTTTTAAATACCCTGTATTTAACCTTTTTCGCCGCAGAAAGAAATGACAGACAACCAGTGTAAAATAATTTAACTTTTATTGAAAAATGTTTTTTTTTAGTAAACTTTTTTAAAATTTTAATAAACTTGTTTAATAAAGCTTTGAAACCATAAAACTGGTCATTTTTATTTAAATACACACATTATAAATCTGTGTAGTGTGTGGTGGAAATACTGCTGTAGGGGCTGCGGGACACTTCGACACTGGGAGTGTGGAGAGAGGACTGGGATCGTGGTGGGGAAGGAACAGTTAGAGGTGAAGGTGTGGAAAAAAATAACAGAATGGGTGGACATGTGGGAAGCAGAAGAGGTGGTGGGTGGTGGAGTGGAGGGTTGGGCAGGGACTGTAGGAGCAGATGATGTTGATGGCAAGTTGTATGGGGAAGGAGTTTGGTACGGGGCAGGTTGCTGGAAGTGGGGAGATGTCTGGTACGGGGCAGGTTGCTGGAAGTGGGGAGATGTCTGGTACGGGGCAGGTTGCTGGAAGTGGGGAGATGTCTGGTACTGGGGAGGTTGCTGGTACTGGGGAGGTTGCTGGTACTGGGGAGGTTGCTGGTACTGGGGAGGTTGCTGGTACTGGGGAGGTTGCTGGTACTGGGGAGGTTGCTGGTGCTGGGGAGGTTGCTGGTGCTGGGGAGGTGGATGGTGCTGGGGATGTGGATGGTGCTGGGGAGGTGGATGGTATGTAATAGGAGGGGGTGTAGATGTAATAGGAGGGGGAGGATGGAAAGTGGCTGGAGGGGGTGCAGGTGGAGGAACTACTGTGGTGGGAGGAGGAGGTTGGGAGGTAACTTGCTGGAGAGCAGCGTGGCATGAATGCATTACATGCATCTGCTGGGCAGGAGAGAGCGTTTCCATGCGCTCCACAACAGACCTGAAAAAGGTGTGGTTTGGCGAAGATCTTGCTTCTGAATGCATGGTTTGCAGAAGTGTCTTCACCTCCAGAATGCTGGAGTTGATCTGCTGATAGCCTGCGGAGATTTGCTCTGACAAGACTTTTAGACAGTTCTGGAAAGATGCATTCAGATGCAAGAACTCTGGCGCATAAGTCTTTTCCTGACCCCTCTGCCGCTGCCGCCCAGTACCCGCAGGTGTACTAGAGGTGGCAGGGGCAGAAGGGTGGGGTAAAGGGAAAGCGATCTCCTCACCAGCAGCTTCATGTAATGTAGGCGGCCACGATGCTCCTGTGCTGGTGGATGGGACAGATGGGTCGAATGTGTGGGAAGGCTGGGAAGGTGCAGAAGTGTCCCTCGGTGCCGGTCTCCTCAGGGATCGCCTCAGAAGGGTCCAATCGTGCAGGCTCCCGAGTGCTGCTCACCGTGCTGTGGAATAAAGAGAAAAAAAAACAATTAAAATAGTGACATGGTATGGCCCTGGCTGAAAAAAAAAAGTTACATCTAAACATTTTTTTGTCACATGTGGTGTGTAATATTTACCTTCTGGTGAGCATTGTCTCCCGGAGGAACGACAGGGCTTGTGCGTACTTGTACTTGCTCCTGCGTCCTCCAGATCCACTCGGGGCCCGCATCTCTTTATTGAACTCCTTCTTGAAACGATCCCTCACAGACCGCCACCGCTTCACAATTCTCTCCCCTGAAATGAGAAAGGACAAAGTGGTTAGTATACAACATCAGTGTTTCCCAAACTCCAGTCCTCATGGTCCCCAGGGGTCATGTTTTCAGGATTTCCAAAGTAAATAGAAATCCTGAACACATGATCCGTGGGGACCACGAGGACTGGAGTTCGGGAAACACTGGTTTAAATCAAGCAACCGGTACTGTATATACTTACGCTCTTTAATCTGGGCCCGAGCTTCGAGGTCCTCCCAGCGGTCCACAAGGAGCGAACAGATTTCCTCCCAGAGTCGTCGGGTAACGATCAGGTCAGCGTGGCGTCGGTCAGCCATATTCCAGAGCGGCTCCCTTTCTCTGACGAGATCGATGAGGCGGTCCACATCAATCCCTCCATCCTCACCGTCAGAGTCGGGAGCACGCTGTGAAGGCTGTTAAAGAAAAAGACAAAAATAACATAATTAGCCTCCACAAAAGAAATGAAATAAAAAGTGCAAAAAAAACAAAGCAAAAATATTTATACTTACACGCTGGTGACCGCCGCGTTGCTGTCGCCGACGACCCTGGGAGGCACTGCGAGGACCTCTTGGCCGAGCACCAGATTGGGAAGACTAGAGAAGAAAACAAAAAATGTTATGTCTTTGGATGTAGGCATTTGTTTGCTGTGTGTGGTCTGCAGAACATTGTTTTCTATGTGTTGTGTGTAGTGTGATGTTGTGTTTCTGCGTTTGATGCAAAAAACTTACCAATTGTGAGCCCACTCCAAGTGTCTGTCCACCCCTTCCTTCTTCTTCTGGGAGCTCCTCTTCATCTTGTGATTCCTGTTTTGAAATAAAAGGCAATGAATACACATATATTACAGAGATGATGGATTTTGGAAATAAAAACTTACCGTCAAACGCTGACGATGCGAGGGAGGGCTCCCTGAAGATGTGCTGTCTTCCTCATGGCCAGACTCCATGGCTGTGGGTGGTGTTTCTGCTGCTGCCATTGCTGCTGCTGCTGCTGCATCTATTGGGCGGCTGTTGAATAAAGAGAAACAAAGGGCCAATGAATATCTTGATATTCCATAGCCCTAGTTTGGAGGAATGGGGGATTTGATAATTACCGTCTCTCATCTGCTGCTGGACTCCCCTCCCGCTGTTCAGCATGCTGCTCCATTTGGGGTGGTGCTGATGGTGCTGCTGCTGCAGATGTCTGCTGCCTTCTCCTGCTCCTGATTCTTGGCTTGGGTGGCATGTTGGGTGTGGCTGAGGGTCCCATTGTCTTGCTTTTATATATGTCCTGTGGGCAGAGCTACTGAGCATGCTCAGACCAAAGAAACCGGATCCGGCCGGCGGATCCGGCTGTCGCCGGATCCGGCACATTACGGCGCTCATAGGCTTTCATTGTATGAAAAAGCCGGACACGCCGGATCCGGCGTGTCCGCCTTTTTCGACAGATACAAAAAACGTTACAGTCAACGTTTTTTCCAGACGCCGGATCGCGTCACATTGCCGGATCCGGCGAAAATCGGATGAAACGCATGGCCATCCGGCTCGATCCGGCTCTAATGCAAGTCAATGGGGGGGAAACCGGATCCGGCATTGCATTTCGACAGATCCGGTTTTAGTCAAAAGCGCCGGATCGTGCCTGAAGCAGAAAACCTGATGTGTGAAAGAGGCCTTACATTTTCAACAGTACAATGTTTATTTATATCAGTCTTTTTGAATGCGTGTTATTCCACTTTTTGATCAGTGGTATGATGGTAAAGCCTTGTTTTTTGCCTTGTTTTTTATGGAGTTCACTAAAGGGGTTAACTAATGAGACAAAGTAATAGGTCGGGTTGTTACAGATGTGGCAATACCAAATATGTGTACTTTTATTGATTTTTTTCATTCAAATATTTATTTAGAGATAGAATATATATTGCTTTTTTATTATTATTTTTTATTTTATTTTTTAAATATTTTTAATCTGCATGCCATATAAGCTGTCAACGCTGCACTGACAGAGAGAGAATTGCTGATCATGCACTGCGCATGATCAGTAATTTTACTTAGCTCTGGTGACCCGGATGTCATCATTACGACATCCGGCTCACCATGGCCACATTGGGACCCCGCGTCATGCTGCATGGTCTCCGATACAAAGGCAGAGCGGCTGTCAGAACCTGTGCCGGCTTCCGAATGCTGCGATCTTGGTATATCACAGTATTTTGGGGTTTAAAGTGCCGGGAGCGGTCTGTGACCACTCCTGGCACCTAGTTCTGGGTGTCAGCTGTCAGAATCAGCTGACACCCGGCCGCGTTCCTCATGTGAGTGGAGCCGATCGCTTAGATGTGCATGGTTAAATTGTGCCAGATCACATGGACGGAATAGTATATCTGATGTCAGCAAGGGGTTAATTAAACTGATAGGACTTGATTTGTAAAGGCACACACCTGTCTATATAAGACCTCACAGCTCACAGTGCATGTCAGACCAAATGAGAATCATGAGGTCAAAGGAACTGGCCAAAAAAAAGGTACAGACATTAATAGTGATGAACAAATTTGTTCTGAAAACGATCACCAAACATAAATTCTGCAAGAATATGGCACAATCGGATTCGTGATTGGAATCTAGACCAAAATTTTATAAAATATGTAAAAATTGGCAACATTCAGTAAAAAGTGCGGTAAAATATTTGCGTTGCCACAAAAGTATTTTCAGCACTTTTGCAACGATAATGGTGGTGTATCATGAGTGTGGGGCACATGTGTGATGAGGGGGGGTTTACAGAGCTCAGGCGTGGCGTTCTTGTAAACTTTTTTTTCCCTAACTTTAAGTGTGCACATTGTGGCTAGCCAGTCAGGGAGCAGGAAACATCCACAATGTCATGACACCACGGCTTGTGTCTAGAGTTGAGCGAAACAGGTCGGTCAGATTCAAAAATCGCCGACTTTCGCCAAAGTCGGGTTTTGCCGATCGAAACCCAACCCTAGCGTGAGGTCGGCCATGAGGTCGCCGATAAGTGCGCAAAAGTCGCGTTTCAAATGATGCTTTCAGAGCTTTTTCTCACCCATTGATGGAGGACGCACACTGTGGGCAACGCGATGACATGCGCAGCGGCCAGCACCATCTTAGAGAAGGGCAATGAAGTGATTGGCTGGCTTTGTGTGGCGTCACAGTGGGTATAAAAGGCTGTGAACGCCGACCGCCATCTTACTTCTGCCGATCTTAAAATAGGGAGAGGTGCTGCTGCTGATTCTGAACAGGGAGAGCATTAGACAGGGAAGAAGAAAAAAAAACTGCTTCTGCTGATAGCGCTTTTCACTGTACAGTTAGTGTGCAGTGAAATGGGAGGATTTTTGTTGTGTGCAGCAGCGCTGGTGGTGATTAGGCTGCCTTTTAAGGCTACCTGCTAGCTGCATTGCTGTGTGCATACTGCTGTTCAAACTACTTTTTTCAAAGCACTCCAACTTTTATTATTTTGTCGTGTTGAGTTACTGAGCATTCATTTTTTCACACACCGTCTAGCGGTGTACGCTCCTCACACACTACCGTGTACCGGGTCCGGCTGGTATCACGGAAAAATAGAAGCTATCTGGGTGTGACTCTGGAAGAAAAAGCCGAGGAGTTTGTCCGTTTTTCCAGACCTACACCTTAGAGTTGTGTCCGTTTTTCAAACAGTTTCGTATATCTGCTGTTTGATTACAGTCAAAACTAGACAGAGACAGAGTGTGTCAGTCTGTATACAAATACACAGAGCTTGACAATGTTCCATACAGACATCGTCTAGCAGTGTACACTCCTCACACACTACCGTGTACCGGCTGGTATCACGGACAAATAGAAGCTATTTGGGTGTGACTCTGGAAGAAAAAGCCGAGGAGTTTGTCCGTTTTTCCTGACCTACACCTTAGAGTTGTGTCCGTTTTTCAAATAGTTTCATATATCTGTTGTTTGATTACGGTCTAAACTAGACACAGACAGCATGTGTCAGTCCGTATACAAATACACGGAGCTTGACAATTTTACATACACACACCGTACAGCGCTGTACGCTCCTCACACACTACCGTGTACCGTCTTCTACCTTCAGATGATCAATGGCTACCATTTGAAATGGATGTCAACTTACAAGCAGATGCAGTGGTGGTTTATGATCACCTTTCACAGTTGTGATAGTCACAGACGTGTGACATTCCTGCCACTGTGGAGGAACACACACACGGACCCGTTCCTCCCACGTCACCACTGTGACGTAACTACACAGGCACAGCTCTCCGGCGCCCCCTTTGTCTCTCAGGTCAGTAAGGGAACTGCACCTAGAGCAAATGGCCACCGGGGAGGATGTCCTGTTACCTGCTGGGTATTGTAAGATTCGTGATCAGAGTAAAAGCATCAGCCCAAGATTAATTTTATAGTTTAATTGCCTTAAGGGCGCGCTAGATAATTACAGAAATATACAGTAGATTTGCAGTCAGAGAAAAAATATAACAATAAGGGTACAAGACTTAGAGATATTAAGCTGGAGGTCAATTTACCAGGTTACATATGGGTGCCGGGAGCTCTGCAGTCCACAGGTACAAGAATCTTAGTTGCTGGACTGACCCCCAAAGCATGGGCCGCTGCTCCCCTTGGCAGATCTGTCCCCAGTTCCTTCTTAGATCATCATCGTCTGGTTCTTCTTTGTGAATGTCTCTCTGCCAGGGGCTGCTAGTCCTTAAACACGCTAGGTTCCTCCCCCTGTGTCAGAGGGTGGGCTAATAATCTCCACCCTTTAGCTCGCTGCAGAACTTATTCACAATATCTAAGAAAGGGGGTAACTTTCTACAGCAGGATCGGATCAGAACATGAGAGGTACCAGTGAATGCGGTTTGTTTTGCCTGTCGTGTGGAGGGCAAGAATGGCCCCATTGAGTCACTGTGGAGGGCCAATCTCTATATCTTAGGAATCAGCGCCCTCACCGACTCGGGAGTCACACTGCCAGATGCGCGATTCCCTCAGGGTCACTCGGATATTTTCATGTGTCCATAACTCGATAGATGAGTTCATAATCCATGATCCTAGGATGGAGCCGAAGCGACTGGTAAACACAATGGATGGGTATTCCTTTGTCTGGCTGACAGGTACATTCTAATTGAAGCCCTCAGGCATTTCTTGCCCCATGCTGGCGCGGCTCCGTACCAAAGCTTTGAAGTTCTGTTTTGGGCCTTATCTCATTATCATTCTAAAAGGCCTTGCTATTCAACATTGGAGCACTAATTCCTGCTTTATTCACTATGCACACAGGCCCTGGGGGGGTAGGAGCAGTTGGCTGCCTGTAATTCAGACCAAAATGGATGCCAAGCTCAGACATGAGGCCCCATATCTAAGATGGCGGCTGCTCCTTCATCACAGCCACCATTTTTCAATGTCTCCTCTCATGCCAATCCAATTGCCTATGGCCTGTGGCTTCTGTCTTTTGCACTTCAAAATGACTAGACACATAGAATCATAGAATCGTAGAGTTGGAAGGGACCTCCTGGGCCATCTGGTCCAACCCCCTGCTCAAAGCAGGATTCGCTAAATCATCCCAGTCAGATGTCTGTCCAGCCTCTGTTTGAAGACTTCCATTGAAGGAGAACTTACCACTTCTCGTGGCAGCTTGTTCCACTCATTGATCACTCTAACTGTCAAAAAGTTTTTTCTAATATCTAATCTGTGTCTCCTCCCATTCAGTTTCATCCCATTGCTTCTAGTCTTTCCTTGTGCAAATGAGAATAAAGTTGATCCTTCTACAATGTGACAGCCCTTTAGATATTTGTAGACAGCTATTAAGTCTCCTCTCAGTCTTCTCTTTTGCAAACTAAACAATCCCAAATCCTGCAACCTTTCCTCATAAGACAGGGTTTGCAGACCGGTCACCATTCTGGTTGCTCTTTTCTGAACTTGCTCCAGTTTGTTGATGTCTTTTTTAAAATGTGGTGCCCAAAACTGGACACAATATTCCAGATGAGGTCTGACCAAAGAGGAGTAGAGGGAAATAATGACTTCACGTGATCTAGACTGTATGCTTCTGTTAATACATCCTAGAATTGCATTTGCCTTTTTTGCTGCTGCATCACACTGTTGACTCATATTCAGTCTGTGATCTATTAGTATACCCAAGTCTTTTTCACATGTGCTGTTGCTTAGGCCTATTCCTCCCATCCTGTATATGCTTTTTTCATTTTTATTGCCCAGATGTAGTACTTTGCATTATTCCCTGTTAAAAACCATTCTGTTAGTTGCTGCCCACTTCTCCAGTTTATTTATATCTTTTTGAATCCTCTCTCTCTCTTCTCTAGTATTAGCTATCCCTCCTAGCTTTGAGTCATCAGCAAATTTAATCAGTTTACCCTCAATTCCTTCATCTAAATAGTTGATAAAGATGTTGAACAATACAGGGCCCAGGACAGAGCCCTGTGGTACCCCACTTGAGACATTCTTCCAACTGGATGTGCAGCCATTTACGACCACTCTTTGGGTCCGATCACTAAGCCAGTTATGAATACACCTAACAGTTGCCTTGTCCATTCCATACTTAGTCATTTTTTCAATAAGGATTGTATGAGATACTTTGTCAAATGCTTTGCTGAAGTCAAGATATACTATATCTACAGCATTTCCATGATCCACCCAATCAGTGATTCCGTTATAGAAGGAAATTAAGTTAGTTTGACAACCCATGCTGACTCTTTTTAATCACTTCATTCTTATCCAGGTACTGACTTACATGTTGTTTAATAATTTGTTCAAAGATCTTTTTTGGTATAGAAGTCAGACTCACCGGCCTATAGTTGCCTGGGTCCACCTTCTTCCCCTTTTTGAAGATAGGAACAACATTTGCTCTTCTCCAGTCTTCTGGCACTTCTCCTGTTCTCCAAGAATTTTCAAAGATTATGGAGAGGGGTTCAAAAATTTCTTCTGCTATCTCCTTCAGTACTCTGGGGTGTAATTCATCTGGACCTGGAGACTTGAATTCATTTAGGTTAGCTAAGTGTTTCCTCACTATCTTTCTGTTTATAGATATCCTGGATTCTTGTATTCCCTTAATAGGACAGTGAAGAACAGTTGATGTTACATTTCCTTTCTGAGAGAAAACAGATGCCTTCTCAACATCCTGTCTTACCATTTCATCATTTTCATCCTGTAAAAATCCTATAGCATCTTTGACTTTTCTTTTACTTTTGACATATCCCCAAAATCCTTTATTATTGCTTTTGACATCTCTTGCAAGCCTCAATTCATTGTCAGCTTTAGCTAATCTGATTTGTGGCCCTGCAGGTTCTGCAGACAGCATTATATTCTTCTTTAGATATGCCTCCCTTGTTCCATTTTATAAACATTTTTTTCTTCCTTTTCAGCATGTGCTTAAGTTCTGTGATCATCCATCCTGGCTTCCTTAAATGCTTTCTATTCTTCCCTCTTTTTGGAATTGTTAAACGTGCTTTGAGAATTTCATTTTTCAAGATTTCCCATCCTTCCTGGACATTTTTGTCTTTAAGGATATCCAGCCATTGGATCCCTACAATTCTCTTTCTGAATCCCTTAAAATCTGCCTTTCTGAAATCTAACCTTGACGTCTGAGTCTTCACAGGTCTTCCTCCTCTAGTTATCCAAAATTCTAAAATAGCATGGTCGCTACCTCCTAGGGTCCCAGCCACTTTTACCTCCTCAACCATTTCCTCCCTGTTTATAAGGATTAGATCCAAGGTAGCAGTTCCCCTTGTTTTCTCCCCTACCTTTTGGAAGATAAAGTTGTCAGCAAGAGAGGATAAGAATTTCCTTGACCTGTTAGTTTTGCCTGAGAGAGATTCCCAACAAATGTCTGGATAGTTGAAATCTCCCATGACAACTATGTCATATTTTTTGGAGAACTTGGCCATTTGATGAATAAAGAGTTCATCCATATCTTCAGCTTGCACAGGCGGCCTGTAGTAAATGCCTACAATGGTGTCCTTTCCATTGTTCTGTCCTTGTATTCTTACCCAAACAGTTTCCACAGAACTCCCAGTCTCTGAAGTTTCAATCTCTGTGCAAATATACGCGTTTCTAACATACAATGCGACACCTCCTCCTCGTTTATCAAGTCTGTTTCTTGCAAATAATTTGTATCCTTCTAGTCTTGTATTCCAATCATGTGTATTGTCCCACCAAGTTTCAGTGATTCCAATGACATCATATTTCTTTTCCTGTGTTAGTAGTTCCAATTCTCCTTGTTTGTTGCCCATACTTTGTGCATTAGTATAGAAACATTTTAGTTTGTGATTGGTTTCTTTCTCCAATATTTGTATTAATTAGATTCTTTTGTCTTTGTTCTTCCTTTCCACTTCTAATAGCAGAGTTCTCAATAGCATTTGTCAGGTGTATGGCTTTTTCTAGTCTTTTGCTTCCCTTCCCATGTTGTTCTAGTTTAAAACTCTCCTTACAAGTGTAGCAAGGCGACTTCCAAATACATGTTTTCCAGTCTTCGTAAGGTGCACCCCATCTCTAGCAAGTAGTCCATCATAAAGGTAATTCACTCCGTGATCCATAAATCCAAATCGTTGCTGATGGCACCATCGACGTAGCCAGTTCGTTTCGCCCTGCTGCTAGTGTGTTATCTGAATGATTCTTCAGTGCTGCTGGATGAATCCTGACAGAAAAAAGGACCATCTGTCGACCCAAAATGTTGATGATCTAGCCTTCATTAAAATGAACCATGCATGGGATTCAAAGGATTTTGTCCCACCCTCTCCTGCTGACACGTAGGTTGCCAGAAAAATGGCTTGCTTTTGTCCTCCTCTTCCGCGGACTTCTCCAATTACTCCATTTGCAGCTGCTGAATGTCCAACATCAACATATACCAATTTTTCCACCTCCCTAACTGGGCTGCCTCCCCCCACAGGGCCGTGTCATTGCCCTGGACAGGTGGGTGGGCACACTGTTTGGCAACGGCACTGGCACAAGGTCCCTCATAGTACAATCAAGATGGAAGATGGGGACGGCGTGGAGTCCAGACTAGTACAGGGATTACCTAGCGAGGAGACTTATTTAATTGTTTTCAATGTTGGGACAGCTATTTTTGGGGAGCACTATACTCTGGAGAATGATATATGAGGCCCACCATACACTGGAGCATTCCAAAGGTGGACATCAGACACTGGATGTTAGGAATCTGTGTCCTGCCATACTTATGCAGAGATCCAGATCCTCACATTTGTCTCCAGAGGCTAAGTCCTTTCAGCCAGCTTCTGAGCATGCTCCTGGAATGAGCTCCCATTGGAGTTCAGGAGTCAGGTGCTCAGGTCCTGCTCCTGATTCCATTGGCTTAGCTCAGGGCTCTGGAGATTTCGGGCAGGTCCTGTACTCTATAAAAAGTGCGCATGGCCGCTATGCCATGCGCTAGTATTTCATACTGCTGCTGTATGTATGGTGACGGATGCTTGGACTGGTGACTGACTTATTAAGAAGCCCCTTCCCTCTGATAATACGATTGTGTGAGTGATTGGGCAGCTGCCAGTAGCAGCGCCAGTGCGCTCAAGCTATTCCAGTCTCAGCAGCTAGCGTCCTGCATCGCGCCAGCGATATCGCGGTGTCTCATCTGAGGCTCCGTTCACACCGCGCTGCGATTGCAGTTCCTCGAGCATTCGCAGTAGCGACGTCTCGCACCTCTTTTTCACGGTAGGTCTTGTCTGAGTACTTCTGACATTTAAGACTGCTCCTGTGACCCTTTATTACCGTGTCGCTGTTGTTCTGTGGCTTAAACAGACACAGCGTTTTTGTGTGCTTTAAGGTTGCGGCTCTGTGTCTTTAACAGAGCTTGCTTCAGTGCACTCTGGGTGCAGTTAACCCCATGCACATTAATACCTTAGTGCTCTGCCTCTCTAGCAGCGGTCATATCACCTGCCGCATGGTGGACCCCGAGTGGCGAAGGCACTTTAATTATTTATTTTTTTTAGTGCCTTCCGCCACTCCTAACACTAGAGCAGCATTTACAGGGCCCATTATGCACTGGAGTATTAGAAATGGGGCCCATTATATATGGAGCATTATTTGGGCCCATAACACAGTGGAGCTTCATCCATGGGTACCAACATATACTGTAGCATTATGTGGAGCTCATCATATACTGTTTCAAACATTATATGGGACCAATGATACTGTATGGGGAAATACTGTATATGGGCCTCATTACTCTGTATAGCGCACTATGCGGTGGCCATAATACTGTATGGAGTAATATACTGTCCGTTTTTGGAGCTACTGGAGAATTTAAAATGGATATCAGTCATGAGATGTAAAAAGTGAAGTATTTTTCATTGTACTATACCGCTAATTCTCTGCCGTATCAGAGGATCATGAATTGTGGCATGTGTTAAAGGAGCCCATTGACACTCTTTGGCCCTGGGCCCACGAAAATCTGGAGCCAGCCCTACCCCCCCACA
Source organism: Dendrobates tinctorius (assembly GCF_039654945.1). Lineage (NCBI taxonomy): Eukaryota > Metazoa > Chordata > Amphibia > Anura > Dendrobatidae > Dendrobates > Dendrobates tinctorius. The sequence continues at coordinate 11,860,945 of NW_027361908.1, forward strand.
ACTTTAGCCAAATAGCCCCCAGTTTTCAAAGCCTAACTATTATTATAAAGTAAATTAAGGTTGACAAGCTTAAGTAATAAGAATTGATGTTTTTGGCATTAAAATGGGCGCTGTAGGTGAGTTTCCTGTCCTCCACTCACTGCCAACATTTCATCCCCATGGACTTGCATTGGGTTTTTTGTGTTTCAGTCGGCCTTAGACTTTTCACGATAATCGGCCGATTTCGTTTGACCCGACTTTTGAGAAAGTTGAGTTTCATGAAACCTGACTCGACCTGAAAAAAGGCAAAGTTGCTCATCTCTAGTTGTAACCATTGCAAAGTATTTTGAGCACCGAAGAGAGCCCCTTTTTCGTGGGCTTCATGCACCAGTTTGCCTAGGTGGGCTCCGGGCATGACCACCTGCCACGCTGTAGCAGACGTCGTCCGGGACACGGCCTTCCGATATAACAGCCCCTTTCTAATGACTAGCTTTTCCCATTGGCGCAACATGAGCAACGTATCCTGGGTCAAAGTTTGTCTCTGCGAACCAGTGGGCAATTTGCTGGTGGCCACCCATCGGCGCAGGAGTCCAATTTCTCCATCTTCCTGCTGCTGTTGGATCCATCTGTTGCGTGGCTGTTTCAGCATCCCCCGGGGGTTCCCGGATGGGGCGCTCCCTGCACGGCAGCTGTAAGCTTGGCAGAGGTGAGGGCAAACGGCGTCTCGTCTCCTTCCAATTCGTTGTCTCGATTTTTCCCTGGGGTGGTGTGTCGGATCCTGGAGAGGGCATCAGCGTGCACGTTTTCAGCCCCTCTCTTATAGATAATCTTATAGTTGAACTTAGCCATCTGAGCCACCCACCGCTGCTCCAGAGCCCCCAGTTTGGCATTCTCCAAATGGGCTAGCGGGTTGTTGTCGGTCCGCACCACTACTTCGGAGCCCGCCAGATACTCTGTGAATCGCTTCGTCATTGCCCACACTACCGCGAGGAGCTCGAGCTTAAAGGAGCTGTAATTATCAGGGTTGCGTTCTGAGACGTGCAGCGACCGACTACCATAGGCGATCACTTTTTCTCGGCCTTCCTGAACCTGTGACAACACAGCCCCTAATCCCTGGAGACTCCCGTCGGTATGCAGTAGGAACAGTTGTGAGAAATCCGCTTACACCAACACCGGGGTTTCCGAGAGTGCAGCCTTAAGATCTTGGAACGCGTCCTCTTGCAGTTGCTGCCACTGGATCTTCCACCCATTCACCCCGGCGGGAGCCCCCTTTAGCAGGCCCTGCAGGGCTCAGGCTCGGCATGCAAAATTCTTCACGAACCAATGGTAGTAGCCGGCCAACCCCAGGAAGGCTTGCACGTCCTTCACCGTCTCGGGGGTAGGCCACCCCTGGATGGCGGCAACCTTTTCCAGGGATGGTCTAACACCCTCTGCTGAGAAGACATGCTCCAGATAGTCCATCTGGGTGCGGAACAGGTGGCATTTCTGGGGCTTTACCTTCAACCCGTACTTTTGCAGCCGGCCGAGCACCTGCCCCAACCGCCGCAGGTGATCCTCGAACGTGGTGGAATAGATGATGATATCATCCAGGTATATCAGCGTGGCTTCGAAGTTGAGATCTCCTAGACACCGCTCCATCAACCGTTGGAAGGTCCCTGGGGAGTTGGCCAGCCCAAACGGAATATGATTGAACTCAAACAGCCCCATGGGAAGAATAAATGCCGTCTTGGCTCTGTCTTCTTCCGACATCGGCTCCTGCCAATACCCACTGGCCAGGTCTAAAGTTGAGAAGTATGTTGCATTTCCTAAGGCGGACAGAGACTCTTCTATGCGGGGCAGTAGATATGAATCCTTGATGGTGCAGGCGTTCAACTTCCGATAGTCCACACAAAAACGCAGGGTGCCATCTTTTTTGAGTACCAACACAATGGGGGCCGCCCAGGGGCTCTGGCTTTCTTGTATCAATAGTATAACGTGGCACAGCTGTGTCGGTGCACAAAAGAAGGTTCCCACACCAGTATAGAATAATCAAAAAATTTTTGGCACTCAACTCGTTGCAAAGATGAAGAATTTTTATTTGCAGTCACAAATAATAATAATAATAATAATCTTTATTTATATAGTGCCAACATATTCTGCAGCGCTTTACAGTTTAACAGTTTCAAAACACAAGTCATAAGTAACAACGCTAACAATACAATAATTAAAGCAAAATAAGACGAAATAAGACGACCCTGCTCGTGAGAGCTTACAATCTACAATGAGGTGAGGGAGATACAGAGTACAGGTGTGTATTTACAATGGTGTATTTACAATGAAGGTCCAGCCATCTTGAGGGAGTGAAGGATGGATGGAGATAGTGAATGGGCTACACACGCACACTTACACAGAGAATGACTTTGATTAGTGAATGTGATAGGCCGCTCTGAACAGGTGTGCTTTGAGGGAGCGCCTAAAACTATGCAAATTGTGGATAGTCCTGATTTCTTGGGGTAGAGCATTCCAGAGGATAGGAGCAGCACAGGAGAAGTCTTGGAGTCGGGAGTGGGAGGTGCGGATTAGTGCAGAAGTTAGTCGAAAGTCGTTTGCAGAGCGCAGCGATCGGCTAGGCCGATAGACAGAAATGAGAGAAGAGATGTAAGGGGGTGCCACACTGTGGAGAGCTTTGTGGGTGAGAACAAGTACTTTGAATTGGATCCTATAATGAATGGGCAGCCAATGTAAGGACTGGCGAAGAGCGGACGCGTCCGAGTACCGATTACCCAGATGGACGATCCTGGCCGCTGCATTAAGTATGGACTGGAGAGGGGATAGTCGAGTGACGGGGAGGCCAATTAATAGAGCGTTGCAGTAATCCAGGCAAGAGTGGATCAATGCAACAGTGAGGGTTTTTGTTGTTTCCATAGTGAGAAAAGGGCGGATTCTAGAGATGTTCTTTAGGTGTAAGCGGCAAGAGCGGGCAAGGGATTGTATATGGGATGTGAAGGAGAGATTGGTGTCAAACATAACACCCAGACAGCGCGCCTGCTGCCGGGGTGTTATTGTGGTACCACCCACGGAGAGGGAAATGTCAGATTTAGGGAGGTTAGTAGACGGCGGGAGCAGAAGAAGTTCAGTTTTGGAGAGGTGGAGTTTCAGATAGAGAGCGGACATGATATTGGAGACTGCGGACAGACAGTCACTGGCGTTCTGTAGTACAGCGGGGGTAAGGTCGGGGGAAGACGTGTATAGTTGTGTGTCATCAGCATAAAGATGGTACTGAAAGCCAAATCTGCTGATGGTCTGTCCAATTGGGGCCGTGTAGAGAGAGAAAAGAAGGGGGCCAAGGACTGAGCCCTGAGGTACCCCGACAGCAAGAGGAAGAGGAGATGACGTGGAGCCAGAGAACAAAACACTGAAGGAGCGGTCAGAGAGATAGGAAGAGAACCAGGAGAGTGCAGTGTCCTTAATGCCTAGTGACTGGAGCCTAGAGAGTAGGAGATGGTGGTCAACAGTATCGAAAGCTGCAGATAGGTCAAGAAGAATGAGCAGAGAGTGGTCACCGTTACGTTTTGCTGTCAGAAGGTCATTGGTCACTTTGATGAGTGCAGTTTCAGTCGAATGTAGGGGGCGGAAGCCGGACTGTGAAGGGTCTAGAAGGGAGTGAATGGAGAGGTAATGGGTAAGGCGGGAGTAAACTAGGCGTTCCAAAAGTTTAGAGATGAAGGGGAGATTGGAGACTGGTCTGTAGTTGTTTGTGCAGGATGGGTCGAGAGCAGGTTTCTTTAGTAATGGAGTAACGATGGCGTGTTTGAAGGAGGATGGGAAAATGCCCGAGGAGAGGGAGAGATTAAAGTTTGTAGTTAGGTGGGTTGTGACGACTGGAGAGAGAGACTGGAGGAGATATGAGGGAATGGGGTCGGTAGTGCATGTAGTAGGACGAGAAGAAGAGAGGAGTCTGGAGACTTCTTCTGTGATGGGATCAAATGTGGAGAGTGAGCCAGGGGAGATGCAGGAAGTGATGGGAGTCACAGCACTTGGTGGTTGGGAGCAGATTTCTTGACGGATATTATCTATTTTTTCTGTAAAGTGGGAGGCCAGGTCATCAGCACAAATGTCTGTGATAGGGGCTTGTGCTTTTGGCCTGTGGAGGGAGTGAAAAGTGTCAAAAAGTTTCTTGGGGTTGTTGGCTAGTGAGGAGATCAGGGTGGTGAAGTAAGTCTGTTTGGCAAGGTGAAGGGCAGCGTTATAGGTTCTTAACATAAATTTGAAGTGTATGAAGTCTTCTGGTGTGCGGGTTTTTCTCCATAGGCGTTCAGCACTCCTGGAGCATCGCTGGAGAAGTTGAGTTTGCGATGTGAGCCAGGGCTGTTTTACTCTGTGTTTGGAGGTTCTGAGGGTGAGGGGAGCTACTTGGTCAAGGGTGCTTCTAAGAGTGTCATTGTAGTGATGAACAGCCAGATTAGGACAGGAAAGAGAGGAGATTGGGGACAGAGATGAGTGTAGGGAATCTGAAAGTGTCTGAGGGTTAATAGCTTGTAGATTTCTGACTGTGTGGTAGGTAGGAATGAGCTGGGGTGGGCGAGGATTTGTGAGCGTGAAGGAGAGAATGTTGTGGTCAGAGAGTGGAAGCGGTGAGTTGTTTAGGTGGGAGATTGAACAGAGCCGGCAGAAAACCAGATCAAGGGTGTTACCGTCCTTATGTGTCTCAGAGGTTGAAAGCTGTGAGAGGCCTAGAGAGGTGGTTAGTGATAGAAGCTGGGATGCAGATGTGGAATTAGGGCTGTTAATGGGGATGTTGAAGTCTCCCAGGATGAGGGTTGGTAGTTCTGAGGACATGAAGTGTGGCAGCCAGGCTGAAAAGTGGTCAAGGAAGTGGGTGGGTGAGCCTGGGGGCCGGTATATGACCGCTACCCTGAGGGAGAGGGGACGGAAGAGCCTGATGGTGTGGACCTCAAAAGAAGGGAATAAGAGTGATGGGACTGGGGGCATGACCTGGAAAGTGCATTGTGGGGACAGGAGTATGTCAACTCCACCACCAGGTCTGTTTGTGGGTCTCGGGGAGTGAGAGAATTGTAAGCCACTGTAGGAAATGGCAGCAGGAGAGACAGTGTCAGAATCCTGAATCCAGGTTTCAGTGAGGGCCAACAGATTAAGAGAGTTGTTCAGAAAGTAGTTGTGTAGGAAAGGAAGCTTGTTACAAGCAGACCGTGGATTCCAGAGGGCACAATTAAAAGATTGAGATGAGGGAGTGCAAGTAATGTTAATCAGATTATTGTGGTTTCGATATGAGGTAGGGTAAGGGTTGAGGTTGGGGGATGGTGGACCAGGGTTGGGGGAGATGTCCCCTGAAATCAGTAGGAGAAGGAAGATAAAGAGCCAATAGTTGTTGGAATTGTAAGTAGTTTTTTTCTGCGATGTGTTTGGGCAAGATGGGCTGAGGTTTCTCAGGAAGGTGAGGAGTGTGTGGGAGCTGTACATGGGAGAAGGAAGTATAGAGGGGCTGATGTGTATGAGTCGTGATGGAGGGGGGATAGGGTGATGAATGTGGATGGCAAGGGAACACAGGAGGATAAAAATAAAGCACATGGATAAAGGGGAAGGCAAAGTGTGGGTTACCTGACTCCTGCCCTGACTAACTGCCATGTATAACTGCCGTTTTGCTGGATGCTTATCTTCTGTGATGCTTTGCTTATGGGATGCTTGCGTGCTGTACCCCACACTGCGTGCTTCCCCTTAGCAACTACTACATATATAGGCCACACTACAGGGTCAGGAGAGAGGGATTGTGGGAGCTGGTTGGGTATAATTTGGCAGCTGGGGCCAGCACACCAGGGGATGGTTAGATGATCAAAGGCACTAGACCAAGATGTGGAAATATGCTATAGCACCTTCCACCTGATAAGATCTAGAAAGGCCCCAGTCACAGATCTAAAGCAGTAAGTATTACATACAGTGCAACAAATGAACTATACCAAAGCTTTAGCAAGCACATTTAAATATGCAGCAAAATGGTAAAGCAGCAGAAGTATGGAGTTGTACCATTTGGATATATTACAGCAGAGAATAGAGGCAGCAGAGGTGGGAAGTTGTATCATTCAGGCTGCTTGCTAGCAGTGAATGGAGTAAATACATGCAGGGTGGCTCAGTTGATTACCATTTGGATATATTACAGCAGAGAATAGAGGCAGCAGAGGTGGGAAGTTGTATCATTCAGGCTGCTTGCTAACAGTGAATGGAGTAAATACATGCAGGGTGGCTCAGTTGATTACCATTTGGATATATTACAGCAGAGAATAGAGGCAGCAGAGGTGGGAAGTTGTATCATTCAGGCTGCTTGCTAGCAGTGAATGGAGTAAATACATGCAGGGTGGCTCAGTTGATTACCATTTGGATATATTACAGCAGAGAATAGAGGCAGCAGAGGTGGGAAGTTGTATCATTCAGGCTGCTTGCTAGCAGTGAATGGAGTAAATACATGCAGGGTGGCTCAGTTGATTACCATTTGGATATATTACAGCAGAGAATAGAGGCAGCAGAGGTGGGAAGTTGTATCATTCAGGCTGCTTGCTAGCAGTGAATGGAGTAAATACATGCAGGGTGGCTCAGTTGATTACCATTTGGATATATTACAGCAGAGAATAGAGGCAGCAGAGGTGGGAAGTTGTATCATTCAGGCTGCTTGCTAGCAGTGAATGGAGTAAATACATGCAGGGTGGCTCAGTTGATTACCATTTGGATATATTACAGCAGAGAATAGAGGCAGCAGAGGTGGGAAGTTGTATCATTCAGGCTGCTTGCTAACAGTGAATGGAGTAAATACATGCAGGGTGGCTCAGTTGATTACCATTTGGATATATTACAGCAGAGAATAGAGGCAGCAGAGGTGGGAAGTTGTATCATTCAGGCTGCTTGCTAGCAGTGAATGGAGTAAATACATGCAGGGTGGCTCAGTTGATTACCATTTGGATATATTACAGCAGAGAATAGAGGCAGCAGAGGTGGGAAGTTGTATCATTCAGGCTGCTTGCTAGCAGTGAATGGAGTAAATACATGCTGGGTGGCTCAGTTGATTACCATTTGGATATATTACAGCAGAGAATAGAGGCAGCAGAGGTGGGAAGTTGTATCATTCAGGCTGCTTGCTAGCAGTGAATGGAGTAAATACATGCAGGGTGGCTCAGTTGATTACCATTTGGATATATTACAGCAGAGAATAGAGGCAGCAGAGGTGGGAAGTTGTATCATTCAGGCTGCTTGCTAGCAGTGAATGGAGTAAATACATACAGGGTGGCTCAGTTGATTACCATTTGGATATATTACAGCAGAGAATAGAGGCAGCAGAGGTGGGAAGTTGTATCATTCAGGCTGCTTGCTAGCAGTGAATGGAGTAAATACATGCAGGGTGGCTCAGTTGATTACCATTTGGATATATTACAGCAGAGAATAGAGGCAGCAGAGGTGGGAAGTTGTATCATTCAGGCTGCTTGCTAGCAGTGAATGGAGTAAATACATGCAGGGTGGCTCAGTTGATTACCTGTGTGAAGAGAGAAGATGAAACGTTTCGGCTGTATCAACTAGCCTTCATCAGTAAACAAGACTGCTTCTATCTCTATAATTTTCTGGACATCTGTAGATTTCAAAGAGAAGGGGTAGTAGAGAAATAATCCAAATGAGATCATGTACAGGATTATTAGATCTGTGACTTTGAAAAGCTCCAAAGGTTGCACCAACCAGAAGTTGGCATAAACATCCTATGGCTATGCCTGAAGGGAATTGTCCCAAAGGGGATTACTTGTGGGATTGTTAAATCCTGTGATTCATAGAAAACCCCAATTTCGTGCTGTAAGAACAGCAGCTGGCTCTAGTTTCAAATGTCTGTCATTGGTGGGTGGCAGCAGGACCTGTGTGAACACAGCTGCTGTTCTTACAGCACGAAATTGGGGTTTTCTAAGCAACCTGCCACAGTTTTCCTGCTCCAATACCCTGTTGTGGAGCTGGACAGAGCGCATGCGGGGGCTCTTCCGTATGCATCCAATGACCCCTGATTTAGAAGCGGAGGTAGCTCTCATGGCATTAGATGAGGAAGCCCGGAATTCAGTAATGTTGAGACCCCCGGGACACCGCAACACCTTTGCTAGGGTCTTGCGGATTCTGGAAGAAACTCATGGAGATCCAACAAACGTGGGAGAGTTGAGGACCCGGTTGTTCAGTCGAATGCAGGGAGAGGGGGAGACCATCACCCAATATATGAATGTCCTCCAGGAGTTATACACAGCCATCGAGCGGAAGGACGGAGTAGGGGTAGGACCTATTGACATTACCCTACGTGACCTGTTAGTGATTGGACTCCGGGACCCGTTAATAAAACAGGCATTGCGGGAGCAGATCCGAGTGAACCCACGTATAGCTTTCTCTGAGGTGGGGAGTCAGACCCGGGTACGAGAGCAGGAGCAGGGGATGACGGTCCCCGTGGGGAAGGCCCGGGGCATGGAGGCATCCGTGAACGCTGCCGGAAAGCCCCAGTGGATTGAGGAAGTGAGACAGGAGCTGAAGAGTATCCGAGGCGAGCTGGCCGAAGTAAAGAAGAGAACTGAGCCCGCGCCTGGGTGGCTTGGCTTCAATGCCCGGGGCAGCCGGGCCTCACAGTCTCGGTGTTATGAGTGCGGAGAACTGGGCCACTTTGCACGAGAGTGTCCGCGGCGTGGGAGATACCCACCCTAACGGACATTAAACTAGAGGGCTCCGGGCAGGGGGGACGCCGCTCGGAGCCGGAAGCCACAACAAGGGGTGGTGGAAGTCCCGAAGATCTGGTCACCAAGTGCCCAGTAGTATGGGCAGAAGTCAAGGGCCGCACTGTACGGTGCCTAGTGGACACGGGGTCGCAAGTAACGACCATGCCTGCAACCTACTTTCGGCAGCATTTCCCGGAGGCAGCAAGGCTCCAGTGGTGGTCCATGATAACGCTGGTAGCCGCAAACCAACTGCCGGTTCCTGTCGCCAGAGTGGTATGGCTCCAATTGATGCTGTGTGGTAAACCCCTCGGCCATCGGGGAGTGGTCCTGACCCAAGGAGAAACTAGCGACCGCCATCCAGTTATCTTGGGTATGAACATATTACGGGACTTCGGCAATATACTCCTCAATGACCCCATGCAGGAGACCCTGAGCCAGTGGGGTTCCCGCACGGCCCAAGGGCAGGTCTTCCAGCAGTTGGTGCGGGAGGCACGAGTGATCCAGGATTGCCAGGAGGGTGAGGTGCTGGGCAAAGTCATCGCGCCGGCGGCTCGCCTGCTCGTGCTTCCCTCAGAGCAGACGGTGGTGGCCCTGCCGATCCGTGCCCCAATGCCATTGGAAGGTGTGGAGATGCAGGTGGAGCCATGCTACTTGGAGCGCCTGCACCCTGGCATACTGGTAGCTCGCTCCCTGGCCACTGTGCAGGAAGGGACCGCCCTGGTGCATTGCATCAACCTTGAAGACAAAGATATCGTCTTGAAGCCCCGAGCCGAAGTGGCCAAACTAGTAAGGCCTTTGGAGGAGGTGCTGCCAGCCCCCACGGTCCAGTTGAAGGTGCAGATCCTGCGGCCCCACTTTGGTTGGGAGTACCGCTGTCTGTGCTCAGAGACTGCATCCTGCCGACTACGCCAAATGTGGTACTAGCAGGAACGCAGGATGCAGTGACGAGACGCGAGATGGTCTTGTGTTTTTGGTAACAACTTTTATAGGTTTATAGGTAACTATCCGCAGGGATAGTCTAAGCAACCGATCAAAATAACAGGAATTGTCCTCGCAGGGACTCAATACAAGTAAACACGGAAATATAAGAACACGGCTACGTCCGGCAAAGCCGGTCACTATAGGGCCGGGGTATGGCTGACTACGGGTCCTTAACTATATAGTGTCACTTAACCGGCTCGACGTCCCTCGGCGTCCCGGACGTTGGTTCTTCGGCGTAGCAGCCGCTGGGCCCAACCAGTCCGCTGTCGCAGACTTCGAGCGTTCCGACGTGAAGCAGGGGCACGACAGGCCCCGGAGGAGTCCTTGGACAGATGGGCCGCAGCCCCTGGATCAGGATAAACAGCGGCGATGAGGGGTGGCAGCTGGCAGGCCACCTGCGCAGCCAGCGACTGCAACGGAGGACCCGCGGCGAGCAATGGCCCGGCCCTAGCCGCGGACTGGAGCGGGACTGTGGTGGCCGCCGACAGCACTGAACTAGCCAAAGCCACGGGTAGAAGCGGGGCGGCTGCGGGTGGTGGGAGACAGGCCGCAGCTGCGGGCTGACGTGAGGTGGCAATGGCCGCTGGGACCCGCGGGCAGGCCGCAGCCACGGGCTGGGGTGAGGCAACAGCTGCCGCTGGTGTCCGCGAGCAGGCCACAGCCGTGGGCAGGAGCGAGGCGGCAACGGCCGCGAGTGACTGCGGGCAGGCCACAGCGGGTGCTGGTCGACGCGGGGCAGCGGTTCTCGGAAGGTCGTCTCGGCACATCCCACTGATGTCCAGGGGGAGTGTCTCTCCTGCCTCTGGCCTCCTTCCTGGCTCCGGTGAGTAGCTCTGGCTCTCAGTCGCTCCCACGGTTTCCTGCTCCTTCTGTCCCGTTCTGCGAACTCACTGTGACTCTCATTCCCCGCCCCTTTTATATTGGCTCCTCCCCCTGCCCATCTATCAGTCTTACCAGTCCGTCCCTGAACTTTGTCCCCCGGAAACAGTTTCCTCCGGAACCTAGGTGGCGGTCCCCTTGGTTCCGACCCAGACATTCGGCAGGGACCCTCTCTCCCACATATTTTCCCACCTTTGTTTGTGTTTTCATCTTGTCTCACCGACAATATATGTTTGTGGGCTATCTATTCCTTTGGGGTTTGCTCTGGGGCAGTTTAGATTTCCCCTTTCTTGCTTTAGGCTTATTTAGTTCTCCGTCTATGTTGAGGCGTCTAGGATCATCGTAGGTACGTTCCACGGCTACTGCTAGTTGTGTAGATAGGATCAGGGGTCTGCAATCCGCTTAGTTACCAACCTCTTTGGTTTTCTGTGGCTCAGCTTGGTCTTGCTTTCCTCCCCGGTGACCCAATCATAACAGAATCACCAGCCTAACCGCAGACTCTAGGGTACTCAAAAGAAGGAAAGAATTGTAAAAAAAAATGGTGTCAGAATTTTTTTAATATATTTTTTCCTCTTTTTCTCTGGGGCCATAGGAGGACTTTTTCTTTAATGGAGATTAAGCAATTGTCTGATCGTGTTGAGCAGCTCACTGCTGAAGTGTGGGGAATTTCCGCTTATCTCGCTCAATCATCTGCTGTTGAACCAAAAATCCCTACTCTTGATGTGTTTTCTGGGGATCGGTCTAAATTTTTGAATTTTAAGAATAATTGTAAACTATTTCTTGCCTTGAAGCCTAACTCATCGTGGAGCTCCGTGCAGTAGGTTAAAATTGTTATCTCCTTGCTGCGCGGCGATCCCCAGGATTGGGCTTTTTCTCTGACACCTGGAGATCCTATTCTGACTAATGTGGATGCATTTTTTCAAGCCTTGGGGCTGTTGTATCATGAACTTAATGTTATTGATCAAGCTGAGAAAACCCTGTTGGCATTGAACCAGGGTCAGGATTCTGCAGAGTTATACTGTCAAAAATTTTGAAAGTGGGCGGTCCTTACTACATGGAATGACGGTGCCTTAGCAGCGCTCTTTCGGAAGGGTTTGGCAGAAACTGTAAAAGATGTTATGGTGGGATTTCCTGTTCCCTCTTGTCTTGATGATTCTATGTCATTAGCCATTCAAGTTGATCGGCATTTACGTGAATGTAAAACTACACGAGAGGCGTTGCCGCCTTTTGAATGAACGTCTGAACCCATGCAATGTGATAGAGTTTTGTTTAGGGCGCAACATCAGGAGTTTAGAAGGCGTAATAAGCTGTGTTTTTTCTGTGGAGACGCCTCTCATACTTTTTCTGTCTGCCCTAATCAAGAAAAATGTTTTGTGCACACATTTGCTGTGGGCAGTGTACAACCTAAGTTCCTATTGGCAATTACTCTGATCTGCTCCTTGTCTACATTTTCAGCTAAGGCTTTTGTAGATTCAGGAGCAGCTTTGAATCTGATGGATTTGGACTTTGCTAAACGTTGTGGTTTTCCCATGATACCCCTGCAGACTCCTATCCCTTTGAGGGGTATTGATGCTACTCCTTTGGTGGAGAATAAACCCCAGTTTTGGACCCAGGTGATAATGCGGGTCGCCCCGGACCACCAAGATAATTGTAAATTTTTGGTGTTGCACAGTTTGCATGATACTATTGTTCTGGGTTTTTCCTGGTTGCAAACTCATAATCCTGTTTTGGATTGGAAATCTGTGTCTGTGGTGAGTTGGGGTTGTCAATGTGTTCTTAGTGACACTCCTGTTTTCTCCACCTCACCCCAGTCTCATGACATTCCTGATTATTTGGCTGATTTTTCTGATTTATTTAGTGAGAGTAAGTCTGCGTCTTTGCCTCCTCATAGGAGTTATGACTGTGCAATTGAGTTAATGCCAGGGGGTGTAAATTTCCCAAGGGTCGGCTTTTCAACTTATCGGTACCCGAACATGATGCTATGCGATCTTATATCAAGGAGTCATTGGAGAAGGGTCATATTAGACCATCCTCTTCACCTTTAGGTACTGGGTTTTTTTGTGGCCAAGAAAGATGGTTCATTAAGGCCTTGTAGTAACTATTGTTCTCTTAACAAAATCACTGCTAAATATCAGTACCCGTTACCCCTGATTTCTGATTTTTTTTCCAGAGTTAAAAGTGCATGCTGGTTTACCAAGCTTGACCTCAGGGGGGCGTATAATCTTATTCGCATCAAGCACGGGGATGAATGGAAGACGGCGTTTAATACTTCGGAGGGACATTTTGAGTACCTGGTCATGCCTTTTGGGCTCACTAATGCCCCTTCTGTCTTCCATTCTTTTATGAACGATATTTTCCGGGACTTTGTGGATAAGTTTTTGATCATTTATCTGGATGATATTTTGATCTTTTCCAGTGATTGGGATTCTCATGTGGAACATGTCCGGACTGTGTTCTGGAATTTGAGGGAAAATTCCCTGTATATTAAGGAATCGAAGTACCTCTTTGGTGTACAGAAGATTTCATTTTTGGGATTTATTTTGTCCCCGTCGGCTATCAAAATGGACTCGGCCAAGGTACAGGCCATTTATGACTGGGTTTAGCCCACTTCTTGGGAGGCTCTACAGAAGTTTTTGGGTTTTGCTAATTTCTATCATAAATTTATAAGTAATTTTTCTGGTATTGTCAAACCACTGACTGATCTGACCAAAATGGGCGCTGATGTGGTGAATTGGTCTCCAGAGGCAGTTTCGGCATTTCAGGAGCTTAAGCGGAGATTCACTTCTATGGCAACCTGATGTCTCACTCCCATTTCAGGTGGAGGTAGATGCTTCTGAGATTGGTGCAGGAGCCATTTTGTCCCAAAAAGATCCAGTGACTTCTAAAATGAATCCCTATGCCTTCTTTTCTCGAAATTTCTCCCCATCTGAACGTAACTATGACAAGGGGAATCGGGAATTGTTGTCCATGAAATGGGCATTTGAAGAGTGGAGACATTGGTTGGAGGGAGCTAGACATCAAGTTGTGGTCCTCACCAACCACAAGAATTTGATTTATCTTGAATCAGCCAAACGCTTGAATCCTAGACAGGCTAGGTGGGCCTTGTTTTTCACGCGTTTTAAGTATGTGGTTTCTTTTCTTCCGGGCACTAAGAATGTTAAGGCGGATGCCCTTTCTAGGAATTTCTTTGTGGATTTTCTTATTGTGACCGAGCCTACTACGATTCTAAATGAGGGGGTAGTTCTTTCCGCCATCGATTTGAGACATGCCCTGGAGGAATTTCAGGAGGACAAACCTGAACATTGCCCTATGGTAAAATTGTATGTTCCTGACCAGTGGAGGAAGAGTGTAATGTCTGAAATTCATTGCTCCGCGTTGGCTGGTCATCCAGGTATTTTTGGTACCAGAGATTTGGTGAGTCTGTCTTTTTGATGGCCTGCCTTATCTCGTGATGTCAGGAATTTTGTGCATTCCTGTGGGACTTGTTCTCGGTCTAAACCCTGTTCTCATTCTAGTGGGTTGTTGATGCCCCTGCCGGTGCCCAAGAGGCCAGGGACACATATCTCAATGGATTTTATTTCTGATATTCCTGTCTCTCAGAGGTTGACTGGGTGATTTGTGATAGATTTTCTAAGATGATCCATCTTGTACCACTCCCAAAGTTGCCATCTTCTTCAGAGTTGGTGCCCTTGTTTTTACAACAGGTGGTTCGTTTGCACGGGATTCCTGAGAACATAGTGTCAGACAGAGGAGTCCAGTTTACTGATTTTGGAGAGCTTTTTGTTCCAAACTGGGAATTCAGTTATCTTTCTCCTCTGCATTTCATCCTCAGACCAATGGGCAGACTGAGAGAACAAACCAGACTTTGGAGTCCTTTTTGAGATGTTTTATATCTGCTGATCAAGATGACTGGGTCTCATTTTTGCCCTTGGCCGAATTCGTGCTAAACAATAGGGCTAGTTCTGCCACTTTGATGTCGCCCTTTTTCTGTAACTTTGGATTTCATCCTCGATTTTCTTCAGGACAAGTGGAATCTTCGACCTTCCCAAGTGTGGACATTGTGGTAGAGAGAATGCAGTAGATTTGGGACCAAGTGGTGGATAAGTTGTCCCTCTCTCAGGAAAAAGCCCAACGGTTTTCCAACCGGCATAGGACCACTGGTCCCCGGTTTAAAGTGGGTGATATGGTTTGGTTGTCGTCAAAGAATATTCCTATGAAGGTTGTGGCTCCAAAGTTCAAGCCAAGATTGATTGGACCTTATAAGATTTTGGAGATTCTTAATCCTGTTTATTTTCGATTGGCTCTTCCAGTTACGTTTATGATCCATAATGTGCTTCATAAATCTCTGTTGAAGAGGTTTGTGGAGCCAGTAGTTCCTATGGCGGCGCCTCCTGACCCAGTATTGGTTAAAGGCAATGTGGAATATTAGGTAATGAAATTCCAGTACTTGTTCAAATGGAAGGGTTATGGCCAGGAGGATAATTCTTGGGTCTCTGCTTCTGACATTCATGCCGATAGATTGGTTAGTGCTTTTCACCTGGCCCATCCTGATCGGCCTGGTGGCGTGGATGAGGGTTCGGTGACAGCTCCTCAAGGGGGGGTACTGTTGTGAATTCGCTTTCTGGCCTACCTCTGGTTACTAGTTAAGGTAGTGGAGCTGGTTATATTGACAGAGGGGTCACAAGTTCTCTTTCTGGGCTCCCTCTGGTGGTTACTGGAGGTAATGGAGCTGATCTAATTAACAGAGGCCTGCCACCTGATAGTGAGGAGGATGACTGGAGATCTGAAGTTTCTGACTGGATTTAAGACAGCCGACTCCCTCTATCCCTGCTGGTGATTTTTTCCTGCCTCCTGAGGTCTTATTTTCCAGCTCAGTCCCTGCATGCTCAGCTAAGTGTTCTTTTCCTATTGTTCACATTTGATCTGGTTTTGTCTATTTCAGTTTTGTGAGGTCAGCCAGCTCCAACTGGGGCTGTGCTGAATTTCCATCCTTAAGTTACTGCTTGTGCCAGTTTGTTTTTGTCCATTATTAGATTGGCCTCTTTTTGCTCTGCTTTCAGAATATACCAGAGTGCTGATATAGTGGGCGAAGTCTAGTGACTAGTGTTGAGCATTCCGATACTGCAAATATCGGGTATCGGAATTCCGATACCGAGTACCGATATTTTTATAATATCGGATACCGGTATCGGAAGTCCCCATAATGCAATGAGCCACTGTTGTGGCTGTGATTGGCTGCTGAAATGATGTCATCATGATGCGCGGTCTGTGCCGACTGCGGGGGGTCTGTGCCGACTGTTACCTTGTCTTACACATGTTTATTATACTTGTCTATAATTCCCCTTTTCACATGTACAGCGCCATGGAATAAATGGTGCTATATAATTGCATAATAATAATAATAATAATAATAATAAATAATAATAAATGGAGAGGATGGTGCAAGAGTATCTAGAACTGAATATCAATACCATCATGGAGGGTTTGGACCCTTTCACATTTGGTCTTCCAAAATGGATGAGAGGCCTGAGTTTGCCTCACATGCCTTGGAGGTTTTATTGTACCTGGCAGCCAACATTCTCTCAGAACGTGTCTTCAGTGCTGCTGATGGCATCCTGATGGATAAGCGCATCCGGCTGTCCCTTGAAAGTGTAGACTGCCTAACTTTCAACATGATGAATAAGTCATGGATCGCCAATGACTTTTGTACCCCAATTGCAGACTGTACAGACTAGATGATATTGCATTTTTAGCATGCTGCGTGACTGCACTCTGTGTTATCTTTACTGTGGCTTCTGTGCCTGCTGTGGCTGCTACTGCTGATGTTAACACAAATTTGTGGAAATGTGAACAGTCATGGTTGGTCTACATCTGTTGGATTGGCTGCAGTGGAAAGTGTGTCGGTACGAATTATACTCTTTCTATTCTTGTGACATGTATGCCACTTCGGTGGTGTCAGGCCCTCATTTTTTAAAATGTGAAAGCTCCGAGTTGGGTGTCCATCTGCTGGAATGGGTGTAGTGGACGACCTGTCGGTCTCTATTATACTATTTCTACTGTGGTGAAATTGATGCCATTTTGGTATTGTCTGCCAATATTTTTTTCAAAATGTGAACACTCCTAGTTGGGGGACTATCTGCTGGATTGGGTGTAGTGGAAGACCTGTTGGTCCCTATTATAGAATTTACACTCTAGTGAAATTTATGCCACTTCTATGGTGTAAATTCCTCATTTGTTTAAATGAAACAAAAGGGGATTATAGGGAGAAAAATTGGAAGCGCAATCTTCTAAGCGTAATAGTTAGTTTCCAAAGGTATATACTCAGTGTGAATACACTCACCTATTTGGTGTCTAGAGACTCATCAGGGGACGCCAGGAAATTCTTGCCACAGGTAAATATCTTGTTTAGCTCACTTTTGCACTTATAATTAACTTTGTCTGTACATTGCACTACTGTGGGGCTTACCAGCGTGTTGGGCTTTTTTTGCACATTTCTTATACATGAGATTTGATTCATTGTATCATTAAAGCTATGCTCATATTCTCATTGCGTGGTTATTTATTATATTTCTTACATTATACCTTCCAGATAACTAATTGTTAACTTAATTGTACTGTAAGGTGTATTGTATTGTGTACTGTGCATTGTATTGTGCTATAGCCTATTAATTTTTCATCTGGAGTCCCCTATCATGGCAAGCTTGCGTTTTTAGATATTTCTCAATAAAACTTATATTTTTAATTGACTATTATTGTGGGATCTCTTCTTGTGCCCTTCATATAAGTATGGGGCCTATGGAAGAACTGGCGACTCCAGAGTATTCAAATCTTCCATTATGGGTTTGCGGCTGCGCAATAATGAGTTGGACCTCCCACATCAGCTGCCAGGGTCCACTATGGAAGCGGTGCCTTATGTGATGGCTGCAGATGAGGCCTTTTAACTAACATGCAACCTCATGAGGCCCTATCCACGTCGAACCCTGGACCACCGGCGCACAATATTTAATTTCCCACAAAAAAAAGCTCAACACTTTTAAACAGAAGAAAAAAGGCGGTGACTTAGTCAAATAAACCGCCATTGTAATGCAATTTCCACTCCACATATGACATAGAATAAGGCGAAAAAATGGGAGTACTGGATTCAAAAAAGTTTTTTTATATAAAAATATAAATTTTATTCAGCAATAACATCAATAATTACCATATAAATAGGATAATAGCAAGTAGTACAAAGACGCAAACAGGACAACAATAGAGAAAGGGAGACTGGAGTATAATCCTGTGCACCAAGAACATATACACAAAAGTACCCGCCAAAAATATATCAAAAGCAAATGCCATAAAAAGTACCCCTAACCCAGAGTAACCAGAGTAACCACAAGCAAACAGTATGCTTGTATAATGTAAACAGGGGCAGGATACAAAATAGAGAGGCAAAGTACTAACAGTAAAGTTGGCAAACCCTGTCCATTAGGAATCTCACAATAGCCATAATCGGCAATAAAAATGAAAAGGACAGCTTACCAACGTGTGCACAGTGACCCCAAATCCCGCAGGGCAACCTCATGAGGCCCTATCCACGTCGAACCCTGGACCACCGGCGCACAATATTTAATTTCCGCCTATCCCGCGCACGACAACTGAGAGAGTGTGCCTTTGGCATTCTCTGTGGCAAATGGCAGGTCCTGCAGTCAGCCATTCAACTTAGTGAAGGGAATGTGAATGAGGTGATTAAAGCATGTGTGATTCTTCACAACTTCACCAGAATCCATGACTGTTCCTCATATGATGGTGATGAAATTGCATTTGCAAATATTGTCAGGCATAATACACATGTAATTCATCCACCTCGTCAGCCCTCTGGACTTAAAGTGCGGGATGTATTTACAAATTATTTTGTTTCACCACAGGGATCTACGCCATGGCAAGACAATGCAATTTCTATGTTGTGATTTTTGCTTTTTTGGTTGTTAAACATAAAGTAATGTTAATGTTTGAAGTGTGTGTTGTGTTTGTTTGTAATAATGTATGAAATAGGTAAAGCAACACATCACCTAGCACTTCATAACATCACAAAAGACTCATATTGAAATAATTTTTGCCATATGGCATATTGGCCATATCAAAGTTAGCCTATATTAAATGTAAACAACAAAGAAAAACACACACAAAAAAAAACTACAAGTTATGGTAGATTGGAGGTGGTAATGGTGGGAGGCCTGCTTGTGTGGTTTGCCTTGTTTGTTGGGCAACCTCAATTTCACCCTGTGTGATGCCAGATGCAGAGGCAGGATGTTGAACCATGGCAGGCTCCTGTTGGGGATTATAGTAGTGGTAAGATGGGTAGGGAGGTGGGTACTCCTGGGTAGAGGCATGTCCAATTGATTCATACCCCCACTATGGCCATGTCAACCATACCCATGTTGTGACCAGCCTCCAACAGTGGGTCTGATCAAGTGGCCATATTGGGCAGGAGCAGTATGCTTCAGAATTTGCACCTGTGTTGGCCGATGTTCGGTTGGGGCAGGCAGTGGCTGAGGTGTGGGCATCCGGGAAGGAGGTGGCTTAGAAAATGATTGAGCCTTCACTTTTAGTAGTTCCAGCATTTGCAGTTGGTTATTGCTAGATAACTGCCACTTTTCCAATAAAGCAAATAACGGGGTTGGGTTATTGGGTGGTGTGCAGGCATCAATTAGGATCTGGATTGCCTCCCTGGCATGAAGCCTGACCTCACGGGGATTTGGACAGAGGTACCATGCCAGATTGCGGGCATAAGCTTCCTCTTTGGGTCCCGTTGAAGCGCAGTTGGCGTCAAACGGCCGTTGTCCACAGTTCACACAGCTCTCCAGAGCCAATTCTTTTTATCTGACAATAAATTCACTTCTTCACAACGGTGAGTGCCATCCCTTTTGTTCTTTTTCATACAATGTAGCCATGCATGTTTTTCTTTGGATTGAGCACCCGTTCTGTGGGTAGTTGGCATTCAGCCCAGGTGTGTGAGTTTGTACCGCACTATAGTGCACATTAAGGTGGTGGCAGTGGTGCCAAATTTTCTTCTTTCTTCTTGAACAGCATGTATAAAATGGGGTGTCATGCATGCACTTACAGTCTCAGATTCAGAACCGGAGCAAGAAAATTGAGCAGGTCAAAGTAAATGTATTTTCTTTTTGTGGGTGCAACATCCCCACTGCTGTCTCTCCCACCTGTACTGGTCCCTACAGCTGTGCCACTGTCTTGTGACATCAGTCACTGTAATGTAACACAAAACAAGTTTTAAGATTCAAACAATGTGTTTGAATTGCAAAATATATTTTACATTGTAATGTGGCCTGCTACATGGCAAGTGTTAAGTGTAAAGTAGGCCAAATATTATACAAAAAAAAATCACATATGATGATTTTGTTTTAGTTTGGTAACATGTGTTCCTTTTTATTGATTGTGTTTACTAATTTGCTGCTGGGCCTCACGAGGTCTTTCCTCATAGTCGGGGAACATCTACTTGTAGATTCTCCTCCATGCTGCCTCCTTACGTGACCGGTCTGCATAGTGTGCACCCCGTTGATCCCAGAGTTCTGTCCTCTCTTGCACCAGAGCTATGAGCATCTCCACCTTAATGTGTGTGGCCATGATGGTACACTCCTTGGAGGCGTGTTCCTGGATTTTTCTAGATGTTGCCAGGTAAATTTGCATACCAAAGCTTCCTGACAATGCCTGATTCAATTTCCTGTCACCTGGAGAATGCTTGCGTATTTCTCGCAAGTCACACGCATGGTCCTTGTGCTATCTGTTTTTTTCTCGCACCCATAGACTTGCATTGGCGGAGCTGCCCATAGATTAACATTGGTCCTAGTGCTATGCGATTTTTTTCTCGCATAGCACTCGTCTGTATTCCTCTCTAGTGTGTCCCAAGCCTAAGTGTGCATACAGAGATAGCTGTCACTGATGAGACTGCTCATTGGACCCAAAATCCCAGAAAAATATGAGAACTAAATGATGAAAACACAGGTTATAATGAAACTTATCACATAAATATATGTCCATCTACTCCGCTCCCTCTGCTCTTTAACATTGTTCCTGCAGATTGGACTTTTTCCGGAAAAAAGTAAATTTTAAAGGGTTAATAAAACAATGAAGGATATTTTTCGCATCTAATTTAGAAATAGTAGTGATATTCATTGACGTATTCCCTTAAAATGTAATTAAAAAATAAATGATAAAGTAAGCATCCATTGATGAAAAGTGATCCTGAAAATGTCCTAACAGCCAGATCAATTGTTCTCTTTCATAAACACTCGAGTTATCACAGGTTGACTTTGCATTGTGTCATAAAATGTCAATGATATCATGTAGCAGATGAACGCTAAAGTAGTAAGGTTTTCTAAAGAATCAAATAGAGTCTCTTGTATGAATCATTAACCTGAAAGAAGTATTAAAAGTGTTTGATTTTGCAGCATGCCTTTGAGGTTAAAACTAGACTCGTATGAACATATGACCACCCGGTATTCAAAAGATTCTGTGGTTGGTCTCAGAACTCACATGTTTTAGAAAATCTGTGCATACAGCAGGATCTGTCAAGTTTTGTTTATATTAGGTATTCTGATGCCTGGAATTTCTTTAGAACTGTTACAATACTATTTGTTGGAATATTTTACTTTGACATATGTCTACATACTTCCTAAAGCATCTCTGTATTTTGTCTGTCTGTCTCTTTCATATAGTATACTGCTTTTATTTTGACTGCCAGTTACAAATTCAAAGTTTTCCTTTAAAATAAAAGGTCAACTTCTGAAAATACTTTACTGGCTACAAAATCCTTAGAGGGAATCCTTAGCATTGGATGAAATGGTCTGTAACTTAAAAAACAGACACTTTCAGAAGCAATAGTTTTTATTTAAAGGAAACTGACGCTGTGCAAGCCCCACTGCCAGGAGGAAATTAATTCTATTACCTCCAGCAGGCTCGCGCTATCAGTCGTAGGAGTCCTTTTTAAATGTTCATAGTGTTCCAGAGATGTGGGTATTTTTATTTAGTGCTAATTTTTAGGGAATTTTTCAAAGGGGTGTGGCTCACTGGGTTTTCTTTGGACAAATCTTTAGGCTGCTCTGCGTTAGAAGCGTCTCTGGGGCCAGTGTTACCAGAGAGTGACGGAAGAGCTCAGGGAAAGCAAATGGACACCTACTGTGCTGCATCTGTTCCTAGCCCTGCCTTGCTAAATTTGAACTGTTGGAAAAGAATACAGAGTCTGTCATTGAATGTTTGATTTCAGAATCCGGATCCGGGAACACAGGGTCAGAGGAAACCCCAAATCCTAATGTGAGTGGTTTGATTTACACACATTCTACAAGCCAGACGGGACATTACATTTATTTTGTGGGGTGCGAGAGTGTTCCAGAACAGCAGCCCCTCGCCATGACTACCACCCTGGCCACGTTACACCTGTATCAGATTGTATGGCTGAGCTGTCACACTGAGAGGTGGAACCATGCCAATTAAGATGGAAAAAGTACATTTTTGCATTTTTTTCATTTTTTTTTATGGTGTTCACTAGAGATGAGCGACTTTGCCTTTTTTCAGCTCGAGTCGGGTTTCATGAAACCTGACTTTCTCAAAAGTCAGGTCGAACGCAATTGGCCGATTATCGTGAACAGTCGAAGGCCGACTGAAACACGAAACCCACTGCAAGTCAATGCGGAATCAAGGTCGGCAGTGAGTGGAGGACAGGAAACACACCTACAGTGCCCATTTTAATGCCAAAAACATCAATTCTTATTACTTAAGCTTGTCAACCTTAATTTACTTTATAATAATAGTTACGCATTGAAAACTGGGGGTTATTTGGCTAAAGTTGTGGGGGGGGGGTAGGGCTGGCTCCAGATTTTCGTGGGCCCTGGGCCAAAGAGTGTCACTGGGCTCCTTTAACACATGCCACAATTCATGACCCTCTGATACAGCAGAGAAATAGCGGTATAGTACAATGAAAAATACTTCACTTCTTACATCTCATGACTGATATCCATTTTAAATTCTCCAGTAGCTGCAAAAACGGACAGTATATTACTCCATACAGTATTATGGCCACCGCATAGTGTGCTACACAGAGCAATGAGGTCCATATATTTCTCCATACAGAATCATTGGTCCCATATAATGTTCCATACAGTATATGATGAGCTCCAGATAATGCTACAGTATATGTTGGTCCCCATGGATGAAGCTCCACTGTCTTATGGGCCCAAATAATGCTCCATATATAATGGGTCCCATTTCTAATGCTCCAGTGTATAATGGGCCCTGTAAATGCTGCTCCAGTGTCTGATGTTCACCTTTGGAATGCTCCAGTGTATGGTGGGCCTCATATATCATTCTCCAGAGTATAGTGCTCCCCAAAAATTGCTGTCCCAACATTGAAAACAATTAAAAAAGTCTCCTCGCTATGGTATCCCTGTACTAGTCTGGACTCATCGTCGTCCCCATCTTCCATCTCAATGCACTTGGACTGTTTAGCCAGAGGGCGCAGACGTGATGTCATCGCACTCTCTGACCAGAATGTCATTGTCAGGAAACGCGGAAGACGTCACGGTGGTGGAGCAGGGAGAGGTAAGTATTTCAACTTTGCAAGTGCTGTGATCCTGAGCAAGCAGGGGGGCCCACTCGTTGGTGACGGCACTGGCACAGGGCCCCTCATAGTACGGCGGTGTGTCTGACGGTGGGTGGGCCCTCCACCTCCCACCGGCAGAGACACTTTTGCATACTATGAGGGGCCCTGTGCCAGTGCCGTCGCCCATGAGTATGCCCCCCCACCTGCTCAAAGAACCTGCACTTTCATCTGCACCTTCCTCTTTGTCACCGTGTAAGGTGGTATAGTATGCGGGAAGGGGAACCTGAGTTTCATCAGGGTCAGATTCTGGCTGTGTAGAGTGCGAGGGGAATGTAGTGGTCTGGGTCAATGTACCAGCAGAATCATCTAGCAGTGGCTGGGCATCGGTGCACTTGTGGCGCCCCAGGAGTACGGTCGCCACAGTGGCATTACCTTCCTCCTAGGGAGTGTGACGTCATGCTTGGGAGCAATGAAGGATCTCTCTAGCAGTTAAACCAACACACAACACAGTTCCCACTCCAGGCCAGCAGGGAGACCTCTGAACCTGACTGCTGAGGAGATGCTCTCTGTGGTCGGGAGGAGGTAAGTTAGGGCAGTCTGTGAAGGGAAGGGGAAGTGTGTGGATGTGAGAAGGGGAGCTGGAGGATGAGCAGAGTTAAGGCTCACTCCTAGCTGGAGCGCATGGTCCGGATTCTGGTCTCCGAGTTTGTAGGGACACTGACGGTCCTGCAGCAGAACCCGGAGGAAGTAGCAGCTGTAAATGCTCTGTTCCCAACTAAGGCTCGGAGGCCCCAGCAGCGACGTGTGTGAGCCAGAAGGAGAAGGCTATGGCTGCCTGCCATACGAGAAAGTTCCAAAAGAGAGTCAACAGGGCCAACTTCAGTGAACTCAGTACTGCGAGTACCTCAGATAAGCACTAGAAAGGAGGCCACACTACCTATCTGCAGAGAGAGAATTCCAACTTTGCTTCCAGACTGACCAACTCCTTCTCCATCTGTACTCTGGGTCCTGGACCGCACTTACCAAGTACAGGTAAAGGAACTGCACGACTGTGTCTGTCATCTTTCTCCTGTGCCTGGCGCAAGGCTCTGCTACATCCTGCACCGCACACCATCTACCAACTCATTCATCTGCCCTGCGACTATGGCCCTACCTGTGCAGGACTTCTACATCTTAGCTGCACCACAACATCTGTCCTAGGGAAGCGACACTGCAGCGCGGGTCAATCTGATCAGAAACCACAGATGGCGTCACGTATCATTCACCTAGAAACATTATTCACCCCTTTGCATGGACGCCCAGGGCCACAGAATGGGTCATCATCACCACCAACGTGACACATCCCTCTGAGACACCGTCCCTGTACCGATTAACCCCACTGCCCTGGCTGGCCACCCACACTCCATGTCAGATTCATCTTGGACTGGGGAATTCACGATTTGACTTGATAACCCAGGCATGGTATGAGAGAAAGAGCTACATGGACTAATGTGAAGTGTGGCCTGCTGCATCATTCACTTTTGGTGGGGGTGAAGGACACAAGGAAATGGGTTCTTCCTGACACGGAGCCAGCACTTGATGACTCAGTGCTTGCATTTTTTGAAACTTCAGAAGAGGAGGGCATATTTGCTGGAATCTGTTTCGGCAATGTAAGCCAAAACCAGTTCCTCATGCTCCGTCTTTAAAAGCGGTTAACCTACTCCCAGAAAAGGTAGCCTCCCAGGCGTTCCGGAGCCAGACGATGACGCAGGCTCAACACCTCCTGCCTAAGCTGCTATTGTGCTTTTGCTACTACCAGAAGATGCACCACCACTATCAGCACCAGCTGGCCCCCCAACGCCCACGTCCGCGGCCTCTTCCACTAAACTTCAAAGTTTTGCAGAAAATAAACCCAAAATAACATCAGATATATGGTACTGTATCAGAAGCGAACAGCTCTATACAGTCAAAGGATAATTGTTAATCTCCCTATATATTCCATCAGTCACACAGAGACGCTCACAGGCTCAGTATGGATTAGACAAGATCATAAAAAGTAGAAAAAGTGTACATTATCATCAGATAGCAGGTACTGTATATATAGTATAGTTTAAACATTCTAAATCTCCGTAGATATTTCAGGAGGCAGACACAGACGCTCTCAGGCTCAGTATGGATTACAACACAATATAAAAAGCCGTAAAACGGTAATGGATCTGAAGAGTACAGCTGTATACAGTGTAGGGGTCATTGTTGTCAATCTCAGTCTTATTTC
Organism: Dendrobates tinctorius; assembly: GCF_039654945.1. Taxonomy (NCBI): domain Eukaryota; kingdom Metazoa; phylum Chordata; class Amphibia; order Anura; family Dendrobatidae; genus Dendrobates; species Dendrobates tinctorius. The sequence continues at coordinate 11,886,350 of NW_027361908.1, forward strand.
CACAGTCAGAAAATAACTCTCACTTGGTCAGTTTGGATTAGACCAGAATATAAAAAGCAGTAAATGGGTAATGTATCACAAGTGTAGAGCTATATACACTAGTGTTGGGGTAATTTTTAAATGTACATCTAATTGCAGGAGCAACCCACAGACTGTCACACGCTAAGGATGGATCACCCCACAATATAACAAGAAGATCCACAAGAAATAATCACACATGTGGGACAATGTTCCAGGTGTCAATGATACACTTAGAGTGGTGGGTGGAGGAGGACATCCTGGCAGAAAGTGTACAGTATCACCAGATACCAGGTATATATAGCATAGTTTAAACATTAAAAATGTACATCTATATATCAGGAGTAGTGTTGAGCCACCCCGCTAGTGTTCGAGTTCATTTTGGTTCGTCGAACAGGAGGCAAGTTCGTCGAATGTTCGTCGAACGTTCGACAAACACGGTCAAACACCTTTGAAAACAATGGCAGGCAAACACAACCACATACTAACACATAAAAAGCAATTACAAAACACCTTAAAAGGTGTCCCAAAGCAGACAAAATGCTCAGAATACAAAAATAACATATGGAAAATGACAACTACATATAGAAAAGAGGTGGAGGAGTAAAAGGAGGAGGAGGAGACACAGATATAGGCATGTCATGCCCTTATGAAGTCAAGAAAGGCTGGAATAAAATTGTAAAATACAAAAAAAAGATAAAAATCTGAAATCGAAGACGATCATATACCGTCGGACTTCCCACCATAAATTTTGCCAACTGCCGATCAGGCGGCGTTATTCCCACGAACCTCCGAACAGTGTCCATGAAGGCAAAGTGTTTGGTTTCCGGGGGCAGTATGGTTGCAAAGCTGAACCTTAAAGGAATGTCCAGAAGGGCACCACCAGGAGTGGAGCCTGCGGCTTAATTCGAGTCCACCGGGGAAACCTCAACCATGCCAGCTACAGAAAAGATGGACAAATTGCAAGCTTTGTCGATTCAGTGGGTGGTGGTGGTTGTCCGTTTTTAGTTGTGCTAGCGATTTGTCAGCTTAATTCCGTTAACGAACAAGACTCCGGCATGCCCCCGCGGTACGCGCCAAGTTTAATAGAGGGACACGTGAGGCTCTGGCACGCGAGATCGAGCAATAACAGGTCTGTCATGCCCTTACATGTCTGGGGCTGCATGCGCGCTACCCTGAAAGGACCAGCGTGTGTCGCTTATAGGTGCAGATAACCCGCTGAACACCGTTAGTGATGGAGATCTGGGATTCCAATTCTTCCCCGTGAATGAGGATTTCCCAGTAAGTGTAGTTCAACCGGAATTCCGGAAGTAGGCCTAACCGGCATTCCAGAAAGAATGACAAAATTAAGTGTCCAAACCACAGGTGCTGTAGCTTGCTTAACAGCTCAGCTCCTCTGCTGAGTAGCACGCAGTTCTTACATAAACAGGCGGCATAGCTAGATTCACAGGTGGGCTCCCCTACTGAGCAGCAGACACCGGTACTAGTCCCAAAGTATTCACTGGGCTAAATGGAGTTAAAAATGGTTCTTATATAAACAGGCGGCACAGCTTGGTTCACAGGTGGGCTCCTCTGATGAGTAGCAGACACAGTTACTAGGCCCAAAGTATTAACTGTGCTAAATGCAGTCAAAAACTGGTTCTTTCATAAACAGGCGGCATAGCGAGGTTCACTGGTGGGCTCCTCTGCTGAGTAGAAGTAGTACGTGTCAGCAGGGAGGGAGGGACAAAATCCTTTGAAACCCATGCATGGTTCATTTTAATGAAGGTTAGATCATCAACATTTTGGGTCGACAGATGGGTCCTTTTTTCTGTCAGGATTGATCCAGCAGCACTGAAGAGGAGACTCTTTCAGATAACACACTTGCAGCAGGGCAAGCGAGCTCCTGTAAGGCATATTGTGCCAATTCAGGCCAGGTGTCAAGTTTACTGGCCCAATAGTCAAAGGGGAATGACCGGTGAGGGAGAACATTGATATGGGAGGAGAAGTAGGTTGTTACCATAGTTGACAACTGCTGTCTCCTGTCACTTTCAATTGATGCAGTATTACAAGTCGTGTGAGCGGTACTTGAAAAATCAGTCCACAACATGGTCATGAAACCCCTGTGTCCAACGCCACTTCGGCTGTGTGCACCATGAACACCTCTTCCATGTTGCCCCCTACGGCTCGTGGGAGAAACATCACCGCTGCTGTGTGCTGGGAATGCCTCAAACAAACGTTTTACCAGAGTTGCTTGTTTGTTAGCCAATATTAGCTATAGGTTCTCCTGTGGCATGATGTTTTGGAATTTGCCTTTATAGCATGGATCCAGGATGCTGGCCAACATGTAGTCATCATCGTTCATCATTTTGGCAATGCGGGGGTCCCTTTTTAGGATCGGCAAGGCATAATCAGACATGTGGGCCAATGTTCCCGGTGTCAATGATGCACTGGAAGTGCCGGGTGGAGGAGCACTTTCTGGCAAATCAACATCCCTCCAGTCACACATAAACCCTGTACCTGACCTTGCCACGCAAACATTTTGTCTTGCCCCCTGAGAAGCATCCACCTCCCCTAAATAATCATCCCCAACATCCTCCTCCTCCTCCTCTTTCTCTTCTTCCTCCACCTCGTCCACGAGACTTCCCTGAGCAGACAATGGCTGACTGTCATCAAGGCTTCCCTCCTCCCCTTCCTCCTCGGCTGCAGAAGCCTGCTCCTTAATGTGCGTCAAAGTTTGGATGAGCAGACGCATAAGTGGGATGCTCATGCTTATGATGGTGTTGTCTGCGCTTACCAGCCGTGTGCATTCCTCAAAACACTGAAGGACTTTACAGAGGTCTTTCAGCTTCGACCACTGCACACCAGACATCTCCATGTGTGCCCCCAAACCGCCTGACCGTGTATCCTCCCACAAATGAATTACAGCCTGCCTCTGTTTGCACAGCCTCTGAACCATGTGCAGGGTGGAGTTCCACCTTGTTGCAACATCGATAATTAGGCGGTGCTTGGGAAGGTGGAACAATCGCTGCAGCTTCTGCATACAACTGGAGTGTACGGGCGACCGGCGGATGTGCGAGCACAGACTTCGCACCTTATGGAGCAGGGGTGTTAACTCCGGATAATTATTGAGGAAGCACTGCACCACCAGGTTCAAGGTGTGAGCCAGGCAAGGTATGTGTCTGAGTTTTGAAAAGGCTATGGCTGCCACAAAATTCCAGCCGCTATCACTAACTACCTTGCCTGCCTCAAGATGTAGACTGCCCAGCCGTGACTCAGTTTGTCGCTGCAAGTAGTCGGCCAGTACCTCCGCGGTGTGGCTGTTGTCACCCAAACACATCATCTTCAACACAGCCTGCTGACGCTTACCACTAGATAGTGGGACACCTCGTGTGCAACACAGGCAGCTGCGGATGGAGTGCTCGTATGACTGCGCTCGGTGGATGAGCTTTCGCTTCTGGAGGAGGAGGAGGAGGGTCGAACGTCTACAGCCAACTGTTTCCTATACCATGGGCTAGGCAGCATTATCCCACCGCCGCTGTCTCCTGTGGACCCTGCATCCACCACATTAACCCAGTGCGCAGTGATGGACACGTAACGGCCTTGGCCATGCCTACTGGACCATGCATCTGTTGTGAGGTGCACCTTTCCACTCACTGATTGCTTGATTGCATGGACAATGCGGTCTTTCACATGCAGGTGGAGGGCTGGGATGGCTTTTCGTGAAAAGAAGTGCCGACTGGGTAGGTCATAGCGTGGTACTGCGTAGGCCATGAGCTCGCGGAAAGCTTTGCTTTCAACCAACCGGTAGGGCATCATCTCTAACAAGATTAGTTTGGCAATGTGGGCGTTCAAAGCCAGTGTACGCGGATGAGAGGATGAGTACTTTCTTGTCCTACTCAGAGTCTCTGGTTGGGTGAGCTGGACTTGAGAGCTGTATATGGTGGAACTAGCGGTGGACATGGCGGACTGAGAAAGGTTTGGTGATGGTGATGGTGTTGGTGGTGTTGCTGATGGCCTAGATGCAGTCTTTCGTAGCAATAACATTGTGATTCCATGACTGCTTTGCCCTTGCGACGACACCTCGACATTTGCTGCTGGTGGTGTGCTAACCGGTGGGCTGACAGTGGGGGAAGCAATGTAACTTTGCTGACTACCTTCATTCTGAGCAGTTGCACATGTGGTACGTGAGGTTTGGTAGTCCGTCCACGCTTGCAAGTGCATGGTGGTTAAATGTCTAAGCATGCAACTGGTATTCAAATTTCTCAGATTTTTCCCTCGGCTAAAGGTCTTTGCGCACTTCTTGCAGATAACTTTTGCCTGATCATTAGGATTTTGTTCAAGAAAGTGCCACACTGCACTCTTCCTACTATGGAAGACATTTTGAGACCTTGCACGCTGTGCTAATTTGACCGTCTGGCCAAGCTGTCCTGCAACTCTTTTGGTTTTTGTAACACATTTTTGGTCTGCTACGGTCCTGCCAGATAACAGCTGTTGCGATGTCGTTGCCTGCTGCGGATTGTCCTCCTCCTCCTCTTCTGAGCTATTGGCAGCGGCACCCTCTTCCCCAATGGATGCCAATCTGGGTCAACAACTGGGTCATCCATCACCTCCTCTTCAATTTCATGCGCACCTTCCTGTGTGTCACCGTGTAAGGTGGTATAGTATGTGGGAAGGGGCACCTGAGTTTCATCAGGGTCTGATTCTGCCTCAGTACACTGCGAGGACAATGTAGTGCTCTGAGTGAATGTACCAGCAGAAAAATCTAGCAGTGGCTGTGCATCAGTGCACTCCATGTCAGATTCATCTGGGACTGGGGAATTCAAGATTCGGCTTGATAACCCAGGCATGGTATGTGAAAAGAGCTCCATGGAGTAATCTGTAGTGTGGCCTGCCGCATCCTTCACTTTTGGTAGGGGTGAAGGACACAAGGAAAGGTGTTGTTCCTGACAAGGAGTCTCTACTGACGACTCAGTGCTTTTATTTTTTGAAACTTCAGACGAGAGGCGAGAGAGCTGAAGGCTGTGTCAGCAATGTAAGCCAAAACTTGTTCCCGAAGCTCCGGCTTTAAAAGCGGTTTGCCTACTCCCATAAAATTGAACCTTTGAGGCCTTGTGGAGCCAGATGATGACGCAGGCTCAACACCTCCTGCTTTCGGTGCTATTGGGCTTTTGCCACTACCAACAGATGCACCACCAACACCACCACCATCAGGACCAGCTGGCAACCCCCGCCCACTTCCACGGCCTCTTCCACCATACTTCATAATTTTTGTGAAATGTACCCAAAATACCACTGGCTATATGGTACTGTAAAACAAGGTAGAAGGTGTATATAGTATTGGTGAGAATTTGAATCTCACTAGAGATTTGAGGCCGCTGAACTTTTGTCTCAGGCCCAGTAGAGATTACACCTCAATGCAACAGGCTGAAATTGGATGGTGTATGACAAGGTGGAGGGTGTATGTAGTAAGGTGAGAATTTTAATCTCACTAGAGATTTGAGGCCGCTGAACTTTTGTCTCAGGCCCAGTAGAGATTACATCTCAGTGTAACAGGCTGAAATTGGCTGGTGTATAACAAGGTGGAGGGTGTATATAGTATTGGTGAGAATTTGGATCTCACTAGAGATTTTAGGAGGCTGACAATGATGCTCTCAGTCCAAGTATGGACACAGGCAGCCTAATAAGCAGGACTGCTGCACACAAAAGTGTGGAAAAATGAGCCCTTGGTAACTGTGCAGAAAAGAGGAAGAAAAGTGTTTTTGCTTTTAAAAAAGCAGTTTGCACTGCAGTGTGCAAACAGCAATGCAGCTATCAGGGAGCCTTATAAGGCAGCCTAATATCCAACAGAGCTGATGTACAAAAATATAGCCTCCCCTGTCACTGCACACAAACTGTTGTGTTGTACAGTGGAAATCGCTAACAGCAGAAGCAGTTTTTGGTTCTTCTTCCCTACCTAACGCTCTCCCTTATTCTGAATCAGCAGCAGCAACCTCGCCCTAATGCTAAGATCGGCAGAAGTAAAATGGCGGTCGGCGTGCACGCCCTTTTATAGCCCCTGTGATGCCTCACAAAGCCAGCCGATCACTTGCATGCCCTTCTCAAAGATAGTGGTGACCGATGCCTATGTCATCGCGTTGCCCACAGTGTGCGTCCTCCATCATTGGCTGAAAAAGGGCGCTGGAAGCATAATTTGAAACTCGACTTTGGCGCTCTGGTCGCCGACCTCGTGGCCGACCTGACACTATGGTCGGGTTTCGTTTCATGAAACCCGACTTCAGCGAAAGTCGCCGACTTTTGAATTTGACCGACCCGTTTCGCTCAACTCTAGTGTTCACTGTATGGAATAAATCACATGACAGTTTTATAAATTGTGTCATTCCGGACACAGCAATACCAATTATGTGTACTTTATTTTGTTTATTTTTGTATTATCACAAAGGCTGCATTTTTTGTGAAAAATCAACTTTTCATAATTTGTGTGCATGTTTTTTAGTTTTTCATCAAATCACACTGTGGGAATGTATATATTTTCTACTTTAATTTCTGGTCTCATGTATTGCACTGCTCGTATACTGTAGTGCCTGAGACCAGTCATTGTCTCACTTACTCAACCTATTAGACTCTGAGTCAGTGAGATCTAACATGCAACCATACAAAAACGCATAAAAAATGCAAGTAAGCGGAGGAATGATATTAATGTAGAAATTCACCTGTGTCAAATCCTGAATAAACACGGGTCGTGTGCACATACCCTTAGACTTGCACCTGGCTAAGACTGATCATGTGACTAATCATGTGATCTAGATTCCAATCTCTAACTAATCGATCTTGTGACTATGCTCTTCACCACCAGCTGAAATCATGGAAATTTCCTGATCATTTCTTACAGTGTTCTCTGTGAACTGGCCCGTGACTGCTATTCACACCTATGGACTTCATACACCTCCGTGCCTATCCCAGGGAGACTACACAGCGACCCCTACCTGTGACATCGGTCACTGCTTCACCATTGCAATCCCAGCTACGACAGTGACCGCAATGCATTCCCATAGCCTCAATATGCCTCCATGCGTATCCTGGGGAGAACATACAGCACCACCTAGCTGTAATAGGGGTCACTGCCTCACTATATATATATATATATATATAAATAATCCCATATGCATGAATCCCATGGGAGAAAAAGGAAGAGATCCCAACAATTTAAAACCAATATTTTATTATTAAACATTAACATAAAATATAAAATGGATGTTAAAAAAGCAAAATACTGTCCAGGGGACACCAGGCGGCAATAGGTCAACCAAAATTAATGTATTAAATACAAAAACATTAATGCACAAAGAACCAAATAAATTCCCTAAAGCTGCTTATAATATAGGGAAATACAGATTACCAATATAAAGAATATATATATATGTATATATATATCATAAATATAAAAAGCGCTATTAATTATGTGGGCCAAAATCAAAGCATCACATTTCATATTGCTGTGATGTGGTAAAATAACCATATAAATAAATGGAGCATAAATAATGGTAGCGGTAACCCCAATCAATCAGAATACCGACAAACAATCATGAACCATGGTAAAGTGAATAGTGCTTACAAAATGATGATGTATATTTACCAGATAAGAAAGAAGTGACCGCTCGGCGTCCCCTCACCCTCACACGCGTTTCGCCACCTGCTTATTCCATGGGTGTCTTTTTGTATCTTTTTAAATTAAAATTAAAAAACATTCAAAAACCCAATCCCTCATATAATACCCCCCACTAAAAAGATTCATCTTTGCAAAAAAAGCTGAATAACCTGTGGTTTCATTGAGACCTGAAGTGCTAAACGTTCCTAAACGGTAAATCCAGCGGCATTCTAATTTTGCTAGGACTCTACCCACATCACCACCACATGAACCTAGATCCACGTGATCAATTGCTTTTATCCTCAGACTTCTGGAATTACAGTCATGGAATCTTTTAAAATGACGCGGTAAAGTCTTCAATTGGGCATCATCCTCCACCGTGTTTGCCTTTTCAATATTGAGGGCATGTTCTCTAACATGAATCTTATTCTCACGGGTGGTAAGGCCTATGCACACCTTACCACAAGGACATTCAGCGTGGTATATATAGATGTTAGTGACACACACACATATACTGTATATGTATTTAGATTAAAAAGATAGATAGATAGATAGATAGATAGATAGATAGATAGAAGAAAAGCCAGTAATTCAGCAGTTGTGGTAGTGTAAAATCATAGCAGGAGCCGACAGGATAGAAGAGATGGATTACTTACAGTAAATACAAATACAATAGGTAGATATATTGACGTCAGTGACAAATACAATTAGTACAGTGTGTGCAAATTACCGGACATGTATTTAATTAATAAAAGATTATTTTTCAGAAAAAAATGGCATATGCTCCCAGCAGAGGGAAAGACAGTGACTGGGGACAGACATTTACAGCCTGGGAAGGGGGTAATACCCATGGATCTTCCCAGGCTATTAATATCAGCTCACAACTGTATACTTAGCCTTTACTGGCTATTAAAATGGGGGACCCCCAAAAAATTATGTGGGGTCTCCCTATAATTAATAACCAGCAAAGTCTATGCAGACAGCTGTGGGCTGGGGAAGGGGCCATGGATACTGGCCCCTCAGGCTAAAAACATCAGCTCTCAGCCGCCCCAGAAAAGGTGCATCTCTAAGATGCGCCAATTCTGGTACTTAGCCTCACTCTTCCCACTTGCCCTATAGCGGTGCCAAGTGGGGTAACAGTGGGGGGGTTGTTGTCACTGTCAGGCGACATCAAGCCCCGAGGTTAGTAATTGAGAGGTGTCAATAAGTCGCCCCCATTACTAACCCCATATTCACATTGTAAGAAAACACAGACACCCAAAATAAAATCCTTTTATTTTAAACAATTACACAGACTCCTTTAATATTCTTAATTAAACCATACTTACAACCTCACATAATTCCTGCGAAGCCCTTGATCTCCTGTAATAAAAGAAAACAGCGTTTACTACACCAATGGGTCTCTGCGAGTTCAACTACATGCCGTTCGGGCTCTGCACTGCCCCAGGGACATTTAAACGGCTAATGGAATGCTGTCCTGGACACAAGAACTTAGAGACAGTCCTGTTGTACCTTGATGATGTCATTGTTTTCTCCAAGACTTATGAAGACCATCTGAAGCACCTGGCTGAGGTGTTTGAAGCCTTGTCCAACTTTGGCCTGAAAGTGAAGCCATCCAAATGCCTCCTCCTGAAGCCTAAGGTACAGTACCTCGGTCATGTAGTGCGTGCAGAAGGTGTGGCACCAGATCCTGACAAAGTCACAGTCATCCGGGACTGCCAGAGGCCCAGCAACCTCCATGAGGTGCGTCAATTCATATTGAAAAAATGACTAAGTATGGAATGGACAAGGCAACTGTTAGGTGGATTCATAACTGGCTTAGTGATCGGACCCAAAGAGTGGTCGTAAATGGCTGCACATCCAGTTGGAAGAATGTCTCAAGTGGGGTACCACAGGGCTCTGTCCTGGGCCCTGTATTGTTCAACATCTTTATCAACGATTTAGATGAAGGAATTGAGGGTAAACTGATTAAATTTGCTGATGACACAAAGCTAGGAGGGATAGCTAATACTAGAGAAGAGAGAGAGAGGATTCAAAAAGATTTAAATAAACTGGAGAAGTGGGCAGCAACTAACAGAATGGTTTTTAACAGGGAGAAATGCAAAGTACTACATCTGGGCAATAAAAATGAAAAAAGCATATATAGAATGGGAGGAATAGGGCTAAGTGACAGCACATGTGAAAAAGACTTGGGTATACTAATAGATCACAGACTGAATATGAGTCAACAGTGTGATGCAGCAGCAAAAAAGGCAAATGCAATTCTAGGATGTATTAACAGAAGCATACAGTCTAGATCACGTGAAGTCATTATTTCCCTCTACTCCTCTTTGGTCAGACCTCATCTGGAATATTGTGTCCAGTTTTGGGCACCACATTTTAAAAAAGACATCAACAAACTGGAGCAAGTTCAGAAAAGAGCGACCAGAATGGTGACCGGTCTGCAAACCCTGTCTTATGAGGAAAGGTTGCAGGATTTGGGAATGTTTAGTTTGCAAAAGAGAAGACTGAGAGGAGACTTAATAGCTGTCTACAAATATCTAAAGGGCTGTCACATTGTAGAAGGATCAACTTTATTCTCATTTGCACAAGGAAAGACTAGAAGCAATGGGATGAAACTGAATGGGAAGAGACACAGATTAGATATTAGAAAAAACTTTTTGACAGTTAGAGTGATCAATGAGTGGAACAGGCTGCCACGAGAAGTGGTGAGTTCTCCTTCAATGGAAGTCTTCAAACAGAGGCTGGACAGACATCTGACTGGGATGATTTAGCGAATCCTGCTTTGAGCAGGGGGTTGGACCAGATGGCCCAGGAGGTCCCTTCCAACTCTACGATTCTATGATTCTAATTCCTCGGGTTAGTAGGCTACTACCGAAGGTTCATCAAAGGGTTCACTGAGATATGCAAAATCTTCTGGTGGGAAAGCCCAAGAAAGCCAGGAAGAAGAGTCCTACATTTGAATGGAATGAGGAACTGGAGAGGTCCTTCACTCGACTGAAGATGGCTCTCACGGGAGATGAAATTCTGGCCTACCCAGATTATGACCAACCACTTGTTTTGAATACTGACGCCAGCAACGTGGGACTGGGAGCGGTACTGTCACAGGTATAGAATGGCAAAGAAAGAGTGATCTCCTACACCAGCAGGAAGCTTCGTCCCACTGAAAGGAACCCTGACAACTACAGTTCCTTCAAATTGGAGTTCCTCGCCATAGTCTGGGCTGTGACTGAACGATTCAAGCATTACCTAGCTTCAGCCAAGTTTACCATCTTCACGGACAACAATCCGTTGCCTCACTTGGAAACTGCCAAGCTAGGTGCACTGGAGCAGCAATGGATGGCCCGGCTGTCTAACTATGAATTCACCATCAAGTACCGAGTGGGACACAAGAATGCCAATGCTGATGCGCTGTCCAGAATGCCTAATTTGCCAGATGCAGGAGAAGACCCTGAGGCACTCGAAGAAATAGAGTTACCTGCCTTCCACCGGCCAATTGCGGCCCAACGTGCCCAAAGAGTGAGAAACAGACGGTCTATCGTGAAAGAGGCCACTCTAAATCCATTGACTCATCATGACTGGGCAGAAACACAGGATAGCGACTCCGCAGTCCACCTGGTAATGGAGCTACTGTCACAAGCTGACTCACGCCCAGGTCCAGATGCTCCTGAAGAAACCCAGCAGTTGTGGAAGGAAAGAGGCAGGCTGTTCCTCTATGAGGGAAAGGTGTGTCGGAGGAGTATCAATGCCCGCACTCATGAGTTGGTCTGGCAGGTGGTAGTCCCAAAGAGGGAGGCATCAATGGTCTTGGAAGCATACCACAATGGAGCTGGACACTTTGGATGGAAGAAGTTGGAGGCCTTGCTCCGGGAGAGATTCTACTGGGCTGGTATGAGGAAGACCATTCAAAATTGGTGCTGAGAATGTGGACAATGTAACCTGCGCAGGAGGGACCGCAACAGCCAGCGAGCTCCTTTGCAGCCAATAATAACCAAACAACCACTTGAGTTGGTCGCCCTGGACCATGTGAAGCTGGTCCCAAATCGTTCCGGCTACGTTTATGCTCCTACCATCGTTGACCTCTATTCGAGATTTCTGGTAGTCGTGACTGTCAAGGATCAAACAGCCAGAGCATTCCAACAGCACTTTTGTCGACCACACGGATATCCCGAGCGAGTGCTTACAGATCAAGGTCCAGCCTTTGAGGCGGAAGTGTTCCAGGAATTCTGTAACTTGTACGGTTACAAGTAGATCAGGACACCACTGTACCATCCACAGACCAATGGCATGTGTGAAAAGATGAATCAGGTGGTGATCGATCAACTGAAGACCTTGCCTTTGGAGGAGAGGAATCTGTGGCCAGAGAAGATGCCAGATCTGGTCGACCTCTGCAATCACATTCCTGTGAATTCCACCAACTGCACTCCAGCCTACCTAATGAGAGCGAGGCCTGGCAAGTTGCCTATCGATTTGGATATGGGAGTCCTTACACCTGAGGTAACATCACCAGAGTCTGACTGGGATATGGAGAGGCAGCAATGATACCGAAGAGTACAAGAGTGTGTAGAAAAGAGTCTAGCTCAGGCGAGACAAAAACAGGAGAAGAACTACAATCAACATGCACCTGCAGTCCCCTTGTCACCAGGAGAACAAGTCCTAAAGAGGAAAAGGAGGATGCATAAATTAGATGACCAATGGGAATCTGAACCCTACACGGTCTTACCATCAAACTTCGACAACACCAAAGTGTGCCTTATCAGTAAGGATGGAGGAGAAACCTCATCAGCAGTATCGAGAGATCATCTGAAACTGTTCCCTGACCAGCTAAAGGAAAGGATGGGAGAACAAAACAACCTTCAACCCATAGAAGAGGAAGAAAAGGTCAGCACAGTACTCGGAGAATTTCCTGCAAACTGGACAAGAATGGATCAAGCCATCGTAGTTCCTGTCCTAATCTTTCCCCAGCCCACTGCAACTGAAGTAGCAGAGACTCAAGACAACTCTGAAAATCAGGAAGTTCAGGCAGCGGATGCCACACCAGCAGCGGAGCCAGAGAATCCTCGCCCTGCCAGTGGTGAATCTGTCATGCCCACAGTGAGTCTAAGAGTTCGTAGACAGCTACTACCCAGTTTACCAATACCAGTAACAGGCCCACTAAACCTAAATAGGCCATTAGAAGTACCCATGCTATGCAGATCTACCCGTAGTACAAAAGGTGAGATTCCAGTTAGATATAGAGAGTAAAGTGCAAATAGAAAATGTAAACTGTACATGTAAATATGCAACTTTTCAAGTTTTTGTGCCTACAGAGACTCTGTAAGAACCCTTTTTGAAGATCTTATTTTGTTTTGATGGACAATTGGACCATAGGACTATGTGTGGTCAAAACTCTACTTGTACATAGCTTACCAACTGCTCAGGAAATGGACCATGGACATTGACGCATGGACTAATCATCATTAGGACTATTTTTGAGCTTTGGTTTTTGTAATATTTCATTTTTGAAATCCTGTTACATTTACAATTGTTCATTTGTTAATATTGCACTAGGGGGGAATGCGGCACCCCCAGGAGTATGGTCGCCACAGTGGCATTACCTTCCTCCTAGGGAGTGTGATGTCATGCTTGAAACAATGAAGGATCTCTCTATCAGGTAAATCAACACACAGCACGGTTCCCACTCCAGGCCAGCAGAGGGAGCTCTGAACCAAAACTGGGGAAGGAGCTGCTCTCTGGGGGCCAGGAAGGGGAAGTTTGGTTAGTTCGTGTGAGGAGGGCGAAGTGTGTGGACAAGAGGAGAAGAGCTGGAGGATTGAGCAGAGTTCAGGCTCACTTCTAGCGTGGCGCATGTTCCGGGGTCCGGTCCCCGAGGCTGTTTGTGAAACGAGATGCTCCTGCAGCAGAAACCGGAGGAATAGGAAGCTGTAAATGCTCTGTTCCCACATAGGACTCGGAGGCACAACAACAACTTGTGAGCCAGAAGAAGGAGGCTACAGCTGTCTGCCATACGAGGAAGTTCTAAAACAGAGCAAGCAAGAGGAACTTCAGTACCGAGTGGGACACAAGAATGCCAATGCTGATGCGCTGTCCAGAATGCCTAATTTGCCAGATGCAGGAGAAGACCCTGAGGCACTCGAAGAAATAGAGTTACCTGCCTTCCACCGGCCAATTGCGACCCAACGTGCCCAAAGAGTGAGAAACAGACGGTCTATCGTGAAAGAGGCCACTCTAAATCCATTGACTCATCATGACTGGGCAGAAACACAGGATAGCGACTCCGCAGTCCACCTGGTAATGGAGCTACTGTCACAAGCTGACTCACGCCCAGGTCCAGATGCTCCTGAAGAAACCCAGCAGTTGTGGAAGGAAAGAGGCAGGCTGTTCCTCTATGAGGGAAAGGTGTGTCAGAGGAGTATCAATGCCCGCACTCATGAGTTGGTCTGGCAGGTGGTAGTCCCAAAGAGGGAGGCATCAATGGTCTTGGAAGCATACCACAATGGAGCTGGACACTTTGGATGGAAGAAGTTGGAGGCCTTGCTCCGGGAGAGATTCTACTGGGCTGGTATGAGGAAGACCATTCAAAATTGGTGCTGAGAATGTGGACAATGTAACCTGCGCAGGAGGGACCGCAACAGCCAGCGAGCTCCTTTGCAGCCAATAATAACCAAACAACCACTTGAGTTGGTCGCCCTGGACCATGTGAAGCTGGTCCCAAATCGTTCCGGCTACGTTTATGCTCCTACCATCGTTGACCTCTATTCGAGATTTCTGGTAGTCGTGACTGTCAAGGATCAAACAGCCAGAGCATTCCAACAGCACTTTTGTCGACCACACGGATATCCCGAGCGAGTGCTTACAGATCAAGGTCCAGCCTTTGAGGCGGAAGTGTTCCAGGAATTCTGTAACTTGTACGGTTACAAGTAGATCAGGACACCACTGTACCATCCACAGACCAATGGCATGTGTGAAAAGATGAATCAGGTGGTGATCGATCAACTGAAGACCTTGCCTTTGGAGGAGAGGAATCTGTGGCCAGAGAAGATGCCAGATCTGGTCGACCTCTGCAATCACATTCCTGTGAATTCCACCAACTGCACTCCAGCCTACCTAATGAGAGCGAGGCCTGGCAAGTTGCCTATCGATTTGGATATGGGAGTCCTTACACCTGAGGTAACATCACCAGAGTCTGACTGGGATATGGAGAGGCAGCAATGATACCGAAGAGTACAAGAGTGTGTAGAAAAGAGTCTAGCTCAGGCGAGACAAAAACAGGAGAAGAACTACAATCAACATGCACCTGCAGTCCCCTTGTCACCAGGAGAACAAGTCCTAAAGAGGAAAAGGAGGATGCATAAATTAGATGACCAATGGGAATCTGAACCCTACACGGTCTTACCATCAAACTTCGACAACACCAAAGTGTGCCTTATCAGTAAGGATGGAGGAGAAACCTCATCAGCAGTATCGAGAGATCATCTGAAACTGTTCCCTGACCAGCTAAAGGAAAGGATGGGAGAACAAAACAACCTTCAACCCATAGAAGAGGAAGAAAAGGTCAGCACAGTACTCGGAGAATTTCCTGCAAACTGGACAAGAATGGATCAAGCCATCGTAGTTCCTGTCCTAATCTTTCCCCAGCCCACTGCAACTGAAGTAGCAGAGACTCAAGACAACTCTGAAAATCAGGAAGTTCAGGCAGCGGATGCCACACCAGCAGCGGAGCCAGAGAATCCTCGCCCTGCCAGTGGTGAATCTGTCATGCCCACAGTGAGTCTAAGAGTTCGTAGACAGCTACTACCCAGTTTACCAATACCAGTAACAGGCCCACTAAACCTAAATAGGCCATTAGAAGTACCCATGCTATGCAGATCTACCCGTAGTACAAAAGGTGAGATTCCAGTTAGATATAGAGAGTAAAGTGCAAATAGAAAATGTAAACTGTACATGTAAATATGCAACTTTTCAAGTTTTTGTGCCTACAGAGACTCTGTAAGAACCCTTTTTGAAGATCTTATTTTGTTTTGATGGACAATTGGACCATAGGACTATGTGTGGTCAAAACTCTACTTGTACATAGCTTACCAACTGCTCAGGAAATGGACCATGGACATTGACGCATGGACTAATCATCATCAGGACTATTTTTGAGCTTTGGTTTTTGTAATATTTCATTTTTGAAATCCTGTTACATTTACAATTGTTCATTTGTTAATATTGCACTAGGGGGGAATGCGGCACCCCCAGGAGTATGGTCGCCACAGTGGCATTACCTTCCTCCTAGGGAGTGTGATGTCATGCTTGAAACAATGAAGGATCTCTCTATCAGGTAAATCAACACACAGCACGGTTCCCACTCCAGGCCAGCAGAGGGAGCTCTGAACCAAAACTGGGGAAGGAGCTGTTCTCTGGGGGCCAGGAAGGGGAAGTTTGGTTAGTTCGTGTGAGGAGGGCGAAGTGTGTGGACAAGAGGAGAAGAGCTGGAGGATTGAGCAGAGTTCAGGCTCACTTCTAGCGTGGCGCATGTTCCGGGGTCCGGTCCCCGAGGCTGTTTGTGAAACGAGATGCTCCTGCAGCAGAAACCGGAGGAATAGGAAGCTGTAAATGCTCTGTTCCCACATAGGACTCGGAGGCACAACAACAACTTGTGAGCCAGAAGAAGGAGGCTACAGCTGTCTGCCATACGAGGAAGTTCTAAAACAGAGCAAGCAAGAGGAACTTCAGTATAACTTAGTACTGCATGAACCTCAGATAAGCTCTAGAAGGAAGACTACACAACCCATCTGCATAGAGAGACTCCTGAGTTGTTTCCAGGCTGGCCAGCTCCTGTTCCATCTGTAATCTGGATCCTGGACTACACTTGCAAAGCAAAGTAAAGGTAAAGGAAACTGCAAAAAGAGAAAAAAAGCCAGCTCACCTGAAGGCATGTGAGTTTTGAGAAAGAACAAGCTATTGTTCGAAACGCGTAATCTACTACTTGTTACTCATGTGAACACACCATTTTTTGCTCTGTTTTGGACTTGTTTTTAACAATAAATTGGACTTGAATTTGCAAAGCTGGACCTTTTTTCTTTTTCAAAGGAAACTGCACCCTGCTGTGTCATTGCCTTCTTCCTGTAACCCCTTCAGCACTGCTACATCTCTGTGCCTAACACTGCACCCTCTTCCTCAACACCTATTCTCACTGCCCTGGGACTACAGCTCTACCTGTGGGGAGCTATTACATCTTGCTGCCTTATACCATCTGTCCCAGAGGATATGCCTGCAGCGTCGGCTTAACCCCTTCATTGCCGAGCACCACAGGTGGCGTCACGCATCATCCACTTATAAACTTTAATCAGCCATGCTTAACCCCTTTTACATGGACGTCCAGGGCCACAGACTGGATCACCGCTACTGTGACATTTCCCTCTGAGATACCGGCCTGGTACCGAGTACCCCACTGCCCTGGTGGGCGACCCACATGATGTTGACACCCCCATGCTTCACAGTAGGTATGGTGTTCTTTGGATGCAACTCAGCAGTCTGTCTCCTCCAAACATGACGAGTTTTGATTCTACCAAACAGTTCTACTTTGGTTTCATCAGACCTTATGACATTCTCCCAATACTCTTGTGGATAATCCAAGTGCTCTCTAGCAAACTTCAGACTGGCCAGGACATGTACTGACTTAAGCGGGGAAACACATCTGCAATCCCTGGCAGCGTAGTGTGTTACTGATGGTAGCCTTTGTTACGGTGGTCCCAGCTCTATGCAGGTCATTCCCTAGGTCCCCCATGTGGTTTGGGGATTTTTGTTCACCGTTCTTGTGATCATTTTGACCCTATGGGGTGAAATCTTGCGTATTGCGTATTTGTATTTTGAAGAATATTTTGTTTGAAAATGATGTGTAAATGACAGGGAATTGATGTGTGTAAAAGCTCATGTTAAAATCGCTTTGCAATCAGATAGCAATCACACTGCATTCTGATGTAAATCTGATGCTAGGTGTGAAAAATCGGATTGTACTCGCATAAAAAACGTATGACACTCGCATGACACTTGCATTATACTCGTCTGACTCTCCTGCATCAAAATCGCAATGATTTTAAAATAGCTAGTATTGTTACAAGAAAACACACGGGGGCACCACTGACAAGGGATCACGACCAGACCCATACAAATATATACCAGCTGAGGAAAGAAGAAAGGAATGGGCCATAGAAGGGGATCACCTGAGGCTGGATTTTAATACAAAAACATTACCAATCTTTATTTAGACACAGAAGACAAGCACATGATCAGTTAAAAACATTTAAAATTAGTCACACATGTGACATACAAACATCTTTCCGTTCAAAATGGAACCAAAACTCATAGCTATAACACTCCACTACACATGGTTTACCCCAAAGAGAGGACCTATTGACAATATAAATGGCATACCATATTACGGACACCTTGCAAGTTCAGTTATAATACAGCCTATAACACATTAAGGCTGTGTGCCCACGTAGCGATTTTTAAGCGTTTTTGCCGCGATTTTCGGTGCGAAAATGCTGCGAAAACGTTTAAAAATCGTGTACAGAACGCCCCCCATGCATTCCTATGGCATTCCGCACATGCTGTGCTAATGCTGCGCTTTTTACCGCAGCATGCTCATTCTTTTGTGCGGAATCGCAAAGAATTACCGCGATTCCGCACCCATAGGAATGCATGAGAATCGCTTACTTCCCGCATGTGGCTATGCCCACCATGCGGGAAGTTAAGTGTCTCATGTGCGGTTGGTACCCACGGTGTGGAGGAGAGGAGAGTGTCCTCCAGGCCCTGGGTACCATACCCCTGTAAAAAAAAGAATAAAAAATAAAAAATCGGGGTATATTTACCTTCCGGCGTCCCGCTGTAGGGAAGGTGACCGGACGGACGGACTAGTCAGAGTGAAGAAGGAATACCAGCAGAGGACTTCGCAGCGGAGCCCCCGAGTCCGGAGGGAAGGCCCGCCGGACAGTGGAGCAAGGAACGGAGGCTGCGGGGGCCACTGCGTGATGATGGGATGGAGGCTGCAGCGCTGGGGAAGGTGTGAGTACCCCCGGCCCTATCAGTGCCTCCGCAGGCGGCCGCCACCATTCTGCTGCAGCACGCGGCCCCCTGCGCACCAGAAGGCCTAGTTACCACGGGCCCTGTGGTGTATGCGGAACTGAGCAAGGCCCCCGCTCAAGTCCCTGAGCTACCCTGCCCGGAGCTACCAGTGCGGCGTTCATCCGAAGAAGACGCTGATGCGCTCCCCTTGCCAAGAGCAGCTGCCTTGTTGGAGCCAGCCGTTACTCCGGCTCCGTTAGAAGTTTTGGATGCGGCCTACCCTGCGGCCGTGGTTATGCCAGCATTAGAACCGGCTGCAGCCTGTTTGACAGGCCCTGTAACTCCAGCCCTCAAGGACCCGGTTGTCCTCATCCGCCACCCGGCCCCAGCGGCTGATGAGCCGCAGATTTCATCGGCCGCCTCTGCCCCACGCCTTTTTACAGCGAAGTCCCGCCCACCGGACTCTGGGACTGGCACGGCACCCTCCGTTTGGGTCGCGGAGGTGATCAAACAAAAGAAAGTTCGGGAGCAGGAGGTATGGAGCCTGCTGCACTCAAAGGGGGAGGCTGGCATGGCGGTGGAAAGATCCCGGGGACGGCTGGTATACACCAACATCGATAGAGGATACTGTTTTATCCGGGATGAGACTGGACAAAAGGTCTATATTAATGTGGTATCTATTCGTCACGGCCGGGCTCTACATGAGGGGGACTGGGTGTCGTACTACAAGGAGTACTGCCCCCGTGGCTACTACGCGGTAGCTGTGGTTGCTGAGCCAGAGGACCGTGAACCCCCGTAGTAAGAACTCCTAGGACACTCCCTATACCCCGGGTGCTCCACGGCTGTGGGGCCTCTCGCTGCCGGCCACCTGGGAGTGGTTTGAACTTTCGAAATTTCGTTGCACCGTTGTGCCAAAGCATAAGGACAGTTGATGTATACATTAATGAAAAGTTTGATATAAGAAGTTAAAGTTGTTGGTTTTATTAAGCCTGGCAAAGCGGGGGGTCAAGAAGCGAGGGAGTGCATATGTCCAAGGAAGGGAGGAGAAGGAAAAAGCATGTGATGTTTATTTGTTAAATGCTGGTTTAAAGAAAATGAGCAAAAGCAAAATGAAAAAAAATATAAAATGGGTACTTGTGCTATTATAAAGTTGTTTAATGTATAATATGCCAAAGTAAAATGCAACAGGTTCGGGTAAGGGAAGGTCTGCGGGACCAAAGGAAAGTGTGAGATCCGGTAGGGATCTAAGAGTTGAGGAGGTCTGGGAGACCGTGAAAAAAAGAATAAAAAATAAAAAATCGGGGTATATTTACCTTCCGGCGTCCCGCTGTAGGGAAGGTGACCGGACGGACGGACTAGTCAGAGTGAAGAAGGAAAGGTTTGCACAGTGTAGGTAGGTGTCAGTTATTACAGTGGGGAAACAGCTAGGAAAGTGTAGTGGACGTGCAGTACCTTGGGTTGACCATTAGATGGCAGGGAGGAGTGTGAGCAAAGGACTTGACATCAGCTTAGGGCTTTAGAAACCGTTGGTCATGGGGGGCGGGGCTACAGTGACAGGGGACCGGGAGTGCTATAAATACTGAGGGAGGGATCCAGAAGGGTCCAGTCCCCAGGGGGAGCTCCAGTGACAGGAGGACTGCTACTGTCTGTGCGCGGTGAGGAGAATCCAGACCAGGGGGACTGAGGAGAGAGAACGTCAGGGGGGTGGTCCTGACAGGAAAGTACCGCAAAAAGGACGAGACAGGGGCGAAACACACCGTGTGAAAGGAGACGTCTGACCAGTAAAATTACTGTTGGTGTACGGGCCTAAGGCGGCCACAGTGACGGACCTGTCAGCAGCGTCGATGAAGTAAAGTAGGGACGGTACGTGCATGAACGTCCCTGGTGCTAAGGTACGGTGTGTAAAACGGGCCTTGAAACGGAGGCTCAGGAAAGTGAAGTGTATTGAAGTGAAGTGCGGTGTACTTCAGAGGCCGTCAGGCGGACGGCCAGCGAATAAACCTGGACCTGTTGTACCCGAATGTTGCCTCCAGTTGTCTCTGTACGTCTCTGCGCGGTAAGAAGAGGGACCACCCCCCCAGCTCGGCCCACCGACCCTACACCGCGCTGCATTCCCGGCCTAAGCGTTCCCAGTTATGCCTTGCAGCAAGGCCCTGTAATGACGTGGTCTCGCGAGATCGCTATAGCAACGCGAGACTACGTCATCACAGGTCTCGCAGGCATTACTGGGAACGCTGAGGCCCGGGATGGCAGCGCGGGACGCCGGAAGGTAAATATACCCCGATTTTTTTATTATTTTTTAGCATTTTAACATTCTATCTTTTACTATTGATGCCGCATAGGCAGCCTCAATAGTAAAAACCTGGTCACACTTGTCAAACACTATGTTTGACGAGTGTGACCAACCTGTCAATCACTTTCCAAGCGATGCTTCAAATCTCTTGGAAAGTGATTGAATATCGCACGCGAAAATCGTGGCAAAATCGCGATCATAATCGCGGTGAAATCGCGCGGAAAAAGATGCGCGATTTCTGGGAAGGAGTCCGGTTTTTAGTGAGCGTTTTAAAACGCTAAATGGGCACATAGCCTCAATATATAAACTGAGTACAATAACTCTAGGGTTAGATTTTACTAGAGGCAAATACAGCATTTCTTATTTATAAACAATACAGGGGCATTTGTGGCATATAGCCAAAATAACCTGCTCCCATAAAAATTCTGTGAACCTTAATGTGGTTCACCAAAATCGTATAAGGATTACAAACACATTAATTCAATTGCCCCAGTGTGTCACACCCTGACCACCCTTAGTAAACCTACAAAAATAAGCTGTGAGGCTGAGAACATTATTGCAACGTGTCCTTATTATCAATACACATGACCTATAAATAAGGTAATGTGAACTCTAAAGGGGAAAGATCTCCATCACACCATGCATTATCAACCTATTCAATACCTCAATCATAAGGCACGCTAAATCCACTAATAAATGCTACAATAGCCATACATGAAAGATATAGCATATATCCCCAGAAGTCTGTGCCAAATGGCATCAATATAGTAGAGTGCAGCCTGAGACAGCCGTGACCCGACGCGTGTCGCCACGAAGCCACAACCAGTGGCGACACGCGTCGGGTCACGGCAGTCTCAGGCTGCACTCCACTATATTGATGCCATTTGGCACAGACTTCTGGGGATATACGCTATATCTTTCATGTATGGCTATTGTAGCATTTATTAGTGGATTTAGCGTGCCTTATGATTGAGGTATTGAATAGGTTGATAATGCATGGTGTGATGGAGATCTTTCCCCTTTAGAGTTCACATTACCTTATTTATAGGTCATGTGTATTGATAATAGGGACACGTTGCAATAATGTTCTCAGCCTCACAGCTTATTTTTGTAGGTTTACTAAGGGTGGTCAGGGTGTGACACACTGGGGCAATTGAATTAATGTGTTTGTAATCCTTATACGATTTTGGTGAACCACATTAAGGTTCTCAGAATTTTTATGGGAGCAGGTTATTTTGGCTATATGCCACATATGCCCCTGTATTGTTTATAAATAAGAAATGCTGCATTTGCCTCTAGTAAAATCTAACCCTAGAGTTATTGCACTCAGTTTATATATTTAATGTGTTATAGGCTGCATTATAACTGAACTTGCAAGGTGTCCGTAATATGGTATGCCATTTATATTGTCAATAGGTCCTTTCTTTGGGGTGAACCATGTGTAGTGGAGTGTTATAGCAATGAGTTTTGGTTCCATTTTCAACCTAATGATGTTTGTATGTCACATGTGACGATTTTTAAATGTTTTTAACTGATCATGTGCTTGTCTTCTGTGTCTAAATAAAGATTGGTAATGTTTATGTATTAAAATCCAGCCTCAGGTGATCCCCTTCTATGGCCCATTCCTTTCTTCTTTCCTCAACAAAAATAGCTAGTATGTCTCCAGCCTGATACAGAGATTCAAATAATTGAGTAAGAGGGGTGATATATTTGAGGTGCTTGCAGCAACACTGTATGATGATCAGTGATATGTATTGATGAGTGAACCCGTGGATATTTGCATTCGCCAGATTCGGGTGAACTTTTTGAAAAATTTGGTTCAGAACTCACTTGACTCTGAACCCCGTTCAAGTCAATGGGGACCTGAACTTCAGTGCTGTAAGTGGAAGCTAAATTGGGTAAAAGACGGACAATTGCCGCAAACAAATGTGGACAGGAAAATGACTTAAAAGAGGTTCTGTAACCGTAGCAATCATAGTAAAATAGGATTTAAATTAATGACAAAAATGTTAAAAGTGCCCTCACAGAGACTGAGGCTTGCTACTGCAAGTCCAGTTAAAAATTTCACTCAAAGAGCATAAGACAGAGTACCTCTACTGCAGCTTACAAATTTTACCCACAGAGCATGTTTCCATTTTTCTCTGAGAAAGCAGATTAAAAATTTCACACCCAAACAATGAGTCACGGTGCTCCCCACAGGCAGGTTTGCAGAGTACACAGTACACATAGCAGCTTAAAGGCACAATTCTCCGACAGAAATGGGTTAAAGGGTATACACAGTGGTTTTTGGCACTGTAATATCACAGATATGGTTGCATAAGAGTAGAAAAATATGTTGAGATGCACATCACTTACACTGACAGTTGAAGATTATAAAAACTTTGCGTTATGCACTGATCTATCATAGACACTGGTGTAGAGTACATAGAGTGTTTTTTGAAAAATGTGCACATGCAAAACCTAATACTGTCCTGCACTAAAGCTGCATCATGTTGCTGTGCTAAGCAGGGCAGAAATAAAAAAAGGATCTTGAACCATGAGGAACAGGTACAAGTGGAGGAGGTGGATGTGGCAGTATAGTTAGAAGAGGCAGAGAAGCACTGTAGCTCCATTGCTACTCGCACAGTTTCTCTAGCATATGCAAGGTGCAGTTCCACCCTATTGGTACATAACATATCAGCCAGTGAGCGGGAAGGCAGAAGTAACGCCGCAGTGGTAACAAGCGAGCAGTAGAGATGAGCGAATTTGTTCGGATTTGGTTCCGAATACAATCGGAATCGAATATGGTTTTGGCAATATTCGTCGAACACAGCCGAACCTCATTAGAGTCAATGGAATTAGAAATTTGAATATGGCTCGAACATGTCAAAATCAGATCCCGGGACAAAATTCGGACAAATTCGCTCATCTGTAGCGAGCAGCAGTAAGGTGAAAATGACAAAATTGCACGTGCACTTTCAACAGTAGCTCCAACATGTGAGGGTAGTTTTTTAAGGAAGATGTGCACCACAAAGATTAGCACACGTGCCAGGCAAGGGATGTGCATTGTGCATCAAATTGACTAGGTTCAGAACTACTGTCAGATTTCTCCCATTATTTCACACCACTAGGCTGGGCTTGATGTTCACTGGCACCAACCATTCATTTGTCTGCTGTTTAATACCAGGCCACAGGTCCTGTACATTGTGAGTTTTGGTTGCTGAAAAGCTAAACACTTCCATGGGATGGTGTGGAGATGCTCAGTGACACTGGTGGTGGTAGTAGTGATGCTGTCACATCCGTTATTTGTGGGGAAGAAAGTGTTGTATTTGGGCTCATAGCACGTACAGAACGACCATGTCCTCTCCCTGCACCAGCTACAGCACCACGTACACCACTACGCTCAGTCCACCTCTTATATTGAATGCTCTCCTCATTTTTGGAACTGGTTTTTCTAAACACTAGTCCCAAAAATGGCAAAAGAGTAGATATATTTATTTGCAATAGTACTAGAAAACACACAGCACTCCTGAAAAATTACTTTTTGAGTCTTTGAGCCTAGAAAAGGAAACAGAAGACAGTGATGCCAATTATTTACTTCTGAGACTACTAAAAACAACACTAGTCTGCAAATATTTTGGGGGCTGTGACAGAGTCACTGGCATAGTATTTGAAGGGAGATGTGTTATGAATGGGTCACCGAGGAGGAGAGCAGGCCCCGGCTAAGCCACAGCAAACCAGAGAGGTTGGTAACTAAGCAGATTGCAGACCCCTGATCCTTTCCACACAACTAGCAGTAGCCGTTGAACGTATCTACGATGATCCTAGATGCCTCGGCACAGCCGGAGAGCTAACTAAGCCTAAAGCAAGAAAGGGGAAATCTAAACTGCCCCAGAGCAGACCCCAAAGGAATAGATTGCCCCCAAACATATATTGTCGGTGAGACAAGATGAAAACACAAACACAGGCAGGAAAATAGACTGAGCAAACGATGGGGCCCACACTGACTAGACAGGACAGGAAAGACACTGTCTGCAATCATGCAAAAAACCCTGCGAAAAGTCCAACACGTCTGATGCACAAAAACACTGAAGTTGCATGACTTCACCCACTATATCAGCACTCTGGTATATTCTGAAAGCAGAGCAAAAAAGAGGCCAATCTAACAGGGGACGAAACAAACTGGCACAAGCCGTAGCATATGGGCGGTGATTCAGCACAGGTCCAGCCGGAGCTGGCTGACCCGCACAAAACAGAGATAGACAAAACCAGATCAAATGCAAACAGAATAACAAATTAACCACTTAGATGAACATGCAGGGACAGAGCTGGAGACATCAGACCTCAGGAGGCACAATAAAGAAATCACCAGCAGGGATAGAGGGAGTCGGCTGTCTTAAATCCTATTCTGAAACCCCAGATCTCCAATCGTCTTCCTCATTATCAGGTGGCAAGCCTCTTTCAATCAGATCAGCTCCACTACCTCCAGTAATCACCAGAGGGAGCCCAGAAAGAGAACTCGCAACCCCACTGTCAATCTGACCAGCTCCACTACCTTCAGTAATCACCAGAGGGAAGCCAGAGAGAGAATTCACAACAGAGATGCTTGTCACTGAGCATACTGCGGTAAGTGATGTAAAACCAGAGTGTTTTTGCCTTCAAAGTGCTGAGAGGGTTAACAGGAACCTATGTTATGGGCTGGTTTTAGTGGACATTCATAGAGCAGGTGAGTGGAGGTCCACCGTATCTCCACATGCAGAGTTCTGACAGGACCTATGTGAGATCAAGGTTGCGTGACCATCACATGGGTGTTAAATACTTGACCATGAGAGTCAGTGTGTGTTGTGCATTGGGAATGCAGGAAGTCCCTTACAGCTCCCAAAGTAGCTAAAGGACTGTGTGGGATAACTGCAGGTGAACCCTTCAGAGAAACGACTCATAAGGACTGTGTTTTTGTTTGTTTTACCATTATGCCAGTAAGGCTCTGTTTATTTTGCTGAATGCTGCCAAGGTTTATGTCATCCCCAATAAAGCAGCAGTTGATTCTGTATCAAGGGTGACTGGGGGGAAGTAGTTGTAGCCGAGTTACTTAAAGGCACAGTCCACAGGCAGAGTCCACTGAGCCAACGGTCAGTGAGCACCCCCCGGCCCCTTGTACATAAATATATGGGACCGACACAGCTATTCCCACAGTTTACCTTTTTCTCTCTCAGGCCATGGTAGTCTTGGCATATTAGAGTCCAAGAAGGCAACTATTCTCTAACAGGCAATAACTTTTTAATGAAGAGGAATGGAATAGAAAGAAAAAAGAGTACAACACTGGCTTCCTGCTCTCTCCCTGACACTCTCCACCGCCGCACCCACAGCAGCTGAAGATTCACAGTAGTCCACTCGCCAGGATCTGAGCACTTAAAGCTCCTTCAGTGAGGGCACTTCCAGAGTCCTGGGGCCCGTGTTGTGTTCCTTTAATCCTTAAGTACTTGGGTCCAGGGCAAGAGATTTCTCCCTTCTGGGAGTCTGGCAATGCCAACGACTTTGAGCTGCCCTGCCCGGCGGTGCCCCGTCCCTTGTCTCTGATGCAGGGCGGGCTTGCGGCCTGTCCACCAATGCCCGCGGTCACCCCCGCCGCGTTCCACACCCCGGCGGCGGCCTATCCATTGGGGCCTGCCGCCACCTCGGCCCCACTCTCGACCATAGCTGGGCCGGGTTGCCAGGATCCGTGGCCCTTTCACCGATAACCGCAGCCTCCCCCGCTCCACTCCCAGCTCCGGTTGCGGCCTACCGGTCAGCGCCCGCTGCCACCTCTGCTCCACTCTTGGCCCCAGCTGCGGCTTACTCACCAGTGCCAGCGGCCGCCTCAGTCACGGCTGCGGCTTGCTCGCCGGTACCCGCGGCCGCCTCTCCCCCACCCTTGGCCCTGGCTGCAGCCTACTCACCGGGACTCGTGGCTGCCTCTGCCCCGCACTCGGCCCCGGCTGCAATTTATCCACAGGTGCCTGCGGCCGCCTCTGCCCCACTCTTGGCTCTGGTCGCGGCCCACTTGTCAGACTCCGCAGCCTACACCAGGCCTTCTGTCTGGATCCCTGACATCATCACGCAGAAGAAGGCCAAAGAGCGTGAGGTCTGGGCGCTGCTGCACGAAAAGGGGGAGGCAGCCATGTCTGTCCCTCGGTCTACCGGGCAGCTCGTATACACCAATGCTGAGAAGGGTTACGGGTTTATTCGAGATGCAGAGACCGGCCACAAAGTGTATTTAAACATGGCCTCCACCAAGCATGGGCAGGCCCTGTGGATGGGAAACTGGATCTCCTACTATAAAGAATACTGCCCCCGCGGCTACTATGCCGTGGTGGTCATCGTGTACCTTGAAGGACATGACCCCCTGTAAAGGAGAGGAGGACTCCTGGGTCCTGGGCATCAAGAACACTCGGTGCCCAGGGTCAGTTTAAAGCATCCCGAGGATTTCACGGTTGTGGAGTTCCCTGCTGTTGGCGGAACATCAGCGGTCAGGAAATGGCCCAGAGCACCACTGAAAAATCGGACTACCGGGACTGCTGTGCGCCATTGCACAGCCTGGGGACTGTTCTACATCCCCTCGGGGTAAAATATCTCTACTCCTGACACGGCTGGGATGCATGGGGGGTGCCTTCCTCAAAGGAAGGGGGAGCGCTAAAGCTTATGTTTTGGTTCAGAAAAGTTGAGAGTTGAAAAAGAAAAGGAGTTTAAAGTGTTATACATATTAAAAAGTAGTATATGTTGAAATTATGTGTAGTTAGTTTAAAATGTTAAACAAGAGAATGTTCAACAGGTCCTGGGTACTGGAGTACGGAAAAATGCTTGCCATGACTGATCTTAACTAAAGGTACAAGAAGGTGTATAGAATTGGAAAAACACAGTGGTCCATAGATCAGATCCTGAGTAGCACAAATTCCCCAAAATGAAAGAGTGAAGCTTGCAGTGATGTGGTAGGCCAGAGCCTTGGTCGTGACTCTCCAAATTTAAAAAAAATGGTGCTGAAAGTGAGAAAAGTGGGGGAACGTGCCCGTTGAGAAATCCGGGTGGTCTTATCCAAACAAGAAGGAATTGTCATAGAGGCGTATGCGCCAGCGAGTAGCCATAAGCTACTCAGAGCATGATTGCTCCCGGTTTTTTTTGGCTCCCCGTGTATCATGGGCTTGCTTAATGACCGGTCAGACAAAAAGAAGGTGGGGAAGCTTCAGAAAGGAAAATGGAGGGGACGAGATTGTTGAGGATGACAATGGTAAAAGGAAGGGGGTATGTAGGGAAGTGGACTGACCTATAGACTTGTCTGCAGTAGGAAGGTGAATGCAAGATGTGCCTTAAAACTACTTGATGTGACCTGGTGTATATGTATGTGGGGAGACAGCTAGAAACAGTGAAAGACGGTAAAGTACAGGGCTTTGACCACTAGGGGGAGACCAAGAACAGCAGGAAAGGGAGACGGTGCAGTACTAAAGTTTGGCCACAAGATGGAGACAGAGAGCAGTGAGAAAAGGGCTTAACAGCAGCTTAAGGCTAGGAAGCCACATAGTCATGGTGGGCAGAGTTACAGGGGCTCTAGAGGGGAATTCCCAGGGAGGGGAATAAATAGACAGAGATATTTCCAGAAGGAAGCCAGTCCAGGAGGAGTTCAGCAGAGGAGGAGACTGAAGGAGGAAGAGACTAAGAGAGGCAGAACTCCGGGAGGGACTGGAAGGAGAAACAGTCAGGGGGGTGGCCATGACAGGAGAGCCGCAGGACAGAGGAGGCCCGGGGGTACCAGACGGATGGACTCAGACAGGTGAAGCGCTGTGGTGGTGGGCCTAAGGCAGCCACAGTGAAAGAACCGCGAGGGACGTCACTGTAAAGGAAAGAGAAGAAGGTGAAAGGTACCCGTGCCTGTGCGTAGAAGCTGTCGTGCTGCTGTTGTGTTGCTGTGATCGATGGGAGGATGGCCAATCAAGAGGACCTGTTGAACACACATTGGTTTCTGTCTCCTGTCTGTTCGTGGCAAAAAAGGGACCACCCCCCAGTCGGCACACGTACATACATGTCAACCTGAGGAAGCACCTGAGTGAGTCAGCCTCTCACAATGCCTAGAAATGGAAAAAAGATGGTTGATGCCATTTATTCATTACTCAGAGCACTAGAAAACACTCAGCAGCTCAAAGTACAGTAATCCCACAGGTGGGGTGGGTGCAGAGTACATACAGAGGCTTAAAGGACAATATCCTCACAGATACAGATTACACAGCTTTTTTGCAGAGTGCGCAGTCACAATCTGTCTTTCACTTTACCCGCATATTTTCCCTACAGCCTTTACACAGCACAGTACTCCCACAGGCCAGTGAGGGGGGGGTTGAATAGTACACAAAGTGGCTTTTAGCACAATAATACCACAGATATGGGTTGCAGTGTAAACACAGCATTCTTTTGCTCAGTCAGAATCAGTGCCTCACTCCAGCTGTTTCCTATCCCTACACTAGTGAGAGCTTAAAGGGAACCTGTCAGCAGGATTGTGCGCAGTAAACTACAGACAGTGTCAGGTTAGCGCCGTTATACTGATTAAAATGATAACTTGGTTGATGAAATCCATCTTATGGTTGTTCTTTAATCTTTATTTTCATTTTTGTGCTAATGAAATTCTTGTGCTCCAAGGTGGGGTTGGTGCATGTGGTGCTCTGAATAGATATTCATAATGCAGACTGCTGACAGGTCACTGAAACATCAGTGACCTGCCCCCTAGTTTGCATAATGAATATCTGCATACACTTAAAAAAACACTTCTGCAGGCAGGTGCCAGCTGTAAACAAAACCAGTGGAGGGCCCCACTCTATAGCTAAAGGATAAAAAAAGGGGGTTCACCAAAGGCAAGTTAAGAAGAGCAATGAAGAAAAAGAGGAAAGCAACACAGGGGCGGACCTACCGCCCTTGCAGCCCGTTCATTGAACGGGGGCCCCCGGGGGAGAGGGGGCCCCTCCAGCACTGCATGGCTAATTATTTCAAAATTCAAATTAGTCATGTGCATTAGCAAGGAGGAGAGCAGCGCTGCGGAAGGCGGCGGGAGCGGGTCTGACTCCTCCTGAGCAGGGCCAGCGTTAGGGGCAGGCAGCTGCCTAGGGGCCCCCAGCCAGCGGCACATCATGCAGAGGGGCCCACCTGCCCCCAGCGCCGACTCCACCCCCCGCATTGAAGGAGGCAATGATGGAGGAGAGAGCATCAGCTGACGCTCCCTCTCCCATCATTCCCCGCTCTGCCTCTGACACAGCGGGTGCGTGATGATGTCATCGCGCTCTCACTGTGTACCAGGCAATGCAGGAGAGGAGACAGGAGCCGGGAGCAAGGGAGCAACGCAGGCACGAGGAGAAGGTGAGGAGTGTGTTTTTTAAAAAAAAATCAGTGTGAGTACTGGACTGTGGGGCCATGCTGGGGGCTACATACCATGCTGGGGGGGCTATATACCATGCTGGGCTGTATTATACCATGCTGGGTGGGGCTATATACCATGCTGGGCTGTATTATACCATGCTGGAGGGGCTATATACCATGCTGGGCTGTATTATACCATGCTGGGGTGCTATATACCATGCTGGGCTGTATTATACCATGCTGGGGGGGCTATGTACCATGCTGGGCTGTATTATACCATGCTGGGGGGCTATATACCATGCTGGACTGTATTATACCATGCTGGGGGAGGCTATATACCATGCTGGGCTGTATTATACCATGCTGGGTGGGGCTATATACCATGCTGGGCTGTATTATACCATGCTGGAGGGGCTATATACCATGCTGGGCTGTATTATACCATGCTGGGGTGCTATATACCATGCTGGTCTGTATTATACCATGCTGGGGGGGCTATATACCATGCTGGTCTGTATTATACCATGCTCGGGGGCTATATACCATGCTGGACTGTATTATACCATGCTGGGGGAGGCTATATACCATGCTGGGCTGTATTATACCATGCTGGGGGAGGCTATATACCATGCTGGGCTGTATTATACCATGCTGGGGGGGCTATATATCATGATGGGCTGTATTATACCATGCTGGGGGCTATATACCATGCTGGGCTGTAATATACCATGCTGGGGAGGCTATATAACATGCTGGGCTGTATTATACCATGCTGGGGGGCTATATACCATGCTGGGCTGTATTATACCATGCTGGGGGGCTATATACCATGCTGGGCTGTATTATACCATGCTGGGGGGCTATATACCATGCTGGGCTGTATTATACCATGCTGGAGGGCTATATACCATGCTGGGCTGTATTATACCATGCTGGGGGGCTATATACCATGCTGGGCTGTATTATACCATGCTGGGCTGTATTATACCATGCTGGGGGGCTGTATACCATGCTGGGCTGTAGTATAACATGCTGAGGGGGCTATATACCATGCTGGGCTGTATTATACCATGCTGGGGGGGCTATATACCATGCTGGGCTGTATCATACCATGCTGGGCTGTATTATACCATGCTGGGGGGGCTGTATACCATGCTGGGCTGTATTATAACATGCTGAGGGGGCTAAATACCATGCTGGGCTGTATTATACCATGCTGGGGGGGCTGTATACCATGCTGGGCTGTATTATAACATGCTGAGGGGGCTATATACCATGCTGGGCTGTATTATACCATGCTGAGGGGCTATATACCATGCTGGGCTGTATTATACCATGCTGGGCTGCATTATAACATTCTGGGGGGCTACATAACATGCTGGGCTGTATTATACCATGGTTGGTTGTATTATACCATGGTGGGCTGTATACCATGCTGGGCTGTATACAATGGTGGGCTGGGCTGTATACCATGGTGGGCTGCATACCATGTGGTGCTGGGCTATATACCATGTGGTTCTGGGCTATATACCATGTGGTGCTGGGCTATATACTATGCGGCTGTGTTATATACCATGGGGGGTACATTTTACATTATATTCTATAGGGGGAGGCTGAGTTATTTAATATGGGGGGCTACATTATATTCTATGGGGAGGTGGGCTGTATTATATTCTATTTGGGGCTACATTATATTCTATAGGGGGCTGTATTATATTTATTATATTCTATGGGGGCTGCACTATACTATATGAGGAGGGCTACATTGTATTCTATGGAGGGGCTACATTATACTATATAAGGGGCTGCATTATATCCTATGAGGGGGTTGCCATATATTCTATGGAGGGGCTGCATTATACTATATGGGGGGACTGCATTATATTCTATGGGGGGGTTACATTATATTCTATACAGATATTATATCCAGCTCTGCATAGCCTCAATGTTAGATAACAACAAATAACTTTGTTGCCCTATGAAGGGCAGGGGGGGGCGAATAATTTCTTGCACAGGGGCCCACTAAAGTCTGTGTCCGCCTCTGAAGCAACATGCCTATGAAATGGGAACACCACAAGTTATAAACAAAAATAACAAATATTATTGATAGCACAAGGTACATACAAAAAGCACACAATAAAAACATTTAAAAATGAGGTAAAGAAACAAGTCATGCCATGAAGTTATAAAGCAATGACTCTCCCACACCAAAAACTCATGCAGCTTGCAAATACAAAAGCAGGATACCAAATGCAATGAATATATCAGTATTAAGGGAAAACATTCAAATCCATGGCATATACACAGATATCCTACACACAAATGTATAGATGGCTATTTACAGCACCATGATCAGTGATGGAAACAAACCCAAATGTAATAAAGGGGATTAGGAAAGTTTGGAATGGAGCCAAGAAACTGATCAAGATGATAGAAAACCAAACCTATGCACATATGATAATGAAAACCTCCTAGGCAGATGCACTCATGAAAAAATCCGAGTATGAAGAGTGCACAGATACAGCTATGAAAGCTGCAGGGAGAAAGGAGGTGGGTGCTAACCCCATGCGTATCGCCACAGCCGGTGTGGCTTCTTCAGGGAAAAATAAAGTGCTAACCAGAGTGTGTACCAAGTGTCCATATAAATCTAATACACATGTAATAATAATAATCCCTTTTTTTATATAGCGCTAACATATACTGCAGTGCTTTACAGGTCTTGCACACATTGTCATCTCTGTCCCCGATGGGGCTCACATGTGAAAAATAATTCATTAATGAGCAAAAAACGAGCTCACCGTTGAGAGCAAGAGGAGACGCACATGGCCACGGCCATCTTGTCAGTGTTCATGCATGGTTTCAATAAAGTTAGTCACAATGTGAGATGCATAGACACCAGAGGAAAGTTCCATGGCGCATGTGCAAGGAAGCGAAAGTCAACGCATGTGTCATCATAACAGTCAAAGTTGGTGGGGGCAGTCACAAAAGCTCAATGCGTGTGCACAAGCTGAATCCCATAGCGCATGCGCAACAGACACTGAGAGAAACATACATGTATATTCTCTGTGTATAGATAGCAGCGTTGCTTTTTTGTTTAAACAAGGTCCATATGCAAAAGAAAATGCGATAGTAGGAGTAAAATGATTTTTAAATGTACATAAAACTTTGCGGATATAGGTAATATTGAGTGCCCACATTACTGTACCAACCGCATTTTAATGTGATTATTCCCCAAACTTAACATGCACATGCGCTAAAGATCATAGCTCAGGCGGGGAAATGGTCAAGTAGTGTTGAGTACATATACTATAATGCATATGCAAATAAAGCAAACAAAAAACAATTGTTTATGCTTGAGTTATTATACAGTATGGATGACATATAATAAGGTGTGAACATGCAAAAATAAATAAACTGAAAAATGGCGCATGCAAGTCTGCCAATAGACAGGCTTGCAGCACACACATCAAATCAAATTGACGATCCTGAAAAAGGGATGTATGCACTCAGGAATATTATAACAACAAGCATTAGAAACCAATTTGGGTTAGAAAAATACTCAAATCAATTGTGTAATGTTTTGGCCAAAAGAAAATTCATCAATGGAAAATGCCTTGTTAAAAAAGGGGAGTCTACGATGATTAACTATGTCGCCCAATATGCCCTGCAAAGCAGACATGTCACTAGAGAAAACCCTTGTGATACATACAGTCATGAATGACAAAAAGTCATTTTATTGATTGATTCATTGCACCCATATACAATATATGTCGGGGCTGTCAACAGCTGACATGTGCCCCTAACAGCCGCAGGAGAAAATTGCGATCCACTTGTGGCTGTTAACCTGTTAAATGCCGCTGTTAATCTGACAGTGACATTTAGCACAATCACTCCAGAAGTGCGTCACTAATCCCGCTCATCAGCGCCTGTGTCAGATGACTGCGGGTTGCCGATGCGCTGACATGACAAACTGGGGTCTTCAGGAGAACCCTGTAGTTGTCATTGCAGGATAGCTATGAGTGCCACTCAACGGTCGGTACTCATAGCAAGTAAGCATTTCTGCTACACAGAGCAGAAGCCCTGCTGTGTGTAGCACAATCGATCAGATCATCGCATGTTCTAGGAGGCTATTGAAGCAAGTGTTAAGTAAAAAAATGTAAAAACATTTAAAAATTCAAAGTTTAAGTTTAATTCACCCCCCATTGACTCCATTCAAAATAAAACAATTAAAAAATACACATTTGCTATCACTGAGTTCAGAATCACCCAATCTATCAATATATAAAAATAAGTATGGTAGTCTGATTGGTAAACGGTGTAATGAGCAAAGAATCATAACACCAGAATTACTTTTTTGGTCACTTCAACAATGCATTAAAATGCAATAATGGGCAATAAACAAATTGTATCTACACCACTACAGTATCAATAAAAACATCAGCTCGGTGCCCAAAAAATAAGCCCTCACCCAGCCTCAGATCCCAAAAAGTGGACACACTACGGGTCTCGGAAAATGACAGATTTTTTTTTCTTTTTAAACAAACTTTGTATTTTTTTTCACCTCTTAAGTAAAAAAAGAACCTGTAAATGTTTGGTATATACAAACTCATAATGACCTGAAGAATCATAATGGCAGGTCAGTTTTAGCATTTAGAGAACAAGGTTAAAAAAAGAAACAATTGTGTAATTGAACTTTTTTTTTGCAATTTCCCCGCACTTGGAATTCTTTTACCATTTTTCAGTACACTATATGGAAAAACTAATGGTGTCATTCAAAGTACAACTCGTCTCACAAAAAACAAGCACTCACATGGCTATATTGATGGGCAAAATAAAAAAGTTTTGACACTAGGAAGAAGGGGAACAAAAAAAATGAAAAATAGGAAAATGGCCCTGGGGTAAAGGGGTTAAGAAACTGCTGAACTACTAAGTGGAGAACATGTGCCAAGCATGGTATGAGTGTGAGCTTGCCAAGCTTCACAGCCACCACCAGGTTACGGCCATTATCACAAACAACCATGACTGTTTGGAGGTTCTGCAGCAAAAGCCGCATTCTGTTCAGTTTTTCCTTTTAAGCAACTCTGGCATGGGGTGTGGTCTGTCTCCTTACAAATCAGCTACAGGAGAGCTTGTTGCCACTTTGCGGAGGCAGTGCTGCAGAGCTTCCTGCTTCTGTTTGATGTAAACAACGTGCTCTGATATAACACATCTGAGATGGAGGATGAAGAGGAGCAGGAGGGGGGTTCAGGAACTTTTGTATGACGTGGAGGAAACCCTGATGGAAGTAGGGCCAGCAATCCTCGGCGTCGGGAGCACATGTGCCATGCCACGGTGGGACGCAGCCTCTACAATGTTTACTGTTGTGAACTCATTTTCTGCTCCACCAGTTGAGAGTTCTCCTTCCGTTCTCCCTCTTGTGGTGACAGGAGGTAGTGAGGTTGGTTTAATTGGTAGTGATCTGCCACCTGATGAGGAGGATAACGATTGGATCTCTGGAGTATCAGACTGGATATAAAACAGCCGATGCCCTATCCTGGTGCTGGTGATTCAGTCTGCTTCTCAGGTCTTGGACTTCAGCTCTGTTCCAGTCTTCTCAAGTTAAGTTTGTTTTTGCTATTGTTCACACTTGCTCTTGTTGGTCAATTCAGTTTTTTGTGGTCAGCCAGCCCCTGCTGGGGTTGTGCTGAATTTCCACTCCTATTTATCTGTATTTGCCTTTTGGTCCCTTATTAGATTGGCCTCTTTTTGCTCTGTCTCAGAATATTTCAAAGTGCTGATATAGTGGGAGAAGTCTAGTGACTTCAGGGTTAATTTTGCTATCAGAAGTGTTGGACATTATTTTGTAGGGTTTTTGGCAGATTGCAGACAGTGTCTTTCCTTTCCTGTCCTTTCTAGTTAGTCGGGTACCATCGTTTGCTCAGCCTATTTTTCTGCCTTTGTTTGTGTTTTCATCTTGTTTCACCATCAATACATGTGGGGGGCTGTCTTTCCTTTGGGGTCTGCTCTGGGGCAGTTAGTTTTCCTCTTTTCCAGCTTTAGGCTTATGTAGCTCTCCGGTTGTGACGAGGAGTCTAGGATCATCGTAGGTACACTCCACGACTGCTGCTAGTTGTGTGGTAAAATCAGGGATCTGCAATCTGCATAGTTACCAACCTCTCTGGTTTTATGAGACTTGGCTTGTGTTGTTTTTTCCTCCTCGGTGACCCATTCAGAACAGTATACCAAGTGTGCTGTCAAGGAAATCTAGTGTTCTGGCCACAAGCGCTTGCCCATGTGTTGGTCATTAAGTGGACAATTGGAGTAACTGTGCTGGTAAGGGCATGGGTGATGTTCCTGGACACGTGCTCGTACAAAGCAGAAACACCACAGCAGGAAAAAAGTGGTGACTGGGGACTGAGTACCAAGGCACAGCTACCACCATGAGTTTGTGGAAATCCTTGGTGTCAACAAGCTGAAATGGCAAAATTTCCATGCATTCAGACTGGAAATGTGCCTGTTTAGCCTTTGGGACTGTGGTTGGGTCGCTAAAAACTCTTGTTCCTAGGCCTGCAGAGGGGACAGCTGAATGGATTTGGAAAATGGTGATGAATGAATGAATAGATGAATGAAGATGAATTAAAGAATAGATCAATGAAGACGAATTAAGACGAATATGATGAGTCAGAATGTACAAGGATAGGTACGGGGCAGTAGGCATCTGCGCCAGTATTATGGACAGGTGATTGGGAAGCACTGAGCTCAGGGGAAGAGGCAGTGGTGTCACTCGATGGCACCAATTATGGACCCAGGAATTTGGACCACAGAGTCGGGTGCTTAGATGACATGTGCCTGATCATGCTGGTTGTGGTTATGTTCTTAGTGATCAGGGCTCTGCTTAGCTTGGCATGGCACAGGTTGCAAATGGCCATGTTGTTTGTTTCAGAACGCTCTTTAAAAACTCCAAGACTGGGGTACACTTACCTCTTTGAGTGTAGGTGCTCTACAGAACAGTTGCTCGCAATGTGGTAACATGAGTGTCTCTTCCTGCCTGTTTCAGCGCTGCCAATCCCTCCCTCTCATCACTGCAGGCCTTGCACTGCATGGCAGATTCCCAGGTTAGGTCATGACTTAGTCATCCACCACTTCATCTTCCACCACCACATCCTGGTCTTCCTGACTTGGAGACTTGATAACAAGCTGACTTATCAGCAACTGTGTCTCATCATTATCTTGACAAAATTTGCAGTTCTCCACCATTATCTACTTGTGGTTGTGGCTGATCAAAGTTTTGTGCATCGCTAAACAGTATCTCTTCCTGTTCCTAGAATGGAACATGCATTGTGAGAGGCCAAGAAGTCATGTTGTAAAGAGCTACTGGGAGTGTCCTCGTGTGGGATCAATAGTCTCCTGTGACTCACCATGGTGGGAAGATGTTGGATCATGGTGAAGCTGAACTGATCCAGGCTGTTGGCTGGTGAAACTGGACCATGTGGAAGACTTGGTGGTGTAGTCAACCATGCTGGAAGCATTATCTGCTATCTAATTGATCAACTGTTTGCACTGCTCTGGCTTCAGAAGTGGTGTACCATGCCTCCCTGCAAAGTGGGACAGGAAGCTATGTGTCATTGATGGGAGTGTGTATTGTACTCCAGCAACAGATAGTCGCACCTGCCTCACGTACTCAGAGTCTGCAAGCATCACCATAAGCACTTCCACCTCCTCGTTTCTTACTGCATGCTTTATACATTTTGGAATTGCTTGGTCTCTGGAAGCCAAGTTTATTTATACTTAAAAAAAAAATAAATTGGTCACCTACAGCACTGTTGTGAACACCTTTGACCTGGCCTCTGAGTTTGGGCTCCCTCTGGTGGTTGCTGCTGGTAATGGAGCTGGTCTGGCTGACAGAAGTCAATCACGTCAGGATGATGATTGGAGGTCAGGTGTTTCTGACTTGATAGATTTAAGTGAGCAACCTTCCCTCAGTTGTTGCCAGTGATTTGGTTTGCTTCCTGAGCATTTTGGAAGTCTGCTTGCCTTCTGCTCCATCCTGCATCTTTCAGATAACTTATTTGTCTGCTTGAATCTTTTTTGCATTTCGATTCATTTTTGCTTTTCTCTGATTTTTGCTCTGCTGGTGTGAGTTCAGCCTGGTTCCCAGCTGGGACTTGTGCTGGACTCTGTTTCATATGCCACAGCTTTTTCTGTATCTCTTATCCCCTGTTATGTCAGTATCTCTGTTTTGCGTCCAGTTCACACCAGAGTTCTGATTTAGTTGGGGAGAGGTTTTGTGGCCTCAATATTTTTGCATATCAGACATGCTGGATTTTTCTTAGGGTTTGTAAAATAATGCATATCCTGTAAAATACTCAGGACTAGTTACCAGATAAAAATATAGTGGTTTATTTGGTTTCTTCCATCAAAGAAAGGTTATTACAGAAAAACAGGTGAATAAAAATAAGTGAAAGAGATATTGTCCATTGTTCATAGCAAAAGCTTTCCATCTTCATTCTCTGAGATCCCACATGGCAAAAGCAACATGTATTCTTCTTCTCTCCGAGATCCTGAATAGCAAATGGCTGCTGTGTCTCAGTTCGGCTTCTCACATCGCCGTCAAGTAATATACCAGCTGTTATGTCATGTCATCTTGCATCTGTCTCTCATGATGGTGAGGGAAGAAGAGGAGCGACCTCTACAGTTAGCCATGAATTATATACGTCTCCTAAAGCACGTGGTCTCTACATATATGGAGCTGTCTTTCTACCATGAGCCAAGCTTAAAAATAGCCTATGTCATGTAAGCTAAAGCATTCTACAGAACTGGGTCTTATAAGAAATTAACGGATTATTAATATTTAACAATTCCCCCTTTTGAGGGAGACAGACATTAATTGGAACCCTCAAATATAACGATCTTTTTTCTTCTTTTCTTCTTCTTTGACAAAATAATTTAATATCAATAATAATAATAATAATAATAATATTAGATTACCGTTATAAGTACTTAATGACATAATTGATGTGAATTCATGTTATGGTAAGCCGTGAACAATATTCATATAAAATATGTATAATTATACTTCCCTAAGTCTAAATTGAAGCATCTCAGGTCCAGTCATCATCATCTGATGTCATCTGGTCTTCATTTTGATGTCTTCTGTCTTCTTCTTGGTTCTTTTAAAAATACAGTTTTCTTATAGCATATAGATGTGTTGTGTATCAAATCAAAGTCCATAATTTCAAATGTTAATACGAAAACAAAGTCTATGCAGCTTTAATATCTGTGCAGTGTTATCTTTAAAAACCTGGGCTTACATTGGCTCGCCTTGGATATTCTGGAATCCTCCATCGGTACTGGTCTTTGAACAGGTGTGACGTCTTTGGTCAGCAAAGCAAGGGTTAAAATGACTCTTCCTTGCTAAACATAGCACCATAACCAGTCCTTGTCCTAATGCACAGGACATATGTCAGGGTTGTAGCTTCCTGATAATTACCTTCATTGTTCACCAGCTTTCATCGAAGCTTTTCAGGTGATTGAAAACCACTGGAACTTGATAAGAACGTGATAACACCGTTCATCTCAGCATCATAGGATCATCGTCCTCTGGTTGTCAGGTTAGACACTTTAATTGTGACTGTCGGTGGTGGATACTGCACTTGTGACTGTCAGTGGTGGATACTGCACTTGTGACTGTCAGTGGTGGATACTGCATTTGTAATTAACACAGTCTATTACTCAGTAATCATAGCTTTGTTACCTTCTGGGACTACTGGATCGCGGCATTCTTCTTCTTGCAACTGATAAAAATCAATGAAGTTTAGAAATGTGAAAAGTCTTTATTAACATAATTTCAGTATCTTGCTTGAAGTCTTCATTCCCTATTCTATACCAAATCTGGTAATTTCCCTATCCCATAATATCACAGCGTACCATAGCAATCAGTAATATCCATATAATTATTATCAGAATTTGTACTGTATATGGATTTCAATATTTGAAATAATAAACCAATAATAAGTGATAATACATTATTATCCATTTTTTTTTATGTGATAGAACATTTTTTTATGTCATAGGTGTAATTACCTTTTTCAACCCATAGGTGTCACTGTGTTTTATGTAACCAGTGTTATCATCTTTATTAATAAGGAATATATTCATTATACTAATAATATGTAGGAATGTAAAGCCATGAACCAAAATAAGAATATATGAGTGAGCGAATGAATGAATAAAAGAATTGTTGCATATAACTCAGAAGTGAAACATTTTCCTTAGTAAAAGAACCATATAATTGCTATATTTAATGAAGCAATATTCTCAATAGATATTACTTTACTAAATATTGGTGAAAGAATTAAAAATAATGAAAAATAAGAATAAAAATAAAAATAAGAATAAGGCCTTTATGTTGATGCAGAGTAGTTATGTCTTCAGTAACATATACCCTTAATATTTCCATGATCTGGATTATTTCATAATTGTCATAAACTTGTGTTATCCAAAATATTCAAATTATGCAACTTTGCATATAATTCCTCTTAGTGTAAAGAAATGACTCTTTATAATACTTGTTATTATACCCAATACTTATACCATTGTTCCTTATTAATATTTTTTCCTATTAAAATGTGTGAAGAAGAGGTATTAATCAAATGTGATGATGTAGTCAGGATCAAAAACATATTTTCCCCCTTAATACCAAAAAATATTGTTTCATGAAATAATTCATTTATCAAAACCAAAATTAAAAATAATTAATGTATAAATTATGTGAATTTATACTTGCTTATACCATTATTTGTCTGAAGATGTGTAACCATCAAAATTAATTTGAATATCATAAAATTATCCTTTGGAAAAATTAATTTAAATGTAGTTTAAGATTAACACACTTGGACAGAGAAGGAAGGTCCACTATTCCCAGATGCAGCTGGTGAATACCAGGCTCTGTGCTGGTGCCTGTTTAAAAGAGCTAAAGCTGATAAGGAAAGAATAGATTTTCTTCCTAAACTATTTTCTATTTTGTTGTGCGATTGCACTTATCCACAATTAACTAAATCAAGAAATAATAATTACTATAGAAATATAGAAATATATGTTTGTATAGATAATATTTCATTATGTATCTTAATATTCTAATAATTTCCTAAAGATAAAAGCTTTGGGGGTTTTTTTTTTTTTCTTTCTCTCATGCATTCAGGATCCTGAGGTCTCACAAACGTATCACATTACTCGCTCAGCAGCTGCTCATACACTCAGTCACTGTCACTCAGACTGTCACATATTAAGTTTAAACCAAATACCTCACATATGAAGGTGTGATGAATACACGTATTTTAACCCAAATTATCCTAATTATCAATGCATTGTAAACTATTTCAATTTAGTCTCTTAATATTTCTTTGAATATTCCCCAAATACACATGACATAAATATATGTATAGCTATACTTGACATTTAGGCCTGGAAAAAAAATTCCATTGCTTTGCAAAAGTTGAGACCCCCTTTTAAAATTCTTTTCCTAAGGAACAGGGACATAGTATACTGGTATACTTGTATTATTAGAACAAGGTTCAAATTCCCCTGCTGTGGTTGTCATTCAAACCATGCAAAAAAGCACACACCCAGAACATTTTAAAAAGCAATTGGTTATTTCCTTTTAAGGGTTAGATATATAAAATCATGCAATTATTGCAACTTCCTGTGTAAATAAAGGCATAAATCCTTGGAAGAGAATTTTTCTCGATTAAGTCCTGCTTTGAAATGAAAATTCTAAGGAAACATAAAAAAATAAGGTTAATATCATATTCATATTCTAAATATTATTACTGATGTAGATTTTAATTTTCATTAAAAAATACAGTTCTACTATTTCTACTTCTACAAACACTCTATATATATACTGTATGACTATGTATATATCCACAAACCATAAAACTACAGGATTATACTCTATAAAATAATTACATATAACTCACTAATTGTATAACACTGTTACACAATATATATATATATAATTACTTTTTTCCTAGCCAATTCCTACACCCATACTTATTTCTCTGCAAAAAATATCCTGAAAGGTTCTTGCCATTTTAAAGCTGATAGATTCTTGGAGCAGAGTATTCAGTTTACAGGCCATGATGTCACTCACCACCTGTTTCTGTCTGTTAAATTCGGCCATCTTTGTTACAGAAAGAAAATCAGAACTCATCATTTTTCTTAATTCAATTTGTGTCTTTTCGGTGTTCTTTTGCATCATTCCATATGGTTTATAACAAACATGTGATTTTCTTTTTCTTTCTTCGTAGATTTGATTTTGGGGAAAACTCATTTTAGAAGGTTTTGCTAATACCGGCTTCTGATAAGATTTTACTCTGCCTGTCTTTACAAAATTAGCACAATTTACTTTCCTCTCACGATTCTCGTGTTTTCTGGCAAACTCAAGGAATTGCGCACATTCAAACAAAGAATCTTTTTGTGACGCAATAACACGAGATGCAGGATTTAGAAACCAAAATTTGCTTACAAAACTCCTTATGAGGGACGGTGTTTTGACATTCTCACTCAGCATTCTATACAAACGTTCATATATGGACATGAACGTAAAAATACATTCCTTCCGACCAATCCTTAATTTTTGAAGAATATCAATATCTGGATGATTTTCATTTGATGAACAAAAAATGAGAATTTTTAATCTGTCCTTATCAGTTAAATTCTCATGTGTCTCACCAGATAACTTTAAAGACAATCTCCTAGCAAAATTTACAGGGATCCACATTTTGAACAACTGATTCTTCTCCTCGTTAGATAAATCAAAGTTATCAGTACAACTTTCAAAGATCTCAGAGTTTCTATAAACATCTATTTTGTTGTCATAAGCAGGAATTATTTGGCATATCTTTATCAAATCCTTCCTCACGCTACTTCGGATTTGGGCCTGTGAGTCTTCTATTTTTAGTGGTACGTCTTTCCCTTGTACGTCCTCTACGTCAGTTCTGAAGTCTCCTCCTACTTCTCCATCTTGTTCCACGTCTGCAAGGTCACCTTCAATAGCTGCTACTACTTGTAACTGTTTCTCCACATTACAGTGAATCTCGGGTATATCACTATCCTCTACACAATCATTTTTAGATTTCTCTGACACAGATCTATGAAATATATCTACCATCTGTAGAATATTTTTTAATCTCTCTCTTTCTCTATTGAAAAACTTAGAATCTAACCTCTGATTCTCGAGTTCACACTCGGCATATAAACTTAACCATAAAACTTCTGAATTAGAATTGTCTACAGACTTAAATTTCAATTTACTCTGCTTAGCAAGACAATTAATGACATCCATTTCTCTTACCTTGAAATGTCTCAGCTTGTTCCCTTTGATGGACAACGCTGGGTTCCTGTCTTCACACGTCTGGCTTAGGTCTGGTACTTTTGGCACTTGTAGTACTTCTCAATCTATCTGGTACTTCTTACTTCTAGGTTCTATGTGATTCTTGTAAGTAGTGGAATTCCCGATAACTTGCACATATGATTTGACGTTAGCAAAGTCCAATCCCCCGTGTGTGCAAGTTGAGGGAAATCCGCAAAAAAGTACAAAAATTCAGATCTGGCTGGCTCTCCAATGTAAAATAATGCATATCCTGTAAAATACTCAGGACTAGTTACCAGATAAAAATATAGTGGTTTATTTGGTTTCTTCCATCAAAGAAAGGTTATTACAGAAAAACAGGTGAATAAAAATAAGTGAAAGAGATATTGTCCATTGTTCATAGCAAAAGCTTTCCATCTTCATTCTCTGAGATCCCACATGGCAAAAGCAACATGTATTCTTCTTCTCTCCGAGATCCTGAATAGCAAATGGCTGCTGTGTCTCAGTTCGGCTTCTCACATCGCCGTCAAGTAATATACCAGCTGTTATGTCATGTCATCTTGCATCTGTCTCTCATGATGGTGAGGGAAGAAGAGGAGCGACCTCTACAGTTAGCCATGAATTATATACGTCTCCTAAAGCACGTGGTCTCTACATATATGGAGCTGTCTTTCTACCATGAGCCAAGCTTAAAAATAGCCTATGTCATGTAAGCTAAAGCATTCTACAGAACTGGGTCTTATAAGAAATTAACGGATTATTAATATTTAACAGGGTTTTAAGCGGGATTGCAGACAGTATCCTTTCCTGTCCTGATCTATCTAGACAGTTTGGGCTCCATAATTTGCTTACTCTATTTTCTGCCTGTGTTTTGTGCCTCATCTTGTCTCACCGGCAA
The DNA here is from genome assembly GCF_039654945.1 of Dendrobates tinctorius. Taxonomy (NCBI): domain Eukaryota; kingdom Metazoa; phylum Chordata; class Amphibia; order Anura; family Dendrobatidae; genus Dendrobates; species Dendrobates tinctorius. The sequence goes on from NW_027361908.1 coordinate 11,930,940, forward strand.
TATATGTTCGGGGGCTATCTATTCCTTTCGGGCTCTACTCCTGGGCAGTTTAGCTTTCTCATTACTCTCTTTAGGCGTAGTTAATTCTTTGGCTGTGCCGAGGCGTCTAGGGCATCGTAGGTACGTCCCACGGCTAATTCTGGTTGTGTCGTCAGTTTAAGGGTCTGCAATCTGCTAAGCTACCAACCTCTCTGGTTATCTGGTTACCTAGCCTATTCACTTGCTACCCTCCTCGGTTACCTAATCATAACAGAATCACCAGCCTGACTGTAGATTCTAGGGTACTCTAAAGAAGGAAAGAACAGTAAAAACAAAAAATAAAGGGGGTGTGTTAGAATTTTTTATACATTTTTTCCTCTTTTTCTCTGGGGGCCGTAGGAGGATTTTTTTCTTTAATGGATACTAAGCAATTGTCTGATCGTATTGAGCAGCTTGCTGCTGAAGTTTGGAGAATTTCTGCCTATCTCTCTTAGTTGTCTGCTGTAGAACCTAAAGTCCCTACTCCTGATTTATTTTCTGGGGACCGGTCTAAATTTTTGAACTTTAAGAATAATTGTAAACTGTTTTTTGCCTTGAAACCTAATTCCTCAGGGAACTCGGTGCAGCAGGTTAAAATTGTCATCTCCCTGTTGCTCGGCGACCCTCAGGACTGGGCTTTTTCCCTGACATCTGGGGATCCTATTCTGGCTAATGTGGATGCATTTTTTCAGACTCAGGGGTTGTTGTATGATGAACCGAATGTTATTGATCAAGCTGAGAAAACCTTATTGGCATTGAACTAGAGTCAGGAATTGGCAAAGTTATATTGTCAGAAATTCCGAAAGTGGGCGGTCCTTACTAAATGGAGCGATGATGCCCTAGCGGCTCTTTTTCGGAAGGGTCTGGCAGAGATCATAAAAGATGTTATGGTGGGATTTCCTGTCTCCTCTGGTCTCAACGACTCTATGTCATTAGCCATTCAAATTGACAGACGCTTACGTGAACGCAAAACTATGCGAGAGGCGGTGTTGCCTTTTGAACAAACTTCTGAGCCCATGCAGTGTGATAGGGTTTTTTCTTCAATTTATCTGAACCTGAACATGACGCTATGTGATCTTACATTAAAGAGTCATTGGAGAAAGGTCATATCAGACCGTCCTCTTCACCTTTAGGGGCTGGCTTTTTCTTTGTGGCCAAGAAAGATGGCTTTTTGAGGCCATGTATTGACTTTCGTCTCCTTAATAAAATCTCTGTTAAATATCAGTATTCCTTATCCCTGATTTCCGATTTATTCTCCAGAGTGAAAGGTGCTAGTTGGCTTACTAAGTTTGACTTTAGGGGGGCGTATAATCTTATTCACATCAAGCAGGGTGATGAATGGAAGGTGGCGTTTAATACTTCTGAGGGGCATTTTGAGTACCTGATGATGCCTTTTGGGCTAACTAATGCCCCTTCAGTTTTCCAGTCTTTCATGAACGTTATTTTCTGGGATTTTGTGGACAAGTTTTTGATCGTTTACTTGGACGATATTTTGATTTTTTCCAATGATTGGGATTCTCATGTGGAATATGATCAGACTGTATTCCGGATTTTGAGAGAAAATGCTCTCTATGTTAAGGGATCGAAATGTCCCTTTGGCGTACAAAAAATTTCGTTTTTGGGATTCATTTTGTCCCCGTCCGCTATTAAAATGGACCCGGTCAAAGTCCAGGCCATTTATGATTGGGTTCAGCCCACTTCCTTGAAGGCTCTCCAGAAAATTTTGGGTTTTGCTAATTTCTACCGTAAATTCATAAGTAATTTTTCTGGTATTGTTAAACCACTGACGGATTTGACCAAAAAGGGCGCTGATATGGTGAATAGGTCTCCAGAAGCAGTCTCTGTGTTTCAGGACCTTAAGCGGAGATTCACTTCTGCTCCTGTTCTACGGCAACCTGATGCTTCTCTCCCATTTCAAGTGGAGATAGATGCTTCTGAGATTGGTGCAGGAGACCTTTTGTCTCAAAGAGATCCGGTATTCTCTAAGATGAAACCTAGTGCCTTCTTTTCTCAAAAATTTTCCTCATCTGTACCTAATTATGATGTGGGGAATCGGGAATTATTGGCTTTGAAGTGGGCGTTTGAAGAGTGGAGACATTGGTTGGAGGGGGCCAGACATCAAGTTGTGGTCCTCACCTACCACAAGAACTTGATCTATCTCAAATTAGCCAAGTGATTGAATCCTAGACAGGCTAGGTGGGCCTTGTTTTTCATGCGTTTTAATTTTTGTGGTCTCCTTTCTTCCTGGAACTAAGAATATTAAGGCAGATGCCCTCTCTAGGAGTTTCTTTGTGGATTCTCTTGATGCGACAAAGCCTACTACCATTGTAAATGAGGGTGTGGTTCTTTCTACTATTTCACCCGATTTGAGACTTGCACTGGAGGAATTTTAGGAGGACAAACCTGAACGATGCCCTATGGGGAAATTGATTGTCCCCGACCAGTGGAGGAGAAGAGTAATGTTTGAAATTCATTGCTCTGCGTTAGCTGGGCATCGTGGTATTTTTGGTACTAGAGATTTGGTGAGTCGATCTTTTTGGTGGCCTACTTTATCTCCTGATGTCAGGAATTTTGTGCAGTCCTGTGGGACTTGTTCTCGGTCCAAACCCTGTTCTCGTTCTAGTGGATTGTTAGCACCACTGCTGGTGCCCAGGAGGCCATGGACCCATATTTCAATGGATTTTATTTCCGACCTCCCTGTCTCTCAGAGAATGACAGTTATTTGGGTGATCTGTGATAGATTTTCCAAGATGGTCCATCTTGTACCACTACCGAAATTGCCATCCCCTTCTAAGTTGGTGCCCTTGTTTTTACAGGATAATTCTTGGGTGTTTGCGTAAGACATTCATGCTGAGAGCTTGGTTCGCGCCTTTCACCGGGCCCATCCTGATCGGCCTGGTGGCTTGGGTGAGGGTTCGGTGACCCCTCCTCAACACCTTTGACCTGGCTTCTGAGTGTGGGCTCCCTCTGGTGGTTGCTGCTGGTAATGGAGCTGGTCTGGCTGACAGAAGTCAATCACGTGAGGATCATGATTGGAGGTCAGGTGTCACAGACTGGAGAGATTTAAGTGAGCAACCTTCTCTCAGTTGTTGCCAGTGATTTGGTTTGCTTCCTGAGCATTTTGGAAGTCTGATTGCCTCCTGATCTGTCCTGCATCTTTCAGATAAGTTATTTGTCTGCTTGAATCTTTTTTGCATTTTGATTCATTTTTGCTGTTCTCTGATTTTTGCTCTGCTGGTGTGAGTTCAGCCGGGTTCCCTGTTGTGCTGGACTGTGTTTCATATGCCACAGCTTGTGTCCATCTTTTCTGCATCTCTAATCCCCTGTTATATCAGTATCTTTGCTTTGCGCCCAGTTCACACCAGAGTTCTGATTTAGCAGGGGAGAGGTGTGTGGCCTCAGTATTTTTGCATATCAGACGTGTTGGATTTTTCTTAGGGTTTTTGCTTGATTACAGATAGCATCCTTTTCTGTCCTGTTCTATCTAGACAGTTTGGGCCCCATCAATTGCTTACTCTATTTTCTGCCTGTGTTTTGTGCCTCATCTTGTCTCACCAGCAATATATGTTCGGGGGCTATCTATTCCTTTGGGGTTCTACTCCGGGGCAGTTTAGCTTTCCCATTTCTCTCTTTAGGCTTAGTTAATTCTTTGGCTGTGCCGAGGCGTCTAGGGCATCGTAGGTACGTCCCACAGCTAATTCTAGTTGTGTCGTCAGTTTAGGGGTCTGCAATCCGCTAAGCTACCAACCTCTCTGGTTATCTGGTTACCTAGCCTATTCACCTGCTATCCTCCTCGGTCACCTAATCATAACACTATTGGTCATGTGTGGCTTGCCACAAGGAATGAGACACTTGTAGGCCATGTCTTGGATACATCTGTGTGTGGTGGCTCCTGAAGCAATGACTCCAGCAGCTATCCACTCCTTGTGAATCTCCCCCAAATTTTTGAATGGACTTTTCTTAACAATCCTTTTCAAGGCTGCGGTTTATCCCAGTTGCTTATTCAACTTTTACTACCACACTTTTTCCTTCCACTAAACTTTCCATTAATATGCTTGGATAAAGCACTGTGAACTGCCAGCTTTTTAGCAATGACCTTTTGTGTCTTACCCTCCTTGTGGAGTGTGTCAATGACTGCCTTCTGGATATCTGTCAAGTCAGCAGTCTTCCCCATGATTGTGGAGCCTACTGAAACAGACTAAGACTAGTTTCACATTTGCATTTGTGTGTGCAGCTTATCATCTGTATGCGCAAATGCATGCAAAACGCATGCAAACGCAGTGTTTTTTATCGGCATCATCTTATGCAAGATGCCAAAAAATGCTACCTGTGCATGCCTTAGTATGCATTTTTGCATGCGTTTGTGTTTTTATGCACATGCGTTCGATATTCAAAATGCTTTGCCAGTAAAATTGCCTTGACACCAGACACCCTATGGGCTTGTCTCATGGGATTTCAATATATAGACACACTGCACTGATAAAATCCTAGTCTTTTGATGTTGTTTCTAGTTGAAAGATGGATCTTATTAGCAAAGAGAGCTTTATGCTTAATCTGGATTTGTCTCTGAAATTAGCTCATGCCTTTGCTGTGGCTTGTCAAGAACAAAGAAGAGAAAGACGGAGAAGACGTCGTCGTCGGTATTGGCAACACCCCATTGTCGAAAAACTAGGGCACCGTGGAGCCTACCTCTCATTGTACGCTGAGCTGTTTGAAAACCCGGAGAAATGTTTTGATTACGCAAGAATGTCACAACACAGCTTCCATGACTTGCTGCAGCGTGTCAGAAGATCCATCAGCAGGCAGGACACACAGCTCCATCAAGCAATCCCAGCTGAGGAACATCTCTTGGTCACCCTGAGGTAGTTAGTGTTGAAAAGGAAACTCCTGTCACAAATAACCCTAACCCTACCCTATCCCTAACCCTATCCCTAACCTTAAGCAGTGTACTGATTTTTGTTTCTCATTTTCTTTTCTGCAGATTCCTGGCTACTGGAGAGACATTATCATTGTTACATTTCCAATTCAGTATTGGAGTATCCATGCTTTCTGGGATTATTGATGAAACATGCAATGCTTTGTGTGAGGTTCTGCACCGAGAATTCCTCCCTCAACTCACAGTTGAACTATGGATGGAAAATGCTGCAAAATTCACGGAAATTTGTAATTTTCCCAACTGTCTGGGGGCTGTGGATAGCAAACATATTAGGATTGTGAAACCTGCTGGCAGTGGATCAGAGTATTAGGGTATGTGCACACGCTGCAGATTCTACTGCGGTTCCGCAGCATTTTTGGCCCTGCGGATCCGCAGCAGTTCTGCAGACATGGTACAGTACCATGTTATCCTATGGGTTTTCAAATCCGCTGTGCCCATGCTGCATTTTTTTCCATGCGGTTTTGCTGCGGTTTACAAACCGCAGTATGTCAATTCTTTCTGTGAATTCCGCAGCGGTTTGGCACCTGTTCCATTGTCCAGGTGTCAAACCGCAGGGGAAAACCAGAGGCAAATCTGCAGGAAAACCACAGGTCACTTTACCTGCGGTTTTACCTGCGGATCCACGTTGGAAAAACCCGCAGGTGAATCCGCAGCATGTGCACATAGCCTCACAATTATAAAAAATACTTTTCTATGGTCTTAATGGCTATTGCAGATGCTGAGTGCAGATTTGTTGCCGTGGACATTGGCTTGTTTGAACAAGGAAATGACTCGCAGACTTTCAAAAACTCTGACATGGGCCAACGTCTGTATGGGAATAATTTTAATTTTCCGCAGCCACAACCTCTTCCCAACACTGACGGTCCACCAAAGCGGGATGAGGCACTCCAAATGTGTGCCAACCTCATCAAACTATACTCAAGTTGGGACTTGAACCACACAAAAAGGATTTTTAACTACAGATTAAGAAGGGCACGAAGAACTGTTGAGTGCGCCTTTGGAATGCTGGTGTCAAAATGGCACTTTTTGGGAGCATCCATTAATCTTAAAATTGACACTATTGATCAGGTTGTAAAGGCGTGTGTGGTTCTTCACAACTACATACTGGCTAAAAATCTACCCAAAGTAGAGGAACCTGCTACTATCACATTGCAGGATTACCACTATCTCTCTATGAGGACTACAGTGGCAGTTGCCCAAACAAGAGATAAATTTGCTGCCTACTTTGTGTCTGATATTGGACGTGTGGCATGGCAAGATGAAATGGTGTAAGTGAAATGTACCTGTTATGTTTGTACCTGTTATGTTTGCTTACTTAACACCTTTACAAAACCTCTTGAATGTAACACTTGTTACTACACACATGTTTAAATAAAGACATAAATAAAAGACAGAGACAGTGATTATGAACCACAAAAAGTGTTTTATTAACAAAGCTAAAAACAATGTTTATGTCAACATTAATACATTTTTGAAAAAAAAATAATGTCTGCAATGTCTGCTTCTTGTTCTGCCCAATGGGGTGACATTGTGGGCCTAGGGGTTGTTGAGCTGGGATGATTACCTAGGAGTGGTTGGGGAAGTGGTAACAGGGGAAGTGGCAGATACTTGGAGGAGTGGGTCAGACACATTGGAAGCAGATGAAACATTGGGGGAAGAGGACACATATGGAAAGGCAAACAAAGTGGAAGGGATTGACAAATTGGAAGGCATTGACACATTGGAAGGGATTGAACAATCGGAAGGGACAGAAGGAGCATAAGGTGGGGACACATTTGGACATGGAGAATCAGGGACAGTTGAGGTTTGACGTGGTAGGACATGTGAGTGTTGAGGTTGGGGGACAGGTGAGAGTTGAGGTGGTGGGTTGGATTTCTTCAAAGGTTTTTTTTCCATGAGGTGTTACTGGTTCCTAGCCATTTTGCTTGGCTCCGGTCCTGAGGTGCTGCACTTGGCTGAGATGTAGATGGTATGTCTTCACTCCACTGCATGGTGGCACTTGAACTCGGCTGTGTGGTGAAGCTGGGTACTGTCCTAATGTCCAGTTCTGGTGGTGAAGGAAATATCACTTGCGCTGGTTGAGCAGATGAGTATCCTAGTCCTTGTGAGGTGTTGAAAGGTGCAGGAGGATTCTGCCACTGCAGCTGTGCTGACCATGGTTGACCTGTATGGAAGGAAGGTTGTACCTGCTGCTGATATCGGGACAGCTGCTGGTTGTAAGAAACTTGGCATGCCTGTATCACATTCAGCTGGAGATCAGGCGGTAAGTTTTCTGTCAAGCACTGTTCCATAGAGAAAAAAAATGTTGTGCTGGTCTCTCTTGGTTGGCTTCCAGGCGGTCAAGGCTTTTTTTGAAGTCCTGGAATACTGTTTGCAACAGAGTGATCCCACTATCCATTCTGTCTACAATCGACTTGTTCCCATCCTGGAAGATCAACCCTAAGTACTCAAACTCGGGCAAGACTTGCCTCTCCCAGGCCCTCTGCTGCTGACGAGCAGACCCAAATAAAGCAGTGGCAGAGGGCTGGGAGAGGAGAAAACTACATGGACCGGCTTCCTGATCCCCAGCATGTGAAGCCTGCCTGTTTGCTTCATCGCTGGTGGATGAATGGGATTGGGCCGTTTCGTTGGCTGGTCGATGAAGATCCACTTGAGGTTCTGTTTGGAAAATAAATGAAAAACGTTAGTAAAAAAATTTAGACAGTTTTTATAAGAAAACACAAAAGGTACTCACGTTTGCTGAGCAAGCGCAGGCCTCAGAAACACAAGCTGTCGGTGATATTTGCATTTTCTCAGCCTTTGAGCAGCACCAGTTCGAACCCAATTCTCCTCTCTCAAGTACTTGTTGAAGCGATCCTTCATCAAACGCCAACGGACTTTTATACTCTTCACTGTGAAGGGGAAAAAAAAAGAAAAAATTGTTAAATAATGCACATACATTTTCAGGTTCACTGCCGCATCAGACCACATTAAAATACTTTCTGGAAATCCTTTCTGGAATGTGGCGTAGCACAGTCCCAATCATCCAGCAGTTTCCAGAGTCATCAAATCAAGACTGCGTCGGAATGGTTCTGATCACGGGGGTCCCACAACGCTGCTCGCTCTTGCACTGATTGAATAAGAGTGTCATTATCAATCTATGGTTTGTGATCACAATGTGTAACCTATAGAAAAATTAGAAAAAAAAAAAGGTAAGTAAAACTGACAAAAAATTTAGTTACAGCTCTGATAATGAAAAGAATACTTACACCACATCTTTCCTTCTCAGAAGCTTGAGGCCAACCACTCTGGGAAGATTCATTTCCACATGACTGCTGCTGCTCTTCCACACTGTCAGGTACCTGTAAAGAAAATACATGATTCACATGTATAGTATTGACAGTCAATGTATGCCAAACAGTATATCAAATGTGCTTACATAATCACTGTCATGTCCACCCTAGTGTGCTTACATAATCACTTTCATGTCCACCCTGGAATGATTAACTTGAGGACATGTAATCGCAGGCAGCAGTCAAGTGAAACACTACAGAAAGAAACAGAGAAGAAAAATTAAACTTGTTAAGAGCCAAAAAAAAAACAAGACACCAATACTTATATTACAGGCAGTAGTCCAACAGTGCAGCAGTCAGGCAGCACACAGCAACAGGGATGGCAGCACCAGGACCGGAGCACCAGGAGTGGCAGCACACGTGAAACACTACAGAAAACAGAGAAGAAAAATTAAACTTGTCAAGAGCAAAACAAAGAACAAAAAAAAAATTGACACCAATACTTACAGCCTGTAGTTCAACGGCAGCACCAGGATGGCACCATCAGGTCTGGAGCAGCAGGACCGGAGCACCAGGGACGGCAGCACACTTGAAACATTAAAGAAAACAGAAAAGAAAAATTAAACTTGTCAAGAGCAAAACAAAAACCAAAAAAAAAAAAAATTGACTCCAATACTTACAGCCTGTAGTCCAACAGTAGCACCAGGACGGCACAAGGAGGATCAGAGCAGCAGGACCGGAGCAGCAGTCTACAAGGAATAGAAAAAAAAATTAGTACAGAGTAAAGACTGCAGAGACAGACAGACATTCTCAAAGCTTCCATACTTACATATCAGTCTGATGCTCACATCCACAGAGGCCAGAGAGTAATGGCCTTGCAGTGTCTACATTTCCTTTTATAGTGCTGGCAATTAGCAGGTGGTGTATCACTTCCAGGCCAAACCCATTAAAAGTACGCATGCGTATCGAACGCAAGCGTACGCATGTCCTTGAGTATGCTTGTGCTCCCATAGACAGTAATGTGTTGTTTTGACGCACTCCATCCGCAATCATCCGCATGCGCATAGCGGCACATAATTGACGCCTCCAAAAATACAACATGTTTTGTTCGCCGCACACTTCCGCACACTGCAAAAAGACGCATGTGTATGCAAACGTATGCGAACTGATGCAAACGCATGTCCCTGCGTACACCATGTTAAATGTATGTATGCATGACGCATGCGGATGAAACGCTGTGCACAAAGACGCAAATGTGAAACCAGTCTTAGGGACCTTTTTAAATGCTTAGGAAGCCTTTGCATATGTTTTTGGTTAATAATTCCAATTTACTGAGACAATGACTTTTGGGTTTTCATTGGCTGTAAGCCATAATCATCAAGTTTAACAGAAATAAACACTTGAATTAGATCACTCTGTAATGACTCCATATAATATATGAGTTTCACTTTTTGTATTGAAGAACTGAAATAAATTAACTTTTTGATGATATTCTAATTTTGAGAGAAGCAGCTGTAGAAGCACAATTACTGTACTAAGTTTTTGGTGATGTCATGTACCGATGGTGGTTTTCGTGATCTTTGCCTGTACTAATGATAGTACTGGTGTTTTTTAGTGACTGATTCTTGTGATATATTCATGTACTTATTATGGTTCTAAGGATACGTTTATGTAACGATGAAGGTTCTGGTAGTGCATTTATCTGCTGATAGTGGTTCAGTTGCCATATTCATGTAGTGAAGGTAGCTCTGGTGATGTGTTAATGTACTGATGGTGGTTCTGGTAGCCTCTTTATGCACTATTGATGGCTCTGGTGGTCTGTTTATGTACTGATGATGATTTTTTTTTGTTTCATATTAGTGTATCAATTATGGTTCTGGTGATGAATACAGCACCAGAACCACCATCATTAAATAATAAAATCACCAAAGCCATCAGTAATACATGCATACAACACCACAACCACCAACATTAAGACTACACCAGAACCACCTTCAATATATGAATACGTCTCCAGAACCACTCTCAATAAAGAAAAATGGCACCAGAATCACTGTCGTTTTATTTAAAATTGTGTTTATTGCATGACGGATGCAAAAACCATCAAATATATCCATTTATCTATGATGCAGTGGTCTGTTCACTTTCCATTGGGATATCCACAATATGCTGGACACCTTAATTGAAACCAAACCTCCCATAGTTAAGTTACATTAGTTCCCATGACCCTTCTTGGGTATGACATTTAAAATATAGGAAGTCAGGGATGATTTTGATATTAGTCCATCTAATTGGGTAAATGGTTTGCAAACAATGATTAATCATATCTAACTGAGAAAATGCACTCCCTGTTGAGCCTTACCCCTAAAGTACACCACTTTTTTTTTCTTGTGAATAAGGTAACAATTCCAGAGGAAGTAGTCATCAGGGCTGGATACCTCATCCATTGTATAGGGAAGGGAATGAACTAGGGGTCCTATTACTTTAGTATCTGACCCATTCCTTTACTTGGGGGCTGAGAGTTAATCGAGGAGGGGGCATTATCTGCATAGGGCACCAAAATACCTTGTCACGGCACTTTCAGAAATAAAGTTTGTTGAAGCATTATGACTTGGTCTGGTGTCAGCTCTAGGCACTCTTTTCATTATTACTATGTGATAATGTTTGGAATGAGGATTGCATCTGCTTCTTCTGAAAATCTAATTGGAAGTTTCGTAAGTTGCAGTTCCATTTGTTTTTAAAGAGGGTAGTAATAGTCTAATTAGCATGACTATATTCTACAATTTAAGAGCTTTCTACTTAACGAATGAGCTTCTTAATAAGATCTGACAGCCATATTAATGAGCTTTAACAAGGATAATATTTGGTTAACTTGTACATTTTGTGAACTATATGTACTGAAAATAATACGGGTGTGTGTGCTATGAAAGGTTTAACATTAATTCCAGCACTGCACCTTGTTAAGACTGTGGTTTCTTTGAAGTTCTTGAAAATGACAGAAACTCTTTATGATATACAGCAGCAGAAAATTAATTTAAGATGTCAACTTCTCCAAAAAGAGAACCAGTAATTTTACAGAGTTCTTTTTGTGGTCTGGTGCTATATTTTCCAGAGGAGTGACTTTTCTGTATTACTTTTTTTTTCTTAAAAGGGCGATCTGCAATTAGTTCAAGCAGAAAAGATTATAGCCAGGTGCAGCTTTTGATGTGACTGCCGTGCTCTTTTGTTAATTGTGTGTCTTAATACTAGTTTGGTACTGGTCATTCTCCAAGCATCCAAGGAATTTGTGGCTATAGCAAGTTGGTCTGTCTAGACAAGAATATCTGGCATTTATGGGATTTATAATAGGTTATTGAAGTTAGGCGACAACATTTAGCGAAAAACAGCATTTTTATAACAAATAAATCATTTTAATTGATCATCCAGTATTCACACAACGTACAATATACAGTAATCATATTCATAACTAATACCCTAATAACTGATGTCAGAGGTCAGTGGTAGAGATAAGCAAATCTTTTGAAATTTGAATTCGCCGACTCTGATGAATTTTACCCCAAAATTAGATTTTCGGAAAATATGGTAGATTTGAGCAAATTACCGTACTGGAAAGCTTGTAATTGTTCAAAAAATTAAATGGAGGGAGTAGAGAGAGAGAACCTAGATGATCATAAGAACATACACTTCGCAAATGAAAAAGAAAGATCCCTGCGGACCATAAGAGCCTATAATTTACGAATGAGACCGAGAGAAGACCCAGCTGACCATAAGAGCTTATAACATACAAGATAGAGAGAGACCGAGGACTCTACTGACTTTAAGAGTTTACAATTTACAGGTGTGATAGAGGACCCTGCTGACCCAAAGAGCTCACACTTTACAGGAGAGAGAGGACCCCTCTGATCATAACAGCTTAGAATCTACAGAAGGGTGGCTCTGGAGATGGAAAGTGTCTCTGCCGTATATAGTGTGCTCCACTGATCTCAGATGGCCCAGGTACTGACCACCACGCTATGGTATAGTAATCCGTCAAATATCATAGCTGCATGATGTTATGGGTAATCCAATATATGCAAGAAAAGGAGACATACTATACACCAAGGATCACCAAACAATACAATTATTATCAAAAAATTCTTTATTCAAGTAGTCTTAGAAAAACCACACACACCAACAAATAATTAAAAACAATTAAAACAGGACAAAAAAGCCCCCATGAGATGTTATATACCCCCTGAACACAATCCGGTCAATCCCATATGGAACCTATACGTAGTAGGTTAGACACTGAATGGTGAGGAAACACAATGAGAAAGATACTTATACATGCATAGGAATAAACTAAACCATTTAAATAACAAAGTATCACAATATGAGAGTAGATCTCCCAAAGGCCTAGGGAGGAGAAATTCCTCCAATAGCAGACTTTACATAGAAAACTGAAAAATGGCTAACAAGGCAGCAGTGCTGATTCTGACTCCCTGATGTGGTATGGTAACCAGACACTAGGTGGCTACTAAAATCCTGCATACAAGTCAATACATGAAGTATTTTGTGATAGATTGGGACACATTGGAGAGGATGATTATAAGTGTGTGAACCAATACTAAAAGGTTAATGGTAGCAGTATCACAATAGATAAGGAAAAAAATAAGGCTGATGAAGCCACTGATGTGGCGACACAAGTTGGGCGAATGCCCCCTGACCCTCCGACTTGGTAACATCTTGGTTATGCGCAATCTATCATGTTTAGTTCTCTGAAATTTTTCCACCTGCTTGCATAGGTTTAACCATCTCCATCTCCTGTATATGTTACTTAAAATCTCTGTAATAGGCTTTTTAGGAAGAGACTGTTTTGGATCTATGTAGCCACCTAGTGGCCATTTTTCTTATTAATGTATTAGTATGTGAACCTTTATCCTGCTACTGCAATTTATTTTCCTGTTAAGTGGGTTATTGGAATCATTCCTCCCTCTGTTCTTGTTTTTTTTCCCTTATCTTTTGTGACACTGCTGCCATTAACCTTTTAGTATTTGTTCACACACTTATAATCATCCTCTCCACTGTGTCCCAATCTATCACAAAATACTTCATGTATTGACTTGTATGCAGGATTCTAGTAGAAACCTAGTGACTAGTTACCACATCAGGGTGTCAGAATCAGCCTGCTGCCTTGTTAGCCATTTTTCAGGTTTCTATGTAAAGTCTGCTATTGGAGGAATTTCTCCTCCCTAGGCCTTTGGGGGATCTACTCTCTTATTGTGCAAAATGACGTTTGCCATCTCATTGATGTATCAGCAGTGTAGGAAATTATGCCAGGTAAGTATTTTTTTTTGCAAACCCCGATTCAAATCTCAAAATGTTTGAATTCACATTAACCCCTTTCGGTCATGTGACGTACTATCCCATCCATGTGCCCTGGGACTTAATTCCCAGGGACGGGATAGTACGTCACAGCGATCAGCGGCGCCCACGAGGTGAGCGCCGCTGATCGCGGCCGGGTGTCAGCTGATTATCACAGCAGACACCCGGCACAATGTGTCAGGGGCGGTCACAGACCGCCCCCGACATGTTAACCCCTTGCACACCGTGATCAAACACGATCGCGGTGTACCGGGGGTTAAAGGGAAGCATCGGCAGGGAGGGGGCTCCCTCCGTGCTTCCCTGAGCCCCCCACAGCAGCGCAATGTACAGCGCTGCTGCGGGGGTCTCCTTCTCTGCAGGTTCCCGGATCCAATATGGTGACGGGGACCTTCGGGGGCCTGCAGGGAGCTGGCTTCCTCGTGCCTGCAAAACGCAGGCATGAGGAAGCCTTGCGCAGTGCCTGTGACAGATCGCTGATCTGTCACAGTGATCTGTGATGTGACAGATCAGCGATCTGTCACAGGACAGTGATGTCCCACCTGGGACAATGTAATAAAGTTAAAAAAAAAAGTGTAAAAATAATTTTAAAAAAATCGCTAAATAAATTTAAAAAAAAAAAATATTCCCTAATAAATTCATTTTTTGGAAATAAGAAACCAAAAACAACAAAAGTACACATATTTGGTATCGCCGCGTCCGTGACGACCCGCCCTATAAAACTGTCCCATTAGTTAACCCCTTTAGCGAACCCCTTAAAAAATAAAAATAAAAAACAAAGCAAAAAATAATGATTTATTATCATACCGCCGAACAAAAAGTGCAATAACGCGCGATCAAAAAGACGCATATAAATATGCATGGTACCACTGAAAATGTCATCTTGTCCCACAAAAAACGAGCCACCATACAGCATCATCAGCGAAAAAATAAAAAAGTTATAGCTCGCAGAATAAAGCGATGCAAAAATAATCATTTTTTATATAAAATTGTTTTCATTGCATAAAAGCGCCAAAACATAAAAAAAGACCTAAATGAGGTATCGCTGTAACCGTACTGACCCGAAGAATAAAAGGGCTTTATCAATTTTATCGCACGCGGAATGGTGTAAGCGCACCCCCCAAAAGAAATTCATGAAACGCTGGTTTTTGTTCATTGTGCGTCCCAAAAATCGGAATAAAAAGCGATCAAAAGAGGTCACGTGCCCGAACAGGATACCAATAAAAGCATCAACTCGTCTCGCAAAAAATAAGACCTCACATGACTCAGTGGGTCAAAATATGGAAAAATTATAGCTCTCAATATGTGGTGATGTAAAAACAATTATTACAATAAAAAGCGTCTTTTAGCGTGTCACAGCTGCCAAATATAAAAACCGCCATAAATAGTAAATCAAACCCCCCGTTATCACCCCCTTAGTTAGGGAACAATAATAAAATAAAAAAAATGTATTTATTTCCATTTTCCCATTAGGGTTAGGGCTAGGGTTAGGGCTGAGATTAGGGTTAGGGGTGTGTTGGGGTTACGGTTGGAGTTAGAATTGGGGGGTTTCCACTGTTTGGGCACATCAGGTGCTCTCCAAATGCAACATGGCGTCTGATCTCAATTCCAGCCAATTCTGCGTTGAAAAAGTCAAATGGTGCTCCTTCCGTTCCAAGCTCTGCCATGCGTCCAAACAGTGTTTTACCCCTGCATATAGGGTATCAGCGTACTCAGGACAAATTGCAAAACAACTTTTGGGGTCCAATTTCTCCCATTACCCTTAGGAAAATAAAAAATTGGGGGCAAAAATATCATTTTTGTGGAAAAAAATGTTTTTTTTATTTTCATGCCCGGGCGTTATAAACTTCTGTAAAACACTTGGGGGTTCAAAGTGCTCAACACACATCTAGATAAGTTCCGTGGGGGGTCTAGTTTCCAAAATGGGGTCACTTGTGGGGAGTTTCAATAGTTTAGGTACATCAGGGGCTCTCCAAACGCACATGACACCCGTAGACCATTCCATCAAAGTCTGCATTCCAAAACGTCACTACTTCTCTTTCGAGCCCCGACGTGTGCCCATACAGTAGTTTTATCCAACATTTGGGGTATCATCGTACTCAGGACAAATTGGACAACAACTTTTGGGGTTCAATTTCTCCTGTTACCCTTGGGAAAATAAAAAAATGGGGACTAAAAGATCATGTTTGTTGAAAAAATACGATTTTTTTTATTTTCACGCCCGGTCGTTATAAACTTCTGTGAAGCACTGGGGGGTTCAAAGTGCTCACCACACATCTAGATAAGTTCCTTAGGGGGTCTAGTTTCCAAAATGGGGCCACTTGTGGGGGGTTTCCACTGTTTAGGTACATCAGGGGCTCTCCAAAAGCAACATGACACCCGCAGACCATTCAATCAAAGTCTGCATTCCAAAATGTCACTACTTCCCTTCCAAGCCCTGACATGTGCCCATACAGTAGTTTTGTCCCACATATGGGGTTTCAGCGTACTCAGGACAAATTGGACAACAACTTTTGGGGTCCAATTTCTCCTGGTACCCTTGGGAAAATAAATAAATTGGTGACTAAAAGATCATGTTTGTGGAAAAAATACGATTTTTTTATTTTCACGCCCGGGCGTTATAAACTTCTGTGAAGCACTGGGGGGTTCAAAGTGCTCACCACGTATCTAGATAAGTTCCTTGTGGGGTCTAGTTTCCAAAATTGTGTAATTTGTGGGGGTTTTCACTGTTTTGGTACATCAGGGGCTTTCCAAATGCAACATGGTGTCCGATCTCAATTCCAGCCAAAAACGTCAAATAGCGCTGCTTCCCTTCCGAGCTCTGCCATGCGCCCAAATAGTGGTTTGTCCCCATATGTGGGGTATCAGCGTACTCAGGACAAATTGTGCAATAACTTTTAGGGTCCTGTTACCCTTGGAAAAATAAGAATTGAGGGTGAAAAGATCATTTTTGTGGAAAAAATATGATTTTTTAATTGTACGGCTGTACGTTATAAACTTCTGTGAAGCCCTTGGGGGTTCAAAGTTCTCACCACACATCTAGATAAGTTCCTTGGGGGGTCTAGTTTCCAAAATGGTGTCATTTGTGGGGGGTTTCCATTGTTTTGGTACATCAGGGGTTTTCCAATGGCGACATGGTGTCCGATCTCAATTCCCGCCAAAAAAATCAAATGGCGCTGCTTCCCTTCTGAGCTCTGCCATGCGCCCAAATAGTGGTTTATCCCCATATGTGGGGTATCAGCGTACTCAGGACAAATTGCACAATAACTTTTAGGGTCCTGTTACCCTTGGGAAACTTCTGTGAAGCCCTTGTTGGTTCAAAGTTCTCACCACATATCTAGATAAGTTCCTTGGGGGGTCTAGTTTCCAAAATGGCATCACTTGTGGGGGGTTTCCACTGTTTAGGTACATCAGGGGCTCTCCAAACGTGAAATGGCGTCCGATCTGAATTCTAGCCAATTTTGCATTGAAAAAGTCAAACGGCGCTCCTTCCCTTCTGAGCTCTGCCATGCGCCGAAACAGTGGTTCCCCCCCACATATCAGGTATCAGCGTACTCAGGACAAACTGCACAATAACTTTTGCAGTCCAACTTCTCCTGTTACCCTTGGTAAAATAAAAAAAATTGAACCTGAATTATTTTTTTTGTGAAAAAAAGTTAATGTTCATTTTTTTTTTCCCGGCTATAAAAAGCGCGCATGACCATTCGGCCATGCGCTAGTATAGTCTCTAGTTGCTATAGTGTGAATGATGATGGATGTATGAACCTGCGATTGACTCATTAAGATCCCCTCCCTCTGATATTACGAATGTGCACAGGGACTTAGATTAGAGTCAGCGCCAGCACGTGGCAAGCCTCAAGCCACTACAGCATCATCCACAGTGCTAGCGTCCGACATTGTGCTTGCTTCCTTGCTTTGTCGACCAGCGGCAGTGTCCTACGCCACGCTGCAGTTGCAGCCCTCTTTGGCATCTGCAGTAGTGACGCCGCATGTGTGGTGCCCCTGAGGGTGCAGTCAACACAGAGGTACTGCACCTCCTCCTGAGGTGTAGTATCCCACTCCCCAGGTAAGATGATAACACCTTGCCAGCCTCCAACACCTGCATCCCACACAACATAGTAGTGTAGCAAAGCAACTTTGGTGGCTCCCTGCTTGGAACACGAAGAGTGCTGGGAGGTGGGTGGAGCTTAGACTGCACATGAAAGCGGGAGAATATCAGGACTAGGTCAGTCTGTGAGAGAAGGTCCCCTGAGAGGGATGGAGTGAAGGAGGTGCTGCAGCAGACTTCAGTGACCTGGAGCGGAACCCTTCCTCAAGTTCAAGTGCATGGCCGGGGTCTGGTCCCCGAGGTTGTATGGATACTGATGGTCCTGCAGCAGACACCGGAGGAGTAGTATCAGGCTTCTGACGGCACCGGCGTGCAGCCTCCGCTGAGCAGGGGCTCACCCGTACTGTAGGGGCCCCAGGGACAGGGATAGCCGGAAAGTACAGATGCACAGGACCTGAACGCTGAAGCGTTACCAAGCAGGCACAGGACCTACGGTCATGTGACAGCAAGGAGGCGGGGCTTAGCGTCCTGCTTTCAGAGATGGTAGAAAACTCAGAGTCAGGCAAAACGGAGGTCATGCACAGTCCGGGCAAACGAGGTACAGAATCGTGAGTCAGAGAATGGTCAGACGTAGCAGAGGGTCACACACGGGATGGAGGCAGAAGTACCAGAGGGGCGATCACAGAGAGGTCAGAAACAAAGCTAGGGGTCATACACGGGACGGACACACAAGTACAAAATCAGAATCCAAGAGACGTAAACCGAGGACAAACCAGATCATACACCAAACAATCGTACCAGGACAGGCGAGAGCACAAACGGAGCAGGGTCGGGCACACTCAAACTAGGTGTATAAACCACAGGGGAGGGTCCTCACCTGAAGCTATAAAAACCCTCCCCAGACCCAGAAGGAGGCTCTACCAATTAACCCCTACACCGCCTGCCCAGCATTCTGAATAAACCATGACAGTACCCCTCCTTCAATGGGAGACCTCAGGACCCCCAGGCCTCTCCGGATATCGAGCATGGTGCGCTCGGACCAGGCGGTCCGCGTGCACCAACCTGGCTGGTACCCATGATCGATCCTCCGGACCATACCCCTTCCAATGGACGAGATACTGCAGTTAACCGCGCCCATCGCGACTGCACAATGTCTTGTACTTCAAATTCCATGTGACCATCCACCAATACTGGAGGCGGTAACGATGAGGGTTCCTCTACCACCGAACCTACAGGTTTGAGTAAGGATCTATGGAACACGTTATGCAATTTCAAAGATGATGGGAGGAGCAAGCGATAAGCCACCGGGTTGATCACTTCCGTTATCACATAGCAACCAATGAATTTGGGACCCAACTTGGTGGAAGGCAGTTTCAAGCTTATGTTTTGTGTCGAGAGCCATACCTTATCCCCACAATGTAGAGTCTGACCCGGGTCCCTTTTATTATCAGCAAAGTGTTTGTATCTTTCTTGTGCTTTGCCAATGCTTGCTCGAACCTTTGACCAAAGCTCACTCATTCTGCTGACCGAATCTTCGGCCCCCGGACAGTTTGAATCCAGGCGTGAAAACTCACCAAAATGAGGATTTAATCCACAATTAACAAAAAAAGGTGACCTACCCGTGGATTGGTTAATTCGGTTGTTAAAGGCGAACTCCGCCAAAGGCAACGCGTCACACCAGTCATCCTGCAACGTCGAAGTCAAACACAGGAGGATCTGTTCCAGTGACTGATTTGTGCGCTCCGTTTGTCCATTGCTCTCTGGGTGGTAGGCTGAGGAAAAAGATAAAGAAATCCCCAACTTCCT
The DNA here is from genome assembly GCF_039654945.1 of Dendrobates tinctorius. Classification (NCBI taxonomy): domain Eukaryota; kingdom Metazoa; phylum Chordata; class Amphibia; order Anura; family Dendrobatidae; genus Dendrobates; species Dendrobates tinctorius. The sequence continues at coordinate 11,950,381 of NW_027361908.1, forward strand.
GCAAAAAGCCTGCCAGAATTTTGCTACAAATTGTGTCCCCCTATCAGATACAATATTTGTAAGTACACCATGGAGACAAACGATTTGGGAAAGAAAGTGTTTTGAAAGAACCTCAGCTGATGGTAACTTGGCCATGGGTATGAAGTGTGCCATTTTAGAAAATCTATCCACAATTACCCAAACTACCGTGTTACCCCGGGATGGAGGGAGATTGGTGATGAAGTCCATGGACAGATATGGTCCAAGGTCTTCTAGGAATAGGCAAAGGTACCAATTCCCCGGCCGGCCGGCAATGAGAGCTCTTTGAATGGGCGCAAACCCCACAGGCTGTGACTTGATTCTTAATTTCTGCAGACATTAAAGGCCACCAAAAAAGTCTCTTCACTGCCTCACATGTGGCTGTCACACCTGGGTGAGCCCCCAACTTCGAGTCGTGAAATTCTCGTAAGAGATCAGAATGTAAATGCTGTGGTACAAACAATCTATGAGCAGGTTTGGATCTTGGAGCTAAAGATTGAGCCCCCACAATCTCCCGCTCCAACTCCAACGATAGCTCTGCTATAACCACCCTGGGTTGAAGAATGGATGACAGTGGATCGGGGGCAGACAATGGATCAAAACTTCGTGATAGAGCATCTGCCTTTACGTTCTTAGATCCAGGCTGGAAAGTAATAGAAAACTGAAACTGAGAAAAAAAAAGTGACCACCGAGCCTGTCTGGGAGTCAACCTTTTCGCTGACTTAATGTACTCCAGATTTTTCTGATCTGTGATAACCGTAATCAGATGCTCTGCCCCCTCCAAAAAATGCCTCCATTCTTCAAATGTCAACTTAATTGCTAGGAGCTCTCTATTCCCATCATCATAATTTCTCTCTGCTGGAGAGAATTTTTTGGAGAAAAAAGCACAAGGTCTAAGATTAGTCAAAGTAGCTGGCCCTTGAGACAAAACGGCCCCCACCCCCACCTCGGAAGCATCGACTTCCACAACAAATGGTAAGGATGGGTCAGGTTCCACCAGTATCGGAGCGGACATAAAACAATTCTTCAAAATCAAAAAGGATTGTTTAGCCGGGAGAGACCAATTTTTGATATCGGCCCCTTTACATGTGAGGTCGGTGAGGGGCCTTACTATTTGTGAAAAGCCCTTGATAAACTTTCGATAATAATTAGCGAATCCGAAGAAGCGCTGCAGCCCTTTTAGGTCCTTGGGTTGAAACCACTCTGCAATGGCCTGCACCTTCTTGGGATCCATCCGAAACCCCTGTGGAGAAATAATAAGTCCTAGAAAGGTCAACTCCTGGACAAAAAATGTGCACTTTTCCAATTTGACAAACAATTGATTCTCCCTGAGTCTCTGAAGAACAGTTTTCACATGTACCAAATGAGAGTGTTTGTCAGTCGAGTAGATCAAAATATCGTCCAGGTAAATAACAACAAAGTGGCCAATCATGTCTGCAAACACCACATTGATGAAGTTCTGAAAAACTGCTAGTGCGTTAGCGAGCCCAAACTGCATCACTAGGTTTTCAAATAACCCCTCAGTAGTGAGGAAAGCCGTTTTCCATTCATCCCCCTCCTTGACTCTTATCAAATTATAAGCCCCCCTGAGATCCAATTTGGAAAATCATTTTGCCCCCGAGAGTTAGTTGCAAAAATCTGGGATCAAGGGTAAGGGATATGCATTATTGATGGTAATCTTGTTGAGTTCTCGGAAGTTGAGGCAGGGGAGCAGGCCACCATCTTTCTATTTGACAAAGAAAAATCCTGCTGCTATTGGAGGGACTGACGGTCTAATATGCCCCTTACGGAGACTTTCCGTTATATAATCTTTCATAGCCAGACGCTCAGGTCCCGACAAATTAAATAAACGGGCTTTGGGGAGTTTGGACGCTGGGATCAGGTCAATAGTGCAGTCGAATTACCTATGTGGGGGTAAAACCTCGGCCTCACTTTCGGAGAAAACGTCCTCAAACTCCTTCAGGTATTCCGGAATACCCTCCAGACAGACAGAAGACTCAGCGACAGGTTTTGCGGGTGAAACACAGAACACAGATTTATAAGAGCAGTCAATACATTTTGGACCCCACTTAACGATTACTCTTCTCTCCCAATCAATGATGGGTTGTGTCATTGAAGCCACGGCATACACAATACCAGCTCTTCGGGCAAATTGTCCATAACAAAACATCTCATCTCCTCAACATGGGAGGAACCCACATGTAAAATAAAATTGTTGGTAACATAATGAATCCCCGAACGGGTGAGAGGGGAAGAGTCAATAGCCACGATTTTCAGAGGGGTCTCCAACCTGACTGTCCCTATCTTGACCCTGGAGACAGTACTGGAACTGATCAAGTTAAGGGATGAACCACAGTCCACCAAGGCTGTAGAAATAAAATGACAGTTGTCTACTACCAGTTCGACATTCAGCAAAAACTTAGAGTATGAGGAAAAAAGTACCTGAGGGTCTGGGCAGCCTCCTCGATCACTACCCAGACCTAGTAGTTTCCCGACGGCTTGGAAGTCGCAGGACAGGACAGGCAGTCTCTTCTCCAGTGTCCTGATTCCCCGCAGTGGAAACACAATTGCTTTTCACGGCGGCGCCTCCTTTCTCTCTCTCTGATCGAGGTGGCGCCAATTTCCATAGGCATAGGACTGGCCTCCACCTCTTTACTTCCAGAGAACAAGGAAGTTTCAGAATGCATCACTTCTCTGGCTCTCATCCGGCGATCCATTCGCACCGCTTGGGTCATGGCTTCTTCCAGAGTATCAGGAGGTGGTTGCAGGGCCAGAGCGTCCTGAAGGCGTTCCGACAGGCCTCTACAAAATAGCCCCGAGAGCGGCATCAACCCAGGAGACCTCGGCCGACCACCGTCGAAACTCCGAACAAAACCACTCCACAGAGTGTCGACCCTGACGTGCACTCATCACCATGTCCTCCGCCAAGCGAACCCTGTCAGGTTCATCATAAATGCGGCCCAAACCTCAAAAAATGCATCCACAGTCATGCGTTCAGGGGCTGTAGGTGCTAGAGAAAATGGCCAGGCTTGTGGGGAACCCCGCAGCAGGGAAATAACTACCCCTACCCTTTGGAATTATCCCCCGGATGAACGAGGTCTCAGGGAAAAGAATAATTTACATCCCTCTCGAAAGACCCTGAACTCCCTTTTGTCCACAGAAAAAGAGTCGGGTAATTTAACCGGAGATTCTGGAGAAGAAAGGGACACATCCCTATTCTGGGAACCTATAGCCCCCTGTACAGTGTTGACCAGCTATTGCTGGGTATGAGCCATAGAACGTTGTTCCACATTTAGTTTTTGGAACATCTGAGAAAGCTGCTTTACCTGCTCAGATAGAGCCTGCATAGGGTCCATGATTACAGCGGATCCAGGCACACAGACACCACCTTTCGTTCAAAGGGAGCAGAGGAGAGAGAGAGAAAAAAAAACTATCGGTCATTTATAATATCAGGCTCCTGACAGCGCCGGCGTGCAGCCTCCGCTGAGCAGGGGCTCACCCGTACTGTAGGGGCCTCGGGGACAGGGATAGCCAGAAAGTACAGATGCACAGGACCTGAACGCTGAAGCTTTACCAAGCAGGCAGAGATCCTACGATCATGTGACAGCAAGGGGGCGGGGCTTAGCGTCCTGCTTTCAGAGATGGTAGAAAACTCAGAGTCGGGTAAAATGGAGGTCATGCACAGTCCGGGCAAACGAGGTACAGAATCGTGAGTCAGAATGGTCAGAAGTAGCAGAGGGTCACACACGGGATGGAGGCAGAAGTACCAGAGGGGCGATCACAGGGAGGTCAGGAATAAAGTCAGGGGTCATACACGGGACGGACACACAAGTACAAAATCAGAATCCAAGAGACGTAAACCGAGAACAAACCAGATCATACACCAAACAATTGTACCAGGACAGGCGAGAGCACAAACAGAGCAGGGTCGGGCACACTCAAACTAAGAGTATAAACGACAGGGGAGGGTCCTCACCTGAAGCTATAAAAACCCTCCCCAGACCCAGAAGGAGGCTCTACCAATTAACCCCTACACCGCCTGCCCAGCATTCTGAATAACCCATGACAAATAGAAGTTGTCACCACTTTATTCCCACCTAAGACACACAACAGCAACGTGAGTGAGCTGGGACTTGATAGCAAGGAGTCCCCAAAGCAGGCTACAGCTGTCTGCCGTATAAGTAAAGTTCAAAGGAACATCTGAAAGGAGGAACTTAGGTTTAACACACAACTACAAGTACTTCAGTACAAGCTCTAGTGTGGAGACGTTCAGAACAGGCACACGAAAGGGAGAGCTGGAGAGGTTAATTCCATCTGCCTGGGAGTGGGCTGAGCCCCTGATCTGGAGACCGCAGCATTGAAGCGAGCACCGGTCTGTGCCAAGAATGTGAGTAAAAGAACTGGAACTGCATTCATTGGTCTCATTGCCTTTTTCCTGCGCCAACCCACTCAGCACTGCTATATCTCTGTGCCTAACACTGCACCATCTACTTCTCCTCACTATCTCCTCATTTGCCAACCTCATCTACTCTGCCCTGGGACTACAGCCCTACCTGTGGAGGGCTACAACATCATTGCTGCACCACACCATCTGTCCCAGAGAGGCAACCCTGCAGCGCTGGTCAAACTGACCAGAAACCACAGGTGGCATCACGAATCATCTCAATGACTTTATCCCCATCACTCTACCCCTTTTACATGGACGCCCAGGGCCACGGACCGGGTCACCACTATTGCGACACTTCCCTCTGAGATACCGGCCCGGTACCGAGTACCCCACGGCCCTGGCGGGTGACCCATTCGCACGGTAGGTCTAGATGGACGCAGCTCCTCTGTCTTGGGTCCTGCTCCTGTGACCAGATACCGTGTGTGCATTTACCTGAGACCTGTGACACTAACAGGCTCAGCCTTTTGTGTTTACCTCTGCTGACATCTCTGTGAGCAAGCAGAGATTGCTTAGCGCACTTAGGTGACGTTCAACCCGCGTGCGCATTTCCGCCTTATTGCTCATCTGTCACTACTTAGCAGCAGTGTTTACATCTACTGCATGGTGGACGCACTTTATTATTTATTTTTATGTAGTGCGTTCCGCCGTTCATAACATTATACTAGCTCCAGGGTCTGGCTAGTAATAGCAGATCAGCAGCAACTCCTACAGTACATTCGGCAGATAGAGGGCCGGTTGGCTACTCTTGAGACTACTATCTCAGCTGCGAAGTCTACTGAGGCTGCTGTACAGGCAATCGCAGAGGCGGTTTCACGTATGTCCACGTCCTCCCCTGCGCCGACAGTTTCCCGCCTCCCGTTGCCCAAAAAATTTCTGGCGATGAGGCCTCCTGTAGTGGTTTCGTGAGCCAGTGCTCTATCCAGCTGGAGTTACTGGCTACGTGATTCCCTACGGAACGGGCTAAGGTGGGGTTTATTGCTTCCCTTCTGTCGGGCAGTGCGTTGGAGTGGGCTACGCCACTATGGGAGAGTGGTGACCCAGAGGTTCGGACCGCTGCTCAGTTCTTAACATCTATCAAGCAGGTCTTCCTGGGACCACAGGTCACGCACGATACCTCTCTTCAGCTACTTGCATTAACTCAGGGATCTCTCTCGGTCAGCCAGAATGCCGTTCATTTTCGGACACTGGCTTCCTAGCTGGAGTGGTCTGATAAAGCCCTCATCCCTGTGTTTTGGAGATGTTTAGCGGAGCAAGTTAAGGATGCTCTGTCTACCAGAGAGGTGCCTGTAAGTCTGGAGGAGCTGATTGCCATTGCCACCCGCATTGATCTCCGTTTTTCGGAGTGTGGACTGGAGCGTGCTCAAACCAGACGGAAGGTTACTTCGGCTCCCAATCTTTTTGAACCTCTGATATTACCCGAGCCAGAGTGTTCACTCACAGAGCCCATGGAGTTGTCGCGCGCCAGTCTCGAGGCGCGTCCGGCACTAAGCTCCACTCGCGGTTACCACTGTCAGCACTCTGTTCCCCAGGATAACGGGGCCCCGCAATGGCCAAACTCGGTGCTGCCGGGCAAGACCTTTGTCCCCCCTCTCCTTCGACCAAAGGTTCTCGCGTGGGCACACACGTCCAGGGCGGGTGGTCACTGTGGCTACATGCAGACCGACCACAAAACTCCTGGCAGGGTCTTATTGGTGGCCGCACAGGGCTCGGGACACTAAAAAGTATATTCGAGCATATGCCTCTTGTGCTCAGAATAGCTTCCTTAAACAGAGAGTGATGATACCCGTCGACACACTGCGGCGTTCCACTTCAACTTCTGCTCCTGGCGATTTTTCCGCTCCCGTTGTCTCCCATGTGTCCCTTCTTAAACCTGGCGATCTTGCCGCCTCTGATACCTTCCATGTGTCCCGGTTTTCCGTGTCACCTGCCGGGACATCAGACTTGCCTTCAGACGAGCCTGAGGCCTATGCCTCTGATGGGCACAAGGTGGTGGATTGGAAGGCTCAGAGGGGAGGGGGCCCCAGGAGTGGGGGTAATGTTAGGCATCAGGTTTCTGCATCTGCTCTGCAGGAATCCAGAGCCTCACATTCTGCGGTCTCCTGCTGTCTATCTACCACAGAGGAGATTACTTTGCAGCAGATCGCTCCAGAGACTAAGTCCCTCTGTTCTCCTGGGCATGCTCACAAGACGACCTCCCATTGGAGATCGGGAGTCATGTGCCCAGGTCCTGCTCCAGATCTCATTGGTCCATCTCGGAGATCTGGAAGCTTCCGGAAGGTCCCGGCTATAAAAAGCGCGCATGACCGTTCAGCCATGCACTAGTATAGTCTCTAGTTGCTACTATGTGAATGATGATGGATGTATGAACCTGCAAATGACTCATTAAGATCCCCTCCCTCTGATATTACGAATGTGTACAGGGACTTAGATTAGAGTCAGCGCCAGCACGTGGCAAGCCTCAAGCCACTACAGCATCATCCACAGTGCTAGCGTCCGACATTGCGCCTGCTTCCTTGCTTTGTCGACCAGTGGCAGTGTCCTACGCCGCGCTGCAGTTGCAGCCCTCTTTGGCATCCGCAGTAGCGACGCCGCTTGCACGGTAGGTCTAGACGGACGCAGCTCCTATGTCTTGGGTCTTGCTCCTGTGACCAGATACTGTGTGTGCATTTACCTGAGACCTGTGACACTAACAGGCTCAGCCTTTTGTGTTTACCTCTGCTGACATCTCTGTGAGCAAACAGAGATTGCTTAGCGCACTTGGGTGATGTTCAACCCGCGTGCGCATTTCCGCCATATTGCTCATCTGTCACTACTTAGCAGCAGTGTTTACATCTACTGCATGGTGGACCCCGAGCAGTGAACGCACTTTATTATTTATTTTTATTTAGTGCGTTCCGCCGTTCCTAACATTGATCAAGGAAACGTAGTGGGTCACGTTATCCAACAGGATTCACGGCAGCTGGCCTGGGACACTCATTGTGAGATGCTGGAAAGGAAGGAAAGTGGAAAACAGCAATGTGGAGATGGCCAGGGAAGGCACATATTGAAGGGAGTGCTGGAAAGGTGCACTTTATCTGCCTGGGAGTTGACTGGGCCCCTCAAATGGAGGACACGATACTAAAGTGGGCATCTGTGTGCACCAGAATTGTGAGTAAATGTCACGTGCCCCGTCCTGAGTGACACGGCCAGCAGGCTGGTAACTGATACAACAGGACGCGGCACGTGTAATTGTCCTATGTGACGCAGCCCGCAGGCCGGTAACTAATACAATAAGACAAAGGGAATAGGGAAAACCTGGGTAACAATAACAATGGTGGCCCTGCGATAGGGAAACGGGGAAGTGAAGACCTCCCGCACTCCCCTGAGTCAGTGTCTCTACACTCCTAACGTTCCCTAGGCCGGTTCCGCACCGGGCGCCGATCTGGATACCCGATATCCCTAGCTCGCCCTGCACCTAAACCCTCACTAGGGAATTGGTCGGTGCGGAAAATAATCCCACCACTGCACTAAACACACATAAGGAAAAATGACAAAACAGGGGAACACCACTTAGCTTTGCTCTGTTGCTTACGCTCCCAGCAACAGCGCCCACCACCTGCGTGCATCTTTTCCTCCACCGTGTCCAACATCTGGGTGCACTGTCCAGCAACGGGGTTCAGCACCTGAGTGCAGCTTCAGCCAAAAAGTCCAGCAACTGAGTGCAGCTCTACACCATAGCTGCCACTCCACCAAGCTTGCAAGAATTCTTCACTGACACCATAGCTGCCACTCCACAATGCTTTCCACGAACTCCTCGCTAACACCATAGCTGCCACTCCAAGACTCTGACTGAGTTGTCCTGGACTCTTCTCAGCATCATAGTGCAGCCTTGGAGCAAACAGAGTCTACACCTGCGTGCAGCTGTCCAGAAACAGAGTCCCGCAAATGAGTCCAGCTTTTCTGCCAAAAAGTCCAGCATGCTTGAGTCCAGCTCTCAGCAACAACATCCAGCATTTTGAGTGCAGCTCTACACCATAGCTGCCACTCCACCAATCCATGCACGAACTCCTTGCTGACACCATAGCTGTGACTCCACCACGCCATGCCAGCACTCCTTGCAGACACCATAGCTGACACTCCAGGAATCTCACTGAGCTGCCTGTAACTCTCCTTTAGCTCCATCCTTCACCCAGGCTTGCTTGCAAATGAAGACCTTATCACCAACAGTGACTAACACACCTTATACTCTCTTATAGAGCTACCACACCTGTTACATAATTACGCACACAAACTTAGGTAACCAAAGTGCAATGACCCCAATGGCCACCGGGGGGAAAACCACCTTTGGCACACAGCCAAGGGAAAAAAAGGTTACTTTGTGCATTTAGTCTGTCAGATCCAACCTGGATCGTTACAGTAAAGCTTTGAAACTGCACCCCACTGTGTCCTTTGAATTCCAGCCTCAACACTCACTCAGTACTGCTACATCTACCATCAGCAACCATTTCATCCTTAACCAATCACTACTGCCCTGGGACAACAGCTCTGCCTGTGGAGAGCTCTTCCAACTCTTCTGCATCACACCAACAGTCCCAGAGGATCTGCACTGCAGCGCTGGTCAGTACTGATCAGATGCCACAGGTGACATCATGAAGACTTAATACAATAACTCTTTATTTCTCATTCCCTTGTAAGTACACCCCTTTTAATGGATGCCCAGGGCCACTGTGACATTGTCCACTTTAAGAAGCGGCCTGGTACCGAGTATCCCCACTGCCCTGGTGGGCGCTCCAACTTGGTGTCACAAACAGCATGTCGAAGCCCGGTGTGACCAGGTCCTGTGTGCCAGAAATTTGATTGAACTGAGAAATGACAAACCAAAATGTGCAAAGGAACAGATTTATTGGATTGTGAATTGGACTGTGATTTTGACTGTAAAGATGGCGGTGGTCCCACGAGGTGTGTAGTGAGGTGTTCTGTCGTGGGCGGTACGCAAGAAAGAGCAGGAAGCAGCATGAACCTCCCCTGCCTGTACTTCTATGCAACTGTGTCATGGCCAACAGCAAGAGGGGTCCGGATCCTGGCCTGGTATGGCAGCAAAGGAAAAAGACACCGCCCCCAAGGGGTGGAGAGAAGCTCCGCAGCAGGAAAGAGAGCAGAGAAGAAGCCAGTACACCAGGAGGACATGATGGAGAATGGAAGGAGGCCTGTGGAGCGAAGTGGAGAGATACCAGCTTCTCCCGGCTCTATGGAATCAGGCTCCAGCCCCTTGGAAAACCTCAACCTGGCACAGCTGGAGAGAGAAATCAAGGAGCTGAACCAAAGTCTGCGACAGCGGCAGGCTGCCCAGACAGGCTGCCCAGGAGGAATCTGCCATATTGGTACCCACACCACCAGTACCTGCTGCCAGTCCCCAGGTACCACCGCCACCGGTACCCACATCCAGTTCCCCGGTGCCATCGTCCCCGGTACCTGCAGCACCAGTCTCCCCGTCACTGAAGCCTGAAAAGGACGGTCATGGCCCTGGAGGAACAGGTACAGTCGCCACCTCTGGGACATGGGATGCCCTGCTAGACCTCATTGGGTTACCATCAACCCCAAAATCTGGCCAGGTCATCATGGACATCGCCTGGGACCAGAAAGTTGTGCCCAGGGGAGGGATCCCGGAAGCTGTCCCCATACCGCGGGAACCTCCAGCAGCATGCAGCCGGCCGGAGTTCCCCAGTGGGAATGAACAGGGAGCGGATGTGATGGGGTTCCCCATATCTACAGAAGAGCTCTGCCGCAGGAATATCCTAAAATCTGAGCAGGATGAAAAGGAGCGTCAGCAACAGAAATTGGCCCTAGCGGAGCGGAATCTCTGGGGAAAGAGGCAGGTCCAGGGTGAGCGCCTGGAGGACGGCAACCCTATGGAATGGGGCAGGGTCCTCTGCTTTGATATTGACCGGGGGTTCTGCTTCATCAGGACTCCTGGAAGGCTCCCGACCTGTTTGTTAACTGGCGAGATGTGGAGGCGCATCTCATCAGGGGGCATCCAGAGCGCGACTTGTTTACGGGGGAATATGTTTCTTTCACGTACCATCTGGGGACCTGTGGATGGTATGCCTTCCATGTCAGGAGGATCCCTGCAGAGCTGGCAGTCCCACATGACCATCGGGGGGCAACAGTAACCGCATTAGCTCCATCAACAGTCCCAGTTGTGGCAAAAATACCGGTGCCACAAACAGCAGCAGTGACACCAGCTGCAATCAGGCAACAGGCTGCCATTACACCGCAACAGGCAGTCACTACCTCAGCATTATCTGATGAGGCTCCGCAAGCAGATGATATCCAGTCTGTCAACGCATTTGTCATGCATCCTGACCGGAGGAATCCAGAAGATCTCCACTGGAAGCAACCGAAACCAAGCTCTTCCACTCAACAAAGAGGCTGTACCAGTCATGCTTATTAAAGTGTGAAAATCCAGCAAGTCCTTGTATATAGTTAACCCCAGGAGGGTTCATGGCAAAATGTTTTATATATATTACCCTTAATTAGTAGTAAGGAACAAAGACTGTGTGATCGGGGATGGTGAATGATCCAAAAACTGCACTGTAAATAGTTTAGCATCTCTTAAGGTACTTCTTCTTGGTTTTACAAGAAACCTAAAACAAACTTTACTTCTCAAATATTGACCACGGAACAAAAACTCGTTAGGTGTGGTCAAAATAGGTGGTCCAAGGGAGAGACCAACTATGTCTTGCAGCCCACCCAAGACCAACGTTGGAGGTTTGGAGCAGGTCCTCCACATTGCACTTAGAAGACACTGGAAGATACCCCAGCTGGGAGAGTATCAAGGACACTACCTCGACTAATTCTGATTGTATCTAATAAAAGTGTTGCTATACTTGCACTACTATGATGCACTTAAGGTATAGCTTGTGTATAACAAGGAATGTCTGCTTGTATTTGATAAATCTAATATATAAAGCTCAAAGTGTGTATGTATGTATGTGTGTATGTATGTGTGTATGTGTGTATGTCCGGGATAGGCATCCGCACCGTCGCAGCTACAGCCACAAAATTTGGCACAGTCACACGTCTGGACCCCGAGAGTGTCATAAGCTATGTTGTGAGGCGAAATTTTAATCCCGCACGTTCCAATTCACCAAACAATTTTGCCCCTATCTACATACTGGGGAAAAAGTGTGTGTGCGTCAAGCCCCGCCCCTCATTACGATGTCATAATGTCCCTATTTACATACTGGGGAAACAGTGTGTGCATATCAAGCCCCGTCCCTCATTATGATGTCACAATGGTTGCCATGGCGACACTGATGTCATCATAGGTTGCAAGCCCCGCCGCTCATTATGATGTCATAATGGTTGACTATGGAATGGAGGATGTGTGATGGGTATATGGGCTGTGGGTATAATAGATTATTTTTAAAACAATAATGCCTCATCAGAAAAGGAAGTCCATGGCACGAAGGTCAGCTGATGCAAAAAGAAAAGCTGCATTACGGGCCAATGAAAAATGTGAAGACCGAGAAACAAGGCTGACACACATGAGAATAGCAGCTGCTTCCTCAAGAGCCAATGAACTTTCTGATGGGTATATGGGCATGGGACTAGGAGATGAAGGATTGTGATGGGTATATGGGCACTCGACTATGGGATGGCGAATATGTATGATGGGTATATTGTCATGGGACTATGGGATGGACTATGAGATGGAGGATGTGTGATGGGTTTATGGGCATGGGACTATGGGATGGAGGATGTGTGATGGGTATATGGGCACTCGACTATGGGATGGAGGATATGTATGATGGGTATATGGGCACGGGCCTATGGGATGGTGGATATGTATGATGAGTATATGGGCACGGGACTATGGGATGGAGGATGTGTGATGGGTATATGGGCACTGGACAAAGCTACCCGTAGCCCGGACCCAAATGTGAACAACTACTTAAGAAAACACTCCTGACTACATCACAGGGAGCTACCATCCCTGTGACACATACCTTCCATTAACCACTTGACCACCAGTCACACCACATAATATGTACAGTCATGGCCAAAAGTATTGACACCCCTGCAATTCTGTCAAATAATATTCAGTTTCTTCCTGAAAATGATTGCAAACACAAATTCTTTGGTATTATTATCTTCATTTAATTTGTCTTAAATGAAAAAGCACAAAAGAGAATGAAGCAAAAAGCAAAACATTGATCATTTCACACAAAACTCCAAAAATGGGCCGGACAAAAGTATTGTCACCCTCAGCCTAATACTTGGTTGCACAACCTTTAGCCAAAATAACTGCGACCAACCGCTTCCGGTAACCATCAATGAGTTTCTTACAATGCTCTGCTGGAATTTTAGACCATTCTTCTTTGGCAAACTACTCCAGGTCCCTGATATATGAAGGGTGCCTTCTCCAAACTGCCATTTTTAGATCTCTCCACAGGTGTTCTATGGGATTCAGGTCTGGACTCATTGCTGGCCACCTTAGAAGTCTCCAGTGCTTTCTCTCTGTCGGGATCCCTCAGATACTTCTTTCATCCAAAGGACCGATGTACTTGGGTGAAGGACACCATATGTCTCTAATTGATTGCCCCGTCGAGAAGAATTACACAGACACAAGCTGTATGATACGACTCGGGATGCCTGCTGAGCGCCTCTGCCCCCCTCAGTCAAGCTTTCCCCTTTTATGATAAGGAATTTAGATATTTACAGACATGCGCAATAAAGAAAAGAAAAATAGTTACTTCTACAACAGCTTTGCCATGTAAGCAGGAAATATTTGACCTTGGTTCACAAGGGAGATGTCTGAGACATCTCCTCGAAGAAAAGATAAAGTTCAGCAGAATTCATTTAACTCATTCAGTTCTTATCATTCCCCCCTTTGACATCTTCATTTTCCACAATCTGGAACACTGGATCCTGCAACAACAGCGGATAGTGGCTCGTTCACCAGGTACTATCCCAGGCCGACGGGTTGCCCAAGGGAGACAGGTCTTCTACCTTCTCCATCCTCCAGATACTGAAGCCACGTCCATCATTGCAAGAGTACGCTCCTTCATGCCAGAAATGAGATGTCAATCTAGGACTCAAAGGAATAATAGTTAAATTCTTGTTGTTTACAGTCAAACTTCCTTATCTATTTCTACATCTTTTCTTGCATACAGAGATACACAAAAAAACAAGTTTCAATAGCACATATATTATAAGGAGACAAACGGCAATACGTAATAAACTTAGTATAATCCCAGCTATCCAGCCTCCAATACCCTTAAACCAATTAGCTGGATTAAGAAAGGAGAAAGTGTCTGACCACCAACTATCTTTAGTACGATCATTGTCTTTATCATACTGATCTCTTAAGGTACTGTCACACTTAGCGATGTACCAGCGATCCCGACCAGCGATATGACGCGGTCAGGATCGCTAGTACATCGCTAAGTGGTCGCTAGTGAGCTGCCATACAGGCAGATCTCACTAGCGACATCGCTGGGGACGGGGATCGCTACTTACCTGTCACACCAGGCGATCCTGCGTCCTCCCGCCCGGCTCCACGCGTCGCTCGTCCTCACAGCAGGAAGCGCCACAGGAAGCTGACGACGAGAAACAGTCCTGGACGTTCTCGCGCGATCAGCGATAAGCAGCGGGGGAGCCGGTCGCTGGTAAGTATCAGACACAGAGATATCGCTAGCAATATCGCTATAACGTCACTAGTTATAGCGATATTGCTAGCGATATCTCTTAGTGTGACATGCCCTTAAGTCTCAGGACTTCAGAAGGAGACAAGCCTGTGTTTCTATTTGGAGTGTGTCTGACTGAAAAGAGTGCAAGAGGCAAGCACTCCACCCAGCTCTTTCCTGTGTCTGCCATGGCCTTTTGAATTTTCAGTTTGTGTCCCATTTAGTCTTTCCACTTTCCCACTACCTTGTGGCCTATATGGTGTATGAAATGTTTGCTGTACACCCGGGGCCTGCATGACTTCCCTCTTTATTTCTCCCGTGAAGTGTGCACCCCTATCTGTTTCTGTGGTTTCTGGGACACCATACCTGCAGATCAGTTCTTTCATCAGTTTGTCTGTAGTCATTTTAGCATTTGCACGTTTTACCGGATAGGCTTCCGGCCAACCAGAGAAGAGATCTACACATACTAGGATATTTGCATACACTCCTACCTTGGTAGCTGTATGTCGTCAATCTGCCGTCTCTGAAACGGGTAGAGAGGCCTAGGTGTCGCTTTCTTAGGGACTTTTACTGTTTTACCTGGGTTGTGCTGTGCACAGATGAGGCATGATTGTACAAGTTTTGCGGCTGCGTAACTGAAACCAGGAGCGATCCAGAAGGCATCTACCATGGCACACATGTGACTTTTTGAGGTGTGATTGGGGCCATGTGCTGCTTGCGCCATGATTGGGAACAGGGACTTTGGTGGGCACATTTTATCCTTATTCTCCCATACTCCATTTGAGTTCAGCTCAGCTCCCAGTCTCCCCCGGTGTACCTTCTCTGTTTGGGCAGCTTTATGCTGGAGGGATTTCAGGGCATCTAGACCCAATGTGGCTGGAATACGCTGACTCCCCGCCACCGTCCACTGCTCTCTCTAGGCCGCCTTGTGCTATTTTAGCAGCCTCGTTCGCCCTTCTATTGCCCTCTACCTCCACGGAGTCACCTTTGTGTGTGCTTTTACCTTGACAATGCCAACCTGGACTGGTAACATCAATACCTCCATCAATTGTTTCACCAGCTCTGCATTTTTAATGGGCTTCGAATCTGTGAAAATATTGGCGACTTTACCTGCAGCGGCTCTACACGCCTCAGTGAGTGCCTTCAACTCTGCCTCCTGCGCCGACATGTGAGGAGAGAGTGGTTCCGCTCGGATTACATCATGTGAGGATACTACTGCATATCCAGTGTAGAATCGTCCATCCTGGTGGTATCTGGGGCCATCTACAAAAAAGAAACTCAAAGTCTGCATTAGGAACAGGTTTT
Organism: Dendrobates tinctorius; assembly: GCF_039654945.1. NCBI lineage: Eukaryota > Metazoa > Chordata > Amphibia > Anura > Dendrobatidae > Dendrobates > Dendrobates tinctorius. The sequence continues at coordinate 11,965,819 of NW_027361908.1, forward strand.
TCATGAATGTGTGCAAACCCAACTGTCTCCTGACTCATCAGTTCTATGCAGACATGTTCATGCGTCATGTCAAAGTATCCTTCCTCACTTGCTAATACGGTCACCAATTCCCCCTTTTCTGAATCCACAGGCAGGAGGGTGGCTGGATTCAGAACGTTACATCTTTTGAGGAGTGACATACTCAGGAATTAGTAGAGCACACTCAAGTCGGAGCTGTCTGGCCATAGACAGATGTTTTGGTTGAACTTGTAGGAGTATGGCATGGATGTCATGTGGGGAATAGATTGTCAAAAGAAACGTCAGTGTGATCTCACATGCCTTCCCTATTACGTCTCCACTTTTTTCCTTGTGCTCCAGCATACATGACAGGTCGTCTTATTGTCCTTGTTTGCTCAATTTCTTTAGCTACCTTAAGGAGGTCTTTCGGATCTACATGTCTCCATTCAGGTCTGGCTGTCTGTACTGCGTCTCTTAAGTCTTTGTTCATACCGTCAATGAATGCATTCACCAGTATTCTAACATCAAGTGGGTTTATGCAAATGTACCCCATGTCTGCCCATTTCAGCTGTAACCGTCCAAAGTACATCTCTACACTCTCTCCTTTTTGCTGTGTCACATTAGTCAGGAGTACAGACTGCTCTGATTGTTCCACTATAGCCCATTGTCTTAGTGACTCACAGTACGTCTCCCCAGATCGTGCAGATTTATCATCCATGCCCCAAGCCTGATTCTTTGTCACATCTGTATGTGTCTTAATTATATGATCTAGTGCATCACCTGCCTTTAAACTCACCAATCTCTCTAGGTCTGCCCAGGTACACTTATATGTCTGCTGTACTTCCTTTATGTGTCTGTAAAACGGGAATGGTTGGTCTTCAGGGTCAGGCAGCTGCTTCAGCAAAGCTAGCTGGTCAGAGGGGCTCCAGGGATAATACACCTGCATCTTTCTTATTCTAGTCACACTTCTAGGTCCTGATGGGGTTGGTCGTCTGATGTCTACTCTCAGCTTACTCCTCAAGGGCCAATGTCCCCACTACCCACTATCCACACTATTATGTCAGCTTCTTATGATCTTGTCTGGATAGGATTTAGTGCAATTCGCTTAGGTCAGTAGCACAGGTCACACAAGTAGCTATTCAGTCTGGGTTTGTCTGAGTCTGACCACAGTGTTTACAAGTCCATCTGTTTTGTCTGGGTCTCTGGTTACACTTTGTCAATCAAACATTCATAATACACCTTCCATACTGCTGCACATTCTCAAGCATCATTTATTCACTTGCTATTTTCTTCCCTTGTCTGTGCCTTTTTGTACATCCAAACATTCACACTCTGGTATTTTTGCCTTTTTCAATATTTGTCCCACTTGTTTTACTGCTTCCTTCCTTCTCTGTCTTTTGTAATTTGCCTAGCTGTACACAATTTGCTATACAAATCAATCACACAACTAGAAGCAGGTTCAAACACATTAATGACCAAGCAATCACTTACAATTCCCTTCTAAATTAGGCACCATATCTTACTTTTAACTTCCAATCTTCAATTAAGTACTGTTGCTTTAAAATGCACAAATCTTTCAGCGCGTACCTTACGGATAGAATTACAGAGAATTTTGAGCACAGCTCACACTCAGCAGAGATAAGAGCGAAGGGAGAAGAAAAACTGCGCAGCGCCATCCTTCCCCCCTCCCGTCAGAATGCAGCGTCGTCCTTCACAGAATTCTGTAGTTCTTTAGACTTATCAAAATCAATTTCTACAAAGAAACTCAAAATCACGGGATTTCACTGTAAGGGCAGATAACTGTATAATGAGATTAACCATGCCTTGCCCTTTTTCTGGCCAAATGCATTCAGGAAACTTTACAATGTAATGCCACATATAACACGAACTATATCATTACTCAATTCATTCAGTCTCAGATGTAGATTTGAAATATCTATACGCATCTGTCCGGGATTCCACCACAACTAGAAAGGTCACAAATCTCTTGACACAAAAATGATGTGTGATGATTCATTCATACGTGCTCATTCACTGATTTTTTTTTTTTTTTTACTCAATTACTCATCTCTCATCTTATTCAGAGGTTCTCATAGACATATATACAAGGATTCACACAGCCTGACTATCTTGCACTTTTTATTTGATTAATACTTTTTCCAGGTTCTTTGCTGCACTACTTCCATATCTATCCTCAATTATATCACATAACCGGTCTCCTTCTTCGGGTGTCTTTCCCTGATTGTTCCCCATTTTATCTTTTATTCTTATCCTGTTTTTCTTGTTTCTTTCCTGTTGGTCCCCTGCCTTAGGTGGTGTATTGGGCAAGCTCAAGACTAGGCTCTACTATACCTCGTTACCTTCTTCCTAAGGTGCCAACAGGTTAAACGGGGTGTCTGTTCCTTCTTGTACTACGTGTCTCGTGTACTTATATGCTATGTAGCATCCGAACAGTAACACTCCCACAACACACAGGATTGTAAACAAAGTATCCATCTATCGGAGTTCTTCAGTCATATCCTGTCACAGGCTCATTTCGTGGTCCTGTGCTCATTCTATCACACTCTTATCTGTCACAAGGTTTATTCATAAAGGGTGTTGATTTAAGCTTAGGCGGTGACCTCCCCGAAAGGACGCTGTCACATAACCCAGTTAGGCAATATCACCACTCTTTGAACGAATACCTACTGTGCAGCTTATTTTTCTACTTTCCACAATCTTTCAGATCAAAGCAGCCACTCAACAACCTCCTGGATTCCTAACGCGGAATCGTCTATTGTGAAAAACTTGTCCGTCCGGGCTTTTGTAATATGAATTGTTCACCTAACCTCAAGGTCCGTAATGTTAGACCTCTCAACGTATCATTCAATGGGATATGTGTATTTAATGCTAATAATATCCACCATTCATCTCCCTTACACACGTGGTGAAATTTTTGTATATTCAACCCTGGGACTGTTCCCGCAAACGTCCATGCACCATACCCATTTTGATTTGCATCAGCTCTTCTCCTAAAGATAGCAGTATACAGGCAGAATCTACAATAACCTCTCATTCGAGCAGAAGTTACATATGTATGTCACACCCAATTTCCTCAGAGTTCTTATATGGACCTGATTTTATGGCCCCCTCCTCTACTAGATTCCCCTTGATACTGACCTTAGTTATAATGATAGATTATGAAGAGCAGAGAAGAGAAGAATTGATCTCTTACCTGGCCAGGTGTTTAGGTCTGCTGTTCACAATTTCATCAGTAACTGAAGTGGTCTGTAGGTCGGGTAGTCTTGGAGAGGTGCCTATTTCAGGTCCCTGTTCGGGCGCCAGGAAACTGTCGGGATCCCTCAGATACTTCTTTCATCCAAAGGACCGATGTACTTGGGTGAAGGACACCATATGTCTCTAATTGATTGCCCCGTCGAGAAGAATTACACAGAAACAAGCTGTATGATACGACTCGGGATGCCTGCTGAGCGCCTCTGCTCCCCTCAGTCAAGCTTTCCCCTTTTATGATAAGGAATTTAGATATTTACAGACATGCGCAATAAAGAAAAGAAAAATAGTTACTTCTACAACAGCTTTGCCATGTAAGCAGAAAATATTTGACCTTGGTTCACAAGGGAGATGTCTGAGACATCTCCTCGAAGAAAAGATAAAGTTCAGCAGAATTCATTTAACTCATTCAGTTCTTATCATCTCAAACCATTTTCTAGTGCTTTTTGAAGTGTGTTTTGGGTTATTGTCCTGCTGGAAGACCCATGACCTCTGAGGTAGACCCAGCTTTCTCACACTGGGCCCTTAATTATGCTGCAAAATTTGTTGGTAGTCTTCTGACTTCATAATGCCATGCACACGGTCAAGCAGTCCAGTGCCAGAGGCAGCAAAGCAACCCCAAAACATCAGGGAACCTCCGCCATGTTTGACTGTAGGGACCGTGTACTTTTCTTTGAATGCCTCTTTTTTCTCCTGTAAACTCTATGTTGATGCTTTTGCCCTAAAAGCTCTACTTTTGTCTCATCTGACCAGAGAACATTCTTCCAAAATGTTTTAGGCTTTTTCAGGTAAGTTTTGGCAAACTCCAGCCTGGCTTTTTTATGTCTCGGGGTAAGAAGTGGGGTCTTCCTGGGTCTCCTACCATACAGTCCCTTTTCATTCAGATGCCGACGGATAGTACGGGTTGACACCATTGTACCCTTGGACTGCAGGGCAGCTTTAACTTGTTTGGATGTTAGTGGAGGTTCTTTATCCAACATCCGCACAATCTTGCGTTGAAATCTCTTGTCAATTTTTCTTTTCCGGCCACATCTAGGGAGGTTAGCCACAGTGCCATGGGCTTTAAACTTCTTGATGACACTGCACACGGTAGACACAGGAACATTCAGATCTTTGGAGATGGACTTGTAGCCTTGAGATTGCTCATGCTTCCTCACAATTTGGTTTCTCAAGTCCTCAGACAGTTCTTTGGTCTTCTTTTTTTTCTCCGTGCTCAATGTGGTACACACAAGGACACAGGACAGAGGTTGAGTCAACTTTAATCCATGTCAACTGGCTGCAAGTGTGAATTAGTTATTGCCAACACCTGTTAGGTGCCACAGGTAAGTTATAGGTGCTGTTAATTACACAAATTATAGAAGCATCACATGATTTTTCGAACAGTGCCAATACTTTTGTCCACCCTCTTTGTTATGTTTGGTGTGGAATTATATCCAATTTGGCTTTAGGACAATTCTTTTTGTGTTTTTTCATTTAAGACAAATTAAATGAAGATAATAATACCAAAGAATTTGTGTTTGCAATCATTTTCAGGAAGAAACTGAGTATTATCTGACAGAATTGCAGGGGTGTCAATACTTTTGGCCATGACTGTGTATATATATATATATATATATATATAAATCACACATACACAAGACATTACACAACATGGCAATATTACAAGAAATATAAAATATACCAGATTCCCATGGACGTATGCAATGGGTGTGAGGCATGATCTAACCTACGCACACCCTTACAGCTGGTGAGGATACGCTCTGCACTGTTGGAATGCATGTTTCATTAAGGCAGAGGTTGAGGGCACAGATGGAGGCTCTAGAGAAGACAGAGGAGGAGACAGAAACAGTGGAGGAAGTGTTAAATGTAGAGGTTTGTCCTGCAAGCCTTGGGGATTCCAAGACTTGTGGAGCAGCGCCTGCCACCATCAGAGTCACCCAGTGCCCAATCAGCGAGATGTAAAGCCCTTGGCCATGCTTACTCATCCAAGTATCTGTGGGGAAATGCTCCCTGACAGACATAGATTTAGTCAAGGAACAGATGATGTTGTCTGTGACATGCTGGTGTAGCTCAGACACATATTTTAAGAAAAGTAATGGCGACTGGGTAATTGGTATGGGGGAACAGCGATGGCCATCAGCTTTCAGAAACCGTCTATATCTACCAGGTGGAAAGGCAGCATTTCCGTGGCCAACAGATTGGAGATAGTGGAGTTCAACCTCTTAGCTTTGCCATCAGATGGAGTAAACAATCATTTATGTGACCACAAATGCATAACCATGGGCTGGCTGCATTGCTGAGAGAGGGCGGAGTAAGGTGAACCGGACAAACTGCTGGACCGTGAGAGAGATGCAGGTGGAGATGCTACGGTGGATTGAGAAACTTTTCATGTGCTCGATCTATGAGATCGGGCAAAAGCAACAGGCATGTCCACTTTCGTATACTCACGGCGGGCTCTCATTCAGCATGACTGCAGCGGGTAAAGAACCTGAGGTTCTGCAGTCGAATACCTGCATCTCAATAGTTGGCATGGTAACAGAGGAGATGTGATTGATGGGGTGGCTGATGGTTGTTGAGGTCCGCTGCTCTGCATTTTTGCCCAGTGGAATTCCCATAGTAAATCATGTTGATTGCGCATGTGAAGGTTCATACATGTAGTAGTCAAATTATTGCACTTTTTACCTTGACTCAGTTTTTTTGCAAAGATGGAAGATTGTGTGATTATGTGAGTTGACTCATCCTTTGCAGTATCAAAAAAGGCCCAGACTAGGCAACCCTTGCCACTCCTACAAGTTGCAGATCTGCGGACGCTGCTAGTCACAGCCATGGTTGTGGCTGAGGGTGCATTGCTTGTCGTGGCTGCATCACTGTATGGCACAATGTAACCTCCTTGTCTTCCTCCTCAGATTACCTAATCAACTCTGTGCCTCTATGTTCATGCCAGCTGGCATCTAACACCTTATCATCCTCTGTGTTATCACATTCCTCGCCCTTGGAGTCACCCTCCTCCTCTTCCTGCCCTAACAGCACAGTACAGTGCGAGTGAGCCTCAGATATCTGTGTCTCATCAGGATCACCTCCCCCTTAGGGGTTAACGTCTGATGATGAGGGTCAGGTTATTGCTTGGACCCTACTTCATCCTGTCTCAGATCCATGCTGAAAAAATTTTGGGCATCGGTGCAGATTTCTTCCTCTTTACTCTGTGAAGCTTTTGAGTACACTTCTGATGACCATGGGATAGAATGTGTGAAGAGCTCTTCAGACTCACCCATTTGTGGTTCCGTAAAGTCAGTTGTACGGTTGGAGAGTTCGGATGCTGGAAATGCAAGAGGAATTTGGGTACCACCTCCGTGGACTGTGGGTGTGATATTGAAGGGAAGGAAGAGGAGGAGAGGCCACTTGAAGCTACGCTTGCCATCCACTCGAGTACATGCTCTTTCTAGGCCTCATCAACAAAGCGTACGTACCTCTGTGTGTCTGCCACAGAAACGTAGTGGAGTAGCCTGTCCAGTAACCAAGGTTGTCAGTTATCTTTGCATAGGACGTGACCTTCGTTCACTAGTGCTTTCACAAACATTACCACCTACCCCACATACACCTTGACCACCAAGCCTAATTCCTCTTCCATCACAGCCTCGCTTTTTCCCAGTCATGTTGCTCAGATAGTGTGGCAGAATCACAGTATCAGCAACTAAAAAATAGATTTTAAACTGCACCACTTCTGCAAACAACTGAATTTCAGCAACAGTAAATTCCATGCTGTATCATGTCAGTCACAGAAGAAATAATTGTTTGTGTGGATGAGGCCTGTATATAATCATTTGTACATAGAAGATATGCTACAATTTGAACATCAGATGTCCCCTACTGTTTGACGTTAGGAACACAAGAAATTTTTAGTGGCCTCTGGATCAGGCCTCTATAACACACTAGATGCTGCAAACTTTTGAAAGTCAGGTCTCCTACTTTATGACACTAGGAACCGATGTTCTTTTGTGGCTTCTGGATCAGGCCTGTACATCTTAATTTCAACCCAACAAAATGACGAAGTGTGATGCGGCGGGTTGTCTAACTTTTTGCAACTTAAAAATTGTAATTTTTATCTAATGTGCACTAGGTCTACAGACAGTTTCACATCTCCACAGCAAAAGATGACAAAGTGGGATACAGCAGGCTGTTTCACATTTAGCTAGTGAAAAAATATTATTTAGAATGCTATACTAGTGCATTGAGCACAATAGAAGTGTGCAGAACACACTGGTAGGACATGTGCCCTGCTGGCTTTGTCTGCGGACCTCAGTAATGGCAAAAAAAAAAATGCTTGAAGGTAAATTTAACAGCCACACTGGACACTAGCTAGCTACACTATCTGACTGATATACAACCACCAAGCAAACTAGCTAAAATCTTGCTGCTAACAGATCCAGCATCAGGAGTAGATTTGAGTGAATATCTTCGGTTACCCGCTTATTCAGCAAGCTCTAGTGCTTGCCGAATAAACTACAGCGGGAACTCGACTTCCTGGATCCCGCCAGCTGAACAGCTGATTGCTGCCACAGCTGCATGTGTCTTGGCTGTGTCACAGTCACAGCAAATGCATGTAGAGCCTGTGTGTTGGGACATGTGATCTCATCAGCAAATGACACAAGCCGCTGTGTCAGGACATTGTGGGTGTTTCCTGCACCCTGATTGGCTAGCCACAATGTGCACACATAAAGTTAGATAAAAAAAACACACACCAAGAATAGCGGGCCCAACTTCCATCAAAGTTTCATTCTCCTCGTATGCCAGTTCCTGTCTCTCCTCCTCATCCTCAGCTGAACTAGCTTCCCCATCTTTCCTCAGCTGGGAGCACTTCAGCACTGCCTTGGTGAAGCAGCAGCATGCTCTGTTTAGGTGATAATGCTCAAAATGCAGTAAGAGATAAAAGACCGGACCGACCAGTGGCTCTCTCTGCTGAACCTCCAACCTGATCTGGTTGTGCACGATAATAGGCATAATTTGGTGGTGGCTTTAAAGCTCAGCAAGCTGGTACATGTTCCATGCATGGCCCACGTGTTGAACTTGGTTGTACAGTGGTTTTTAAAAACATACCCTGACTTGGCAAGTCACCGGTTGATTTGTGACTTGCCCATATGCTGGAATTCAACCTTTCATATGTTGACAAGGCTTAGCGAGCAGCAGAGAGCAGTGTCTAAATTCCAGCTTCTCAATGCCAGCCAGAGTAACACTCAGCCCCCACACATAACAACTGCCGAATGGGTGTGGATCACTGACATATGTGAGGTTCTTCAAAACTTTGAACACTGCACCAAGATGGTGAGGGCTGAGGATATTATAAGCATAACCATCCTGCTGCTTTATAAAACTTTCGCTGCAGAATCTCCAAAAGGAAAATTTGAATTCCGAGCATGTGGCTATGGAGCAAGATTCTACAGTGGCTGATGCCATACAGCCCAGCCTCAGACAATATTTTCAGGCCATATTGGGTGATGACGAGGAATAGGAGGAGCATGAGAAGGAACAGGAGTTTTTGGTCTGCGCTACAGAGGGGACTCCCAATCCCAGCTTCATGCCTGTCCAGCATGGATGGCCTTAAGAGGATGAGGAGGAGGAGGCGAGGCATCATGAGGAGGAAAGGATGGCTAGTGTTCGTTCATATGGTGACACTAAACGTTTGACTCTTTGGAGTCTGCCACATATGGCACAGTTCATGTCCAGATGTCTTTCCCAAGACCCTTGCTGTGATGTACTGTGTACGATTCATATAGCGTCTTGTGATTGGGTGCGAGAAAAAACACTGGAGACACAGGTGTGATTAGGAAGGACTTGTATTACTTCATACAAGCAAACAAAAAGGTTCACACAGTTTGCAGATACAGAGGCAGGAGTCACAGCAGGCCAGAGTAAACGTTAAGCACAGCAGAACTTCCCCAACAGGTTCATGGTCTCTCTCTGTTACTTCCCTTGCAACTGTGGATTTAGCAGGCAGCAGGTTTCCAGTGTCCACAAGTGTTCCAAAGTTCATCCGCAGGAGATGGCTGGAGTACCAAGTCCAAGACTTCCAGGAGCCAGGTCACAGGCTAACTGCAGACTTGATTCTGAAGCACTGATTGCTCAGCTGAGGCTGCTTAAGAGGCAAGAGGGAGAGAATCAGGGCGGGAACATGAAAGCTGGAAACTCCATATTAAATGAGGGCAAGATAGCTGCAGCAGGACAGAAAGCAAATTGGCCGACAGAAAAAACTGAATTTCTAAGAACATGTAAAAAAAGACTGAGAACCTTACATTACTCCCCCCTTAGGGACAGCCTCCGGATGACCTCAGACCAAGCTTGTGTGGGTACCTCTGATGAAACTGGCGGAGTAAGCGAGGAGCATTAATTTTATTGACTGGTTCCCATGAGTTGTCCTCCACTGTGTAGCCCTGCCATTTAATCAAGTATTGAAACTGATTTCTGTACAACCTGGAATCTAGAATCCTTTCCACCACAAATTCTTCCTGACCATCGACCAGCACTGGGTCAGGGCGAGGAGAAGAACATCCAGGAAGCGTATTAGGTGTTGCAGCCTTTAGTAGGGAAACATGAAAGAGAGGGTGGATTCTCATAGATCTGGGCAGCTGAAGACAACAAGCAACGGCACTTATAATTTTATTGATTTTATAGGGTCCAATGTACTTGTGTCCCAATTTAGATGATGGAATTTTTAACTTAAGATTTCTGGTTGACAGCCAGAATGTGACGTCCGTCTGGTGCGAGTCTGGACTGCAATTGAGACAGCACCCCGAGCAACCCCGAGACCCTTTACCCCTATACAGGGATCTGGAATTACAGCAGAGCCCAGGAGGTAACTGTCTGTATAAGAGCAGCGGACCAGAGCAGTACGGTCACCAGAAAGGGATAAATTAATGGGATTGAAAGCGTAGTCTAAACCAGGCGGGCGGCAGAGGTACAAAATCGGCAGGCAGTAGCAGAGTCAGAATCCAGGCCAAGGTCAGAGTCATTAACTGGGTGGGCAGCAGAGGTACAAAAATCGGCAGGCAGTAGCAGAGTCAAAATCCAAGCTAAGATCAGGGATAGCAATAGCAAATAACACACAAGCACACTGGGGAAACCAAGACTATATCTGGCGGTCTGCAAGACAGGTCCCAAGATATTTGAATCATCAGGTGATCCCTCACAGGCTCACAGTCTGATGACGTTATTTGGACCGCCCCAGGACCAGGCCAGATGGTGATGCACCAACCCCTTCATGACTAACAGAGGAGCGGAGCCTGCACCCACCAGATGCCTGCGCAGGAGCCCCTTCTCTGTCACCACCACCCACGGGCGAACCATGGCACCTTAGTGGCCAAGGCAGGAACAGCCGTCCCCGAGTCTGACGGCGACGTGACAGTCCGGCGCCTCCCAGTGGCCGAGACTGGAACAGCAGTCCTCGAGTCTGACGGCGACTTGACAGTCCGGTGCCACCCAGTGGCCGAAGCAGGAAGAGCAGTCCCTGTGTCTGATGGCAACGTGACACAGACCAAGTCTCCTACCTTGAAAGCTGGTGCAGGTTTACAAAATTTATCTGCTGCTTTCTTGTACCTTTCCTGAGCCAATTCCAGATTTTCCTTTAGAAGATCAGTATTCTTTTGTAAAGATGTGATTCTTTCAGCCACTGCCAGCAAGGGCGTATCTATGGGAAATCGAGGTAGAATGTTAGGATGATAACCTAGATTGGCGTAAAAAGGAGACTGTTTAGTGGAGGCGCTCTGAGAGTTGTTATAAGAGAACTCAGCCAGTAGAAGTAGAACCACCCAATCATCATGTAGGTGGCAGATAAAGCAGCGGAGATACTGCTCCAGGGTCTGATTGGTCCGTTCTGTCTGTCCATTAGTCTGGGGATGAAAAGCAGAAGAAAGGTTTACTTTAATGTCCAATGCGGCACAGAAATTCTGCCAAAACCTTGAAGTGAATTGCACCCCTCGATCTGAAATGACCTCATCCGCTATGCCATGCAAGCGATTCACATTCTGAATCATCAAATCTGATGTCTGTTTTGCAGTGGGTAAGCCGACACAGGGAATAAAATGAGCTGACTTTGTTAACCGATCCACCACCACTAGAATGGTGTTCTTCCCTTGGGAGGTTGGTAACTCCACAATGAAGTCCATAGAAATGGATCCCCACGGGCATGATGGGGTGGGAAGGGGTTGCAATAGACCCATTGGTGAGGAGCGTGGTGTCTTGCATCTTGCACAGACTTCACATGAAGTGACATAGTTAAAAACGTCCTTTCTGTAAGTGGGCCACCAAAGAAACGAGAAAGAAATGCTTGTGTCTTTAGAACTCCTCTATGCCCAGCTATCTTAGAATCATGGATAAGTTGCAATACTATCAATCTGACCATTTCGGGTATATACACAAGCATTGTCCCTGTATCCACACAACATTCTTAAAGACAAGACTTACGTCCCTTGGAGGTTGTGCCAACAAAGAATCCGAATGGTATGCTTCCTCAATGTCCTTAAGTAGGTCTTGATTATGAATCACTCCCAGGAATCTAGAGTCAGGAAGAATAGTCTTAGGAGGAGTAAGTGGACGGGTCTCTGTTGAATGAATCCTAGAGAGTGCATCAGCCTTTCCATTGCGCTATCCTGGCCTTTAAGAAATTGCAAAATTAAATTGGTTTAGGAAAAGATTCTAACGAGCCTGGCGAGGAGTCAGGCACTTAGCCGACCTGATAAATTCAAGGTTGCGATGGTCTGTCAGGACAACTATTTGCTGTGCAGCACCCTGAATAAGGTGTCTCCATTCCTTGAAGGCGGCAATAATGGCCAAAAATTCTCTATTGCCCACATCATAGTTCCTCTCAGCCGAAGACAACCGCTGGGAAAAGAAAGCACAAGGATGCAAGACTTTCTTCTCACCTGTTTTCAGAGAGTATAGCTCCAATGGCACATTCTGAATCATCCACCTCTATTATGAAGGCAAGTTCGGGGATGGGATGCACTAGGATAGGTGCGGTGGTAAATTTATCCTTTAGACGGGAAAATGCATCTTGGGCTTGAGGGGTCCAGGAGAACCTAGACTCCTTCCGCGTAAGTTGTGTGATAGGTGACACTACCTCAGAGAAATTCCTAATAAAACGTCTATAGAAATTGGCAAATCCGATGAAGTGCTGCACCTCCTTCACGTTCCTAGAAACTGGCCAATCTTTGATGGCTTGGGATTTGCTTCCATCCATACTAATTTCTTGTTTAGACATTACATAAATTTCTTGTGTAGACGTTCCATAGGACCAGAAATTTAATTTCGGTCCTATGGAATTCACACTTTTCAAGTTTGATGTAAGGATGGTTCTGTCTTAGGCGTTCTAAGACCATTCTCACATGTCCATGATGTTCCTCTGTGGAGTTGGAAAAAATTAAAATATCCAGATAAATCACCATGAATGTATCTAGGAGATCCCTGAAGATGTCATTCACCAAGTGTTGGAAAGTGGCTTGGGCATTACACAAACCAAAAGGCATGACTAGATAGTCAAAGTGTCCATAGCGTGACCTAAATGCAGTCTTCCATTCATCCCCAGGTCTAATACGGACAAAGTTATAGGCCCCACAGAGATCCAGTTTAGAGAAAATTTTGGCATGACACACTCTCTCCAATAACTTCGGGATCAAAGGCAATGGATAACGGTTTCTAACAGTAACCTTACTGAGTTCCCTATAGTCTATGCAGGGTCTCAAAAATCCATCCTTCTTCTTCACAAAGAAGATCGGTGCACTGCAGGAGATGAAGAGTGGCGTATGAAGCCCTTGGCTAAATTTTCATCTATATAGTCCTTCAAAGCCTTTAGCTCGGGCCCCGCCAGGGGATAGATCTCTCCTAAAGGTATCTCTGCTCCAGGCAATAATTCAATTGGACAATCATATGGACGGTGAGGGGGAAGCTGGTCAGCATTCTTCTTGTCACACACATCCGCATAGTCCTGGTATACAGCTGGTAGTTCCAGGACTGACATGGTTCCTTTAGGAACAGAGCAAGCTGAAACTTCTGGACTCATCTGTTTCTCCAGAAAATGTAGTTCCTTGGTCTCCCAGTTAATTGATAACAACAAAGTCTGAACAAAACTCATATAGCACTTATATTGGAGGGGGGACGTCCACCATTTCAGAATCGGGACCAATATATCCCCCATAGGACACTCTTATTCAGTCTAAAAACACCTGATACACACAGAGTAAATGTCCACAAATTATCTTGTATGAAAACCATATACAAGTTTATTAAATACAACAACAATTCAGTATATGTAGTACACTCATTAGTATGTGACAGAGGGTCTTAACAATAAGGACAGAAGGTAAACACACAAAATACCGTGTGTCCAGACATTAATATGCGAGGTGGAGGAGCAAATAAGCGGCTAATTGTAATAATACAAAGAAATACTTGAGGTGCCAATTGCAATTGCTGAATAAGTACTATCAGTACAATTTGCTCTCACCCATAGTGCCTCAGCCCAGGAACACATGGTACCGCAGCCCCAACTCCCGTTTCACGGCACCCCAAAGAAGCCAACGCGAAACGCGCATTGGGGCTGCGGTACCATGTGTTCCTGGACTAAGGCACTATGGGTGAGAACAAATTGTGCTATCATGATGTTTGTAATACCTGTCAGGGGTTTGTGCTGAAAGGGTAATGGGAGTACTGGAGGTTCTCTAACACTGATAGTACTTATTCAGCAATTGCAATTGGCACCTCAAGTATTTCTTTGTATTATTACAATTAGCCACTTATTTGCTCCCCCACCTCGCATATTAATGTCTGGACACACGGTATTTTGTGTGTTTACCTTCTGTCCTTATTGTTAAGAGCCTCTGTCGCATACTAATGAGTGTACTACATATACTGAATTGTTGTTGTATTTAATAAACTTATATATGGTTTTCATACAAGATAATTTGTGGACATTTACTCTGTGTGTATCAGGTGTTTTTAGTCTCCCAGTTAATTGTAGGGTTCTGAGCCTGCAGCCATGGTAGCCCTAGAATAATGGGAAAGTGGGGAGAAGAGATAAGCATAAAAGACAGTTTCTCCTGATGATCTTTACCCATAAGGACCTTCAAAGGCTCCGTTTCCTGATCCACTGGTCCAGAGGTCAGCAGGGAGCCATCCACAGTCTCCATCTGTACTGGAGTAGCCTTCTTCACTGAACGTATCCCATGTTTCAGAGCAAAGGAAATATCCATAAAATTGCCACTTGCCCCCGAGTCGATCATAGCAGAGCTAGACACCCAGACTGAGTCAACCCAGAGTTTGATGGAAAGGAAGCAATGAGAATTGTTCTTCTTACAGCTCAGCTGGGTCACCTCTGAGGAAACTTGAAAAATTGCTGTGCTTACACAGTCATCGGCCTCAGAACTAACAGAGTTTAAGTCCGAGAAATCAATATCTATGGCTGCAGATCTCTCTGGTGCCTGAGGCTCGGACATGACAGACCTCCTTTTGCAACACTCACAGTGAATGATTGCTGCAGTAGTCTTACGAGAACGGCTGGGACAGTTTATAATGAAGTGCCCTGACTTACCGCAGTAGAAACATAGATTTTCCTTTAGGCGATGTTCTTTGCATGCATCACTAACTCGTCTCTGTACAGAGTCCACCTGCATGGGTTCAGGTTCTGGTTCCGGTGTGATTCTACTCAAAGGTTCCTTAGCTGGGGAGGAAGGTAGGAAAAAGTTAGTGCGATTACTTTCAAACCATCTCTCCTGTCTGCGTTCAGTAATACGAGCATCGATACGGATGCAGTAGTTAATAAAGTCACCTAACGCAGTGGGAGGGTCTGCTCGAGCAAGTTCATCTTTAATCAGAGGAGACAACCCTTTCCGAAAAATACATTTTTTGGCGGAACTGTCCCAAGTGGTATCGAGAGCCCATCTCCTGAAATCCAAGACATATTCGGCTACTGAGCGCTTACCTTGGCACAACGTTAACATGGCTGCCTCAGCTGTTGCACCTCGGGTTGGGGTCATGAAACACCTGCCCCATGGCTGAAATGAAAGCATCAAGATGACTCAAACATTCATCCTCAGTCTCAGAGGATTTGCCCACGTCAGAGCCTTGTTGATAGTTGATAAGCATCATGATTATAGCAAGCACTTTGGATCGTTCAGTGGGAAATTGTGAAGCATGTGCAGAGAAAAACAGGTTGCATTGGTTAATAATTCCCCTGAATTTTTCACGTTCACTGCCAAAAGGAAAAGTGGGTAACTTGGGGATCCCAGAACTCGGGGTTATGGGTGGAGCCTGGACTCGTTCCTCTAGAGCCTCAATCCTGACTCGTAAATCCTGAGTAGTTTGTCCAAAAACATGCAAATTGTGATTAGTAAGGTCCTGCAGGCTGGCAAAGCGGGTTTTTAAAGTCTGTATATCTGCAAGGATTATATTAGTCTCTCCGCACAACTCCTTTATGCGAGCCTCCATCTCCCAGATCATTTAAGGCGGAAGTACTGGAAGGAAAAAAAAAGCACACAATATTGTGACCTGTGGTAACACTCCAGAATAAAAAGAAGGGAATGCGCTCACCTGGAATGGTTGTGAGAAGTCACAACCACTGTCATCACAGAAGATATAAATGAATATCTGACATCCACGGTCACGGCAGACACAGCCTTCCCAGACCCAGCAGACACCAATGTTGGCTTCAGAATCTTGTGATGTACTGTGTACGATTCATATAGCGTCTTGTGCTTGTGTGCGAGGAAAGACACAGGTGTGATTAGGAAGGACTTGTATTACTTCATACAAGCAAGCAAAAGGGTTCACACAGTTTGCAGGAGACACAGCAGGCCAGAGTAAACTTTAAGCACAGCAGAATCTCCACAACAGGTTCATGGTCTCTCTCTGTTACTTCCCTTGCAACTGGGGATTTAGCAGGCAGCAGGTTTCCAGTGTCCACAAATGTTCCAAAGTTCATCAGCTGGAGTACCAAGTCCAAGACTTTCAGGAGCTGGGTCACAGGCTAACTGCAGACTTGATTCTGAATATGTCATTCCTGAACGATCTGATACAAAGAGCCGGCTCCCTACTGTGAATGAAATGAGCCGGATCTGCAGTGAGAAGGAGCCAAGTCATTTTTTTTTTCTGCCGCCTGGCAGCAGCTTATCAGATTCAGCTTATTGAAGTGTGACTGTGACTCATCTGGGAGGAGCAGTCAGGAGAGAGGGAGATGTGTAATTGTGGACTGTAAATAAATGCACATGAGTTACCCTCAGTCCCAAATATACACTGCCAGTTCCTCCATGGCATATATGGCAAGTGACTATGTGTAGGAGGAGGGACTCAGCACATTGTCACCATCATCATCTGTAATGACTTGTGCGTTACCTTTAGTCCCAAATAAAGATCTACTTTACTAGCCCCTCATCCATGGCATATACATACAGTATATAGTATGTGTAGGAGAAGAGACTCAGCAAATTGTTTGGTATATCATCTTCTCATAGTGTTAGGCTAGGTTCACATTGGGTTAATGGCCCTGCGTTCAATGGGATCCATTACATAGCGGCACTAACGGTATGTAACGGATGTGTTAACGCACCCATTGGCCGCAATGATACTAACGCATCCAAACGCATGCCAAAATCGGCATGATGTGTTACTTCATGACGCACCCCCAAATGCAGCAGACCGCGTTCAAGAGTACGTCATGAAGTAACGCATCATGCCGATTTTAGATGCGTTAGTATCATTGCGGCCAAAGGGTTTGTTAACGCATCCGTTACATAGCGTTAGTGCCGCTATGTAACGGATCCCGTTGAATGCAGGGCCATTAGCGCAATGTGAACCCAGCCTAAGTCAGGACTGAGGAGGATTCAGGACAACACAACAGGGAGGAGGATAGACGACGTCAGTTGTTGCTGCTAAGGGCTCATACTCACTTGCGAGAGACTCGCGTGATTCTCGTGCGAGTCTCTCGCATGAAAACCTAGCACTGCTGCCGGCACTCGGACCGGAGTGTGCGGCTACATGTATTTTTATGCAGCCGCATGCTTCAGTCCGAGTGCCGGCGGCAGTACCAGGTCTTCATGTGAGAGACTTGCACGAGAATCACGCGAGTCTTTCACAAGTGAGTATGAGCCCTAAGGGTAGGGTAAGTAATGTAAAGTGATTTTAGGCAAAACCTGTGGTGAGATCTAGGTCCAGCTCCAATCATTATATAGAGTTCACCTGGTTTCACGCTTGCATATTTTGGATGCACACGGATCCATTTTCGTCTCCGTTGACTTTCAGTGGTGACGAATGGGACTTGCGTGTGCATCCAGTTGTCACCATTTTCCAACGGATCCCTGTGTCTGCATATTTTATCAGACGCACAAAAACTCAACTTGCTGCAGTTTTGCGTCATCTAATAAACATGCAGGCGCAGGGACACGCACGGATCCGGGGCTACACGTCTGGAAATAACATGGAGCTCTATGGAGCATGGATCCAGGACAACATGGATCCATGTGCTTCCATGTGCAGGGAACCGATTTGTGGCACTGAGCATTGCTGGAGGCAAGGGATGTGCTGTATGGGAAGGTGATGACACTGTATGGGACCAGTATGCAGACATAATGTAGACTATGTCTGCATGTTGTTCTGTCATACAGTTGTGGCACCCCCAGGAGTACGGTCGCCACATTGGCTTTGCCTTCCTCCTGGGGAGGGTAATGCCAGGCTTGGAGGCAATGATGGGACTCTCGCACAGTCAATCCATGCATACAACACAGTTCCCCTCCTGACCAGCAGGGGGAGCTCTGACCCAGGATTGAGGGGAGGGGTGATCTCTGAGGGCCAGGAGGAAGGAGAGTCAGTTAGTCTGCGGAGGGTGAAGTGTGCAGACGGGGAATGCGAAGCTGGAGGTTGAGCTGCAGCAGGCGAGCTCCCTCTGCTTGAGAGCACACAGAACTGGAGTCGGGTCTCCACGGTGGTACGGGTACTAACGGCCCTGCCACAGATACCGGAGGAGTAGGAGGCTGCAGATGCCCTGCTCCCCTAGAAGACTTGAGGCACAACAGCAAAACGGATAGAGAGCCGGGGATTCGGAGAGTGAGAGGAGTCCCAGAGAGAGAGAGGCTACAGCTGTCTGCCGTGCAAGTGGAAGTCTAGCAACATTTGACAGGAGGAACTTCAGAATAACTAAGGACTGGAGGGCTTCACAAACACAGCGCTATTAGGGAGACTGCACAGCCCATCTGAGAGAGAGAATCCCTGAGTTGCTTCCAGGCTAGCCTGCTCCAAACACCATCTGTGATCAGGACCCTGGACTGCAGTTACCAAGTAAAGGTACAGAAACTGCACCCCGCTGTGTTGTGTCTGCTTCCTAACCTGTCGGCACTGCTCCATCCCTGTGCCCACCACTTATACACTGCCCTGGGGTTACAGCTTCACCTGTGGGGAGCTACACCATCTAAGCTGCGACACACCATCAGCCCCAGAGGATCTGCACGCAGCGTTGGCTAACACCTCACTTGCCAAATACCACGGGTGGCGTCACGAACTTTATATTACAACCAAACACCACCGCCATTGATATTGGGGCCCAGGGCCATGGACCGGGTCACCGCTGCTGTGACATATCATCCCCCTGACACCGGCCCAGTACCGAGTACCCCACAGCTCTGGGTGAAGCGAGGGCAACTCAATTTTGGCGTCACGAACAGGATTACGGAGCCCGGTATCCCCGTGTCCTGTGTGCCATAGACTGTGATTGTGAACTGTGTGAGATTTGGCGCCAGTTGCTGCCATTGCCGCGCTGCTTGGCACGTGTGGGAAGAAAGAGGCGGGCCTTCGTGGGCGGCGCCTGCCACAGAGTGCGAAGCAGTGAAGTGCCGCGCGGGAAGAGAGAAGAGCGTGCGAGAGGAGGAGGAGCTGAGGCCTACAGCCCAGAGGATTGGGCCTACGAAGCGGCCACCGGTGAGCTCCTACAACCACCCGGCCCTGGCTAATGTTCACTAGGGGGGAGAGAGAATGTCCGCGCCGGGCGGCAACGCAGCGTCAGATGCCACCGCCAATCCCGCAGCACCGCAAGGAGGAGCGCCTGCCGCAGCGGTCCCCATAATGCCGCTATCCATGCCCTACATACCGGGAGCGGCCTGGCTACCGCAGTACTCGGGTGAATCACACACCCTGAGTGAGTTTCAAGAAAGACTGTGCAGCTTGTTTAAAGTTTACCCCCTGTCTGAAAGGCAGAAAGTAAATATCCTGATTGGACAGCTCACCGGTGCAGCGCTGAGAGAAGTGAAAGCCTGGCAGGACACAGATAAAGAGACTGTTGCAAAGGTCCTGGCCAAGCTGAAGAGCACTTTTGACACGCGCACTGCCGCAGAGATCAAGATGAGGTTCTTTGGCTGCAAGCAGAGGGCACAGGACAGTATCAGGGACTATGCTCTCAACCTGCAGGAGGCACTGTGAGCAGTTAAACAGGTGGATCCCGACAGCGTAAAGGAAGAAGATAAACTGTTGAAGGAACAGTTCATTGAAGAACTCCTGTCCAGTACCTACCGAGGACAGTTGCGTATAATAACCCTGCAAAACCCTGATCTGGCCTTTGCTGAATTCAAGGACAGGGCTATCCGGGTACTGCAGGAATCCACTGACAGCCGTCCAGCGCCCCTAGACGCCCGGCGATCACCTATCATCCGGAAGCGACGTCTTTTCCTTCCATCCCTGTGGAGGCCGATGCACAGACTTTGGACAAGGACACCACTGAGGAGCTGCGTCTACAGGTCCAGGAGTTGACCAAAGGAATGGCTGCACTCACTAAAACCATGCAGTCCCTACAGATGTCCTCCAAAGACAAGATCAAGCTTGCTTCCAGTCCAAAGGATGTCCCGTGGCTCCGGAGAAGGAGAGCCCCAGCACTTCGAGGAAGGACCAACGATCGCTATGACCAGGACGGACATCCCATCTGTCGTCGCTGTCACAAGGCAGGTCATCTTGCCAGGTACTGTCCTTTAAACGAGCAACCCCTGGGGCAGAGGGCCAACCCCCAGGAGTAGGATCCCCAGGCCCAAGGAACTGGAGAGCCAAGTATGTGGGAGGGAGACCAATCCTTCCTGTGGTGATTGACAGCATCCCCATGAACGCTTTGCTGGAAACTGGCTCCCAGGTGACCACTATGCCCTATACTCTTTACAAGAGGTATTGGGCTGATTCCGAACTCACCCGTGGTCCCACTGATGAACTGACAGTAGTTGCTAGTAATGGTCAGACCTTACCGCAGATTGGATGTAAGGAGATTACTGTCAAAGTGGGGAGGGTGGAATTAAAGTCTCAAGGTCTGATTATTGTTGATATTGATAGACGTGAATTTAACCCGATGATGACTCTTGGTACCAATGTAATTGAAAACTCTCTGTCCGAGGTTATTGTCTTGTTGCAACAGGTGACTGAAACTGCTGGTTCCGGAGAACAAAGAGTCCTACAGAAGGAGATCCGAGCCCTGATGCAAAGGCAACAATTGGAACTCGCTGGTGGCGAGATTGGCAGCGTCAGAGTGAGTGATGCCTTCCCATTGCAATACCCCCATATGTGAAATGTTGGTATGGTGTCGGGCAGCCATAGGTCTTAGAGGGAAAGATTACCAGGCATTGGTAGAACCAGTATACTCCGAAAGTAGGCCCACTGTCCTGACAGCCAGAGGGGTGGTTGATGTCATAGAATCATAGAATCGTAGAGTTGGAAGGGACCTCCTGGGCCATCTGGTCCAACCCCCTGCTCAAAGCAGGATTCGCTAAATCATCCCAGTCAGATATCTGTCCAGCCTCTGTTTGAAGACTTCCATTGAAGGAGAACTCACCACTTCTCGTGGCAGCCTGTTCCACTCATTGATCGCTCTAACTGTCAAAAAGTTTTTTCTAATATCTAATCTGTGTCTCCTCCCATTCAGTTTCATCCCATTGCTTCTAGTCTTTCCTTGTGCAAATGAGAATAAAGTTGATCCTTCTACAATGTGACAGCCCTTTAGATATTTGTAGACAGCTATTAAGTCTCCTCTCAGTCTTCTCTTTTGCAAACTAAACATTCCCAAATCCTGCAACCTTTCCTCATAAGACAGGGTTTGCAGACCGGTCACCATTCTGGTCGCTCTTTTCTGAACTTGCTCCAGTTTGTTGATGTCTTTTTTAAAATGTGGTGCCCAAAACTGGACACAATATTCCAGATGAGGTCTGACCAAAGAGGAGTAGAGGGAAATAATGACTTCACGTGATCTAGACTGTATGCTTCTGTTAATACATCCTAGAATTGCATTTGCCTTTTTTGCTGCTGCATCACACTGTTGACTCATATTCAGTCTGTGATCTATTAGTATACCCAAGTCTTTTTCACATGTGCTGTCACTTAGCCCTATTCCTCCCATTCTATATATGCTTTTTCCATTTTTATTGCCCAGATGTAGTACTTTGCATTTCTCCCTGTTAAAAACCATTCTGTTAGTTGCTGCCCACTTCTCCAGTTTATTTAAATCTTTTTGAATCCTCTCTCTCTCTTCTCTAGTATTAGCTATCCCTCCTAGCTTTGTGTCATCAGCAAATTTAATCAGTTTACCCTCAATTCCTTCATCTAAATCGTTGATAAAGATGTTGAACAATACAGGGCCCAGGACAGAGCCCTGTGGTACCCCACTTGAGACATTCTTCCAACTGGATGTGCAGCCATTTACGACCACTCTTTGGGTCCGATCACTAAGCCAGTTATGAATCCACCTAACAGTTGCCTTGTCCATTCCATACTTAATCATTTTTTCAATAAGGATTGTATGAGAGACTTTGTCAAATGCTTTGCTGAAGTCAAGATATACTATATCTACAGCATTTCCTTGATCCAACCAATCAGTGATACCGTCATAGAAGGAAATTAAGTTAGTTTGACATGACTTATTAGTTACAAACCCATGCTGACTCTGTTTAATCACTTCATTCTTATCCAGGTATTGACATACATGTTGTTTAATAATTTGTTCAAAGATCTTTCCTGGTATAGAAGTCAGACTCACCGGCCTATAGTTACCTGGGTCCACCTTCTTCCCCTTTTTGAAGATAGGAACAACATTTGCTCTTCTCCAGTCTTCTGGCACTTCTTCTGTTCTCCAAGAATTTTCAAAGATTATAGAGAGGGGTTCAAAAATTTCTTCTGCTATCTCCTTCAGTACTCTGGGGTGTAATTCATCTGGACCTGGAGACTTGAATTCATTTAGGCTAGCTAAGTGTTTCCTCACTATCTTTCTGTTTATAGATATCCTGGATTCTTCTATTCCCTTAATAGGACAGTGAATAACAGTTGATGTTACATTTCCTTTCTGAGAGAAAACAGATGCAAAATAGGAATTTAAAAGTTCAGCCTTCTCAACATCCTGTCTTACCATTTCATCATTTTCATCCTGTAAAAATCCTATAGCATCTTTGACTTTTCTTTTACTTTTGACATATCCCCAAAATCCTTTATTATTGCTTTTGACATCTCTTGCAAGCCTCAATTCATTTTCAGCTTTAGATAATCTGATTTGTGCCCTGCAGGTTCTGCAGACAGCATTATATTCTTCAATGTCAAAAAAGGGAGAGTACCTGTACGTCTTCTGAATTGCGGGGAAGAGGAAGCCACAATACCTCCGTATGGCACAGTTGCTAAGCTGCTCACCGTTAACAACAACTCTTTGCAGGCAGCAGAACCTTTGGTCTCATCTGATTAGGTGGAGGACAATGGTTCTGTGAAACAGCCAGAGGAGTGGTGCCAGCAACTGCAGGTGGGAACTGACTCTACACCTTAATACCAGAAAAATGGGGTTTACAGAGTGACGCAAGAGTATGAGCGGGTATTCAGCAAACACCCACTAGAGTTTGGGCAGGCAAAAGGGGTCCAACATCATATCCCCACCGGAGACCATCCACCCATAAAAGAGAGGTACAGACCTATACCCCCAACACAGTACCAATGTGCTAAGAGTATGTTGAAAGAGATGAAGGAAGCTGGGGTCATTAGGGACAGTTGTAGCCCATGGGCAGCTCCAATAGTGTTTGTAAAGAAAAAGGATGGTACTATGAGAATGTGTGTTGATTAAAGGAAAATTAACAGTATCACACATAAAGATGCCTACCCATTGCCTAGAATTGAAGAGTCATTAGCTGCATTTAAAACTGCGTACTACTTTTCCACCTTGGATCTCACCAGTGGGTATTGGCAGGTTCCCGTGGCAGAGGCAGATAAAGAGAAAACCGCATTTACCACTCCAATGGGTCTCTGTGAGTTCAATTATATGCCATTTGGGCTCTGCACTGCTCCAGGGACATTTCAACGGCTGATGGAGTGCTGCCTGGGACACATGAACTTTGAAACGGTCCTGCTGTACCTGGATGATGTCATCATGTTCTCCAAAACCTATGAAGAGCATCTGGAACACTTGGCTGAAGTGTTTGAAGCTTTGTCCAATTTTGGCTTGAAGGTGAAGCCCTCCAAATGCCACCTCCTGAAGCCCAAGGTACAATACCTCGGTCATGTGGTCAGTGCAGAAGGTGTGGCACCAGATCCGGACAAGATCACAGTCATCCGGGACTGGCCGAAGCCCAGCAACCTCCATGAGGTACGCCAATTCCTTGGACTGGTAGGCTACTACCGAAGATTCATCAAGGGCTTTACTGAAATAGCTACCCCTATGCAAAACCTTTTGGTGGGACAGTCCAAGAAGAACAAGCAGAAAAATTCCACCATTGAATGGACTGAAGAGTTGGAGAGGTCCTTCACCCGATTGAAAATGGCTCTCTCAATTTAAGAAGTGTTGGCCTACCCAGACTATGAGAAGCACTTTGTGCTGTACACAGATGCCAGCAATGTGGGACTAGGAGCGGTACTGTCTCAGGTACAGAATGGAAGAGAAAGAGTGATCTCCTACGCCAGCAGGAAGTTGCATCCCACCGAAAGGAACCCTGATAACTACAGTTCTTTCAAGTTGGAGTTCCTTGCTATAGTCTGGGCTGTCACCGAAAGATTCAAGCACTACCTAGCCTCTGCCAAGTTTAAAATCTTCACGGATAACAATCCGTTGACCCACTTGGATACTGCAATGCTAGGTGCCCTGGAGCAGCGATGGATGGCTCGGCTGTCCAATTATGAGTTCACTATCAAGTGCCGGACAGGGCACAAGAATGCCAATGCTGATGCGCTGTCCAGGATGCTGAACCTACCAGATGCAGGAGAAGACCCTGAGGCTCTGGAGGAGATCGAATTGCCTCCCTTCCACAGGCCACTGGTGGCCCAACGTGCTCAAGGAGTGAGAGATAGACGGTCTGGCTTGAAGGAGGTCACCCTGAATCCTTTGCCCCATCATGACTGGGCAGAAATGCAAGATAGTGACCCAGCAGTCCGCCTGGTGAAAGAGCTGTTGATACGAGCTGACTCACATCCGGAGTCGGATGCTCCTATAGAAACCCAGCAGCTGTGGAAGGAGAGAGGCCAGCTGTTTATCTACGAAGGGAAGCTGTGTCGGAAGAGTATTAATGCCCGCACACATGAGCTGGTCTGGCAGGTAATAGTCCCGAAGAGAGGCATCAATGGTCCTGGAAGCATACCACCAAGGAGCGGGACACTTCGGATGGAAGAAGTTGGAAGCATTGCTCCGAGAGAGGTTCTACTGGGCTGGTATGAGGAAAGCCATTGAGAGGTGGTGCCGGGAGTGTGGACGATGTAACCTGCGCAGAAAGGATCGAGACAGCCAGAGAGCTCCCCTGCAACCAATCATCACCAAACAGCCCCTCGAGTTGGTAGCCCTGGACCATGTGAAGCTGGTTCCAAGCCGGTCGGGCTACAGCTATGCTCTCACCATTGTGAACAACTACTCAAGATTCCTGGTAGTTGTACCCGTCAAAGATCTCACGGTCAAGACAGCGGCCAGAGCCTTCCAACAGCACTTCTGTAGGCCACATGGGTATCCTGAAAGAGTACTCACAGATCAAGGTCCAGCTTTCGAGGCAGAAGTGTTCCATGAGTTCTGCAACTTGTATGGTTGTAAGTAGAGTTGAGCGATACCGTCCGATACTTCAAAGTATCGGATCGGAATGGATCGGCCGATCTTAAAAAAAAGTATCGTTATCGCCGATTCCGATACCGGAAGTCCCATTCAAGTCTATGGGACTTCCGGTATCGGAATAAGAAAAATCCTGTTTTTCCCTTGTACAGCCTCTCTGGGGTCTGTACGGGCCTTTCGGGGGGCTGTGCCGGCCTGCCAGGGGGTCTGTGCAGGCTCCGGGGGGCTGTGCCGGCCTGCCGGGGGGCTGTGCAGGCTCCGGTGGTCTGTGCCGGCCTGCCGGGGGGCTGTGCAGGCTCCGGTGGGCTGTGCCGGCCTGCCGGGGGGCTGTGCAGGCTTCGGGGGTCTGTGCAGGCATCGTCCGATGGGACTACAAGTCCCATCGGGCGATGCCTGCTACCATGACAGTGATTGACACATTAGCCAATGATGGGACAGTAGTAGTCCCATCATCCGGCTAATGTGTTGAATGTAAAAAAAAAAAAAAAAAAATTACATGCTACATACATACAACATGCATACTACATACATGCTACATTCATACTACATATATACTACATGCAACATACATACTACATATATACTACATGCAACATGCATACTACATATATACTACATGCTACATACATACTACATATATGCTACATACATACTACATATATACTACATGCATGCTACATACATACTACATACATACTACATATATGCTACATACATACTACATGCATGCTATATACATACTACATGCTACATACATACCACATATATACTACATACATACTACATGCATGCTACATGCTACATACATACCACATACATACCACATACATACTACATACATACTACATGCTACATACATACTACATATATACTACATGCAACATACATACTACATATATACTACATGCATGCAACATGCATACTACATATATACTATATGCTACATACATACTACATATATGCTACATACATACTACATATATACTACATGCATGCTACATACATACTGCATGCTACATACATACTACATACAATACATTCATACAATACATACATAGACATACAGTACATATAACATAGAGTAACATACTTACCAATACTTGTCACATTGTTCCCCGAAGCCATTGTCTTTTACGGAATAAATATTAACATAACAAACCACAAAAATACTCACCCACGATCCGAAGCAGTCCACGAGTGTGTCCCACGACGATCTTGGGTAGAGAACTGCAGCATCAGCTGTTGCTGCCGTTCTCTACGGGCTGCAGGAATCCAATGACGGAAGGTAGGTATCCTTCCGCACTGTATTCCTCCGCCACTTAAAAAAAAAAAAGTCCCTAGTCTCACTTTATGCCATTTCCCACACAGCAATGGCATAAAGTGAGACTAGGGACTTTTTTTTTTTTAAGTGGCGGCGGAATACAGTGCGGAAGGATACCTACCTTCCGTCATTGGATTCCTGCAGCCCGTAGAGAACGGCAGCAACAGCTGATGCTGCAGTTCTCTACCCAAGATCGTCGTGGGACACACTCGTGGACTGCTTCGGATCGTGGGTGAGTATTTTTGTGGTTTGTTATGTTAATATTTATTCCGTAAAAGACAATGGCTTCGGGGAACAATGTGACAAGTATTGGTAAGTATGTTACTCTATGTTATATGTACTGTATGTCTATGTATGTATTGTATTAATGTATTGTATGTAGTATGTATGTAGTATATATGTGGTATGTATGTAGCATGTAGTATGTATGTAGTATGTATGTAGCATGCATGTAGCATGCAGTATGTATGTAGCATGCATGTAGTATATATGTAGTATGTATGTAGCATGTAGTATGTATGTAGTATGTATGTAGCATGCATGTAGCATGCAGTATGTATGTAGCATGCATGTAGTATATATGTAGTATGTATGTAGCATGTAGTATGTATGTAGTATGTATGTAGTATGTATGTAGTATGTATGTAGCATGCATGTAGTATATATGTAGTATGTATGTGGTATGTATGTAGCATGCATGTAGTATATCTGTAGTATGTATGTGGTATGTATGTAGCATGCATGTAGTATGTATGTAGTATGTATGTAGTATGTATGTAGTATGTATGTAGCATGCAGTATGTATGTAGCATGTATGTAGCATGTATGTAGTATGTATGTAGTATATATGTAGTATGTATGTAGCATGTAGTATGTATGTAGCATGCATGTAGTATATATGTAGTATGTATGTAGCATGTAGTATGTATGTAGTATGTATGTAGTATGTATGTAGCATGTAGTATGTATGTAGTATATATGTGTTTTATATGTAGTATGTATGTAGTATATATGTGGTATGTATGTAGCATGTAGTATGTATGTAGTATGTATGTAGCATGCATGTAGCATGCAGTATGTATGTAGCATGCATGTAGTATATATGTAGTATGTATGTAGCATGTAGTATGTATGTAGTATGTATGTAGCATGCATGTAGCATGCAGTATGTATGTAGCATGCATGTAGTATATATGTAGTATGTATGTAGCATGTAGTATGTATGTAGTATGTATGTAGTATGTATGTAGTATGTATGTAGCATGCATGTAGTATATATGTAGTATGTATGTGGTATGTATGTAGCATGCATGTAGTATATATGTAGTATGTATGTGGTATGTATGTAGCATGCATGTAGTATGTATGTAGTATGTATGTAGTATGTATGTAGCATGCAGTATGTATGTAGCATGTATGTAGCATGTATGTAGTATGTATGTAGTATATATGTAGTATGTATGTAGCATGTAGTATGTATGTAGCATGCATGTAGTATATATGTAGTATGTATGTAGCATGTAGTATGTATGTAGTATGTATGTAGCATGTAGTATGTATGTAGTATATATGTGTTATGTATGTAGTATGTATGTAGTATGTATGTGGTATATATGTGGTATGTATGTGGTATGTATGTAGTATGTATGTAGTATGTATGTAGCATGTAGTATGTATGTAGCATGCATGTAGTATGTATGTTGTATGTATGTAGTATTTTTTTTTTTTTTTAACATTTAACACATTAGCCAGGTGATGGGACTACTACTGTCCCATCATTGGCTAATGTGTCAATCACTGTCATGGTAGCAGGCATCGCCAGATGGGACTTGTAGTCCCATCGGACGATGCTTGCACAGACCCCCGGACATCAGCACAGCCCCCCGGCAGGCCGGCACAGCCCCCCGGCAGGCCGGCACAGACCCCCACAGGGTGCACAGACCACCGGCAGGCCGGCACAGCCCCCCGGCAGGCCGGTACAGACCCCCACAGGGTGCACAGACCACCGGCAGGCCGGCACAGCCCCCCGGCAGGCCGGTACAGACCCCGGGCAGTCCACACAGCCCCCCGGCAGGCCGGCACAGCCCCCCGGCAAGCCGGCAGAGACCCCCGGAAGGCCCGAAATGACGGCGCATCATGATGCGCACACACCGCGCATCATGATGACGTCAGGCTGTCAATCAACTTTGAACTTCCGATTCCGATGCCGACTTCCGATATTGAAAAAATATCGGAAGTCGGTATCGGAATTCCGATACAGCAAGTATCGGCCGATACCCGATACTTGCGGTATCGGAATGCTCAACACTAGTTGTAAGAAGATCCGGACAACACCTTGCGAATTGGACTAGAATTAATGATTCTATAGTGGTACCAGTGTTGTTATTCCCTCAAGTGGAAGCATAGGAGGACGTGACTCGAGAAGATCAGAAGAATCAGGTAGCAGAAGCCACACGAGCAGTGGAGCCAGAGAACCCTTGCCCTGCCAGTGGTGAACCGTTGTACCCCTGGAGAGTCCAAGAGTCACTAGACAAACACATATCCCTGTGCCATGTAGAATCCCTAGTAGTGTACCCAGTACCTCACACACTACAGCACCAGTGTTACGTAGATCCACTGGTACCACACAGGGTGTACTACCAGTTAGGTTCCGCATCTAAAGTAAATGTGAATGATGAAAGTGTTGAAATGTAAATATGTAACTGTTATCAAGTTTTTGTGCCTACAGGTAACCTGTAAGAGTTCCCTTTGACTTTTATGGACACTGAACCACAGGACTTGTGCTTGTGTGTGATCAAAAACTTTATTTACAAATAATTTACCATTTGACCAGGAATGGACCATGGACATTGATGCTGAACTTACCATCATAGGACCATTTTTGGAAACACTTGTTTTTTGTGCATTTTTCCTTTTTCAAATCTTGTACAAATATTGTTGTTCAAATGTTTATATGTTGTTTTTCATGTTTTCTTTTGTTCAGCCTAGGAGTGCTGACTTTCACTAGGGGGGAATGTGGCGCCCCCAGGAGTACGGTCGCCACACTGGCTATGCCTTCCTCCCGGGGAGGGTAATGCCAGGCTTGGAGGCAATGATGGGACTCTCTCACAGTCAATCCATGCATACAACTCAGTTCCCCTCCTAACCAGCAGGGGGAGCTCTGACCCAGGATGGAGGGAAGGAGTGATCCCTGAGGGCCAGGAGGAAGGAGAGTCAGTTAGTCTGCGGAGGGTGAAGTGTGCAGATGGGGAATGCGAAGCTGGAGGTTGAGCTGCAGCGGGCGAGCTCCCTCAGCTTGAGAGCACACAGAACTGGAGTCAGGTCTCCACGGAGGTACGGGTACTAACGGCCCTGCCACAGATACCCGAGGAGTAGGAGGCTGTAGATGCCCTGCTCCCCTAGAAGACTTGAGGCACAACAGAAAAACGGATAGAGAGCTGGGGATTCGGAGAGTGAGAGGAGTCCCAGAGAGAGAGGCTACAGCTGTCTGCCATGCAAGTGGAAGTATAGGAACATTTGACAGGAGGAACTTCAGAGTAACTAAGGACTGGAGGGCTTCACACACACAGCGCTATTAGGGAGACTGCACAGCCCATCTGAGAGAGAGAATCCCTGAGTTGCTTCCAGGCTAGCCTGCTCCAACACCATCTGTGATCAGGACCCTGGACTGCAGTTACCAAGTAAAGGTACAGAAACTGCACCCTACTGTGTTGTGTCTGCTTCCTAACCTGTCGGCACTGCTACATCCCTGTGCCCATCACTTATACACTGCCCTGGGGTTACAGCTTCACCTGTGGGGAGCTACACCATCTAAGCTGCGACACACCATCAGCCCCAGGGGATCTGCACGCAGCATTGGCTAACACCTCACTTGCCAAATACCACGGGTTGGGTCACGAACTTTATATTACAACCAAACACCACCACCATTGATCTTAGGGCCCAGGGCCACGGACCAGGTCACCGCTGCTGTGACACATCATCCCCATGACACCGGCCCAGTACCGAGTACCCCACAGCTCTGGGTGAAGCGAGGGCCACTCACAGTGATCTTTCCTGCCTCACTAGAAGGGCTTGTGCCCTATGTTACAGTGTGTTAATGGTAATAAAATGTATTGGGAGCATGTATATGACATGGGGGCACCTGGTTAGGGGCTGCACGAGTGGGTCTGCTTTCACACTAGCGTTTTGGTACGGTGCGTTGTGATGTGTAGCAATCCTGATGCTTCCTGATCCGGATTACATCCCTATACTAACATAGGGACGCACGTACCTGCGTTTGCATCAGGATCATAACTGAAGAAGGTCACATTGACCGAAACGTCTTTTTTCGTGTACTACAATAAACCTCATTGCAAATACCTTTACGTTGAGTGCTAGGTTTATATTTGTTGCTTTAACGGTTTGGGAACCTAACCTTAGCACCATCTTGAGTTGTGCTCATGGTGTTCTTTCTATACATGTTAAGACTACAACCGAGTAGCAGGGGCCTGATCACAAGAGCTGACAATCTGAGGAAACAGCAATGCGGAATAACAGTCTACACTGCGTCACTAGATCCTTATACAGTTGCATAATGAGGCCTCACTGTACTAGAACGATGACTGTGGAAAATGGATTTCTATTTACAAAAAGAGCCGTTTAAAGAGCAGGCTCATTATGGTCAGAGGAGCCGAATGAGACGGACCACCAAAAAGAGCCGGACTTCCCATCACTATTCTGAAGCACTGATTACTCAGCTGAGGCTGCTTAAGAGGCAAGAGGGAGAGAATCAGGGCGGGAACATGAAAGCTGTAAACTCCATATTAACTGAGGGCAAAATAGCTGCAGCAGGACAGAAAGCAAAATGGCCTACGGAGAAAACTGAATTTCAAACAACATGTTAAAATAGACTGAGAACCTTACACTTGCATGAAAGACATTTTGTCCACTGTGAAATACTGGCTGTGCACCTTTCTTGACCCAGGGTACAAGGAGAAATTTCCTTCTCACATGTCGGAGGCAGACATGCCATTTTCAGTGCATGCATGCCAGAGCGCCATTGTGGAACACTTGCTGAAAAGATTACATTCAGGCAACACTGCTGGAAGAGGTACCAGCTCATTTCACATGCAAGGATTACAGGGGAGCGACATGCACACAAGGTGCAACTCAGGCATGGGGAAAATGTCCACCAACTTGTCCATTTTCATGACACTGTCACATCAGCAAGGGAAGGAGAAGGTGATCAAGATGGTGAAGGAGTAGTTAAGTAACCTTACCAGTGTCCTTCCTGATTCTTCAGTGCCCTTTAACTATTGGTTGTCCAAGCTGAACACTTGTCCCGACCTCTCCTTGTACGCCTTGGATGTGCTGACATGCCCTGCTGCAATGTCTGAGCGTGTTTTTAGTTAGTCTGGTGCAATCATAATGGATAGGCGCATATGCCTGTCAACTGAAAATGCCTCCACCTTTGTAACCCCTATGGATGACAGTAACCCATACGTAAATGCACCCCAAATGTTCTTTTTGTAAGTCTTAATGTCCATTCCTTATCATCCAAACCCATTTTGTTCTGAAAATCATGTCCTATTCCTCCTTCTTCTGCAACAAGTACTTAGTGGTCATATACATATGTATACCCTCTGTGAGTAATGTTTTTAAATTTGTAAACCTTTTTAACAATAATAATAATTTTATTTCTATAGCCCAACATATTCCGCAGCACTTTACATTTTAGAGGGGACTTGTACAGACAATAAAAGACATTACAGCATAACAATAATCACATAAATCAACAGATACCAAGAGGACTGAGGGCCCTGCTTACAAGTTTACAATCTATAAAGAAATGGGGAAGAAACAAAAGGTGCATGGTAACAATTGCTTTCATTGTTCTGACCAGCCATAATGTAATAAATCAGGTGTTCATGAAATGCTGCATGAATCGGTTATCAGCCAGAATATGCACAAGTACAGACAAATAAGGCTATTAAATGCATAAAGCATGTGAGAACAAGATATGAGGAACCTGGTTATGAAGAAAATTTTGAATGGGCTGTAACAAGGAGAACTAAACACAGTCTGTAGACACCCCAGCCCCATGTACATGCAATCTGGGATCGATTCAATCTTTCCCCCAAACAGAGTTACCTTCTCTTTCTCCTGGTCACAGCAGTTCAGACAATTAAGAATCCAGGGATGCAGCTGTATTCCAACAGAGAACAGTAACTTGTTTTATTGTACAGAGTTGAGGAATGGTCATTAAAGACAAATACAAGTGCCTCCCTGCTCTTTCCCTGATGTTTTCTGCAGTCGCACCCACAACGGCTGCAGCAGCCAAAGTTCACAGCAAAACTGCTGCTGGAATCTGGGTGCCTGAGACCCCTTCAGCAAAGACCCCCCACAATTCGGGGATCCTACTTTGCAGTCCTTTCATCCTTCAGCTCTTTAGTCCAGAGCAACAGACCTCTCCCACTTGGGGTGTCTGGCAGTGCTCTGCCTGTCTGCTCTGGTCAAAGTTCCCAGCAGTTCTGAGGAAGCTGTAGCTGCAAGTACAACCCACAACTATTAACTATTGCTATCTCTGCGCTAGCAACCTATATACATAGACACATGGCAGATTACAGCAGATCAAAGGAGAACACATTACAGCACATATACATAGGTGCAGAAACACCTTTATTACTTAATGTGCATGTGGTCATATGGCGGAAGGATGGGGTGCAACTAAGGGGACCTGCCATCTCCTTACACTCCCCCCTCCTTAAGCAGTGTTGCACAGTGGGCTGTATGGGGACCCTGCACTACCATGTACATGTTGGATAAGGACCCACTGGAGGAGAAGGAGTCCCCACTATTCTTCTGGCTCCACACTCCCTCCAGTGGTGGTCCTGCAGCTCCTTGAGCCTCTGCTCTGTAGACACCTCTGTGGTTGCCTGACTGCTACGAGGCACCGCTTCCTCCTGTGCAGCCGTAGAACTGCGGCCACAGCAGACAGCCATTCCACCTGCGGGGTCCCCTGTGGTGGACTGGTGTCAAAGGCAAAAGTCATTCTTATGGCAACAGCGTAGGGCCCTCGAGGTCCTTGCTCATTGATAAAGTCTACATAGTCCCCCTGTCGGAGGGAGCCACCGAAGATAAGAGACACGACATTTAAATATACCTTGGCCCCAGTTTTCAGTTGCTGCAGGAAGCTGAAGCCACTGCGCAGATCCAGGTACCTGACGAGGCCGCAGGTCATCCGTCCCGCTGCTGCTCCTTCATGCGGACGCTGTAGTTCCTTGAGGATGCGGCGCTCCCGCCGCCTTTTCTCCTGGATCACTTTGTGTTTCCACTTGGGTTCTGTAGACACATAGGTCTCTGCAGCTGCACGGGGCTCCTCCACACCTTCACCAAGTGTGTCGACCAGAGCGGGCGCGTCCCGAGGAAGTACCGTGGCATGCGCTGCTGAAGTTGACAACGAGGACTTACAGAACAGCTCCAGCGAGGATGGCTGGACAATGGGAAGCAGGTCACTTGCCGACGAGACAATAGGACAGTTGTTGTGAATTCGCTTTCTGGCCTATCTCTGGTTACTGCTGAATGTGGTGGAGCTGGTCAGGTTGACGGAGGGGTTGCGAGTTCACTTTCTGGGCTTCCTCTGGTGGTTACTGGAGGTAATGGAGCTGATCTGATTAACAGAGGCTTGCCACCTGATAATGAGGACGACGATTGGAGATCTGGGGTTTCAGACTGGATTTAAGACAGCCGACTCCCTCTATCCCTGCTGGTGATTTTTTCCTGCCTCCTGAAATCTTAGTTTTCAGCTCAGTCTCTGCATGCTCAGCTAAGCGTTCTTTTGCTATTCTGTTCACATTTGATCAGGTTTTGTTTATTTCAGTTTTGTGTGGGTCAGTCAGCTCCGGCTGGGGCTGTGCTGAATCACCATCCATATGTTACTTCTTGTGCCAGTTTGTTTTTGTCCCTTATTAGATTGGCCTCTTTTTGCTCTGCTTTCAGAATATACCAGAGTGCTAATATAGTGGGCGAAGTCGTGCGACTTCAGTATTTTTGCATCAGACGTGTTGGACCTTTTTGCAGGGTTTTTTGCGTGATTGCAGACAGTGTCTTTCCTTTCCTGTCCTGTCTAGTCAGTGTGGGCTCCATCATTTGCTCTGTCTATTTTCCTACCTGCGTTTGTGTTTTCATCTTGTCTCACTGACAATATATGTTTGGGGGCTATCTATTCCTTTGGGGTCTGCTCTAGGGCAGTTTTGATTTACCCTTTTTTACTTTAGGTTTAGTTAGCTCTCTGGCTATGCCGAGGCATCTAGGATCATCGCAGGCATGCTCCACGACTACTGATAGTTGTGTGGATAGGATCAGGGGTCTGCAATCCGCTTAGTTGCCAACATCTCTGGTTTTCTGTGGCTTAGCTTGGGCTTTCTCTCCTCCTCGGTGATCCAATCATAACAGACAGTCCTTTGGGGAGTTTTACTCACCGCCGCGCCTGACGTTAGCCAGCTGGCGTGGCTTCTGGGTCCAGTAATTGTGGCCGACACGATGCCTTGGAGGACCGCCTCCAGCTTCTCCTGTTCACCTGCTGGCTTCCGATGGGGTACTGCTACTCCTCATAGTCCTTGGCCTCCGCGGGTAGCAAAGGCGGCCATCAGGATAAAGGCTGCTCCTCTAGGTCTTCTGTCCACGTCCACCAGGCCTGCCTGCACCTGGACCTTGGATCGCCTCCAGTCTTGGTTGCCCATTCCACAGCGGTGTGACATGTTGTGTCTCCCTTGGTCAACAGATAATGGCGCCCCATCCAACGCCAGGTAATCTGTCTTTTCTGGGTTCCGCCCATTTGTTGGTGGAGGTCATTTTCTGTGGCTCCATCCATTTTTCCCGCTCAGACTGTAAGGGCGGCAGCTCCTCCTTCTCCCGCACTCATTTAAGGCAGGCATCCCTCACAATGGGGCGCTGCATTCTCTCTTCTGGTGCTAAATTCTCTGTATGACTCCCACGAAAGGCGGCAATTTCCCCATTTTTTGCACCAACGGCCGCCATCTTCTCCATAGCGAATGGCGCCATCTGTAAATCAGCAACATCCGCCATCTTTACTTCTTTTGCAGTGGTCCACTGCTCAACATCTCCATCATCCACCTGCAATGTTGTAATGGCAATCAACAAAGGACAAGTCCCAAATTCACAGTCATAAAATTCAGAATCGCTGTCAGCCGACAGCTCCATTTCTTCCAATTCAGGCAGCACATCACACATTTTAGATTCATAGGTCTTTAGGCTTCGGAGGTCCATCCTGCCGCCACTACACCAAGTGCACCAAGGGGTGCCGGGGTGGCAGTCAGGACCGAGCTCACCCACTAAACACAGACTGTAGACACCCCAGCCCCTTGTACATGCAATCTGGGATGGATTCAGTCTTTCCCCCAAACAGAGTTACCGTCTATTTCTCCTGGTCGCAGCAGTCCGGGCAATTAAGAGTCCAGGGATGCAGCTGTATTCCAACAGAAAACACTAACTTGTTTTATTGTACAGAGTTGAGGAATGGTCATGAAAGACAAATACAACACGGGCTTCCCTGCTCTTTCCGGATATTTGCTGCAGTCGCACCCACAACGGCCGCAGAAGCCAAAGTTCTCAGTAAAACCACTTCCTGGAATCTGGGCGCCTGAGACCCATTCAGCAAAGGCCCTCCAAAATCCTGGGGTCCTGTGTTGCAGTCCTTTTGTCCTTCAGTCCTTTAGCCCAGAGCAACAGACCTCTCCCACTTGGTGGGTCTGACAGTGCCCCATCTGTCTACATTTCTGCTCTGGTCATGAGGAAGCTGTAGTTTCCTTTTCAAGCACAGCCCACAACTATTAATTATTGCTGTCCCTGAGCTAGCAACAGTACATAGCAACATATATACATAGACACATGGCAGATTACAGCAGATCAAAGCAGAACACATTACAACACATATATAGGTACAGAAACACCTTCATTACTTAAAGTGCACAGTGGTGATATGGCGGAAGAAGGGGGTGCAAGTGAGTGGAACAGCCATCTCTTTACAGGGCAACACAGAAATAGTTAAATAAATGTGTTGAGGTGGTAGGCCAGTTTGAAGAAATGCGTTTTTAGGGCATGCTTAAACCTGTGGGTATTAGTGATTAATAAAATTATCTTGGGTAGTGCATTCCAAAGAATTGGCATAACACGTGAGAAGTCTTGGAGACGAGAGTGGGAAGTTCTGATTATTGAGGATGTTAATCTTAGGTCATTAGCAGCCTAACAGATAGGGTGGTAGACTGAAATGAGGGAAGAGGTGTAGGGTGGTGCTGAACCGTGGAGCGCTTTGTGTGTGAGAGTAGAGTTGAGCGAAACGGGTCGAAAAAATTCAAAAGTCGCCGACTTTTGGCAAAGTCGGGTTTCATGAAACGAAACCCGACCCTAGGATGAGGTCGGCCACGAGGTCGGCGACTTACGCGCCAAAGTCGCGTTTCAAAAGTTTGTTTTGCGCTCTTTTTCAGCCAATCAGGATCCACGGACACTGTGGGCAACGTGATGACATAGGCACGGGTCACCACCATCTTTCAGAAGGGCATGCAAGTGATTGGCTTGCTTTGGTGGGCGTCACAGGGGGTATAAAAGGGCGTGCACGCCGACCGCCATCTTACTTCTGCCGATCTTAGTATAGGGAGAGGTTGCTGCTGATTCTGTAGGGAGAGCGTTAGGCAGGGAAGAAGACAAAAGAACTGCTTCTGCTGCTAGCGATTTGGCCTGCACACCACACAAGTCACTGTGTGTGCAGTGCAAGGGGAGGCTATATTGTGGTGTATCAGTGGTGTTGGTTGTTGGGCTGACTTCTAAGGCTTCCTGACACGCTGGCATTGCTGTTTACCCACTGCTCCGCAAACTGCTTTTTTAAAAGCAATCCAATCTCCCTTATCCTCTAGTCACTTTTGTCACAGCTGTGCCATCGAGCGTGTCACATAGCGCTCAGATATCAGTGGGCCTCACACAATCTACAAGTGTCCAGTGTCCAAAAGTGTACGCAGAGATTCAAAATCTCCATTATCCTCTCGTCACTTTGGTCACAGGCAGCTGTGCCATCGAGCGTGTCACATAGCGCTCAGATATCAGTAGGCCTCACACAATCTACAAGTGTCCAGTGTCCAAAAGTGTACGCAGAGATTCAAAATCTCCATTATCCTCTCGTCACTTTGGTCACAGGCAGCTGTGCCATCGAGCGTGTCACATAGCGCTCAGATATCAGTGGGCCTCACACAATCTACAAGTGTCCAGTGTCCAAAAGTGTACGCAGAGATTCAAAATCTCCATTATCCTCTCGTCACTTTGGTCACAGGCAGCTGTGCCATCGAGCGTGTCACATAGCGCTCAGATATCAGTGGGCCTCACACAATCTACAAGTATCCAGTGTCCAAAAGTGTACGCAGAGAATCAAAATCTCCATTATCCTCTCGTCACTTTGGTCACAGGCAGCTGTGCCATCGAGCGTGTCACATAGCGCTCAGATATCAGTAGGCCTCACACAATCTACAAGTGTCCAGTGTCCAAAAGTGTACGCAGAGATTCAAAATCTCCATTATCCTCTCGTCACTTTGGTCACAGGCAGCTGTGCCATCGAGCGTGTCACATAGCGCTCAGATATCAGTAGGCCTCACACAATCTACAAGTGTCCAGTGTCCAAAAGTGTACGCAGAGATTCAAAATCTCCATTATCCTCTCGTCACTTTGGTCACAGGCAGCTGTGCCATCGAGCGTGTCACATAGCGCTCAGATATCAGTGGGCCTCACACAATCTACAAGTGTCCAGTGTCCAAAAGTGTACGCAGAGATTCAAAATCTCCATTATCCTCTCGTCACTTTGGTCACAGGCAGCTGTGCCATCGAGCGTGTCACATAGCGCTCAGATATCAGTGGGCCTCACACAATCTACAAGTGTCCAGTGTCCAAAAGTGTACGCAGAGAATCAAAATCTCCATTATCCTCTCGTCACTTTGGTCACAGGCAGCTGTGCCATCGAGCGTGTCACATAGCGCTCAGATATCAGTGGGCCTCACACAATCCACAAGTGTCCAGTGTCCAAAAGTGTACGCAGAGATTCAAAATCTCCATTATCCTCTCGTCACTTTGGTCACAGGCAGCTGTACCATCGAGCGTGTCACATAGCGCTCAGATATCAGTGGGCCTCACACAATCTACAAGTGTCCAGTGTCCAAAAGTGTACGCAGAGATTCAAAATCTCCATTATCCTCTCGTCACTTTGGTCACAGGCAGCTGTGCCATCGAGCGTGTCACATAGCGCTCAGATATCAGTGGGCCTCACACAATCTACAAGTGTCCAGTGTCCAAAAGTGTACGCAGAGATTCAAAATCTCCATTATCCTCTCGTCACTTTGGTCACAGGCAGCTGTGCCATCGAGCGTGTCACATAACGCTCAGATATCAGTGGGCCTCACACAATCTACAAGTGTCCAGTGTCCAAAAGTGTACGCAGAGAATCAAAATCTCCATTATCCTCTCGTCACTTTGGTCACAGGCAGCTGTGCCATCGAGCGTGTCACATAGCGCTCAGATATCAGTGGGCCTCACACAATCCACAAGTGTCCAGTGTCCAAAAGTGTACGCAGAGATTCAAAATCTCCATTATCCTCTCGTCACTTTGGTCACAGGCAGCTGTGCCATCGAGCGTGTCACATAGCGCTCAGATATCAGTGGGCCTCACACAATCTACAAGTGTCCAGTGTCCAAAAGTGTACGCAGAGATTCAAAATCTCCATTATGCTCTCGTCACTTTGGTCACAGGCAGCTGTGCCATCGAGCGTGTCACATAGCGCTCAGATATCAGTGGGCCTCACACAATCTACAAGTGTCCAGTGTCCAAAAGTGTACGCAGAGATTCAAAATCTCCATTATCCTCTCGTCACTTTGGTCACAGGCAGCCGTGCCATCGAGCGTGTCACATAGCGCTCAGATATCAGTGGGCCTCACACAATCTACAAGTGTCCAGTGTCCAAAAGTGTACGCAGAGAATCAAAATCTCCATTATCCTCTCGTCACTTTGGTCACAGGCAGCTGTGCCATCGAGCGTGTCACATAGCGCTCAGATATCAGTGGGCCTCACACAATCCACAAGTGTCCAGTGTCCAAAAGTGTACGCAGAGATTCAAAATCTCCATTATCCTCTCGTCACTTTGGTCACAGGCAGCTGTGCCATCGAGCGTGTCACATAGCGCTCAGATATCAGTGGGCCTCACACAATCTACAAGTGTCCAGTGTCCAAAAGTGTACGCAGAGATTCAAAATCTCCATTATCCTCTCGTCACTTTGGTCACAGGCAGCTGTGCCATCGAGCGTGTCACATAGCGCTCAGATATCAGTGGGCCTCACACAATCCACAAGTGTCCAGTGTCCAAAAGTGTACGCAGAGATTCAAAATCTCCATTATCCTCTCGTCACTTTGGTCACAGGCAGCTGTGCCATCGAGCGTGTCACATAGCGCTCAGATATCAGTGGGCCTCACACAATCTACAAGTTTCCAGTGTCCAAAAGTGTACGCAGAGATTCAAAATCTCCATTATCCTCTCGTCACTTTGGTCACAGGCAGCTGTGCCATCGAGCGTGTCACATAGCGCTCAGATATCAGTGGGCCTCACACAATCTACAAGTGTCCAGTGTCCAAAAGTGTACGCAGAGAATCAAAATCTCCATTATCCTCTCGTCACTTTGGTCACAGGCAGCTGTGCCATCGAGCGTGTCACATAGCGCTCAGATATCAGTGGGCCTCACACAATCCACAAGTGTCCAGTGTCCAAAAGTGTACGCAGAGATTCAAAATCTCCATTATCCTCTCGTCACTTTGGTCACAGGCAGCTGTGCCATCGAGCGTGTCACATAGCGCTCAGATATCAGTGGGCCTCACACAATCTACAAGTGTCCAGTGTCCAAAAGTGTAAGCAGAGATTCAAAATCTCCATTATCCTCTCGTCACTTTGGTCACAGGCAGCTGTGCCATCGAGCGTGTCACATAGCGCTCAGATATCAGTGGGCCTCACACAATCTACAAGTGTCCAGTGTCCAAAAGTGTACGCAGAGATTCAAAATCTCCATTATCCTCTCGTCACTTTGGTCACAGGCAGCTGTGCCATCGAGCGTGTCACATAGCGCTCAGATATCAGTAGGCCTCACACAATCTACAAGTGTCCAGTGTCCAAAAGTGTACGCAGAGATTCAAAATCTCCATTATCCTCTCGTCACTTTGGTCACAGGCAGCTGTGCCATCAAGCGTGTCACATAGCGCTCAGATATCAGTAGGCCTCACACAATCTACAAGTGTCCAGTGTCCAAAAGTGTACGCAGAGATTCAAAATCTCCATTATCCTCTCGTCACTTTGGTCACAGGCAGCTGTGCCATCGAGCGTGTCACATAGCGCTCAGATATCAGTGGGCCTCACACAATCTACAAGTGTCCAGTGTCCAAAAGTGTACGCAGAGATTCAAAATCTCCATTATCCTCTCGTCACTTTGGTCACAGGCAGCTGTGCCATCGAGCGTGTCACATAGCGCTCAGATATCAGTGGGCCTCACACAATCTACAAGTGTCCAGTGTCCAAAAGTGTACGCAGAGAATCAAAATCTCCATTATCCTCTCGTCACTTTGGTCACAGGCAGCTGTGCCATCGAGCGTGTCACATAGCGCTCAGATATCAGTGGGCCTCACACAATCTACAAGTGTCCAGTGTCCAAAAGTGTACGCAGAGAATCAAAATCTCCATTATCCTCTCGTCACTTTGGTCACAGGCAGCTGTGCCATCGAGCGTGTCACATAGCGCTCAGAT
Source organism: Dendrobates tinctorius (assembly GCF_039654945.1). Taxonomy (NCBI): domain Eukaryota; kingdom Metazoa; phylum Chordata; class Amphibia; order Anura; family Dendrobatidae; genus Dendrobates; species Dendrobates tinctorius. The sequence goes on from NW_027361908.1 coordinate 12,007,277, forward strand.
ATCAGTAGGCCTCACACAATCTACAAGTGTCCAGTGTCCAAAAGTGTACGCAGAGATTCAAAATCTCCATTATCCTCTCGTCACTTTGGTCACAGGCAGCTGTGCCATCGAGCGTGTCACATAGCGCTCAGATATCAGTAGGCCTCACACAATCTACAAGTGTCCAGTGTCCAAACGTGTACGCAGAGATTCAAAATCTCCATTATCCTCTCGTCACTTTGGTCACAGGCAGCTGTGCCATCGAGCGTGTCACATAGCGGTCAGATATCAGTAGGCCTCATACAATCTACAAGTGTCCAGTGTCCAAAAGTGTACACAGAGATTCAAAATCTCCATTATCCTCTCGTCACTTTGGTCACAGGCAGCTGTGCCATCGAGCGTGTCACATAGCGCTCAGATATCAGTGGGCCTCACACAATCCAAAAGTGTCCACTGTCCACAAGTGTGTGTGCAGAAATTCTAAATCTCCCCTGTCCTATAGACACCTTTTACCTTGTTTTACATTACTATATAGTTTGTTGGATTTTGTCTACATTTCTACCAAAAATGAGGAAGGCTGGTGGAAGAGGCCGTGGAATTGGGCGGGGGTTGGCAGCTGGTAATGATGGTGTTGGTGGTGGATCTGATGGTAGTGGCAAGAGCAAAATAGGACTGAATGCAGGAGGTGCTGACCCTGCGTCATCGTCTGGCTACATAAGGCCTCGAACGCTTAGTTTTCTAGGAGTTGGCAAACCGCTTTTAAAGCCAGAGCATCAGGAAAAAGTTTTGTCTTACATTGCTGACTCAGCCTCCAGCTCTATCGCCTCCTCTTCTTCAGTTGTAAAAAGTAAAAGCACTGAGTCGTCATTGGAGGCTCATGTTCATGAACCACACATTTCCTTGTGTCCTTCACCCCAACCAAGATTGAAGGATGACGCAGGCCATCCTACTGATTACTCCATGGAGCTGTTTTCACATACCATGCCTGGATTATCAAGTCAAATGGTGAATTACCCAGGCCAAGATGAATCTGACATGGAGTGCACTGATGCACAGCCGCTGATGGATGATTCTGCTGGTACATTCACTCAGAGCACTACATTGTCCTCGCAGTGTACAGAGCCAGATTTTGACCCTGATAAGACTCAGGTGCCCCTTCCCGCACACTATACCACCATACACGGTGACACAGAGAAAGGTGCACATGACATAGAAGAGGAGGTGATGGATGACCCAGTTGTTGACCCAGATTGGCATCCATTGGGGGAAGAGGGTGCTGCTTCCAATAGCTCAGATGAGGAGCATCCACAGCAGACATCGACATCGCAACAACTGTTATCTGGCAGGCCCGGAGCACTCCAAAGACAGGTTCCAAACATCAAAAGAGTTGCTGGACAGCTTGTCCAGAGGGTCAAAAGATCACAGCGTGCTAGGCCGCAAAATGTCTGCCAAAGTAGGAAGAGTGCAGTGTGGCACTTTTTTGAACAAAATCCTCATGATCAGGCCAAGGTTATCTGTAAGAAGTGCGCAAAGACCTTTAGCCGAGGGAAAAATCTGAAAAATTTGAATACCAGTTGCATGCTTAGACATTTAACCAGCATGCACTTGCAAGCGTGGACACAACACCAAACCTCAAGTGCCACATGTGCAACTGATCACAACGAAGGTAGTCAGCAACGCTACATTGTTTCCCCCACTGTAAGCCCACCGGTTAGCACAGCAGCAAATGTTGAGGTGTCGTTGCAAGGCCACAGCAGTCAGGGAATCCCACTGTTATATCAACGAAAGACTGATTCTAGGCCATCAGAAAGAACACCAACTCCATCACCATCATCAACCCCCTCTCAGTCCGCCCTGTCCACCGCTACTTCCACCATATGCAGCTCTCAAGTCCAGCTCACCCTCCCAGACACTATGAGTAGGTCAAGAAAGTACTCAGTCTCTCATCCGCGTACACTGGGTTTGAACGCCCACATTGCCAAACTAATCTCGTTTGAGATGATGCCCTTTCGGTTGGTGGAAAGCACAGCTTTCTGCGAACTCATGGCCTATGCAGTACCACGCTATGACCTACCCAGTCGCCACTTCTTCTCTCGCAAAGCCATCCCAGCCCTCCACCATCATGTGAAAGACCGCATTGTCCATGCACTCAAGCAGTCAGTGAGCGGAAAGGTGCACCTCACAACTGATGCATGGTCCAGTCGGCATGGCCAGGGCCGTTACGTGTCCATCACTGCGCACTGGGTTAATGTGGTGGATGCAGGGTCCACAGGGGACAGCGGTGGTGGGACAGTGCTGCCTAGCCCACGGTATAGGAAACAGTTGGCTGTAGGCGTTCGACCCTCCTCCTCCTCCTCCTCCTCCAGAAGCGAAAGCTCATCCACAGAGCGCAGTCGTACGAGCACTCCATCTGTAGCTGCCACTGTTGCACACGAGGTGTCCCCCTATCGAGCAGCTAGTGGAAAGCGTCAGCAGGCTGTGTTGCAGATGATGTGTTTGGGCGACAGACACACCGCCGAGGTGCTGGCCGAGTACTTGAAGCGACAAAATGAGTCATGGCTGGGCAGTGTACATCTTGAGGCAGGCAAGGTAGTTAGTGATAACGGCCGTAATTTTGTGGCAGCCATAGCCCTTTCAAAACTCAGCCACATACCTTGCTTGGCTCACACATTGAACCTGGTGGTGCAGTGCTTCCTCAAAAATTATCCGGAGTTAACAGCCCTGCTCCAGAAGGTGCGAAGACTGTGCGCGCACATCCGCCGGTCGCCTGTACACTCCGTTCGTATGCAGAAGCTGCAGCGATTGCTCCACCTTCCCAACCACCGCCTCATTATCGACATTGCAACAAGGTGGAACTCCACCCTGCACATGGTGGAGCGGCTGTGCGAGCAGAGGCAGGCCATAATGCATTTGTGGGAGGATACACGGCCAGGCACTTTGAGAGCAGACATGGAGTTGACAGGCGTGCAGTGGTCGAAGCTGAAAGACCTTTGTAAAGTCCTTCAGTGTTTTGAGGAATGCACATGGCTGGTAAGCGCAGACGACGCCATCCTAAGCATGAGCATCCCACTTATGCGTCTGCTCATGCAAACTTTGACGCACCTTAAGGAGCAGGCGTCTGCAGCCAATGTTGATGAGGAGGAAGAGGAGGAGGGAATCCTTGATGACATTCAGCCATTGTCTGCTCAGGGACCTCTCCTGGACGAAGTGGAGGAAGAAGAGGAGGAGGAGGAGGAGGATGATGGGGATGATTACTTAGGGGAGGAGGATGCATCTCGTGGGGCAAGTGAAAATGTTGGCGTGGCAAGGTCTGGTACAGGGTTTGTGCGTGACTGGAGGGATGTGGATTTGCCAGAAAGTGCTCCTCCACCCAGCACTCGCAGTGCATCATTGACACCGGGAACATTGGCCCACATGTCAGATTATGCCTTGCGGATCCTAAAAAGGGACCCCCGCATTGCCAAAATGATGAACGATGACGACTACTGGTTGGCCAGCATCCTGGATCCACGCTATAAAGGCAAATTACAAAACATCATGCCACAGGAGAACCTTGACCTAATATTGGCTAATAAACAAGCAACTCTGGTAAATCGGTTGCTTGAGGCATTCCCAGCACACAGCAGCGGTGATGGTTCTCACATGAGCCGTACGGGCCGGGGGCAGCTTGGTAGAGGTGTTCGTGGTGCACACAGCAGAAGTGGCGTTGGAGACAGGGGTTTCATGACAATGTTGTGGACTGATTTTTCAAATACCGCTCACACAACTGGTAATACTGCATCGATGGAAAGTGACAGGAGACAGCAGTTGTCAACTATGGTTACAAACTACTTTTCCTCCCATATCGATGTTCTCCCACACAGGTCATTCCCCTTTGACTATTGGGCCGCTAAACTGGACACCTGGCCTGAATTGGCCCAATATGCCTTACAGGAGCTCGCTTGCCCAGCTGCAAGTGTGCTATCGGAAAGAGTCTTCAGTGCAGCTGGATCAATCCTGACAGAAAAAAGGACCCGTCTGTCAACCCAAAATGTGGATGATCTAACCTTCATTAAAATGAACCACGCATGGGTTTCCAAGGATTTTGTCCCACCTTCCCCTGTTGACACATAGGGTGACAGAAAAATGGCTTGCTTTGGTCCACCTCTTCCTGGTACTTCACCTATTTCGCCTTTTGCATCAGCTGAATGTCCAACATCAACATATGCCACTTTCTAAAACTCCCTAACTGTGCTGCCTCCCCCCCCATGGCCGGGGTCACCACCTACCGCACGACACCGTGCGAGTGCCGTTGCCCTGGACAGATGGGTAGGCCGACTCTTGGGCGCGGGCACTGGCACAGGGTCCCTCATAGTGCAATCAAGTGTCTCTGACGGCGGTGGTGCACACCTGCCGTCAGACACACCGCTGTACTATGAGGGGCCCAGTGCCAGTACCGACGCCCACGAGTGGGCCCCCCTTGCTTGGGCAGGGCCCCAGCATTTGCAATCTTTACCTCTCCCTGCTCCTCCTCTGTGTAATCTGGGCCGTCAAATCCATACTGTGCCTGACACGTCTGAGCCTTCCTCCTGAGACATATATTTAGAATGTGTACGCTATCCATACATGTTATCCGGGGATACGGTACCCTTTCTAACCTTTGTGCAATGACGTGCAATCCATACTGGGCCTAACACCGTCTGAGCCTGCCTCATGCTGTATAGACATATATTTTGAATGTGTACGCTATCCATACATGTTATCCGGGGATATGGTACCCTTTCTAACCTTTGTGCAATGACGTGCAATCCATACTGGGCCTAACACTGTCTGAGCCTGCCTCATGCTGTATAGACATATATTTTGAATGTGTACGCTATCCATACATGTTATCCGGGGATACGGTACCCTTTCTAACCTTTGTGCAATGACGTGCAATCCATACTGGGCCTAACACCGTCTGAGCCTGCCTCATGCTGTATAGACATATATTTTGAATGTGTACGCTATCCATACATGTTATCCGGGGATACGGTACCCTTTCTAACCTTTGTGCAATGACGTGCAATCCATACTTGGCCTAACACTGTCTGAGCCTGCCTCATGCTGTATAGACATATATTTTGAATGTGTACGCTATCCATACATGTTATCCGGGGATACGGTACCCTTTCTAACCTTTGTGCAATGACGTGCAATCCATACTGGGCCTAACACCGTCTGAGCCTGCCTCATGCTGTATAGACATATATTTTGAATGTGTACGCTATCCATACATGTTATCCGGGGATACGGTACCCTTTCTAACCTTTGTGCAATGACGTGCAATCCATACTGGGCCTAACACCGTCTGAGCCTGCCTCATGCTGTATAGACATATATTTTGAATGTGTACGCTATCCATACATGTTATCCGGGGATACGGTACCCTTTCTAACCTTTGTGCAATGACGTGCAATCCATACTGGGCCTAACACCGTCTGAGCCTGCCTCATGCTGTATAGACATATATTTTGAATGTGTACGCTATCCATACATGTTATCCGGGGATACGGTACCCTTTCTAACCTTTGTGCAATGACGTGCAATCCATACTGGGCCTAACACCGTCTGAGCCTGCCTCATGCTGTATAGACATATATTTTGAATGTGTACGCTATCCATACATGTTATCCGGGGATACGGTACCCTTTCTAACCTTTGTGCAATGACGTGCAATCCATACTGGGCCTAACACCGTCTGAGCCTGCCTCATGCTGTATAGACATATATTTTGAATGTGTACGCTATCCATACATGTTATCCGGGGATACGGTACCCTTTCTAACCTTTGTGCAATGACGTGCAATCCATACTGGGCCTAACACCGTCTGAGCCTGCCTCATGCTGTATAGACATATATTTTGAATGTGTACGCTATCCATACATGTTATCCGGGGATACGGTACCCTTTCTAACCTTTGTGCAATGACGTGCAATCCATACTGGGCCTAACACCGTCTGAGCCTGCCTCATGCTGTATAGACATATATTTTGAATGTGTACGCTATCCATACATGTTATCCGGGGATACGGTACCCTTTCTAACCTTTGTGCAATGACGTGCAATCCATACTGGGCCTAACACCGTCTGAGCCTGCCTCATGCTGTATAGACATATATTTTGAATGTGTACGCTATCCATAAATGTTATCCGGGGATATGGTACCCTTTCTAACCTTTGGGCAATGACGTGCAATCCATACTGGGCCTAACACTGTCTGAGCCTGCCTCATGCTGTATAGACATATATTTTGAATGTGTACGCTATCCATACATGTTATCCGGGGATACGGTACCCTTTCTAACCTTTGTGCAATGACGTGCAATCCATACTGGGCCTAACACCGTCTGAGCCTGCCTCATGCTGTATAGACATATATTTTGAATGTGTACTCTATCCATACATGTTATCCGGGGATACGGTACCCTTTCTAACCTTTGTGCAATGACGTGCAATCCATACTGCGCCTAACACCGTCTGAGCCTGCCTCATGCTGTATAGACATATATTTTGAATGTGTACGCTATCCATACATGTTATCCGGGGATACGGTACCCTTTCTAACCTTTGTGCAATGACGTGCAATCCATACTGGGCCTAACACCGTCTGAGCCTGCCTCATGCTGTATAGACATATATTTTGAATGTGTACGCTATCCATAAATGTTATCCGGGGATATGGTACCCTTTCTAACCTTTGTGCAATGACGTGCAATCCATACTGGGCCTAACACTGTCTGAGCCTGCCTCATGCTGTATAGACATATATTTTGAATGTGTACGCTATCCATACATGTTATCCGGGGATACGGTACCCTTTCTAACCTTTGTGCAATGACGTGCAATCCATACTGGGCCTAACACCGTCTGAGCCTGCCTCATGCTGTATAGACATATATTTTGAATGTGTACTCTATCCATACATGTTATCCGGGGATACGGTACCCTTTCTAACCTTTGTGCAATGACGTGCAATCCATACTGCGCCTAACACCGTCTGAGCCTGCCTCATGCTGTATAGACATATATTTTGAATGTGTACGCTATCCATACATGTTATCCGGGGATACGGTACCCTTTCTAACCTTTGTGCAATGACGTGCAATCCATACTTGGCCTAACACTGTCTGAGCCTGCCTCATGCTGTATAGACATATATTTTGAATGTGTACGCTATCCATACATGTTATCCGGGGATACGGTACCCTTTCTAACCTTTGTGCAATGACGTGCAATCCATACTGGGCCTAACACCGTCTGAGCCTGCCTCATGCTGTATAGACATATATTTTGAATGTGTACGCTATCCATACATGTTATCCGGGGATACGGTACCCTTTCTAACCTTTGTGCAATGACGTGCAATCCATACTGGGCCTAACACCGTCTGAGCCTGCCTCATGCTGTATAGACATATATTTTGAATGTGTACGCTATCCATACATGTTATCCGGGGATACGGTACCCTTTCTAACCTTTGTGCAATGACGTGCAATCCATACTGGGCCTAACACCGTCTGAGCCTGCCTCATGCTGTATAGACATATATTTTGAATGTGTACTCTATCCATACATGTTATCCGGGGATACGGTACCCTTTCTAACCTTTGTGCAATGATGTGCAATCCATACTGGGCCTAACACCGTCTGAGCCTGCCTCATGCTGTATAGACATATATTTTGAATGTGTACGCTATCCATACATGTTATCCGGGGATACGGTACCCTTTCTAACCTTTGTGCAATGACGTGCAATCCATACTGGGCCTAACACCGTCTGAGCCTGCCTCATGCTGTATAGCCATATATTTTGAATGTGTACGCTATCCATACATGTTATCCGGGGATACGGTACCCTTTCTAACCTTTGTGCAATGACGTGCAATCCATACTGGGCCTAACACCGTCTGAGCCTGCCTCATGCTGTATAGACATATATTTTGAATTTGTACGCTATCCATACATGTTATCCGGGGATACGGTACCCTTTCTAACCTTTGTGCAATGACGTGCAATCCATACTGGGCCTAACACCGTCTGAGCCTGCCTCATGCTGTATAGACATATATTTTGAATGTGTACGCTATCCATACATGTTATCCGGGGATACGGTACCCTTTCTAACCTTTGTGCAATGACGTGCAATCCATACTGGGCCTAACACCGTCTGAGCCTGCCTCATGCTGTATAGACATATATTTTGAATGTGTACGCTATCCATACATGTTATCCGGGGATACGGTACCCTTTCTAACCTTTGTGCAATGACGTGCAATCCATACTGGGCCTAACACCGTCTGAGCCTGCCTCATGCTGTATAGACATATATTTTGAATGTGTACGCTATCCATACATGTTATCCGGGGATACGGTACCCTTTCTAACCTTTGTGCAATGACGTGCAATCCATACTGGGCCTAACACCGTCTGAGCCTGCCTCATGCTGTATAGACATATATTTTGAATGTGTACGCTATCCATACATTTTATCCGGGGATACGGTACCCTTTCTAACCTTTGTGCAATCACGTGCAATCCATACTGTGCCTGACACCGTCTGAGCCTGCCTCCTGAGACATATATTTTGAATGTGTACGCTATCCATACATGTTATCCAGGGATACGGTACCCTTTCTAACCTTTGTGCAATCACGTGCAATCCATACTGGGCCTGACACCGTCTGAGCCTGCCTCCTGAGACATATATTTTGAATGTGTACGCTATCCATACATGTTATCCAGGGATACGGTACCCTTTCTAACCTTTGTGCAATCATGTGCAATCCATTCTGGGCGTGAGAACGGCTGGCGAGCTGTTAAGCAAGCTACAGCACCTGTCCAGACAAGTACAGGGATTCCCTAGCGAGGAGACTTATTTGATTGTTTTCAATGTTGGGACAGCAATTTTTGGGGAGCACTATACTCTGGAGAATGATAGATGGGGCCCACCATACACTGGAACATTCCAAAGGTGGACATCAGACACTGGAGCAGCATTTATAGGGCCCATTATACACTAGAGCATTAGAAATGGGGCCCATTATGTTTGGAGCATTATTTGGGCCCATAAGACAGTGGAGCTTCATCCATGGGGACCAACATATACTGTAGCATTATGTGGAGCTCATCATATACTGTTTCAAACATTATATGGGACCAATGATTCTGTATGGAGAAATAGATGGGCCTCGTCATGAGATGTAAAAAGTGAGGTATTTTTCATTGTACTATACCGCTATTTCTCTGCCGTATCGGAGCATGATGAGTTGTGGTATGTGTTAAAGGGGCGCTCTTTCGCCCAGGGCACATGAAAACCTGGAGCCAGCCCTCCCCCCCCACAGTTTGTAGCCAAATATCCCCCATTTTTCAGTGCGTAACTTGTAATATGAAGTTAATTAAGGTTGACAAGCTTAAGAAAGAAGAATTGATGCTTTTGGCATTCAAATGGGCACTGCAGGTGTGTTTCCTGTCCTCCTCTCACTGCCGACTTTTATTCCCCATTGACTTACATTGGGTTTCGTGTTTCGGGACGACCCCGACTTTTCCCTATAATCGGACGATCTTGCTCGACCCGACTTTTGGAAAAGTCGGGTTTCACGAAACGAAACGCGACCCTAAAAAAACAAAAGTCGCTCAACTCTATGTGAGAGTAATAAGTTTGCATTGAATTCTGGAGTGGATGGATAACCAGTAGTGATGAGCTAGTATACTCGTTGCTCGGGTGACCTCCGACTATTTTGGTGTGCTTGGAGATTTATTTTTCGTCGTCTCATCTGCATGATTTGCGACTTGCAGACAGGCTGAATACATGTGGGAATTCCCTAGAAAACAGGCATTCCACACATGTATTCAGCCTGTCTACAAGTTGCAAATCATGCAGATAAGATGACAAAAACTAAATCGCCGAGCAGGCTAAAATACTCGGAGGACCCCGAGCATGCTTGGGAAAACCCGAACAACGAGTGTACTCGCTCATCACTAATAACCAGTTCAATGACTGGCACAAGGTAGAGACAAAGAAACCATACGCACTAATGCTGAAGGTGCCAAGGTAGGTTCCCACAAATGGTGGATGCCATGTCAGGGCACAGATTCACTAAGCCTGTTACTCACTTCAACATTGAAGGCATTAAGACTGTTTATCTTATTGATGCGGACACATTTGTCTGTACCGCTATACACTTGTTCTGGAACTATTAGTATGTAACTGATGAAGGTCCTTGGGACTGAAACGTTTGTTTAGTACTAAAAATAAAGCTACTATTCACCAGCATTAAGTTGAGTGCCAGGTTCTTTTTATACTTGGCACAAGGTAGAGGCATCAGTATAGCGATTGGTGAGGAATATGATCCTGGCTGCAGCATTCATGACAGAATGGAGAGGGAGTAAGAGGGAGACCGACTAGGAGAGAGTTACAATAATCCAGATGAGAACGAATAAGAGCAACAGTAAGAGTTTTTGCAGAGTTGAAAGCAAGAAAAGGTCGAATTCTAGAAAGTAGAAGTGCTTTTATGTGCGCGATACAGCTGTCATCTTTTACATCTCCACTGTTTGTCTCCATGCTTTTTGGTATGTAATCAGTGAATAAAGGTCATTCTAGGATGGTGAGTCCTGCAGCCACTTTATTTTTCTTGAAGATATGAACTTTGTTTGCAATAATTTTTGGCGTGGCACCTGATATCCTTAAACCACTGCCAAAGATTGGTCCTGGAGTTTGTTCAGCTGTGCCGTCCATTCTGACTGCTTGATGAGTATAGATAGCAGATAATGCTTCCATCAAGCTTGTCAGCACCACACAACCACACAGTATCACACATGGTCCAATCTCACTAACCTAAAGTCTGGATCACTTAATCTCCACCCTGATCCCCCTTCCTCACACCATGTTAAGTCCCAATTGAATAGTGATCCCACACTAGGACACTCCCAGGAGCTGTTTACCACAACATTTCTTCTTTGTTGCCTCTCAATCTGCATGCTTCAAGAGATAAAAGATGACATGATGTTCAGTGATGCACAAAACTTAGAGCAGCCACAAGAACTTGATGGTGGGGCATGGCAAATTTGGCATAAGGAGGGCGAGGATGATGATGACACAGTTGCTGCTATGTCTTGCTGTTAAGTCAGTAAGTCAGGAGAAATTTCTCCATCAAAGAGCTAAGTGTTCCCCACTTCTTTAAAGAGAGTTCTGAGACAAACAAAATTACCATTTGCAACCTGTACTATGCCAAAATCAGCAGGGGCCTGACCACTAAGAATCTAACCACCACCAGCATGATAAAGTGCATGTCATCTAAGCACTCAACTCAACTCGACTTGGTGAGCAGAACGCCTGGGTACACGATTGGTGCCATCAGGTGACACCATTGTCTCTTCCCCTGCACTAGGTGCTTCCCAATTCACTGTTGAAAACACTGGCGCATGTGCCTCCTGATATACACCTATCCTTGCACATTCTGACTTCCCATAATCAGGGACTTTCAAATCCTTGTTCCAGCCCAGCATTTAGTTATCCCTACCCCAGGCCTTGGAAAGTTCCAAGCCACCCATCCACAGGTCCAGGCTGCTTGCTGTGGAATTGTTGCTATTTAGGCTGGCAGACACAGAGGATTTATGCTGACTCTAGACAGCACCCGTCCCTTGATACTCGGTCCCCACTTTTTCTTGCAGTATGGCGGCCCTGCCTTGCATAAGCATGTGTCCAGAAACATCAACCATGCCCCTACCAATGCCCTTACTGGCATTGTCTACTTAACGACCAACACGTGGACAAGTGCCTGTGTGCAAGGAATGTTACATTACCCTGATGGCAGTCTGGGTGAACACATCTGACAGTGTTCTGGTCAGCCTCGGCATATAACAAATGAGGAGTGGGCATGGATGTATGACATTTGTTTTGGTTCTCCATGACTTTGAGGACTCCACAAAGATGGCGAGGGGCGATGATGCCATAGTCAGTGCAACTATCCTGCTTCTGTGCCTAATTAAACAATCGCTGCTCACAATTAAACATGGAGTTTTGCATGAGGACTGTGTGGGGCAGGAGGAAGACCTAACAATTAGAGGCTATAGCCAGCCCAGCCTCATCTCATCTGCTCAGCGTGAATTGGGTAACCCTAACGAGGTGAACGCTGAGTAGGAGGAAGAGGAGGAATAGGAGCTGATTTCTAGCTCAACGGAGGCTAGTAGACACGCAACCTTCGTCCCGTGTCTCCTATATGAATGGGTTCAGGATGGGAATGAGGAGGAAGAAAGGGAGGTTGAGGAGGAAAATGGAAGTCATCGTCACGGTGGAGACAGGGAAGTGTTGGCTGTATGGAGATTCGCACATATAACAGACTTTATGCACTGCTGCCTTTCCCTTGACCCTCAAGTTACATTAATTTTGGCCAAAAAAGGGCACTGGTTGCTCACCCTGCTAGACCCTCGCTACAAGGAGAACATTGCATCTCTTCTACCCGAGATGGAGAGGGCTTCTAAAATGATGCTAAACCAGAAGACCATTGTGGAAAATATTTTGAAAAAATTCCCATCAGACAACACTAACAACAGGGGAAAATCTTCCTTGCCTAACCAAGGAGGAGAGGCCAGGGAGACACACTGTCAAAAGTTTGAGCCAATTTCATGACACCAGCCCCGTGACTAATGACAGGGTATTTTTGACAAGGAGGGAAAGTTTTTAAAAATGATCAAGAAACACCTGACCAACCAAACCAGTATACTCGCTAATTCTGCTGCGACTTTTAACTATTGGGTCTCAAAGCAGGACATTTGGCATCCGTCTGCTTTGGAGGTGTTTTTCTGCCCTGCCAATAGCGTCTTGTGTGAGCGGGTTTTGAGTGCCGCCAGGGCGATTCATAACAAACAGTCGCTTTTGTCTGTCAATCTAGAATGCAGAAAGGGTCGCTCTCATAAAAATGAGCAAAGTCTGGATTAGTCCACATTTTTCCACACCACCAGTTGACAGCAGCACATAAAGTGTTTGTAATATTCAATATTTTAATAAGGCCAGCCAGTTGTTGCCTTTCAGGGGTCTATTGATGACTCTCATCATATTTTCTGTCTGGCTTTGCACTTTCTGCAATTCCTTTATGATTGTATAAGTACAACAACTACACTTTCAAAATATTTTCATTCAAAATTTTTTTTATGGATTGAATGACTCAGTCACACAGTGTAACACAGGCATTGTTGCATTATGGTGGTATGTAAAACTTGCAAAAAGCATTGAAAAATTGTTCAGCATTAGAATACTTAACTATACAGTATTACTTGCTTTGTCACATTTTTCTGGTATATAACAGTAGAAAAAACATATTTTTGTGACATATAATACTAAAAACAATGCTTATTGGTATAATATGGCTCATCCGTAGTCTATTTTATGGTCTGGAGTAAATTTCGTTGTTATATAACCCTCTAAAAAAAAGTCTTCAAAACTTTAGGCTGTGTGTATATGTTGCTTATTTGTAGCTTTTTTTCTGCACAGATTTGTGACAAAACCTAAAGCAAAACCTTAAGCAAGCAAAGTGAATAAGAAACTTGATGTGTCATACATACGTTGAGTAATTTTGACTTGCAGATTCGGTGCAGAAAATAAACTGCTGCATATCACTTCTCTGTGATTTTTTTGTACTGCATTTTTCACCAAAGATTGAATTTTGCCTTATATACAAGTCATTATACTGAAAAAAAATGTGTGTTACCCTTTTTTTTCTGTTCAGTGCAATTTCTCGTCGGTTTGGAATGTTTTATTGCACCTCCAAAGGGTACGCGCCTGCGATCAGGAATAGCAGTGCTGGATGCAGCTAACCTGCTCAGCATCCAAAACTCTGCATTTTACATGAGAAAACACAGTGGATGGGATTTACAGAAATCCCATGCCCAATGTGATTTTTATTTACTGCTACGTAAATTCACCCGCAGCGCGGGTTTCAAGCTGCAGCATGTCAATTTCTGTTGCGTACACACTTGCCTCCACAACAGAAATTTCCATGATAGAATATATTGGATGTGGTAAAGCCACATTGTTCACTGAACACAACTTACCTGAGTGATTAGAACGCTGCGTTTTGAAAATACACTGCATCCAAAGCACTGCTACTTCCTGATTGTGAGCACTTACCCTTAAAGTGGAGTACAAGTTGACACCATTGTTCCCAGCAGCGATTTGGGAGTCAGAGATACTTCCAGGGGTCTTCCCCATGCTGTTCTCCTTTCATTCAGCACTTTTCCCATCTGTTTGAACATTTTCACTGCCCACCAGACTTCTTTGGAGGGTCTGCGGGAAAAAAGCTCAGTTTTCCCATAGACTAACATTATGCTCATTACTTGAAATGAGCATGCGAGTATTAAGAATTGCTTGGTTCGAGCAACGAGCACCCGAGTATTTTAGTGCTCTCTCATTCCTAGTTATCGGCATTGAAATTATTCTGCTTAGCTAATTATTGATTATTATATGTACGGGTGAGTTTTTTTTTATCACTCACTGTTTCATATGGAAAGAAGGGAACAGTAGACATTAGAGATTCTACAATAAATGTTTAAAATATAACAGATTTTCAACTACAGTGGGGAAAAAAAGTATTTAGCCAGCCATCAATTGTGCAAGTTCTCCCACTTAAAAAGCTTAGAGAGGCCTGTAACTGACATCATAGGTAGACCACAACTATGAGAGTCAAAATGAGAAAACAAGTCCAGAAAATCACTTTGTCTGATTAGGCAAGATTTATTTTGCAAATTATGGTGGAAAATAAGTATTTGGTCATCTAAAATCATGCAAGATTTCAGGCTCTCACAGACCTGTAACTTCTTCTTTAAGATGCTCCTCTATCCTCCACTCATTACCTGTAATAATGGCACCTGTTTGAACGTGTTATCAGTATAAAAGGCACCTGTCCACAACCTCAAACAGTCACACTCCAAGCTCCACTATGCTGAAGACTAGAGTTGAGCGAAACGGGTTGGTCATATTCAAAAGTCGGCGACTTTCACTGAAGTCGGGTTTCATGAAACGAAACCTGACCATTGCGTGAGGTCGGCCACGAGGTCGGCGACCAAAGCGCCAAAGTCGCATTTCAAAAGATGCTTCCAGCGCCCTTTTTCAGCCAATGATGAAGTACGCACACTGTGGGCAACGCGATGACATGGGCATCGGGCACCACCATCTTTGAGAAGGGTATGCAAGTGATTGGCTTGCTTTGTGTGGCGTCACAGGGGCTATAAAAGGGCACGCACGCCGACCCCCATCTTACTTTTGCCGATCTTACCATAGGGAGAGCTGCTGCTGATTCTGTAGGGAGAGCGTTAGGCAGGGAAGAAGAACAAAAAAACTGCTTCTGCTGTTAGCGATTTCCACTTACAACACAAAACTTTGTGTGCAGTGACAGGGGAGGCTATATTTTTGTGCATCAGCTCTGTTGGCTATTAGGCTGCCTTATAAGGCTCCCTGACAGCTGCATTGCTGTTTGCACACTGCTGTGCAAACTGCTTTTTTAAAAGCAAAAATACTTTTCTTCCTCTTTTCTGCACAGTTACCAAGCGTTCATTTTTCCACCCTTTTTTGTGTGCAGCAGTCCTGCTTATTAGGCTGCCTGCGTCCATACTTGGACTGAGAGCATCATTGTCAGCGTCCTCAAATCTCTAGTGAGATCCAAATTCTCATCAATCCTATAGACACCCTCCACCTTGTCATACACCATCCAATTTCATCCTGTGACATTGAGGTGTAATCTCTCCTGTGCCTGAGACAAGAGTTCTGCGTAGAGTTGAGCGAAACGGGTCAAAAAATTTCAAAAGTCGCCGACTTTTGGCAAAGTCGGGTTTCATGAAACGAAACCTGACCCTAGGATGAGGTCGGCCACGAGGTTGGCGACTTACGCGCCAAAGTCGCGTTTCAAAAGTTTGATTTGCGCTCTTTTTCAGCCAATCAGGATCCATGGACACAGTGGGCAACGTGATGACATAGGCAGGGGTCACCACCATCTTTCAGAAGGGCATGCAAGTGATTGGCTTGCTTTGGTGGGAGTCACAGGGGTTATAAAAGGGCGTGCACGCCGACCACCATCTTACTTCTGCCGATCTTAGCATAGGGAGAGGTTGCTGCTGCTGATTCTGTAGGGAGAGCGTTAGGCAGGGAAGAAGAAAAAAAAACTGCTTCTGCTGCTAGCGATTTTGCCTGTACAACACACCAGTCACTGTGTGTGCAGTGCAAGGGGAGGCTATATTGTGGTGGATCAGCGGTGTTGGTTGTTAGGCTGCCTTCTAAGGCTTCCTGACAGCTGCATTGCTGTTTACCCACTGCTCTGCAAACTGCTTTTTTAAAAGCAATCCCAATTTTTTTTTTGTCCTGCTGAGGTACTGAGCGTGCATTTTTTCACACCATACAGCGGTGTACGCTCCACACACAGTACCGTGTAACGGCTGTTATCACAGCCACAGTGAAGCTATCTGTGTGTCACTCTGTGAGAATAAGTCGAGGACATGTTCCGTTCTTACAGACCTGCACCTACTAGTTTTGTCTAGCTTTCAAACAGTTAAATATATTTGCTGTTTGATCACATTCAAAACTATAGAGAGACAGCGTGTGTCAGTCCGTATACTCAAAAAATATGGAGCTTGACAATTTTACGTACACCGGACAGCCGTGTACGTGCACGCTCCTCTCAGTACCGTGTAATGGCTGTTATCACGGCCACAGTGAAGCTATCTGTGTGTCACTCTGTGAGAATAAGTCGAGGACATGTTTCGTTCTTACAGACCTGCACCTACTAGTTTTGTCTAGCTTTCAAACAGTTAAATATATTTGCTGTTTGATCACATTCAAAACTATAGAGAGACAGCGTGTGTCAGTCCGTATACTTAAAAAACACGGAGCTTGACAATTTTACGTACACCGACAGCCGTGTACGTGCACGCTCCTCTCAGTACCGTGTAACGGCTGTTATCACGGCCACAGTGAAGCTATCTGTGTGTCACTGTGGAAGGATAAGTGGAGGACTTGTTCCGTTCTTACAGACCTACACTCTAGGGAGATTCCTATTCTGCCCAATTCTGCATACACCTTGTAGTTTGTGATACACTAGCCAATTTCTGCCTGTGACATAGCGCTCTGATATTCAGTGGGCCTCACACAATCCAAAAGTGTCCAGTGTCCACTAGTGTGTGCAGAAATTCAAAATCTCCCTTATCCTGTAGTCACTTTTTTCATACCTGTGCCATCGAGCCTGTGACATAGCGCTGTGATATTCAGTGGGCCTCACACAATCCATAAGTGTCCAGTGTCCACAAGTGTGTGCAGAAATTCAAAATCTCTGTGATCCTGTAGTCACTTTTTTCACACCTGTGCTATCGAGCCTGTGACATAGCGCTCTGATATTCAGTGGGCCTCACACAATCCAAAAGTGTCCAGTGTCCACTAGTGAGTGCAGAAATTCAAAATCTCCCTTATCCTGTAGTCACTTTTTTCACACCTGTGCCATCGAGCCTGTGACATAGCGCTCTGATATTCAGTGGGCCTCACACAATCCAAAAGTGTCCAGTGTCCACTAGTGTGTGCAGAAATTCAAAATCTCCCTTATCCTGTAGTCACTTTTTTCACACCTGTGCCATCGAGCCTGTGACATAGCGCTCTGATATTCAGTGGGCCTCACACAATCCAAAAGTGTCCAGTGTCCACTAGTGTATGCAGAAATTCAAAATCTCCCTTATCCTGTAGTCACTTTTTTCACACCTGTGCCATTGAGCCTGTGACATAGCGCTGTGATATTCAGTGGGCCTCACACAATCCATAAGTGTCCAGTGTCCACAAGTGTGTGCAGAAATTCAAAATCTCTGTGATCCTGTAGTCACTTTTTTCACACCTGTGCCATCGAGCCTGTGACATAGCGCTCTGAAATTCAGTGGGCCTCACACAATCCAAAAGTGTCCAGTGTCCACTAGTGTGTGCAGAAATTCAAAATCTCCCTTATCCTGTAGTCACTTTTTTCACACCTGTGCCATCGAGCCTGTGACATAGCGCTCTGATATTCAGTGGGCCTCACACAATCCAAAAGTGTCCAGTGTCCACTAGTGTGTGCAGAAATTCAAAATCTCCCTTATCCTGTAGTCACTTTTTTCACACCTGTGCCATTGAGCCTGTGACATAGCGCTGTGATATTCAGTGGGCCTCACACAATCCAAAAGTGTCCAGTGTCCACAAGTGTGTGCAGAAATTCAAAATCTCCCCTGTCCTATAGACCTTGTACCTTGTTTTACATTACTATATAGTTTGTTGGATTTTGTCTACATTTCTACAAAAAATGAGGAAGGCTGGTGGAAGAGGCCGTGGAATTGGGCGGGGGTTGGCAGCTGGTAATGATGGTGTTGGTGGTGGATCTGATGATAGTGGCAAGAGCAAAATAGGACCGAATGGAGGAGGTGTTGAGCCTGCGTCATCGTCTGGCTCCTTAAGGCTTCGAAGGCTTAGCTTTCTAGGAGTTGGCAAACCGCTTTTAAAGCCAGAGCATCAGGAAAAAGTTTTGTCTTACATTCCTGACTCAGCCTCCAGCTCTATCGCCTCCTCTTCTGAAGTTGTAAAAAGTAAAAGCACTGAGTCGTCATTGGAGGCTCATGTTCATGAACCACACCTTTCCTTGTGTCCTTCACCCCAACCAAGATTGAAGGATGACGCAGGCCATACTACTGATTACTCCATGGAGCTGTTTTCACATACCATGCCTGGATTATCAAGTGAAATGGTGAATTACCCAGGCCAAGATGAATCTGACATGGAGTGCACTGATGCACTGCCGCTGATAGATGATTCTGCTGGTACATTCACTCAGAGCACTACATTGTCCTCGCAGTGTACAGAGCCAGATTCTGACCCTGATGAGACTCAGGTGCCCCTTCGCGCACACTATACCACCATACACGGTGACACAGAGGAAGGTGCACATGACATTGAAGAGGAGGTGATGGATGACCCAGTTGTTGACCCAGATTGGCATCCATTGGGGGAAGAGGGTGCTGCTTCCAATAGCTCAGATGAGGAGCATCCACAGCAGACATCGACATCGCAACAGCTGTTATCTGGCAGGCCCGGAGCACTCCAAAGACAGGTTCCAAAAATCAAAAGAGTTGCTGGACAGCTTGTCCAGAGGGTCAAAAGACCACAGCGTGCTAGGCCGCAAAATGTCTGCCAAAGTAGGAAGAGTGCCGTGTGGCACTTTTTTGAACAAAATCCTCATGATCAGGCCAAGGTTATCTGTAAGAAGTGCGAAAAAACCTTTAGCCGAGGGAAAAATCTGAAAAATTTGAATACAGTTGCATGCTTAGACATTTAACCACCATGCACTTGCAAGCGTGGACACAACACCAAACCTCAAGTGCCACATGTGCAACTGATCACAAAGAAGGTAGTCAGCAACGCTACATTGTTTCCCCCACTGTAAGCCCACCGGTTAGCACAGCAGCAAATGTTGAGGTGTTGTTGCAAGGCCACAGCAGTCAGGGAATCCCACTGTTATATCAACGAAATACTGAATCTAGGCCATCAGAAAGAACACCAACTCCATCACCATCATCAACCCTCTCTCAGTCCGCCCTGTCCACCGCTACTTCCACCATATGCAGTTCTCAAGTCCAGCTCACCCTCCCAGACACTATGAGTAGGTCAAGAAAGTACTCAGTCTCTCATCCGCGTACACTGGGTTTGAACGCCCACATTGCCAAACTAATCTCGTTTGAGATGATGCCCTATCGGTTGGTTGAAAGCGCAGCTTTCCGCGAACTCATGGCCTATGCAGTACCATGCTATGACCTACCCAGTCGCCACTTCTTCTCTCGCAAAGCCATCCCAGCCCTCCACCATCATGTAAAAGACCGCATTGTCCATGCACTCAAGCAGTCAGTGAGTGGAAAGGTGCACCTCACAACTGATGCATGGTCCAGTCGGCATGGCCAGGGCCGTTACGTGTCCATCACTGCGCACTGGGTTAATGTGGTGGATGCAGGGTCCACAGGGGACAGCGGTGGTGGGACAGTGCTGCCTAGCCCACGGTATAGGAAACAGTTGGCTGTAGGCGTTCGACCCTCCTCCTCCTCCTCCTCCTCCAGAAGCGAAAGCTCGTCCACAGAGCGCAGTCGTACGAGCACTCCATCTGCAGCTGCCACTGTTGCACACGAGGTGTCCCCCTATCGAGCAGCTAGTGGAAAGCGTCAGCAGGCTGTGTTGCAGATGATGTGTTTGGGCGACAGACACACCGCCGAAGTGCTGGCCGAGTGCTTGAAGCGACAAACTGAGTCATGGCTGGGCAGTGTACATCTTGAGGCAGGCAAGGTAGTTAGTGATAACGGCCGTAATTTTGTGGCAGCCATAGCCCTTTCAAAACTCAGCCACATACCTTGCTTGGCTCACACCTTGAACCTGGTGGTGCAGTGCTTCCTCAAAAATTATCCGGAGTTAACAGCCCTGCTCCAGAAGGTGCGAAGACTGTGCGCGCACATCCGCCGGTCGCCTGTACACTCCGTTCGTATGCAGAAGCTGCAGCGATTGCTCCACCTTCCCAACCACCGCCTCATTATCGACATTGCAACAAGGTGGAACTCCACCCTGCACATGGTGGAGCGGCTGTGCGAGCAGAGGCAGGCCATAATGCATTTGTGGGAGGATACACGGCCAGGCACTTTGAGAGCAGACATGGAGTTGACAGGTGTGCAGTGGTCGAAGCTGAAAGACCTCTGTAAAGTCCTTCAGTGTTTTGAGGAATGCACACGGCTGGTAAGCGCAGACGACGCCATACTAAGCATGAGCATCCCACTTATGCGTCTGCTCATGCAAACTTTGACGCACCTTAAGGAGCAGGCGTCTGCAGCCAATGTTGATGAGGAAGAAGAGGAGGAGGGAATCCTTGATGACATTCAGCCATTGTCTGCTCAGGGACCTCTCCTGGACGAGGTGGAGGAAGAAGAGGAGGAGGAGGAGGAGGATGATGGGGATGATTACTTAGGGGAGGAGGATGCATCTCGTGGGGCAAGTGAAAATGTTGGCGTGGCAAGGTCTGGTACAGGGTTTGTGCGTGACTGGAGGGATGTGGATTTGCCAGAAAGTGCTCCTCCAACCAGCACTCGCAGTGCATCATTGACACCGGGAACATTGGCCCACATGTCAGATTATGCCTTGCAGATCCTAAAAAGGGACCCCCGCATTGCCAAAATGATGAACGATGATGACTACTGGTTGGCCAGCATCCTGGATCCACGCTATAAAGGCAAATTACAAAACATCATGCCACAGGAGAACCTTGACCTAATATTGGCTAATAAACAAGAAACTCTGGTAAATCGGTTGCTTGAGGCATTCCCAGCACACAGCAGCGGTGATGGTTCTCACATGAGCCGTACGGGCCGGGGGCAGCTTGGCAGAGGTGTTCATGGTGCACACAGCAGAAGTGGCGTTGGAGACAGGAGTTTCATGACAATGTTGTGGACTGATTTTTCAAGTACCGCTCACACAACTGGTAATACTGCATCGATGGAAAGTGACAGGAGACAGCAGTTGTCAACTATGGTTACAAACTACTTTTCCTCCCATATCGATGTTCTCCCACACAGGTCATTCCCCTTTGACTATTGGGCCGCTAAACTGGACACCTGGCCTGAATTGGCACAATATGCCTTACAGGAGCTCGCTTGCCCAGCTGCAAGTGTGCTATCGGAAAGAGTCTTCAGTGCAGCTGGATCAAACCTGACAGAAAAAAGGACCCGTCTGTCAACCCAAAATGTGGATGATCTAACCTTCATTAAAATGAACCATGCATGGGTTTCCAAGGATTTTGTCCCACCTTCCCCTGATGACACATAGGGTGACAGAAAAATGGCTTGCTTTGGTCCACCTCTTCCTGGGACTTGACCTATTTCGCCTTTTGCATCTGCTGAATGTCCAACATCAACATATACCACTTTCTAAAACTCCCTAACTGTGCTGCCTCCCCCCCATGGCTGGGGTCACCACCTAGCGCACGACACCGTGCGAGTGCCGTTGCCCTGGACAGGTGGGTAGGCCAACTCTTGGGCGCGGGCACTGGCACAGGGTCCCTCATAGTGCAATCAAGTGTCTCTGACGGTGGTGGTGCACACCCGCCGTCAGACACACCGCCATACTATGAGGGGCCCAGTGCCAGTACCGACGCCCACGAGTGGGCCCCCCTTGCTTGGGCAGGGCCCCAGCATTTGCAATCTTTACCTCTCCCTGCTCCTCCGCTGTGTAGTCTCGGCCGTCAAATCCATACTGTGCCTGACACCGTCTGAGCCTGCCTCCTGATGTATAGACATATATTTTGAATGTGTACGCTATCCATACATGTTATCCGGGGATACGGTACCCTTTCTCACCTTTGTGCAATCACGTGCAATCCACACTGGGCCTAACACCGTCTGAGCCTGCCTCCTGATGTATAGACATATATTTTGAATGTGTACGCTATCCATACATGTTATCCGGGGATACGGTACCCTTTCTCACCTTTGTGCAATCACGTGCAATCCATACTGGGCCTAACACCGTCTGAGCCTGCCTCCTGATGTATAGACATATATTTTGAATGTGTACGCTATCCATACATGTTATCCGGGGATACGGTACCCTTTCTCACCTTTGTGCAATCACGTGCAAGCCATACTGGGCCTAACACCGTCTGAGCCTGCCTCCTGATGTATAGACATATATTTTGAATGTGTACGCTATCCATACATGTTATCCGGGGATACGGTACCCTTTCTCACCTTTGTGCAATCACGTGAAAGCCATACTGGGCCTACCACCGTCTGAGCCTGCCTCCTGATGTATAGACATATATTTTGAATGTGTACGCTATCCATACATGTTATCCGGGGATACGGTACCCTTTCTCACCTTTGTGCAATCACATGCAAGCCCTACTGGGCCTAACACCGTCTGAGCCTGCCTCCTGATGTATAGACATATATTTTGAATGTGTACGCTATCCATACATGTTATCCGGGGATACGGTACCCTTTCTCACCTTTGTGCAATCACGTGCAAGCCATACTGGGCCTACCACCGTCTGAGCCTGCCTCCTGATGTATAGACATATATTTTGAATGTGTACGCTATCCATACATGTTATCCGGGGATACGGTACCCTTTCTCACCTTTGTGCAATCACGTGCAAGCAAAACTGGGCCTAAGGCTGGTTTCACATTAGCGCTTTTTAAGCGCACGCACGGCCGGGGGTAGCTCCGCCCCCGAGCCGGCTCTCTGCCCGGCGTGCCCGCCCCTTGCTTGTAGCGCCGCCTCCTAGCGCACAGCGGCGCCTGCGATCGGCGCACCCTATCTTTAGCATAGGGTGCACAGATCGTGCGCAGGCCGTGCGCTAGTTGCGCTTTGACCTGCGCTGCGCACTTTTGACGGTGCACCGTGCACGCCAAAATCAAACTTTTCGGATTTCGGCGTGCTCGGCGCACCGTCAAAAGTGCGCAGCGCAGGTCAAAGCGCAACTAGCGCACGGCCTGCGCACGATCTGCGCACCCTATGCTAAAGATAGGGTGCGCCGATCGCAGGCGCCGCTGTGCGCTAGGAGGCGGCGCTACAAGCAAGGGGCGGGCACGCCGGGCAGAGAGCCGGCTCGGGGGCGGAGCTACCCCCGGCCGTGCGTGCGCTTAAAAAGCGCTAATGTGAAACCAGCCTAACACCGTCTGAGCCTGCCTCCTGATGTATTGACATATATTTTGAATGTGTACGCTATCCATACATGTTATCCGGGGATACGGTACCCTTTCTCACCTTTGTGCAATCACGTGTAAACCATACTGGGCGTGAGAACGGCTGGCGAGCTGTTAAGCAAGCTACAGCACCTGTGGTTTGCACATGTAAGTTTTTCATTTTTTCAGGAATGATGGTTAGGCTTAATTCCGCAACTGCGGTTGACCTGCACTTACTGGGAAATCATCGTTCGCGGGTAATAATTGTAATCAGTGATCCCCATCACTAACGTTGTTCAGCGGGTTATCTGCACCTGTAAGCGACAAACGCTGGCCTTTTCAGTGTAGCGCACATGCAGCCACGGACATGTAAGGGCATGACACACCAGTTATTGGCCAATCTCATATGCCAGAGCCTCACGTGTCCCTCTAGTAAGCCAGACTCGGACCGCGGGGCATGACGGAGTCTCGTTCGTTAACGGAATTAAGCTTGCAATGTGTGCATCTTTTCTGTAGCTGGCATGGTTGAGGTTTCCCAGGTGGAGTCGAATTTAACCGTAGGCTCCACTCCTGGTAGTGCCCTTCTGGACATTCCTTTAAGGTTCAGCTTTGCAACCATACTGCCCACGTAAAACAAACACTTTGCCTTCATGAACGTTGTTTGGAGGGTCAAGACTCGTGGGAATAATGCCGCCCAATCAGTTAACCTGCTAGAGAGATCCTTCGTTGCTCCCAAGCATGACATCACACTCCCTAGGAGGAAGGTAATGCCACTGTGGCGACCGTACTCCTGGGGGCGACACAAGTGCACTGATGCCCAGCCACTGCTCGATGAATCTGCTGGTACATTGACCAAGACCACTACATTCCCCTCGCACGCTACACGGCCTGAATCTGACCCTGATGAATCTCAGGTTACCCTTCCCATATACAGTTCCATCTTACACGGTGACAAAGAGGAAGCTGCAGATGAAAGTGCAGGTTCGGCCCACCCGCCATCAGACACACCACCGTACTATCAGGGGCCCTGTGCCAGTGCCATCGCCAACGAGTGGGCCCCCCCTGCTTGCTCAGAATCACAGCACTTGCAAGGTTGAAATACTGTGCAGTGAGATGGAAGATGGGGACAACGAGGAGTCCAGACTAGTACAGGGATTCCCTAGCGAGGAGACTTATTTGATTGTTTTCAATGTTGGGACAGCAATTTTTGGGGAGCACTATACTCTGGAGAATGATAGATGGGGCCCACCATACACTGGAACATTCCAAAGGTGGACATCAGACACTGGAGCAGCATTTACAGGGCCCATTATACACTAGAGCATTAGAAATGGGGCCCATTATGTTTGGAGCATTATTTGGGCCCATAAGACAGTGGAGCTTCATCCATGGGGACCAACATATACTGTAGCATTATGTGGAGCTCATCATATACTGTTTCAAACATTTTATGGGACCAATGATTCTGTATGGAGAAATAGATGGGCCTCGTCATGAGATGTAAAAAGTGAAGTATTTTTCATTGTACTATACTGCTATTTCTCTGCCGTATCGGAGCATGATGAGTTGTGGTATGTGTTAAAGGGGCGCTCTTTCGCCCAGGGCACATGAAAACCTGGAGCCAGCCCTACCCCCCCACAACTTTAGCCAAATAACCCCCATTTTTCAGTGCCTAACTTGTATTATGAAGTTAATTAAGGTTGACAAGCTTAAGTAAGAAGAATTGATGCTTTTGGCATTCAAATGGGCACTGTAGGTGTGTTTCCTGTCCTCCTCTCAGTGCCGACTTTTATTCCCCATTGACTTACATTGGGTTTCGTGTTTCGGGACGACCCCGACTTTTCCCTATAATCGGCCTATCTTGCTCGACCCGACTTTTGGAAAAGTCGGGTTTCACGAAACGAAACTCGACCCTAAAAAACCAAAAGTCACTCAACTCTAGTTCTACGTCCTCAAATCTATAGTGAGATTCAAATTCTCACCAGTCCTATAGACACCCTCCACCTTGTCATACACCATCCAATTTCAGCCTGTTACATTGAGGCGTTATCCCTCCTGTGCCTGAGACAATAGTTCAGCATCCTCAAATCTCTAGTGAGATCCAAATTCTCACCAATCCTATAGACACCCTCCACCTTGTCATACACCATCCAATTTCAGCCTGTTACATTGAGGTGTAATCTCTCCTGTGCCTGACACAATAGTTCCGCATCCTCAAATCTATAGTGAGATTCAAATTCTCACCAATCCTATAGACACCCTCCACCTTGTCATACACCATCCAATTTCAGCCTGTTACATTGAGGTGTAATCTCTCCTGGTCCTGAGACAATAGTTCTGCGTTCTCAAATCTATACTGAGATTCAAATTCTCACCAATCCTATAGACACCCTCCACCTTGTCATACACCATCCAATTTCAGCCTGTTACATTGAGG
Organism: Dendrobates tinctorius; assembly: GCF_039654945.1. NCBI lineage: Eukaryota > Metazoa > Chordata > Amphibia > Anura > Dendrobatidae > Dendrobates > Dendrobates tinctorius. Next base: position 12,033,418 of record NW_027361908.1, read on the forward strand.
TGTAATCTCTCCTGGTCCTGAGACAATAGTTCTGCGTCCTCAAATCTATAGTGAGATTCAAATTCTCACCTATCCTATAGATACCCTCCACCTCGTCATACACCATCCAATTTCAGCCTTTTACATTGAGGTGTAATCTCTCCTGGTCCTGAGTTAGTAGTTCTGCGTCCTCAAATCTATAGTGAGATTCAAATTCTTACCAATCCTTTAGACACCCTCCACCTTGTCATACACCATCCAATTTCAGCCTGTTACATTGAGGTGTAATCTCTCCTGTGCCTGAGACAATAGTTCAGCGTCCTCAAATCTCTAGTGAGATCCAAATTCTCACCAATCCTATAGACACCCTCCACCGTGTCATACACCATCCAATTTCAGCCTGTTACATTGAGGTGTAATCTCTCCTGTGCCTGAGACAATAGTTCTGCGTCCTCAAATCTATAGTGAGATTCAAATTCTAACCAATACTATAGACACCCTTCACCTTGTCATACACCATCCAATTTCAGCCTTTTACATTGAGGTGTAATCTCTACTGGGCCTGAGACAATAGTTCAGCATCCTCAAATCAATAGTGAGATTCAAATTCTCACCAATAATAGATACACCTTCTAACCTTGTTTTACAGTACCATATAGCTGGTGGTATTTTGGGTACATTTTCACAAAATAAGGAAGTATGGTGGAAGACGCCATGGAAGTGGGCGGGGCTTGCCAGCTGGTCCCGATGGTGGTGGTGATGGTGTTGCATCTGTTGGTAGTGGCAGAAGCACAATAGCACCTAAGGCAGGAGGTGTTGAGCCTGCGTCATCGTCTGGCTTCACAAGGCCTCAATGGCTCTCTTTTCTGGGAGTAGGTAAACCACTTTTAAAGCCTGAGCTTCAGGAACAAGTTTTGGCTTACATTGCTGACACAGCCTCCAGCTCTCTCGCCTCATCTTCTGAAGTTTCAAAAAATAAAAGCACTGAGTAGTCAGTGGAGGCTCCTGGTCAGGAACAACACCTTTCCTTGTGTCCTTCACCCCTACCAAAAGTGAAGGATGTGGCAGGCCACACTACCGATTACTCCATGGAGCTCTTGTCACATACCTTGCCAGAGTTAGCAAGTCAAATCGTGAATTCCCCAGTCCAAGATGAATCTGACATGGAGAGCACTGATGCACAGCCACTGCTAGATTTTTCTGCTGGTACATTCACTCAGAGCACTACATTGTCCTCGCAGTGTACTGAGGCAGAATCAGACCCTTATGAAACTCAGGTGCCCCTTCCCGCATACTATACCACCTTACACGGTGACACAGAGGAAGGTGCACATGAAATTGAAGAGGAGGTTATGGATGACCCAGTTGTTGACCCAGATTGGCATCCATTGGGAGAAGAGGGTGCCGCTGCCAATAGCTCAGAAGAGGAGGAGGAGGAGGATCCGCAGCAGGCAGCGACATCGCAACAGCTGTTATCTGGCAGGACCGGAGCAGTCCAAAAACGTGTTACAAAAACCAAAAGAGTTGCAGGACAGCTTGGCCAGACGGTCAAATTAGCACAGCGTGCAAGCTCTCAAAATGTCTTGGATAGTAGGAAGAGTGCAGTGTGGCACTTTTTTGAACAAAATCTTAATGATCAGGCAAAAGTTATCTGTAAGAAGTGCGCAAAGACATTTAGCCGAGGGAAAAATCTGAGAAATTTGAATACCAGTTGCATGCTTAGACATTTAACCACCATGCACTTGCAAGCATGGGCAGACTACCAAACCTCACGTATCACATGTGCACCTGCTCCAAATGAAGGTAGTCAACAACGCTACATCGCTTCCCCCACTGTAAGCCCACCGGTTAGCACACCAACAGCAGCAAATGTCGAGGTGTCATCGCAAGGGCAAAGCAGTCATGGAATCACAGTGCTATTGCTACGAAAGACTGAATCTACTGTAGGCCATCAGCAACACCATCACAATCACCAACCCTCTCTCAGTCCGCCATGTCCACCGCTATTTCCACCATATGCAGCTCTCAAGTCCAGCTCACCCTACCAGAGACTCTGAGTAGGACAAGAAAGTACTCATCCGCTCATCCGCATACACTGGCTTTGAACGCCCACATTGCCAAACTAATCTCGTTAGAGATGATGCCCTACCGGTTGGAGGAAAGCAAAGCTTTCTGCGAGCTCATGGCCTTCGCAGTACCACGCTATGACCTACCCAGTTGGCACTTCTTTTCGCGAAAAGTCATCCCAGCCCTCCACGTGCATGTGAAAGACCGCATTGTCCATGCCCTCAAGCAATCAGTGAGTGGAAAGGTGCACCTCACAACAGATGCATGGTCCAGTAGGCATGGCCAGGGCCGTTACATGTCCATCACTGCACACTGGGTTAATGTGGTGGATGCAGGGTCCACAGGGGTCAGCGGCGGTGGGACAATGCTGCCTAGCCCAGGGTATAGGCAGCAGTGGGCTGTAGGCGTTCGACCCTCCTCCTTCAGAAGCCAAAGCTTGTCCACAGAGCGCAGACGCACGAGCACTCTATCCGCAGCTGCCGGTGTTGGACACGAGGTGTCCCACTATTGAACAGCTAGTGGTAAGCGTCAGCAGGCTGTGTTGAAGATGATGTGTTTGGGCGACAACAGACACACTGCGGAAGTACTGGCCAACTACTTGCAGCGTCAAACTGAGTCATGGCTGGGCAGTCTACATCTTGAGGCAGGCAAGGTAGTTAGTGATAATGGCCGGAATTGTGTGGCAGCCATAGCCCTTTCAAAACTCAGACACATACCTTTCCTGGCTCACACCTTGAACCTGGTGGTGCAGTGCTTCCTCAATAATTATCCGGAGTTAACACCCCTGCTCCATAAGGTGCGAAGACTGTGCTCGCACATCCGCCGGTCGCCCGTACACTCCAGTCGTATGCAGAAGCTGCAGCGATTGCTCCACCTTCCCAAGCACCGCCTAATTATCGACGTTGCAACAAGGTGGAACTCCACCCTGCACATGGTTCATAGGCTGTGCGAACAGAGGCAGGCTGTAATTCATTTGTGGGAGGAAATGCAGGCAGGCAGTTTGCAGGCAGACATGGAGTTGTCTGGTGTGCAGTGGTCAAAGCTGAAAGACCTCTGTAAAGTCCTTCAGTGTTTTGAGGAATGCACACGGCTAGTAAGCGCAGACGACGCCATCATAAGCATGAGCATGCCACTTATGCGTCTGCTCATGCAAACTTTGACGCACATTAAGGAGCAGGCGTCTGCAGCCGAGAAGGAAGAGGAGGAGGGAAGCCTTGATGACAGTCAGCCATTGTCTGCTCAGGGAAGTCTCTAGGACGAGGTGGAGGAAGAAGAGGAAGAGGAGGAGGAGTATGATGGGGATGATTATTTTGGGGAGGAGGATGCTTCTCAGGGGGCAAGAAAAAATGTTGGCGTGACAAGGTCAGGTACAGGGTTTGTGCATGACTGGAGGGATGTTGATTTGCCAGAAAGTGCTCCTCCACCCAGCATTTGCAGTGCATCATTGACACCTGGAACATTGGCCCACATGTCTGATTATGCCTTGCAGATCCTAAAAAAGGGACCCCCGCATTGCCAAAATGATGAACGATGACGACTACTGGTTGGCCAGCATCCTGGATCCACGCTATAAAGACAAATTCCAAAACATCATGCCACAGGAGAACCTAGAGCTAATATTGGCTAACAAACAAGCAACTCTGGTAAACCGTTTGTTTGAGGCATTCCCAGCACACAGCGGCGGTGATGTTTTTCCAACGAGCCGTAGGGGGCAACATAGAAGAGGTGTTCGTGGTGCACACAGCCGAAGTGGCATTGGACACAGGGGTTTCATGACCATGTTGTGGACTGATTTTTCAAGTACCGCTCACACGACTGATAATACTGCATCGATCGAAAGTGACAGGAGACAGCAGTTGTCAACTATGGTAACAAACTACTTCTCCTCCCATATCGATATTCTCCCTCACCGATCATTCCCCTTTGACTATTGGGCCAGTAAACTTGACACCTGGCCTGAATTGGCACAATATGCCTTACAGGAGCTCGCTTGCCCTGCTGCTAGTGTGCTATCTGAACGAGTCTTCAGTGCTGCTGGATCAATCCTGACAGAAAAAAGGACCCGTCTGTCGACCCAAAATGTTGATGATCTAACCTTCATTAAAATGAACCATGCATGGGTTTCAAAGGACTTTGTCCCACCCTCCCCTGCTGACACGTAGGTTGCCAGAAAAATGGCTTGCTTTTGTCCTCCTATTCCGCGAACTTCTCTAATTACTCCATTTGCAGCTGCTGAATGTCCAACATCAACATATGCCATTTTTTCCACCTCCCTAACTGGGCTGCTTCCCCCCACAGGGCTGGGAAGTGCCGTTGCCCTGGACAGGTGGTTGGGCACAGTCTTTGGCAACGGCACTGGCACAAGGTCCCTCATAGTACAATCAAGTGTCTCTCATGGTGGGGGTGCACACCCGCTGTCAGACACACTGGCGTGCTATGAGGGGCCCTGTGCCAGTACCGCCACCCATGAGTGGGCCCCCCCTGCTTTATCAGGGCACCAGCGCTTGCAATACTTACCTCTCCCTGCTCAACCACTGTGCATTCTGGCCTGTTAAATACTTCACTAGGACTGCCAATACAAATTTGGTGAAATGATAGATGATGGTTAAGACGTAGCTATGCCCTGTCCTGCTGGGCTCTATCTTCAGATGATCAATGGCTTCCATTTGTTATGGACGTTCACTCACAATGAGATGCAGTGGTGGTTTATCATCAGCTTTCACGGTTTTCTGACTCACAGACGTGTGACATTCCTGCCCACATTTTTAAATGTGTCTTCTCATGCCAAACCAATAGAATCGCCTACGGCCTGTGGCTTGTGTCTTTTGCACTCAAAAGTTACCTGACAGATCATGACAGGCAGTGAGGACAATGTCTACATCTGTCCCTGTGATCACAATTTGATGGAGATGAGTAACATGATGGGTTCCACGGTACTGCAATACAGCAAACCTTTCTTCACAAGAACTGTTTTCGCTGTCTTCACAGACAAAGTAATTGAGGGTCAGCATCGCCTCTGAGAATTCTTCCGGGAGTTTTTACTGTGATTAGTAATTCCAAAATTTCTGCAATCAGTCGACTTTCCGTCTGTACTTGTATCCATCTCGTTTCCTCTTGCGGAGAGTCTGGACTGTCTTACTGAGACTGAAATATATATGAAAATTGAAAAATACCCCAACAGTGTATACTGGTGTACGCTTCGAATACATAACCCTTTTTCTACTTTTTAGATTCTTGTCTAATCCATACTGAGGCTGTGAGTGTCTTTGTCGAACTCCGGAAATATACACGCAGATTTTTAATGTTTAAACTATGCGATATATACCTGCTATCCAGTGATACTGTACCCTTTCTCAACTTTCTACAATCACGTCGAATCCATACTGGGCCTGAGACCGTCTGAGTCTGCCTCCTGATATATAGACATAGGTTTTTAATGTTTAAACTATGCTATATATACCTGTTATCCGGTGATACTGTACCCTTTCTCAACTTTGTACAACCACATCAAATCAATACTGGGCCTGAGACCGTCTGAGTCTGCCTCCTGATATATAGACATAGATTTTTCATGTGTAAACTATGCTACATATATACCTGTTATCCGGTGATACTGTACCCTTTCTCAACTTTCTATAATCTTGTCGAACCCATACTGAGCCTGAGAACGTTTGAGTCTGCCTCCTGATTAGAGATGAGTGGTGTTCGAGTCGACCTGTTCGCCAAGTTAAAATTCCAGCTGTTTTGGGCAGTGTTTGAGCCGTTCGTCGAACTCGAACACTTTGCTTAAAATTCGGCTGTTTGAGGTTTCATTCGAGAACGGTTCGCTCACCAAAAGCTTCATTTTCACATTAATAATGGTTTTCAATGTTAATACACTGTTTCATGGCATAGTAGCGGTGTGTGGTAGCAAGCGGCGTAGTACACCTGTCAAGGAGCTACACCGTGTGTGTTTCTAATTATTTTTTACCGCATCTTGTCCAGAAAATCCTTTTGGGCCTTGTAGCACTGTCTGCTACTCAGCAGAGGAGCCCACCAGTGAACCTAGCTATGCTGCCTGTTTATGAAAGAACCAGTTTTTGACTGCATTTAGCCCAGTTAATACTTTGGGCCTAGTAACTGTGTCTGCTACTCATCAGAGGAGCCCACCCGTGAGCCAAGCTGTGCCGCCTGTTTATGTAAGAACCATTTTTTAACTCCATTTCGCCCAGTGAATACTTTGGGACTAGTACCGGTGTCTACTGCTCAGCAGAGGAGCCCACCTGTGAACCTAGCTATGCCGCCTGTTTAGGTAAGCACTGTCTGCTACCCAGCCGAGTTGCCCACCTGTGAACCAAGCTATGACGCCTGTTTATGTAAGAACTGCGTGCTACTCAGCATAGAAGCCCAGCTGTTAAGCAAGCTACAGCACCTGTGGTTTGGACACTTAATTTTTTCATTTTTTCTGGAATGCCGGTTAGGCCTAATTCTGGAATTCCAGTTGACCTGCACTTACTGGGAAATCCTCGTTCGCGGGGAAGAATTGGAATCCCAGATCCCCATCACTAATGGGGTTTAGCGGGTTATCTGCACATGTAAGCGACACACGCTGGACCTTTCAGTGTAGCGCGCTTGCAGCCCCAGACATGTAAGGGCATGGCTGACCTGTTATTGATCAATCTCGCGTGCCAGAGCCTCGCGTATCCCTCAAGTAAGCTTGACGCGTACCGCGGGGGCATGCCGGAGTCTCGTTTGTTAACGGAATTAAGCTGACAAATCGCTAGCACAACTAAAAACGTACATCCACCACCACCCAATGAATCGACAAAGCTTGCAATCTGTCAATCTTTTCTGTAGCTGGCATGGTTGAGGTTTCCCGAGTTGAATTAATCCGCAGGCTCCACTCCTTGTGGTGGTGCCCTTCTGGACATTCCTTTAAGGTTCAGCTTTGCAACCATACTGCCCCCGGAAACCAAACACTTTGCCTTCATGGACGCTGTTCGGAGGTTCGTGGGAATAACGCTGCCCGATCGTCAGTTGGCCTAATTTATGGTGGGAAGTCCGACGGCATATGATCGTCATCGATTTCAGATTTTTACTGCTTTTTGGTATTTTACATTTTTATTCCAGCCTTTCTTGACTTCATAAGGGCATGACATGCCTATATCTGTTCAATTCAAAGAAAGCCCAGATGAACGGCACCAAGGCTCTAATCCACCAGCAACAAGTTGAGGAACAATCACTGGCAAACAGTGTGTAAAACACTGCTGGGAATAACGGTGTTCAGCATCAGAAAAAACATGCTAAATTTGTAAAAGAAGGAAAAAGATGCGGCACTCACCCAGATTTGCAGTGCAGTGTTTCTTTATTCAACCATTAAAGGTCACACAATAAAGGACTGGCAAATAACATGAGGCATGCGAGGAAAAAAGACAGCCGACAGCCGTTTTGCGTACACAGACGCTTCAACAGGTCCAGGTGAGTAATTACGTGATGTAATTTCCTTAAATAGGTCTATGACTAACAACAGGTGAACATTTTAAAAATGCATGAATGGACATTTTCAATTAAAAACAATATAACATAATTACTTCTTTATGCTGACTGCAGGAACAATCACAACAAGAAATTTTTTCAAAAGTAGTGTATAAAGATCCTTACAAAAAATTATTTTCTTTACAGAAAAATTTTTTTACAAAAGGAATTTTTTGACAAAAATTTTTTTTTTCTCTTTACAAAAAAATAGACAGATCCAACCTATCATTCAGTCCTAAAGGACGCCACGCTTTTTATTTAATTATCCATCTGGCTTCGTGTCTCATCAACAATTTATTATGATTACCACCTTGTGGTGGAAATTTTACAATTTCTAAACCAGCAAAGCGTAATAATTCAGGGTTGGAATTGCGTTTTTCTTGCATATGTTTTATTAAGCGCAAAGACCCTTTTCCTGTACTAATCGAATGATAATGTTCACAAAATCTTGTTGCAAGTGGTCTAATAGTTTTTCCTATGTAAAAAAATAAACAAGGACAAAACAAAATATATACCACAAATTTACTTTTACAAGAAATAAAATCTTTTACTCTATGCTGAATGGGTCCGATTTTTAGAGGATTGGAAGTCATATGTAAGTGACAGTAATTACAGTTACCGCATTTAAAGTTCCCTTTTGATGAATTTTTTTGTAACCAGTTTTTATCAAGAGGTAACAAGCGATTATGAACTATAAGATCAGCTATATTATTAGTGGGTTTATATGCAAATTGCGGAGCCATAGTACAGATTTCCTGCAAATCTTTATCAGAGCGCAAAACATGCCAATTTTTTCTGATGGCTGTGTGTATAACCCTATCAATGGAATTATGTTTAAAACTAAAGAAAAATCTATTTTGTGGATTTATTTCACTATGTATTTTCTTTTTGTGGCGTTTAGTGACCCTCTTTAATAAATCGCTTTGAGATATAGCTTTAACCCGTTCATGAGCTTCATTCAGAACACCAATGGGATAACCTCTCCTCAATAAACGTGTTTTTAATTCCTCAATTTGTTTATTACAGATATCATCGTTATTGTTCAGTTTCCTTAATCTAACCATCTGACTAAAAGGAAGCCCTTTTTTAGTGTGCATGGGATGTGCACTATTAAAATGTAACAGTGAATTAGTTGCGGTTGGTTTTCTATGTACCCTGGTGATCATATTACTATCGACAATATCAATTTTTACATCCAAAAATTCTATATTTTTTTGTCCAAAGCAGGAGGTAAATCGCATGTTATCCACATTGATTTTGTTTAGATATTTAACGAAATTATCAAAATCATTCTGAGAACCATCCCATATGATGAAAATACCATCCACAAATCTCAGGAAGATGCGGATGTGTTTTAAAAAAGGATTGGAAATATTTGTAATATATTTTTCTTCAAATGCTGCTAGAAACAAATTAGCAAAAACACATGCTACGGGCGTCCCCATAGCGGTACCGGTTTTCTGAAGATACCATTGGTTCAGAAATTTAAATGCATTATGAGATAATACAAAGTCCAATCCATATAAAATAAAAGCAATCCAATCAGAACTTTTGTCAGAATTTATCAAAATTTTTTGAATAGCTTCAATAGCATTTTTTTGAGGAATCCGTGTATAAGGCCGGGGTCACACTGGCGAGGAATACGGATGAGTGAGAGGCGTTAAAAGCACGCATTACACACGGACAAATGATTCTCTATGGGGCAGCTCCCAATAGCCGTATATTTCTTGGGCGTATTCTACGGTCCGTGCCAATCGCAGCATGCTGCGATTGTCAGCGTACTACGCCCGTAATACGCCAATGCAAGTCTATGGGTGCGCAAAAAATACGGATTACACACGGACCACACATGTGACTTGCGAGAAATACGCACCCGGTGTCTTTTAGAAAAGCCGGCAATTCAGTGCACTATACAGTAAACTCACACTGACAGGTTTAATAAAGAAAGAAAGAATAGATATATACACATAGAATGCATATATATATATCTATAATAATAAATGCCCTAACCAGCTTCCGGTTGTAACAACTTCCGTCCAGTTGTAACCGGTGACGTCACCACACACACGCACATGTTGGATTTCGTGAAGTCCCGCGATATTCAAGATGGCGTCGCCGCAACAACATGTCGCTGGCATGGGCGACATCGGGATCCAAAATGGCGTCGGCGTAATCTCGCGAGATTTCGCCGACGCCATCTTTTTGGATCCCGATGTCGTCCACGCCAGCGACATGTTGTTGCGGCGACGCAATCTTGAATATCGCGGGATTTCACGAAATCCAAGATGGCGTCCCGCAAGAACATGTCGGCAGCCTGGAGAACGTCTGGATCCTGGATCGAGGCGGCGGAGGAAGATGTCGGGGCAGCGACGATGACGGTGTGAGTATGAGAAACGGAGTGAGAGAAAGGAACGTATGTGGAGTGAAAGAGTGAGTGGACATGAGTGGAGGTGAAAGGTGAGAGGAGTGTGTGTTGAGGCGGTGTGGTGTGTTGAGGGTTAACATGGCAAGAGGTGTTAACGATGTCGGCGAAATCTCGCGAGATTTCGCCGACGCCATATTGCATTCGTGAAATTGCGTCATTTACCTCACGCCGACTTGCTGTGCGGACGCTTGGCATTGCCTGTACCTCCATAACTACTGCTGCCTTGGTCCTATGCCTGTTTACTGCCGGTGTCTAATTACTGGACCAATTTGCCTGTACTGCCATAACTATTGCTACCTTGCTACTCTGCCGGTGTCTAATTACAGGGTTAATTTGCCTCTACCGCCATAACTACTGCTGCCTTGCTCCTCTGCCGGTGTCTAATTACAGGGCTAATTTGCCTCTACCGCCATAACTACTGCCTTTGTCCTCTGCCAGTGTCTAATTACAGGGCCAATTTGCCTCTATCGCCATAACTACTGCTGCTTTGGTCATCTGCCTGTTTACTGCCGGTGTCTAATTACAAGGCCAATTTGCCTATACCGCCATAACTACTGCCTTGGTCCTCTGCCGGTGTCTAATTACAGGGCCAATTTGCCTATACCGCCATAACTACTGCTGCCTTGCTCCTCTGCCGGTGTCTAATTACAGGGCTAATTTGCCTCTACCGCCATAACTACTGCTGCCTTGCTCCTCTGCCGGTGTCTAATTACAGGGCCAATTTGCCTCTACCGCCATAACTACTGCTGCCTTGCTCCTCTGCCGGTGTCTAATTACAGGGCTAATTTGCCTCTACCGCCATAACTACTGCTGCATTGCTCCTCTGCCGGTGTCTAATTACAGGGCCAATTTGCCTCTACCGCCATAACTACTGCTGCCTTGCTCCTCTGCCAGTGTCTAATTACAGGGCCAATTTGCCTCTACCGCCATAACTACTGCTGCATTGCTCCTCTGCCGGTGTCTAATTACAGGGCCAATTTGCCTATACCGCTATAACTACTGCTGCCTTGCTCCTCTGCCGGTGTCTAATTACAGGGCCAATTTGCCTCTACCGCCATAACTACTGCTGCCTTGCTCCTCTGCCGGTGTCTAATTACAGGGCCAATTTGCCTCTACCGCCATAACTACTGCTGCCTTGCTCCTCTGCCGGTGTCTAATTACAGGATCAATTTGCCTCTACCGCCATAACTACTGCTGCATTGCTCCTCTGCCGGTGTCTAATTACAGGGCCAATTTGCCTATACCGCCATAACTACTGCTGCCTTGCTCCTCTGCCGGTGTCTAATTACAGGGCTAATTTGCCTCTACCGCCATAACTACTGCTGCCTTGCTCCTCTGCCGGTGTCTAATTACAGGGCCAATTTGCCTCTACCGCCATAACTACTGCTGCCTTGCTCCTCTGCCGGTGTCTAATTACAGGGCCAATTTGCCTCTACCGCCATAACTACTGCTGCCTTGCTCCTCTGCCGGTGTCTAATTACAGGGCCAATTTGCCTCTACCGCCATAACTACTGCTGCCTTGCTCCTCTGCCGGTGTCTAATTACAGGGCCAATTTGCCTCTACCGCCATAACTACTGCTGCCTTGCTCCTCTGCCGGTGTCTAATTACAGGGCTAATTTGCCTCTACCGCCATAACTACTGCTGCATTGCTCCTCTGCCGGTGTCTAATTACAGGGCCAATTTGCCTATACCGCCATAACTACTGCTGCCTTGCTCCTCTGCCGGTGTCTAATTACAGGGCTAATTTGCCTCTACCGCCATAACTACTGCTGCCTTGCTCCTCTGCCGGTGTCTAATTACAGGATCAATTTGCCTCTACCGCCATAACTACTGTTGCATTGCTCCTCTGCCGGTGTCTAATTACAGGGCCAATTTGCCTATACCGCCATAACTACTGCTGCCTTGCTCCTCTGCCGGTGTCTAATTACAGGGCTAATTTGCCTCTACCGCCATAACTACTGCTGCCTTGCTCCTCTGCCGGTGTCTAATCACAGGGCCAATTTGCCTCTACCGCCATAACTACTGCTGCCTTGCTCCTCTGCCGGTGTCTAATTACAGGGCTAATTTGCCTCTACCGCCATAACTACTGCTGCCTTGCTCCTCTGCCGGTGTCTAATTACAGGGCCAATTTGCCTCTACCGCCATAACTACTGCTGCCTTGCTCCTCTGCCGGTGTCTAATTACAGGATCAATTTGCCTCTACCGCCATAACTACTGCTGCATTGCTTCTCTGCTGGTGTCTAATTACAGGGCCAATTTGCCAATACCGCCATAACTACTGCTGCCTTGCTCCTCTGCCGGTGTCTAATTACAGGGCCAATTTGCCTCTACCGCCATAAGTACTGCTGCCTTGCTCCTCTGACTGTTCACTGCCTGTGTCTAATTACAGGGCCAATTTGCCTCTTCCACCATAACTACTGCTGCCTTGCTCCTCTGCCGGTATCTAATTACAGGGCCAATTTGCCTCTACCGCCATAACTACTGCTGCCTTGTTCCTCTGCCGGTGTCTAATTACAGGGCCAATTTGCCTCTACCGCCATAACTACTGCTGCCTTGCTCCTCTGCCGGTGTCTAACTACAGGGCCAATTTGCCACTACCACTTCATAACTACTGCTGGGCAATTACAGGGTCAATTAGTATCTGTTTACTCTACAATACTCCAGGACGCCTTCTTCACTGCCAGATAACTGCCAAATAGACTCCTTTACCTGTGCCAACATGAGTCATAACAAAAAGTATGCCAATGCCAGTGAAAGGAAAGCAGCTTTAGCACTGCGACAAAAATAACGCCGTGCTAATGAGACTCCTGAGGAAAAACACCATCGCCTTGAGAAGATTAAGGCTTATAAACGCCGTCGCCTCACACACGAATCCCCTAACTCTAAATCTATTACATTGGCTGAAGAAGCCTCTACACGCCATCACCGCCAACAACAGACGGCTTCTTCCTCATCATTATTAGTAGACTCACAACAGGATGCTTCCACATCAGCATGTGGAACAAGTTACTACCACAATTCATCCTATATGCCGTTCACTGACATAACTAATCAGCAATCTGTTTCTGCCCTATCAGTACCACCATTAGTCAATACCAACGCACAGTTTCTTCACATACAAGCTGCAGTTAGCCCGCAGAAAGTGCAACCAAGACAAATATACGTTGGTCTCAAAACTAGGCGCACCCCATCGGTTGGACATGCACTTCTACTACAACCTCACATTTTCACTAATGATGAAAATAGTATTACCGAACACAGCTGTGGTGACATGACCCATGTATGTGAGCATTGCGAAGCTTTGCATTTTGTAGCAGAGATACCTTCTGATAACAACTTTACGCTCTGCTGTCAGAAGGGTAAAGTCCATGTACCCATACTACAATATCCTGATGTCTTTACACGTTTGCTGAAAGGGCAAAGTGAATTTAGCAAAAATTTCATGGATAATATTCGAAGTATTAACAGTTCCTTTGCTTTTGCCTCCATGGGTGCAAATATTTCACCACCTCCTGGATATGGCCCATACTGTTTCCGCATACATGGCCAGATCTATCATAGAACTGAAACACTACATCCCTCAGATGACCAGCAACGCGCATTTGCCCAACTTTACATTCTCGATACCACTACCGCAAACGAACAACGCTTACGATGTAGATAAAATCAAAAATGTCATCCTACATTGATGAACATTATTGCCCTTCAAATCCAAACTATTAATCCTTTTGAGGAAGCTTATCAAATGTTACGTGATGTGGAAGAACAAGAAAAAATTAAATCTCTACAAAACGGAACTGTCATGCCAAACATCACTATGGCTATTAAACAAGATCGTACTCAAGACCCTCGACGCTACAATAATCCCACTGTCAGTGAAGTAGCAGTCGTGTTTCAAAATGACAATGGTGAGCCACTAATGTCCACTCGCAGGATTTCAGAATACTCAAGATGGCATGGCCGCAAGAACATGTCGCCGGCGTGGACAATGTCGGGATCCAGGATGGCGCCGGCGAAAGAAGATGTCGGGGATCGTGGAGCAGCGACGATGACGGTGTGAGTATGAGAGATGGAGTGAGAGAAAGGGTCGTATGTGGAGTGAAAGAGTGAATGGACATGAGTGGAGATGGTGAAAGGTGAGAGGAGTGTGTGTTGAGACGGTGTGGTGTGTTGAGGAGGTGTGTGTGTATTGAGGGTTAACATGGCAAGAGGTGTGTCACTATCCTCTCGATGCGATAGCATCGGGCCTTAATCTACTATAATAAATGCGCTAAGCAGCTTCCGGGTTGTAACAACTTCCGTCCAGTTGTAACTGGTGACGTCACAGCACACCTCTTGCCATGTTAACCCTCAACACACCACTTCTCAACACACACTCCTCTCACCTTTCACTATCTCCACTAATGTCCACTTGCAGGATTTCAGAATACTCAAGATGGCATGGCCGCAAGAACATGTCGCCGGCGTGGACAACGTCGGGATCCAGGATGGCGCCGGCGGAAGATGTCGGGGATCATGGAGCAGCGACGATGACAGTGTGAGTATGAGAGACGGAGTGAGAGAAAGGGTCGTATGTGGAGTGAAAGAGTGAGTGGATGTGAGTGGAGATGGTGAAAGGTGAGAGGAGTGTGTGTTGAGGAGGTGTGTGTGTATTGAGGGTTGACATGGCAAGAGGTGTGTCACTATCCTCTCGATGCGATAGCATCGGGCCTTAATCTAGTATATATATATACATACATGTCATTGTGACAAACATATATATATATTTATATTTCACAGAGTTCTTCATAGCAGAATAGCCGCTAATTAAATAGCCGGCTTCTATCAAATAATTCCCCAACCCGACATGAAATGACACATGGTTTACATTCAGTAAAGCATTTCATTTCATGTTTTTTTATATGTCCTTGACTAATAATTAGATGAGGGATTGAGTGCAAAATTTGGGAGTTGTAGTTGTTATTTTAAGGGGTTAATTCTTTGTTATAAAATGCGTGGGCTTCCCATTGCCCTATATTGGTGGTGAGTGGGTTAATCTAACAAAGGGTTAATGTCACCATTTGATTGTAAGGTGACATTAACCCTTTGTTAGATTAACCCATTCACCACCGCTACAGGGCAATGGGAAGCCCACGCATTTTTTAACAACGAATTAACCCCTTAAAATAACAACTACAACTCCCAAATTTTGCACACAAACCCGCATCTAATTATTAGTCAAGGACATATAAAAAAACATGAAATGAAATGCTTTACTGAATGTAACCCATGTGTCATTTCATGTTGGGTTGGGGAATCATTTGATAGAAGCCGGCTATTCTGCTATGAAGAACTCTGTGAAATATATATATATATATATAAGATAAGATAAGATAATCCTTTAATCGTCCCACCATGGGGAAATTCAGAGCATTACAGCAGCAAGGCAGGAACAAGTACAGATACAGATGCATAAAGGCAGTACATTGACAGTAGGTAGGTACATATACGAAAAAAAGAGATATAACCGGACTATCACAACTTCGGACCTATCAGTTCACTGTTTGGGTCGTTCTCCGTTTTGGACAGTGCTGGTTATACAGCCTAACTGCAGCAGGAAGGAAGGACTTTCGATAGCACTCCCTCTCACATTTAGGATGAAGTAGCCGGTCACTGACAGTACTGCACAACTTTGTCACTGTCTCATGCATGGGATGGGAATCATCCTGCACCATGTAGCTCACCTTGGCCAGTATCCTCCTGTCACCTACTTCCTGAACTGGATTAAGGGGGCATCCCAGGACAGAGCTGGCCCTTCTAATCAGTTTGTCCAGCCTATTCCTGTCCCTGGTTGATATGCCACTACCCCAGCATGCCACACCAAAGAAAATGACTGATGCCACAACAGAGTTGAAGAAGGATGAAAGGAGTGCCCCCCTAACTCTGAAGGCTCTCAGCCTTCTGAGCAGATAAAGCCTACTGTGGCCCTTCCTGTACACTGCATCCAAGTGATGGGCCCAATCAATAATAATAATAATAATAATAAATTTTATTTTTATAATAATAAATTTTATTTTTATAGCGCCGACATATTCCGCAGCACTTTACATTTCAGAGGGGATTTGTACAGACAATAGACATTACAGCATAACAATAATCACATACAGTAGATTATAACAAATACCAAGAGGAAAGAGGGCCCTGCTCGCAAGCTTACAGTCTATGAGGAAAGAGGGAGACACGAAAGGTGGGTGGTAACAGTTACCCTGATTGTATGGACCAGTCATAATGTTAAGTGTGTAACAGTACAGACACAGAGGGCTAATGGAGGCATAAAGCATGTGGGAACATGATGCGGGGAACCTGGTTATGGTAAAACTTTTGGCTCTGCCACACAGGGATAGATTAGGTTAATGTGTTGGGGTGGTAGGCCAGTCTGAATAAATGCGTTTTCAGGACACGCTTAAAATTGTGGGGATTGGGGACTAATCGTATTGACCTGGGAAGTGCATTCCAAAGAATTGGCGCGGCACGTGTAAAGTCTTGGAGACGGGAGTGGGAGGTTCTGACTATTGAGGATGCTAATCTCAGGTCATCAGCAGAACGGAGGGCGCGGGTAGGGTGGTATACTGAAACAAGGGAGGAGATGTAGGGTGGTGCTGAGCCATGGAGGGCTTTGTGAGTGAGGGTAATAAGTTTATACTGAATTCTGGAGTGGATGGGTAGCCAGTGTAATGACTGGCACAAGGTAGAGGCATCGGTGTAACGATTGGTGAGGAATATGATCCTGGCTGCAGCATTCAAGACAGATTGGAGGGGGGAGAGTTTGGTAAGAGGGAGACCGATTAGAAGAGAGTTACAATAGTCGAGACGAGAATGAATAAGAGAAACAGTAAGAGTTTTTGCAGAGTCAAAGGTAAGAAAAGGTCGAATTCTAGAAATGTTTTTGAGGTGCAGATGACAAGAGCGAGCCAGTGATCGAATGTGGGGGGCAAAGGAAAGCTCGGAATCAAGTATGACCCCAAGACAGCGGGCCTGTTGCTGGGGAGTAATAGTGGAACCACACACAGAAATGGCAATGTCGGGTATAGGTACATTAGTAGAGGGAGGAAACACCAGGAGTTCAGTCTTTGACAGGTTCAGTTTCAGATATAGTGAGGACATGATATTAGACACAGCGTTTAGACAATCGCCGGTGTTTTCTAGAAAGGCTGGCGTGATGTCAGGAGAAGAAGCGTATAATTGGGTGTCATCAGCATAGAGATGGTACTGGAAATCAAATCTACTGATTGTTTGACCAATAGGGGCAGTGTACAAGGAGAAGAGGAGGGGACCTAGAACCGATCCTTGGGGATCAAGCTTATTATTGAGGATCACACCAAGGTACATATAGGTGTCGACTATCTCAATGTCATTTCCCTGAATGTTCACCACTACTGGTGGATTTTTTCCCTTGCGAAAGTCCACCACCAATTCCTTGGTCTTCCCGGAATTAATCCTAAGGTGGTTCCTCTGACACCACTCCACAAAAGCTTGTTTAGTATTTCTGTACTCTCTTTCATCTCCTCCTGTGATGAGGCCTACTATTGCAGAGTCATCAGAATACTTCTGCAAGTAGCAGCTAGATGAGTTGCACTTAAAATCCGCAGTGTACAGTGTGAAGAGAAAAGGGGCAAGAACTGTACCTTGAGGTGCCGCTGTATTGCAGATCACCATGTCTGACACACTGTCCCTAACCTTTACAAACTGAGGTCGGTTTGTGAGGTAGTTAAGGATCCAGATGGAGAGTTGGAGGTCCACGCCAACAAGGGCCAGCTTGTCACTCAGTAGACCTGGCTGTATGGTATTAAAAGCACTAGAGAAATCGAAGAACATTATTCTCACAGTGTTCCCAGGTTTCTCCAGGTGAGAGAGAGTCCTATCTAGAAGGTGGATAATGGCATCATCCACACCAATACCCGGCCTGTGGGCAAACTGGAGAGGGTCCATATCCGAGCTCACTAGAGGACGGAGACGTGTGAGAACCAATCTCTCTAGTACCTTCATCAGGTGTGATGTCAATGCTACAGGTTTATAGTCATTAAGGTCTTTCGGATAAGGTTTCTTCGGAACTGGTACCACACACGATAATTTCCACAGTTGTGGTACTATACCTATTCTCAGGCTCATATTGAACAGATATGTAATGATCTCCCTCAGCTGGTGCCCGGAGGTTTTGATTAGCCTTGCACTGATGCCGTCAGGACCTGCAGCCTTCAAAACTTTGATCTTATCCAGTTCTTTTGCAACCTGGGTACTTGTGAAGAACAGACCCTGGCTCAGTTGACAAGTTGCAGCAAGGGGTGAGGTTATTGTAGCAGAGAGGTGTGTGATTAAATCTGTTAAACAATAGATTAAGTTTATTAAGCCCCTATTTATCTACAACCATCCTGGAGACAGTCTGTCTATGCCCAGATATAGACTTTAGACCCTCCCAGACTTCATGAATCCTTTTCTGTGACAATTTCAGTTCAATCTTTCTCTTATAATTAGCCTTTCCCTGCCTGATTAGATTCTTCAGATCTTTCTGCACCTCTCTCAGCCTGCTCTTGTCACCTGATCTGAAGGCCAACTTCTTCTCTTTGAGAAGAGCCTTTATTCCGGGGCTGATCCATGGTTTATTGTTAGAGAAGCACCTCACTACTTTTGTGGGTACCGTGTTGTCTACACAGAAATTAATGTAGTCCGTTATACAGTGTGTGAGACCATCCATGTCATCACCATAGGAATCTTGCAGCACATCCCAAGTGGTTGTTTCAAAGCAGTCTCTCAGAGTATCATCACTCTCCTCAGTCCATATCCTCACTGTGCGAGTGAAAGCAGGTTCTCTCTGTACAATTGGCTTGTACATGGGTTGGAGGTGCACTGTGTTGTGATCCGATCTTCCAAGGGGCAGTAGGGCTGACGAGGCATATGCCCCTCTCACATTGGCAAAGAACAAGTCCAATATTTTGTTGTCTCTAGTGAGGCAGGTAACATACTGTACTGTGTGCAACCGGATGTTATGGATGCTGGAGACACATGATTGAAGTCTCCCGAACCAGAAGGAGTGCTTGGGGGTGAAGGGACTGCATCATGCTCACTGTGGATTGTAGGACCTCAGTGGCGGCATCAGCTTTCGCAGAAGGGGGGACATATGCAGCTATCATGATTACATGCGATAGTTCCCTCAGTAAATAAAAAGGTCTCATGCCCACAGCTAATAGCTCAATGTCCTTACAGCATGTTTGCTCTTTGACCACGATGCGCCTAGAGTCACACCATCTATCATTCACAAATATCGCCAGCCCTCCGCCTTTCTTCTTACCGCTCTCCCTTCTCCTGTCCGCGCGAATGAGTTTAAAGCCATCCAACGAGACAACAGTGTCCGGAGTACCTTCGGTGAGCCAGGTCTCTGTAAACAGCAACATAGTGCACTCCCTTAATTCCCGATGATGTCTGGTCAGCGCCGACAGTTCGTCCAACTTCTTCCCGAGTGACCTCACATTGCCCATAATGACGGAGGGAAGAGCAGGTCTATAGCGCCTTCTTCTAGCTTTCCTGAGGGCTCCAGCTCTGCAACCTCTTCTCTTAGTCCTCCTTATTTCTGGTAGAATGTCCTCTGGTCTATTAGCAGCATGCTGCCTTGTTGTATCCCTAAGCAGCAGTATAGCTTCTCTGGATTAGACAATAGGGTCTTTTTCAGTTCCTGGATTTCCCAACACAATAGATCCAAGTAAAAACAAGGTAAAAAGTCCATCGAAGGTCCAGGTCCTCTTATGGTTTTCCATAGTGCAATGTCCTTTGGAGTAACAATAAAAAAGATAAAGGAAAAATAGAAAAAATAGAGAAAAAAGGAGAGCAAAGAAGGAGCTACTGTAACAGGCTGCCACTCCAGCGGCGCCACTTGTGTGTGTGTATATATATATATATATATATATATATATATGCATTCTATGTGTCTATATCTATTATTTTGTTTCTGTTAGAAACCCTGTCATAGGGCTCCATTATATGTCCATTTTGCAAGGCTGCGAGAAAATCTCGCCATACGGATTGCATACGGATGCCATACGGATTACATACGGATGCTGACATGCGCAAAATACGCAACCACACCTTGCTTACGGATGACATACGGAGCACTTTTTAGGGGTCATTCATCCGTATTACGCCTGTAAACTAAGGACCGTATTTTGCGTCAGTTAGTGTGACCCTGGCCTAAAGGTTCACTACATCAATTGTGGTTAAAGAAAAACTTGACTGCCAATGAAAGTTTTTTAAAATGGAGATAAAATCCCCCAGTCATGAGATGTAAAAAGTGAAGTATTTTTCATTGTACTATACCGCTATTTCTCTGCCGTATTAGAAGATCATGAATTGTGGCATGTGTTAAAAGAGCCCAGTGACACTCTTTGGCCCAGGGCCCACGAAAATCTGGAGCCAGCCCTACCCCCCACAACTTTAGCCAAATAACCCCCAGTTTTCCACGCTTAACTATTATTATAAAGTAAATAAAGGTTGACAAGCTTAAGTAATAAGAATTGATGTTTTTGGCATTAAAATGGGCACTGTAGGTGTGTTTCCTGTCCTCCACTCCCTGCCGACCTTGGTTCCCCATTGATTTGCATTGGGTTTCGTGTTTCAGTCGGCCTTCGACTTTTCACCATAATCGGCCGATTTCGTTCGACCCGACTTTTGAGAAAGTCGGGTTTCATGAAACCCGACTCGACCCGAAAAAAGGCAAAGTCACTCATCTCTACTGAAGACCAATGAGCTGTCAAGGGACATCAGAAATATAATTGTAGTCCTGCACCAGGCTGGGAAGACTGAATCTGCAATAGGCAAGTAGCTTGGTGTGAAGAAACCTACTGTGGGAGCAATAATACGAAAATGGAAGACATACAAGACCACTGATAATCTCCCTCGATCTGAGGCTCCACACAAGATCTCATCCCATGGGGTCAAAATGATCACAAGAACGGTGAGCAAAAATCCCAGAACCACAATGGGGATCTAGTGAATGACCTGCATAGAGCTGGGACCACCATAACAAAGGCTGCCATCAGTAACACACTACGCCACCAGGGACTCAGATCCTGCAATGCCAGACATGTCCCCCTGCTTAATCAAGTACGTGTACAGGCCCATTTGAAGTTTGCTAGAGAGCATTTGGATTATCCAGAAGAGTAATAGGAGAATGTCACATGGTCTGATGAAACCAAAGTAGAACTATTTGGTAGAAATAAAACTCATCGTGTTTGGAGGAGACTGAATGCTGAGTTGCATCCAAAGAACACCATACC
Source organism: Dendrobates tinctorius (assembly GCF_039654945.1). Taxonomy (NCBI): domain Eukaryota; kingdom Metazoa; phylum Chordata; class Amphibia; order Anura; family Dendrobatidae; genus Dendrobates; species Dendrobates tinctorius. The sequence goes on from NW_027361908.1 coordinate 12,054,707, forward strand.
TACTGTGAAGCATGGGGGTGGCAACATCATGCTTTGGAGCTGTTTCTCTGCAAAGGAACCAGAATGACTGATCCATGTACATGAAAGCATGAATGGGGCTATGTATCATAAGAATTTGAGTGCAAACCTCGTTCCATCTGCAAAGACACTGAAGATGAAACATGGATGAGTCTTTCAGCATGATAATGATCCAAAGCACACAGCCAGGGCAACAAAGGAGTGGCTTCATAAGAAGAATATGAAGGTCCTTGAGTGGCCTAGCAAGTCTCCAGATCTCTACCCCATAGAAAACCTTTGGAGGGATTTGAAAGTCCATGTTGCCCAACGACAGGCCCATAGCATCACTGCTGTAGAGGAGATCTGCATGTAGGAATGGGCCAACATACCACCAACAGTGTGTGCCAACCTTGTGAAGACTTACAGAAAACGTTTGACCTTGCCAACAAAGGATATATAACAAAATATTGAGATGAACTTTTGTTAATGAGCAAATACTTATTTTCCATCATAATTTGAAAAATAAATCTTGCCAAATCAGACAAGGTGATTTTCTGGATTTGTTTTCTCATTTTGACCATCTGGTGATTACTGATTAGAAATTAATTAACCATTTAATTGCACACTGTTCTCCAGTAAACATGCCAGTTTAAAAAATTCTGTGCACAGTGTAAGGGTGGTTTCACATTAGCGCTTAAGGCCGCAGCGGTGGCCTGCGCACGGTCGCCGCTAAGCCCCGCCCCCTGCCGCGCCTCCAGTTAAATATTTTTAATACTGATACTTGATTGAGTGCAATAAAGGGTTAATAAGATGTTGGCCACTCTTTCAGTATCGTAGCTACGGAGAAAAGCAGAGGGGATGGTCGCTCCAGTCAACTCACTTAGAGGGATCCAGCCCACTCGGAGCTACCAACTACTTTTACTATAGCCGAGTGTACAGCACAATGATACAGTTAAACTCTAAGGTAGAGCACCAAGAAACAGTCTTCCTGCACTGCCGTTCTCTGCTTTGTGGGCTTCATGTTGCTTTGGGCCTGTGACCACAAGAACGGCATGGTGATCCACTGGACGAGTCCTAGGCAATGGCATAGTGACATGATGACAGCACTAGGACTCAGGGTTTGGGGAGTATATGTTGTTTATATTTTATTTTAATAGTACTTGTAGGGGGACTGTGGGAGCATCATACAGTGTTCTGTTTACTTTTGGGGCCATCAGGCCATGTTGAGGGAGGCTTTCGGAGCATTATTGCATGTATAGGGAGTATTTGCTGGCATTCTACTGTGTATAGGAGGCTTTGGGGGAATTATACCATGTAGGGATTACTGTTGGGGCATATACTGTGCATGGGTGGCTTTTGGATAATATACTGTGTATAGGGGCCTTAGAGGCATTAAATTGAGCGAGGAATATTTTTGGGACCATCATACAGTGTGTGGAAACATTATACTGTGTATAGGGGGCTTGGAGGGCTAACATACTTTATATAAATAAGGTGTAGGGTCATCATACTATGTATTGGAGAACTGTGGGAACATCATACTGTGTAGGGAAGCAGTGGGGGTCATCTTACTGTATATAATTAGTTGTGGGGACATCATACTGTGAATTTTATGGTATATGGATTACTGGGAGATGGAAGGACACAATACTGTATATAGGGGAGCTTTGGGTGCCATCATATTTACTATAAGGGATATTTACATGAAGGGACTCGGAACATTACTGTACATGGGGAGACTCTGATGACATTACAGCAAGTGGGGTTTTCACCTTCCTGACCAGGCCATTTTTTACAATTCTGACCACTGTCACTTTATGAGGTCATAACTCTGGAACGCTTCAACAGATCCTGGTGATTCTGAGAATATTTTCTCGTGACATATTGCACTTTGTGATAGTGGTAAAATTTATTTGATGTGACTTGCGTTTATTTGTGAAAAAAAATGGAAATTTGGTGAAAATTTCACAGTTTCTAAACTTTTCATTTTTATGCCCTTAAATCAGAGAGACATATCACCCAAAATAGTTAATAAATAACATTTCCCACATGTCTATTTTACATCAGCACAATTTTGGAAGCATAATTTTTTTTTGTTAGGAAATTATAAGGGTTAAAAGTTGACCAGCGATTTCTCATTTTTACCACAAAATTTGCAAAACCATTTTTTGGGGGGGCAACCTCAAGCTTGAAGTGACTTTGAGGGGCCTATATGACAGAAAATACCCAAAAATGACGCCATTCTGAAAACTGCATCCCTTAAGTTGCACAAAACCACATTCAAGAAGTTTATTAACCCTTTAGGTGCTTCACAGGAATTTTTGGAACGTGGAAGGACAAAATAAACATTTACTTTTCTTTCACACAAATTTTCCTTTAGACCTATTTTTTTTTACTTTTGCATGGGTAACAGGAGAAAATAGACCATACATTTTGTTGTGCAATTTTTCCTGAGCATGCTGATACCCCATATGTAGGGGAAATCTACAGTTTGGGCACTCGGAAGGAAAGGAGTGCCAGTTGACATTTTTATTGTAAAATATGCTGTAATAATTAGCGGTTGCCATGTCATGTTTGGAGAGCCCCTAATTTGCCTAAACAGTGGAAACCCCCACAAGTGACACCATTTTGGAAACTAGACCCCTTACAGAACTTATTTATATGTGTATTGAGCACCTTGAACCTCCAGGTACTACACAGAAGTTTATAACGTAGGGCCATGGAAATAAAATAAATCAAATTTTTCCCAAATAATTCTTTTTAGCTCCAAATTTTGCATTTACATAAGGGTAAAATGAGAAATTTCACCATATAATATGTTTTGCAATTTCTCCTGAGTACACTGATACCCAATATGTGGAGGAAAACAAATGTTTACGTGCACGGTAGGGCTTGGAAGAGAAGGAGCGCCATTTGACTTTTTTAATGCAAAATTTGATTAAATAATTAGTGAACGCTATGTCGTGTTTGAAGAGCCCTTGATGTGCCTAAACAGTGGAAACCCCTGACAAGTGACACCATTTTGGAAACTAAAATCTTATCTACATGTGCATTGAGCACCTTGAACCCCAAGGGGCTTCACAGAAGTTTATAACTTTAAGCCGTGAAAATTAAAAAAACACATTTTTCCCCAAAAAATCTTTTTTAGCTACAAATTTTGTATTTTCACAAGGGCAAAAGGAGAAAATGGACCCCAAAGTTTGTTGTGCGATTTCTCACAGATTCCCTATATGTGGTAGAAAACTACTTTTGAGGCACATTGCAAAGCTCAGAAGGGATGTAGCGCCATATTACAGTGCACATTTTGTGCCATATTACATTGCCAGAGCCCTTGAGGTGCCAGAATAGGAGAACGCCCCATAAGTGACCCCATTTTACCAATTAAACCTCTCAATTAATTCATTTATTGGTGCAGTGAATATATTGACACCACTGGTGTGTCACAAACTGTTATACCATTGGGCAGTGAAGAAAAAATAATTTACATTTTTACCACCAAGATTCTGTGCTAGCCTTAAGTTTTACATTTTCACACTGGGAAATGGGTAAAAATGGCACCAACATTTGTCCCACAATTTCTGCTGAATGTAGAAATACTGTGGCTGTACTGTACTACTTTGCCATACGGAGAGACTCAGGAGGGGCAGAGCACTATTTGCATCCTGGAGCGCAGATTTTCCTAGACTAGTTTGTGGATTCCATATAAAATGCCCCAAAGTGCAAGAAAAGCAGAATCCCCCTCAAGTGACCCCATTATGGAAATTATATCCCTTTGGGAATTTATCTACAAATGTAGTGACTAGAGTTGAGTGAAACGGGTCGAAAAAATTCAAAAGTCGCCGACTTTCACCAAAGTCAGGCTTCATGAAATGAAACCAGACCTTAGCGTGAGGTCGGCCACGAGGTCAGCGACCATCGCGCTAAAGTCACGTTTCAAAAGATGCTTTTGCGCCCTTTTTCAGCCGATCAGAAAGAATGGACACTGTGGGCAACGTGATGACATAGGCAGCGGTTACCACCAAGTTTGTGAAGGGCATGCAAGTGATTGGCTTGCTTTGTGTGGCGTCACAGGGGGTATAAAAGGGCGTGCACGCTGACCGCCATGTTACTTATGCTGATCTCAGAATAGGGAGAGCTGCTGCTGCTGCTGCTGATTCTGTAGGGAGAGCGTTAGGCAGGGAAGAAGATACCAAAAACTACTTCTGCTGCTAGCGATTTTGCCTGTACAACACACCAGTTACTGTGCAGTGCAAGGGGAGGCTATATTTTGGTGCATCAGCTCTGTTGGTTATTAGGCTGCCTTTTAAGGCTCCCTGATAGCTGCATTGCTGTTTTCACACTGCTGAGCAAACTGCTTTTTTCAAAGCAATCCAAATTTTAGGCTAAGTGCACACATACCGGAACTCTCGCGGAAATTACCGCGAGAATTCCGGAATTCCATTCCGCGGGAAAATCGCATTTTAAATTCCCGCGATTTTCCACGGAAAAACTAGCATTTTGCAAGCGTAATTAGCTTGCAAAATGCTAGCATTTTCCAAGCGATCTGTAGCATCGCTTGGAGAACTGATTGACAGGTTGGTCACACTCGTCAAACATAGTGTTTGACGAGTGTGACCAACTTTTTACTACTGAGGCCGCCTATGCGGCATCAGTAGTAAAAGATAGAATGTAAAAAAAAAAAAAAAATAGTGTTATTCTCACCTTCCGATGTCCCGCGCATCCGTTCCCAGTAATCCTTTGCGAAAATGCCCGGGATGACGTCCGTTCTCGCGGGATCGTGATGTCTCGCGGTCATTCGCGATGACGTTGCGCGAATGACCGCGAGACTTTGCGATCCCGCGAGAACGGACGCCATCGTGGGCATTTTCGCAAAGGCTTAGGCTAGTTTCACACTAGCGTATATGAGCGCAGCGACGGCCTGCGCACGGCCGCCGCTAAGCCCTGCCCCCTGCCGCGCCCCCGCCGGTAGCTCCGCCCACCAGCGCATGATGCTGCATGCGCCCTGCGTCCCCTATCTTTATCACAGGGGGCGCAGGCCGTGCGCAGCATGCGTTTGGCGGCGCATGCGTCCTTTTGACGGTGCGCCGACCTGCGCCAAACGCAACCTGCTGCAGTTTGGTTGCGTCGGCGCACCGTCAAAAAGGCGCATGCGCCGCCAAACGCATACTGCGCACGGCCTGCGCCCCCTGTGATAAAGATAGGGGACGCAGGGCGCATGCAGCGTCATGCACCGGTGGGCGGAGCTACCGGCAGGGGCACGGCAGGGGGCGGGGCTTAGCGGCGGCCGTGCGCAGGCCGTCGCTGCGCTCATAAACGCTAGTGTGAAACTAGCCTTACTGGGACCGGGAGCGTGGAGAGAGGCGGGAATGCTGCGCGGGACGCCGGAATGTAAGAATAACAATATTTTTTATTTTAAATTCTATTTTTTACAGGGATAAGGTACCCAAAGCCCGGAGGACAGTCTCCTCTCCTCCGGACCGTGGGTACCATTCGCAATTGTTCTGCTTACTTTCCGCATGGTGTGCACAGCCACATGCGGGAAGTAAGCGGAACAATGCATTCCTATGGGTGCGGGATAGCCGCAATTCCGCAAATTAATGAGCATGCTGCGTTTTTTACCGTGAAGCGATTCCGCCGCGGTAAAAACTGCAGCATTAGCACAGCATTGCGGAATCCCATAGGAATGCATGGGATGCTTATTTTTCGCGTTTTCGCGGCAAAATCGCGCCGTTAAAACCGCCGCGGAAACGCGGAAAAAACGCCACGTGTGAACTCAGCCTTATTGTTTTGTCCTGGTGAGTTACTGAGCGTTCATTTTTTCACACACCGTACAGCGGTGTACGCTCCTCACACAGTACCATGTACCGGCTGTTATCACGGCCAAATTGAAGCTATCTGTGTGTGACTCTGTAAGAAAAAGCCGAGGAGTTTGTCCGTTCTTACAGACCTACACTCTAGGGAGATTCCAATTCTGCCCAATTCTATATACACCTTGTAGTTAGTCATGCACTAGGCAATTTCTGCCTGTCACATTGCAGTGTAATCTGTCCTGGGCCAGAGACAATAGTTCAGCGGCCAAATTGAAGCTATCTGTGTGTGACTCTGTAAGAAAAAGCCGAGGAGTTTGTCCGTTCTTACAGACCTACACTCTAGGGAGATTCCAATTCTGCCCAATTCTATATACACCTTGTAGTTAGTCATACACTAGGCAATTTCTGCCTGTCACATCGCGGTGTAATCTCTACTGGGCCTGAGACAATAGTTCAGTGTCCTCCAATCTACAGTGAATTTCAAATTCTCACCAATACTATATACAGCTTCTGTCTTCTCATACACCAGCCAATTTCTGCCTGTCACATTGCGGTGTAATCTCTACTGGGCCTGAGACAATAGTTCAGCATCTTCCAATCTACAGTGAGATTCAAATTCTCACCAATACTGTATACAGCTTCTGTCTTCTCATACACCAGCCAATTTCAGCCTGTCACATTGCGGTGTAATCTCTACTGGGCCTGAGACAATAGTTCAGCGTCCTCCAATCTACAGTGAGATTCAAATTCTCACCAATACTCTATAGACCCTTTACCTTGATTTACAGTACCATATAGCTGTTGTTATTTTGGGTACCTTTTTCAAAAAAATGAAGAAGTATGGTGGAAGAGGCCGTAGAAGTGGGCGGGGGTTGCCAGCTGGTCCTGATGGTGGTGTTGGTGGTGGTGCTTCTGCTGGTTGTGGCAAAAGCACAAGAGCACCTAAGGCAGGAGATTATGAGCCGGCGTCATTGTCTGGCTCCACAAGGCCTCGTAGGCTCCCTTTTCTGGGAGTAGGTAAACCACTTTTAAAGCCAGAGCTTCAGGAACAAGTTTTGGCTTACATTGCTGACACAGCCTCCAGCTCTATCGCCTCCTCTTCTGAAGTTTCAAAAAATAAAAGCACTGCGTCGTCAGTGGAGGCTCCTGGTCAGGAACAACACCTTTCCTTGTGTCCTTCACCCCTACCAAAAGTGAAGGATACAGCAGGCCACACTACAGATTACTCCATGGAGCTCTTTTCTCATACCATGCCTGGGTTATCAAGTCAAATCGTGAATTCCCCAGTCCAAGAAGAATCTGACATGGAGAGCACTGATGCACAGCCACTGCTAGATTTATCTGCTGGTACATTCACTCAGAGCACTACATTGTCCTCGCAGTGTACTGAGCCAGAATCTGACCCTGATGAAACTCAGGTGCCCCTTCCCGCATACTATACCACCATACACGGTGACACAGAGGAAGATGCACATGACATTGAAGAGGAGGTGATGGATGACCCAGCTGTTGACCCAGATTGGCATCCATTGGGGGAAGAGGGTGCCGCTGCCAATAGCTCAGAAGAGGAGGAGGAGCATCTGCAGCAGGCATCAACATCACAACAGCTGTTATCTGGCAGGCCCGGAGCAGTCCAAAAACGGGTTACAAAAACCAAAAGAGTTGCAGGACAGCTTGGCCAGACGGTCAAAATAGCACAGCGTGCAAGGCCTCAAAATGTCTTCCATAGTAGGAAGAGTGCAGTGTAGCACTTTTTTGAACAAAATCCTAATGAACAGGCAAAGGTTATCTGTAAGAAGTGCGCAAAGACCTTTAGCCGAGGGAAAAATCTGAGAAATTTGAATACCAGTTGCATGCTTAGACATTTAACCACCATGCACTTGCAAGCGTGGATGGACTACCAAACCTAACGTACCACATGTGCAACTGATCACAAAGAAGGTAGTCAGCAACGCTACATTGTTTCCCCCACTGTAAGCCCACCGGTTAGCACACCACCAGCAGCAAATGTTGAGGTGTCGTCGCAAGGCCAAAGCAGTCAGGGAATCACAATGTTATATAAACGAAAGACTGAATCTAGGACACCAGAAAGAACACCAACTCCATCACCATCATCAACCCTCTCTCAGTCTACCATGTCCACAGCTAGTTCCATCATATGCAGCTCTCAAGTCCAGCTCACCTTACCAGAGACTATGAGTAGGACAAGAAAGTACTCATCCTCTCATCCGCGTACACTGGGTTTGAACGCCCACATTGCCAAACTAATCTCGTTAGAAATGATGCCCTACCGGTTGGTTGAAAGCGCAGCTTTCTGCGAACTCATGGCCTATGCAGTACCATGCTATGACCTACCCAGTCGCCACTTCTTTTCTCGCAAAGCCATCCCAGCCCTCCACCTTCATGTGAAAGACCGCATTGTCCACGCACTCAAGCAATCAGTGAGTGGAAAGGTGCACCTCACAACTGATGCATGGTCCAGTAGGCATGGCCAGGGCCGTTACGTGTCCATCACTGCGCACTGGGTTAATGTGGTGGATGCAGGGTCCACAGGGGACAGCGGCGGTGGGACAGTGCTGCCTAGCCCACGGTATAGGAAACAGTTGGCTGTAGGCATTCGACCCTCCTCACCCTCCTCCAAAAGCGAAAGCTCGTCCACAGAGCGCAGTCGCACGAGCACTCCATCCGCAGCTGCCAGTGTTGCACACGAGGTGTCCCCCTATCGATCAGCTAGTGGAAAGCGTCAGCAGGCTGTGTTGCAGATGATGTGTTTGGGTGACAGACACACCGCGGAGGTACTGGCCGACTACTTTCAGTGACAAAGGCAAGGTAGTTAGTGATAAAGGACGGAATTTTGTGGCAGCCATAGCCCTTTCAAAACTCAGACACTTACCTTGCTTGGCTCACACATTGAACCTGGTGGTGCAGTGCTTCCTCAATAACTATCCAGAGTTAACAGGCCTGCTCCATAAGGTTCGAAAACTGTGCTCGCACATCCGCCGGTCGCCGGTACACTCCAGTAGTATGCAGAAGCTGCAGCGATTGCTCCACCTTCCCAAGCACCGCCTAATTATCGACGTTGCAGCAAGGTGGAACTCCACCCTGCACATGGTTGAGCGGCTGTGCGAACAGAGGCAGGCCGTAAAGCATTTGTGGGAGGATACACGGGTAGGAACTTTGAGGGCAGACATGGAGTTGACAGGTGTGCAGTGGTCGAAGCTGAAAGACCTCGGAAAGTCCTTCAGTGTTTTGAGGAATGCACACGGCTGGTAAGCACAGACGATGCCATTATAAGCATGAGCATCCCACTTATGCGTCTGCTAATGAAAACTTTGACGCACATTAAGGAGCAGGCGTCTGCAGCCGAGGTAGATGAGGAGGAAGAGGAGTAGGGAAGCCTTGATGAAAGTCAGCCATTGTCTGCTCCGGGACCTCTCATGGACGAGGTGAAGGAAGAAGAGGAAGAGGAGGAGGAGGAGGATGATGATGGGGATGATTATTTAGGGGAGGAGGCTGCTTCTCGTGGGGCAAGAGAAAATGTTGGCATGGCAAGGTATGGTACAGGGTTTGTGCGTGACTGGAGGGATGTGGATTTGCTAGAAAGTGCTCCTCCACCCAGCACTCGCAGTGCATCATTGACACCGGGAACTTTGGCCCACATGTCAGATTATGCCTTGCAGATCCTAAAAAGGGACCCCCTCATTGCCAAAATGATGAACGATGACGACTACTGGTTGGCCAGCATCCTGGATCCATGCTATAAAGGCAAATTCCAAAACATAATGCCTCAGGAGAACCTTGACCTAATATTGGCTAACAAACAAGCAACTCTGGTAAACCAGTTGGTTGAGGCATTCCCAGCACACAGCAGCGGTGATGGTTCTCACACGAGCCGTAGGGGCCGGGCGCAGATTGGAAGAGGTGTTCGTGGTGCACACATCAGAAGTAGCGTTGGAGACAGGGGTTTCATGACCATGTTGTGGACTGATTTTTCAAGTCCCGCTCACACGACTGGTAATACTGCATCGATTGAAAGTAACAGGAGACAGCAGTTGTCAACTATGGTTACAAACTACTCCTCGTCCCATATCGATGTTCTCCCTCACAGGTCATTCCCATTTGACTATTGGGCCGCTAAACTGGACACCTGGCCTGAATTGGCACATTATGCCTTACAGGAGCTCGCTTGCCTAGCTGCAAGTGTGCTATCAGAAAGAGTCTTCAGTGCAGCTGGATCAATCCTGAGAGAAAAAAGGACCCGTCTGTCGACCCAAAATGTGGATGATCTAACCTTCATTAAAATGAACCATGTATGGGTTTCCAAGGATTTTGTCCCACCTTACCCTGATGACACATAGGTTGCCAGAAAAATGGCTTGCTTTGGTCCTCCTCGTCCTCAGACTTGACCAATTTCACCTTTAGCAGCAGCTGAATGTCCCAGATCAACATATGCCGTTTTGTAAACCTCCCTAACTGGGCTGCCTCCCCCCATAGCCGAGATCACCACCTAGCGCACACAACCATGCGAGTGCCGTTGCCCTGGACAGGTGGGTAGGCTGACTGTTGGGCGCGGGCACTGGCACAGGGTCCCTCATAGTGCAATCAAGTGTCTCTGACGGTGGGGGTGCACACCAGCCGTCAGACACACCGCCGTACTATGAGGGGCCTAGTGCCAGTACCGAGACCCACGAGTGTGTCCCCCTTGCTTGGGCAGGGCCACAGCATTTGCAATGTTTACCTCTCCCTGTTCCTCCGCTGTGTAGTCTGGGCTGTCAAATCCTTCACTGAGACTGCCACTACAAACTTGTTGAACTGATAGATGATGGTTAAGACATAGCTATGCCCTGTCCCGCTGGCCGGGCTCTAGCTTCAAATGATCAATGGCTTCCATTTCTTATGGACGTCGACTCACAATGACATGCAGTGGTGGTTTATCATCAGCTTTCACAGTTTTCCTACTCACAGACATGTGACATTCCGGCGCACATTTTTAAATGTGCCCTCTCATGCCAATCCCATAGAATTGCCTACGGCCTGTGGCTTCTGTCTTTTGCACTCCAAAGTTACGTGACAAATCATGATAGGCAGTGAGCAACATGTTTACATCTCTCCCTGTGATAAAAATGTGATGGAGATGAGTAACGCTGATGGGATCAACGGTACTGTAATAGAGCAACACTTTATTCACAAAGTTATGTTTTCGCTGTCTCCACACACAGATTAATTGAGGGTCAGCATCGCCTCTGAGAATTGTGATGGAAGTTTTTCCCATGATTATTAATTCCTAGATTTCTGCAATCACTAGACTTTATGTCAGTAATTGTATGCATCTCATTTCCTATTGCGGAGAGGCTGGGCTGTCTTACTGAGACAGAAATATATATGAAGATTTAAAAATACCACCAAAAGTGTATACTGGTGTACGCTTCAAAAACATTTCCTTTTTTCTACATTTTAGATTGTTGTCTAATCCATACTGAGAACACGGAGATTTTAAATGTTTAAACTATGCTATATATACCTGCTATCCAGTGCTATACAGCACCAGTGGTTTGGACACGTAATTTTTTCATTTTGTCAGGAATGCCGGTTAGGCCTTATTCCGTAATTGCAGTTGACCTGCACTTACTGGGAAATCATCGTTCACGAGGAATAATTGGAATCCCAGATCCCCATCACTAACGGCGTTCAGTGGGTTATCAGCACCTGTAAGCGACATAAGCTGGTCCTTTCAGTGTAGCATGCAGCCCCGGACATGTAAGGGCATGATAGACCTGTTATTGCTCGATCTCGCGTGCCAGAGCCTCGCATATCCCTCTAGTAAACTTAGTAGAAACTGAAAGAAAAAGAGCGCAATAGGGTCTTACCCGAGAAAACACAGATATAAGTCAATGGTTTATACTCACCCTCTGCAGGAGAGTAACAGGCATAAAGGAACAAGGTCAGCTTGCTGCACATCCAAATGACCACGCCGTGGCCATAAATCTTCAGATTCAAGGAAGGAATTTTTATGGATTAAACGTGCGCTACCAGACCATCACTCCTCACAAGTTGTGTAGTTAATACATTTATTTCCCTACGCGTTTCAAAGTTAAAAACTTCTTCCTCAGGGGATGATATGTACCTATCATCCCCTGAGGAAGAAGTTTTTAACTTTGAAACGCGTAGGGAAATAAATGTATTAACTACACAACTTGTGAGGAGTGATGGTCTGGTAGCGCACGTTTAATCCATAAAAATTCCTCTAGTAAACTTGGCGCGTACCGCGGGGGCATGCCGGAGTCTCGGTCGTTAATGGAATGCACAACAACAAACGGACATACCACACCACACACAGAATCGACAAAGCCTGCAATCTGTCCATCTTTTCTGTAGCTTGTATGGTTGTGGTTTCCCGGGTGGAGTCCAATTAAGCCACAGGCTCCACTCCTGGTGGTGCCCTTTTGGACATTCCTTTAAGGTTCAGCTTTGCAATCATACAGCCCCCGGAAACCAAACACTTTGCCTTCATGGACGCAGTTTGGAGGTTCGTGGGAATAACGCCGCCCCATCGGCAGTTGGCATTATTTATTGGTGGGAAGTCCGACGGAATAAGATCGTGTTCGATTTCAGAATTTTTTTTTTTAATTTTGGTTTGTATTTTACATTTTTTTTCCAGCCTTTCTTGACTTCATAAGGGCATGACAAGCCTATATCTGTGACTCCTCCACCTCCTCCTTTTACTCTTCCACCTCTTTTCTAAATGTTGTTGCCCTTTTCCATATGTTATTTTTGTCTTCTGAGAATTTTGTCTGCTTTGGGACACCTTTAAAGGTGTTTTGTAATTGTTTTCTATGTGTTTTGTGTTTGTACGTGTTTGTGTTTGCCTGCCATTGCTTTCAATGGGGTTCGACGGTGTTCTTCGAGCGTTCGACGAACATTCAACGAACTTGCCTCCTGTGCGACAAACCAAAACTCTAGCGGGGTGGCTCAACACTACTCCTGATATATAGAAGTACATTGTTAATGTTTAAACTATGCTATATATACCTATATACCTGGTATCTGGTGATACTGTACCCTTTCTGCCAGGAAGTCCTCCTCCAACCAACACTCTAAGTGTATCATTGACACCTGGAACATTGTCCCACATGTGTGATTATTTCTTGCGGATCTTCTTGTTATATTGTGGTGTGATCCATCCTGAGCATGTGAGTGTCTATGGGTTACTCCTGCAATTTAGATGTACATTTAAAACTTACCCAACACTGTATACAGCTCTACGCTTGTGATACATTACCCATTTACTGCTTGTTATATTCTGGTCTAATCCAAACTGACCAAGTGAGAGATGTTTTCTGACTGTGGAAATAAATACTGAAATTGACAACAATGACCCCTACACTGTGTACAGCTGTACTCTTGAGATCCATTACCGTTTTACGGCTTTTTAGATTGTGTTGTAATCCAATACTGAGCCTGAGAGTGTCTGTGTGTGCCTCCTCAAATATCTACGGAGATTTAGAATGTTTAAACTATACTATATATACCTGCTATCTGATGAAACTGTACACTTTGTCTAATTTTTATATTCTTGTCTAATCCATACTGAGCCTGTGAGCGTCTCTGTGTGACTGATGGAATATATAGGGAGAGTGACAATTATCCTTTGACTGAATAGAGCTGTACGCTTCTGATACAGTGCCATATATCTGATGTTATTTTGGGTCTATTTTCTGCAAAATTTTGAAGTTTGGTGGATGAGGCCGCGGACGTGGGCATGGGGGGGCCAACTGGTGCTGATGGTGGTGGTGCATCTGCAGGTAGTGGCAAAAGCACAATAGCAGCTAAGGCAGGAGGTGTTGAGCCTGCGTCATGGTCTGGCTCCGGAACACCTGTAACGCTACCTTTTCTGGGAGTAGGTTAACCGCTTTTAAAGGCGAAGCATGAGGAACTGGTTTTGGCTTACAATGCCGAAGCAGACTCCAGAAAATATGCCCTCCTCTTCTGAAGTTTCAAAAAATGCAAGCATTGAGTCGTCAAGTGCTGGCTCCTGGTCAGGAAGAACCCCTTTCCTTGTGTCCTTCACCCCCACCAAAAGTGAATGATGCAGCAGGCCACACTTGACATTAGTCAATGTAGCTCTTTCTATCATACCATGCCTGGGTTATCAAGTCAAATCGTGAATTCCCAAGTCAAAGATGAATCAGACATGGAGTGTGGGTGGCCAGCCAGGGCAATGGGGTTAATCGGTACCAGGCCGGTGTCTCACAGGGATGTGTCACGGTGGTGGTGACCCGTTTCGTAGCCCTGGGCGTCCATGCAAAGGGGTGAATTACATTTATAGGTGAATGATACGTGACGCCACCTGTGGTTTCTGATTAGATTGACCAGCGTTGCAGTGTCGCTTCTCTGGGACAGATGTTGTGGTGCAGCTAAGATGTAGAAGCCCTGCACAGGTAGGGCTTTAGTCGCAGGGCAGATGAAAGAGTTGGTAGATGGTGTGCAGTGCAGGATGTAGCAGAGCTGTGAGCCAGGCGCAGGAGAAAGATGACAGACACAGTTGTGCAGTTCCTTTACCTGTACTTGGTAAGTGCCATCCAGGACCCAGAGTACAGATGGAGAAGGAGTTGGTCAGCCTGGAAGCCAATTTCGAATTCTCTCTCTGCAGATAGGTACTGTGGCTTCCGTTCTAGCGCTTATCTGAGGTACTCGCAGTGCTGAGTTCAATGAAGTTCCCCCTGTTGACTCTCTTTTGGAACTTTCTCGTATGGCAGGCAGCCGTAGCCTTTTCCTTCTGGCTCCCACACGTCGATGCTGGGGCTTCGGAGCCTTAGTTGGGAACAGAGCATTTACAGCTGCTGCTTCCTCCGGTTTCTGCTGCAGGAACGTCAGTGTCCCTACAAACTCGGAGACCGGAATCCGGACCATGCGCTCCAGCTAGGAGTGAGCCTTAACTCTGCTCATCCTCCAGCTCCCCTTCTCACATCCACACTCTTCCCCTTCCCTGCACAGAGTTCCCTAACTTACCTCATCCGACCACAGAGAGCAGCTCCTCAGCAGTCAGGTTCAGAGGTCTCCCTGCTGGCATGGAGTGGGAAATGTGTTGTGTGTTGGTTGAACAGCTAGAAGAGAGATACTTTGTTGCGCCCAAGCATGACATCACAATCCCTAGGAGGAAGGTAATGCCACTGTGGCGACCGTACTCCTGGGGACACCACAAGTGCACTGATGCCCTGCCACTGCTAGATGATTCTGCTGGTACATTGACCCAGACCACTACATTCCCCTCACACTCTACACAGCCAGAATCTGACCCTGAGGAAACTCAGGTTCCCCTTCCCGCATACTATACCACCTTACAAGGTGACAAAGAGGAAGGTGCAGATGAAAGTGCAGGTTCCTTGAGCAGGTGGGGGGCATACTCATGGGCGACGGCACTGGCACAGGGCCCCTCATAGTACGCAAAAGTGTCTCTGCCAGTGGGAGGCCACCCGCCATCAGACACACCGCCACACACCGCCGTACTATGAGGGGCCCTGTGCCAGAGCCGTCGCCAACGAGTGGGCCCCCACTGCTTGCTCCGGATCACGGCACTTGCAAAGTTGAAATACTTACCTCTCCCTGCTCCACCGCCATGACGTCTTCTGCGTGTCCTGACAGTGATATTCTGATCAGAGAGCACAATGACATCACGTCTGTACGCCCTTTGCCTAAACAGCCAAGTGCAGTGAGATGGAAGATGGGGACGACGAGGAGTCCAGACTAGTACAGGGATTCCCTAGCGAGGAGACTTATTTAATTGTTTTCAATGTTGGGACCGCAATTTTTGGGGAGCACTATACTCTGGAGAATGATATGTGGGGCCCACCATACACTGGTGCATTCCAAAGGTGGACATCAAACACTGGAGCAGCATTTACAGGGCCATTATACACTGGAGCATTAGAAATGGGGCCCATTATATATGGAGCATTATTTGGGCCCATAAGACAGTGGTGCTTCATCCATGGGGACCAACATATACTGTAGCATTATGTGGAGCTCATCATATACTGTTTCAAACATTATATGGGACCAATGATTCTGTATGGAGAAATATATGGGCCTCATTACTCTGTATAGTGCACTATGCGGTGCCCATAATACTGTATGGAGTAATATACTGTCCTTTTTTGGAGCTATTGGAGAATTTAAAATCGATATCAGTCATGAGATGTAAAAAGTGAAGTACTTTTCATTGTACTATACCGCTATTTCTCTACCGTATCGGAGCATCATAAGTTGTGGTATGTGTTAAAGGGGCGCTCTTTGGCCCAGGGCACATGAAAACCTGGAGCCAGCCCTACCCCTCCACAACTTTAGCCAAATAACCCCCAGTTTTCAGTGCGTAACTATTATTATGAAGTAAATTAAGGTTGACAAGCTTCAGTAATAAAAATTGATGTTTTTGCCATTCAAATGGGCACTGTAGGTGTGTTTAATGT
This sequence comes from Dendrobates tinctorius, assembly GCF_039654945.1. Taxonomy (NCBI): domain Eukaryota; kingdom Metazoa; phylum Chordata; class Amphibia; order Anura; family Dendrobatidae; genus Dendrobates; species Dendrobates tinctorius. The sequence goes on from NW_027361908.1 coordinate 12,070,980, forward strand.
CCTCCACTCCCTGCCGACTTTGCTTCCCCATTGACTTGCATTGGGTTTCGTGTTTCAGTCGGCCTTCGACTTTTCACGATAATCGGCCGATTTCGTTCTACCCGACTTTTGAGAAAAAAGGTAAAGTCGCTCATCTCTAGTATTGACGATTTTGACTCCATGGGTGTGGAGCGCCCTCAGTCGCCAGGGCAATGGGGTACTCGGTACTGGGCCCGTGGATCTCAATGGGGAATGTCACGGCAGCTGTGACCCGGCCCGTGGCCCTGGAGCTCCATTGTAAAAGGGGAATAAAGTCTATTGATGATTCGTGACGCCACCTGTGGTGTTCGGCAAGGGAGATGTTAAGCAGACGCTGCATGCAGATTCTCTGGGACTGATGGTGTAATGCAGCTGTGATGTTGTAGCCCTCCACAGGCAGGGCTGTAGTCCCAAGGTAGTGTAGATGAAGAGATAGGGAAGAGGCGCAGGCTGTGTGGTGTTTGGCACCGAGATGTAGCAGTGCTGAGTGTGTTGGCGCAGGAATAAGTGGAGGACACCAGGGCATGTAGTTCCAAAGCTTTACTCACAGTCTGCTGTGCAAACAGGTGCCCGCATCTGTGCCATGTCCTCCAGGGCAGGGACTCAGTCAACCTCCAGGCAAGATGGAACACTCCTTTCCAACACTCCGCCAACATGTGCCTTTTCTGAACGTCTCCTCTTATATCGCTTTTGAATGAAGTACTACCAGTACTGAGTTACACTGGAGTTCCTCCTGTCAGATGTTCCTATGAACTCTACTTGTACGGCAGACAGCTGTAGCCTGCTTCGGGGACTCCTTACTACCTAGTCCCGGCTCACTATCGTTGCTGTTGTGCCCCCAAGTCTTGTGTGGGAATAAAGTGGTGACAACTTCTATTCCTCCGGTGTCTGCTGCAGGACCATTAGTATCCGTACAACCTCGGGGACCGGGCCCTGGCCTTGCACCAAGAACTTCTAGGAAGGGCTGTCTTCTAACCCTAGTTCCCAGTTGTCTTCCACTCCTCACATTCCATACTATTCCTTCTTCCTAATGGAGAATCAAGCTTCCTTTCTCTGTCTCTTTCCTGTGCCAGCAGACCCAGGTCACTGTGGCCTGCTGCAGCACTTCCTTCTTCCATACCTCTCCCGGGGTCTTCTCTGTCTCACTCTCTGTCCTTCTACATCCTCACTCACTGACTTAATGAATGACTGAATGACTCAATGACTCAACTCTTCCCGCTCTCTTTTATGTGAACTAAGCTCCACCCACCTCCCAGCACATTTCGTGTTCCAAGCAGGGAGCCATCAAAGGGTGCTATGCTACACTCCAAGTAGGGAGCCACCGAAGGTGCTTTGCTACACTACTTTGTGGTGTGGGGTGCAGGTGCTGGAGTGTGGTCAGGAGTCTCCACCCTACCTGGATGGTGGGGTACCACACCTCAGGAGGAGGTGCAGTACCTCTGTGGTGACTGAAGCCTCAGGGGCACCACAGCTGTTTTCCAGAAACAGACAACAGTGGATGTTGCTGAGTGAAAATTGCAAACTGCCGTTGTAGTGACCATTACATTGTGCTCAGCTCATGCTTCTGGAGACACGCACTTCTAAATTAGGCAGGCTCTCATCACTACAGAAATGCCAAACATGTGGGCGCTAAATATGGTTTAGGCACACTGGGGCTCAAAAGGAAGGGAGGCATTTGGATTTGAGAGCGGAGAATTTGCTGAGTTTCTTTTGGCGGGTGAGGATCCATTTCACTTTTCCAGCGCCTTAGTGCTACCAATAATGTGGACGCCACTTATATTTCCATTAAGAGATGACAGATCTGAGTGGGGACTTGCTTTTTTTGTGGATTGAGTGGGAGGTTTTATTGGGAACATTTTACGTAACATTTGGAATCGCAGTTATCCGACCCTCTACGCTGACCACTAACTTTGGGTTGAGCTATAATTTTTTCATATTTTGACCATCAGAGTTATGTGAGGGGCATCCAAATGTAATATTGACTAGGTAGGTGGCAACTTCCATTTATCAATATGAATCAGAGAAAGGAGAGGGAAGCTGTGTGCCATAAAATTTATCCAGGGGAGATAAAACTATACGCGAAACACGTGTCAGGGTGCCGCCACCATTTAAAGGTAATCTGTCCACTGTTTTTTCCTATAGGTCCTTCCCTTATTTGGCTGTTTAGGCATTTTTTACTTCTGATATCCTTTTATCCTATGAGTTTATAGACACTTTTACTGCTGACACTATGCACTTTATTAGTACTAAACTGCTCATATATATATCTTCTTGCCTTCTCTTCTGATTAGTGTAACATCTTTGCCAATATATTTGGACTACTATAACATGATTTTCTTGCAAGTCCATGTAGACTTACTGTGACGTCCGTCTGGTGCGAGACTGAGCTGCAGGTAAGACAGAACCCTGAGAAACCCCGAGACCCTATACCCCTATACAGGGACCTGGAATTACAGCGGAGTCCAAGGAGTAGCTGCCTATGAGAGCAGCGGACTGGAGCAGGACGGTCGCCAGGAAGGAATGGGACCGAAAGAGTAGTCAGGAGTCTAAGTCAAAACCAGGTGGGCAGCAGAGGTACAAAAAAAGGCTGTAGAAGGGTTAGGAATCCTGGTCAAGGTCTGAGTCAAAAATAGCAATTTAAACACTAGCACACTGGGGAAACCAAGACTATATCTGATGGCCTGCAGGACAGGCTCCAAAGTATTTGAAGGATACGGCTATACCTCACAGGCTCACAGCCTGATGACCTAATCTGGACTGCCCCCAGAACCAGGCCAGAGGGTGACGCACCAACCCCTTCACCTCTGACAGAAGAGCGAAGCCTGCGCCCACTAGATGCCTGCAGGGCAGGGGCCCCTTCTCTGTCACCACCATCACCCCCAGGAGAAACACGGCGATGCCCAACGACAGAGGCATGCGTCAAAGGAGCGGGACCTCATGAGGACATAGCCCTCCTATCGCCGGCACCACCAGTTGAAGGAGTCCGGCGCCTCCCAGCGGCCGAGGCAGGAACTCCAGCCCCCGAGTCTGCCGGCGACGTGACAGTCCAGCGCCACCCAGTGGCCGAGGCAGGAACACCAGCCCCCGAGTCCGACGGCGACGTGACAGTAACCACCCTTCTAAGAGGGGCCTCCGGACCCTCAAAACCCGGTTTGTTGGGATGAAGGAGATGAAACTTCCTGATCAAATCCTTGGCATGAACGTTACTGGCAGGAACCCAGGATCTTTCCTCTGTACCGTAGCCCTTCCAGTGCACCAGATACTGCACAGATCCTCTCACTAAGCGGGAGTCAAGGATTCTTTGGACTTCGTATTCCAAGGCACCCCCAACCAAAACTGGAGGAGGAGGGGAAAGGACAGGATGAACTGGAGAGCGGTACAATTTGAGAAGGGACTTATGGAATACATTAGGCAGTGTAAATGATTGAGGGAGTTTTAGATGAAAGGCTACTGGGTTAATCACCTCAATAATTTCATATGGACCAATAAGCCTGGGACCCAGTTTGGCAGATGGCACTTTAAGCTTAATATTCCTGGTAGAAAGCCAGACTTTGTCTCCATCTCCCAGGGGCGGGCCTTTGGAGTGCCGTCTATTAGCAGAAGAAGCTTGTCTAGCCTGAGCCCCTTTTAAGTTTACGCTGACTTCTGACCAGATAGTTTTTAACTGATGAATGGATCTTTCTACCTCAGGGAGCTTTGACATCTTAGAAGAGAATGAACCAAAGCGCGGGTGCAGCCCATGATTACAGTAAAAATGGGTAGTCTTGATGGACTCCTGATACTCATTACTCATGGCAAACTCTGCTAACAACAGGTGTTCCACCCAATCGGACTGATGCTCAGAGACATAACAACGGAGATACTGTTCAAGAGATTGGTTGGTGCGCTCGGTTTGACCATTGGTTTCAGGGTGATAGGCAGAGGAGAAGGACAATTCAATTCCAATCCGTTTACAGAATGCCCTCTAAAATTTCAAAACGAACTGGGTACCCCTGTCGGACACAATATTCACAGGAGCACCATGCAGTCATACAACATGAGTAATGAACAGTTTGCTCAGGGTCTCGGAATTGAGTAATCCAGACAGAGGAACAAAATGACACTGCTTGCTGAATCTATCCACCACCACCAAGATACACATCTTCCCTTCTGAGAGCGGTAAGTCAGTAATAAAGTCCATGGAGATGTGAGTTCAAAGACCCTCAGGGGTAGGCAAGGACTGGAGCCACCCGGCAGGGCAATTATTGGAAGACTTAGCGCGAGCACAGGTTTCACAAGCCAGTACATAGTCCTTACAGTCCTTTACTATAGTTGGCCACCAAAAATTCCTGATTACAAGTCTGATGGAGTTATTGATACCTGGATGCCCTGCAAGGACAGAATCATGTGATTCCTTCAGAACTTGAAGGCAGAATGTGGCCAGGACAAATAATTTTTGGGGAGGAGTACTGTCAGGGGCTTGTTCTGGGGATCTACAGATTTCTTCCAGAAGATCCAAAGACACAGCCGAAATAACAATCCCGTTAGCTAATATTGGAGTAGGTTCAGAGTCCTCGACCTGTGAGGGGCAAAAACTTCGGGAAAGGGCATCAGCCCTTACATTCTTAGTACCTGGTCAGAAAGTGATCAAAAAATCAAATCTAGAGAAGAACAAGGCCCACCTTGCCTGTCTAGGATTCAGTATTTTTGCTGACTCCAAGTAGGTCAGGTTCTTGTGGTCAGTAATTACTGTGATCTTATGTTTGGCACCTTCGAGGAAGTGGCGCCATTCCTCGAAGGCCCATTTGATTGCCAATAATTCCCGATTACCTATATCATAATTCCTCTCGGTGGAAGAGAATTTTCGGGAAAAGAAGGCACATGGACGAAGTTGAGTGAAGGATGTAATGCCTTGCGATAGCACTGCTCCTACTCCAACTTCAGAGGCATTTACCTCTACAATAAAGGGGCGGTCCAGATCAGGCTATATCGGGTTAGAGGGGAAACATTCATTTAATATAGAAAATGCATGACGTGCTTCAGGCTTCCAGTTAGCCACATCCGCCCCTTTACGAGTCAAATCAGTGAGTGGTCTGGCTATCTCAGAAAAACCTTTAATGAATTTACGATAGTAATTGGTGAAACCTAGAAATTGATACCCATTCCTTAATTGGTTGGATCTTAGCAGGATCCATGCGAAACCCTTTAGCTGACACAATGTATCCCAGAAACTGTACCTCCTCATACGTGAAAATACATTTCTCTAGTTTGGCGAATAAAGAATGCTCTAAGTCTCTCGATGACAGAACAGACATGTTGGATGTGCGTCATAAGGTCAGAATAATAAACCAGGCATCAAAGGAGCGGGACCACATGAGGACATAGCCCTCCTATCGCCAGCACCACCAGTCGAAGGAGTCCTGCGCCTTCCAGCGGCCGAGGCAGTAACACCAACCCCCAAGTCCGACGGCGACGTGACAGTCCGGCGCCTCCCAGTGGCCAAGGCAGGAACACCAGCCCCCGAGTCCGACGGCGACATGACAGTCCGACGCCTCCCAGTGGCCAAGGCAGGAACACCAGCCCCCGAGTCTGCATATGTTGTCCTTGCTCCACACATTTTTAACTGTTTTTTTTAATTTTGGTCTTAATAAAAATTTTGCAATTTTATGGCACACAGCTTCCCTCTTCTTTCTCCGATTCACAGAGTTATGTGAGGGTCTGTTTTTTATGGGATGAACTGATGTTTCTATTGGTACCATTTTTGGGTACATGACATTTTTTGATCGCTTTCTTTTCTGATTCTTGGGTGACAGAATGAACAAAAATCAGCAAGTCAGGAATTGCATATTTTTAATACCGTTCCTCATGTGGTAAAATTGGTAAGGCAGCTTTATTCTTTGGGTCAGTACAATTATAGCGATATCTCATTTATATCTTTTTTATGCTTTGGCGCTTTTACATAAGAAAAACTATTTTATAGAAAAAATAAGTACAGTATTTTTGCATCGCTTTATTTTGAGAGCTATAACTTTTTTATTTTTCTGCTAATGGAGCTTTAAGTTGGCTTGTTTTTGTGAGACAAGATGATATTTTCAGCTGTATCATTTTTATTTACATGCGTTTTTTGATTGCGCTTTATTGCACTTTTTGTTTGGTGTTCTGAAGATAAAGCATTGTTTTTTTACCTCATTTTTTATTTTTTTTACAGTGTTTACTGAAGGGGTTAACTAGTGGGACAGTTTTTACAGTTTTATAGAGCGGGTCGTTACGGATGCAGCGATACCAAATATGTGTACTTTTATTGTTTTTTTATTTACCTAAATAAATGTATGTATTGGGAAAAAAAATTTTTCTTTATTTAGGGATTTTTAAAAAAATATTTTTACACTTTGCAATTTTTTTTTAACTTTTTTTTTTACATTGTCCCAGTATGGGATATTACTATATAACATCAGATCGCTGATCTGATACTCTGCACTGCAGAGCATCAGATCAACGATCTGACAGGTAGGTAAGGAGACCAAGAAACCTTACCTGCAGGACCTCAAAGGACCCCGTGGCCATCTTGGAGTCAGGGGTCTCCATTGAGACCATCATAGTAACATAGTAACATAGTAACATAGTTATTAAGGTTGAAGGGAGACTTTAAGTCCATCTAGTTCAACCCATATCCTATCCTAACTTGCCCTAACATGTTGATCCAGAGGAAGGCAAAAAAAACCCATGTGGCAACAGTAAGCTTCACATTGGGGAAAAAAATTCCTTCCCGACTCCACATACGGCAATCAGACTAGCTCCCTGGATCAACGCAATATTAAGGAGACTAGTGTATATACCCTGTAATATTATACTTTTCAAGAAAGGCATCCAGTCCCTTCTTAAATTTTAGTAGTGAATCACTCATTACAACATCATATGGCAGAGAGTTCCATAGTCTCACTGCTCTTATAGTAAAGAATCCGCGTCTGTGAGTATGCTTAAACCTTCTTTCCTCCAGACGTAGAGGATGCCCCCTTGTCCCCGTCACAGGTCTAAGAGTAAAAAGATCATTAGAAAGGTCTTTGTATTGTCCCCGCATATATTTACAGTGGGGAAAAAAGTATTTAGTCAGTCAGCAATAGTGCAAGTTCCACCACTTAAAAAGATGAGAGGCGTCTGTAATTTACATCATAGGTAGACCTCAACTATGGGAGACAAACTGAGAAAAAAAAATCCAGAAAATCACATTGTCTGTTTTTTTTTCATTTTATTTGCATATTATGGTGGAAAATAAGTATTTGGTCAGAAACGAGCAATCAAGATTTCTGGCTCTCACAGACCTGTAACTTCTTCTTTAAGAGTCTCCTCTTTCCTCCACTCATTACCTGTAGTAATGGCACCTGTTTAAACTTGTTATCAGTATAAAAAGACACCTGTGCACACCCTCAAACAGTCTGACTCCAAACTCCACTATGGTGAAGACCAAAGAGCTGTCAAAGGACACCAGAAACAAAATTGTAGCCCTGCACCAGGCTGGGAAGACTGAATCTGCAATAGCCAACCAGCTTGGAGTGAAGAAATCAACTGTGGGAGCAATAATTAGAAAATGGAAGACATACAAGACCACTGATAATCTCCCTCGATCTGGTGCGCCACGCAAAGTCCCACCCCGTGGGGTCAGAATGATCACAAGAACGGTGAGCAAAAATCCCAGAACCACGCGGGGGGACCTAGTGAATGAACTGCAGAGAGCTGGGACCAATGTAACAAGGCCTACCATAAGTAACACACTACACCACCATGGACTCAGATCCTGCAGTGCCAGACGTGTCCCACTGCTTAAGCCTGTACATGTCCGGGCCCGTCTGAAGTTTGCTAGAGAGCATTTGGATGATCCAGAGGAGTTTTGGGAGAATGTCCTATGGTCTGATGAAACCAAACTGGAACTGTTTGGTAGAAACACAACTTGTCGTGTTTGGAGGAAAAAGAATACTGAGTTGCATCCATCAAACACCATACCTACTGTAAAGCATGGTGGTGGAAACATCATGCTTTGGGGCTGTTTCTCTGAAAAGGGGCCAGGACGACTGATCCGGGTACATGAAAGAATGAATGGGGCCATGTATCGTGAGATTTTGAGTGCAAACCTCCTTCCATCAGCAAGGGCATTGAAGATGAAACGTGGCTGGGTCTTTCAACATGACAATGATCCAAAGCACACCGCCAGGGCAACGAAGGAGTGGCTTCGTAAGAAGCATTTCAAGGTCCTGGAGTGGCCTAGCCAGTCTCCAGATCTCAACCCTATAGAAAACCTTTGGAGGGAGTTGAAAGTCCGTGTTGCCAAGCGAAAAGCCAAAAACATCACTGCTCTAGAGGAGATCTGCATGGAGGAATGGGCCAAGATACCAACAACAGTGTGTGGCAACTTTGTGAAGACTTACAGAAAACGTTTGACCTCTGTCATTGCCAACAAAGGATATATTACAAAGTATTGAGATGAAATTTTGTTTCTGACCAAATACTTATTTTCCACCATAATATGCAAATAAAATGAAAAAAAAACAGACAATGTGATTTTCTGGATTTTTTTTTCTCAGTTTGTCTCCCATAGTTGAGGTCTACCTATGATGTAAATTACAGACGCCTCTCATCTTTTTAAGTGGTGGAACTTGCACTATTGCTGACTGACTAAATACTTTTTTTCCCCACTGTATACATTGTAATAAGATCACCCCTAAGCCTTCGATTCTCCAAACTAAATAACCCCAAGTGTAATAACCTGTCTTGGTATTGCAGACCCCCTAGTTCCCTAATAACCTTGGTTGCTCTTCTTTGCACCCGCTCCAGTTCAGCTATGTCTTTCTTATACACCGGAGACCAGAACTGTACACAGTATTCTAAGTGTGGTCGCACTAGTGACTTATATAGAGGTAAAATTATGTTCTCCTCATGAGCATCTATGCCTCTTTTAATGCATCCCATTATTTTATTTGCCTTTGCAGCAGCTGCTTGACTCTGGCCACTAAATGTGAGTTTGTCGTCCACCCATACAACCAGGTCTTTTTCAGTGACTGTTTTGCCCAGTGTTTTACAATTAAGCACATAATTATACAACTTGTTTGTTCTACCCAAGTGCATGACCTTACATTTTTCCCAAATAAAGCTCATTTGCCATTTATCAGCCCAAGCTTCTAGTTTACATAAATCCTCCTGTAATATCAAATTGTCCTCCTCTGTATTAATTACCCTGCAGAGTTTAGTGTCATCTGCAAATATTGAAATTCTACTCTCTATGCCCCCTACAAGGTCATTAATAAATATGTTAAAAAGAAGCGGGCCCAAAACTGACCCTTGCGGTACCCCACTGCTAACCGTGACCCAGTCCGAGTGTGCTCCATTAAAAACCACCCTTTGTTTCCTATCCCTGAGCCAGCTCTTAACCCACCTACACATATTTTCCCCTATCCCCATTGTTCTCATTTTATGTATCAACCTTTTGTGTGGCACCGTATCAAAAGCTTTTGAAAAGTCCATGTACACCACGTCCACTGCATTCCCTTGGTCCAGTCCGGAACTTACCTCTTCATAAAAGCTTATCAGATTAGTCTGACAGGAACGGTCTCTTGTAAACCCATGTTGATATTGGGTCATAAGGTTATTCTTCTCCAGATACTCCAGTATAGTATCTCTTAGAAAACCCTCCAGGATTTTACCCACAGTTGAGGTTAAACTTACTGGCCTATAATTTCCAAGTTCAGTTTTTGTCCCCTTTTTGAATATTGGCACCACATTTGCTATACGCCAGTCCTGTGGTACAGATCCTGTGGTGCAATCTCATTGCGTTGTCCTGATGAAAGTTAAGCACCCAACAGGGCCTTAGGTTACTCGGTACCGAGCCGGTCAGGTTCTTAAAAGGGGATGTCATGGTGGCAGTGACCCGATCAATGGCCCTGGGCTTCCAGAAAAAAAAAGAGGAAAGTTATGTGGTGTTTAATCGTGACACCACCCATGGTGAACTGCAATGGATGGCCGACGCTGCGGTTTTGGTCCACTGGGGCTGATGGTGACGCAGCAAAGATGGTTCAGCTCCCCATGGGTAGAGCGGGGCCCCAGGGCAAATATATTTGATTGTTCAGATGGTGGTGAACGTTGGGGTGCAGAGAAAAAGTGAAGGACACAGAGAGGTGCAGTTTTCTTTACCTTTTACTTGAACGTAAATCCACGGCAGTCAGTATGAGACCGCACGATCGGTGCACCATACTAGCACTGCTTTTTGCAGGAATGCATCTCCGGCAGAGCAGTACTAGTATGGCGCATGTCATGAAGGGGTTACATTTTAAGGGGCACTTAAGTATATTGGGGTATTGAGACAGACAGTGGGACACATAGGGGACATAATTACTTTTTTTCAGGGAATAAAATGTGTGAACTGTTTTTAGGGCACTTGCAGAGGGCATTCATAGTTTTTAGGGGTAAATGTTACCATCTATAGGGCACAAACTAGGCATTTTACTTTGTAAGTAGCACAGTTCTAGGCATTATCTTGATAACTAAGAAGAGCACTGATTTTATGCCACAAAGAAAGACCAGTTACAAGGACAAATATAGTAACACAAGGTTCAGCATTGTGGTGACAGCGAGATTAGAAGTTTGCGCAGGTTGGGAATAGATGGAGATGGTGCTGGAAATGTGACAAGCAAAATGTGTCTTTGTTGTTAAATCTGTAGATTAGTCATGTCAGACGTGTTTGCACCCTCTGTGCTGGAGCCCTAACTATGTCCCAGCATACTTTATATTTCTAGTAGGAGGTCTGTCTTAAAATACATGTGAAGATCTAAGGTTACGGGTTGTAATAATCACCTAGGCAGACAGGTTAACAATGCAGTTAGTTTTATTTCTTCTGTCCACGGTCATACAGCAATTCCAGGTAGATACCTAAAATACAGTACAATGCCCTCAGTCCAAAATATCCCTACACGGGATCTGTAGTTCCACTGCCCTATACCAGGTGATACCCATTGTCTCCCAACTTTTGGTTGGCCCTCAGGTTTTGGTATCCCCCACCAATATAGTCGGCAGTCACAACCTGCTGATTGATATCACGACCATAGAATGTGTATCCCACTGCAGCCAGGAACAACCTCTCCATTTCCTCATCAGGGACATAAATACCCCAGTACACCCCCTGAAATTGAGCCCAGTCCTCGTAAGATACCCTCCCTCAAATCTAACTGTGCATTGGTGGAGGTATTTTCCTAAATCTGAGCCCCATCACTTAGGACTGCATGTGAGACCCCTGTGGTGATGGCTCCATTGGGTCTACTATCCCCATCCACACAATAGTAGAACTGGGAGAACAATGGCATGAAGCCCCTGAGACACTAACAAGAGTAATTCAATGATTGCTTTACCTGATTGCCAATCTTAGGTCTGGCCTTATGTATGCATAAGATCCAGACCACATGTCTTCCATAGCTTACTGTAGCTTAATTGAAACATTGATTCCTGAGGCTGCTCTGATGAGCAAGTAAATCTCTAATAAAATACAGCAAGCGAATCTCTAATAAAACACAACAATAATATCAACGTGCTGGAAAAAGTCTGCTCCGTGCTGGAAAAAGTCTGCATCCCTTAGGCCTGTTTCACACTTGCTTTTTTTTGCAGCGCGTTTTTCCCGCAAAAAAAACATTGAAAAACGCATACAAAAGCATACAACTGCTGCGTTTTTTTCAAGCATTTTTATGAGCATGCATGAAAAAAACGCAGCGTTTTTATGCGTTTGTATGCGTTTTTAGTGCGTTTTTACCGCGTTTGCGTTTTTTTCCAACATTAGATGGCCCCTCACACTAACCCAAACCATGACTTTACTAACCCTAACCCTGACCCTAACCCTAACCCTAACCCTAACCCTGACCCTAACCCTAAACCAAACCATACTTAACCCTAACCCTGACCCTAACCCTTAACCAAACCATACTTAACCCTAACCCAAACCCTAACTAACCTTAACCCTAACCCTAACCCTGACCCTAACCCTAACCCTAACCCTAACCCTAACCAAACCATACTTAACCCTAACCCTGACCCTAACCCTTAACCAAACCATACTTAACCCTAACCCAAACCCTAACTAACCTTAACCCTAACCCTAACCCTGACCCTAACCCTAAACCTAACCCTAACCCTTAACCAAACCATACTTAACCCTAACCCTAACCCTGACCCTAACCCTAACCCTAACCCTGACCCTAACCCTTAACCAAACCATACTTAACCCTAACCCTGACCCTAACCCTGACCCTAACCCTAACCCTAACCCTAACCCTAACCCTGACCCTAACCCTTAACCAAACCATACTTAACCCTAACCCTGACCCTAACCCTAACCCTAACCCTAACCCTTAACCAAACCATACTTAACCCTAACCCTGACCCTAACCCTGACCCTAACCCTAACCCTAACCCTAACCCTGACCCTAACCATACTTAACCCTAACCCTGACCCTAACCCTAACCCTAACCCTGACCCTAACCCTTAACCAAACCATACTTAACCCTAACCCTGACCCTAACCCTAACCCTAAACCCCCTTAACTAACCCTAACTTTACCCAAACCCCTAAATTCCATTGTCTAAACTAATGGTAAAAAAAAAAATGCATGTGCAAAAAAACGCATACATAAGCATGCCAATGCGCACATATGCTCACCATAGACTTATAATGGGTGTCTTGCTGTAAAAAAACGCATTGCGCGCGCATGCGTTTTTTTGAGGCAAATCGGACGCACAAAAAATGCAACAAGTTGCATTTTGTGCGCCCGAGCGCATACCGCAAAAAAACGCATGCGCGGTAAAACGCGTACAAACGCATGTGTATGCGCACATAAGCGCATCCCATGCAAAGTATAGGGGAAAAAAACGCATGCGCTATTTAGCGCTAAATTACCGCGAAAAAAAACGCAAATGTGAAACCAGCCTAAGAGCCACAAACTCTGCTCTATGTGCATTGGTCCAATAGTCTTTAGGACAAGCCACCTACTCACAATACCTAATAAAATAATTAGGTTATTATTTTAATGTAAACTACATAGATTGAAATAGGGATAAAAAATATCATAAATATCTATGGATGAGCCTTTAATGTTTATAACTCTGTTAAGATGTACTTATGTTTCTAGTTTTGTAAAAAGCTTTGCAATAATTCAGATGGATCACTCTTGGTAAAACACTATATTATAGCTGGCTTAGAGGGTTGATCCTTTGGTGTATGTTATTGATGGCTGTTTTAGAAATTGTAATATATTGTGCTAAGAATGCCAATATGTAACTTTTTGCAGAAATATCCAATTTGAACTAAAATGGACCCAACTGCTATTTACACACAACCGACTATATACATCACATTGCAGAAACTATTAGGCAAAGCCAACATGAATATACAGTTTGGAGTGAGAAGGAATCCATGTATTTTGTCATCCTTATTAATCTGAAAAATGTGTAAATTTTAAAAAGAAAATGTAATTCAATTAAATTGCATTGGGACATTATTCAAAATGTGACTTAAAAATGTACCTATGATTTATTGAAAAGTCCAAACATAAAAAATATAAGTGTAGGCTGATTTTGTTTCCGCTAAACTGCCAAAACCTACAAATTAAGTTATAGATGTCTAATGTCTTTCCATTCTTCTGGACTGCCGTCACATTACCGCCATTATTTTTTCCTTACGCTATTTGTTCTCTGAACATTGCTGATAACTAATCCCTTTTCATGGATATATTGTTTATGAACACAATACATATATATCACAAGGGATCTGCCTTGACATTGCTTTTGAGGTTTCCTTTCTTCAAATATAATACAATCTCTTGACAAGTCTCCAAAAATAGGATAACTTTATTTTTCAGTAAATCTGACTGATTATATGTAACTTTAAATACTTTAAACCTGGCTTGGCAAAATAAAGCTCAGTTCTGCAGTGTCCTTGAATGCCTTTAGATGTCAAAAAGAAATGCATTATGCAGGAATTGTGGAATTGCCTTGAGGCATGCCAAAGCTTGCTGCCTTTTGGTACTTCAGAGACACCTTAAGAGCCCAAGCATGTGATTTGTTTTTCTAAAAATGTTTCTGGGTAAAATGTCTCTATCTAAATCCATGTCGAGTTCGAAGATTGATATTTGATAGTCACTCGCTCTTTAATTAAATAGTCCCACAGGTAATTTTCTTAATGTTATTACTTAAAATACTTGGCGTCAACATATTATGTCTGCATTCCTTTACTTATGGTACTTTTATGTATTTCCAAGAACATTGGTGCTACATATATGGAAACATTGATCATTATTCATAAAATATTGCCAATAGCAAAAGTTATAAGTAATAGCAATAACACTTGATTCATTTTTTGTCCTCTTCAAATGTGTACGTTTTTATGAATATCTAGTGTTATGCATATTGTGTAAACATATTTGGAAGAGCTGTCCCCAAACTAGAACAACTCCATTACTCCATAGCCACAATGAATCTTAGAATCTCACAATCACTTCACATCCTCCCAAGGACAACATCTGCAAGGAGTTTGTATGTTCTCCCCGTGTTTGTGTGGGTTTCCTCTGGGTACTCCGATTTCCTCACATACACTTCAAAGACATACTGATAGGGATTTTAGATTGTGATCATCACCATTGGGGACAGTGATGATAATATATGTAAAGTACTGAGGTATAAGATAGTGCTATATAAACAAAGCATAATAATAATAATAATAAACCAGAATATGGGTTGAACCTTAAAATCCTCAAAATGACCTTTATTCACTCTGATGAATGTTACACCCTCTTAAAATTCTCTCATGCTACTTCCTCAGTTAATCACTTGGAATAGCTTTCTGGTAGGCTGTTTTGCTTTCAATCTGTGATCCAACTCAACTCAAACTATTTTAATTTGGTTGACGTTGACTGATTTTGAAGGTCATGTTATCTTACACAGCACTATACCCCTTTTGTTATTAGTGACATAGTCCTTACATCCCTGGGAAATGTATTTGGGTCATTATCCTGTTATACAAATAATGGTACCAATGCAAACCAGAGGTGATAGCATGTTGTTGCAGAACGATGTGATAACCATATTGGATGAATGTGCTTTGAATTTGATGTGTCACCAGAAAAGAACCTTCATACCGTCACAGCTATGGAATGGAGCTCAGCACTATAAAGAACTTAGTACTAGTGATGGGCGAGCACTAAAATGCTCGGGTGCTTGTTGTTCGGGTCGAGCAAATTGGAATACTCGGGTCCTCGGACAGCGCAATGAGCCCAATGTAAGTCTATGGAGACCCAAGCATTTTTACTGCGATCCCCCCCGGGGATCCTTTTAAGATCTAGAAACATCTGAAAATTATGGAAACACTGCTCAAAGGACACGGGGACATCATGGGGCTCACCCCTGGAAGCATTCCTGACTCCTAGTTCACCGCTTTAAACAATGTTGTCAGAGTTTCAGGCCATTTTTACCAGTGCACCAAAAAACATACCAAAACTAAACCAAAGCAGATTTTGCTTGGAAATATGTTAAGGTACATCTTTTCCAGGTTAATGACTTGTATAAAAGGCAAAATAATTAACCCAAGACCAAAATGTCATCCACCACCTCATCTTCTACTTCTGCATCCTGGTCCTACTCCTGACTTTCCTGCAAATGTGTCTCATGATTGTCCACCTCTTTGGACCGTGACTGCTCAAATATTTGGGCATCGCTACATGGAAACTCATCTTGCCCCGCTTCAAGTGGACCGGGCGAGAGACCCGAATCTATAAATGGAAAAGTGATCAGCTCTTCGGAGTGTGGGATCAGTTGTCTCAAGGCACTCAGCATGGTGGCAGGAAGGAGGATCAGGGTGAGGAGCAACCTTTTCACACTGCTCTAGCTTCAATAGTGCTGTCTTGCTGCGGTCCCCTAGACCCTCAGATACTAAGGTCCATCGAGAAGATGTGGGTGTTTTCTGTGGCCCAATTTCAGCTTGCCCACGGCCTCGGCCTCGGCATGCACCATGACCATCACGTCCACTTCCCAATCCCTTGCCACGTGCCTTGACCATTGTAAGTGGACTAGAATATTTTACACGTTCACTACAAATGGCTTAATTGGGAGCAAATTTGTATGTAATATGTGTGGGGGAAAACCACACTTTATACTGTCTGGACTGTAGTTAAAAATGTTTTTTTTTGGTTATCAAATTGTTGTCAATAACTACCATAACAGACAGGAAAAACACTAGAATTTGTAGGCCTAAAATGGCCAAATTTTTTGCACAGAATAGATGAGGCCTGTCATGGAGATACCACACTGCCAAATATGTGGCCTGTTTTTTTTTAAATGCAAAACAGTGCTGCATATAACTAGAGTAACAGACAGGAAAAACAATGGAATACCAGCCTAAAATGCCCAAACTTGGAGCACGCAGATATACGAGGCCTGGCACAGAGATACCACACTGCCAAATATGTGGCCTGTTTTTTTTTTTTAAATGCAAAATAGTTCTGTATAAACCTAGAGTAACAGACAGGAAAATCACTGGAATACCGGCCTAAAATGGCCAAACTTGGACCACACAGATATATGAGGCCTAGCACGGAGATACCACACTGACAAATTTGTGGCCTGTTTTTTTTTTTTTAAATGCAAAATAGTGCTGTGTATAAATAGAGTAACAGACAGGAAATACACTTGAATACCAGCCTAAAATGCCCAATCTTGGAGCACGCAGATATATGGGGCCTGGCACGGAGATACCACACTGTCAAATATGTGGCCTGTATTTTGTTAAAGCAAAATAGTGCTGTATATAACTAGAGTGACAGACAGCAAAAAAAATGGAATTTAGGCCTAAAATGCCCACATTTTGAGCACACGGATGTATGAGGCGTGTCACAGATATACCACACTGTAAAATATGTGGCCTGTATGTACTTTTTTTTGTGTTCAGCAAAATGGTGTCAAGAAATTGTGTAAGACACAAAAAAAATTCTACTCTACCGTACTATATAAAAATGAAAGATTTCTCTGAGCACTCAAAAGTGATTTTTGGGACTCTTTTAACCCCTTCATCCCCAAGGGTGGTTTGCACGTTCATGACCGGGCCAATTTTTACAATTCTGACCACTGTACCTTTATGAGGTCATAACTCTGGAACGCTTCCATGGATCCCGGTGATTCTGACATTGTTTTCTCGTGACATATTGTACTTCATGTTAGTGGTAAAATTTCATTCAAATAACTTGGTTTATTTGTGAGAAAAACGGAAATTTGGCGAAAATTTTGAAAATTTCGCAATTTTCCAACTTTGAATTTTTTTGCCCTTAAATCACAGAGATACGGCATACAAAAAACTTGATAACTAACATTTCCCACATGTTTACTTTACATCAGCACAATTTTGGAACCAAAATTTTTTTTTGTTAGGAAGTTATAAGGGTTAAAAGTTGACCAGCGATTTCTCATTTTTACAACACCATTTTATTTTTAGGACCACATCACATTTGAAGCCACTTTGAGGGGTCTATATGATAGAAAATACCCAAAAGTGACACCATTCTAAAAACTGCACCCCTTAAGGTGCTCAAAACCACATTAAAGAAGTTTATTAACCCTTTAGGTGCGTCACAGGAATTTTTTTGAATATTTAAAAAAAAATGAACATCTAACTTTTTTTCATAAAAAAAATAATTCAGGTTCAATTTTTTTTATTTTACCAAGGGTAACAGGAGAAATTGAACTGCAAAAGTTATTGTGCAATTTGTCCTGAGTACGCAGATACCTGATATGTGGTGGGGAACGACTGTTTCGGCGCATGGCAGAGCTCAGAATGGAAGGAGCGCCGTTTGACTTTTTCAATGCAAAATTGGCTGGAATTCAGATTGGACGCCATGTCACGTTTGGAGAGTCCCTGATGTACATAACAGTGGAAACCCCCTACAAGTGACCACATTTTGGAAACTAGACCCCCCAAGGAACTTATCTAGATATGTGGTGAGAACTTTGAACCCACAAGGTCTTTACAGAAGTTTATAACGTACAGCGGTACAATTAAAAAATCATATTTTTTCCACAAAAATGATCTTTTCACCCCAATTTTTATTTTCCCAAGGGTAACAGGACCCTAAAAGTTATTGTGCAATTTGTCCTGAGTACGCTGATACCCCACATGTGGGGGTAAACCACTATTTGGGCGCATGGCAGAGCTCGGAAGGGAAGCAGCGCCATTTGACGTTTTTGGCTGGAATTGAGATCGGACACCATGTCGCGTTTGGAAAACCCCTGATGTACCAAAACAGTGGAACCCCCCACAAAAGACACCATTTTGGAAACTAGACTCCCCTAAGGAACTTATCTAGATGTGTGGTGAGCACTTTGACCCCCCCAGTGCTTCACAGAAGTTTACAACGCCCGGGCGTGAAAATAAAAAATTCGTATTTTTTCCACAAACATGATCTTTTAGTCACCATTTTTTTATTTTCCCAAGGGTACCAGGAGAAATTGGACCCCAAAAGTTGTTGTCCAATTTGTCCTGAGTATGCTGATACCCCATACATGGGAGAAAACTACTGTATGGGCACACGTCGGGGCTCGGAAGGGAAGTAGTGACGTTTTGGAATGCAGACTTTGATGGAATGGTCTGCGGGTGTCATGTTGCCTTTGGAGAGCCCCTAATGTACCTAAACAGTGGAAACCCCTCACAAATGACACCATTTTGTAAACTAGACCCCCCAAGGAACTTATCTAGATGTGTGGTGAGCGCTTTGAACCCCCAAGGGCTTCACAGAAGTTTATAATGCCAGGGCATGAAAATAAAAAAAATCATATTTTTTCCACAAACATGATCAATTAGTCCCCAATTTTTTTATTTTCCCAAGGGTAACAGGAGAAATTGAACCCCAAAAGTTGTTGTCCAATTTGTTCTGAGTACGCTGACACCCCATATGTGGGATAAAACTACTGTATGGACACACGTCAGGGCTCGGAAGGGAAGTAGTGACGTTTTGGAATGCAGACTTTGATGGAATGGTCTGCGGGTGTCATGTTGCCTTTGGAGAGCCCCTAATGTACCTAAACAGTGGAAACCCCCACAAGTGACCCCATTTTGGAAACGAGACCCCCTAAGGAACTTATCTAGATGTGTGGTGAGCGCTTTGAACCCCCAAGGGCTTCACAGAAATTTATAATGCCCGGGCATGAAAATAAAAAAATCGTATTTTTTTCCACAAACATGATCAATTAGTCCCCAATTTTTTCATTTTCCCAAGGGTAACAGGAGAAATTGGACCCCCAAAAGTTGTTGTCCAATTTGTCCTGAGTACGCTGACACCCCATATGTGGGAGAAAACTACTGTATGGACACACGTCGGGGCTCGGAAGGGAAGCAGTGACGTTTTGGAATGCAGACTTTGATGGAATGGTCTGCGGGTGTCATGTGCGTTTGGAGAGCCCCTGATGTACCTAAACTATTGAAACTCCCCACAAGTGACCCCATTTTGGACACTAGACTCCCCACTGAACTTATCTAGATGTGTGGTGAGCACTTTGAACCCCCAAGTGCTTCACAGAAGTTTATAACACTCGGACATGAAAATAAAAAAATCATTTTTTTCCACAAAAATGATATTTTTGCCCCCAATTTTTTTATTTTCCTAAGGGTAACAGGAGAAATTGGACCCCAAAAATTGTTTTGCAATTTGTCCTGAGTAGGCTGATACCCTACATGTGGGGGTAAAACACTGTTTGGGCGCATAGCAGAGCTTGGAAGGGAAGGAGCACCATTTGACTTTTTCAACTCAGAATTGGCTGGAATTGAGATCAGACGCCATGTTGCATTTGGAGAGCCCCTGATGTGCCCAAACAGTGGAAACCCCCAATTCTAACTCCAACCCGAACCCCAACACGCCCCTAACCCTAACCCAAGCCCTAACCCTAGCCCTAACCCTAGCCCTAACCCTAACCCTAGCCCTAGCCCTAACCCTACCCCAACACACCCCTAGCCCTAACCCTAACCCTAATGGAAAAATGGAAATAAATACATTTTTTTTATTTTATTATTTTTCCCTAACTAAGGGGGTGATAACGGGGGGGTTTGATTTACTATTTATGGCGGTTTTTATGTTTGGCGGCTGTCGCACGCTAAAAGACGCTTTTTATTGTAAAAATAGTTTTTGCATCACCACATATTGAGAGCTATAATTTTTCCGTATTTTGACCCACCGAGTCATGTGAGGTCTTATTTTTTGCAGGACGAGTTGACGTTTTTATTGGTACCATTTTCAGGCACGTGGAATTTTTTGATTGCTTTTTATTCCGATTTTTGGGACGCAGAATGAACAAAAACCAGCGTTTCATGAATTTCTTTTGGGGGGGGTGCGTTTACACCGTTCCGCGTGCGGTAAAATTGATAAAGGGGTTTTATTCTTCACGTCAGTACGGTTACAGCGATACCTCATTTAGGTCGTTTTTTATGTTTTTGTTGGTTTTATGCAATGAAAACTATTTTATTTAAAAAATAATTATTTTTGCATCGCTTTATTCAGCGAGCTATAACTTTTTTATTTTTTCACTGATGAAGCTGTGTGGTGGCTCATTTTTTGCGGGACAAGATGACGTTTTCAGCGGTACCATGGATATTTATATGTGTCTTTTTGATCGTGCGTTATTACACTTTTTGTTTGGCGGTATGATAATAAATCATTATTTTTTGCTTCGTTTTTTATTTTTATTTTTTAAGGGGTTCGCTAAAGGGGTTAACTAATGGGACAGTTTTATAGGGCGGGTCGTTACGGACGCGGTGATACCTAATATGTGTACTTTTATTGTTTTTTTTTATTATTATTTCCAAAAAATGGATTTATTGGGGGAATTTTTTTTTTTTCTAATATATTTGGCGATTTTTTTTTAATTATTTTTACACTTTTTTTTATTTTTTTTTTACTTTATTAAATAGTCCCAGGTGGGACATCACTGTCCTGTGACAGATCGCTGATCTGTCACATCACAGATCACTGTGACAGATCAGCGATCTGACACAGGCACTGCAGAAGGCTTCCTCATGCCTGCGCTTTGCAGGCACTGAGGAAGCCAGCTTCCTCAGGCCCCCGAAGGCCCCCGTCGCCATCTTGGATTCGGGGGCCTGGAGGAAAGGAGCCCCCCGCAGCAGCGCTGCACATTGCGCTGCCGTGGGGGGCTCAGGGAAGCACGGAGGGAGCCCCCTCCCTGCCGATGCTTCCCTTTAACCCCCGGTACACCGCGATCGTGTTTGATCGCGGTGTGCAAGGGGTTAACGTGTCGGGGGCGGTCCGTGACCGCCCCTGACACATTGTGCTGGGTGTCAGCTGTGATAATCAGCTGACACCCGGCCGCGATCAGCGGCGCTCACCACGTGGGCGCCGCTGATCGCGGTAGACGTACTATCCCGTCCACGGTCATACGGGCCCGGGTACCGTGGACGGGATAGTACGTCGGATGTCAGGAAGGGGTTAAAATTGCTGGATTTTCATGCTGTGCTAGGAAAAGGATCTTGCTGTATTGTGCATTGTCAAAAAGCAAAAGGACAAAAAATAAAGGGCTCTATATTGCTTTTCAATAAAATAATCTCTAACCTGGCAAAAAAAATTTTCCTAGCCAATTATACCTGGGGATAGGTATATACGGTCAATATATGCTATAGGTAGCAGCAGCAGACAGAAATGGAATGGACCCTCTTGATGTATGCAATGATATCTATATACACACCTACAGTGCCTGCAGGCCTTGAACTCATATGAATAGAGCGACGTACACTCCATTGCCTACCTAACACTGCAACCTTTATACTCCGGAATTAATCCTTAGAAGGACTGTTGGTTTAGCTGGATTTGAGTAGTTTAGGATGGTAGACCCCACACTGACTAATAAATCCCCAAATATGACCCCATCTGGGCAGCATCTCTCCCTACATTATCTCAATCCGGAGCTGAATGCGCCGAGCAGGGCGGCGTCCTGTCTCTTATACTCCTGATGATGCTGTGCGGCCAGCCAATCACTGCAAGACCACAGCAAAGATGTCTGCGGTGTTACAGTGCCTGGCAGACAATGCCTGAATGTTGATTGGGACTCTAAAAACCACCAAATCCAGCGCCTATTAACCCGTCAAACGCCGCTGTTAAACGCTGACAGCGGTATTTAACTGGCGCTTTCAGCCGCGTGGCCGGAAATGAGCGCAACACTGACCCCTGTCATGTGATCTGGGGTCAGCGATGCATTGGCATAAGAACCAGAGGTCTCCTGGAGACCTCTATGGTTGTTGATGCCGCATTGATATGAGCGCCCCCTGGTGGTCGGCGCTCATAACAATGCTGTCATTCTGCTACATATAGGCAATCTGCTCATAGCCTATATGTAGCCGAGCCAATCAAGTATGGCATCCTTTTAGCCTCCCATGGAGGCTATTGAAGCATGCCAAAATTTAGAAAAAATGTTTTAAAAAATATGAAAAAAATAAAAGTTTAAATCATTCCCCTTTCGACCCATTCAAAATAAAACAATTAAAAAAAATCGCACATACACATATTAGATATCGCCGCGTTCAGAATCGTCCGATCTATCAATAAAAAAAAGCATTAACCAGATTGCTAAACGGCGTAGCGAGAAAAGAAAATCAAAACGCCAGAATTACGTTTTTTTGGCTGTGACATAGCATTAAAATGTAATAACGGGCGAACAAAAAAGCATATCTGCACAAATGTGGTATCATTAAAAACATCAGCTCGGCCTGCAAAAAATAAGCCCCCATCCAACCCCAGATGACGCTACGGGTCTCGGAAAATGGCGCTTTTTATTTTCTTTAACAAAATTTGGAATTGTTTTTCACCACTTAGATAAAAAAGAACCTAGACATGTTTGGTGTCTATGAACTCGTAATGACCTGGAGAATCATAATAGCAGGTCACTTTTAGCATTTAGTGGACCTAGCAAAAAAGCCAAGTAAAAAACAAGTGTGGGATTGCACTGTTTTTGCAATTTCACCAGAAATGGAATTTTTTTCCCGTTTTGTAGTACACGGCATGGTAAAACCAATGGTGTAGTTCAAAATTACAACTTGTCTCGCAAAAAATAAGCCCTCACATGGCCATATTGCTGAAAAAATAAAAAAAAGTTATGGCTCTGGAAAGAAGGGGAGGGAAAAATGAAAATGCAAAACAAAAAATACCCCTGGTCATTAAGGGGTTAATTGGGCTTAGTACTTTGTTTTCCTGTAGGATATTCCTTGGTCTCCCAGTTGTTGATTGGTTTATGTGCCTGCAGCCAGGGAATTCCTAGAATTATGGAAAATGTGGTGAAGAAATTAGTATAATTGAAAGCACTTCCTGATGATTGGTTTCTATTCAAATCTTCAGAGGTACTGTCTCCTGATCCACCGGTCCTGAGACTAGGGGGGAAGCTTAATCTGTTTCCATGGTTACTGGGGTGGCTCTCTGTTGAATCTGTATGCCATGTTCCTTGCCAAAGATGAGGTCCATAAAGTTACCCCCAGACTCAGATTCCACCATAGCTGCACATGAGATCCATTGTCCCGACAAGTTCTTAATGGGGAGGGAGCAATGAGTATCTTTATCCTTCCGTGTTTTGGGAGAGGCAGCCATAGATAGGGAACGAAAGACAGCATTCACAGAAAAACTGGACACAGAAATAACAGATTCATCATCCTTATTCTCATACTCCCCTACAGCGGCTAGTACCTTGCATGGCTGCTTAGGAGAGTTGATAAGGAAATACTCAGACTGACCACAGTAAAAACACAAACTCTTAGGCCTCTTTCACACTTCAGTTTTTTGCCATCAGTCACAATCCGCCAAAAATTTGAAAATGGCGGATCCGCAAAAATGGGAACAAAACGGATGCAAACTGATGGAACGGATCCGTTTTGTTGAGGATCCGCCATACCGATTTTACTGCGGATCCTCAACAAAACGGATCCGTACCATCAGTTTGCATCCGTTTTTGTCATCCGTTGGATCCGTTTTTTGCGGATCCGTTTTTCCACTCCTCCAAAATGGGATGCTCCCAAATATGATTCGCTCTTGGAAAATGCTCTCAAATGTGATTGGATGCTGGAAACTAGGGAGAAATATATCTAGGGTGTTGTGATACAATTTCTTTGAAAGGTTTTAGAGCTAGTGGCAGCGATGGAAGGAGTTAGTGCGAGTCTGGAAGGAGTTATTGCGAGTATTGACAGCTTCTGTGTGGAATTGGATCTTCACTTGAATCGGTTGGCAATTATTGCTATCGAGAGGGAGAAAAGAAGACTGCGAATCCTGCGTATGAGGAGACGGCGCCAGTGGATTCATCCCATTAATGCGCAGAGGTTCACCCGTGGCGTTTTTTCCACACTGTACCTGGAATTGAGGGAGAATCCGGACAAGTTCTTCAACTACGTGCGCATGCGGATGGAATTCTTTGAGATATTGGTGGATCGTGTTGGAGAACAAATCCGGAGAAGGGACACACAAATGCGGTTTTCTATATCACCGGCGGAGCGTTTGATGGTGACCCTTCGGTAAGTTATCTACCTTTTAAAATGTTTCAGATTCTGCAGGCTTTTATTGTTATGTTATGGCTTGTAGTTTGTATTAATTTTACTTTTTTTCACTTTTTTTCCCTTTTTTTAAGATTCCTGGCAACTGGAGAATCCTTCACCTCCCTCCATTTCCAGTTCCGGATTGGGATTTCCACTATTGCTGGAATTGTACAACAGACCTGCCGGGCATTATGGGATTCTCTACAGGAGGAATACATCCCAGAGCCAACACAGGAGAGGTGGCTGGAGATTGCAGAGAAGTTTCAAGATATCTGCCAGTTTCCAAACTGCATCGGTGCCGTGGATGGCAAGCATATCAGGATTGTGAAACCCATGGGATCTGGTTCACAGTTTTACAACTATAAAAAATACTTTTCCATTGTGCTAATGGCCATTTCGGATGCAAACTGCAAATTCATTGCCGTGGACATTGGTGCATACGGTCGTTCTAACGACTCACAGGTATTCAAGAGTTCCACCATGGGCCGTCGCTTGTATGGAGACAATTTTAACTTCCCACCTCCAAGACCACTCCCTGGAACAACAGGCCCACCAATGCCTTTTGTGTGCGTTGGCGACGATGCTTTTCAACTTTCAAAACACCTACTGAAGCCATATGGTAGTCGTGGATTAACACACCAGAAAAGAATCTATAACTATCGGTTAACCAGAGCGCGCAGAGTGGTGGAGTGCGCGTTTGGAATTTTAACTGCAAAATGGAGAGTCCTGTTAACGGCAATGAAAATGAAAACAGAGACTGTGGATGAGGTGGTAAAGGCCTGTGTAATCCTGCACAATTTCGTCCTTTCAAAGGAACCAGTTTCCATCGATGACAATGTGTATGAAACCACCTTGTGGGATTATGAGCAGCAAACTTTTCGGAGTACTGGTTCAGTGGCAAGAATTAGGGATACCTTTGCAGATTATTTTGTTACACCAGAGGGACAAGTGGACTGGCAATATCACATGATATAATTTTCTTCTTACCAATTGTGAGTAATTTTTTTTTTTTTTTTTTTTATCTGAAATTTTACCAAGTGTTTGCTTTGCACAAGCATTGTGTTTTACCATGTGATTTGGTTAATTTTACACTTTGCAGTGTTAACAATTGTTGGGTACCAAGCGTAAAGTTATCCAAGTGTTGTGTACCAAGCGTAAAGTTACCAAGCGTAAAGTTACCAAGTGTTGTGTACCAAGCGTTTTACACTTTGAAATGTTCACAAGTGTTGGTTATCAAATGTTGTGCTACCAAGTGTTTTTTTGTACCTTGTACACCACCGGTGTACTGTGAAATATTACCCAGGGTTGTGTGTTGTGTTAACAAGTGTTGTGTTTACCTTTTACACCACTGGTGTAATTTGAATAAAGAAGCAAAAAATAAACATCACAATAAAGTTTTTTGAAAAAAAACAGTTTATTTCTGACAATTTGTATTAACTGTATTTTTTTTTTTTAATTTTTTTTCTTAACTTTTTTTGTAACTTTTTTTGGTATTACCTTTTTGTTAACTTTTTTTTGGTATAATATTACTTTTTAATTTTTTTTGGTATATTACTTTTTTAATTTTTTTTTGGTATATTACAACAGAAAAATTACAAACTATGATACTGTTGGGTGGAGATAGTATTGGAGGGGGGGTTGACCACATCGAGGGGGGTAGGGGACTGGGGAGGGAGTTGGTGAGGACCAGAAGTGGAAGGGGGGTTTAACACATGTGGTTGGGACGGGAGTGGATGGACAGACGAGGTTTGTGGGTACATTGAAGGTGTATGTGGGGGTGGGTATGGCGAGGGCATTGGGGTATAATGCAATGGGGAAGGTAGGTACTGGGAAGAATGGAATGGGGAACTAGAGAAAGGAGAGGGAGTGGTAGGAGGAGGGACGGCTGTGTGATTGATGGTGGTGGAAGGATGGACGGGGGGAGGATGGACTGTGGAAGGATAGACAGGGGGAGGATGGACTGTGGAAGGATAGACAGGGGGAGGATGGACTGTGGAAGGATAGACAGGGGGAGGAAGAGATGCTTCAGCAAGCACTTCCACTAGAGCATTCTGACAGGCTTGCATCACACGCATCTGCTGGTGAGTACTTAAACCTTCCATTTGCCGGACAACAGAATGAAAAAAGGTATGTCTCGGTGTCTGGTTTGATTCTAAACTCATCTGTTCCATGTATCTTCTGAGTTCCATGATACTTTGATTGATCATGGTCAACCCAGAAGATAACCGTTGTCCATAAGTGTGGAAACCGTGTTGAACAGTTGAGTTTAGACTCAAACAGTCAGACAAGGTCATCCTTTCCTGACTCCTCAGACGCTGCCGGCCAGAACCAAAAGTTGGTCGAGATGTTGCGGCAGTGTCTGAGGGGTGGGGAACAGGGAACAAGTCGTCACCAGCAGCTTCATGTGATGAAGTCTGCCCTGCTGCTCCAGTGCTGGTGGAGGGGATAGAGGGATCAGACAAGAGGGTAGGTACAGAGGGGTCGGATACCTCGATGTGGTCACCGGGGGCGGTCTCACTAGGGATCACTCCAGAGGGACGCAACTGTGATGCAGACTCCCGAGTGCTGCAGATGGTGCTAAAAAAAAAAAAAAGAAGAAAAAAATGTATATTAAAAATATTGATATTTAATTTAAGTCTGCTGAAAAAAAAATTGGTTAAACATTTCTACTACAGGAATTGTTTGGGGAATATTTACCTTCTGCACGCCATTGTAGATCGCAGGAACGCCAGGGCTTGGTAGTTTTTGTACTGGGGTCCCCGGCGTCCTCCCGACGATCCACTCGGGGTCTGAATCTCTTTGTTGTAGTCCCTCTTGAAGCGATCCCGGAGCGACCGCCACCGTGTGATAACCCTGTCACCTGTGAAGCAAAAAAAAAAAAAAAAAAGGTTTAGTATTCAACACTTCACATGCTGGAAATATAAAGTTACTGAAGTTGTAATACTTACGCACAAAATCCCTGGCCCTCGCATTGAGTTCCTCCCAGTTGTCAATAACTGAAGAACAGACTTCATCCCAGAGCCGTCGTGTGGTTGGTTGGTCGGCATGAAGACGGTTTGCCATGTTCCACAGCGGCTCCCGGATTTCCACCTCATGGATGAGGTCATCACTATCAATAATGACACCCTCCTCCTGATGTCTGCGGGGAGCACGCTGTGAAACCTGTGAAGATAAAAAACAAAACAAAAAGCAAAAAATTACATTATATTCAAACACATGATGTTCATTTAAACAATTATCAAAATAGGGTTACTTACCGTTTGCCGACCACCAGAGGCATCACCTTGACGACCCTGGGATGTCCTGGGAGTCACTCTAGTGCGGGCACCGGATTCTGAAGACTGTGGGAAAAAAAAAAAAAAATGTTTGGATGGATGCAATTATGGTGTGCACTGTGATGAATGTTTGTGTTGGGTGTAGCATTATGTATCTGTGTATGTGCTAAACTTACAATCTGCGCACCCCCTCCGTGTGTCTCTCCACCCTGCACGTCTCCTCCTGGAAGCTCCTCTGAATCAGCTTCCTGTTAAAACATAATAGGATAGTGTTTTTAACCACAAAAAAATTATTTTAAATAAAAAATAAACAAAATTTTTTTTACCTCAGCTCGCTGATGATGTGAGGGGGAGCTTTCAGGAGAAGACATTACGGCTTGGGGCAGCTGTGTTGCTTCCTGAACTGATCTGCAAGTATAAACACACTTGTTAAGCTACTATACAAAGTATCATAATAAGCTTTCAGGCTTTTATACTTACAGGGAAAATGTTTGGCTGGCAGTATCTGCTTCGGCCTGGCTGGCAGTCTCTGTTGCGGTCTGGCTGGGCCTCTCTGCTGCAGCCTGGCTGGCAGTCTCTGTTGCGGTCTGGCTGGGCCTCTCTGCTGCAGCCTGGCTGGCAGTCTCTGTTGCGGTCTGGCTGGGCCTCTCTGCTGCAGCCTGGCTGGCTCTCTCTGCTGCTACCCTGCTGGTAGTGCTTGAAGTGATCTGCAAGTATAAAGAGACTTGTTAAGCTACTATACAAAGGATCATAATAAGCTTTCAGGTCTTTATACTTACAGGGAAACTAATGGTTGCCTGTACGCCGCGGTGTGGCTGTTCCTCTCTGCTGCGGTCAGGGTTGTTTCTGCTGCGGTCTGACCGGTCATGTCTGCTGCGTTGATCCCTGCTGCGGTCTGAATCTCTGCTACGGTTGGGCTGGCCGTGTCTGCCGGTATGGTGGCGCTTCATTGTGTGAACTGAAAGAAAATGATATGAAAGTTTTAAAAAAAAAACAAAAAAAAAAAAAAAAACCACATTTTGTATGTGTAATTCCCTGAAACTAATTATACGCAATTTTAAGTGTTTGCATGTCTACATTCCCTTATCTCAGAGTGTAACCAGTGATTGAAGGTGTCTAATATTTTGTGTAAACCTACTTTCTTTGTGTTTTGTAACTGAGTGTAACCAGTAATTGAAGGTGTGTAATTGCTGTGTATACCAGTTTGCATTCCCTGAAACTCTCACCGAGAGTGTAACCAGTGATTAAAGGTCTCACCGTGTAACCAGTGATTGAAGGCGTGTAGTGTGTAATTGGTGTGTATACCAGTGTTTGCATTCCCTGAAACTCTCAACAGAGTATGTAACCAGTGATTGAAGGTGTTTAATTTCTGTGTATACCCACTGTGTTTGCATGGTTTTGAATTCCCTGAAACTCAGTTGTGTATACCCATTTTTTCATGGTATGTTGCAATCTCACTTTTAACCACACTTGTATACCAGAACACTTCAATTACCTTTATGGTAACTTAATTTTACCTTTTTTAAAATGATACAAAGTAGATTTTTTCAAAACAATTTATTTTTTTTTTTTTTTTTATTATTTTTTTTTTTTCCAAAAAATAGGAGCTACTCTGCTCTTTATTTTAAATACCACAATACATGAAAAATAAAAAAACGCAAACACGCATAACACACAGCCAGGCTACACACTCCAGGTGTCTTGCAGGTGGAAGATTTGCAGCGGAGTTTGAAATTCTATCAGTCAGGCTGGTGTTTGATGTCTGGTTCGGTTTCTTCAGTGTGGCTGTTGCCAGATGTCTGGGCACAAACCACATACAATACCATTTAGGCCGGTTTCACATTTGCACTTTATAGCGCAGCGATGGCCTGCACACGTCCGCCACAAATCCCCACCTACTACTGCACATGAATGCTTGCGATCTGCGCACCCTATCTTTATCATAGGGTGCACAGATGGTGCGCTGGCAGGATTTTACAGTGTGCTGCGCACTTTTGAAGGTGTGCCGTGCGCGCCAAAATGCAACATGCTGCGTTTGGCGCGCAAGGGCACACCTTCAAAAGTGCGCAGCACATGGTAAAATCCTGCCAGCGCACCATCTACGCACCCTATGATAAAGATAGGGTGCGCAGATCGCAAGCATTCATGTGCGCTAGTAGGCGGGGATTAGTGGCGGACGTGTGCAGGAAATAGCTGCGCTATAAAGTGCAAATGTGAAACCGGCCTAAATGGTATTGTATGTGGTGTTATTGGGCACAGACATCTACATTAAAACACCAGCCTGACTGATACAGTCAGGTTGGTGTTTGATGTAGATGTCTGTGCCCAATAACACCACATACAATACCATTTAGGCCGGTTTCACATTTGCACTTTATAGCGCAGCTATTTCCTGCACACGTCCGCCACTAATCCCCGCCTACTAGCGCACATGAATGCTTGCAATCTGCGCACCCCATACTAAAGATAGGGTGTGCAGATCGCAAGCGTCCATGTGTGCTAGTAGGCAGTGATGACCAGATGGGACGGGGATTAGTGGTGGACGTGTGCAGGTTATCCCTGCGCTATAAAGTGCAAATATGAAACCAGCCTTTACACCACACAATCACAGCAAGAAATACAATATTAAAGTTGTATGAAAATAACATGCAGTACACATGCAACAGAAAAAAAAAAAAAATGCAACACACACACACACACACACACACACACACACACACACACACACACACACACACACACACACACACACACACACACACACACACACACACACACACACTCCAGGGGTCTTGCAGGTGGTAGACTTGCAGCTGTGCAGACAGGTTTTATAGCTCTAGTTGAATCTTCTGTCAGGCAGGCTGGAGTCTGATATCTTGCTTGGAGTATTCAATGTTGCTGGTGCCGGATTGTCTGGGCCCAATTACACCACATACAATACACCACTCAATCGCAGCAATCACAGCATAAAAAATACAATATAATTACAGTTGTATGAAAATAAAAAGCAGTACACATGCAACAGAAAAAAAAAAAAAAAAAATGGAACGAAAAAAAAAAAAAAAAATGCACACACAGGCCACACACATACACACACACACGCTCCAGGGGTCTTGCAGGTGGTAGACAGGTTTTATAGCTCTAGTTGAATCTTCTGTCAGGCAGGCTGGAGTCGGATATCTTGCTTGGAGTATTCAGTGTTGCTGGTGCCGGATTGTCTGGGCCCAATTACACCACATACAATACACCACTCAATCGCAGCAATCACAGCATAAAAAATACAATATAATTACAGTTGTATGAAAATAAAAAGCAGTACACATGCAACAGAAAAAAAAAAAAAAAAAATGGAACGAAAAAAAAAAAAAAAAATGCACACACAGGCCACACACATACACACACACGCTCCAGGGGTCTTGCAGGTGGTAGACAGGTTTTATAGCTCTAGTTGAATCTTCTGTCAGGCAGGCTGGAGTCGGATATCTTGCTTGGAGTATTCAGTGTTGCTGGTGCCGGATTGTCTGGGCCCAATTACACCACATACAATACACCACTCAATCGCAGCAATCACAGCATAAAAAATACAATATAATTACAGTTGTATGAAAATAAAAAGCAGTACACATGCAACAGAAAAAAAAAAAAAAAAATGGAACGAAAAAAAAAAAAAAAAAAATGCACACACAGGCCACACACATACACACACACGCTCCAGGGGTCTTGCAGGTGGTAGACTTGCAGATGGGCAGACAGGTTTTATAGCTCTAGTTGAATCTTCTGTCAGGCAGGCTGGAGTCGGATATCTTGCTAGGAGTATTCAGTGTTGCTGGTGCCGGATTGTCTGGGCCCAATTACACCACATACCATACACCACTCAATCGCAGCAATCACAGCATAAAAAATACAATATAATTACAGTTGTATGAAAATAAAATGCAGTACACAAGCAACAGAAAAAAAAAAATATAAAAAAAAAAAAAATAGACATGCAACACTCACAGACCACACACACACACACACACACACACACACACACACACACACACACACACGCTACACACTTGCAGGCCATACACAGAAATGTCATAGGTATACTCACACTAAAGCTGGTACTGGCAGGCCTCTTGATAGCTGTGGCTGCAGGCTTGGTGGGTGTCTGGCAGGCTGGGTGGTCTGGCAGGCTTGGTGGCTGTCTTGCAGGCTTGGTGGCTGTCTTGCAGGCTTGGTGGCTGTCTTGCAGGCTTGGTGGCTGTCTTGCAGGCTTGGTGGTGGTCTGGCTGGCTTGCTGTCTGGCTGCTACTGCATGTCTGGGCCCAATTAGCCCATCTTATATAGTTTTGGGACTGTCTGGAAAAGTATCTTTTTTTCTGGGCATGCGCAGTGCGATTTTGCGGATCCTGCCGGCGGATTCCGCAAAATGGCGGATCTCGGCGGATCCGCCGCCCATAGGGCCCCATTCTACCGCATGGCTGATGACGGCGGATCCGCCGTCATCCGCCATTTTGACGGCGAAAAAAACGTTACATTCTCCGTCCCCCTCAGACAGAATCCGCAAAGAATTTTGCGGATCCGCCGAATATCGGACGCAACGGACGACCATCCGTCAAAATCCGCCACTAATGTATCCCAATGGGGAAATTGGCGGATCCGCAACAAGAAAAAGCGGATCCGCCAATTTCAAATTTTGGCGGATTGTGACTGATGGCAAAAAACTGAAGTGTGAAAGAGGCCTTACCAAAACAATGCTTCCTGAGCTCGTTACTCTCATGCTGCTGTAAAGCATTCACTTGCATGGGAACTGGTTCAACTTCCCAAGAGGATTTGCCTGCATGTTTTTTAGGAGGAAGGGGAGAGTTAGAGACACGATTAAAGGCTGCAAATTTCTCCTGTCTGCGTTCTGTAATACGTATGTCAATGCGCACGCATTGCTGTATGAGCACCTCTAACTCTTGAGGAGCATCTGCATGGTCATCCTTAATCACACTAGAATGTCCCCTCTTAAAAATGGGTAATTGAGCATAACAGTCCCAAACCGTATCCACTGCCAGCAGTCTAAATTCAGTGGCGTATTCAACAACAGAGCGCTTACCTTGACGTAATGACAACAATGCGGTTTCAGCTGCAGTGCGACGATTAGGATCATCATAGCAGAGCTTAGTGAACCCAGTCCAAAGGAGCGCAAAGAAGGGAGATAAAGTATTAGAAAAATCTAATCTTTTTATTCAATATCCACAATGCGTTTCGACAGATCGGTTCTGTCTTCCTCAGGTGGCAGTGTAAAGAAAATTATACAACTAAAAAAGATTTTTAACTTGGCACTTTGGCCCCAGAGGGGTTAAATCTTACAATTGAGAAAACTGTCCGCTGGTTGTTTACGTTCACTTTTTTGTTCTATTCCTATCTCTATGACAAATTGTACATATTTTTAGATGTTAGAAGCTTTTATCCTTCATTTTTAATTATATTGTGATTGTTTTTATCTTTTATACATAAGTTTTACCTTTTTACTATGTTTTATCATGTTCTAATCATGTACGATGTCACTAATTGTTCACTGCCCCCTATTGGTTAGTGCTCCTTTAAATATCTGCCCACTGTATAATTTTCTTTACACTGCCACCTGAGGAAGACAGAACCGATCTGTCAAAACGCATTGTGGATATTGAATAAAAAGAAGATTTTTCTAATACTTTATCTCCCTTCTTTGCACTCAATTGGACCGGGTTCACTAAGCTCTGCTACTCTCCTTCCTCATCTGAGGCACCCGGCTGGAGCTGCATCTTACCCCTAAAGTCATGCTTGGCTGGCGCTCCATATTGACTGTCTTATCACTGCCTGGCCATCAAACATCATAGACATTGCAGCTAGGAAATCGTCCAGGTTATTCAGATGAGGATCACGAGTCTCGATTAGCGGATTTGACCAAGCGAGTGCTCGTGAGGTAAGTAACATGATTATACATAAAACTTTGGATCAATCTGTATGGAAGTTAGCAGCATGCACATCAAAATACAAAATGAATTGATTAATAAACCCACAAAATTTGTAGCTGTCTACATTAAAAATAAACGGCAGTAACTTGGGAGAGCTAGTTGGCAGTAACTGCCCCTGAAGTGAAGGTGCCCATGCTGTTATTTGATTACCTAAGTCCTGACGTGCCTGCCCGAAATGGGCCTCCCAGCTAGCAACCTTGTTTTGTAGAGCCTCCATGTCCCTTTGTAAAGAGTTAATCATGGAGAACAACTGCTCCAACTTTGTCTCAGCCGACATTATTCCAGTAGATTCCTTATTGGCCTGAGTATCCTGTAACAATTATGTAGGTACTATGGAATCTGATTGCATGGGATAAAATGTATCTGAGACCAAAGTTGAGGCAAAAAAACAGTATTTTAACAAAGTAAGGAATGCAACAAAAACTAACAGAGGCTTTCCTGCAATTACGGCGAATTGCACAGCACAAAACAGAAATGTCCAGCAAACGTGATAGCAGTGCGCGTCCGCTAAAGCAACAAGTCCAGGAGTAATATAACATGAGAGTGTGAATTGCACTGATACATGGGAGTCAAGCAATAGTGCGAACAGCACTTATATGTGGAAGTGCAGCAATAATAAGAAGCAACAGTGCAATGGCACTTATACATGGAAGTCCAGCAGTAATAAGAGGCAAGAGTGCGACTAGCACTTTATACGTGGAAGTCCAGAACTATGCAAACAGAGGAAATGACAACTTTCATGGAAGTCCAGAAAAACACGGGTGGAGCATAACAAGGAGAAGATCCTTAAGAGTACCTTTTTGGGCTGAAAAGTCCTACTCAAGTCCCGCACAGCAGCCTGCACAGACACAATTTTAGTAGTCAGGACAATAGGTAACCCCAGCAGGATCCAGAAGCAGCTCAGAGGACTGAAGGCAACTGGTAGTGGAGAGGCAGACCACCGAATAACGAGCAGCAGCACGGACCCCAGAGGCAAGCTAGGAGGGTGTCAGAGACACCGCACTACACTTGCTCATAGAGCCAGTGCACGTGTCCTGAGTACAGAAGCAGTGCTAAGAGTTACCTGGGGAGCAGGGCAGCAGAGGTGACAAAGCGTGCTACAAGCTAATAGTGTCAGGGTCCAGTCAGCGCTGGAAAGTAAAGAGGCACGGGACCTGCGGACACTGAAAATGCAAGCTTGCACAGGACCTATGGTCATGTGACTGCAAGGGGGTGGGGCTTAGCGTCAGAGAAGCCAGAGAACTCAGATTATGGCAAAGCAGAAGTCATGCACAGTACAGACCAGCGAGGTACAGGAGGGATAAACAGACGGGAGGTCAGACAAAGCCAAAGGTCATACACAAGATATCAGTACAGTACCAGGGAGGAGACAGAGCGGATAATCAGGGCCAAGCAGAGATCAAAACCAAACAGACATAGAAGGTACCAGGCAGAATCCAAAGCGATATCCAGGGAACAGACCGAGTCATACACAGAGAATCAAGTAACCAGAACACAGCACAAACACACTCAGGGGTCACCACACAATGCCAAGGGCGAAAGTATAACTGACAGGGATGGGAGCATTCTGAGGCTATAAGAAGCCTCCCCCAGAACCAGGGAGAGGCCACAATCATAGCCCCAGGTGTGCAGGTAAGCCTGCACCGGGATCACAACCTTTAACCCCAGAAATGCCAGTCATCAGCACTGGTTCCAGACATTAACCCCACGTATGCGAGTCAAACCCGCACTGAGATCATGACAGTACCCCCCCTCTCAACGGGGGGCCTCTGGACCCCCAGGCTTGCCCGGGTACCTAGCATGGAAAGCCCGCACCAGGCGATCAGCATGCATCAACCGGGCCGGTACCCAGGACCTGTCTTCCGGTCCATACCCCTTCCAATGAACTAGGTACTGTACCGACCTCCGTACCAACCTGGAATCTACGATATGACCAACCTCGTACTCCACCTGCCCCTCGACCAAAACAGGAGGAGCAGCAGACTCGGAGTCTCCCCGGACTGCTTCAAAAGGTTTCAGTAGAGATTTGTGGAAGACGTTAGGGATCTTGAAAGAGGGTGGAAGGCACAGCCTATACGCCACTGGATTGATTTTTTCCACAATCTTGTACGGGCCAATGAATTTGGGTCCCAACTTGGCTGACGGAATCTTTAACTTAATGTTTCGCGTGGAGAGCCAAACTTTCTCTCCCACCCGAAACATGGGACCAGGTGTTCGTTTCCTGTCCGCGAAAAACTTATACCTGCCTTGAGACCTAGATATACTCCGCTGAACTTCTGCCCATGTATCTTTTAACCGCTGAACAGAGTCCTCAGCCCCGGGACACCCCGAATCCAGACGAGAAAACTCACCAAAATGAGGACTAAACCCATAGTTAATCAAGAAAGGGGACCTATCAGTGGATTGACTCACCAGACTATTGAAGGCAAATTCAGCCAACGGCAGTGCATTGCACCAGTCATTCTGTCTAGCAGAGGTTAGACACCTGAGGATCTGTTCCAGGGACTGGTTAGTGTGCTCCGTCTGCCCATTGCTCTCAGGATGGTATGCAGACGAAAAGGACAGAGACATACCTAATTTTTTGCAGAAAGCACGCCAAAACTTAGCCACAAACTGCACACCACGATCAGACACCACATTCAGGGGTACCCCATGCAACCGGACCACATGCTGCACAAACAACCTGGACAACGTCTCAGCTGACGGTAGTGCGGACAGGGGTACGAAATGAGCCTGCTTAGAAAACCTGTCCACCACTACCCATACCACTGTATTACCCTTAGATGGAGGGAGATTGGTAACAAAATCCATGGATAAGTGAGTCCATGGCCTTTCGGGCACTGCCAAGGGTATCAGCTCCCCTGCCGGCCGGCTATGAGAGCTTTTAGAATGAGCGCAGACCCCACAACCAGCAATGAATTTTTTTATGTCCGAACCAAGGGTAGGCCACCAAAAGATCCTAGCCACTGCCAGACGTGTGGCTGAAATACCAGGGTGAGCACTCAGCTTGGATTCATGGAACTCCTGCAAGAGTTTCAGGCAAAGTTGCTCTGGGACAAACAACTTCCCCTCCGGCTTGGCCGCCGAGGCCTGCGACTGGGCCCCCTGAATCTCCCGTTCCAATTCAGATGAGACCTCTGCTATCACAACCCCAGGGTGAAGAATGGAGGATGGTGGCTCAGGGGGCGACACCGGCTGAAAACTGCGTGATAAGGCGTAAGCCTTGACATTCTTGGACCCTGGACGAAATGTAATCGTAAACTGAAAACGGGAAAAAAAAGTGACCAACGGGCCTGTCTGGGCGTTAGTCTTTTAGCAGACTCAATGTACGACAAATTTTTGTGATCCGTGATCACCGTAACCGGGTGACTGGCCCCCTCCAAAAAGTGCCTCCATTCTTCAAACGCCAATTTGACTGCAAGAAGCTCTCTATTGCCTACGTCGTAATTTCTTTCCGCAGCAGAGAACTTCTTGGAAAAGAAAGCACATGGCCTGAGGCTGGTTAGAGTGGCAGCCCCTTGGGACAACACCGCCCCCACCCCCACCTCAGAGGCGTCCACTTCCACGACGAATGGTTTGGACGGATCTGGCTGCACTAACACAGGAGCAGACATAAAACATTTTTTCAGCGTTGCAAAGGCCTCTTTTGCGAGCGAGGACCAATTTCTCACATCCGCACCTTTGCATGTTAGATCCGTGAGAGGTTTGACCACTTGCGAAAACCCCCGGATAAATTTGCGGTAATAATTGGCGAACCCCAAGAAGCGCTAAAGACCCTTAAGATCTCGGGGTTGCACCCAATCCGCAATGGCCTGCACCTTCTTGGGGTCCATGCGAAAACCCTCACCGGATACAATTAACCCCAAAAAGGACAACTCTTGTACACAGAATACACATTTCTCCAATTTGGCATACAAATGATTTTCTCTAAGCCTTTGGAGCACAGTTCGTACATGTTCCAAATGAGAATACTTGTCAGGGGAATATATCAAAATATCATCTAAGTAGATAACGACAAAACGACCAATGAGATCCAAGAATACCACGTAGATGAAATTCTGAAATATAGCAGGGGCGTTGGTAAGACCAAACGGCATGACTAAATTTTCAAACAGTCCCTCGGTCGTGAGGAACGCGGTTTTCCATTCATCCCCCTCTCGGACCCTTATCAGATTATATGTCCCCCGAAGGTCCAGTTTAGAAAACCACTTTGCCCCTGATAGTTGGTTACATAAATCGGGAATCAACGGAAGTGGGTACGTATTCCGTACAGTAATTTGATTAAGCTCCCGGAAGTCGAGACAGGGACGTAACCCGCCATCTTTTTTCTTTACAAAAAAGAAACCTGCCGCCACAGGTGAGACTGAAGGACATATGTGTCCTTTGCGCAGACTTTCAGTAATATACTCCTTCATAGCCAAGCGCTCAGGACCGGACAAATTAAACAGACGGGCTTTGGGTAATTTAGCCCCCGGGACCAGCTCAATAGCGCAGTCAAAGGGTCTATGTGGTGGTAACGTCTCGGCCTCGCTTTCGGAGAATACATCTTCGAAGTCCTTCAGGCATTCCGGAATACCTTCCAGCTCGACAGATGATACAGACACAGATTTAACAGGTTCAACCAGCAGTGCGGATTTATCACATAACTCAAAATCATTAAACCCCCATTGTACAATCTCCCCCGTTTTCCAGTTAATAACTGGGTTATGGCGTTGTAACCAGGGCATGCCCAACACCAACCCTGCAGGTAGATTGTCCAGCACAAAACAACTTATGTTTTCCACATGAGTAGCGCTCACTCTGAGCGAAAACACCTCAGACATAAAGCGAATTCCCTCCTTAGTGAGGGGAGAGGAGTCAATGGCCATCACCTTGATCGGAACCTTGAGCCTAACTGTCCCTATCTTGCAGTGTGTGACCAATTGGGAGTCAATAAGATTAATAGATGATCCGCAGTCCACAAAGGCTGTAGAGGAAAAAGAGCTACCATCCACAAACAGTTCCACAGGCAGTACTACTTTAGAAAACGAGGAAAATGGTACCTGAGGGTCTGAGCAGCCTCCCCGTTGACTACTCAGACCTAGTCGTTACCCGCCGACCGGGTTTGAAGACGGGCAATTCGGGCACTCCCTTTTCCAATGTCCCATTTTACCGCAGTAAAAGCATAACTGCTTGT